>NC_088714.1:32170475-33556308 GCF_963576615.1 Watersipora subatra
TTTGGAATAAAAAAGCAGAAAAAAGGCAATTTATGAGATGCTTTTATTATAAATTTAGTTAATACTGCTTAAACCATCTTTATTATCTAAGACAAAAAGGTAGCTGGTCCAAAATTTGATTTCTCTCAACAAAATATCAAATTAAATTTTTTTAATTTTTGGCTGTTCATTAGTTGTCATTTAGAGTTTTGGAATATTGCAACACTTCTTCAATTGCTAGGGAGTGAGAGGGTCGTAAGTCAACATCGAAACTTCCTCTATGTGGTGAGCCTTCGATGTGATCCACGGTTGTATGACATCATGATCGATCCTCAAAAGGCAGAAGTTGAATTCGAGGCATGGGATCGGATGATTGATTCTTTCACCAAACTTATCAGAAAGTTTCTCTTTGTTAACAACTTGAATAAAGGTGGGTACAGCAGTGGCTAGATGGCACAATTTCCTGTAATTAACTGGTTTATCAAAATAGTAATCTGCAGAAGACTGAAATAAGTGTCAATATGATTGAATATTCAATTAGATTGACAAACATTGCATAAAAATACAAAAAATTATCATAGTATAATATATTGGCCTTAAAATATTAAATAAGACTTAGTAATTTTAACCCTTTATATTATGTTATTCTGCATGTATTCACATGCAGAATAACATAATATAAGCTTGTTGGTTTGAGATTTTAAAATGGTAGTTATGTACTTCCTGTATAGTAAACTACATTGTTTGACGTTTTAAAGCGTGTGTGCCATAAAGTCAATGTAAGGAAATAAAATCATTATAGGTAATGTAGTATGTAATTACACGAATGAATACAAATGATTTGGTTAAAATTCTGTGACCTAAACAAGTACTGCTTTATAAAACTTGGAGCTTGGCTAGCTGAGTGCCTTATAACTCTCCTCTCTTCAAGGTTTTTTGCATCAAAACTCTGATATTTGGTATACTAATTCTTAGGGGGTTTAATGAGTGGGAAATTGTTGTTACTCTGTTTGCCGTAGTCCTACACAGTGTTCGAAATAGGGGGATACGCAGGGATACGGCGTATCCCTAAGAAGAAATTATGGGGGTACTCTCTGGAAAGCGTATCCCCTAACATCAGTTTGCTCATATACTATAAATAGCGATAAAATGACTACATAGCGATAAAATCGCTATGAAGTCAACAAATATTCACATAACATTTTCTCAATTTTTTAACCCGAGTGTCTCTTAAACCGAAAACAGTAAGCACTATCGGTAGAGGTGACACAACGTCCGCGCTACTAATCATTGAGCAAGTTCCTCGCCTCAACAGATCAACTATGCTACTTTGTGAAAAGCATAAATTCCTTCAACTTTTCTTCAAGCAACACAATCAACGGGCGTCCTTGTCACCTCTCCAAAGACATCATCAAATAGCTTGAGATTATTCCATGTGCAGGCATTTTTTTGGACTTTAGCTAACTGAAGTAAACTTTCTCAGAAAACTTATCTAATTTAAGTTCTAAAGCAAATTGTTTTTTCATTATTATTTTTATTTAATTAATAATGAATCGTCATGGACCAATTGATAGTTACTTCAAAGGTGAGTGAGAGTATGTGATGATTGATTTACCTTACTAACATTCTACATACTAACTATCTACCTTTTGCACTAGAAACTTATAAATCCCTTACTTATCATGACCTGAACTAGAAATGATAGCTTATCACAGCCCTGCCACTAAAAATGATGGAATTATGGCAAAGAAATGGTAGGATCATTTACCTTCATTGTGATGCCAACTTGAATCTCTCAGTTTATTTAAAGGAGAACCCCAAATAGCTCTCAAGTGGAAGGGGGAGCATTTTCACATCAGGTGCACAGGCTATTATGAAACCTCAATTAATCACAAAGCTTTTTCCAGAATATCTGATGAGGAGTGTATGTGTATCACACAGCTCCAAATATTTAATATCATGCAAGGCAATGCTTGTAAATTAATGTATTATGTATAACTGACCGACTCATTACCTAAACTATGCTAATACTAGGCCTACATCAAGCCTAAGCTTCATCTTAGATGATTAGGAATGATGGAAGTTTGAGGCCATTAAATTTAAGACCCGCTGGTTTCTTAGCTATTTGGGGCACACCTTTAATGGGTGATATTATTGAGATTTAAAGGTTGACTTGCAACAAAATTCACATTACAGTTATTTGGTATCAAAAAATTCACCATGTCTTACTCTGTTGTGTTGTAAGTGCCAAATACGTGGAAATGTGATTACAAGCTCTTAAAAGCTCAAAAATGAAAAGCCGCCGTAGATTGGAATCTGTTTATTTATCTGGCGTAGTCATTCCAGTTTGGTTATCGTCTTGTCACGTGATGTTCTCACTTGAATTGAAAGGCCAATAAAAAGCTCAATATAAAACTTGTCGTAGCACTAATTTATGACAAACACTTCGGGTTTTACCGAAGATCCCGTATCAAATATAGATGCTCGCTACTTTACAGTTTTGTTTCGGCATTATTCAATCGTCAAGTCGTAATCTGATCACGTGACCCAATACTTCGAAAATAAATTTTTGCAGCACTTTTCAATTATCACAGGTATCCAACAGGCTCGTCATGATTATCAGACAAGGATATGTACTCCTTCGAGGTAAGGTTAAAACGTTTAACGATTTTTTGCGGTAAGTTATAAGATATCAGTGCTAAAAGCGAAAGCATTACAATGACAATAAAATAGACGCGTAAGAACAATAGACATGGTTTTATTGAATGCGTGAAGTATATTTGTGAAAATATTTCGACGAATGAGGTTGCATGAAAGTGTAAACAGAAACCATCCTGTAACAGCTACGTCCAATCTGAGCCGTTTTGGAAAGCGAATCCAAACTACGGCGGTGTCGTGTGGCTGCGGATTAACCGTTCGTTTTTTAGCTTTTAAGAGATTGTAATCACATTCCCATATATTTTGCACCTACAACACAACAGAGTAAGACATGGTGAATTTTATGATACCAAATAACTGTAATGTGAATTTTGTTGCAAGTCAACCTTTAAGGTGATCTTTGTTTGCTAGGTTTCCTTTTGTGTCCATGTTAAGAGATGAGGCTGTATGTGCTTGCTTAAAAATTAAACCATTCTCATTTTTCCTGATTAGTTGATTTTCTTGGGAAAACTTGAAATTTCCCTTATGTTTCTGTTGCACTGATTGTTTCTTCCGAGCTCATTTTATTTCCATTTTAATGAATATATCTGTGAAGTTAAGCACTCAAGATGAATTTATGTAATAAAATAATACAAATTATACCATTGCAAAATATTTGTTCTCTCGCTGAAAAGCTGTAGAAATTAGGTATAAGGCAGACTCTTAAAAAAAAGTTTCCCCGCACCCCCTCTACCGAGAGAGCGCTCCAGCGCCCCTCTCGAACTCTCCTCGCGCTGCTATGCGGCTTGGGCGGGCCGCTAGCCCGAGTGTCGTCTCGCCTACCTGTCACCATAGAGTACCCCCATAACAACCCTTACACTTCAAACACTGGTCCTACATACGGTAAATATCCTACAGTGTTTACGAAAACTGGAATAAATTAACAGCATGCAATCTACATTAATGTACTCCAGACGTTATTGAGCAAACAATGTTAAGGTTCAGGGGATACTAGTTGATAGTATTCCTTATCCACAAAAAGTAGACTACATTAAGGTTCAGGGGATACTAGTTGATAGTATCTGCTATCCACAGGAAGTAGACTATATTAAGGTTCAGGGGATACTAGTTGATAGTATCTGCTATCCATAGGAAGTAGACTATATTAAGGTTCAGGGTATAATAGTTGATAGTATCTGCTATCCACAGGAAGTAGACTATGTTAAGGTTCAAGGGATACTAGTTGATAGTATCTGCTATCCACAGGAAGTAGACTATATTAAGGTTCAAGGGATACTAGTTGATAGTATCTGCTATCCATAGGAAGTAGACTATATTAAGGTTCAAGGGATACTAGTTGATAGTATCTGCTATCCACAGGAAGTAGACTATTTTAAGGTTCAAGGGATACTAGTTGATAGTATCTGCTATCCACAGGAAGTAGACTATATTAAGGTTCAAGGGATACTAGTTGATAGTATCTGCTATCCACAGGAAGTAGACTATATTAAGGTTCAAGGGATACTAGTTGATAGTATCTGCTATCCACAGGAAGTAGACTATTTTAAGGTTCAAGGGATAATAGTTGATAGTATCTGCTATCCACAGGAAGTAGACTATATTAAGGTTCAAGGGATGCTAGTTGATAGTATCTGCTATCCACAGGAAGTAGACTATATTAAGGTTCAAGGGATGCTAGTTGATAGTATCTGCTATCCACAGGAAGTAGACTATATTAAGGTTCAGGGGATACTAGTTGATAGTATCTGCTATTCATAGGAAGTAGACTATATTAAAGTTCAGGAGATACTAGTTGATAGTATCTGCTATCCATAGGAAGTAGACTATATTAAGGTTCAAGGGATACTAGTTGATAGTATCTGCTATCCACAGGAAGTAGACTATATTAAGGTTCAAGGGATAATAGTTGATAGTATCTGCTATCCATAGGAAGTAGACTATATTAAGGTTCAAGGGATAATAGTTGATAGTATCTGCTATCCATAGGAAGTAGACTATATTAAGGTTCAAGGGATAATAGTTGATAGTATCTGCTATCCATAGGAAGTAGACTATATTAAGGTTCAAGGGATGCTAGTTGATAGTATCTGCTATCCACAGGACGTAGACTATATTAAGGTTCAAGGGATACTAGTTGATAGTATCTGCTATTCACAGGAAGTAGACTATATTAAGGTTCAAGGGATACTAGTTGATAGTATCTGCTATCCACAGGAAGTAGACTATATTAAGGTTCAAGGGATACTAGTTGATAGTATCTGCTATCCATAGGAAGTAGACTATATTAAGGTTCAAGGGATAATAGTTGATAGTATCTGCTATCCATAGGAAGTAGACTATATTAAGGTTCAGGGGATACTAGTTGATAGTATCTGCTATCCACAGGAAGTAAACTATATTAAGGTTCAAGGGATAATAGTTGATAGTATCTGCTATCCACAGGAAGTAGACTATATTAAGGTTCAAGGGATGCTAGTTGATAGTATCTGCTATCCACAGGAAGTAGACTATATTAAGGTTCAGGGGATACTAGTTGATAGTATCTGCTATTCATAGGAAGTAGACTATATTAAAGTTCAGGAGATACTAGTTGATAGTATCTGCTATCCATAGGAAGTAGACTATATTAAGGTTCAAGGGATACTAGTTGATAGTATCTGCTATCCATAAGAAGTAGACTATATTAAGGTTCAGGGGATACTAGTTGATAGTATCTGCTATTCATAGGAAGTAGACTATATTAAAGTTCAGGAGATACTAGTTGATAGTATCTGCTATCCACAGGAAGTAGACTATGTTAAGGTTCAAGGGATAATAGTTGATAGTATCTGCTATCCACAGGAAGTAGACTATGTTAAGGCTCAAGGGATACTAGTTGATAGTATCTGCTATCCACAGGAAGTAGACTATATTAAGGTTCAAGGGATACTAGTTGATAGTATCTGCTATCCACAGGAAGTAGACTATATTAAGGTTCAGGGTATAATAGTTGATAGTATCTGCTATCCACAGGAAGTAGACTATATTAAGGTTCAAGGGATACTAGTTGATAGTATCTGCTATCCACAGGAAGTAGACTATATTAAGGTTCAGGGTATAATAGTTGATAGTATCTGCTATCCATAGGAAGTAGACTATATTAAGGTTCAAGGTATAATAGTTGATAGTATCTGCTATCCACAGGAAGTAGACTATATTAAGGTTCAAGGGATACTAGTTGATAGTATCTGCTATCCACAGGAAGTAGACTATATTAAGGTTCAGGGGATACTAGTTGATAGTATCTGCTATCCACAGGAAGTAGACTATGTTAAGGTTCAAGGGATACTAGTTGATAGTATCTGCTATCCATAGGAAGTAGACTATATTAAGGTTCAGGGTATAATAGTTGATAGTATCTGCTATCCACAGGAAGTAGACTATATTAAAGTTCAGGGTATAATAGTTGATAGTATCTGCTATCCACAGGAAGTAGACTATATTAAGGTTCAGGGTATAATAGTTGATAGTATCTGCTATCCACAGGAAGTAGACTATATTAAGGTTCAAGGGATACTAGTTGATAGTATCTGCTATCCACAGGAAGTAGACTATATTAAGGTTCAAGGGATACTAGTTGATAGTATCTGCTATCCACAGGAAGTAGACTATATTAAGGTTCAAGGGATAATAGTTGATAGTATCTGCTATCCACAGGAAGTAGACTATATTAAGGTTCAGGGGATACTAGTTGATAGTATCTGCTATTCATGGGAAGTAGACTATATTAAAGTTCAGGAGATACTAGTTGATAGTATCTGCTATCCATAGGAAGTAGACTATATTAAGGTTCAAGGGATACTAGTTGATAGTATCTGCTATCCACAGGAAGTAGACTATATTAAGGTTCAGGGGATACTAGTTGATAGTATCTGCTATTCATAGGAAGTAGACTATATTAAAGTTCAGGAGATACTAGTTGATAGTATCTGCTATCCATAGGAAGTAGACTATATTAAGGTTCAGGGGATACTAGTTGATAGTATCTGCTATCCACAGGAAGTAGACTATATTAAGGTTCAAGGGATACTAGTTGATAGTATCTGCTATCCACAGGAAGTAGACTATATTAAGGTTCAAGGGATACTAGTTGATAGTATCTGCTATTCATAGGAAGTAGACTATATTAAAGTTCAGGAGATACTAGTTGATAGTATCTGCTATCCATAGGAAGTAGACTATATTAAGGTTCAGGGGATACTAGTTGATAGTATCTGCTATCCACAGGAAGTAGACTATTTTAAGGTTCAGGGTATACTAGTTGATAGTATCTGCTATCCATAGGAAGTAGACTATATTAAGGTTCAAGGGATACTAGTTGATAGTATCTGCTATCCACAGGAAGTAGACTATATTAAGGTTCAAGGGATACTAGTTGATAGTATCTGCTATCCATAGGAAGTAGACTATATTAAGGTTCAAGGGATACTAGTTGATAGTATCTGCTATCCACAGGAAGTAGACTATATTAAGGTTCAGGGGATACTAGTTGATAGTATCTGCTATTCATAGGAAGTAGACTATATTAAAGTTCAGGAGATACTAGTTGATAGTATCTGCTATCCATAGGAAGTAGACTATATTAAGGTTCAGGGGTTACTAGTTGATAGTATCTGCTATCCACAGGAAGTAGACTATATTAAGGTTCAGGGGATACTAGTTGATAGTATCTGCTATTCATAGGAAGTAGACTATATTAAAGTTCAGGAGATACTAGTTGATAGTATCTGCTATCCATAGGAAGTAGACTATATTAAGGTTCAGGGGATACTAGTTGATAGTATCTGCTATCCATAGGAAGTAGACTATATTAAGGTTCAAGGGATACTAGTTGATAGTATCTGCTATCCACAGGAAGTAGACTATATTAAGGTTCAGGGGATACTAGTTGATAGTATCTGCTATTCATAGGAAGTAGACTATATTAAGGTTCAAGGGATACTAGTTGATAGTATCTGCTATCCATAGGAAGTAGACTATATTAAGGTTCAAGGGATACTAGTTGATAGTATCTGCTATCCACAGGAAGTAGACTATATTAAGGTTCAGGGGATACTAGTTGATAGTATCTGCTATTCATAGGAAGTAGACTATATTAAAGTTCAGGAGATACTAGTTGATAGTATCTGCTATCCATAGGAAGTAGACTATATTAAGGTTCAGGGGTTACTAGTTGATAGTATCTGCTATCCACAGGAAGTAGACTATATTAAGGTTCAAGGGATACTAGTTGATAGTATCTGCTATCCACAGGAAGTAGACTATGTTAAGGTTCAAGGGATAATAGTTGATAGTATCTGCTATCCACAGGAAGTAGACTATGTTAAGGTTCAAGGGATACTAGTTGATAGTATCTGCTATCCACAGGAAGTAGACTATATTAAGGTTCAAGGGATACTAGTTGATAGTATCTGCTATCCATAGGAAGTAGACTATATTAAGGTTCAAGGGATACTAGTTGATAGTATCTGCTATCCACAGGAAGTAGACTATATTAAGGTTCAAGGGATACTAGTTGATAGTATCTGCTATTCATAGGAAGTAGACTATATTAAAGTTCAGGAGATACTAGTTGATAGTATCTGCTATCCACAGGAAGTAGACTATGTTAAGGTTCAAGGGATAATAGTTGATAGTATCTGCTATCCATAGGAAGTAGACTATATTAAGGTTCAAGGGATACTAGTTGATAGTATCTGCTATTCATAGGAAGTAGACTATATTAAAGTTCAGGAGATACTAGTTGATAGTATCTGCTATCCACAGGAAGTAGACTATGTTAAGGTTCAAGGGATAATAGTTGATAGTATCTGCTATCCACAGGAAGTAGACTATGTTAAGGTTCAAGGGATACTAGTTGATAGTATCTGCTATCCACAGGAAGTAGACTATATTAAGGTTCAAGGGATACTAGTTGATAGTATCTGCTATCCATAGGAAGTAGACTATATTAAGGTTCAAGGGATACTAGTTGATAGTATCTGCTATCCACAGGAAGTAGACTATATTAAGGTTCAAGGGATACTAGTTGATAGTATCTGCTATCCACAGGAAGTAGACTATGTTAAGGTTCAAGGGATACTAGTTGATAGTATCTGCTATCCACAGGAAGTAGACTATATTAAGGTTCAAGGGATACTAGTTGATAGTATCTGCTATCCATAGGAAGTAGACTATATTAAGGTTCAAGGGATACTAGTTGATAGTATCTGCTATCTACAGGAAGTAGACTATATTAAGGTTCAAGGGATACTAGTTGATAGTATCTGCTATCCATAGGAAGTAGACTATATTAAGGTTCAAGGGATACTAGTTGATAGTATCTGCTATTCACAGGAAGTAGACTATATTAAGGTTCAGGATATACTAGTTGATAGTATCTGCTATCCACAGGAAGTAGACTATATTAAGGTTCAAGGGATACTAGTTGATAGTATCTGCTATCCATAGGAAGTAGACTATATTAAGGTTCAAGGTATAATAGTTGATAGTATCTGCTATCCACAGGAAGTAGACTATATTAAGGTTCAAGGGATACTAGTTGATAGTATCTGCTATCCACAGGAAGTAGACTATATTAAGGTTCAAGGTATAATAGTTGATAGTATCTGCTATCCACAGGAAGTAGACTATATTAAGGTTCAGGGGATACTAGTTGATAGTATCTGCTATCCATAGGAAGTAGACTATATTAAGGTTCAGGGTATAATAGTTGATAGTATCTGCTATCCACAGGAAGTAGACTATGTTAAGGTTCAAGGGATACTAGTTGATAGTATCTGCTATCCATAGGAAGTAGACTATATTAAGGTTCAGGGTATAATAGTTGATAGTATCTGCTATCCACAGGAAGTAGACTATATTAAAGTTCAGGGTATAATAGTTGATAGTATCTGCTATCCACAGGAAGTAGACTATATTAAGGTTCAAGGGATACTAGTTGATAGTATCTGCTATCCACAGAAAGTAGACTATGTTAAGGTTCAAGGGATAATAGTTGATAGTATCTGCTATCCACAGGAAGTAGACTATATTAAGGTTCAGGGGATACTAGTTGATAGTATCTGCTATCCATAGGAAGTAGACTATATTAAGGTTCAGGGTATACTAGTTGATAGTATCTGCTATCCACAGGAAGTAGACTATATTAAGGTTCAAGGGATACTAGTTGATAGTATCTGCTATCCACAGAAAGTAGACTATGTTAAGGTTCAAGGGATAATAGTTGATAGTATCTGCTATCCACAGGAAGTAGACTATATTAAGGTTCAGGGGATACTAGTTGATAGTATCTGCTATCCATAGGAAGTAGACTATATTAAGGTTCAGGGTATAATAGTTGATAGTATCTGCTATCCACAGGAAGTAGACTATGTTAAGGTTCAAGGGATACTAGTTGATAGTATCTGCTATCCATAGGAAGTAGACTATATTAAGGTTCAGGGTATAATAGTTGATAGTATCTGCTATCCACAGGAAGTAGACTATATTAAAGTTCAGGGTATAATAGTTGATAGTATCTGCTATCCATAGGAAGTAGACTATATTAAAGTTCAGGGTATACTAGTTGATAGTATCTGCTATCCACAGGAAGTAGACTATATTAAGGTTCAGGGGATACTAGTTGATAGTATCTGCTATCCACAGGAAGTAGACTATATTAAGGTTCAAGGGATACTAGTTGATAGTATCTGCTATTCACAGGAAGTAGACTATATTAAAGTTCAGGGTATAATAGTTGATAGTATCTGCTATCCACAGGAAGTAGACTATATTAAGGTTCAGGGTATAATAGTTGATAGTATCTGCTATCCACAGGAAGTAGACTATATTAAGGTTCAGGGGATACTAGTTGATAGTATCTGCTATCCACAGGAAGTAGACTATATTAAGGTTCAAGGGATACTAGTTGATAGTATCTGCTATCCACAGGAAGTAGACTATATTAAGGTTCAAGGGATAATAGTTGATAGTATCTGCTATCCACAGGAAGTAGACTATATTAAGGTTCAAGGGATACTAGTTGATAGTATCTGCTATCCACAGGAAGTAGACTATATTAAAGTTCAGGGTATAATAGTTGATAGTATCTGCTATCCATAGGAAGTAGACTATATTAAGGTTCAGGGGATACTAGTTGATAGTATCTGCTATCCACAGAAAGTAGACTATATTAAGGTTCAAGGGATACTAGTTGATAGTATCTGCTATCCACAGGAAGTAGACTATATTAAGGTTCAAGGGATAATAGTTGATAGTATCTGCTATCCATAGGAAGTAGACTATATTAAGGTTCAGGGGATACTAGTTGATAGTATCTGCTATCCACAGAAAGTAGACTATATTAAGGTTCAAGGGATACTAGTTGATAGTATCTGCTATCCACAGGAAGTAGACTATATTAAGGTTCAAGGGATAATAGTTGATAGTATCTGCTATCCACAGGAAGTAGACTATATTAAGGTTCAAGGGATACTAGTTGATAGTATCTGCTATCCACAGGAAGTAGACTATATTAAGGTTCAAGGGATAATAGTTGATAGTATCTGCTATCCATAGGAAGTAGACTATATTAAGGTTCAGGGGATACTAGTTGATAGTATCTGCTATCCACAGAAAGTAGACTATATTAAGGTTCAAGGGATACTAGTTGATAGTATCTGCTATTCATAGGAAGTAGACTATATTAAGGTTCAAGGGATACTAGTTGATAGTATCTGCTATCCACAGGAAGTAGACTATATTAAGGTTCAAGGGATAATAGTTGATAGTATCTGCTATCCACAGGAAGTAGACTATATTAAGGTTCAAGGGATAATAGTTGATAGTATCTGCTATCCACAGGAAGTAGACTATATTAAGGTTCAAGGGATACTAGTTGATAGTATCTGCTATCCACAGGAAGTAGACTATATTAAGGTTCAAGGGATACTAGTTGATAGTATCTGCTATCCACAGGAAGTAGACTATATTAAGGTTCAAGGGATAATAGTTGATAGTATCTGCTATCCACAGGAAGTAGACTATATTAAGGTTCAAGGGATAATAGTTGATAGTATCTGCTATCCACAGGAAGTAGACTATATTAAGGTTCAAGGGATACTAGTTGATAGTATCTGCTATCCACAGGAAGTAGACTATATTAAGGTTCAAGGGATAATAGTTGATAGTATCTGCTATCCATAGGAAGTAGACTATATTAAGGTTCAGGGTATAATAGTTGATAGTATCTGCTATCCACAGGAAGTAGACTATGTTAAGGTTCAAGGGATACTAGTTGATAGTATCTGCTATTCACAGGAAGTAGACTATATTAAAGTTCAGGGTATAATAGTTGATAGTATCTGCTATCCACAGGAAGTAGACTATATTAAAGTTCAGGGTATAATAGTTGATAGTATCTGCTATCCATAGGAAGTAGACTATATTAAGGTTCAAGGGATACTAGTTGATAGTATCTGCTATCCATAGGAAGTAGACTATATTAAGGTTCAGGGGATACTAGTTGATAGTATCTGCTATCCATAGGAAGTAGACTATATTAAGGTTCAGGGGATACTAGTTGATAGTATCTGCTATCCATAGGAAGTAGACTATATTAAGGTTCAAGGGATACTAGTTGATAGTATCTGCTATCCATAGGAAGTAGACTATATTAAGGTTCAGGGGATACTAGTTGATAGTATCTGCTATCCATAGGAAGTAGACTATATTAAGGTTCAAGGGATACTAGTTGATAGTATCTGCTATCCACAGGAAGTAGACTATGTTAAGGTTCAAGGGATAATAGTTGATAGTATCTGCTATCCACAGGAAGTAGACTATATTAAGGTTCAAGGTATAATAGTTGATAGTATCTGCTATCCACAGGAAGTAGACTATATTAAGGTTCAAGGGATACTAGTTGATAGTATCTGCTATCCACAGGAAGTAGACTATATTAAGGTTCAAGGGATACTAGTTGATAGTATCTGCTATCCACAGAAAGTAGACTATATTAAGGTTCAAGGGATACTAGTTGATAGTATCTGCTATCCACAGGAAGTAGACTATATTAAGGTTCAAGGGATACTAGTTGATAGTATCTGCTATCCATAGGAAGTAGACTATATTAAGGTTCAAGGGATACTAGTTGATAGTATCTGCTATCCACAGGAAGTAGACTATATTAAGGTTCAAGGGATACTAGTTGATAGTATCTGCTATCCACAGGAAGTAGACTATATTAAGGTTCAAGGGATACTAGTTGATAGTATCTGCTATCCACAGGAAGTAGACTATATTAAGGTTCAAGGGATACTAGTTGATAGTATCTGCTATCCACAGAAAGTAGACTATATTAAGGTTCAAGGGATACTAGTTGATAGTATCTGCTATCCACAGGAAGTAGACTATATTAAGGTTCAAGGGATACTAGTTGATAGTATCTGCTATCCATAGGAAGTAGACTATATTAAGGTTCAAGGGATACTAGTTGATAGTATCTGCTATCCACAGGAAGTAGACTATATTAAGGTTCAAGGGATACTAGTTGATAGTATCTGCTATCCACAGGAAGTAGACTATATTAAGGTTCAAGGGATACTAGTTGATAGTATCTGCTATCCACAGGAAGTAGACTATATTAAGGTTCAAGGGATACTAGTTGATAGTATCTGCTATCCACAGGAAGTAGACTATGTTAAGGTTCAAGGGATAATAGTTGATAGTATCTGCTATCCACAGGAAGTAGACTATATTAAGGTTCAAGGTATAATAGTTGATAGTATCTGCTATCCACAGGAAGTAGACTATATTAAGGTTCAAGGGATACTAGTTGATAGTATCTGCTATCCAGAGGAAGTAGACTATATTAAGGTTCAAGGGATACTAGTTGATAGTATCTGCTATCCACAGAAAGTAGACTATATTAAGGTTCAAGGGATACTAGTTGATAGTATCTGCTATTCACAGGAAGTAGACTATATTAAGGTTCAAGGGATACTAGTTGATAGTATCTGCTATCCATAGGAAGTAGACTATATTAAGGTTCAGGAGATACTAGTTGATAGTATCTGCTATCCACAGGAAGTAGACTATATTAAAGTTCAGGGTATACTAGTTGATAGTATCTGCTATCCATAGGAAGTAGACTATATTAAGGTTCAAGGGATAATAGTTGATAGTATCTGCTATCCACAGGAAGTAGACTATATTAAGGTTCAGGGGATACTAGTTGATAGTATCTGCTATCCACAGAAAGTAGACTATATTAAGGTTCAAGGGATACTAGTTGATAGTATCTGCTATCCACAGGAAGTAGACTATATTAAGGTTCAAGGGATAATAGTTGATAGTATCTGCTATCCACAGGAAGTAGACTATATTAAGGTTCAGGGGATACTAGTTGATAGTATCTGCTATCCATAGGAAGTAGACTATATTAAGGTTCAAGGGATACTAGTTGATAGTATCTGCTATCCACAGGAAGTAGACTATATTAAGGTTCAAGGGATACTAGTTGATAGTATCTGCTATCCACAGGAAGTAGACTATATTAAGGTTCAAGGGATAATAGTTGATAGTATCTGCTATCCATAGGAAGTAGACTATATTAAGGTTCAAGGGATACTAGTTGATAGTATCTGCTATCCATAGGAAGTAGACTATATTAAGGTTCAGGGGATACTAGTTGATAGTATCTGCTATCCATAGGAAGTAGACTATATTAAGGTTCAAGGGATACTAGTTGATAGTATCTGCTATCCACAGGAAGTAGACTATGTTAAGGTTCAAGGGATAATAGTTGATAGTATCTGCTATCCATTGGAAGTAGACTATATTAAGGTTCAAGGGATAATAGTTGATAGTATCTGCTATCCACAGGAAGTAGACTATATTAAGGTTCAAGGTATAATAGTTGATAGTATCTGCTATCCATAGGAAGTAGACTATATTAAGGTTCAGGGGATACTAGTTGATAGTATCTGCCATCCATAGGAAGTAGACTATATTAAGGTTCAAGGGATACTAGTTGATAGTATCTGCTATCCACAGGAAGTAGACTATATTAAGGTTCAAGGGATACTAGTTGATAGTATCTGCTATCCACAGGAAGTAGACTATATTAAGGTTCAAGGGATACTAGTTGATAGTATCTGCTATCCACAGGAAGTAGACTATATTAAGGTTCAGGGGATACTAGTTAATAGTATCTGCTATCCACAGGAAGTAGACTATATTAAGGTTCAAGGTATAATAGTTGATAGTATCTGCTATCCACAGGAAGTAGACTATATTAAGGTTCAGGGGATACTAGTTGATAGTATCTGCTATCCATAGGAAGTAGACTATATTAAGGTTCAGGGTATAATAGTTGATAGTATCTGCTATCCACAGGAAGTAGACTATGTTAAGGTTCAAGGGATACTAGTTGATAGTATCTGCTATCCACAGGAAGTAGACTATATTAAGGTTCAAGGGATAATAGTTGATAGTATCTGCTATCCATAGGAAGTAGACTATATTAAGGTTCAAGGGATACTAGTTGATAGTATCTGCTATCCATAGGAAGTAGACTATATTAAGGTTCAGGGGATACTAGTTGATAGTATCTGCTATCCATAGGAAGTAGACTATATTAAGGTTCAAGGGATACTAGTTGATAGTATCTGCTATCCATAGGAAGTAGACTATATTAAGGTTCAAGGGATACTAGTTGATAGTATCTGCTATCCATAGGAAGTAGACTATGTTAAGGTTCAAGGGATACTAGTTGATAGTATCTGCTATCCATAGGAAGTAGACTATATTAAGGTTCAAGGGATACTAGTTGATAGTATCTGCTATCCATAGGAAGTAGACTATATTAAGGTTCAAGGGATACTAGTTGATAGTATCTGCTATCCATAGGAAGTAGACTATATTAAGGTTCAAGGGATACTAGTTGATAGTATCTGCTATCCACAGGAAGTAGACTATATTAAGGTTCAGGGTATAATAGTTGATAGTATCTGCTATCCACAGGAAGTAGACTATATTAAGGTTCAAGGGATACTAGTTGATAGTATCTGCTATCCACAGGAAGTAGACTATATTAAGGTTCAAGGGATACTAGTTGATGGTATCTGCTATCCATAGGAAGTAGACTATATTAAGGTTCAAGGGATACTAGTTGATAGTATCTGCTATTCACAGGAAGTAGACTATATTAAGGTTCAGGGGATACTAGTTGATAGTATCTGCTATTCACAGGAAGTAGACTATATTAAGGTTCAAGGGATGCTAGTTGATAGTATCTGCTATCCACAGGAAGTAGACTATATTAAGGTTCAGGGTATAATAGTTGATAGTATCTGCTATCCACAGGAAGTAGACTATATTAAGGTTCAGGGTATAATAGTTGATAGTATCTGCTATTCACAGGAAGTAGACTATATTAAGGTTCAGGGTATAATAGTTGATAGTATCTGCTATCCACAGGAAGTAGACTATATTAAGGTTCAGGGGATACTAGTTGATAGTATCTGCTATCCACAGGAAGTAGACTATATTAAGGTTCAGGGTATAATAGTTGATAGTATCTGCTATCCACAGGAAGTAGACTATATTAAGGTTCAAGGGATACTAGTTGATAGTATCTGCTATCCATAGGAAGTAGACTATATTAAGGTTCAGGGTATAATAGTTGATAGTATCTGCTATCCATAGGAAGTAGACTATGTTAAGGTTCAAGGGATACTAGTTGATAGTATCTGCTATCCATAGGAAGTAGACTATATTAAGGTTCAAGGGATACTAGTTGATAGTATCTGCTATCCACAGGAAGTAGACTATATTAAGGTTCAGGGTATAATAGTTGATAGTATCTGCTATCCACAGGAAGTAGACTATATTAAGGTTCAAGGGATACTAGTTGATAGTATCTGCTATCCACAGGAAGTAGACTATATTAAGGTTCAGGGTATAATAGTTGATAGTATCTGCTATCCACAGGAAGTAGACTATATTAAGGTTCAAGGGATACTAGTTGATAGTATCTGCTATCCACAGGAAGTAGACTATTTTAAGGTTCAAGGGATACTAGTTGATAGTATCTGCTATCCATAGGAAGTAGACTATATTAAGGTTCAAGGGATACTAGTTGATAGTATCTGCTATCCATAGGAAGTAGACTATATTAAGGTTCAAGGGATACTAGTTGATAGTATCTGCTATCCACAGGAAGTAGACTATATTAAGGTTCAAGGGATACTAGTTGATAGTATCTGCTATCCATAGGAAGTAGACTATATTAAGGTTCAAGGGATACTAGTTGATAGTATCTGCTATCCATAGGAAGTAGACTATATTAAGGTTCAACGGATACTAGTTGATAGTATCTGCTATCCACAGGAAGTAGACTATTTTAAGGTTCAGGGTATAATAGTTGATAGTATCTGCTATCCACAGGAAGTAGACTATATTAAGGTTCAGGGGATACTAGTTGATAGTATCTGCTATCCACAGGAAGTAGACTATATTAAGGTTCAGGGTATAATAGTTGATAGTATCTGCTATCCATAGGAAGTAGACTATATTAAGGTTCAAGGGATACTAGTTGATAGTATCTGCTATCCATAGGAAGTAGACTATATTAAGGTTCAAGGGATACTAGTTGATAGTATCTGCTATTCACAGGAAGTAGACTATATTAAGGTTCAGGGGATACTAGTTGATAGTATCTGCTATTCACAGGAAGTAGACTATTTTAAGGTTCAGGGTATAATAGTTGATAGTATCTGCTATCCATAGGAAGTAGACTATATTAAGGTTCAAGGGATACTAGTTGATAGTATCTGCTATTCACAGGAAGTAGACTATATTAAGGTTCAAGGGATACTAGTTGATAGTATCTGCTATTCACAGGAAGTAGACTATTTTAAGGTTCAGGGTATAATAGTTGATAGTATCTGCTATCCATAGGAAGTAGACTATATTAAGGTTCAAGGGATACTAGTTGATAGTATCTGCTATCCACAGAAAGTAGACTATATTAAGGTTCAGGGGATACTAGTTGATAGTATCTGCTATCCACAGGAAGTAGACTATATTAAGGTTCAAGGGATACTAGTTGATAGTATCTGCTATCCATAGGAAGTAGACTATATTAAGGTTCAAGGGATACTAGTTGATAGTATCTGCTATCCATATGAAGTAGACTATATTAAGGTTCAAGGGATACTAGTTGATAGTATCTGCTATCCATAGGAAGTAGACTATATTAAGGTTCAAGGGATACTAGTTGATAGTATCTGCTATCCATAGGAAGTAGACTATATTAAGGTTCAAGGGATACTAGTTGATAGTATCTGCTATCCATAGGAAGTAGACTATATTAAGGTTCAAGGGATACTAGTTGATAGTATCTGCTATCCACAGGAAGTAGACTATATTAAAGTTCAGGGTATAATAGTTGATAGTATCTGCTATCCACAGGAAGTAGACTATATTAAGGTTCAAGGGATACTAGTTGATAGTATCTGCTATTCACAGGAAGTAGACTATATTAAGGTTCAGGGGATACTAGTTGATAGTATCTGCTATCCACAGGAAGTAGACTATATTAAGGTTCAGGGGATAATAGTTGATAGTATCTGCTATCCATAGGAAGTAGACTATATTAAGGTTCAGGGGATACTAGTTGATAGTATCTGCTATCCACAGGAAGTAGACTATATTAAGGTTCAAGGGATACTAGTTGATAGTATCTGCTATTCACAGGAAGTAGACTATATTAAGGTTCAAGGGATACTAGTTGATAGTATCTGCTATCCATAGGAAGTAGACTATATTAAGGTTCAGGGGATACTAGTTGATAGTATCTGCTATCCATAGGAAGTAGACTATATTAAGGTTCAGGGGATACTAGTTGATAGTATCTGCTATCCACAGGAAGTAGACTATATTAAGGTTCAAGGGATACTAGTTGATAGTATCTGCTATCCACAGGAAGTAGACTATATTAAAGTTCAGGGTATAATAGTTGATAGTATCTGCTATCCACAGGAAGTAGACTATATTAAGGTTCAAGGGATACTAGTTGATAGTATCTGCTATTCACAGGAAGTAGACTATATTAAGGTTCAAGGGATACTAGTTGATAGTATCTGCTATCCATAGGAAGTAGACTATATTAAGGTTCAGGGGATACTAGTTGATAGTATCTGCTATCCATAGGAAGTAGACTATATTAAGGTTCAAGGGATACTAGTTGATAGTATCTGCTATCCACAGGAAGTAGACTATATTAAGGTTCAGGGGATACTAGTTGATAGTATCTGCTATCCACAGGAAGTAGACTATATTAAGGTTCAAGGGATACTAGTTGATAGTATCTGCTATCCATAGGAAGTAGACTATATTAAGGTTCAGGGGATACTAGTTGATAGTATCTGCTATCCACAGGAAGTAGACTATATTAAGGTTCAGGGGATACTAGTTGATAGTATCTGCTATCCACAGGAAGTAGACTATATTAAGGTTCAAGGGATACTAGTTGATAGTATCTGCTATCCATAGGAAGTAGACTATATTAAGGTTCAAGGGATACTAGTTGATCGTATCTGCTATCCACAGGAAGTAGACTATTTTAAGGTTCAGGGGATACTAGTTGATAGTATTCCTTATCCACAGGAAGTAGACTATATTAAAGTTCAGGGTATAATAGTTGATAGTATCTGCTATCCACAGGAAGTAGACTATTTTAAGGTTCAAGGGATACTAGTTGATAGTATCTGCTATCCATAGGAAGTAGACTATATTAAGGTTCAAGGGATACTAGTTGATAGTATCTGCTATCCATAGGAAGTAGACTATATTAAGGTTCAAGGGATACTAGTTGATAGTATCTGCTATCCACAGGAAGTAGACTATTTTAAGGTTCAGGGGATACTAGTTGATAGTATTCCTTATCCACAAAAAGTAGACTACATTAAAGTTCAGGGTATACTAGTTGATAGTATCTGCTATCCACAGGAAGTAGACTATATTAAGGTTCAGGGGATACTAGTTGATAGTATCTGCTATCCACAGGAAGTAGACTATATTAAGGTTCAAGGGATACTAGTTGATAGTATCTGCTATTCACAGGAAGTAGACTATATTAAAGTTCAGGGTATAATAGTTGATAGTATCTGCTATCCACAGGAAGTAGACTATATTAAGGTTCAAGGGATACTAGTTGATAGTATCTGCTATCCACAGGAAGTAGACTATATTAAGGTTCAAGGGATACTAGTTGATAGTATCTGCTATTCATAGGAAGTAGACTATATTAAGGTTCAAGGTATAATAGTTGATAGTATCTGCTATTCACAGGGAGTAGACTATATTAAGGTTCAAGGGATACTAGTTGATAGTATCTGCTATTCACAGGGAGTAGACTATATTAAGGTTCAAGGGATACTAGTTGATAGTATCTGCTATCCACAGGAAGTAGACTATATTAAGGTTCAAGGGATACTAGTTGATAGTATCTGCTATTCACAGGAAGTAGACTATATTAAGGTTCAAGGGATACTAGTTGATAGTATCTGCTATTCACAGGAAGTAGACTATATTAAGGTTCAGGGTATAATAGTTGATAGTATCTGCTATCCACAGGAAGTAGACTATATTAAGGTTCAAGGGATACTAGTTGATAGTATCTGCTATCCACAGGAAGTAGACTATATTAAGGTTCAAGGGATACTAGTTGATAGTATCTGCTATTCACAGGAAGTAGACTATATTAAGGTTCAGGGTATAATAGTTGATAGTATCTGCTATCCATAGGAAGTAGACTATATTAAGGTTCAAGGGATACTAGTTGATAGTATCTGCTATCCACAGGAAGTAGACTATATTAAGGTTCAAGGGATACTAGTTGATAGTATCTGCTATCCACAGGAAGTAGACTATATTAAGGTTCAGGGGATACTAGTTGATAGTATCTGCTATCCACAGGAAGTAGACTATATTAAGGTTCAAGGGATACTAGTTGATAGTATCTGCTATTCACAGGAAGTAGACTATATTAAGGTTCAAGGGATACTAGTTGATAGTATCTGCTATTCACAGGAAGTAGACTATTTTAAGGTTCAGGGGATACTAGTTGATAGTATCTGCTATCCACAGGAAGTAGACTATATTAAGGTTCAGGGTATAATAGTTGATAGTATCTGCTATCCACAGGAAGTAGACTATATTAAGGTTCAGGGTATAATAGTTGATAGTATCTGCTATTCACAGGGAGTAGACTATATTAAGGTTCAAGGGATACTAGTTGATAGTATCTGCTATTCACAGGAAGTAGACTATATTAAGGTTCAAGGGATACTAGTTGATAGTATCTGCTATTCACAGGAAGTAGACTATATTAAGGTTCAGGGTATAATAGTTGATAGTATCTGCTATTCACAGGGAGTAGACTATATTAAGGTTCAAGGGATACTAGTTGATAGTATCTGCTATTCACAGGAAGTAGACTATATTAAAGTTCAGGGTATAATAGTTGATAGTATCTGCTATCCATAGGAAGTAGACTATGTTAAGGTTCAAGGGATACTAGTTGATAGTATCTGCTATTCACAGGAAGTAGACTATATTAAGGTTCAGGGTATCATAGTTGATAGTATCTGCTATTCACAGGGAGTAGACTATATTAAGGTTCAAGGGATACTAGTTGATAGTATCTGCTATTCACAGGAAGTAGACTATATTAAAGTTCAGGGTACAATAGTTGATAGTATCTGCTATCCACAGGAAGTAGACTATATTAAGGTTCAAGGGATACTAGTTGATAGTATCTGCTATTCACAGGAAGTAGACTATATTAAGGTTCAGGGTATAATAGTTGATAGTATCTGCTATTCACAGGGAGTAGACTATATTAAGGTTCAAGGGATACTAGTTGATAGTATCTGCTATTCACAGGAAGTAGACTATATTAAAGTTCAGGGTATAATAGTTGATAGTATCTGCTATCCATAGGAAGTAGACTATGTTAAGGTTCAAGGGATACTAGTTGATAGTATCTGCTATCCACAGGAAGTAGACTATATTAAGGTTCAAGGGATACTAGTTGATAGTATCTGCTATCCACAGGAAGTAGACTATATTAAGGTTCAGGGTATAATAGTTGATAGTATCTGCTATCCACAGGAAGTAGACTATATTAAGGTTCAGGGTATAATAGTTGATAGTATCTGCTATTCACAGGGAGTAGACTATGTTAAGGTTCAAGGGATACTAGTTGATAGTATCTGCTATTCACAGGAAGTAGACTATATTAAAGTTCAGGGTATAATAGTTGATAGTATCTGCTATCCACAGGAAGTAGACTATATTAAGGTTCAAGGGATACTAGTTGATAGTATCTGCTATTCACAGGAAGTAGACTATATTAAGGTTCAGGGGATACTAGTTGATAGTATCTGCTATCCACAGGAAGTAGACTATATTAAGGTTCAAGGGATACTAGTTGATAGTATCTGCTATCCACAGGAAGTAGACTATATTAAGGTTCAAGGGATAATAGTTGATAGTATCTGCTATTCACAGGAAGTAGACTATATTAAGGTTCAAGGGATGCTAGTTGATAGTATCTGCTATCCACAGGAAGTAGACTATATTAAGGTTCAAGGGATACTAGTTGATAGTATCTGCTATTCACAGGAAGTAGTCTATATTAAAGTTCAGGGTATAATAGTTGATAGTATCTGCTATCCACAGGAAGTAGTCTATATTAAAGTTCAGGGTATAATAGTTGATAGTATCTGCTATCCACAGGAAGTAGACTATATTAAGGTTCAAGGGATACTAGTTGATAGTATCTGCTATCCACAGGAAGTAGACTATATTAAGGTTCAAGGGATACTAGTTGATAGTATCTGCTATCCATAGGAAGTAGACTATATTAAGGTTCAAGGGATACTAGTTGATAGTATCTGCTATCCATAGGAAGTAGACTATATTAAGGTTCAAGGGATACTAGTTGATAGTATCTGCTATCCATAGGAAGTAGACTATATTAAGGTTCAAGGGATACTAGTTGATAGTATCTGCTATCCATAGGAAGTAGACTATATTAAGGTTCAAGGGATACTAGTTGATAGTATCTGCTATCCACAGGAAGTAGACTATATTAAAGTTCAGGGTATAATAGTTGATAGTATCTGCTATCCACAGGAAGTAGACTATATTAAGGTTCAAGGGATACTAGTTGATAGTATCTGCTATCCATAGGAAGTAGACTATATTAAGGTTCAAGGGATACTAGTTGATAGTATCTGCTATTCACAGGAAGTAGACTATATTAAGGTTCAGGGTATAATAGTTGATAGTATCTGCTATCCACAGGAAGTAGTCTATATTAAAGTTCAGGGTATAATAGTTGATAGTATCTGCTATCCACAGGAAGTAGACTATATTAAGGTTCAAGGGATACTAGTTGATAGTATCTGCTATCCACAGGAAGTAGTCTATATTAAAGTTCAGGGTATAATAGTTGATAGTATCTGCTATCCACAGGAAGTAGACTATATTAAGGTTCAAGGGATACTAGTTGATAGTATCTGCTATCCACAGGAAGTAGACTATATTAAGGTTCAGGGTATAATAGTTGATAGTATCTGCTATCCATAAGAAGTAGACTATATTAAGGTTCAGGAGATACTAGTTGATAGTATCTGCTATCCATAGGAAGTAGACTATATTAAGGTTCAGGGTATAATAGTTGATAGTATCTGCTATCCACAGGAAGTAGACTATATTAAGGTTCAAGGGATACTAGTTGATAGTATCTGCTATCCACAGGAAGTAGACTATATTAAGGTTCAGGGTATAATAGTTGATAGTATCTGCTATCCACAGGAAGTAGACTATATTAAGGTTCAAGGGATAATAGTTGATAGTATCTGCTATCCACAGGAAGTAGACTATATTAAGGTTCAAGGGATACTAGTTGATAGTATCTGCTATTCACAGGAAGTAGACTATATTAAGGTTCAAGGGATGCTAGTTGATAGTATCTGCTATCCACAGGAAGTAGACTATATTAAGGTTCAAGGGATAATAGTTGATAGTATCTGCTATCCACAGGAAGTAGACTATATTAAGGTTCAAGGGATACTAGTTGATAGTATCTGCTATTCACAGGAAGTAGACTATATTAAGGTTCAAGGGATGCTAGTTGATAGTATCTGCTATCCACAGGAAGTAGACTATATTAAGGTTCAAGGGATACTAGTTGATAGTATCTGCTATTCACAGGAAGTAGTCTATATTAAAGTTCAGGGTATAATAGTTGATAGTATCTGCTATCCACAGGAAGTAGTCTATATTAAAGTTCAGGGTATAATAGTTGATAGTATCTGCTATCCACAGGAAGTAGACTATATTAAGGTTCAAGGGATACTAGTTGATAGTATCTGCTATCCACAGGAAGTAGTCTATATTAAAGTTCAGGGTATAATAGTTGATAGTATCTGCTATCCACAGGAAGTAGACTATATTAAGGTTCAAGGGATACTAGTTGATAGTATCTGCTATCCACAGGAAGTAGACTATATTAAGGTTCAAGGGATACTAGTTGATAGTATCTGCTATCCATAGGAAGTAGACTATATTAAGGTTCAAGGGATGCTAGTTGATAGTATCTGCTATCCACAGGAAGTAGACTATATTAAGGTTCAAGGGATACTAGTTGATAGTATCTGCTATTCACAGGAAGTAGTCTATATTAAAGTTCAGGGTATAATAGTTGATAGTATCTGCTATCCACAGGAAGTAGTCTATATTAAAGTTCAGGGTATAATAGTTGATAGTATCTGCTATCCACAGGAAGTAGACTATATTAAGGTTCAAGGGATACTAGTTGATAGTATCTGCTATCCATAGGAAGTAGACTATATTAAGGTTCAAGGTATAATAGTTGATAGTATCTGCTATCCACAGGAAGTAGACTATATTAAGGTTCAAGGGATACTAGTTGATAGTATCTGCTATCCACAGGAAGTAGACTATGTTAAGGTTCAAGGGATACTAGTTGATAGTATCTGCTATTCACAGGAAGTAGACTATATTAAGGTTCAAGGGATACTAGTTGATAGTATCTGCTATCCACAGGAAGTAGACTATATTAAGGTTCAAGGGATAATAGTTGATAGTATCTGCTATCCATAGGAAGTAGACTATATTAAGGTTCAAGGGATACTAGTTGATAGTATCTGCTATTCACAGGAAGTAGACTATATTAAGGTTCAAGGGATACTAGTTGATAGTATCTGCTATCCACAGGAAGTAGACTATATTAAGGTTCAAGAGATACTAGTTGATAGTATCTGCTATCCATAGGAAGTAGACTATATTAAGGTTCAGGGTATAATAGTTGATAGTATCTGCTATCCACAGGAAGTAGACTATATTAAGGTTCAAGGGATACTAGTTGATAGTATCTGCTATCCACAGGAAGTAGACTATATTAAAGTTCAGGGTATAATAGTTGATAGTATCTGCTATCCACAGGAAGTAGACTATATTAAGGTTCAAGGGATACTAGTTGATAGTATCTGCTATCCATAGGAAGTAGACTATATTAAGGTTCAGGGTATAATAGTTGATAGTATCTGCTATCCACAGGAAGTAGACTATATTAAGGTTCAAGGGATACTAGTTGATAGTATCTGCTATCCACAGGAAGTAGACTATATTAAAGTTCAGGGTATAATAGTTGATAGTATCTGCTATCCACAGGAAGTAGACTATATTAAAGTTCAGGGTATAATAGTTGATAGTATCTGCTATCCACAGGAAGTAGACTATATTAAGGTTCAAGGGATACTAGTTGATAGTATCTGCTATCCACAGGAAGTAGACTATATTAAAGTTCAGGGTATAATAGTTGATAGTATCTGCTATCCACAGGAAGTAGACTATATTAAGGTTCAAGGGATACTAGTTGATAGTATCTGCTATTCACAGGAAGTAGACTATATTAAGGTTCAGGGTATAATAGTTGATAGTATCTGCTATCCACAGGAAGTAGACTATATTAAGGTTCAAGGGATACTAGTTGATAGTATCTGCTATTCACAGGAAGTAGACTATATTAAGGTTCAGGGTATAATAGTTGATAGTATCTGCTATTCACAGGAAGTAGACTATATTAAGGTTCAAGGGATACTAGTTGATAGTATCTGCTATTCACAGGAAGTAGACTATATTAAGGTTCAGGGTATAATAGTTGATAGTATCTGCTATTCACAGGAAGTAGACTATATTAAGGTTCAAGGGATAATAGTTGATAGTATCTGCTATCCACAGGAAGTAGACTATATTAAGGTTCAAGGGATACTAGTTGATAGTATCTGCTATCCACAGGAAGTAGACTATATTAAGGTTCAAGGGATACTAGTTGATAGTATCTGCTATCCACAGGAAGTAGACTATATTAAGGTTCAAGGGATACTAGTTGATAGTATCTGCTATCCATAGGAAGTAGACTATATTAAGGTTCAAGGGATACTAGTTGATAGTATCTGCTATCCACAGGAAGTAGACTATATTAAGGTTCAAGGGATACTAGTTGATAGTATCTGCTATCCACAGGAAGTAGACTATATTAAGGTTCAAGGGATACTAGTTGATAGTATCTGCTATCCATAGGAAGTAGACTATATTAAGGTTCAAGGGATACTAGTTGATAGTATCTGCTATCCACAGGAAGTAGACTATATTAAGGTTCAAGGGATACTAGTTGATAGTATCTGCTATCCACAGGAAGTAGACTATATTAAGGTTCAAGGGATACTAGTTGATAGTATCTGCTATCCACAGGAAGTAGACTATATTAAGGTTCAAGGGATACTAGTTGATAGTATCTGCTATCCACAGGAAGTAGACTATATTAAGGTTCAGGGTATAATAGTTGATAGTATCTGCTATCCATAGGAAGTAGACTATATTAAGGTTCAAGGGATACTAGTTGATAGTATCTGCTATTCACAGGAAGTAGACTATATTAAGGTTCAAGGGATACTAGTTGATAGTATCTGCTATCCACAGGAAGTAGACTATATTAAGGTTCAAGGGATACTAGTTGATAGTATCTGCTATCCACAGGAAGTAGACTATATTAAGGTTCAAGGGATACTAGTTGATAGTATCTGCTATTCACAGGAAGTAGACTATATTAAGGTTCAAGGGATACTAGTTGATAGTATCTGCTATCCATAGGAAGTAGACTATATTAAGGTTCAGGGGATACTAGTTGATAGTATCTGCTATCCATAGGAAGTAGACTATATTAAGGTTCAGGGGATACTAGTTGAAAGTATCTGCTATCCACAAAAAGTAGACTACATTAAAGTTCAGGGTATAATAGTTGATAGTATCTGCTATCCACAGGAAGTAGACTATATTAAGGTTCAAGGGATAATAGTTGATAGTATCTGCTATCCACAGGAAGTAGACTATATTAAGGTTCAAGGGATACTAGTTGATAGTATCTGCTATTCACAGGAAGTAGACTATATTAAAGTTCAGGGTATAATAGTTGATAGTATCTGCTATCCACAGGAAGTAGACTATATTAAGGTTCAAGGTATAATAGTTGATAGTATCTGCTATCCATAGGAAGTAGACTATATTAAGGTTCAAGGGATACTAGTTGATAGTATCTGCTATCCACAGGAAGTAGACTATATTAAGGTTCAAGGGATACTAGTTGATAGTATCTGCTATCCACAGGAAGTAGACTATATTAAGGTTCAAGGGATACTAGTTGATAGTATCTGCTATTCACAGGAAGTAGACTATATTAAGGTTCAAGGGATACTAGTTGATAGTATCTGCTATCCATAGGAAGTAGACTATATTAAGGTTCAGGGGATACTAGTTGATAGTATCTGCTATCCATAGGAAGTAGACTATATTAAGGTTCAGGGGATACTAGTTGAAAGTATCTGCTATCCACAAAAAGTAGACTACATTAAAGTTCAGGGTATAATAGTTGATAGTATCTGCTATCCACAGGAAGTAGACTATATTAAGGTTCAAGGGATAATAGTTGATAGTATCTGCTATCCACAGGAAGTAGACTATATTAAGGTTCAAGGTATAATAGTTGATAGTATCTGCTATCCACAGGAAGTAGACTATATTAAGGTTCAAGGTATAATAGTTGATAGTATCTGCTATCCATAGGAAGTAGACTATATTAAGGTTCAAGGGATACTAGTTGATAGTATCTGCTATCCATAGGAAGTAGACTATATTAAGGTTCAAGGTATAATAGTTGATAGTATCTGCTATCCATAGGAAGTAGACTATATTAAGGTTCAAGGGATACTAGTTGATAGTATCTGCTATCCACAGAAAGTAGACTATATTAAGGTTCAGGGTATAATAGTTGATAGTATCTGCTATTCACAGGAAGTAGACTATATTAAGGTTCAAGGTATAATAGTTGATAGTATCTGCTATCCATAGGAAGTAGACTATATTAAGGTTCAAGGGATACTAGTTGATAGTATCTGCTATCCACAGAAAGTAGACTATATTAAGGTTCAGGGTATAATAGTTGATAGTATCTGCTATTCACAGGAAGTAGACTATATTAAGGTTCAAGGGATACTAGTTGATAGTATCTGCTATTCACAGGAAGTAGACTATATTAAGGTTCAGGGGATAATAGTTGATAGTATCTGCTATCCACAGGAAGTAGACTATATTAAGGTTCAAGGGATACTAGTTGATAGTATCTGCTATTCACAGGAAGTAGACTATATTAAGGTTCAGGGGATACTAGTTGATAGTATCTGCTATCCATAGGAAGTAGACTATATTAAGGTTCAAGGTATAATAGTTGATAGTATCTGCTATCCACAGGAAGTAGACTATATTAAGGTTCAAGGGATACTAGTTGATAGTATCTGCTATCCATAGGAAGTAGACTATATTAAGGTTCAAGGGATAATAGTTGATAGTATCTGCTATCCACAGGAAGTAGACTATATTAAGGTTCAGGGGATAATAGTTGATAGTATCTGCTATCCACAGGAAGTAGACTATATTAAGGTTCAAGGGATAATAGTTGATAGTATCTGCTATCCACAGGAAGTAGACTATATTAAGGTTCAGGGGATAATAGTTGATAGTATCTGCTATCCACAGGAAGTAGACTATATTAAGGTTCAAGGGATACTAGTTGATAGTATCTGCTATCCACAGAAAGTAGACTATATTAAGGTTCAGGGTATAATAGTTGATAGTATCTGCTATTCACAGGAAGTAGACTATATTAAGGTTCAAGGTATAATAGTTGATAGTATCTGCTATCCATAGGAAGTAGACTATATTAAGGTTCAAGGGATACTAGTTGATAGTATCTGCTATCCACAGAAAGTAGACTATATTAAGGTTCAGGGTATAATAGTTGATAGTATCTGCTATTCACAGGAAGTAGACTATATTAAGGTTCAAGGGATACTAGTTGATAGTATCTGCTATTCACAGGAAGTAGACTATATTAAGGTTCAAGGGATACTAGTTGATAGTATCTGCTATCCACAGGAAGTAGGCTATATTAAGGTTCAAGGGATACTAGTTGATAGTATCTGCTATTCACAGGAAGTAGACTATATTAAGGTTCAAGGGATACTAGTTGATAGTATCTGCTATCCACAGGAAGTAGACTATATTAAGGTTCAAGGGATACTAGTTGATAGTATCTGCTATCCACAGGAAGTAGACTATATTAAGGTTCAGGGTATAATAGTTGATAGTATCTGCTATTCACAGGAAGTAGACTATATTAAGGTTCAAGGGATACTAGTTGATAGTATCTGCTATCCACAGGAAGTAGACTATATTAAAGTTCAGGGTATAATAGTTGATAGTATCTGCTATTCACAGGAAGTAGACTATATTAAGGTTCAGGGGATACTAGTTGATAGTATCTGCTATCCATAGGAAGTAGACTATATTAAGGTTCAAGGGATACTAGTTGATAGTATCTGCTATTCACAGGAAGTAGACTATATTAAGGTTCAGGGGATAATAGTTGATAGTATCTGCTATCCACAGGAAGTAGACTATATTAAGGTTCAAGGGATACTAGTTGATAGTATCTGCTATTCACAGGAAGTAGACTATATTAAGGTTCAGGGGATACTAGTTGATAGTATCTGCTATCCATAGGAAGTAGACTATATTAAGGTTCAAGGGATACTAGTTGATAGTATCTGCTATCCACAGGAAGTAGACTATATTAAGGTTCAAGGGATACTAGTTGATAGTATCTGCTATCCATAGGAAGTAGACTATATTAAGGTTCAGGGGATACTAGTTGATAGTATCTGCTATCCACAGGAAGTAGACTATATTAAGGTTCAAGGGATACTAGTTGATAGTATCTGCTATTCACAGGAAGTAGACTATATTAAGGTTCAAGGGATACTAGTTGATAGTATCTGCTATCCACAGGAAGTAGGCTATATTAAGGTTCAACGGATACTAGTTGATAGTATCTGCTATTCACAGGAAGTAGACTATATTAAGGTTCAAGGGATACTAGTTGATAGTATCTGCTATCCATAGGAAGTAGACTATATTAAGGTTCAAGGGATACTAGTTGATAGTATCTGCTATCCACAGGAAGTAGACTATTTTAAGGTTCAGGGTATAATAGTTGATAGTATCTGCTATCCACAGGAAGTAGACTATATTAAGGTTCAGGGGATACTAGTTGATAGTATCTGCTATCCACAGGAAGTAGACTATATTAAGGTTCAAGGGATACTAGTTGATAGTATCTGCTATTCACAGGAAGTAGACTATATTAAGGTTCAAGGGATACTAGTTGATAGTATCTGCTATCCACAGGAAGTAGACTATATTAAGGTTCAAGGGATACTAGTTGATAGTATCTGCTATCCACAGGAAGTAGACTACATTAAAGTTCAGGGTATAATAGTTGATAGTATCTGCTATCCACAGGAAGTAGACTACATTAAAGTTCAGGGTATAATAGTTGATAGTATCTGCTATCCACAGGAAGTAGACTATATTAAGGTTCAAGGGATACTAGTTGATAGTATCTGCTATTCACAGGAAGTAGACTATATTAAAGTTCAGGGTATAATAGTTGATAGTATCTGCTATCCACAGGAAGTAGACTATATTAAGGTTCAAGGGATACTAGTTGATAGTATCTGCTATTCACAGGAAGTAGACTATATTAAGGTTCAAGGGATACTAGTTGATAGTATCTGCTATTCACAGGAAGTAGACTATATTAAGGTTCAGGGTATAATAGTTGATAGTATCTGCTATCCACAGGAAGTAGACTATATTAAGGTTCAGGGGATACTAGTTGATAGTATCTGCTATCCACAGGAAGTAGACTATATTAAGGTTCAGGGGATACTAGTTGATAGTATCTGCTATCCACAGGAAGTAGACTATATTAAGGTTCAAGGGATACTAGTTGATAGTATCTGCTATCCACAGGAAGTAGACTATATTAAGGTTCAAGGGATACTAGTTGATAGTATCTGCTATCCACAGGAAGTAGACTATATTAAGGTTCAAGGGATACTAGTTGATAGTATCTGCTATTCACAGGAAGTAGACTATATTAAGGTTCAAGGGATAATAGTTGATAGTATCTGCTATCCACAGGAAGTAGACTATATTAAGGTTCAAGGTATAATAGTTGATAGTATCTGCTATCCACAGGAAGTAGACTATATTAAGGTTCAAGGGATACTAGTTGATAGTATCTGCTATCCACAGGAAGTAGACTATATTAAGGTTCAAGGGATAATAGTTGATAGTATCTGCTATCCACAGGAAGTAGACTATATTAAGGTTCAAGGGATACTAGTTGATAGTATCTGCTATCCATAGGAAGTAGACTATATTAAGGTTCAAGGGATACTAGTTGATAGTATCTGCTATCCACAGGAAGTAGACTATATTAAGGTTCAAGGGATACTAGTTGATAGTATCTGCTATCCACAGGAAGTAGACTATATTAAGGTTCAAGGGATACTAGTTGATAGTATCTGCTATCCATAGGAAGTAGACTATATTAAGGTTCAAGGGATAATAGTTGATAGTATCTGCTATCCACAGGAAGTAGACTATATTAAGGTTCAAGGGATACTAGTTGATAGTATCTGCTATCCATAGGAAGTAGACTATATTAAGGTTCAAGGGATACTAGTTGATAGTATCTGCTATCCACAGGAAGTAGACTATATTAAGGTTCAGGGGATACTAGTTGATAGTATCTGCTATCCATAGGAAGTAGACTATATTAAGGTTCAAGGGATAATAGTTGATAGTATCTGCTATCCATAGGAAGTAGACTATATTAAGGTTCAAGGGATAATAGTTGATAGTATCTGCTATCCACAGGAAGTAGACTATATTAAGGTTCAGGGTATAATAGTTGATAGTATCTGCTATCCATAGGAAGTAGACTATATTAAGGTTCAAGGGATACTAGTTGATAGTATCCGCTATCCACAGGAAGTAGACTATATTAAGGTTCAAGGGATACTAGTTGATAGTATCTGCTATTCACAGGAAGTAGACTATATTAAGGTTCAAGGGATACTAGTTGATAGTATCTGCTATTCACAGGAAGTAGACTATATTAAGGTTCAAGGTATAATAGTTGATAGTATCTGCTATTCACAGGAAGTAGACTATATTAAGGTTCAAGGGATACTAGTTGATAGTATCTGCTATCCACAGGAAGTAGACTATATTAAGGTTCAAGGGATACTAGTTGATAGTATCTGCTATCCATAGGAAGTAGACTATATTAAGGTTCAGGGGATACTAGTTGATAGTATCTGCTATCCACAGGAAGTAGACTATATTAAGGTTCAGGGGATACTAGTTGATAGTATCTGCTATCCATAGGAAGTAGACTATATTAAGGTTCAGGGGATACTAGTTGATAGTATCTGCTATCCACAGGAAGTAGACTATATTAAGGTTCAAGGGATACTAGTTGATAGTATCTGCTATCCACAGGAAGTAGACTATATTAAGGTTCAGGGGATACTAGTTGATAGTATCTGCTATCCATAGGAAGTAGACTATATTAAGGTTCAAGGGATACTAGTTGATAGTATCTGCTATCCACAGGAAGTAGACTATATTAAGGTTCAAGGGATACTAGTTGATAGTATCTGCTATCCACAGGAAGTAGACTATATTAAGGTTCAGGGGATACTAGTTGATAGTATCTGCTATCCATAGGAAGTAGACTATATTAAGGTTCAAGGGATAACAGTTGATAGTATCTGCTATCCACAGGAAGTAGACTATATTAAGGTTCAGGGGATACTAGTTGATAGTATCTGCTATCCATAGGAAGTAGACTATATTAAGGTTCAAGGGATAATAGTTGATAGTATCTGCTATCCACAGGAAGTAGACTATATTAAGGTTCAAGGGATACTAGTTGATAGTATCTGCTATCCATAGGAAGTAGACTATATTAAGGTTCAGGGGATACTAGTTGATAGTATCTGCTATCCACAGGAAGTAGACTATATTAAGGTTCAAGGGATACTAGTTGATAGTATCTGCTATCCACAGGAAGTAGACTATATTAAGGTTCAGGGGATACTAGTTGATAGTATCTGCTATCCATAGGAAGTAGACTATATTAAGGTTCAAGGGATAATAGTTGATAGTATCTGCTATCCATAGGAAGTAGACTATATTAAGGTTCAAGGGATACTAGTTGATAGTATCTGCTATCCACAGAAAGTAGACTATATTAAGGTTCAAGGGATACTAGTTGATAGTATCTGCTATCCATAGGAAGTAGACTATATTAAGGTTCAAGGGATACTAGTTGATAGTATCTGCTATCCATAGGAAGTAGACTATATTAAGGTTCAAGGGATACTAGTTGATAGTATCTGCTATTCACAGGAAGTAGACTATATTAAGGTTCAGGGGATACTAGTTGATAGTATCTGCTATCCATAGGAAGTAGACTATATTAAGGTTCAGGGGATACTAGTTGATAGTATCTGCTATCCACAGGAAGTAGACTATATTAAGGTTCAAGGGATACTAGTTGATAGTATCTGCTATCCACAGGAAGTAGACTATATTAAGGTTCAGGGGATACTAGTTGATAGTATCTGCTATCCATAGGAAGTAGACTATATTAAGGTTCAAGGGATAATAGTTGATAGTATCTGCTATCCACAGGAAGTAGACTATATTAAGGTTCAAGGGATACTAGTTGATAGTATCTGCTATCCATAGGAAGTAGACTATATTAAGGTTCAAGGGATACTAGTTGATAGTATCTGCTATCCACAGAAAGTAGACTATATTAAGGTTCAAGGGATACTAGTTGATAGTATCTGCTATCCACAGGAAGTAGACTATATTAAGGTTCAGGGTATAATAGTTGATAGTATCTGCTATCCATAGGAAGTAGACTATATTAAGGTTCAAGGGATACTAGTTGATAGTATCTGCTATCCATAGGAAGTAGACTATATTAAGGTTCAAGGGATACTAGTTGATAGTATCTGCTATCCATAGGAAGTAGACTATATTAAGGTTCAGGGTATAATAGTTGATAGTATCTGCTATCCATAGGAAGTAGACTATATTAAGGTTCAAGGGATACTAGTTGATAGTTTCTGCTATTCACAGGAAGTAGACTATATTAAGGTTCAAGGGATACTAGTTGATAGTATCTGCTATCCACAGAAAGTAGACTATATTAAGGTTCAAGGGATACTAGTTGATAGTATCTGCTATCCACAGGAAGTAGACTATATTAAGGTTCAGGGGATACTAGTTGATAGTATCTGCTATCCACAGGAAGTAGACTATATTAAGGTTCAAGGGATACTAGTTGATAGTATCTGCTATCCATAGGAAGTAGACTATATTAAGGTTCAGGAGATACTAGTTGATAGTATCTGCTATCCACAGGAAGTAGACTATATTAAGGTTCAAGGGATACTAGTTGATAGTATCTGCTATCCACAGGAAGTAGACTATATTAAGGTTCAAGGTATAATAGTTGATAGTATCTGCTATCCACAGGAAGTAGACTACATTAAGGTTCAAGGGATACTAGTTGATAGTATCTGCTATCCACAGGAAGTAGACTATATTAAGGTTCAAGGGATACTAGTTGATAGTATCTGCTATCCATAGGAAGTAGACTATATTAAGGTTCAGGAGATACTAGTTGATAGTATCTGCTATCCACAGGAAGTAGACTATATTAAAGTTCAAGGTATAATAGTTGATAGTATCTGCTATTCACAGGAAGTAGTCTATATTAAGGTTCAAGGGATACTAGTTGATAGTATCTGCTATCCACAGGAAGTAGACTATATTAAGGTTCAAGGGATACTAGTTGATAGTATCTGCTATCCATAGGAAGTAGACTATATTAAGGTTCAAGGGATACTAGTTGATAGTATCTGCTATCCACAGGAAGTAGACTATATTAAGGTTCAAGGTATAATAGTTGATAGTATCTGCTATTCACAGGAAGTAGTCTATATTAAGGTTCAAGGGATACTAGTTGATAGTATCTGCTATCCACAGGAAGTAGACTATATTAAGGTTCAAGGGATACTAGTTGATAGTATCTGCTATCCATAGGAAGTAGACTATGTTAAGGTTCAAGGGATACTAGTTGATAGTATCTGCTATTCACAGGAAGTAGACTATATTAAGGTTCAAGGGATACTAGTTGATAGTATCTGCTATCCACAGGAAGTAGACTATATTAAGGTTCAAGGGATACTAGTTGATAGTATCTGCTATCCATAGGAAGTAGACTATATTAAGGTTCAAGGGATACTAGTTGATAGTATCTGCTATCCACAGAAAGTAGACTATATTAAGGTTCAAGGGATACTAGTTGATAGTATCTGCTATTCATAGGAAGTAGACTATATTAAGGTTCAGGAGATACTAGTTGATAGTATCTGCTATCCACAGGAAGTAGACTATATTAAGGTTCAAGGTATAATAGTTGATAGTATCTGCTATTCACAGGAAGTAGACTATATTAAGGTTCAAGGGATACTAGTTGATAGTATCTGCTATCCACAGGAAGTAGACTATATTAAGGTTCAAGGGATACTAGTTGATAGTATCTGCTATCCATAGGAAGTAGACTATGTTAAGGTTCAAGGGATACTAGTTGATAGTATCTGCTATTCACAGGAAGTAGACTATATTAAGGTTCAAGGGATACTAGTTGATAGTATCTGCTATCCACAGGAAGTAGACTATATTAAGGTTCAAGGGATACTAGTTGATAGTATCTGCTATCCACAGGAAGTAGACTATATTAAGGTTCAGGGGATACTAGTTGATAGTATCTGCTATCCATAGGAAGTAGACTATATTAAGGTTCAAGGGATAATAGTTGATAGTATCTGCTATCCACAGGAAGTAGACTATATTAAGGTTCAGGGGATACTAGTTGATAGTATCTGCTATCCATAGGAAGTAGACTATATTAAGGTTCAAGGGATAATAGTTGATAGTATCTGCTATCCACAGGAAGTAGACTATATTAAGGTTCAAGGGATACTAGTTGATAGTATCTGCTATCCATAGGAAGTAGACTATATTAAGGTTCAGGGTATAATAGTTGATAGTATCTGCTATCCATAGGAAGTAGACTATATTAAGGTTCAGGAGATACTAGTTGATAGTATCTGCTATCCACAGGAAGTAGACTATATTAAGGTTCAAGGTATAATAGTTGATAGTATCTGCTATCCACAGGAAGTAGACTATATTAAGGTTCAAGGGATACTAGTTGATAGTATCTGCTATTCACAGGAAGTAGACTATATTAAGGTTCAAGGGATACTAGTTGATAGTATCTGCTATCCATAGGAAGTAGACTATATTAAGGTTCAAGGGATACTAGTTGATAGTATCTGCTATCCATAGGAAGTAGACTATATTAAGGTTCAGGGTATAATAGTTGATAGTATCTGCTATCCACAGGAAGTAGACTATATTAAGGTTCAAGGGATACTAGTTGATAGTATCTGCTATCCATAGGAAGTAGACTATATTAAGGTTCAAGGGATAATAGTTGATAGTATCTGCTATCCACAGGAAGTAGACTATATTAAGGTTCAAGGGATACTAGTTGATAGTATCTGCTATTCATAGGAAGTAGACTATATTAAGGTTCAAGGGATACTAGTTGATAGTATCTGCTATCCATAGGAAGTAGACTATATTAAGGTTCAAGGGATACTAGTTGATAGTATCTGCTATCCACAGGAAGTAGACTATATTAAGGTTCAAGGGATACTAGTTGATAGTATCTGCTATCCATAGGAAGTAGACTATATTAAGGTTCAGGGTATAATAGTTGATAGTATCTGCTATCCATAGGAAGTAGACTATATTAAGGTTCAAGGGATACTAGTTGATAGTATCTGCTATCCATAGGAAGTAGACTATATTAAGGTTCAAGGGATAATAGTTGATAGTATCTGCTATCCACAGGAAGTAGACTATTTTAAGGTTCAGGGTATAATAGTTGATAGTATCTGCTATCCACAGGAAGTAGACTATATTAAGGTTCAGGGGATACTAGTTGATAGTATCTGCTATCCATAGGAAGTAGACTATATTAAGGTTCAAGGGATACTAGTTGATAGTATCTGCTATTCACAGGAAGTAGACTATATTAAGGTTCAAGGGATACTAGTTGATAGTATCTGCTATCCACAGGAAGTAGACTATATTAAGGTTCAAGGGATAATAGTTGATAGTATCTGCTATTCACAGGAAGTAGACTATATTAAGGTTCAGGGGATACTAGTTGATAGTATCTGCTATCCATAGGAAGTAGACTATATTAAGGTTCAAGGGATACTAGTTGATAGTATCTGCTATCCATAGGAAGTAGACTATATTAAGGTTCAAGGGATACTAGTTGATAGTATCTGCTATCCACAGGAAGTAGACTATTTTAAGGTTCAGGGGATACTAGTTGATAGTATTCCTTATCCACAAAAAGTAGACTACATTAAAGTTCAGGGTATACTAGTTGATAGTATCTGCTATCCACAGGAAGTAGACTATATTAAGGTTCAAGGGATACTAGTTGATAGTATCTGCTATCCACAGGAAGTAGACTATATTAAGGTTCAAGGGATACTAGTTGATAGTATCTGCTATTCACAGGAAGTAGACTATATTAAGGATCAAGGGATAATAGTTGATAGTATCTGCTATCCATAGGAAGTAGACTATATTAAGGTTCAAGGGATACTAGTTGATAGTATCTGCTATCCACAGGAAGTAGACTATATTAAGGTTCAGGGGATACTAGTTGATAGTATCTGCTATCCACAGGAAGTAGACTATTTTAAGGTTCAGGGGATACTAGTTGATAGTATCTGCTATCCATAGGAAGTAGACTATATTAAGGTTCAAGGGATAATAGTTGATAGTATCTGCTATCCATAGGAAGTAGACTATATTAAGGTTCAAGGGATACTAGTTGATAGTATCTGCTATCCACAAAAAGTAGACTACATTAAAGTTCAGGGTATAATAGTTGATAGTATCTGCTATCCATAGGAAGTAGACTATATTAAGGTTCAAGGGATACTAGTTGATAGTATCTGCTATCCACAGGAAGTAGACTATATTAAGGTTCAAGGGATACTAGTTGATAGTATCTGCTATCCACAGGAAGTAGACTATATTAAGGTTCAAGGGATACTAGTTGATAGTATCTGCTATCCACAGGAAGTAGACTATATTAAGGTTCAGGGGATACTAGTTGATAGTATCTGCTATTCACAGGAAGTAGACTATTTTAAGGTTCAAGGGATACTAGTTGATAGTATCTGCTATCCACAGGAAGTAGACTATATTAAGGTTCAAGGGATACTAGTTGATAGTATCTGCTATCCATAGGAAGTAGACTATATTAAGGTTCAGGAGATACTAGTTGATAGTATCTGCTATCCACAGGAAGTAGACTATATTAAGGTTCAAGGGATAATAGTTGATAGTATCTGCTATCCACAGGAAGTAGACTATGTTAAGGTTCAAGGGATACTAGTTGATAGTATCTGCTATTCACAGGAAGTAGACTATTTTAAGGTTCAAGGGATACTAGTTGATAGTATCTGCTATTCACAGGAAGTAGACTATATTAAGGTTCAGGGGATACTAGTTGATAGTATCTGCTATCCACAGGAAGTAGACTATATTAAAGTTCAGGGTATAATAGTTGATAGTATCTGCTATCCATAGGAAGTAGACTATATTAAGGTTCAAGGGATACTAGTTGATAGTATCTGCTATCCACAGGAAGTAGACTATATTAAGGTTCAAGGGATACTAGTTGATAGTATCTGCTATCCATAGGAAGTAGACTATATTAAGGTTCAGGGTATAATAGTTGATAGTATCTGCTATCCATAGGAAGTAGACTATGTTAAGGTTCAAGGGATACTAGTTGATAGTATCTGCTATCCATAGGAAGTAGACTATATTAATGTTCAGGGTATAATAGTTGATAGTATCTGCTATCCATAGGAAGTAGACTATGTTAAGGTTCAAGGGATACTAGTTGATAGTATCTGCTATCCATAGGAAGTAGACTATATTAAGGTTCAGGGTATAATAGTTGATAGTATCTGCTATTCACAGGAAGTAGACTATATTAAGGTTCAAGGGATACTAGTTGATAGTATCTGCTATCCATAGGAAGTAGACTATATTAAGGTTCAGGGTATAATAGTTGATAGTATCTGCTATCCATAGGAAGTAGACTATGTTAAGGTTCAAGGGATACTAGTTGATAGTATCTGCTATCCATAGGAAGTAGACTATATTAAGGTTCAGGGTATAATAGTTGATAGTATCTGCTATCCATAGGAAGTAGACTATGTTAAGGTTCAAGGGATACTAGTTGATAGTATCTGCTATCCATAGGAAGTAGACTATATTAAGGTTCAGGGTATAATAGTTGATAGTATCTGCTATCCATAGGAAGTAGACTATGTTAAGGTTCAAGGGATACTAGTTGATAGTATCTGCTATCCATAGGAAGTAGACTATATTAAGGTTCAGGGTATAATAGTTGATAGTATCTGCTATCCACAAAAAGTAGACTACATTAAAGTTCAGGGTATAATAATTGATAGTATCTGCTATCCATAGGAAGTAGACTATATTAAGGTTCAGGGGATACTAGTTGATAGTATCTGCTATCCACAGGAAGTAGACTATATTAAGGTTCAAGGGATACTAGTTGATAGTATCTGCTATCCATAGGAAGTGGACTATATTAAAGTTCAGGGGATACTAGTTGATAGTATCTGCTATCCACAGGAAGTAGACTATATTAAGGTTCAAGGGATACTAGTTGATAGTATCTGCTATCCACAGGAAGTAGACTATATTAAGGTTCAAGGGATACTAGTTGATAGTATCTGCTATCCACAGGAAGTAGACTATATTAAGGTTCAAGGGATACTAGTTGATAGTATCTGCTATCCACAGGAAGTAGACTATATTAAGGTTCAAGGGATACTAGTTGATAGTATCTGCTATCCACAGGAAGTAGACTATATTAAGGTTCAAGGGATACTAGTTGATAGTATCTGCTATCCACAGGAAGTAGACTATATTAAGGTTCAAGGTATAATAGTTGATAGTATCTGCTATCCACAGGAAGTAGACTATATTAAGGTTCAGGGGATACTAGTTGATAGTATCTGCTATCCACAGGAAGTAGACTATATTAAGGTTCAAGGGATACTAGTTGATAGTATCTGCTATCCACAGGAAGTAGACTATATTAAGGTTCAAGGGATACTAGTTGATAGTATCTGCTATCCATAGGAAGTAGACTATATTAAGGTTCAAGGTATAATAGTTGATAGTATCTGCTATCCACAGGAAGTAGACTATATTAAGGTTCAAGGGATACTAGTTGATAGTATCTGCTATCCACAGGAAGTAGACTATATTAAGGTTCAAGGGATACTAGTTGATAGTATCTGCTATCCACAGGAAGTAGACTATATTAAGGTTCAAGGGATACTAGTTGATAGTATCTGCTATTCACAGGAAGTAGACTATATTAAGGTTCAAGGTATAATAGTTGATAGTATCTGCTATCCATAGGAAGTAGACTATATTAAAGTTCAGGGTATAATAGTTGATAGTATCTGCTATCCACAGGAAGTAGACTATGTTAAGGTTCAAGGGATACTAGTTGATAGTATCTGCTATCCATAGGAAGTAGACTATATTAAGGTTCAAGGGATAATAGTTGATAGTATCTGCTATTCACAGGAAGTAGACTATATTAAGGTTCAAGGGATACTAGTTGATAGTATCTGCTATCCACAGGAAGTAGACTATATTAAGGTTCAAGGGATACTAGTTGATAGTATCTGCTATCCATAGGAAGTAGACTATATTAAGGTTCAGGGATACTAGTTGATAGTATCTGCTATCCATAGGAAGTAGACTATATTAAGGTTCAAGGGATACTAGTTGATAGTATCTGCTATCCACAGGAAGTAGACTATATTAAAGTTCAGGGGATACTAGTTGATAGTATCTGCTATCCACAGGAAGTAGACTATATTAAGGTTCAAGGGATACTAGTTGATAGTATCTGCTATCCACAGGAAGTAGACTATATTAAGGTTCAGGGTATAATAGTTGATAGTATCTGCTATCCACAGGAAGTAGACTATATTAAGGTTCAAGGGATACTAGTTGATAGTATCTGCTATCCACAGGAAGTAGACTATATTAAGGTTCAAGGGATACTAGTTGATAGTATCTGCTATCCACAGGAAGTAGACTATATTAAGGTTCAAGGGATACTAGTTGATAGTATCTGCTATCCACAGGAAGTAGACTATATTAAGGTTCAAGGGATACTAGTTGATAGTATCTGCTATCCACAGGAAGTAGACTATATTAAGGTTCAAGGGATACTAGTTGATAATATCTGCTATCCACAGGAAGTAGACTATATTAAGGTTCAGGGTATAATAGTTGATAGTATCTGCTATTCACAGGAAGTAGACTATATTAAGGTTCAAGGGATACTAGTTGATAGTATCTGCTATTCACAGGAAGTAGACTATATTAAGGTTCAAGGGATACTAGTTGATAGTATCTGCTATCCATAGGAAGTAGACTATATTAAGGTTCAGGGATACTAGTTGAGAGTATCTGCTATCCATAGGAAGTAGACTATATTAAGGTTCAAGGGATACTAGTTGATAGTATCTGCTATCCACAGGAAGTAGACTATATTAAAGTTCAGGGGATACTAGTTGATAGTATCTGCTATCCACAGGAAGTAGACTATATTAAGGTTCAAGGGATACTAGTTGATAGTATCTGCTATCCACAGGAAGTAGACTATATTAAGGTTCAGGGTATAATAGTTGATAGTATCTGCTATCCACAGGAAGTAGACTATATTAAGGTTCAAGGGATACTAGTTGATAGTATCTGCTATCCACAGGAAGTAGACTATATTAAGGTTCAAGGGATACTAGTTGATAGTATCTGCTATCCACAGGAAGTAGACTATATTAAGGTTCAAGGGATACTAGTTGATAGTATCTGCTATCCACAGGAAGTAGACTATATTAAGGTTCAAGGGATACTAGTTGATAGTATCTGCTATCCACAGGAAGTAGACTATATTAAGGTTCAAGGGATACTAGTTGATAGTATCTGCTATCCACAGGAAGTAGACTATATTAAGGTTCAGGGTATAATAGTTGATAGTATCTGCTATTCACAGGAAGTAGACTATATTAAGGTTCAAGGGATACTAGTTGATAGTATCTGCTATTCACAGGAAGTAGACTATATTAAGGTTCAAGGGATACTAGTTGATAGTATCTGCTATCCACAGGAAGTAGGCTATATTAAGGTTCAAGGGATACTAGTTGATAGTATCTGCTATTCACAGGAAGTAGACTATATTAAGGTTCAAGGGATACTAGTTGATAGTATCTGCTATCCACAGGAAGTAGACTATATTAAGGTTCAAGGGATACTAGTTGATAGTATCTGCTATCCACAGGAAGTAGACTATATTAAGGTTCAGGGTATAATAGTTGATAGTATCTGCTATTCACAGGAAGTAGACTATATTAAGGTTCAAGGGATACTAGTTTATAGTATCTGCTATCCACAGGAAGTAGACTATATTAAAGTTCAGGGTATAATAGTTGATAGTATCTGCTATTCACAGGAAGTAGACTATATTAAGGTTCAGGGGATAATAGTTGATAGTATCTGCTATCCACAGGAAGTAGACTATATTAAGGTTCAAGGGATACTAGTTGATAGTATCTGCTATTCACAGGAAGTAGACTATATTAAGGTTCAGGGGATACTAGTTGATAGTATCTGCTATCCATAGGAAGTAGACTATATTAAGGTTCAAGGGATACTAGTTGATAGTATCTGCTATTCACAGGAAGTAGACTATATTAAGGTTCAGGGGATAATAGTTGATAGTATCTGCTATCCACAGGAAGTAGACTATATTAAGGTTCAGGGGATACTAGTTGATAGTATTCCTTATCCACAAAAAGTAGACTACATTAAAGTTCAGGGTATACTAGTTGATAGTATCTGCTATCCACAGGAAGTAGACTATATTAAGGTTCAAGGGATACTAGTTGATAGTATCTGCTATCCACAGGAAGTAGACTATATTAAGGTTCAAGGGATACTAGTTGATAGTATCTGCTATTCACAGGAAGTAGACTATATTAAGGATCAAGGGATAATAGTTGATAGTATCTGCTATCCATAGGAAGTAGACTATATTAAGGTTCAAGGGATACTAGTTGATAGTATCTGCTATCCACAGGAAGTAGACTATATTAAGGTTCAGGGGATACTAGTTGATAGTATCTGCTATCCACAGGAAGTAGACTATTTTAAGGTTCAGGGGATACTAGTTGATAGTATCTGCTATCCATAGGAAGTAGACTATATTAAGGTTCAAGGGATAATAGTTGATAGTATCTGCTATCCATAGGAAGTAGACTATATTAAGGTTCAAGGGATACTAGTTGATAGTATCTGCTATCCACAAAAAGTAGACTACATTAAAGTTCAGGGTATAATAGTTGATAGTATCTGCTATCCATAGGAAGTAGACTATATTAAGGTTCAAGGGATACTAGTTGATAGTATCTGCTATCCACAGGAAGTAGACTATATCAAGGTTCAAGGGATACTAGTTGATAGTATCTGCTATCCACAGGAAGTAGACTATATTAAGGTTCAAGGGATACTAGTTGATAGTATCTGCTATCCACAGGAAGTAGACTATATTAAGGTTCAGGGGATACTAGTTGATAGTATCTGCTATTCACAGGAAGTAGACTATTTTAAGGTTCAAGGGATACTAGTTGATAGTATCTGCTATCCACAGGAAGTAGACTATATTAAGGTTCAAGGGATACTAGTTGATAGTATCTGCTATCCATAGGAAGTAGACTATATTAAGGTTCAGGAGATACTAGTTGATAGTATCTGCTATCCACAGGAAGTAGACTATATTAAGGTTCAAGGGATAATAGTTGATAGTATCTGCTATCCACAGGAAGTAGACTATGTTAAGGTTCAAGGGATACTAGTTGATAGTATCTGCTATTCACAGGAAGTAGACTATTTTAAGGTTCAAGGGATACTAGTTGATAGTATCTGCTATTCACAGGAAGTAGACTATATTAAGGTTCAGGGGATACTAGTTGATAGTATCTGCTATCCACAGGAAGTAGACTATATTAAAGTTCAGGGTATAATAGTTGATAGTATCTGCTATCCATAGGAAGTAGACTATATTAAGGTTCAAGGGATACTAGTTGATAGTATCTGCTATCCACAGGAAGTAGACTATATTAAGGTTCAAGGGATACTAGTTGATAGTATCTGCTATCCATAGGAAGTAGACTATATTAAGGTTCAGGGTATAATAGTTGATAGTATCTGCTATCCATAGGAAGTAGACTATGTTAAGGTTCAAGGGATACTAGTTGATAGTATCTGCTATCCATAGGAAGTAGACTATATTAATGTTCAGGGTATAATAGTTGATAGTATCTGCTATCCATAGGAAGTAGACTATGTTAAGGTTCAAGGGATACTAGTTGATAGTATCTGCTATCCATAGGAAGTAGACTATATTAAGGTTCAGGGTATAATAGTTGATAGTATCTGCTATTCACAGGAAGTAGACTATATTAAGGTTCAAGGGATACTAGTTGATAGTATCTGCTATCCATAGGAAGTAGACTATATTAAGGTTCAGGGTATAATAGTTGATAGTATCTGCTATCCATAGGAAGTAGACTATGTTAAGGTTCAAGGGATACTAGTTGATAGTATCTGCTATCCATAGGAAGTAGACTATATTAAGGTTCAGGGTATAATAGTTGATAGTATCTGCTATCCATAGGAAGTAGACTATGTTAAGGTTCAAGGGATACTAGTTGATAGTATCTGCTATCCATAGGAAGTAGACTATATTAAGGTTCAGGGTATAATAGTTGATAGTATCTGCTATCCATAGGAAGTAGACTATGTTAAGGTTCAAGGGATACTAGTTGATAGTATCTGCTATCCATAGGAAGTAGACTATATTAAGGTTCAGGGTATAATAGTTGATAGTATCTGCTATCCACAAAAAGTAGACTACATTAAAGTTCAGGGTATAATAGTTGATAGTATCTGCTATCCATAGGAAGTAGACTATATTAAGGTTCAGGGGATACTAGTTGATAGCATCTGCTATCCACAGGAAGTAGACTATATTAAGGTTCAAGGGATACTAGTTGATAGTATCTGCTATCCATAGGAAGTGGACTATATTAAAGTTCAGGGGATACTAGTTGATAGTATCTGCTATCCACAGGAAGTAGACTATATTAAGGTTCAAGGGATACTAGTTGATAGTATCTGCTATCCACAGGAAGTAGACTATATTAAGGTTCAAGGGATACTAGTTGATAGTATCTGCTATCCACAGGAAGTAGACTATATTAAGGTTCAAGGGATACTAGTTGATAGTATCTGCTATCCACAGGAAGTAGACTATATTAAGGTTCAAGGGATACTAGTTGATAGTATCTGCTATCCACAGGAAGTAGACTATATTAAGGTTCAAGGGATACTAGTTGATAGTATCTGCTATCCACAGGAAGTAGACTATATTAAGGTTCAAGGTATAATAGTTGATAGTATCTGCTATCCACAGGAAGTAGACTATATTAAGGTTCAGGGGATACTAGTTGATAGTATCTGCTATCCACAGGAAGTAGACTATATTAAGGTTCAAGGGATACTAGTTGATAGTATCTGCTATCCACAGGAAGTAGACTATATTAAGGTTCAAGGGATACTAGTTGATAGTATCTGCTATCCATAGGAAGTAGACTATATTAAGGTTCAAGGTATAATAGTTGATAGTATCTGCTATCCACAGGAAGTAGACTATATTAAGGTTCAAGGGATACTAGTTGATAGTATCTGCTATCCACAGGAAGTAGACTATATTAAGGTTCAAGGGATACTAGTTGATAGTATCTGCTATCCACAGGAAGTAGACTATATTAAGGTTCAAGGGATACTAGTTGATAGTATCTGCTATTCACAGGAAGTAGACTATATTAAGGTTCAAGGTATAATAGTTGATAGTATCTGCTATCCATAGGAAGTAGACTATATTAAAGTTCAGGGTATAATAGTTGATAGTATCTGCTATCCACAGGAAGTAGACTATGTTAAGGTTCAAGGGATACTAGTTGATAGTATCTGCTATCCATAGGAAGTAGACTATATTAAGGTTCAAGGGATAATAGTTGATAGTATCTGCTATTCACAGGAAGTAGACTATATTAAGGTTCAAGGGATACTAGTTGATAGTATCTGCTATCCACAGGAAGTAGACTATATTAAGGTTCAAGGGATACTAGTTGATAGTATCTGCTATCCATAGGAAGTAGACTATATTAAGGTTCAGGGATACTAGTTGATAGTATCTGCTATCCATAGGAAGTAGACTATATTAAGGTTCAAGGGATACTAGTTGATAGTATCTGCTATCCACAGGAAGTAGACTATATTAAAGTTCAGGGGATACTAGTTGATAGTATCTGCTATCCACAGGAAGTAGACTATATTAAGGTTCAAGGGATACTAGTTGATAGTATCTGCTATCCACAGGAAGTAGACTATATTAAGGTTCAGGGTATAATAGTTGATAGTATCTGCTATCCACAGGAAGTAGACTATATTAAGGTTCAAGGGATACTAGTTGATAGTATCTGCTATCCACAGGAAGTAGACTATATTAAGGTTCAAGGGATACTAGTTGATAGTATCTGCTATCCACAGGAAGTAGACTATATTAAGGTTCAAGGGATACTAGTTGATAGTATCTGCTATCCACAGGAAGTAGACTATATTAAGGTTCAAGGGATACTAGTTGATAGTATCTGCTATCCACAGGAAGTAGACTATATTAAGGTTCAAGGGATACTAGTTGATAATATCTGCTATCCACAGGAAGTAGACTATATTAAGGTTCAGGGTATAATAGTTGATAGTATCTGCTATTCACAGGAAGTAGACTATATTAAGGTTCAAGGGATACTAGTTGATAGTATCTGCTATTCACAGGAAGTAGACTATATTAAGGTTCAAGGGATACTAGTTGATAGTATCTGCTATCCATAGGAAGTAGACTATATTAAGGTTCAGGGATACTAGTTGAGAGTATCTGCTATCCATAGGAAGTAGACTATATTAAGGTTCAAGGGATACTAGTTGATAGTATCTGCTATCCACAGGAAGTAGACTATATTAAAGTTCAGGGGATACTAGTTGATAGTATCTGCTATCCACAGGAAGTAGACTATATTAAGGTTCAAGGGATACTAGTTGATAGTATCTGCTATCCACAGGAAGTAGACTATATTAAGGTTCAGGGTATAATAGTTGATAGTATCTGCTATCCACAGGAAGTAGACTATATTAAGGTTCAAGGGATACTAGTTGATAGTATCTGCTATCCACAGGAAGTAGACTATATTAAGGTTCAAGGGATACTAGTTGATAGTATCTGCTATCCACAGGAAGTAGACTATATTAAGGTTCAAGGGATACTAGTTGATAGTATCTGCTATCCACAGGAAGTAGACTATATTAAGGTTCAAGGGATACTAGTTGATAGTATCTGCTATCCACAGGAAGTAGACTATATTAAGGTTCAAGGGATACTAGTTGATAGTATCTGCTATCCACAGGAAGTAGACTATATTAAGGTTCAGGGTATAATAGTTGATAGTATCTGCTATTCACAGGAAGTAGACTATATTAAGGTTCAAGGGATACTAGTTGATAGTATCTGCTATTCACAGGAAGTAGACTATATTAAGGTTCAAGGGATACTAGTTGATAGTATCTGCTATCCACAGGAAGTAGGCTATATTAAGGTTCAAGGGATACTAGTTGATAGTATCTGCTATTCACAGGAAGTAGACTATATTAAGGTTCAAGGGATACTAGTTGATAGTATCTGCTATCCACAGGAAGTAGACTATATTAAGGTTCAAGGGATACTAGTTGATAGTATCTGCTATCCACAGGAAGTAGACTATATTAAGGTTCAGGGTATAATAGTTGATAGTATCTGCTATTCACAGGAAGTAGACTATATTAAGGTTCAAGGGATACTAGTTTATAGTATCTGCTATCCACAGGAAGTAGACTATATTAAAGTTCAGGGTATAATAGTTGATAGTATCTGCTATTCACAGGAAGTAGACTATATTAAGGTTCAGGGGATAATAGTTGATAGTATCTGCTATCCACAGGAAGTAGACTATATTAAGGTTCAAGGGATACTAGTTGATAGTATCTGCTATTCACAGGAAGTAGACTATATTAAGGTTCAGGGGATACTAGTTGATAGTATCTGCTATCCATAGGAAGTAGACTATATTAAGGTTCAAGGGATACTAGTTGATAGTATCTGCTATTCACAGGAAGTAGACTATATTAAGGTTCAGGGGATAATAGTTGATAGTATCTGCTATCCACAGGAAGTAGACTATATTAAGGTTCAGGGGATACTAGTTGATAGTATCTGCTATCCACAGGAAGTAGACTATATTAAGGTTCAAGGGATACTAGATGATAGTATCTGCTATCCACAGGAAGTAGACTATATTAAGGTTCAAGGGATACTAGTTGATAGTATCTGCTATCCATAGGAAGTAGACTATATTAAGGTTCAGGGGATACTAGTTGATAGTATCTGCTATCCACAGGAAGTAGACTATATTAAGGTTCAAGGGATACTAGTTGATAGTATCTGCTATCCATAGGAAGTAGACTATATTAAGGTTCAAGGGATACTAGTTGATAGTATCTGCTATCCACAGGAAGTAGACTATATTAAGGTTCAGGGGATACTAGTTGATAGTATCTGCTATCCATAGGAAGTAGACTATATTAAGGTTCAAGGGATAATAGTTGATAGTATCTGCTATCCATAGGAAGTAGACTATATTAAGGTTCAAGGGATAATAGTTGATAGTATCTGCTATCCACAGGAAGTAGACTATATTAAGGTTCAGGGTATAATAGTTGATAGTATCTGCTATCCATAGGAAGTAGACTATATTAAGGTTCAAGGGATACTAGTTGATAGTATCCGCTATCCACAGGAAGTAGACTATATTAAGGTTCAAGGGATACTAGTTGATAGTATCTGCTATCCATAGGAAGTAGACTATATTAAGGTTCAGGAGATACTAGTTGATAGTATCTGCTATCCACAGGAAGTAGACTATATTAAGGTTCAAGGTATAATAGTTGATAGTATCTGCTATTCACAGGAAGTAGACTATATTAAGGTTCAAGGGATACTAGTTGATAGTATCTGCTATCCATAGGAAGTAGACTATATTAAGGTTCAAGGGATACTAGTTGATAGTATCTGCTATTCACAGGAAGTAGACTATATTAAGGTTCAAGGGATACTAGTTGATAGTATCTGCTATCCACAGGAAGTAGACTATATTAAGGTTCAAGGGATACTAGTTGATAGTATCTGCTATCCACAGGAAGTAGACTATATTAAGGTTCAAGGGATACTAGTTGATAGTATCTGCTATCCATAGGAAGTAGACTATATTAAGGTTCAAGGGATACTAGTTGATAGTATCTGCTATCCACAGGAAGTAGACTATATTAAGGTTCAAGGGATACTAGTTGATAGTATCTGCTATCCACAGGAAGTAGACTATATTAAGGTTCAGGGGATACTAGTTGATAGTATCTGCTATCCATAGGAAGTAGACTATATTAAAGTTCAGGGGATACTAGTTGATAGTATCTGCTATCCACAGGAAGTAGACTATATTAAGGTTCAAGGGATACTAGTTGATAGTATCTGCTATCCACAGGAAGTAGACTATATTAAGGTTCAGGGGATACTAGTTGATAGTATCTGCTATCCATAGGAAGTAGACTATATTAAGGTTCAAGGGATACTAGTTGATAGTATCTGCTATCCACAGGAAGTAGACTATATTAAGGTTCAAGGGATACTAGTTGATAGTATCTGCTATCCACAGGAAGTAGACTATATTAAGGTTCAGGGGATACTAGTTGATAGTATCTGCTATCCATAGGAAGTAGACTATATTAAGGTTCAAGGGATAATAGTTGATAGTATCTGCTATCCACAGGAAGTAGACTATATTAAGGTTCAGGGGATACTAGTTGATAGTATCTGCTATCCATAGGAAGTAGACTATATTAAGGTTCAAGGGATAATAGTTGATAGTATCTGCTATCCACAGGAAGTAGACTATATTAAGGTTCAAGGGATACTAGTTGATAGTATCTGCTATCCATAGGAAGTAGACTATATTAAGGTTCAGGGGATACTAGTTGATAGTATCTGCTATCCACAGGAAGTAGACTATATTAAGGTTCAAGGGATACTAGTTGATAGTATCTGCTATCCACAGGAAGTAGACTATATTAAGGTTCAGGGGATACTAGTTGATAGTATCTGCTATCCATAGGAAGTAGACTATATTAAGGTTCAAGGGATAATAGTTGATAGTATCTGCTATCCACAGGAAGTAGACTATATTAAGGTTCAAGGGATAATAGTTGATAGTATCTGCTATCCATAGGAAGTAGACTATATTAAGGTTCAGGGGATACTAGTTGATAGTATCTGCTATCCACAGGAAGTAGACTATATTAAGGTTCAAGGGATACTAGTTGATAGCATCTGCTATCCACAGAAAGTAGACTATATTAAGGTTCAAGGGATACTAGTTGATAGTATCTGCTATCCACAGGAAGTAGACTATATTAAGGTTCAAGGGATACTAGTTGATAGTATCTGCTATCCATAGGAAGTAGACTATATTAAGGTTCAGGAGATACTAGTTGATAGTATCTGCTATCCACAGGAAGTAGACTATATTAAGGTTCAAGGGATACTAGTTGATAGTATCTGCTATCCATAGGAAGTAGACTATATTAAGGTTCAAGGTATAATAGTTGATAGTATCTGCTATCCACAGGAAGTAGACTATATTAAGGTTCAAGGGATACTAGTTGATAGTATCTGCTATCCACAGGAAGTAGACTATGTTAAGGTTCAAGGGATACTAGTTGATAGTATCTGCTATTCACAGGAAGTAGACTATATTAAGGTTCAAGGTATAATAGTTGATAGTATCTGCTATCCACAGGAAGTAGACTATATTAAGGTTCAAGGGATACTAGTTGATAGTATCTGCTATCCACAGGAAGTAGACTATATTAAGGTTCAAGGGATACTAGTTGATAGTATCTGCTATCCACAGGAAGTAGACTATATTAAGGTTCAAGGGATACTAGTTGATAGTATCTGCTATCCACAGGAAGTAGACTATATTAAGGTTCAAGGGATACTAGTTGATAGTATCTGCTATCCACAGGAAGTAGACTATGTTAAGGTTCAAGGGATACTAGTTGATAGTATCTGCTATCCATAGGAAGTAGACTATATTAAGGTTCAGGGGATACTAGTTGATAGTATCTGCTATCCACAGGAAGTAGTCTATATTAAGGTTCAAGGGATACTAGTTGATAGTATCTGCTATCCATAGGAAGTAGACTATATTAAGGTTCAAGGGATACTAGTTGATAGTATCTGCTATTCACAGGAAGTAGACTATATTAAGGTTCAAGGTATAATAGTTGATAGTATCTGCTATCCACAGGAAGTAGACTATATTAAGGTTCAGGGTATAATAGTTGATAGTATCTGCTATCCACAGGAAGTAGACTATATTAAGGTTCAGGGGATACTAGTTGATAGTATCTGCTATCCATAGGAAGTAGACTATATTAAGGTTCAAGGGATACTAGTTGATAGTATCTGCTATCCATAGGAAGTAGACTATATTAAGGTTCAAGGGATACTAGTTGATAGTATCTGCTATCCACAGGAAGTAGACTATATTAAGGTTCAGGAGATACTAGTTGATAGTATCTGCTATCCACAGGAAGTAGACTATATTAAGGTTCAAGGGATACTAGTTGATAGTATCTGCTATCCACAGGAAGTAGACTATATTAAGGTTCAAGGGATACTAGTTGATAGTATCTGCTATTCACAGGAAGTAGACTATATTAAGGTTCAAGGTATAATAGTTGATAGTATCTGCTATCCACAGGAAGTAGACTATATTAAGGTTCAGGGTATAATAGTTGATAGTATCTGCTATCCACAGGAAGTAGACTATATTAAGGTTCAAGGGATACTAGTTGATAGTATCTGCTATCCACAGGAAGTAGACTATATTAAGGTTCAAGGGATACTAGTTGATAGTATCTGCTATCCATAGGAAGTAGACTATATTAAGGTTCAGGGGATACTAGTTGATAGTATCTGCTATCCACAGGAAGTAGACTATATTAAGGTTCAAGGGATACTAGTTGATAGTATCTGCTATCCACAGGAAGTAGACTATATTAAGGTTCAAGGGATAATAGTTGATAGTATCTGCTATCCATAGGAAGTAGACTATATTAAGGTTCAGGGGATACTAGTTGATAGTATCTGCTATCCACAGGAAGTAGACTATATTAAGGTTCAGGGTATAATAGTTGATAGTATCTGCTATCCACAGGAAGTAGACTATATTAAGGTTCAAGGGATACTAGTTGATAGTATCTGCTATCCATAGGAAGTAGACTATATTAAGGTTCAAGGGATACTAGTTGATAGTATCTGCTATCCATAGGAAGTAGACTATATTAAGGTTCAGGGGATACTAGTTGATAGTATCTGCTATCCACAGGAAGTAGACTATATTAAGGTTCAAGGGATACTAGTTGATAGTATCTGCTATCCACAGGAAGTAGACTATATTAAGGTTCAAGGGATAATAGTTGATAGTATCTGCTATCCATAGGAAGTAGACTATATTAAGGTTCAGGGGATACTAGTTGATAGTATCTGCTATCCACAGGAAGTAGACTATATTAAGGTTCAAGGGATACTAGTTGATAGTATCTGCTATCCACAGGAAGTAGACTATATTAAGGTTCAAGGGATACTAGTTGATAGTATCTGCTATCCATAGGAAGTAGACTATATTAAGGTTCAGGGGATACTAGTTGATAGTATCTGCTATCCACAGGAAGTAGACTATATTAAGGTTCAAGGGATACTAGTTGATAGTATCTGCTATCCATAGGAAGTAGACTATATTAAGGTTCAGGGGATACTAGTTGATAGTATCTGCTATCCACAGGAAGTAGACTATATTAAGGTTCAAGGGATACTAGTTGATAGTATCTGCTATCCACAGGAAGTAGACTATATTAAGGTTCAAGGGATACTAGTTGATAGTATCTGCTATCCATAGGAAGTAGACTATATTAAGGTTCAAGGGATACTAGTTGATAGTATCTGCTATCCACAGGAAGTAGACTATTTTAAGGTTCAGGGGATACTAGTTGATAGTATCTGCTATCCACAGAAAGTAGACTATATTAAGGTTCAGGGGATACTAGTTGATAGTATCTGCTATCCACAGGAAGTAGACTATATTAAGGTTCAGGGGATACTAGTTGATAGTATCTGCTATCCACAGGAAGTAGACTATGTTAAGGTTCAAGGGATACTAGTTGATAGTATCTGCTATCCATAGGAAGTAGACTATATTAAGGTTCAAGGGATACTAGTTGATAGTATCTGCTATCCACAGGAAGTAGACTATTTTAAGGTTCAGGGGATACTAGTTGATAGTATCTGCTATCCACAGAAAGTAGACTATATTAAGGTTCAGGGGATGCTAGTTGATAGTATCTGCTATCCACAGGAAGTAGAATATATTAAGGTTCAGGGGATACTAGTTGATAGTATCTGCTATTCACAGGAAGTAGCGGATGTATAATCAACAGCTGAACTTCACACAGTTGTCATGTTTCATCGCGTGTCTCAGTTTTCCCTGAGGATTATTTGTTCTAGTGAAAAGTATTAGTATCTTGGTGGAATGTTCTAGGTGACTGGAAGTTTCTTCTTCATAGACCAAAAAACAACAATCACTAATATGAGCTGCGCGATAAAAAACACTCATTCCTTGCTAACAAAAATCATTTTGAAACCTATTTGTTTGTTATCCCTTCGCTATCTGCTTGTAAGCTGTTTATTTTTCACATAGATGATTAATGCTATTTATAGACCAGTATTGGTGTAGTCTTTTGTAGTCTGGGAAATAACAGTTTCTTGTAGATTATAGAAACATGAGAGTGTATAAATCCAAGAGGGCTATTGAAACTGTGCCCATTTACAGACTGAACTAATGTAATTCACATACCTTTGTAAACTTTCTCTCTAAATAATCAACTTGTGTGCTTGAGCTTCTTGAATGATGGGTTTGCCAACATCTTCTGACATAGGAGATGGTAATAACCCAACAACTAAAGTAGGTAGATTGTTTCATACAGTTCTGATTTATAACTTAAAATATCTAGTGGTAGTTTGTTTTCTGATTAGGTGAGCTCGTGAGTTCGCTCTGATATACAGAAAGGTTTATTTAGAACCCAGAAATTTTTGCTTGCCTTACAGAATAAACTACATGTATGCGTGAATTTGCTCAAGTTGTTTATTTAAAAATGATAAATTAGTAAGTGTATCATAATTTTTGTTTGTTTGTTTGTATACCAGAAGAATCCGTTTCATCTGAGTTCCTTCAGTAAATAAATGGGAGATATTTTATGTATGTTATTGACCATCTGCTATAGCCTGTATGGTAAAATATTGATGTTCCAAAGTTTGAAATTTAATGTGATTAGATGTCCACAGATGTACGTATTAACTACAGGTGTAGGTGTTAATAATCAATCATGGTTTTTTTTACTTAATGATAGAATTGTAGCTTTTTTAAAACATGCTTCGCCTATAATGGTCATTGCTCCAACATTGTTTTTATTTTAGTTTACTTCATCTGAACATAGAACATTTTTATGATATGTTAGGTAACATCCAGGTACATCCAGGTACATCCAGGTACATGCAGGTACATCCATACCTGCAGAATGCTCATTTCTCAATCACTATATTATATTTATCAGGTACCGAAAAATTGGAAGTTCTTGGAACAGTATTAGATCGACCAGTAGGTCTTGAAGCCTCTAGTGACGGTGCACAACAGCAAGCGGACAGTGTTATTCTTTGCAAATCTGATGAGGAACTCTCAGATCTGCTCAAGCCCAAAACTACTGAGGGGAATAACAAACACCATCGTAAAATGTAAGCAATTTTACTTATTTTAGAGGATTGCATTAGCGAATTAAAACACTAGTAATTAGCGACACTGGTGGATTAACAGCACTAGTGGATTAACAGCACTAGTGTATTAACAGCACTAGTGGATTAACAGCTCTAATGTATTAACAGCATTAGTAGGTTAACAACAATTGTGGATTAACAAAAATAGTGGATTAACAAAACTAGAGGATTAACAACAATAGTGATTTAACAACGCTAGATGATCAACAACACTAGCAGATTAACATCACCAATTGATTAACTACACTAGAGGATTAGCAACATTAGTTTAGTGGATTAACAAGGCAACACTTGTAGATTAATAATACTAGTAGAGTAACTGCATCCATGGATTAAACAACAATGATAATAAATACTGATTATAATATTTTTACACTGGCTGTAGAAGGTTGGTTCAGTCTACTAAATAATCTACATGTATATAGCTGCTCAGTATCACAAACAATTGACTATCGCTGTTGCAAATTGCAAGTGTCTCACAAGTTGCAAATTTTTTTTGTTATCTTAATTTTTTTTTCATGTAACGTGACTCCTGTTGTTTTTATTCTTTCTTGAAGTAAGGTGCTTCAACTGGGTCCCATACCAATACTATGGTTTGTAGTTGTCATTATTTGATAAAATAATATGTATTCAGTGCGCTTTAGGTTATTGTTACCATTGCGCTTCAAAGATTGTGAATGAGATTGAGACAGATATCAATTTCAATTCAGTCAACCTAATTTCTAAATAAGCTATAATATTTTGTAGCAGATCCAACGAGGAGAAAATGAAATTTAGACAAAAATCAGAGAAGATCCAGACTTCAGCAAACTCATCTAAGAGCATCCTTCAGCCATCGTTTAAGAGTTTGCACGGTGTCTTGTGCCCACACCTACCTTCTCCAATCGCTCCTCCTTGTGGACTAGATCAAACACCTTTGTCCTCACACAAAAGCAATGTCTATGTAGCTCAGTGGGTTCTTCAGCATTGTGATACAAAAATCAAGTCTGTCGGCAACAAGAGTGAACACGATTGGTCCCTAAAGGCTCTGGCCAGAAGTACTACTGATGAGTCTATTATGCATGCTACCGCGGTTACCTCCAGTTTTGGAATCGATCAACCAAATTCATATGACAAACAAACTAAAATGGATGCTAGTGTCTCCATGAGCGTATCAGACATTTTCAATGGCTCAGATAAAAATAATCATTCATTTCAGCAAGCATTTAGTAGCAATATGGTGCAAACCAAAGCCACTAGGTGCAGCCATTCACCTCCTCCATCATATCGCCTGAGTCGTGGACAATCTTGGAGCGCTCCTCAGCCACCTAGCCATACTCTCAAACGGTACATCAATAGCTTCAGCTCTCTTCACCAGCCGCCGATAAGCAAGAGGCTTAGAAATCATTCAAATCCTAGCTCCCCCAATAGAATTTCTGCACAGAGGATTCCATCTTACGCAACTCCCATACGTAGACGAGGTCTGAGTGATTTGACTAACAAAAGTCAAGAATTCTGTTCGCTCAGTCCTGCCTTACAGAAGATATTTGCACCCGTGAAGGATCGTTTTTGAGTAGCTGTATTGTTCCACTTTGTGAAGTTTCGTCATACTGTGTTCTCGCTGTTTATCTTTGCTTGTTACTGTTAAGTTTTATATGGTTGACAATATAACTTTATATATTTATGCAAATTATCCAAAGTAATTCAAAAGTACATGAAATAGAAGCATTGGCTAGGCTAGGTATAGCTAACACAAGCCTAGCCTGTGTAACTCAGCAGCATTATGGGTTTATATGTCTGGTCAATAGGCTTAAAAAAGCAATGCTATGTAACAGCAGAGAAGATTCATGTTCATCCAAAGTAACCTGAAAGCACGAAAACTGGTGAACTAACCGTTGAATTGCTGTTTAACATAAGCATCTAGTAGGATATTAAAAATATTGTTATTCATTCATTTTCGATATTTAACGTGAGAAATGTGCTCGACAAATGATATGAAGCATGAAAAATATTGGTTTTGCATTTATTTCCAGCAAAAGTACTAAAATAAAATAACTATCTTGTCTGGTTTGGCTTTATACCAGTACTTGCACACATGCCCCAGTTTCCTACACCTGATCTTCCTCTGAATCTTCATCCGAATAGTCAGACTCTTCTGATTCCTCGTCATCCTCTTTAGTTGGGGACGGAGGCCTCATCTCTGCAAAATGTTTATCTAGCAAGTAACCTTCAGTCTACATTTCTTCTTTTACATTTTTTCAGGTGTTTTATGCAGTTGTCTTTTTGACCTGATACCATTAGTTAATGTCAAAAATAATGATCTGGTTTTGCTATCTGTGGGGTTAATACGAGCTGTTAGATGTTTTCAGTGATATCGTTATAAACTATTACATTATTAGCCGGCATCAACCCTCTTTAGATGCTCAATATGTTTGTGTTGACCTAAAATGTGGTCTAGCAATTAAAAAATTAAAACAACTATTGTGATCAGATGGTTTGCAACTGAAAAGCTAGGTAAAAACTATAGGTAGAATACCTATACTAGAATACCTGTAGTTTTTACCTAGCTTTTCTGTTGCAAACCATCTGATCACGAGAGTTGTTTTAATTTTTTAATTGCTAGACCACATTTTAGGTCAACACAAACATATTGAGCATCTAAAGAGGATTGATGCCGGCTAATAATGTAATAGTTTATAACGATATCACTGAAAACATCTAACAACTCGTATCTAACAGTTCGTATGAGTTTCCAAAGTATTATTTTTTATATCGTTTTTAGATATGGTATTAAAACAGGAATGCTTTTAAAATAGATAGATATTTAAAGAAAATATAATGCTATTGTATTCGATCACTCTATTTCCTAACGGTGTGCCAAAATATCTGCAGTAGATGGGTAGAAGTTGTTCCATCTCTATTTGTTGTCTTCTCATCTTACAAACTAGCCTCATATTTACTATTCTACCATTTTCTACTTGCATATATATGTCACGCACAGCCTCTATTTTTAACTTGTGGTAGGCTTATACTATACCTTCTTTTATCAACGACCAATTCAGAGTTCATCTTTATATTTACAGGAGGAAACACATAATATTACTAACAACCTTCCCAATAATACTGTAACTTCTCTTACCGACAATCTTTCCATAATTTTGTGCTCCAAGTGGCAGACCCATTGAAGCAAATTCATTCTTTCTTATGGTAGTCATCGTACTCTTAAATCCAACAGCTGTTGTTGCCTTTTGCATAGCATTCTGGATACTTGATTTGGCAGAGGCCAGCCTACCAACCAAATTCAAATTAGTTTCAGCACTTTTAATTTGCCCCTACTTATCAATTTATTACACTATCAAAATGCTAACCAAACACAACTTGTCAAATAAAACTTGCTATTGGTAACGGAAATAGATGGTCAATTAATCTGTAAGATAGCATTAGATATGGCCACTAGCAGTAAGACTTTTTGTTCAAAGAATTTTGCTTTTCATGTTTACTTCATAATTTTCATATTTTAAATACTAATGGTATAAGACAAGAAACTAATGTTAGGATAAAGACCAAAAGTTCAGAGTTCAATGGCTGAAAATGTTTGAAAGTGCACAAACAAATCACTACAAGCAGCTTAAAGCGATGCCTGCTGCAGAAATAGTCAGGCTAGTTTTTGTTCTGTTCTGGTATTTACTTATCGTATGCATTTTAAATGCAAAAGTGTGACTGTGACACCAGATAATCAAATAACTTCTATCAATCTTTTCAGAAATACATTTCTCTAGCATATATATAACGGTAATTGTAGCAAGATGTGCAAGCATGCTAATGATTTGATTTAAAATGTGCATAATGATGTGAAATCACAAGGTATTATATCTATATGACATCTCATGCATAATGGTTTGTTTCTTTTTGTGTAAATAATCTAACCAATAAAAATTCTTAACCAGTATTATTTTATTCATAATTTTAGTATCTTGAACATGTTGTTTGTTCTAAAAATTATTGTCCTCAATGTTTAGCTTAGTTTTAGCGCCAAAAATGAGCATTACCTTAACATAAAAGAAACTTAAAAAACCGTTTCTTTACTGCACATACGGATCAGATCAGCATGGTTTTCAGTGAGGCCTCAACGCCCCTGTAGGGTTTGTCTTACCTTGTTCTAGGTATTAGATTCTTCTTTCCAGCAATCTCTGCTGTCTGTAACTCTTCATTCACAATTTCTACTTCCTCGAGGGTGTTCAGCTGAGACTGTTTTGATTTGTCAGGGTACTGTAAATCCACGGTGCTGGCAGCTGGAGTAATTCGACCTCGCCCTAAATCCAGAATAGGTTTGACAAACCGTGAATTAATGGTAACTATTTATGTATTCAATAAATATAAACTATATATCGATCAAACTCTTGCACTATGACATGGCCACCAAGCAAATTAAACAAATTAACTCAGCAGTTATGAAGATGATATTTCTGTCGCGACATTATGAAATGATTGGTTTAAATCAGCGGTGCCCAACCTTTTTTTAAACGGGGACCGCACTCGACATTTAGGTAAATCATGCTGGCCAAAACACATGCAAAATATCAAAGTGAATATTTGCAATATAAGCCTGAGCTGTAACACGGTTTAAAACCATTTCAATTGAATAAACGGAGTAGTTTTTAATGTGAAGTTAAATTTTGATTTGTCTTATCTGGAGGCACCTGCCTCAGAAGTGCTCAGTGAAAGATACCATAGCGAGTGACATAAAAGGGTCTATTAGCGTGAGAGATAGGAGGAAGATTAAAAACTCTGTGTCTGGTTTCTGGAAAATATTAAGTAGATGGAGACTCAGTAGCGGCATTACGGTACCTCGTCCCCCTCTCAACAGTTATATCTCATCTTATCAGTAAATCTTCAAAAAAATCTTGTGGCAGACAACTACATTACCTGCCACTGTTTATAGGATGTTTTTTAACACCGGTGCAATGCTGAGCATTCAGTTAGTTAGTCTATATACAAATGTATTTGAAGGTTTGTCTCTCATCATTCATTTGTTCAGTTACAGCAATAGAGTTTTAGCAATGAAAAATCACCTTTGTACTGGGTTTGAACTCAAGACTTTCAAACAGCAAGTCTACTAACCATCATATTATGTAACCACAAGGCTAAGTTGTTCTTATCATGTACTACCACTTTTATCATATACTGTATATCCTTTACGCGATTGCACACCAAATGTGCATGTTTTATTATTTGTTAACATTACAAATTACAATTTGTGTTTGTTACTTTTTTGAAAATTTTTTAAAATGCTAATTTTTTACCATTACCTATTTCTTAAATTTGTAACTTTCAAATGTGCCGTTACACTCACATTTCTAGTTTTGGCAAATCTGTAAAAGCTAAATGCTTTTCACGTAGACAATTGTATTATCTGAAATAGGAATAGCTTCTACATATTTTCTCAGTTCGGTCAGACAACGTATCAATGTCTGATATCTCATTTTCATGTTTCTACCAGTATCGAGAGGTACCATTATCCTCCATCAACACTTTGAAGACAACGAGCTTCTGCTGCAACAGTAGTCCTTTTTATACACACAATTCCATGTACTCACTGTTTATTTTATCTCTTAATTTATTTGAACTGCACAAAAACACTTTTCTCATGATATGAAGTTTGAAAGTTAAAATGGTAAATGTTGTAGATGTTAAATAAAAACTAGTTTTCTGCGCAGTCTTTTTATTAATCAGGCAACATCGGGCATTCACCTAGTATATTTGGTATTTCATATAAGACTGTGTAGTAAGAATAGATATAGTAAGAAATTGTCTGTGGTGTTTTCTTTTCATAGCAGTTTTAATATTGGGTGCCTCACTCCTCAAACTTTTTACTGGATTGCTCAACTCATTTTCAGGCCACCAATTCTTGAGGTTTTTATTGAGAAAATACAAACTGTACACACAATTCCATGTACTCATTGTTTATTTTATCTCTTAATTTATTTGAACCGATCAAAAACACTTTTCTCATGATATGAAGTTTGAAAGTTAAAATGGTAAATGTTGTATATGGTAAATGAAAATAAATTTTCTGCGCATAGACTGTTTTATTACTAGTTATTTTATTCAACTAGTACTATAACTACATACATGTGTAATTTGTTGTTCTTATGAGCTGCATAGCAGTGGACCACATGAAACAGCTTCATGGGCCGAGTATAGCCGTAGGCTGGGCACAGCTGGCTTAAATGATAGCCATACTTGATGGTATAACCAGCGCATCAATTAGGGTTACCAATTCACTTACCGAGGCTAATGGTAGAAGCTCTCATAATCTCATCACCGTCTAGGGACTCCAGGTCCTCCTCATCTGGTCTCAAACATTTAAACCGTGATGCCAAGTTTGTCTATTTAAAAAACCGAATGAAAAATAAATGAAGAAATCGCCTGACAACTGTTGTACAAATTTTGAATTTGTTTTACTGGATCTATAAAGTTTGAATGCATAAGCTAGTAATCTCTCGTTATTCTCAACACGACATGGTTATGAAATTCACGCGTAAAGTGCTAATTAAATAAGAAATGGCTGATTATAGAAAACAATATAATTGCAATTTTAAATGTAAGTTATATGTCTTTAACTATTTGATTTTTAGTTCATTCTCATTTTTGTGATATATATTAAACTCAGCATGCCCAAAAAATAAGAATAGTGGCTTGGTTACTAGCAACTAATACACACTCCTAGCCTACAATAGGTGGGTAAAATTCTTTCAATACTTTATTGACTACACATTACAAAATGACTGCCATTGACAAAAGCATTGATATGTTTAACATTTTTAAAAGATTTGGACAATGTGAAGGTCATCATACTAATTGCTTCATTGATCTATTTGATCAACTTTGAATCGTAATTAACTTGTCACCAAAAGTTTAATGAAAACAGCAAAAATTTATGTTTCTTATAATTATCTTATTATCACGTGTTGTGATATAGTTAAACCTTATGAAGGACTGGAGAACTAGCTTTTATCTGCAGGAAGCAGGCATTATCACCAAATTAGTAAGCAATGATAACAGGTTATGCAAGAAGCCATAAAATGGGAGCTAACCAGACTACTGCCTGATGGACCAATGTATACCATTGTTTTCTCCACTAACAGATTCAGCTAATAAGATGCATGCAATGCAAAAACACCAAAAACAAATCACTAACTTGCTTGCAATTGCGTAAATACCATCAACAGATACGTCAAGCGAATCTGTGACCATATTAGTGAAAAGGCTACATATTACAAGCAAGGTTAAATGTAATCGCAACAACAATTTCTATCATACCTTTAAAAAGGAAATCTGCCGACCGAAGGTTACAACATCTAGGACAACGACCGCCACTACTATAGCTCCGAATATGGCATACGCTAAAATGCTGTATGACTGCGCTCCTTCTACATCGAACGTCATGTCTTCAAAGTTTGTTTCTATCGACTGAGCATCTAAAGATACAGTGAAAATAAAATAGATTTGTTCTAATTGATTAGGTTGTAACAAAAAACATATGTGAATGTTTATGGAATATGATTCACAAATAGCATGTAACTCTGTGTCAACATTTTTGTTTGTTTCTTTAAACAAACAAAAATGCTGACACAATTACAGTTAAAATGTTGACACTTCTTTAAAGGTTAAAGAAGAAGTCCTCTTCAATAAAGTGATGTAGTTCAGGTACTTGCCATCAGCAATAGCAGAGTTGCCTCTAAACTTGAGGCAACATATTTTATAAAATACGACATGTGAATTTGCAAAATTCCTTACAAAAGCCAACTCAATGTGATAATAATGAACCAAAAACAAAATAAGTGTTAAAAAAGACAAAACGATTGTTTGGCTTTTTAAGCCAATTGTGTGGTTCTCCCTCAACTGAAGCTCGTTAAAATGTTTAGTGAGTTGCCCACACCATATTACAACAATTACTTATTTACACACACAATTATTACACATGGTTCTTATCATAATTTTGATTTTCTCACTACTTGTTGCAATCACAATCTGATGAGCTGTTAATAATTTACTTACCACTTAATGAGATATTGTATTTATTAATATTATATTTGACTAAAAAGTGAATGCTTTACACTGCATCTACCCATTGCTTTTAAATGCCTTTCAAGTTTTTCCTTTGCCGAGCTAACATTGTTACAATTTTATATAAGCAGACCCGCTTGGAGGATCCGGTTACAACAAATTCGGAGTTGACATTTTCTGATTCAGATTGTTACTTTTTTCTTAGTTTTTGGAGCCAGATAAATGACAGAATAATAGTAATAGCAATTTTATTCCTAGTTACTGCTAGAAGCATCTCAGATGATATACTGTAGTCCCATTATTAACTGAATTTTGCTCAACATTTTACCTTTGTAGCAGTCTTATTGTCGGAGGTGTCCTCGAACTGTGAATAACAACTCTTAGGAATGTAATTTGCTGATTGGAAGTTTTGAGATATGCAAATCTTTAGTAAATACAATAATAGACATGGTCAGGCTACGATATCATAGTCTTTTTGCATAAAAATATCTTGTATCAACATAATTTTCACCTGATATTTATCAACATTACAGTTCTCATTGAGAAAAATGGTTTTGAATCTTTTTTCAACTTACCCCCACAATTAGGTATCGAAACAGACCATTTGCCATATTTGTTACATTCAGAGATTCTCCAGAGGCTTCCATCAGGGAAGAAATAACCTTCATTGCAAGTAAAGTTCACGACAGTCAGATACCAGTTGTCAAAGGTGCTTATGTTAGCACGAGAGATGTTGGCAACTGGAGGACACAGTTTGGCTACAATGTTATAAACCTGACATCTAATCACTTAGAGACATCTTTTCATCAGACTTATATAGTTGTTTATTTGAAAATTTGAATTAATACTCATAGGAATATAATGATATCTATATACTATTATTGCTAAAAAGTTTAGATTGAACTTTACTAAAGTATGAAACATAGTATATATAAGTTTAGATTTAAATACATAGTTATATATATTTGTTTATTCATTTATTTATATATATAAATATATAAGATAGATATCTATATATATATATAGATATCTATGTAACTACCTCTATATATATTTATCTATATATATAGATAAATATATATAAGAACTGTTTTATGTGATATTTTCCTTGCTTAAAAGTTGGTCCATCTCAACCCTATTTTACCTCTAGCTAAACTTAACAGAGTTCACTAAAAAAAGAATATAAATTCAAGGTAATTCTATGCTCAGTATAGCCTTAGGTCTTAGATGGATTTCTCGTCTGATCATACACTGTATAGTCATCAATTCATTATTCATATTTAATCAATGTACAGTTTTTAATGGGCTCCAAAGCATAAAACTGATGGTGCAGTTACCTCAGAGTCGTGAAATTATAGTGATTATTGTAAGATTATTATTTATGAATCCACTACTATAATCTTGTGTCTTCAGAAGTCTGTGTGACCACTGACTAACTGAGTTTTTGAGGTCTTAACTAATTACCCTTCTCAGGTAACAAAATCTCTAAAAAAAATTCATAGTATTTAACTGAACGACTTACGCTGGCAGTCAAAGGGAACATAATCCCAAGTTTCATTTCGCAAGCAAGTTGATTGCTTCTCTATGCTGCTATCATTAAACTCATGGCCTTCCTTGCAAGCAATCAAAACCTTTTCATCAACGTGTCGAGTTTCAGGAGTTATGATCACATTTTCTAGGCCATATGTTGCTGCCAGGTCATCACACTCCTTTGCTGTAAATCGAACAATTTAATTAATAAATCATTGTTTATTGTTTATTTCATCTTCAATAAGCTTGAGCCGCAAAACCCACCCTAAAGAGAACCTCGATCAAAGCAGCGTAAATTGCTGCCCCAAAAATTTTTTTATTTGACCCTATGTTTGTTTTTACCTAACTATCTGCAGTTTTATTTTCATAAGCAAACTGACTGACAGAAAAACAAACTTTGTGTTTTATATATATAGAAAAAGATATATTGAAGCTAGATATATTGAACATAGATATATTGTAATATATTATTGTAACTGAATCCATTACCCAAGCAACGCAAAGAATCAATGTTAGTATCCGCTATAAAATAGGCAATCACGTCAAAGAAATTTGTGTTCCTTCCTGTTATTGTTTTGGGTTAGATAATAAGGAGCCTAGAATTACAAATTAGTGCACATTTTCGCTAGACGCAAATCAACGTCAAATACAGCCTCTAGATTTGAGGCAAAATATTTTACAAAAGTAGACAGCTGACTTTTATTGATTTTATTGTCAGCAATTTTGCAAAAATTTTCACAAATATCTACAGTGCGACAATAATTAATCAAAAACAAAATATTAATATCATGAACTTTTCAAGGTTAAAAAAACAAGATGAGTGTTTTCATTTCAAGTTACATGTGTTCTTCTCTCAAAAGTGGAGTTTATTAAACTGTGTTATGAGTTACAAACATATCTTGCATAGATGATTTTCTTGGAGAAAAATATGTCAAGCAACAAAGAAAGATACAGAGCTGGTCATCAGTCTTCAATTAGATGTTTGTTTGGTTTATTACTGTTTGGCAGCTAGAGACACTCTGCTAGATAACAAAAAGGGTTTGGTTGTATAGATAGCTGCTGCCGACATCACACATTTGGTGCTGTTGTGAGTTAAAGTATTGGCAGGTACTAAAAGCACATTTTAAATGCTTTTGGGTCTTTGAGTCTACCAGATACAATCACCGTTAAAATTAATATAGACTACTACGGTAGCTTGGTAAATTTTCTCCCTGACATCTACAAAATAGTGGATTTTCTCTTTTATGATTTTTACCTGACCTAACCAAAAACAGCAAATGAAAGTGGGCAATAATATATACATATACTTACAAATGGTATACACACGTACTTACGAATAAATTATACATGTACTTACAAATGTTATATACATGTACTTATGAATGGTATATACATGTACTTACAAATAGTATATACATGTACTTACAAGTAGCATATACATGTACATATACTTACGAATGCATTCCCATTCTGTGACACTGTTGCCATCCTCCCAATATCCGTTTTCATTGCACGTGACGATCACTGTTTGGAGACTTACATCTCCATTAAAGTAGTACCCTGTGTTGCATGTGAAGGTATTTATATCTCCGCGTTTCCGTACAGGTACATCGGCCTCAGAGTTGTTGGCGATAGGTAGATCACAGAGTATCTCTGGTTGACAGTAAGATATGACAATGATCAATTTAACATTTAATTTAATTAGCTTTTACCTTCTCATTTACAAGATTAACTTATCTTGATAAAAACAAGATTTAATGAACAAACAGGAGAAGGTAAATACCAATGCTACTCTTTCAATGTATAAATGTTTGTAATACGTTCATGTAATACGTTCTTGTAATACGTTCTTGTAATACGTTCTTGTAATACGTTCTTGTAAAACATTCTTATAAAACGTTCTTGTAATACATTCTTGTCATACGTTCTTGTAATACATTCTTGTATTCTTGTAATACGTTCTTGTAATACGTTCTTGTAAAACTTCCTTATAAAACGTTCTTGTAATACGTTCTTGTAATAAGTTCTTGTAATAAGTTCTTGTAAAATGTTCTTGTAATATGTTCTTGTATAACATTCTTGTAATATTTTCTTGCAACATGTTTTTGTAAATCATTTTTGTAATACGTTCTTGTAATACTTTTTGTAATACGTTCATGTAATACGTTCTCGTAATACGTTCTCGTAATACGTTCGCGCAATACGTTCTCGTAATACGTTCTCGCAATGCGTTCTCATAATATGTTATGCGCTTTCAATATGCGTGTAATAGAAATGTAGACAATTTGCCGTGTTGGATTATTATCAGAGTTTAAGACTTCAATTGCGCATTTTTAATGTACAAAAATTCCGCGCTCAAACAGTATGTAGAAACTCTGTCAAATGCAGAACATCATTAGCTAACAATTTTTATAGTTAAATAATAATTACTTTTTGCATTAACAAAAGCAAACATTTTGGTGATTAAAAAAGTATTTTTACATTTAGTCAAATATGATTTTGCTTCAAAGGTATACCCAAGATGCTGCCTCCACCAACCTATTTATAGTTTGCACTAATCTGGAGTTGTCCAAAACTACTTGCAAGTCGGAGAGACCAAAAAGAAGTCAATGGTACATCTACATCTGTTGAATATGACAAGTTCTGGTAACACGGCATTACCTTGATTGTAAAACTTACTGCCCCTGATCTACTAGCTGACTTTAACGAAATTCAACTTGTTCGAAATTTGTCATTTTAAATCTCTCACTTATATGAATAGGTGAACTTGCCTGTCAGCTTAAACTATTTGCAGCATCTCATAGGTTTGTACTTACTTGTAAATTCATTTGATTAAATATTAAAATTATACTTTATTATTGCACAGTTTAAAGGCAATGATGTTATAAAAGGCAGCTGATTTATTAAGAGGCTATTGTAATGTGCAATGCGTATAACTTTGGTGTTTGCGGATAACTCTATTTCTGAAAAGCAGCTCATATAACAAGTATAGCCTATGATCCAACTCATGTAAGCATATACTTGGTAAACAAGGGTGTTGGTAGTTTTTGGCTATGCCTATAGCATGCAGCTTTAAATATTTAGGCTCTATAGAGCAAAATCATAACTGTATGTTAGTATAGTAATATGCTATTGATGTATACTGTACTATCTGTATTAACTATACTGTATGCTAGTGATCTATAGAGCTGTATGCTGTCTACTAACATTCCCAGAGACCACACAAACATAGCTGATGTAAAACGAAGACATGTCATATATACACTCACGGACACATCCATCATTGGAACCGTCCCATAAGTCCCATTTCTTATTAGCTTGACAAGTGACAGTCAGGCTCTGGCCCACGGCTACACCAGGTATTCGAGCGTGGCTTGTGTTATCACATGACATTGTCACTTGTGCCTGGTAAGTGTTGTCATTGTTGCTTAGCTGGGCATCTTCAGGAAGAACGGGGCACTGGACCTCTATAATGAGAAAACGAGTTGGTAGAATAATTAGAATAAAAAAATACACTTGTTAGGGCTCATTATTTTTATACATACTGTATATGCGAGCATACGGGCAGTCTATAGTACCATGAGAGATCATCAGGGGTAATAAGGCAACTGTATATGCGAGCATACGGGCAGTCTATAGTACCATGAGAGATCATCAGGGGTAATAAGGCAACTGTATATGCGAGCATACGGGCAGTCTATAGTACCATGAGAGATCATCAGGGGTAATAAGGCAACTGTATATGCGAGCATACGGGCAGTCTATAGTACCATGAGAGATCATCAGGGGAAATAAGGCAACTGTATATGCGAGCATACGGGCAGTCTATAGTACCATGAGAGATCATCAGGGGTAATAAGTATTTGCACAATTATTCCAAAATGCAGCATGATGGTTGCCTGGTGCAGATGGTAGCATGCCTGGCAGCTAAGCTGGGTGTTAGAGTTTGAATCCCATATGATGCAATTCTTTTCCCAACATCCACCCATGGTGACAGAAGGACAACTCGATATACACTAATCTTTGCTATAATAAGAGTGACAACTGGGAAAAAAATTGCATCATACAGGATATGAGCTCCCAAATCTCAGCTAAGTAGGCAGACACTCCAACAACTGCACTTACTGCTCACTGGTAATGTTGAATAACTGTATGTATTGTTATTACACCTGCTGGTCTCTCACAGCATGGTACTAGTATGAATAATGCAAGCAAATCATGTGCAGCAATCTCATTGTAATGTTGCGTATTTCAGAGCATAAATATATGACTTGGAGAATGCGGTCATAACCTCATGACTCGACACGCTGACCAGAAGGTTTTGATTGCTTATAATGATAGTCGTAGGTGTAATACTAGCATAAAAGAATCATTCAACTTATTAGATAATAAATATTGTGAAAACTAGTAGAATCTGTGTCTTATTGGCTGCCCAACCAAAACTTCAATGTTTTTTGATACTTCTCTGGATAAATATTAGATACGCATACATTTTATGTACTCTATTTTTATAGCCAATGATTTGTTTGTAATAAAACATCAAGTTTATGATGTCATATCTAGTCTTTTTTGGGATTAAAAGCTTGTTTTCGTAGCTACATTGATTTCGAAATACATGCATGTCTAAAGCTAAAATAACACCAATGCATCATAATAAATTTCACTTTTTTCTAATATAATTTGTAAAATTAGAGTAGTAATATAAAATATATAACTTTCAAGAGAAATAACAAACACATTGATATTAAATATTTAAAAATGAGAAAATAAAAACTATATAATCAGCATGAATATATCCTACTCTGACAATCTTGTATTGTCTCCCAGACATCTGTGTTTAGGCACTCTATAGTATATGTGGATGCGCCGTCTGTAGTAAAATCAAATTCATAACCCTCATCACATGTATAAGTAATGGTGTTGCCTGCCCCACTGCTGATCGGAGTGCTGTCAGCTGTGCCATGCAGCACAGTAGGAGGTAACCCACACTGACCTGAAACAAGTTTTTAAATTTATGCAAACACCTTCACCTAACTGGTTTTTTGTATGCAACATTAGAAAGTCAACCGAGTTACTAGTACTATGCAATGTTTCTGATATACGAATCTGAAAATAGCCATCTACATGCAGGTTTAAACTTAAAAGGCAGGTATATGAAGATATCACTCCACAGTCATATTCTAGTGCTTGATGAAGGCTTATTATACAAATCTCGATATTTGTCTGTCATTCATCCAGTTATAGCAATAGAGTTTTATCTACGGAAAATCTCTTTCCTACTGGATTTGTACTCGTGACATTCAAGTCGCCAGTATACTAACAAGTCTACTAACAAGCATCCGTAATCACAAGTCTACTAACCAGTCTACTAACAAGTCTACTAACAAGTCTACTAACAAGTCTACTAACAAGTCTACTAACAAGTCTACTAACAAGTCTACTAATAACTCTACTAACAACTCTACTAGCAACTCTACTAACAAGCATCCGTAACCACCAGACTAAGCCGTTCTCATCACTCCCATCTCTCTTACCATATACTGCACCACATCCTTTTTGCAATATGTCAAATGTGCACTTTTTATTATTAATTAATATGACCTTTTGCGTTTGTTATTTTTTAAAACTTTTTTGAAAGTTAATTTTTTCACTATTACTTATTACTTAATTTGTAATTTTCAAATGTGCTGTTTCAATTTCAACTGTGTCATTACACTCATATTTCCAGTTTTTTGTAAATCTGTAAAAGCTAAATGCTTATCACGTATTATCTAGAGTAGGAATTGACTCTCCATTCCCTCCATTCGGTCAGACAAAGTGTCAGGCAAAGAAAGTCCGATATCTCATTTTCATGTTTCTACCAGTATCGAGAGGTACCATTATCATCCATCAACACTTTGAATACAACGAGCTTCTGCTGTAACAGTAACCTTTTTTATATACACAATTCTATGTACTCACTGTTTATTTTTTCTCTTAATTTATTTGAACTGCACAAAAACACTTTTCTCATGATATGAAGTTTGAAAGTTAAAATGGTAAATGTTGTAGATGTTAAATAAAAACTAGTTTTCTGCGCAGTCTTTTTATTAATCAGGCAACATCGGGCATTCACCTAGTATATTTGGTATTTCATATAAGACTGTGTAGTAAGAATAGATATAGTAAGAAATTGTCTGTGGTGTTTTCTTTTCATAGCAGTTTTAATATTGGGTGCCTCACTCCTCAAACTTTTTACTGGATTGCTCAACTCATTTTCAGGCCACCAATTCTTGAGGTTTTTATTGAGAAAATACAAACTGTTTTAAAACAAGTTTTGTTGTAACACACCAGTGGGTTTTCCTGTGTTCATGAAAACAAACTATTGTTCTTTAGTGATAAAAAACCAAGGACAGCGTAGCCCTAATCTCTTACAGAGTTCAGCAGACAATTCATTTCACAACAAGACGTTGGTGTAAGACATTACATAGAACATCTGAGCTTAGATACTGTTGGGCCATCAAAATAGTGTTTAATAGGGCTAGCTGAGTGCCTCAGGGAAGACCAGGGAGCTGCTTCCAGGTGTTTATGATGAATTGCCCTACCACAGACTCATCCACTGTCAATGAACTACCCGCTTTATTTATCATGCACCCTCATGCAACCAAGCAAGGTAAACGGCATCATAATTCTTGTAAAATATGAGTGGTATGCGATTCAAATCTGAACACATTGCGTGTCTTTTTATTACATTGCCAAAAATTCTGAAAGCATCCTAGGTGTGCCACAGAGCACACCATCTTTCTAATAGCTAAACTTTGCCAAAGTTTTGAGAAAAAGTTTAACTATTGCTTGGTCAGCCATCATGAGGAGTAAATATTATATTATTAGGCCTAATATTTATTCAATATCTATTGGTTGATAAAGTTTTAGGATAACCAGCCATCTGTCATTTCTTCTATTATTTCATCGAGTAATTCTCGCAGAATTCTAATTTATCTTGTTCCGTAATGGCTGAATCATGCTCCAATACTTCTAGTAATAACAAGTGTCCTGTGGCAGTTCTATAATAGCCTGTGAATTGTACTCAGTTATTATTTAGCCTAAGCTTTCGTGAAATCTAACATTGCTGGTTATAGTGAGTCATACAAGTTCTGTTAAACAATTTGTTTGAAGAAACCATTAACATCTGGCATATGTTAAGGCTAATTTAAATCACACTCAAAAATTATTACAAGTAGCTCTTCTTAAAAGAGCCAGCACCTACCTTAACGTCATCTTATACAGTAAGTATCTACTTGTGTCAAATGGTAACTTACCCGCAACAGTTGTCACAAAAGCAGCGACATATATGAAAATGTGAAGCATCGTCAAAACAACGAATCCGCTACTTTATGAAATTGCTGAGGCGGCCATTTTGGCTATTAGATAATGCACATACTGGTTGAGTATCACATGTGATCGATAAGAAGATGTGTCGTCACACAATAAAGATGCCATTGTCTCTAAATAATGTATATCTTCGGTATTGTACATTGACAATAGGTACGGTATTGTACCTTGACAATAGGTATGGTATTGTACATTGACAATAGGTCACCATAGCAGTAAACAAATAGATGTCAGCTCATCTATAATCCATCACTGTAAATTATTTACTGCGAACATAGACTAATCAATACCTCTATATCACATCTGAAAGGGAACAGATTGATAAAATGAGCAGTTGCTAGTGTTTATGTAGAACTAGGATCAATATGACGTGTAATTGATATATTGAGCTAAATGGCAGTATGAGCTGTTGTGTGTATGAAGGAATCAACATAAGAACACAAGTAGCAAGGAGTGCACAATTTCTTGTGCATTTTAGGGGCCTAGTGCAGTCTACACCAGGCCAAAGTTCATGACCTTTAAAAAAAAGACAAGAATGTCTTCTTTTCAAGCCTGTTTTTCTCTTTTTGTCTTCTTTTTTGTGTTTTTCTCCTTAACCATTTATTTTCTTGAAGAAAAAGATACCAGGTAGCGAAGAAAGATACAGATCTGGTCATTATTCCTGAATTAGTTGTTTGTATTGTTTATTATTGTTTGGCAGCTAAAGACACTCTGCTAGATAATGAAAAGGGTGTGGTTGCATAGGTAGCTGCTGCCGACATCACACATTTGGTGCTGCTGGAAGTTAAAGTTTTTACAGGTTCTAAAAGAACATTTAAGATGGCAGAATCATAAAATTGACTGTAAAAGTCTCTGTAAAAGTTAAACATCAAACTGTATGCGATTCACGTAAAAAGTCATTTACACGAATGTTGTTGAAATCATATCAATAATATTTCCCAAGGAGGCAATCAAAAACTACATTAATTAATTGACCTTTTGAATTGTATTTAACATCTCACAGTATCCTTCTTAACAACCTGTCAAACTTGTCTCACATTCTAAAGATGTTTTCTATTACATTGCCCTTTTCGTTTTCCTTCATGTTTTTCTGGACAAATCTCTGTAAAAAATTCTTAGCAAGTGAAAGTTATCTTAATGAAGTTCCTATTTGTATTGCGTCAAACAATGTATATACAGCGATGTGCAAAATTATGGCAATGAGTGTTAGTTATTGATTGAAAGATCTTCTCATATTTCATCTCAGTTCTAAGTGCATAAATCTGTACATCATTTTAAAGCGTGATGTGTAATCTTATCATCTAATTAAATGAAAATGTTCTGATCTTTGACGACAAGAGTTACATGCTAAACTGAGATCTGATCTCAAAACATAGAGTAAACTTTTCAATCGGTGCATATCTCAAAAACATTCTTGAAAGTTTTATAATCTGCTTAGTCTCGCTGTACAACGCAGAGGAAACGTCTGAGGATTGTACCTACAACGTAGAAATATCTCAAAGCAAAGAGCTGGCTATAAATTTGTGCTATGGACAAGTGTCAGGTTTTTGTTGAAGAAAAACAATGGAGTTGAAATATATTACGTTTTGATTGCATATTTGAACTGCTCATAAATTGTGTATAAAATGATATATGTTGAGAGTTGCTAAGTTTTGGTGATTTTCACCGCAGCAACATTAAATGAAACAATGTATGTCATATTGTTTAGGCCTTTGGGAGTTGTCATACTTTTGCACACCACTATTAGTAACATGAAAATGAATATACGGCTGAATGGAATCATAAATTTATTTAAACCACATTTTAATACTTCAGTGGAAATTTATATGAGTTGTTTAATAGTCTCATGCCACTAGCCTCTCTCCTATTCACATAAACACTGAAAAAATCATCTGTTAATGTAATTACTGGCTTCATTTACGCGAAATGCTTGAGTTTTCAGTAGTTCATCTATATTTTTATAATCAAAATAAATTAGCGTAAAAAAGTGAGAGCTAACTAATGCCCCCTACAGTCAACTACTATAACCACAGTAGTAGTATAAATGGCACAACAGGAGGAATCGCTGAGAAAGTTTGAAATGAGTAAAATGCAAAGTACTTACAAAAAGCTAGTGGCATAAAAAAACATTAATTTTAATAACTACTTTAGGTGCCACATCATGAAAAAATGAATTGTAATTGGAAACTTGAATTGACAAGAACCTTGTTCCCGATGCATAAATAGAAGTATACATTCTGGACACTCATTTTTATAAAGTAAGTGCTACTCAAATATACCATCGGAAAGAAAAACTGATGCAAGTTCCACTGGCCACAAAAAGAACTCAATTTTATTTGAAATCAGCTGCACCCTAACTTTACCCAATGATATGTAGGTTTTTGACTTGATGCAAAGGGAAGTCATATGCCCTATCAGATTAGTTCAGAGTGATCCTTAGTAGAATCGTGAATCAACTATTTATTCAATTATCACTTTTGTGTGTAACACACACAAACAAGCGCACACTCACATGTGCACACAAACACTCACATACAACAGCTTAGATACCTATCATGAACATTTACATATTCCTTTTAATACGTAAATAAATTTTTGTGCATCTTTTACTTTCCTCATTTTATATTTTGCTGTTGTTGACATAAAAATTTATTAAATGGAAATAATAGAATCTCATAAGTAAAACTAACACACAATTTGATTTCTTATTCTGCATAATGGCCAATGAAATCTTGTTTTGCAAATACTCTTACTCTTGCAAATACTTTATGATGTACACTGCAGTAATTATAAAAACAGCAAATTTCTATTACACGGAAGAAACAGACCTATAAAACGGTCTCTCATAAAAAGCTATAATAATAAAATCTATAGTTTGTTTTGACCCTGTATAATGCCTGATAGACTGTCTCATATCTTGCTGACTTCAGGACTAATAAGAAACCAGGTCATACTGTGATTGTCTGGATCACACTCAGTAAGGCCAAGTCCTGTCTCGGAGAGTTTATTCAGACACAGGTCAAGGTCAAGATGGCGCAGAAAACCGGTATTCTTGTCCATTGTCCATTTCTACATAAAGAAACAGTTGACTGGTTATGGAAGTTACTCAGCAGACATTTATGACTGTGCAAGTCTAAGGCATAGACTCCGAGAATAGCATCATCTATGCTTATTCTGCTAAATTTGACATTGATTTAGGTCTAGGAAAAAGTGTGCCGACTTGCAATTATAGGGTCTTTATAGTTTAAGTCAAAAAATAACAATAACATAAATTTTTTTGACATGATTGTCTATTTTAAAGCAGATACTAGATTAATGCTTGGCGTTGGATGGATAATAAAAGATTGTTTGCACAAAAAATTAATTTTTACTCATCATGTACATTTGCTATTCTAACTTTTAATGAAGGTATTTTGTATATTTCTGTGCACTGTGTTTCGCTCTGTGTACTGTGTTTATTTCTGTGCACTGTGTTTCTTTCTGTGTACTGTGTTTATTTCTGTGTACTGTGTTTATTTCTGTGTACAGTGTTTATTTCCGTGTACCATGTTTATTTCTGTGTAGCGTGTTTATTTCTGTGAATCATGTTTATTTCTGTGTACTATGTTTATTTCTGTGTACCGTGTTTATTTCTGTGCACTGTGTTTCTTTCTGCGTACTGTGTTTATTTCTGTGTACTGTGTTTATTTCTGTGTACAGTGTTTATTTCTGTGTAGCGTGTTTATTTCTGTGTACCGTGTTTATTTCTGTGCCGGTGTTTATTTCTGTGCACTGTATTTATTTCTATGAAATTCTTAGTTTACTGGCTGCAATGCCAACCACAGATCTATACTGATTGCAATAGTCTTGTTGGCCATGTGAGCTTAAGCACTTTTTCCGTACGGGCACACATTTTTCTTTAGTATGGCTTCATGCATAACATTAGCTGCAGTGTTATGCGTGAAGCCATATAAGATTGGCATGTGTAATAAGTATGTGCCCAATTTATTCCATATCATAGCCAGTTGGACAGAAGTGATCAGATAAATGCCTTTTTGCAGAACTGGAGGTTCTGAGTTCAAATTCAGCGTGCAGCAAATTTTTAATTCCTTAATCGCTATAACTGGACACGCAGACAGACAAAAATTGAGATTTATCATGATTCATGGTACCATGTGCAGCGCATAGACAGACAACTCCTTCTAGAATGCACAATTGACTTGGTAAATCTGATGATGGTATATATTGACAGTAAATGAATGAGCAAAATGAACCTTAGTTGAGTGAACTGCATATAAATGATTAAATTATGATATCACCAAAAGATTTACTCTGTAGTCTAGGCTTACATTCCACCTACCACTCTCTCTAATATGAAGTAATCGTTCTCTCATACGATTACTTCATATCAGAGATGAAGTATTATATCATCTCTTATATGAAGTAATACTCAGTGACATGTAAAGCGATGAGCTTGTCACCATGGTAACTGACCTGGTAGTCCGATTCCTCATCACACTCCTCCACGATAGGGACAGGAACCTTGTACTCGTCTCCTATCGACATGCACCTGCCTTCTAGCATCATTTGAAAGTTCTTGTTGTACATCCAACTCTGAGGTGAATAATCCCCTACAATTGTAAGAATACAGTTGCAAGCTTCAAGTTTAAAGGTTCAATTGGTTTGCTGACTGAAGTACAAAATGCTTTCACTAGGGCAAGATAAAAAAATATTATGCTTGACTTTTTAGTATTTGTCTCGGTTTATTTACTTTGGAAAGTGATAAAAGCCATGCTAGTTGTCTAACGGGTGTGAAAAGACTTTAGCTAGTGCCATTTTAACAACTTACTGTTCTAATAAAAACGCATGAAAAGTTTTACTAGTTATAATAAAATTAATTTGTTGGATGTTTACTATTTATCATAAACAATGGTAATGAAAAAAACTCGAGTAAACAGTTATCGCTTACCAGTTTCACAGTCTCTGAGTACTAGCTGGGAGTCGCCACCTCTTTCAACACATTCGCGCCCAGTTTGGGTCAGCATGCCAACTTCCTCCATCTCCTCCCTAACACATTTTACTACACAATATATACTCTGGGACTATCATCAAGTTACACAGGCTATTTTAGCTTCTTAGGTTAAGCACTTATAAATAGATTTTTGGAATCATAGTGCAGTATTTTATACTCAGCCAATTGCTGTTTTACTGACAGTATAGCCAGTTTACAAATGCTTCACTATGACAGGTTAGACAACCAGATCCTATTATTTGGCAGGAACCAAAGAATTCCAAGCCATAAGCTAATTTGCTATAACCATATTGCTAATACAATTACTGTATGTTAGTTTTGCTTTTTCTAACAAAAGATATAAAACATGTTTTTTTAAATTAAAGGATGATCATACGACAAACCTAGGATTGAAAATACCCTTACCCTAGAGAAACGAGTTTCATCACAAAGAAAACAATTGCTAATGGGCAGCTTTTGATGATTTCCTTATAACTTTAGTTAACCGTAGTGATCTGTATCTACAGATCACTATGGCATTGATAGGGTTTAGGGTTATCACTGTAGCCCTTATAAGTTATAAGGGCTACAGTGATCTGTAGCTACAGATCAATCAAATTTCTCCCTGTTAGTTGATCTTTTGTCAATTTGAAAAGCTTTATCTTGGAAGTTGTCAACACCTTTTTGCACTGGTATTTGACTTCACAGGAAAGTAACGCCAGTAAGCCTTTCTATGCAAAGTATGAAATATCGAGGTGCAGATGCATGGATGGGTCAAATACTGTACAATATTATTGCGCCTGCCCACCTATGATTAAAATAGGTTTCTTACAAAATAGACAATAAATTCATTCATGATATACATAAAATCGGTGCAGTCAACAAAATTTTAAAAACATTACCGAATGCCGCTCAGAGGAGACAAGAACAGATAACTTCATAAAGGTTTATTAACCGATAAGACTACGCTTGGAGATCGCATTCACAAAATAAATATCTTATGTACAGATGTGAGGGCAACAGAGAGAAAGGCCTTCATGTATGCTCATCATACAATAAAACTACAAATATCTATGTATCTATGATATGTTAATCAAAATTCAAATCAATAACAAATGTTTCACGCGTGGAAAGCAGCTAGCACCAAAAATGGTTGAACAAAGGAAAAATTGCAACAATCTAAAATTGAAATGGAGAATATTTCTGAAGCAAAAATCTCCTTAAACTAAATAAAAAATTAGTTCTCTTTACAAAACTTGCTTTCCCTAACTATACATAGGCTTTTCACTACATAGCTATTCTTGGAAGACATCACATGACTCGGTGATTGAATCAGAAAAGCTAGAAATTCTCTTCTACTAATACACCAAAACATTTCCAAAAGTGATTTTTGCCGACTTTCTGTGAAATAAAAAAAGAAACATAGAACCAAGTACGACTAGCATATTTTATGTAATACAACCTGAGCGGTTTGTTTACGCTACAAAATAACAGGAAGTAGGATGCAATGAAATACACACATGCTGCTGCACAGCGATAAGTGAATTAACAAGGCAAATGAGAGCGGATAAATCAGCTGATAGTGCATGAGAGAGCGACTTCTGATAGTTAGTCGAGATAGAGCTGATAAAGTGGAAGAACTGGCCCCAAATCACTGCTTCCTAATCTTTTGTCTGCAACAGATCAACCCGAATCACCTGTAATCACCTGTAATCACCTGTCACCAAGCGAGCGTAAGATAAAGGGCACCCATTTCTGAATCAGCTGATTACACCTTGATAAGAACCAAACTTATCAAGTTGTAATCACATTAGTGGCATTTGCTTTTTGATAAATGACTAGAAGTCTCTTCACTAAAAGGTTCCATTTTGGTGGCACAAAAATTACGTTATCCAGATAACATGTTATATTTGGATACTATTATGCATTGAACCATTGATTTCCATAGAGGTATTACGGTATCACTTCGATAGAACCAGAAAAATGGTTTTCTACACTATTAGACACATATTTACTAGTCTTTAAAAAGCTTTTGAGAGTAGTCATTGTTGCACCAAGTAGTTTGGCAATATATGCATAAACTCGTTTGCTAGAATTTTAATTAGAATAATAAAATATTCAGATAAAACCTTAACAAAACAGAACTCCTTATGCAAATAATTATGAACTGAATAGAAACCGATGAAAACTTGTTTTTTATCAACATGAACAATCTGCTACTATTTGATACATGATGATTGCAGATTTCTGGTCTGTGATGCTTAGAATTAAGTGTTTTCCATAACACTAAAATATGTCATAACTACTGCTTTATAAAAAGCTTGAGCTCCATCGAACTATGGAGAGCTGAAGGAATGTTGACCGACAAAAAAAACATTAAAAAACCACAAAGATTTCCCATTGATAAGGTTAGTTTTCTTCACAACACTAAAAATAAAACACTAGCAGTAATTTCAACTTTAATATAGATAAGACAAATACCACTTAACACTATTTGACATATATACAGTAATTGTTGTATATAAGTACAGACTTATCAAAATACAATTAGCTAAAAGCAAAAAATACACAAATTATAAAATGTGCCCGGTTTTGATGTCGTAGTCATCAGGTGGAGCAATCAGAAAGCAGAAACCACTAGCATCCACAACCAGCACACTCAAAGCTTAGCAATCAAAAAAGACAAATCTTATTCACTCCATAGAGGTAGCCAATTAAACTCTCTATCTAGCCTATACCACACCTGACAAAACTCTAACATAGACAAACAACTTGGAATGCCGTACTACATCCTACTTGTGAATATACATGAAATGCGAATTTTGCCATCAATATAACTCAAAGATATATATTCTTTTAAAATCGTTCTAAGGATACAAAAATAACATAGTGATAGCACTATTGACATTAGAATTATCACACAAATGTTTATGAAAAGTACCTATAGCCAAGGCAAACTAAGAAATCTTCTAACATCTGGTATAAAATGATGATTTGATTGTTTCAAATAATTTTTTTAAACCATCCATAATGTTCTTTCGCAAAAGAAAGGAAAAAAGCTCGCAGAAATTGCTTTGAAGCTAATAAAATTTTTTGGTTGAAAGCAATTTTGTAATGAAGAGCTTTAGAAAAACATTATTTGAAACACAATCGAAACTCCATTTTATACCAGGTGTCTGAAAATTTCAGTCTGCACTGACTAAAGAAACTAAGTAAAATTTAATTTTATTGGTGTTTATCACAGTAGGAGCAAAACATCAGTCGACAAGACTCTGTTCTTAATCAATGTGTTAATCATGGACAATGAATGCTACTCTAGTAGTGTCGTGTGAGCTTCAAAACAGCCAGAGCGACCGCTGCCGATATAAACAGCTTTATTGTGAGCGCATGTTTCCAGTGAGCATGCAAGCACTTACTTTAGCTCTGGGTATATGTTGACAATGAACCACTCAAAGGATTTACACTTCAATCGCTCTCTCAGCTTTTTCCTTTCCATTATGCTGAAATAATAATAGCAACTATAGCACCAACATTGATTACATCGCTATGTGCAGACATTTCCACCATTGATAAGGCAACTCCAAAAACCAGAGGGCATACCAAACCCGACTTCAGTTTATAGGCCTCAGCCATTACTAGAAGCTTGACTCAAGTCAATACAGGTAAAAATTGAGTACAGATATAAGCTCATGTCACTGCACCAGAATGTTGATCAGTTTCTCCTGTTGAGTTCATCTCTCAGCAGCTGCCAAACAACTTAGTGACATTATTAAAAGCAAGGCAACCTCAAAGTAGTTCTTCTATTTACTAGAAGTACAAGGTGGGCTGCGGAAGATGTTTGAGAGATGTTTGGATAAGATAGGACATATCTCTCCTTCAGCCATGCTTAGACAACTGTAAGGCTGTATTATACATGACAGATATGTATCTCTCCTTCCACTGTCCTTAAACAACTGAACATTTGCCTTATACAAGCCAACATGTATGTCTCCTTCAACCAAGATTGGACAACATCACAGCTGTGAGAATGTGTGTCAGGTATATCTCTTCTCTCGCAATGCTATGATAACAGTACAGCTGTTTCAAATCATTCGCAACCATTGTGAGTATAATCGTGTATTGTGATCGTTGCTAGGCTACCAACATGAGTTATCTCACCTTGAAACTTTAGCCATTCCAAGTATTGTCATTTCTAAGTTATGAAAGAAAAATTTAGATTATTATGTAAAATAAAATTTGACTAATCCCGTCAAAATCAAAACTTTGTCTCAATGAAATATTCTGCAATAATTATAATCAAAATACTAAAGCTATGTTGACATCAACATAAACCATAAAACATCATGGCGGCTTCAAACTAGATCGACCGCGATGAGTTTTCTGTTGACTCTAGAAGTGAAGATGCAGAGTCAGAAAAGGTAAGAAGGTAAAGGACTGCACAAACCAAATTCTAAAAACAATTATTTACCTTTCAATATTATTAACATTTAATTCTGCCAATCTGAATTGTTATGTTCTAATAAAAGAATGCATTTTCTAGTGAGTGAGTGTTAGGTAGTTAGTGTAAATCGCACAAAAATTAGTCGGTTGCAAATGAAATCATAAAGACGAAACGTCACACATCCAACCAAATTTATTTATTTGCAATCTTATTTGACCTCAAACAGGTGACTCTATAATTTTTATTCTCTACAACTACAAAAACTATACACACACTGCACACTAACGAGCTAATAATTTTACAACAAACTTCACGTATCATAGTGCTAGTGCTCAATCTAAAAATACAACTATAGACAAATTTGGTTGTAGTCAGAAGTGCAGATGACACCTTATCTACATAAGAGACATACGAAGAATGATGTAGTACACGTACTTTCCAAAAGGTACATGCTTAGCAGAGGGTACAGCCTTGTAGTAGTGCTCCTTGTAGTCGTCCATCCAGACTTCGGCAGCCCTCCTTGTATTTCTAGCAAACAGAATAACTACTCATAAGACTGCTGGTATACTCTTAAGACTGTGCTACAGTCCCACCTTCAAACCTAATTGTCCAATAGCAGTGTACATCAACGCACCAGTTGATGTACACTGCTATGTGTACATCAACCTGAGAGTTGATGTACATGTAGCAGTGTACAACAACTTGAGTTTACTTGCGACCACAGCCTAAACCTAGTATGAAACAAAACTGGCACACATAGCCTGAAAACTAACATCAGCAAACCAATTCATAAGTAGCTTCAAACACTGGCCATTGCGTAGGGATACATAAGCTAGTCTGTTGTACTGCATTGTAACAAGCGTAACAAGAAATATAATACAAATAGTGATTAAAACAAGTCATCCAACTCCCAACCAATAAACACAGATTCTGTTGAATTTAGAGAGGCAGCTTCTCAACTGCTGATGGAAGAATTAACAGTTATAAGAAGAACATATAAATTTTCAAGGACTCTGTTGTGCTATGTGGGTAGCCAACCTCAGACCAGCATAGATTTTAGGATAAATCAAATAATGTAGTTGCGATTTCTAGCTATCAACTACAATGATATCATTACAGTAATCATGGAGACACTACTAGTAGGTACAATACAACTGCAGACTAAACACTAGAACCTCCTATACATTCATGAAGCTTAACCAAACAAATAAATATGTTTGGTTTCACTTTTTAAGAAACAGCTCATCCAACCATTAAGGATGAGGTTGATGGCTAATGAAGTTAACCATTAACCGTGTCAGGCATATTATATTATAAGGCATGCTCCATATTATAAGACATACTTAGCAAAGACACGACCACTGCCGCCAGGGAATGTGTAGGGATGCTGTTTCCTGAAGACATGCCCGACCCTGCTGCAGGGAATGATTTCAAGGCTGCCATGACATTGCCAGACACGGAAGGAGATCTCGAGGTTCTCTCCACCCCAGACTTCCATCTGCATGTCATACTTGCCAACTTCATTGAACCAGCTCCTATCGATACTAAACAGACCGCCAGCTATCATCGGTGTTCTACAGAAAAACATAGTGACCAATCCGAAAAGAGTCATCAACCATTTATAGTAAAAACTCCTCAAACTTTCAACTTGACACAGTCAAGCCTCTACTTTCAATTACTAATTTTTATAAAATGTGGCCTAAATTTGTAAAAAATATTTTTCAATATATTACATTATTCCCACATAAGAATTGCAAAATTTCTTGAAAGATTGCGTATGAAGATACTGATGAAATTTAAACTAAAACATGAAATACAAACCTTATCGGGGCGATAGGATTACTTGATCTGGCAGCAATCTCTTCCGCTGACATAGAGTCCCATTTAAAAACAAGATTCCAGTCAAACCCTCCTTTGAGATTGCTGGCAGCAGCCACATAGTCAAAGTTATCCATGTTTATGACATCTATCACAGGAGAGACAACCGCTTTCTTACTCTGAATGTGAAGAGAAAGATGTATTACCAACAAGCTTGATAAACTGGAGAGCTGTACAGAGTTTTCAGCTAAGAAATGAAAAGTCAAAGATAATCCGATTATTAAACAAGGAAAAACGATTCCAAAGGCAAATACCACAAAGATAAAGACCTTATAACTTACACATCTCAACTAGTTTCCAAGCTCGACACCCTTTCTTATTAGTGTTCATAATCTATATTTTACTTCCAAGTGTGAGCCAACTAGCAACAAATGCTTTTCATCTAATGGTACAGTCATACTTCAACTTACGAGCTTAATGCGTTCCGAGACTGAGCTCGTATGTCAATTTACTCGCATGTTGGTGCAATTTATTTATATATAGAACAATTAAATATATATTGATTGGTTTCCATACTCTAAAAAAGCAAATAAAACACTCAAAACAAGATATTGTAACAGAAAGAACATGTTGGTTATTGTCCTTACGTACTACATGCTTTCAAAAAGCAACAAATAAAAAATAATGCAAGGAAATGTGATTAATTAAAATGTAAAATTAAATACATACAAAAGCAGTTAACACTCGCATTTGCCAGGGAGGGAGATACAAGTTATCCTTCGTTACAACAGTTGACTTTGATAAATTTGGATTTTATCAAAGTGTTAAAAGACAAACTTAGAAGCAAACCTAAAAGCAAACTTTCATTTTCAACTAAACGTAATTAAAATTTCTTCGGCGTTCATAGTTTGAAATTTCTCACTGGTTAGCGAGAAATCTTTCCTTTTTTTCGCTTTCACGACTAGCCGGCCGTTTTAAGATAAACCTATCTAAGGACGTTTGCCTTTGTCGCCCTTGCAACATGTTGCGATTAGGACGAACACAGGTGTCGTCACAAATGGTTAATGCACGACCACTAGCCAACTTGTCCGAATGTCTATTAAACAGTTTGGATAGATAGCGCCGGCCTTTTCACATAGCATCGTTTCAGTTACGCTGTCACCGGCCAATTGTTTGTCCAATGCCATCAGCAGTCGTGAAGATCGCTGCGCCGTTTAGAAACTATGGTTAGTCCTTTTGCGAACTAAATGCCCTGAATATAATCCTTTTGTTTGATAATTATGAATGTATTTCTGTCATATTGCCGAGCTAGCTCAATCACGCATACACATTTCGCATATTTTTTAATAATTTTTCGTTTAATATCAATTGTTATCATTTGCTTAGTCTTTGCATTATCTTTCATTTGACTGACAAACTTTTGGTCTACGCACAGTACTTTTAATTCACATAATTCTGCAGTGGAAATCGCGCACAAAAACACGGTACAAAAGTATAACCTGAGCAGTTGGAAAATACAGAGTGATTCTGTTCTCATAAAACACTTCCGGCATACTTGGCAACTGACTCAAGTGCTCGTATCTCAAACATGGCTCGTATGTTAGTGCTAAAACTTGCTTGAAAGCTGGCTCGTATCTCAAGTTTCTCGTACGTTGGAGCACTCGTAAGTTGAAGTATTACTGTACAGACAAACTTTGACATACAATCTTAGCATGTTCTGATATTTGCTTTTCATGTTAAAACCATCACATGTCGGAATAATCTTTTCAACCAAAATATTACACTTTGCTTTAGTCAATACTTATAAAACAATAATAATAAATATTTCAAGTAATTGCACATAGAATTAAAACTAATGCATTATGTAGAACTATACAAAAAATTGGTAAGTAAAAATTTGTCTTCTTTACTGTGGTTTGTTTATTTCAAGTTTTAAATTCGAAGAATAAATATAAGGAAGGCTTTTTCTAAATGCTTACATCATCATCTCCTCTTTGCTGAGTTAGCAGAAGCATTTAAAAAAAAACATACTTATTAATCCTTGAGGTATACATGCCAAGGCAAACATATTTTAAGTTATCAAGTTTCTAAGTGTTAAGTGTCAAGCCTAGAGTATACCAGTGTAACACACTTCATTAAGTGTCAAGTGTCTAGTGTCAAACCTAGAGTATATCAGTGTAACACACTTCATTAAATGTCAAGTGTTTAGTGTCAAACCTAGAGTATACCAGTGTAACACACTTCATTAAGTGTCAAGTGTCTAGCCTAGAGTATACCAGTGTAACACACTTCATTAAGTGTCAAGTGTCTAGTGTCAAACCTAGAGTATATCAGTGTAACACACTTCATTAAGTGTCAAGTGTCTAGTGTCAAACCTAGAGTATACCAGTGTAACACACTTTATTAAGTGTCAAGTGTCTAGTGTCAAACCTAAAGTATACCAGTGTAACACATTTCATTGAATGAATCTGTGATCATCTCTAGGCCAACCAAGTCCTTGCTGAGAGAAACATTGCATTGTCACGGAAGGCAATGCAATGTTCATGAGCAGCATTCTGAAGTGTACTTACTAGTACCTTGATATACAACTGCTAGTAAATACTCACAGGAGACAAGGTAGCAAAATCAATACTACATGTATGTAAATCTCTCCCTCACGAATTTTCCATGCTGTGAATAGATTCGGAATTGCTTCCTCTACGAATCATGTAAACGGTAAAATCCAAACGCATTTGATGCCGTTTCACTAGATTAGTGTGAAGGTATTGGTGGTATCTTTGAGATCATAAAAACGCTCCCTGCTGATGGATCCAAATCGATAATACTTGGCTAAGCTCTTCCCAGAAGAAGTAAAATAAAATTCCATGCAGGTCTCTGCTACAAAAACCTACAACCGCTACTCACTACCTATTCTGGTTGACTTTCTGTCCTTACATTAACATTTACATTCCAAGGATGGGTTGCTGGATGAGGATGACGAAATAATAACTTTTTAGTGCAACTAATTGACAACACATGAATTTAAAAGTGACCTTGACCTGACAGTGAGTCTTCTTTAACAAGTTTTGTTAGAAGGATACATCACAAATCTTGAAAAGATCTATAGTGCGACCCCGAACCATAAAAAGCGCTAAGGCGTGATTCTGTCTGCAAGCGACAACTCCGAAACCCATTCGAAGAATGGAAACGTAGTGCATGTGAATCTGACCAGGAAGTAACCAATTGGAACTGACCCTAAGGCCAACTATGGTTACGAGAAAGGCTCACCTCATGTATTCGGTGTAAAAGAGGCTCAAGCCACTGTTCGTTGCATTCGCAGTGACTGTCGAGAAAGGTCAACACCGTCCCGGTTGCTGCGTCAGCACCCTTCACCCTTGACCTCATAAGGCCCTCTCTTTTTGCATTTCTAATGACTGTAACTTTGTTAATACTAGCCAAAGCATGACCGTCTTCCGCTGTAATGAGCACATCGAATCGATCTCGTGAGCCAATATACACGCGATGATAAATCTTAGGCAAAGCAAGGCACACCCAAGTAAAAAAGCAGACCAAATACAAAAACTCATTTTGTAAGTGAAACAGGGTAATTTACCTAACCCTACCAATAATAATAATAATAGTAACCTAACCCTATCAATAACAAAAAAGCAACCGGTAACATATCTAGAAAATATTAAAGGCAGAGTTACTTTGATGAATATTTGTTCAAGTAAACCTTTCTGTAAAAAACAACTTCAAACTATAAATATGTATGCCTAAATGGTGTAGATAGGCTAGTGAAAACCTATTTTAAAGACGCACAGAACAGAATAAAGACAAATTATTAATGCTATTATCAAAATTTTCTATATTTTATAAAAAAAATTTCTATATTCAAGAGTTTTTTTTATCAAAATGCAACAAAATAGTCATATGCATAACATAATTAGTGCAAGGCAGTTTATATTTTAGATTAGTGCAGCCTGAGAACCTAAATAGTGATTAATAGAAGCTGAAGATGGTGGGGCGGGTGTCAAGAACTCACCAAAACTTTATCATCATTAGAGCTATGGAAAGAGCTGAAACCACTTAAAAAATGTATTTGCTATTACAAAAAAGAGGGCGAAACTCCAATAGAGTAAAAATCAAACTAAGTACTCTAGGAATTATTCTTATAAAGAGATTTTTCGTAAGAATATCTCACATTTAATATCTGCAATAAATATATTTCGCCTAATGACCCCCACACTATAAATCTCTACTATGATAAAAGTTGTTTCTGTGCATTTGAAGCCACAGCTGAATGTAGGGAAAAAGATTGCAACATACTTCCAACTCGCAATTTTCGGCATAGTGGACCAACACTAACAACTGCGCCAATCAACCACATAAAGGAATTTCAGAATAATTATACACATACTTATTCTCTGCACTTTATCGGTACACCTGACAATCACTTACAGCGCACTGAATTGGCTGGGTACTAGTAATAATGTATTTGTATCATAAAAGCAGTAGAGTTCAAGAAAAAAAAAGGCCGAAAAAATAGCAAGGAAAAACAAACTTCGCTACTATTCTAGCCAATCCACACCTGATAGTCGAAATTGACTGCTCTAACCTACTAACATCAGCCTAACATCAGCAATGCGATTTCATGAATGACTGAGCAATCATAGTTTCAAGTATTTATAGAGTTCAAAAGCATACTAAAAAAGTAGAAGACAAATCCCAATTAGATGCACTTACGATCATCACTGTAGTCATCTACTAGTATGATCTCCTTTATGAGAGAAGCTGGACTCCTGTTCAGGACACTGAAATTTAAGGTTAGATGTCAATGTTGGGCGTTATTGAACATCTGTGTCTAGGCAACCAGCTGCCCAAATGTATTGCAATCTCAAAAACTAATGTAAATTTACTGATGAACAACCCAACTAAAGGGTTTCTCTGTCAGCAGGATACAACAACAATTTAATATAACTCTGATGACAGCAGATCATAATACTTACTAGCAATAATAATAGTAGCATATTTTAGTAAAAAGAAAATGAATAGTAAGACTAAGATGAAATGACAACTAACATATTAGATAGGGAGTTATCATCTCATGTAACACCACATTAACACCGCATGAGATTTGGATGCTCTATAAACACTTGATAAACCATTTGGTATCAGATTACATGAATACTATTGTTTTCAGATATTAATGATGTGAATATTTCAGCGACATCAGGATAGCATAATTGAACTAGCTTCAAGGTGAAAACACACTAGGTGATTTTATCGCGTGCGCCACGAGAAGCGCGAAGATATCGCTGGCGTGTGCCTGAACACATTTGAGCGATTCACCGGCAAACCATACATGGGCACACTTACAAACTGCCAATAAAATTCAGTATAATTATTTTCTTCGGAACTGTTAATAAATTCAAGTCAAAATGGCACCTTCCAGACAACGACGTAAACAACTTCCGCTTTTATTATTAGGCCTATCTAACTTTCATGGAATGTACACAACACAAAGACAGAAGAAAAAAATAATTCTTGTATTTTAATAGTAATATTTTACAATTTTTATTTATAGTTTACTTTATAGTAGTTTTCATTTTTAATATATAATAAATATTTAACATTCTCAATATGGTCAACCTGCGCAACAATTGACTCCCAAATGTTGGTTTTCAATTGGGTTTCTTTGTAATTTTTGTGTGTTGTGTCATATAGAACTGGGTGTGCTCTTAGTACATATAAGAAAAATGTAGGGTTCAATTTGATGATGTTTCAATCGTAACAAAATAGCAAAATGTTGTTGCTGTGTGTTGGTGAACGTCGATACAAAAAATTATCAGCCATAGAATTGCATTCTGGGAGAAATCAACCAATCAAAATGCATCTCGCATGCGCTAAAGTTGTGAGAGAGAATGTCTAGCATTATCGCTGATTGAGTTCTAGCGCAGAGTAGCGGCACGCAGCGCGATAATGCACTAAATATCGCCTAGCCTGTTTGCACCTTTAAGGTCCACCTACTGTGATCCTGAGCACCTACAGTGGTCCTAAGGCTCAGCTAGTATGGTCCTAAGGCTTTCCTTTTGTGGTCTTGAGGCTTAAAGGTTGGTTTGCAACAACATTCACATGACAGTTATTTGGTATCAAAAGATTCACCATGTTTTACTCTGCTGTGCTGTAGGTGCCAAATATGTGGGAATGAGATTACAAGCTCTAAAAGCTCAAAAACGAACAGTTAATCGCAGCCATCACGAGAACGCCGCAAGTTGGAATCCCTTTCCAAAACGGCTTAAATGGGACGTAGTTGAACAAAATGGCATCTGTTTACCCTTTCACGCAACCTCATTCGTCGAAATATTTTCACAAATATACTTCACGCGTTCAATAAAACCATGTCTATTATCCTTACGCGTCTATTTCATCATCATTGTAATGCTGTCACTTTGAGCACTGATATCTCAAAACCTACCGTAAAAATTTGTTTAATTTTTAACCTTAGCTCGAAGGAGTGCATATCATCCTCTGATGGACATGATGAGCCTGTTGGTCGCCTGTGATAGTCAGAAAATGCTGCAGAAATTGTTCGCCCCAATTGGCAGGAAGTATGGGTCACATGATCAGATTACGACTAGATGATTAGACCAAACTGAAATGAAACTGTGAAGTAGTGGGCATCTATATTTGATACAGGGTCTTCGGTAAAACCCGAAGTGTTTGTCATAAACTAGTGCTACGACAAGTTTTATATTCAGCCTTTTATTAGCCTTTCATTTCACGTGATAACATCACTTGTCAAAACAATAACCACGTTGAGTGCGTCGTCGAAATAAAGGGATTCCAACCTAAGGCGTTTTCGTGGAGGCTGCGATTAACTGTTCGTTTTTTAGCTTTTAAGAGCTTGTAATCCCATTTCCACATATTTTGCACCTACAACACAGCAGAGTAAGACATGGTGAATCTTTTGATACCAAATAACTGTAATGTGAATTTTGTTGCGAGTCAACCTTTAACTATTGTAGTCCTAAGGGTCACCTAACATTGTACTAAGGCTTTCCAGCTGTGGTCCTGAGGCTTATCTTCTTTGGTCCTAGGGTTCAACTACTGTGGTTCTAAGACTTACCTACCATGATACTCAGGCTAACCGTAGTTCTAAAGCTCTCCTATCCAAGGCTCTCCTCAGCCTTGAGGCTCATCTTTGGTCTCAGGTCCTACTACTGTGTCCCTAAAGCTCACCCCTAAGGTACTACGACTCACTTATGGTTCTAAGGCTTTTCTGAAAGTAGTTTTGGGTCTTACCTGATTATGGTTCTAAGAAGGGTGGAGCGAGCCTCATTGTGGAATGTTATAATGACGGAGGTATCAGGGAGCTCATCTGTAGAGTATTGCAAACTGGAGCACCTGCGTTAATACCATAAATAATATTAATGCTCCTAATTTGAACTTTTGAGGACAAATACAAACTACTCAAAACGCACATTTCAATTTTATTTAGTAAACATAAATTAATCATTTGGCCTTGACTACTGACAGTAGAGTATGAACAACATGCTGTGATTAATCCTTCATACACATAGCTGAATATATTGCTAACTATTTATTAACTAGGCACGCTGAATATGGCTCAGTCAATAGATGACGACTCCCAGTCTATGTAGGCCTACCTCTGGTCCTACATACAACTTCCCTAATGTCTTTCACCAAATCAAAAACTAGACATTTGCAAATGATCACTCTGACATCAATAAAAAGCTTCATTGAAACAACATGCCCTTTATAAAATAATGACTGGTACACAAACAGGAAATGCAGTAATTGGCTGCGAGGCTGTACAAACCCTGTCACTCATAAAATGAATAACGCATTCAAACATCAATCGGCTCCGTCTTTCTTTCCATTAGCCCAAGGAACGTAAATGGACACATGAATAACATAACATCACTACATACATTCATATTTTGTAAAATAGAAAACTTGAAAAACCTTGTTAAAAGTGTAGAACAACCTGTGTACAAAGCAAACTGATTTCTTGATATAATAGCCCACTTCTTACTATAATAAGTGCTGCGTTCATCTGAAGCAACGATTAGGAGGAAGAGAAGTGTATGTGTATCTTCTTCCATGCATGGTCAGGAAAATGATTGCTTTTAACAGTATTTGAATTCACAACTTCCGGCTCGCTAGACCGACACTCCACCCACTTGTGCCAATCAATCGCCTTGCCATATTATGGATTAGTTGTGCAGTTAGTTATTACACCTGTCAACCCCTCACCAGCGATAGTAAGACGAAAAAGCCAACAACAGGTCAGAGCACGGATATAGGTGGAACCCTTTAAATGATCATTCCACATGTCAATACTTTAGTCTATCAATCTTCAGCAAAGGCTGTAGTGTTCACGCTTTACCAGTCAGTTAGAGCAGATATGACACCGCTGAGCAATGAAGTCCCCATTACGATTTTTAATTACATTAACCTCCTTTGTTTTAGTCCACCATACAAAGTTATTGAAACAGCATCAAGTTTTACGCAACTCTCAAAAAACAAAGTGCACTCATCACTCATAATGAAATTAGCCAATAAGATACCAGCGATCCAAAAGCTTTTCCAAGCAAGCACTTACACGACAGATTTTGAGCTGATCAATATCGTAAGAAACTTGAGATGACACAAAACACTCGATTGTTTAGCCACTCATTAGCTGTATCCTGAATGAGCGAGCGCTGGTGAAAACTACACAAGCAGTTACAGATATAAGGTTGATGCCTAGGAACAGTCATCTGTTAAGATAGTTCTAATGCAGACATCTCTTTTCTTGCAATACTTTTAACATTTTTCCCATGACAAGGGCCTAAGTCTAGACTGGTCAATCCTACATGGAGACTATTATAGCTAAGTGTCCATACAGCAATGATGTAGCGGACACATCTGGCACTGCAACGCCATCATAGAAACAGCTGTGTCGCTTTCACTCCATCATGATTTAGTGTGGCTGTTTGGAAGTGAAACACCTGTGCGATGCACCATATTTGTGCCATGAAAATGACCTTAGTGACCGACAGGCACCGTAGGCCTTGCTTTCCTGTTGCTTTATATGCAGACACAAGTATGCAACGAAATAAGGTGTCGCACAACTATCACTCTACTATAGCGCCCTATGAAAACATGGTCTGCTTGTCGGCCCAGGGTAGCGCTTCGGCACTGACGCACCCAGGTGTCGATACACTATCACTGTATGGAATCTTACTTTACATAAATATGGACTAGAACGTATACACAAGTGATTATGCATGCCAAGGGAATGTACATATGCTATAAAATTGCTATTTCATAGCTATTTTACAAATGCAACTAGCTTACAACTTGATGATATCGATTGTAGCGAATGCAATTCTCAAGATCACTCCTAAATATGACCAAACCATGACCAAACACGAGCGAAGCGATTGTTTGGGAGCTTTATGATAAATGCATACGAACACACAACTCCCGAAAAATTATCCGTCAACAACCGTTACCAAGCCCTTGTACCGAAATCTCATCAAAAAATTTAACCATTTTTGTGTAGAGTCGTTTAAGTATAATAATGCTACAAAACGCATATAAACATATTTAAATATGTTACCAAGTCTTTGAAAAGTTGACGCAATATCCTAAAACTAACCCATCTGATCGGATTATACATAAATAGTTTAATTTGGCCTAAAATCGCCATTAAAACTTGACAAGCCTTTTTTAATTAAAATTAAGACCGGCCAACGAAACACCGATAAGGCCGTGCGACAGAGAGTAGAACCATTAAGTCGTGCGCATTTCACAAGAAAAACGTGCACATGTCACCAATCTATGGCATTGTCCAATTGCCAAAAGTTTCTGTAATTAACGTAGAAGTACTGAAAAGTAATCATTTTCTTTTTGCCGATTCTACTGGACTATGACATTTTGGACACTTATAATGAGTAATTTGATATTCCAACTGATGTCCAAAGCAGTGAAAGTAAAGGAAGTGGCGATGATATTTTTCTAATGATTCTTATAAGATTATTACAATATTTAATTGTAAGAATAATTATTCGATTTTATAAGATTATTATAAGATTTAGTTATAAGAATAATCATTCGAATTTACAAGATCAAAGTATATAGTGGCCGATGGAGTGCAATATGTTACTGTTATTATTTTTTTAAAGATTTTGTTGATGATACTGCGGCTGTGCCCAATATCGCGGTACTGCCAAGCCATTTTTAATATCTGCAAAATTAAGTAATAGGCCTACATTTTCTTATAGATATACATCTATTTCTATGACAACCAGCTAAAATCTGTTTAGATTTTTAAATTCAGCATAATTTTTAGATATAAATACAGAAATCTAGATAAATATCACAACTTGTTGATATTGGTTGCTATGACCAATGATATACAGCCCCCAGCCTGTGTATATTACACAGCAGCTTGCCATTTTACTTCTAATATTGCATTTCTCCTATTGCAGGGGAGTGATATAAACATATAATCTTTTCCTTTTATTATTGCTGTTTGTTGTACATAATAACACCCAGTACATTACAGCTACCATTGCAGCTACCATTGCAGTTCTCCTATTGCACTGCAGTGCCATTTGACTGCTAATATTGCATTTCTCAACCGGCAGTACCCTTTCTTTTTCCATTATCACTTTGGTCGTAGGCTGTATGACAGGAGAATATCTAGTGGATTTTCCGGACCTCTCACACGTTCTGCTGCAAGTTTATACTTAGCAGTTAGTAGGACTAAACTCTGACAAAGTCTTCCGCTTCCGTTGTACAGGTAAACAATAACAAAATGAATGACAAAACATTGAAAGTATCGCTACCTTCTCTAGATGTACATCCAAAACATAACATATTTCTAACACCGGTTAGGTTAGTCTCGACAAGTAGGCTCTGTCCTGCTGTCTATATTTAGACTACCGTATTGGAATATCTGAGCATGACTATCAAATTTCAGAACATAAAATGCTTGAAACTACGCGGGAATGTGACAGCAGGGTAATTAGATTACTGAATACATTCTTAACAAGTTCAGGTAATTATTCGGTAATATAATACTGCTACTGAATACATCGCAAAACAATCACCTATCACTGAGTACGAAATAAAAAATTCTGTGTTTCTCCCAAGGTCAGTTGCATATCAGATGCTGAAGAGATAGGAATCCAAAGAACCTATTTATTTATGCACCAGGAGATAAAAACAAGGAATAGTGTCCATAAGGAAGTACTGTCTTAGATTCACATTTTGAAATATTAATGTTTAAAAATCCTTCAGATCAACCATCAGTAAACAGGTTACCAGTCCTCGAGATTAAAATCTAGGAACTGAAGCATTATTCCGCTGTCCCTCACGCGCGTGAGACAGTGCTACTTTAGACAACATAGAATATCATTGCTTACTACTACGATCTACTAAACTAAACATAAAGCTGATAACGCGGCCGGCCTCAACTAAACAACAGCATATCAGATGATAAACATTGTTTACATACAGCAAATCTGTTGATGTGACAAATATGATATTCCTCTTACAGAAATCTATACTGAGACTTGCGTACTACTGACTACGTATTTCAGCTCACCACAGTTCCACCAATCACATCACAAAATCTTTAAACATTTTACCGTCACAATTGACACATTTCTGCATTTGTGTTACAGGTTTCAAAATCCTGCGTAAACTATGCCAGAATATAGATATTTATCCTCCCACAATTATGACAAACATCGTTTCTATTTTGTGACACCAAATAGAAACAAACAACATACTAAATCCACCATCACATGTTTAAGTTTATAAACTTCCTGTTACTACAACCTTCAATTCATTATCTCGACTCCTCCGCAATACTATTAGATTATCAACTTTTAAAACACTTTTGTTCAACTCATTAAATAAATCCTGATTTCTGTCATTTCATTTTTTGGCATGTAACGAAAAACATCGTTTTGCTGATGATTATGAATGCCCACCAAAAGATTATACATATATACGTGTTGAATTACAGCCTCGTCAAGCTCTTTCAATTCTTCTTGCTCATTGCACAAATTTTTGACTTTCTTTTTTGAAAAAAAAAGGATTTGCTGGCAGAACATTAGCTGAAACAATGGAATTAAACAACTCCCGCAGGTCTATTTATGAGTGCAGTGCATTCCTCGTCAATCTATCATCGTTTAGAACCGTTACAATTATTTTTGTGAAACAAATTTTTTGTTGAAAACTTAGTCCGCCCGTAAGTGCCGAACTTGAGCGGGTCCTACAAGTGCAATCAAATTTAAACCATGCAGAGCCCAGCAACCATAGCAAAAGCGTTTAAAGGAAGTAGCTAAAGCACGTCACAACAAACCACAGCTTGTCAAGGAAGTGGACTGGCCGAGTCTGATATGATTGATTAATAATTTACTAATTGGAAGTCTAGTGATGTTTCCATTAGCAAGTTATACACTAACACTTCTCTGGCTAAATGAGCCTATAACAGTATAGACAGACTGGTAGGCCTTTACTCATTTTAGAACTTATAAACTTTATCTTAAAAATGGTGAAGCTTATAATAGAAATTGCAGCCACCATCAAGGCTACTACAACCAGCCAAATATGACCTTTGTAATTACAGAAGTGAAGGAATGAAAAGACGCGCTGAAGTTCAATGGCTCAGGTGATAATGAGTACAGTCAAACACCTACATATCAATGTAATTATAGTCAAACATATATATAAAAAGTTATTACAGTCAAACCTCTACATACCAAGTGCATTACAGTCAAATCTCTACATGGAAAGTTAACCACAGTCAAACATCTACATACCAAGCTAATTACACTCAAACCTCTACACACAAAGTTAATTACAGTAAAACCTCTACTTACCAAATTTATCATTGTCAAATGTCTACATACCAAGTTAATTCATTCTGAGATCTGCTTGGCATGTTGAAGCTGTTGTGTGTTGGAATAAATATTCTTATAGGAATACACTGTAATTAATTTAATTCATTCGACATTCCCCAACATCTTACAGCTTTTTAAAAAATACTTGAAGTAATTAATTACACAGAGCAATACAATGTAGAAAATGACATAAATTTTGAATTATATATATGAAAGATTAAAATATTGAGCAATAATATGAGGTTTTTATAGTTAAGTTGGACTTTGTATACACAAAGGTTATAGTAGAGGTCTGACTGGGTATACAGAAGGGTTATAATAGAAGATTTACTGTGTATACACAAGGGTGATAGTAGAGAATTGACTGCTATTTAATGCCATGTCATAGCTAGTAGAAATCTGTAAAAAACTTTTCCTTTACTCTTCGCAACGATCATCAATAAAGAAATAGGTTGCTCTAAATTTTATTCATTAAAACATAAAGCTAATTTTTTAAACCTATGCTTATTCCCAGGTAGACGGCACAAATTATACTAAAAACAAAACAACCAATGCTATTTACAAAGTTGGAAATATTTTAGAAGAAACAAACCACCAGAAGATGCGTAAAACCATACCTAGAATTGCGAACATCAGGTACAGGCCTATCCAAAGCTAAATCGTCACTCGCCCGTTGGTTGAATTTATTGGACATATAGGCATCCTCACCGTCTGCAACTCTCTTTGCATCAATATATGCTGCTGCATCGAACTCTTGCATCACTACCTTGCTTTTAGTGCTCTTGACAGCCTACAATAGAAACCTATACGTAAAACCAATGAGTCTAGAGAATATTTGGTTCCGGTAAATATACTCTCGTTACAACATAAACGTCGTGTATCAGGTCTGTTTTTAGTTTTGGCTTAGGGCATCTGTGACCAAATTGCAGTAAAGAAAATGCTGCTACTGAAAACCAATTAAAAATATAACAATCTCATTCAAACGTACTATAGCTTATTTACAAATAAATGTATATAAAGCATTAATTACGGTATGTCTACCATTATGGCCGAATTATTCAACGTACCTCGCTAGAAGTAGGCCCTCTCCAAACGCGAAAAATATATCCTGTCATAATAAAAAGCCACAAAGCTATTAACATAGCTAACATGCGAAGCCATCGTTTCATTGAAATGCTTGTATTGGCATCAGATACTGACAATAATTATTCAGGTATGTAGCAGCGCGACGGATACATATGATAAAGTCTTTGCATATCTCGCAAACGACTGAGAGGAATCGTGGAGCGCTAAAAACCACGCCTTCTATTCGTAAGAGCAAACAGGATACATATTTTTACACAATCAATCGGGTATCCACGGTGTTCCCGACGTGCTGCTTGGTACTCTTACTTTCCCTTGACAACCACTAGCATAGAGCATGAAGACTTCTATTGCTAACTACTGAGAACGAATCAAGTATGTTTGAACAACACCTTTAAACCTTGCACTTTGGGATTGTTATTAAACACTAAAAACCTGAGTGAGTATTAAAACAAATTTTATACAGTATGTTTCACATTTCATCAGTTTCATCAAACAAATTGCTCATTTTAATGAAGCTAGGCAATTCACATAAAATGTTTGTACCGCAGACTGTCCTTCCAAATATCAAATAGAAAACATGTTTAATGTGTTTACTTGCGGTAATTTTTAACTGGGAAACACTGTGAAATCATTTTGTTGCAACACTGTTTTTTAATTTTTCGTTGATAGTGTCTATTGATCAACGGTTTCATCTGCATTGTTAGTTGGGTAAAGACCTAATTCAACGATTCAATTTGGCTTATTACTTCATATTAAAATTGTATTACTTATTTACTGGAAGGTACTAAATAAGGTAATAAGTTTTTGACACTCTAGCTTATTTTGTACAAATAAATATTACATTACTACATGGGAATTTATACAGGTCGTAGGTCTACAGTGTGCAATCATTAACTAAAACCTTCACAATTATTTAATGCGTTTAGCTTATACGGGTTAATTGGTAAAGCCATATGAGCCACAACTTACAATTGTTTGATTTTAAACATAGATTGAATACCTCCGCAAATTACTGAATTAATAAATCAATTTTATGGTAAATAGGCTACACGTTATGAACGAAGCGCTATACTGTATTGTTTTTTTGTTGACAAAATTCAATCATGAACTTACCTGGTCGAGGACCGGAATAGAGATAAAGATGAAACATGTCTATAAACATACAGTATTTTTATTCTTTGTGATATTGCATTTCAGCAGATGTTATAACAACACTGACCTTGTTCCATACAGCTTGATGGCTCTTTCCTAGATTGCCAAGAGAGTCATGAAGGGTAAATGATCTTATTTGCCTATTAACCCATTCTATTGTTATTGTATGAACAGGTTGTCATTCATGCTATAGGAAGGATTCTTATTATGTGTACAATTATTGGTGAATGCTCTGAGCTGTGACTATTGTTTTTTTAACTTTGAATAAAAAATATTCGGAGTATGTATAGTCTTATAACACTGAGTAAGCTTGGGGGTTTTTAACTGTCTCTACAAACTTCGGACTGATATAGCACAGGAGCATTAAAATTTTTCTAACACCACCAACGGTCCTTGCACGATTTTAGCTTTGAATATCTATTTTAAACTACCAATCGCTCAAGCAAGTCATATATATATGCTGAATGCAAGTTTTTTCAATAGGCTTGTTTATAGTAGCAACAAATCTAATTAAAAAAATTAGTGGCAAACGCTAATGTATATTAAATTTTTAAACCAATTTACAAGTGCGCTAATGCGTTTACATCTCTATGTTTGGAATGAAACTATGATTTGTTTTAGGTATTCATGTGATTGTGGGGACAAAAATATGTTTACTGCAAATTAATACACAATATGTTTTAACAAATTTATAGACGCCATTTTTTTAACATATAAATTGGATAGTTTCATTAATTTGTGATATACGGTTATGTCCGAGTATATTAGAGGTTTGAATTCACTTTCCTTGATTTATGGCTTGTATTTTCTTGCATTTACATATTGATTGTACAATGACTGCATAGTGACTGTATATTTTTTGTATGCTTGGTAAAAAAAAGTACTTGAAACACGCATTGTCATGCAGTTTTAGCATAGATAAGGTTTATTCTTAAACTCTGGGAGAGGTTTAAATTTGGTTACATAATTGTTTTGGAGTATTTGCTTCGTAATAGTTGATGTTATTTTACATCTCATTGTTTTATTACTCATTTGTATTTTAATTAGAATGTTTTTTCATTTTATTTTATTTTTCAGCTGTTGACCTAAATGAAGATACGTTGGAAGACCTGCTCACATATGATGACTTATTTCTAGACTATTTCAATGCTTTTCTGCAGCTTCCTGTGAGTTATATAGACATCATCTAGGAACTGGTTTTCCCATTTAAGTACTTTATTTGATGTTTTTTGTTTACTTATAATGAATAACATTGAATAAAGTTTTGTTTTTTTGTTTACTCATGTTTATGAATAAGCATTAAACTTGTAATTGTTGCACGCTAAGCTGGCAGCAAGCATGTGGCAGCTATAAATACTATAACCAATATTTGAACTTTATATGACAGATGAAACAACACTCCGTGACCAGTTATTGTACTGATTATGATTCTCTATATTTGGAAATCCTACTCAAGAGTGCATGCAAACCCTCGTGAGAATTAGATGTAGTTATTCAAATCAGGCTTGCATGTTATTAGCGTGAGCCAAGCAATATAAATAACAGTCACGCATGTGGTTATATAGATGTTCCTAGATATTGCTCGTTAAGTTCTTTTACTCAAGAGGCCAATATGTTAGCACCATTCAAAGCTAGCAAACTGAAGGTTGTACTTAGAGGAACTTCTCAGCAAATAATCAATAATCTAGTGATAAACAATTTGCATTTATTTATATTTGTCAGTTCAAATTGCTAATGATTAATACTCCGTCCTTGGCATCACGGACAGCTTCAAGTATGCTAGACATGATTTTTCAGGTTTATCTCCCTCGCACTCCTTTGTTTTTGCAAATATTCCTTTACGTATAAGAGATAAACACTGCATTTCCTTGCTTTTGTTGGGTTCAGAGTTGCTTATATTCCGAATTATGGAAATGTTGAAATCCGAACGCATTCTAAGCCATTTCGCGTCTCTTAACTAGTGCGAAGGCATTCGCTGTAAGAGAGCGAGTTTACTTTAACAAGTTCTGTTTTGAGGGATACATCACGAATCTTAGAAAGATCTATAGCGCAACTCTGAGTCTTTAAAATTAGGGTGTAAATTCATTGGAAGCGGGCAACTCCGAACCTAGTCGAAGCCTGGAAACACTGTGAATAAGAGTAGTGGCTTAAAGATAGTTTTTTTCAAGAATATGCACTTACCTACTGTTTCTGCAACAGACAAAAACATGATTTATCTGCACAATATATACATCACACTACTACTTGCTTGCTAACCTCATGCTGGGCCATAAAAATGGAGTTATCTTCTTCTATAAAAAAGTTAAGCTTTAAAGTGAAATTTTTTACACCTTACACTAGGGTGTAACCTGTAAAACATAGGATGTGAATTTTTTCGCAGCGAGCAACTCCGAACCCACTCAAAGCATGGAAACCCAGCCAATATAGTAATTGACATTTGCAATTAACAGACATAATTATATCTGTTTAATTGCAAATTCTTAGGATTTATCTCCCCCAAGTTCCTTTTTCTCAATTCTTTCAACATGAAATGTCATTCAGTTGTATTTTATAAAAGAATTTCTTAAACTTAGTTTTTCAGGAAATTAGGTAATAAAATTAATAAACCGGTGCTATACGGGAATGTTTCACTAGTGTATTTGTGTTGCAGACACACATACAAGTTGTTATTACCGCTACTAGAACCCTGGCAGTTCAGTGCCGCATGAGAGATCATTAGTTGTAATAACTAGACATACAATTATTCTGGAATGCCAGGTGGCGGTCGATTGGTGCAATTGTTAGCTTGTTGGTGAATCATGTTGAAAGTTACGAGTGTGAATCCCGTATGATGCAATTTTTTTCTCAGCTGCCAACTATTGCTTTGGACAGCTGGGGCTCTTATTATAGCAAATATCGGGTTATTGTTGTTATTTTAGGCGTTCGCTGAGCCATTAGAATACGATCGGCTTGTCGGGACATTCCAGGAGGTCATCACTGTACCCGCTGAGCCAACTACTCCTGTTCCGCCCACATCAGCTTTATCCAGGTCACCATTTGGTTCGCGAAGTGGTAAACGTTATGGCGTATCTGATGAAGAGAGGGAAAGTATGTTGGAGTGGTGTAAGAACAATAGGCTTCCTTACTTTCTAGAGTGAGTTGAACAGTATCTTATTTTTGTTAACCTTTATCAGTAGTAGTATTTATCAGTAGTATGACATGTTGATGAATTACTTCGGAAATCAGGAGTTGAATACTTAAATGGTAACATGAGACAATCCAATCAGATTTGCCTTTGTTCCAGTGCTAATATCTTTGAATACAAAGTTATTTCCTGCCTACCATAAGCTAAGGCTGCTAAAAATATTGAGTCAACTTATTTATTATCTATTATAAGCTACTTTTTTGCATTATTGTAGTACAGATAAATGTCTCAGTGAGGCCTATTTAAAACAATAACAATGTGTGGCACATTAATATGTCACATGAAGTTTCTAAAGTTTTTAGTTACCTTTCCATAAGAGGCCACAAGTTTAACCTTAGTCAGGGTGGCGATAAAAATAACCTTTTCCCAATTGCATACATGCCAAAGTTGGAACCAGTGATTAAATAGCAACATCTTTATTATATACACTGATTTTTTGCTAGTCAATGTCTAGATAGTTGCTGAGAAGGTTCACTTAAATACACTATTTCCACGTAAATAATAATCCTTATTTCTACAAAAGTGACAATATCTACATATCTATCTCTACATAACTAATAATATCTATTTCTACATAATAGAGTCTATTTCTACATAATAAAGTCTATTTCTACATAATAGAGTCTATTTCTACATAATAGAGTCTATTTCTACATAATAGAGTCTATTTCTAAGTAAGTGAATTCTTCTTTTAGAACCAAACTCTTCCGAGAACTAAAGCTACTGAAGTTGTTGCTTAGAGCTTTAGACGAAAGGTTTCAAAGAAGCGCTAGCCATAAATCTTCACAGATTAGAGGCTATAGTCGGCAGACTGAAAGCTACGTCTCTTCTCTCAGTAACTCAGCAGATAACTCGGCTAATGAAGATGAATATGATGAAGGCTGGAACGGAGATTCTCGTGATGTGTATACAGAAGGCCAGCCTGGGAGCCACACTGTCAGTCTGCCTGCCCAGCTTGGACATGGTTAGTAGCATTGTTGGTTAACATGTCAAACATTTTAGAGTGGATGTTCACTTGGATTCACACAATATTTTGGACAATTTACAAATATGACCAGGTTAATAACCTATAACACAGGCTAATTATAGTTTGCTGAAAATGGTGACTTAGCTAGGGGTTTCTTAAAAATGAGGCCACATTCGAAAGTTAATCTGTGAAATATTGTGGTCTTGCCTACAGGATACCCTACAGGGTGATATTATTCGATGAATTTAAAAATTCAGGTATTCGCGGACAGACAATTTCATGAATGGTTAAAATCTGCGAATAATTAGTAGTTGGCTCTCTTCTTAAAAGAAAAAGGGAAAATAACTACTACCTAACATTAAAAACTAGTGGCCAAGCGTAGTCAGTAAACATAGCTGAGTTCCAAACTCATTTGTAACCATCGCTGAGGGTTAAAGTTGCGACCATTGCAAATGCATCCCAATTCTTTCCAAAATTGTTTAAGGTGGTCACAATTTTTCAGAATTCAGCGTACCGTTGTCAAAAGTCGCTCTTGCAGTTTTTCACTGTGAAATCACCTCCAACAACTTCTACTCAAGTCGATAAAATTGACAATGATGATTTTGATTTAGAGATGGTATGTAATATGATTTGATTTGCAGATACGATTATATAAAGTCATACATAAAGTTAAACACGGGCTATACGCATGTGAAGGTTTTGTACTCTATTGCTAGCTGGATTCACAGATTAATTTATTTGCGTATGTGTTCCTCTCCCAATAAAATAGTCCGCAAAAATGCATGAAAAGACAACTTTCGTAAAATATAACTCTGTGAATAATAATCTTCTGTAGGTTATAGGTATTTGTCTTAAATTCATTCTAGTAAATGTTTGATTAAATCTTGTGAAAGAAACTGAAGTGCCTAATTTACACGATGATTTTGTCAGGGAGACTGTGGCTGGTAGTCTAGTACTACTGACCTGGGAACATTGGGTTTAGGTTGAAGTCTTAGAAAAGCTGTAAAAATATTTTCAAATTTGACTAACACATGGATGCTTTACGATCAATTTTTCTAGAGACTAGAACCCTCGCAGTCCAATGCGCTGTCAGGTGTAATAACTATATGTATAATTATTCTAAAATGTGGAAAGGCGGTCGATTGGTGCAGGTGGTAGAGTGTCAACCTGCTAAGCTGAAAGTTGTGAGTTCGAACTTGGTTGAAAGCAATCTTGTCTGTTAACTTTTACGCATAGCTTTGGACAAACACGGCTGTTATTATAGTAAAGATTTAGATTATTTCACCTTTCTTTTTTTTCTTTTAGCTCGTTCAGCTAAAAGTGCCAAGCATAGACGCCAGACCGGAAAGCAGACGAACCAAACCAAAAAAGTTATTTTTTCACGAAAAGGAAAATCTAGTGACACTGAAACAGGAGATGAAGATAACAATGCCATCATTGGTGCAGTGAGACAGATGACCTTCACCTCTACAGATGCACAAGGTCTGCCATTTTTAATACTTTGGATGAGCCCTCCATAGAAATAGTATTCTATGAAACGTATTTGAACAAAATTAAAATAATATAATAATATAATCATAGTGAAGGTAGCACATCTTTAATATTTGCTCAACTAACTAGATACATTTTGTATCTTCCTACGGAACTCTCAATTTCTTGCTATTAGATTTTTAATTGGTCAGTGGTTGTTTTGTTTTTTATATTGTTATTTTTATAACACTAACACCCTTGCAGTCTAGGGTGCCATTAGAGATCATCAGGTGTAACAATAAATAACTGACAATAACTATACACACAATAATAATTAATCTCTGGAAGGTGATTGATTGGTGCAAATGGTAGAATGCTGGGTGTGTGTCCTAAATGTTATGGGTTTGAACCCAGTACAGTATAATTCTTTTTTCAACTGTTCCCAGCTGTTCAGCAACTTTTTCCTAACCGCCAACTGTGACGTCGGATGGACACAGCTCTTGTTGTAGTAAATAAATTTACTCTTCTTTAGGCTTTGTGTAGTTTTAAGAATCATCTTGACTTGTACAAGCTCAAACAGTTTACTTTATATATTTGGATTTTGTGCAAGTAATACTAAAAATATGTTGACTGTATTTTTTTGTCAAATTATATTTATCTATGTTTTTGTCTTTAAAGTGTTGCATGAGAAATTAAGAATTTTCGACAATTACAGAAATCTTATAAAGTTTTACTAATATTTGAAGCCATGTCTTGCATTGTGGAACATTTTTGTTACCAAAATATACATTGGTTTGTTTAATTTTTTGTTCATTCTTGTTAGCCATTAGTTTACTATTGATTGATTTTAGCCGGAATTCAAGAAGAGGGTTCAGGGTTTTTCTCTTCAAATGGAAAATATGGATATCCAAGGTAAGTTTTCTTCACCCTTTCTGTATAGCCCAAGGATCAACATTTACCAGTTACATTGTCTATTTCACTGATTTCACGATAGTTAGAAAACATTTAATGGTTATAAAATAATATGACCTAACAAACCAAGGTCATCTTGAAGATTGATATTGTGCTTGCATAGCTGCTAGGTTATTAAGAATGTGCAGCCGCATTAATTCGATAAGTTGCGAGTTTGCCCGTTCATTCACTGTCCGCTTGTCGATCTTGATTTGAATAGCAGTGACCATCACAACACAAACAAAGGTTTGTCTTAGTAAAATGCCCTCCAGTCAGTAAAGTGTTCTATCACATTCACCAAAACACTTTTAGTTATAATAAGTAATAACTGAGATGGTACAGATATTGTTAGATATCAGCTTTGAATTTCCTCCATTTTTGCTCAACTTATTATAATCATGCTTTTATCAATTATTTTATCCTATATTTTCTCTTACAATTTTTATGTCACCAACATTACTACTATTGTTGCTACTAATAATACTACAATTATTATTCTTACTAGTACACCGGTAGTACAGTGTGCCGTGAAAGAGCGATGTGTGTAATAAATATGTGCACAATCATTCCATGTTGTGAAAAGGTGATTGAGTGGCGCAGATGGTAGCAAATCCAAACATCTGGGTTCGATTCTTCTGGGGTGTAATCCTTTTTTATTAATGTTCTTAGTGTGGCTTCAGACAGATGATTCTTACTATAGTAACTAACACCCTGGCAGTCTGGTACGCTGTGAGAAGTCATCATGTGTATTAAGTATGAGCACAATTATTCTGGAATGTAGAAAGGTGCAGATGGTAGCGTTCCTGGCTGCTAAGCTGAGTATCTGAGTTTGATTCTTGTGCAATGTATTTTTTTCTAACCTTTTAGCGGGCTTTAGACAGACGGACAGATACGGCTCTTATTATAGTAAAGATTGTTATTACAACTACTATTACTACTACTATTACCTTTATGACATAGTAGTAAAAGTATATAGAACACAGTACTACTACTACTACTACTACTACTACTACATACTACTACTACTACTACTATACAGTGTATATTCTATATCTGAAGTTACTTATTCTTCTCCCTCAGATCGATATCAGCACCGGTGAACTACAAAGAGTTTCTACACATACCCATGTATACAGATTTTGGTGACATATTTATTAATGACGACCTTGTCGGTGGAACAGAGGAAGATAAATTTGTGACATATAATGAGGACAAGGCGAGCGAGCAGCAGACGGAATCTGATATTAAGAATCTCGAAGGAAAGATCAACATGTCTTTGCAGCAAATGAAGGAGAGGATCTTTAGCTCTGTAAGTAACTGACAGCCTGCATCTGCCCAAGCTGTTTAGTACAGTAGGTTGATATTTCAAACAATCAAAAAAGAGTATTGGTTTTGGTAGAAGTAAGATGGTTTATTACCTGCAGAGCTGATGCTCTTGGGCCGTTCTACATTTATAGGCAATAATTAAATAGTCCAAGAACAGCAGATCTGCAGGTAGGAAATAGTTGTAATGACATTAAGCATAACTCTTAGTGCCCTTTTTCTGAATGAATGGGGTAGCAGGTTTGAAAACTGACTTATTGTCAACTAGTTGCTGAACATTACTAATGAGATATCTACGTATATTAATGTCTTCCACTCTGTCATCATGTCTGTCTGTTAGTCTGCGTAAGCGCTATGCAGTTCCACATTATTTGCCTAATCTTATCCAAACTACACACGCATGTGTTCTGTGCCTTCCACCAGGTCGCTGAAAGTGTTTGGTTTCAAAACATTGTCTAGTTCCTGATCACCAGCCTCTCAGACACCCACCTACTGTCTATCAGATTGAAAATAACAGAAGTCCCAGGCATCATCAGACTTACTGCTAGTACATTATAAAGACTAAGCTATCTGTTGCAGCAGTAATTTACTCTCTGCTCTCTATTACTAGCAGCTATTATTATTATTACTACTATCATCATCGTTATTATTATTATCAGAGAGCGGGCATGGCAGAGTTGACAGAGTTCCTCGCTGACACAAATGGAATGGACCTGTTCAACTTTTGGATCGACTGCGAAACATTCAAGGACACAATGGCTGACCATGATGAAATCATGAAAATGGCTTCTAGAAATCAGCTGTTCAGGTAAATAGCTCAAATTCGAGAAAAAATTCTTAGAAAAAATTTTTCAAGTCTAAGATTTTGTTATAGGGTATTTTCTTTAATCTATAAGTAGCCAAAGAAAGTAACAGCCTTAACTCTTTTTATGTAAGTTTTAGACACTCTTGTATTAAGAATGGGTTTGCTATGTATAGATATTTAATCTTATAAGAGGAAACACTTCATAGGGTGGAGCCTTTGTGCATGTAGCAGTTCATAAAATCTATTTTGACAAAGAGTTCAATGCAGCTTTCAAGGTTTGTTTGGATAATTTCAGATGATATTTAAACAGTAACTGTGCGTAGATTGCATAGAATATCAACCTTGTTAACAAAGATGATACAGTTGTTGTGCATTGACCCCTCCATCTTTCCTTAGCCTGCTTTTCAAGTACAATTTACTATTGATACACATGTGATGGAGACTGTCAGCTTAACAACCTAAACTCTACTCTCCAGTGGTTAGTTCCTTGAGAGCATAGGCTAAGCTTTATGAGAACCCAAGCTTGAACCTCAAATATATGACGCAATTTCAAGTTCTGTTTTCCTTGTAAATTGTGGTTATGACATTAAATATGTTATAATTTTGTTTATTTTTTATTTCCATTCTCTGTCTGTTATTTTAGTGGATTTCATTTACAGATTTTTAAATGTGGTTGCATAGACATTATTATCAGAAGCAGTAAGCTAAAAATACCTGTTACCATAGTGATAGCTCTTAGAGCTAAGCTCTTCCAAGTCCAGTTACTGTATTTATTTCTGGACTATTGATCCGTTGCATTGTTAGGAGGTGCATAGCAGGTGTCAATAAAATTTGACACAGTAATTCTGAGTGATTATAATAGAAATCTATTGCAGATGTCTGTGTAGCAGTGCAATACAGACCATAGCATAGATGTAGGAAAAGTGTTACTCGTGAATGTTTTAGTAAGACAACTCTTAAAATGGTTGGAAATAAATAAAATTGCTGGCAAATTTAAAAATATGACAGAAATGTTAACAACCTTGCTGGAGTTTCTGCCTCCTTATGGTAATACAAGTATGTGTGAAATAATCTGCAATTTTGGTGATCTCTTTTATTTTAGAGATATTCAAGACAAGTACAAGCTCAGCCTAACTGCCGATGCCAGAGCGCAGATACAGAAAGCTGCGAGCTCCTACCAGCTCAGCCACACTGTGTTCATACGCACCCAGTATGACGTTCTTCGTCGACTGCGTACCTACTGGCTACCGAGGTTCATTCTACACAAGGAGAAGGCTAATGAGCTCAAGTATATTCCTAATTTTTGTTTGTAGATAAAAAGCGGAGATGCTAGATTCAGACATTTTGTTTCAAATAATCCTGATTAAATTTGTTGTAGATCAGCAAGTGCAGTCGAATTGTGATTTACAATCATATTTCCAGACAAATTTTATGGCATGGGACATTAATTTGAGCAAATATTACTCTCGAAATGCAGAGTCATTTTCAACATATGACATGAAAGATATCCGTAAACATTGCAGTTTTGTCATTTATTGTCTGCTTGTCGATCTTGATTTGAATAACAACGATCATGACAACACGGACTAAGGTCTGTCTTAGTAAAATGCTCTTCAGTTGGTAGAGTATTATATCACTTTATTACTCTAGCAGTCGCGTGCACCGTGAGAGATCTTCATGTATAATAATTAAGTTCGCAATTATTCCATGAAGTTGAAAGGTTGTCTAGTGGTGCAGTTGGTAGCACACTTGACTCCAAAACAACAAATTTGAGTTCAATTCCAGTATGGAGCAAGCTTTTTTCCTAATGCTTTTCATGTGGTTTCAGATAAATGGCTGGACAGGGCTCATATTATAGTAAAGATTTACCAAAACAGTTTTGGTTATAATTAGAAATTAATGAGATGGTACAACTATTCCTAGATACCTAGATTTCATTCCTAGAGTTTATTGGTGTCTTGTAGAGAGTACATATAAAAACTGATAGCTGTTGTTAGTTGTATTAGCATTTTCTTATTAACTGCGATAACTGGATGGCCTGAGATGGTTACAAACTTGAGCTTTTATATTTGTGAGATGACATGACTTATTTTTAAACCATGACATAGAGTATTTGTTTGTTTAGCTCTCTGCTTGGACTCCATCAGCTTAATGTCGCCAGTCAACAGACATCTACCGATAAACGTAGCGATCAGTTCCTTCCGAAGATCTCATTTGTAAACTCACTACCTATCGACCACAACAGAATTATGCAGCTGGCCGAGTCGGGTTCAGAAACCTGGACTACAGTGTTGCAAGGCGGGCGTAAACTCGACGCCAGAGTAAAGTCTGCCAGAATTATTCAATCAGTGAGCCAAAGTGAAGGACGGTTGGTAAAAATCTTTCGAACTCATGAATGCTGCAGTCTTATCTAAACTTATTTGTTAACCCTTCAAGAAATTACTTTGTGTCTGCACAAAACGTCTAGTACGAAAAGTGTTATAGAAGTTTTGCAAGTAATTAGCATGAGGGTGTCGGAAAATGACAAGCATTGCATGAAGATGCACAAAGTAACGCAGACAAAATGATGCACAAGAAATAACATGCAAAATATCACACGTGGAGTAATATAGGTGAGGTGACGCAGACAAACAAACATGCACTAATTGTCACAAAGGACCAGATATATTGTATACAGTAGACGCCCCTATAACGTAAATTCCAGATGACGTTAAGACTTTATGTGTAGCTTTTGTTTCGTACTATGTAAAGAATTCCATATACATACTTGCATTTCAGGTTGTGAACTGTGGTCATAAAAGTAGCAACATAGCCATAGCTCCCTAGGTTATGACTTTGCACTAACACCACAGCTCTTAGTGTTGACTATTAATTTTAAGCTCACTAAACAAGACTTTCTTTATCATAGAAGATGTTAAATAGGTCTGATGTTAGCTTTGAATCTAACAAACTGCAACTTTAGGAGCTGTTTAGGAGCCAAATTTGAGATTTTTTTCACTAATGTTTGAACCAATGATTTTTTTGCATATTAGTTTGTAAGAGCTATCATGTAAGTTTTATAAAAAGCAATGAAATTTGAGTTTGTTGTTGCAAAATGAAAGAGAAGACAACTCTTAGTTTTATATTTTCAAAGTTGATTATGGACACTTGCTATATTTGTGGCTCATTTGCCAAATTACAGTGGAAAATCATAAAGGAAGTATTTTTCTAAACAGGTCATATCAGCTAAAAAGTGCATTCAGCTGTTTTCAATAAATCTGGAATATTTTACTGATAGGAAGTTAGAGGGTTGGAGAGCAGCCAATAGGGTTTCAATTCTACTGGTTTTGACAGACCGGAAGTGCATTCAACTCCGCCCTCTGGCAATCCTGCAATGCATGTCCATCTGCATGACTACCAAGATCTTGGACTGAATCTGTCTGGGTAAAAGTAGGGAGTTACATGGTTAGTTTTGACTAAATTATCTTGTTGTCTGTTCTAGTGGTGACATTCGAGAGAGGATGCTTCTAGCGCTCCAGTGTGACAGAAATGCTGGAGGGCCCTTCAGAGCCTACCTAGCCAAGTATGTTCTTACATGTTATTCTTGTACCAAATTGACAAACTTTGATTTGTTGTTTTTACATTTCTGGCATCCAGTGCGGTCTAAGCGCATTCATTTATTGAAGAAGATGATTGGTAAGATATTAAATTGAAATTCTGCAACTAGTGGTAGTTTTATGTGGCTAGAAATTTATTAAAACATTTTATAATCAAGTTTGTGCAAAGAAAGAGTGAAGGCTTGTATTGCGTACAAGCTATTCCATTTAGAAGGATAGTAGCGACTTGTGAAGAAAAAAGTGCAAGACCATCCTGGATCATGCGCATTTTCCTTGCACTCTATTGGCTTCTAGTTAAACCGCCTCTATCAATTTATTGACTTCTAGTTACACTGTTTCTATCAGATCATTGACTTTTTACACATGGTATTTTATAAATCATAAATATCGAATGATCCTACACGAACATAGATTAAAGTAGTGAAGATGAGATTGACTTGCCCTGGACATACATTGTACATGTGCAAAAGCTGTTGCCTCATGCACGTAGCTATTTACATTCATTGTTATTTTTATGTCTAACTACATTTCTAAGGTGATGCTGAGAAAACCTGTATCTCCCGTTTATATGAATAAAAAGTATGAGTATTTTTCACACATTTTGTCATATTCATTGGTCCTGATGCTAATCCACTCAACGATTTTGTCATCCATCTTCTTGCTTGCAGATTTGAAAAGTGTACTTTACTTTCTAAATTGCTCTTTTGGGAGGCTGTCACAGACTACGGCAGCGCGGAGGACAGGTCAGCGGACAGGTTGTTAAGAATGAATCAGGCGTGGAATATATATAATTTGTATATAGGAGAGAACAGTCCTTATGATATTGGTAAGAGTTGTGAAATTTTAAGCATTTTTCATCTCTATTCCTAGAGCCCAAAGTCTTTCCCAGAACCCGTTGTTTGCAAGCTTAGACAAACTACAAATTATGATTTATTTAGTATCTGAAAAAACATTCCACAAAAAATTTCACTTGTTTTACATTATCATTTAATGCAAAACTTGGCATTATATCTGTCATGCAATATCATCCATGGAAGTATCCTTCATTCCTCTAACCCATATGCTCCAGACTATGAACTATAGATTGTAAACTATAGGCTATAAACCATAGACTGTCAGGCAATAGATAATAGACATGTAGGTGAGATGTAGACTCAGATAGCGAGCAAACTCTTAGTTAATCATCGAAATATGGGATAAAATGTTGTGTCAGGAATTCTTAAGTGAACTGTATGTATGTGCATAATATTAATCGCTTGTGTAGAGTTGCCTTCTTTTATTGGAAAGATAAATCTCAAGCGCTTTAAATTTGGTCGCTTGTGCCTAAATGTTAATATGCGTACAGTAACTGTTATGTAAAGCTTAACTTACACAAAATTTTTGTAGATTTTATCAGAAAGTATTGATATTTTTCTATCTTTTGTGATTATTTTGGATGTTTGAGGTGATCTGACTTCCAGGATGTTTCAAAATTAAAATCAACAAAACTTGATTACGGTTGAGATGCTCGGATTCATGCAAAAGTGTGATTATGATGTCTATAGTAGCATCGCAGCAAACATATCGACAGAATAGACTTGCTTAACGCTGCAACTTGACCGCAGTAGCCGATATCAATAAAGAGAGAGACAGTCAGCCATGATACTAGTGATGTCATTTCAACACGTAGTTTTCTTCTGAGAGTTTTAACCGTGATCAAGTTTTGTGTATTTTAATCTTACAACATCCTGGCTATCAGATCATTTCAAACATCGAAAACAATCGCAAATAATAGAAAAATACCGCTACTTTCTAATAAAATATACTAAATTTTTGCATAAATTCATCATTGAAATAACTAAAGTGTCTTCTCAGTTTTACGTATATAGTAAAAGAAATTTACTTGTTCAAATTTACATAAACTTATCCTCCTGTTACAGATATCAGCGGAAGGGCTCGATCCGATATCTTAAACTGCTTAAAAAAGTCAACAGATTTTGTCAGCGCTGACCTTCTACAGTCAGCGCAGTCCCACGCTGTTGATTCGCTCATCGAGCCCTGGAAACTCTACCTAAAGTACGACGTGAAACTTTTCCTCGAGTGAGTACTTTACTGTTCATGCTCTAGTACCTTACTCTTCGTGTTTTTTATAACTGTTCCCTCTGAAATACCGTATTTTAATTTGGATATTTTTTGGCAATCGTTTTTGCATGTAGTTCTTAAGTTCAAAACTTGAATTGCTCAGAAGTTTGTTAAAAGCAAAAATGACTAAGAAAATCAGCTTGCATAGAGAATTATCTGCCATGTACTGTCTCTGAAATAAGTATTTTGTAGTCGCTTAACAACACTTGATAAGACTCAATTTTACTTGCCAATTTCGAAATCAGGAATTAATATATAAAGCATAATCGAAATATACCGTAAAACCTCTAATAGAGCGCCAAGCCGTTCTATTTTTCAACCCTTCCATAGTTGCGGTCAAATAGAGGTTCAATTAGAGGTTTTACGGTAGGTAAAATTTCTACTAGTATTTCACTGAAAGGTTAGTTATTAATTACGCTTGTCTCCCAATTCTAACTTACTCCAGAGCCATCTTTATAGTGTCTTTGTTACAATTTACAGTGTCTTTGTTACAATTTACAGTGCTCAAGCTGCCAGATTTGGTACGATAGATGTAAGGCCATCATTTGCGCTTGAAAAGATTTTTGTCATATGTGACCCTGAAAGTTCCCGAGTGCTCATAAAGAAACCCCTCATGAGGCTTAGGTAAGTGTCATGATCTCAACATCCCTTCTCCTGTTGCATGTAAAGGGAGCAGTATGTTGCAGCACTACTAATGTAGCTTTGATGAGTTTTGCATCATGTGTGTTTCACAGGGATCATAACAACCTTTTAGCAAACTCAGTTCTGAAAATAGTTAAAGGAAATAACGACTGCTAAGTATGTTTTGCACTAAAACAAACAGGACACATGGATTCACTAGAAACTGATAATTAGCAGCATATAATGCAAGATTTGAAGTCATTTTCCTACAATTGCTAAGTCATATCTCGACAGTTGCTTGCTGTAGCGGGCGTGTGTTTCAAGCCTATTCTCTTATCCAATGCACTCAGCCCTATGCTTGTCTCCATGAATGCAAATATATTGTTCATTTTGATTATAATAAACTGACCACTCTGGTTTAATAACAATGTATTATAAGATAAATAAGTTCCAATTAGCATTAACTAAGAATAAAACGCTTTACATTTGGTTTGATTGTGTATAAGAAAGGTGGTGGCATGTGTCTCTGTGGGTGCTGCCAACTGACCAATGAGAGACCTTAATTGAACTTTTTGTAAATATGAGTATTTAGAGCGGCATCATACACAACTTCGATTCTAGATAGTAACAAAGCTTGCCTTTTGATTTGAGGTGTTCTCAGCCTATTTCTAAGTACAAATCCTGAGCTGTCTGTTGTTCTGGTGCTGCATTTATAAACATGAGAAGATATGTTTCCGTTATGGTTTTAGTATTGATAAAATTTATTTTCAATTTCTGTTGTTAATACAATGTATTTTATTTAGTTTTATACAGAGAGTTCAGGCTATTTATATTATTTATAGCAATTCATAATTATTATTATTTTGATAGTAGTTTGGAGAGTAACATCTGAAAATGAATGTTTAATATTTTGTGATACTAGCTTACCTTTTCATGTCGATTGAGGTGGTTATAATGATTGATGAGTCAAGACCGCTACTTGTTGACATCTTAGAGAAAGTTTTAGTCCAAAAAATGAGAGGTCACAAAGTATTTAAGGCAAATTTTATACCTTTACTAACACATTCTGCGTAATTCTAAAATAGATGACGTTCTGTGCCTGACACGTTGTAGTGCTACTGACCCAGTTCACATATTTGTGCGAAACCACGAACTGCATATGAACTGTAGTTTGCAATGTTTTTTCTTCTGGATCTCTGTTTTGCTTGGTCTGCGCTGAAAGTAGTAGATAAGTTTTTTATCATGTGCTATAGCCAATGTCAAATAAATGTATAAAACTATCAAGACTAGAGTGTCCTGTTTTAGAGTTACACCACATTAGTCCCGTTATTAGTAGCTATTTTAGCATCACTCTATGGACAGATCGCAATTTCAATTGTACACGACCCTAGTGACTTACCTTTTATTTAACGTGTATTTTTGCAGTGTCTGTGCTTTTTAGTATAGGCAAACCGTAATGCATCTAAAGCGGCTGGTGTTGTGGTTCACTAAGCTAAATAGTAGATTCGTCTGCTCGTGTTTGGCTTATGCAAATAATCACATGTTTACAGGTCTCTCCCTCAGATTCCAAACAGGTATTACCATGATTCACTTCTTAGCTAAATGGGTTTGAAAAGTTTGGATGCTTCCAGTCACAAAATGATAAAATTGTGTGAATCTTTTTGCTGGAAAAATAGTTGTGTAAATGGCACTTGATGACATCACTGCTTTAAATTCCCATAAATCTGAAGCATTTTTAGCCTAGGCTTTTAGAATTTAATAAATGTCATTTGCTGTGTTAAGAAATTTAATGAAATTTGAAATTAAGCTAAATTTATTTTGTGAATAATTGGCATCCAGACTTTTCAAACAGTTAAATACATGCTGAGATTTAATGATTTTTTTCAGAATTCACGCTATACAAACATTCTGCTAGCTATCATGAAACTCTCCTGCTACACTTAATAATAGAACTCATGCTTCACAAACATGCAACAGCCTATCAGAGGCCTCACTACTACATTGCTTATTAAAAGTAATGCTATATAAATACTCATCAACCTATTACTTGCTTCTCAGCTGTGCTCGTTCGCTTTGTAGACAAACTTTATTTAAATAATTTGTGATCGTAAGCAAACATGCTTATCAATATTTATTATTATTGGTTTAAGTGCAATTAGAAAAAAAATAACATTCTAAATAGGTATTTTTTGTAATTTTCAAATTCTCTAGTGCGATAAGTGGTACTCTCCTAGTAATATACCATATTTTAACAGGCTTTTCATTTTAAAATGTTTTTCAGTTGAGGAAAATATTTTTGCATTAACTTTCCATTCCATTCTTATGAAAGGTGTAAAAAGTTTTATTGATCTTTTTTGCTTTTTATATTCTAGAGCTTCAACTTGTCTATAATTAGTTTTTATAATTATTAAATCATATAAAATAGTTTGCTAACAGCCAGTTCATATAAAATGATGTCTTAACACTAAAGTAACAATGTGGTCTGTTAACATTAGTGTCATATAAAATAGCCTTGTTAACATCAGTGTCATATAAAATACTCTGTTAACATCAATGTCACATAAAATACTCTGTTAACATCAGTGTTGTAAAAGTGGTATGTTAACATCAATGTCATATAAAATAGTTAATATCAGTTCCACATAAAATAATATGTTAACATCGATGTCAGGGCATAGTTTGGTAACAAAATCATAACATGGTCTATTAATATTAGTGTCATCTAAAATACTTTGTTAGCATCAGTGTTATAAAAGTGGTATGCTAACATTTGTGGCATATAAAATAAGCTGTTAACAACAATTTCATATAAAATGAATAATATGTTAGCATCAAAGTCATAGCGTATTCTGTTAACAATGTCTTAAGATAATCTGTTAACATCAATGCCGCATGAAACAGCCTATTAACATCAGTGTTATAAAAATAGTGTGTTAATAACAATTCCATATAAAATGATATATTAACATCAATATCATATAGAATGGCTGGCTAACTTCCTATTCTCACATACAACATAGTTTCTACCGATAGATTATTCACTATTTTTCAAGCATAAAACAAACAGCTCACAGAGATCTCTTTATAGCATGAAAGAGTAGACAACTACTTATTACAAAGATGAGTCTATTCACCAGCTGGGCTTGTTCACACTAACAAGCATGCATTTGAAATATAGCGTGGGAAAAGTAATCAGCTAAAATAATACGCTCTACCTTTTAACATAAACACATCAGGAACATCGCTTACTGGTTGGTCCAACTCTTATTAAACTGTTCCAGGTCAGTGGTATAAGCGGGCAATAGATCTTTGCTTCTTGTGGACCAATAGTGTATTCTCTTCTGTTCTTACTATGTTCTGCTCATATGTTCTCTTCTGATAATGATTGCGTTCAGCTTCTCTCAAATCATTCATATCGATATGGCAAACTTTTAGTCTAATTTCTGTTAACAGCTTGAGTTATGAAAAAGTTATATTTTTATATAGACTTCATAGTTTTTACAGAGGCTTTCTAGAGGTGTGTTCGTTCTTATTCATCATTTTCAAACAATAGTATTCAAAATAAACTATATTTAGATAGAAGTAACTTGTACAAGTAGATTGGCAGTGCGTATGTTTAAGCACGCTTACTAGCTTAAGGTCAATATTATCATATGCACATCTGCTATAGTTGGTAAGTCTGTTATTGCTATAGTTGGCAAGTCTGCTATAGCTATAGTTGGCAAGTCTGCTACAGCTATAGTTGTTAAGCAAATCTGAAATCTCTTTGCATATTCAGCTAATTAAATTTTATCATGTGATAAGATATGTGCAGTGTTGAATCTGGGTTTACTTTTAGGGATGTTTTTAAAATTCAATAACTAAAACAATGCAGGGGGTGAATTCTCCAAGATGGTATAACGCAGCGTATCATTGGATGGTTGGAGGCCTATGATGCAATAATGATCTAGATTGTCTATATCTCATTATATTTTGTGGTTAGCTTAAAAGAAGCCATAAAATTAAAGGGTACTTAGATCTTGAGTGAATAATGAGAGTTTTTTTACTATAAATTTGGGCTCTCCAGTCTAAAGTCAAGTCTCAAGTCTAATCATACCTCTATGAGGTATGATTAGACCAAAAAGCCAACAACATTATCACTAAATTACAACCATATATATATAACCGTAATATTAAAAGTACCTTGAGAGGAGCGGTTATTGCTAAGACTAATTTGCTGTTTGATAAGAGGAAAATTTACAAGAGAAGATAATAACTAGCATCTATTACTTTCAATATGCATGTAAACCAAAAATCCTTTTGAACTCTCAAAACACATTTTTGAAAGCTGACTTTTATTTTGTAATGCAAATTTACATCCATGTGAATATTAGCCTACTTCAAGAGCAACTTTTTGTATGATTCTCACATGAGTAGATTTTGAAGATGTGTGCTGAGAGCAAAGAGATGTTCAATGCACTTAGTACAACATCAGTTCCTTGTCAATATTTTATATAATATTCCTGCTATTATTAGTAGTAATATAACTGATAACATTGTCACTGATAGTAAACTTCATTACGAGTAACTTATCATATATCGTTTACACTGTTGTTAGGCAACCAACTGCCTCCTCGGTGACAACCATGGTGCTCAGACGGACACCTCTCACTCAGTCCGCCAAGGAGGAAAGACGGCAGCGTCGAAAAGAACGGAGGTTGCAGCTTCTCAAAGAACAGAAAGCTCTGCTCAAGATGGTTAAAGCTCGACAAGAGGAGCGAAAACAGAGAATTGTGGTTAGTCTACTGATTCCTTATTATATCATCTGGGTAGTTGCCTTTCCTTTCAGTGATCTTCTAAATGTGATTGGCAATTTTTTCTTATTTTTAAATTATGGAAATCTACTGTTGATGTTTTCATTTTGTATTGAGAATAGTTTTTATTTTTATTACAAAAACCCAAGTCATAGATACCATGCTGTTCAGTTGTTAAAAAATCTCTGAAAAACCTTTTTTGTAAACGCTGTTTTAAGTTTGATTGAATGCCAGTTTGTGATTTGCTGTACAGCGAAGGGTATGACAACTCCAACTCGCTTATAGAATTGCATTATATTGTAGGTTATGGTAAAGTCTTATTCGGAGCAGTAAAAACACGCAATTGTTTTCTTTTTGGTTGGCGTATAGATATGTAGCATCCTCCATAATGCTTTCTAATATCCTCTTCACTGATAACAATCCACTGCTCCTAGTTTGTTTTCTGCTATAATAACTTCAGTTGAGAAATCACAAGTTGTGTTATTGGATACTGTGCTAAGTTTGTCTTTTATTTTATCAATCTATTAAAGTTTATATGTCATCTTAAATACTCTCTGTATCAGCTTAATATACTTCTCTTTTAACTGTAATCTCACAAACTCTTTCAACTCATAAATATCTTCCAGTTTTTGTAAGCTAATCTCTCACAAACTCTATCAGCTATCAACTATGTCTCTCTATTAGCTAATGTTTCACAAACTCTATCAGATATCAACTCTATATCTCTATAAGCTAATGTTTCACAAACTCTATCAGATATCAACTATATCTCTCTATAAACTAATGTTTCACAAACTCTATCAGATATCAACTATATCTCTCTATAAACTAATGTTTCACAAACTCTATCAGATATCAACTCTATATCTCTATAAACTAATGTTTCACAAACTCTATCAGATATCAACTATGTCTCTCTATAAACTAATGTTTCACAAACTCTATCAGATATCAACTATGTCTCTCTATAAACTAATGTTTCACAAACTCTATCAGATATCAACTATGTCTCTCTATAAACTAATGTTTCACAAACTCTATCAGATATCAACTATATCTCTCTATAAACTAATGTTTCACAAACTCTATCAGATATCAACTATGTCTCTCTATAAACTAATGTTTCACAAACTCTATCAGATATCAACTATATCTCTATATAAACTAATGTTTCACAAACTCTATCAGATATCAACTATGTCTCTCTATAAACTAATGTTTCACAAACTCTATCAGATATCAACTATGTCTCTCTATAAACTAATGTTTCACAAACTCTATCAGATATCAACTATATCTCTCTATAAACTAATGTTTCACAAACTCTATCAGATATCAACTATGTCTCTCTATAAACTAATGTTTCACAAACTCTATCAGATATCAACTATGTCTCTCTATAAACTAATGTTTCACAAACTCTATCAGATATCAACTATGTCTCTCTATAAACTAATGTTTCACAAATTCTATCAGATATCAACTATGTCTCTCTATAAACTAATGTTTCACAAACTCTATCAGATATCAACTATATCTCTATATAAACTAATGTTTCACAAACTCTATCAGATATCAACTATATCTCTCTATAAGCTAATGTTTCACAAACTCTATCAGGTATCAACTATATCTCTCTATAAACTAATGCTTCACGAACTTTATCAGAGTTTATGAACCTATTAGCCGAATGCCCGGCCTTGCCTGGGTATTAAAAACAGCTTATAAACAGTGGCAGATAAGGTAGTTCCCTGCCACTTGCCATTATTCTGGCACATTGCCAATGACTAATTTGAGTATGCTACTATCTGAATTGCTAAACTTACTAATAAAGAGCTCTGAGGTTCCGAGATCAAATCCACCACAATGAGGAACTTTCATTTCTAGGTTTTAATAGCTATAGCTGGACCAAACGACAGACTTTAAGATTTATATATACACGTGTATAGATATATATACAGATAAATACTTGCATAAGTAAACACACTTTTGTGGATGTTGTGCAGTCCAAGGTTTATTTTTTCATATAACTGTTCTAGACTGAACAACTGTAATCAGTCTTTTTGTAGTCGGCTGAATCTAGTCGGCCTACATCAAATCGGCCTAAGTCAAGTCGACTCGAGTCGGTTCATTCAAAAATTGGCCGAACTCGATTGGTAGAAAAACTAGTTCTACCACAAATACGTAAGAAGGTAACTTTTGATGACCCTATGCATGATTTGCAGTTGTGCGTTTCTACCTGGTAAAACTTTCTTGTGCCTCTAAGTTAACCGATGGATTTAAAGTATCCCATTCTAAGCCTACAGGGTTTTTATCATGCCATGTTTTGCCATATCTGGTAGTCAAGTTGAATAATTTCTAAAAACTGTCTAAGATGGTGGTTAACTTTTAAAAGCCAGCTCAAACAGTTTATTTTTTTTGAAGTCAAGAAACTTATAATTCTAAACTAAATAAAAGAGAAGATATGTTGAGATCAGTAGATCTAAATTATACAAAAAAATATAATTGTCATTTTTTTAACTCGTTTAACTTTTTTGTAATATTCAACTACTATGAGTTCAGATTAACAAGTCTGTGCATAGGGAACTAATTAGGAGTAAATGAATTTTTATAAATATGGTTCATTGAGTCAGCCGGGATGATGATTTAATACTGTTGCCTCGTTCTAACATAGTCAAAAGAGCAATATATAAATTATCATTCTATGATGTGATCACCCGAAGGAACAATGCCAATATTAAAGATTTTTTGAATATTTTATTCAAGTGCTTTAAATATAATAAAGAAACTATTGTTCAGACTATCAATAACTAATAAATAATCAATAGAAACCAAACCATTGGCTCAATAGTTAATTAAAACAACTAAAAACTGTTATATTCAATGAATTAGTGTTATTGTAACAATGAGTGTTTCTAATATAATATCAGTGTTAATTTTGGTTAAAGAATTTGATTAAAGGATTTATTTTTATGGAATAAAACCTGACTTTTGTATAGTATATATCTATATTTAGAATATGTTAGTCTGACTCGTTACACTCAAAGGTTACTAGTGAATGTCCCTGTTTGCGTGGTTGGATGAGCCTAGGGGCCACACAAGTGTATGACTACCATGCGTGGGTTGAAAATGTGTGGATTTGAAGAGTGTAACCTCTGCGAGCTAATTTTCACTGCTTCCCTTCCTTGTTTAATTGTTCTGTACGAAGTCAGCAACGTATACAATCTCGTTAAATGTACTTTTTTAAAGTTTCTAGCTGAAGAACATTCTAGAATATTGTGCATTGTTGTAGTACAAAATAGTAGCTACTAGTTAAGGTAGTTAACAAGGTTTAGTATTGGATATAATGAGTTTGTCTCTGATTTGTAAAATTGAATTGGTGGTATGACCTTTGAAGATGGCATATATAAAAGAGAAGACAATTCACAAGCCATAAATTATATAAAAAAACAGAGTATCTTGCAAATTTAACGATAAGACCTTTTTAGGCTCAACTCAAGTTAGAATGTAAAATGATGCATTCATCTCTGATCTGTAAAATTGATATCAGATAGTTACTTCTGTAGTTTCATGTTGAATTTTATCTTGCCGAAAATGAACCAATTGCTAGCTGCTGTAGCGTAGCTTGTTATTACCGTTGTGCTAAATTAAATACTGTCAGAGCTTGTCTTCTTAGTCCAATAGGCTGCTTGAGCCCACTAACTTATTATTGAAGTTTCATACACCTCTGCAGGACAGAGTTTTTTAAGATTTGTGTTGCTATTGTATAGTATTTTTACTAATATGCGAACTTGACTCGTTTATTTTAAGTGTATCCAATGCCCGATTTTCTGGCAAAAAGCTTTTTGACTTCAACATAATCAGAAAATTTAAAGAATTTGTCAGTGATTTATTTTTGATGTTTTTAGGATCTGAATGCCAAAAGCCGCCAGTCCGGCCAAGTGGCACTCGGACCAGATGGGGTGCCAATTGATGACTTTGGTGATGGAATGTTTGCTCGCTCAGGAAAGTCACATAAAAGTGGTTTCTCAAGAGAAACGCCTACTAAGGATGAACAGAAGTCAGCCAGAATCAATGCTGTATTACATGACAAAGAAGCAGACTTTGTGGATATGGTAAAAAACAGAACGTGAGTGTTTGCTTTTGTTAGTACTTTGCCAAGTGGCCGGTACAAACTGGCTACTGACAATGTTTAACTGCTACAAAAAAAGAAATGTCTTGCTTCTTTTGGCAAACAGACTTGGGAATGTAATAATATAGTATAATAATAATATAATACAATTTCATATTCATCAAGTATAACTAATCCATGCTAGTGCCTTACAGTGGAACCTCTACTTACAATCACTTCAACATACAAACTTCTACTTACAATCACTGCAACATACGAACTTCTGACAAATTAGAGCAAACATTTGATTTTGCACCCTAGGTCATTTCAACATACATAAAATTTCTTAACAAGTTTCAGTCTTTTGTATGTGAAAGTGAAGAGGTTGCAGAAAATTGAAAATAAACTGCAACAATACACAAATAGTATACCGCAAGCCACTACTCTCTCTATTCATAAGCCTTCGTAATCAACAAATTTTTACTATAATAAGAGCTGTGTTCATTTGTCTGTCTGAAGCCTCAGTTTGAGGTTGTGGAAAAAGATTACATGGTGCGGGATTCGTACTCATGTCTTTTGACTGATTGGCACGGTAAGATAAGATTCGCAGCCGACAGCCACGGATGTTACCGACACAGTAACATCTGTGGCAATCAGCCGCACTAAAAATTGCCAAATATTTGTGCCCATAGTTATTATCTGTGCTTTATTGGCTCACCTCACAATCTCTCGTGATACACAAGACTGCCAGTGTACTAGTAAAAACTAAATTAAGTATATTTGATTTGTTGAAATAGGAGGTCTTCATTTACTGCTGTAGCTGACATCATATTTTAACTAGAAATTCAACCAACCATATTCTGTGCCTTACTAGCTTTAGGTTTTAGCGGTCAAGTACTGAGTGAGTCAGATGTATTATGTATATGGGCATTTTGATGTACATTTTGATGTATATGGGTATTTTTGAGTAAAGGATTTTCCTTGGGGTTCTACTTTAAAAAATCAACTCTATTGTGTCAGTTGATAGTAAATGTGTGTTAGTCTTTAGTTAGTAGCAGATTAAAACTAGTTTAATGTTTCGGGTATTATCAACAGAATGAGCTGAACATCAACTATAAAGTAACCATGATTTGAGTTATTTTATATATTACCGGTTATTCATTATAATGTTGGCATTTTGGGCAACTTGTAATAAACATGATAACTTCTGATTTTTACTGTGTTACTGTTATTACTTTTATTATTATTGTCTGTTATTACCTTGTTTTAGTATTATCATTATCCTTTCTATTATCATAATTACTATCATATTATTACTATGATTATTATCATGATATTACTGTTTAAGTATTTTAAGATAAAATACTCACAATAATAATTAATATTGTAATAATAGCGGTAAAAATATGAAAATAATAAAATCCATCAAATAGATAATTGATAATAATAACGGCAATTTACGATATGCAGACATACTTATTATCAAATAAAATGGAAACTGTAAAAGTAACTTGAATACAAGATAGCAAAGAACAATTCATGTTTAGTTTAAGATTTTTTGTGTAAGAATTGAAAGAAAATTTACATGAGAGGATGACTTCAAATAAGTTGCGCAGGATAACTGATGCAAAATAAATTGATAGTATATACAAGTGTTTGTCTGAACACTAGATTGTCTATAGGTATTTATTACACATTATAGGCATTACATTATTACATGATAATAATAACAATAATATTTAAATTTTACTATAATGAGAGCCGTGTTTATTCGTTCGTTTGTCCAAAGGCACTCTTATAGTGTTAGAAAAAAAATCAATCATACAAAAATTGAACTCATATATTTGATGCGGTAGATCAACTCACTTACCTCTGCACCACTCTGCCAACTTGTACATAATTATTGCAGATTATAGTCTTTCATGGCCCACAGGGCTGCCAGCGTACTAGTAATAATAATGGTAATACGCATGATAATAATAGTGGTAGTACACGTAGCGTATTGTCACTATGTATTATAAAATATCTAGTCTATTGGTCTTTGTTTTAAGTTCACCAGACAAATTATTGGCACCCTAATTTTAGCATCATTCGAGTAAAGTTGTGATTATATTACAAGTGTAATACATTACAGATTACATGACTAAAATATAAATTTATAACATGAATATTGAAATCGTCTTTACAGAATGATGACCATGTTCAAGAAATACCTGGTTGATAATGAGGCACGAGACTTCATCAACGCCGTTAACCTCTACCATGAAATAGACGTCTACCATAAGACTGAGTCTAAACCTAAGACCAAGAAAGACTTGCAGGTAATGCAGATGTGCTTTTGTTTACCTGCAATATACAGCTATTAGATATCTAAATTTCATCATAATGTTACTATAGCATGGACTTCTCTCAAGTGATGATACACGGTGTGTTATTTGGAAGTAATTGTAGGTAAACAAGTTTTGAACTCATCTCATAGTATTGAGGGCGAGAAAGCTTTGAAAAAATCTATTTTCTAAGATGCTACTGTTAACTAGCTACTGCTACTGGTAACTATCCAGCTATGTAAGATATAAAAGTTTATAAAAAACGTTTTAATTGTCTTTTTTTCTAGATCAAATAATTAAGAAAACAGCTGTACTCATCTGCTAGTATTTTTTAAGTATGTGAACAGTAATTGGTTAGTGAAACGGTATAATGAAACACTAAATAACATATTGATAAGCATAACTGTGTTTATAGCCACCTTATGATGCTCTCCTAAATCTAGAGCTATGGTTCTTAACCTGAGTTCCATGGAACCCTAAGGGTTTGGTCAGGCTCAGGGTAAGTCAGCTGGAGGTAAAGACACATAAGTGATAGGCCAAGCAAAGATTTTGTATATCTTTGCGAGCAATCCTTTTCGAGGATGCTGCACGTAAAAACGAAAAAAAGTAACAGACTGCTTTAAAATTGACACGAGTGTAGCACTTGTCAAGATGAAGTCACACATTTCTGAACTAGTCTCTCAAAGGCAGCAGCAAATGTGACACTGGTTTACAAGGTCATGACTTCATATAAAGATATGTAATTTGTCGTGAGTTCATGCATTGTATTGATTTTTTTCCTTGAAGACAGTGATGTTAATGCATAGTTCATTTTGTGCACCAGTAAAATATAGAACTATGTCTTGAATGTGAAAAAATCATGTTTTATTTTTAAATAAAGAACAATTCAGTGAAAGCGCATATGAAACTGGTGGGGTTCAGTATATCCAACAAAGTAAAGAACCACTGCTGGAAAACATTTAATTTTTAGCGTAGCCTAACTTTAATTCTGCCCAAACTAGTTAACCAGCAGTATTTTACTATAAAAAGACATTCTAATAGCATCATTACAATTTTATTTAACCAATGCGTCTGATTCGAAATTTTTCTCGTCACTTTTCTTACAATTGTTGTAGTCAAATAAGGTCATCCTATTGGACCACAACAATTGTAAACTAACTTTTAATTGCTAATTATACTATTTTTAGACATAGAGAAGATATACCAAGAGACGGCAGCATGCTATATTTTTAATCAATAAAAATCCATGTGTGGGCTCACTGTAACCTAAATGTTTTAAGTTTTTTACTCCACCAGTTGGGCTCGTTTGATCATTCAGGTGAGAAAAAACAAGAAGATATACTATTATATATAATTTTGTAGTTCTTTCTTTCAAATAACTTCTGGTTCCTTTAGTTTTTTGGGTATTTTTTGTTACAAATCTTCTTTCTTTATCAAGAATCATGAGCATATTTCATGGAGTCTCAACTGCCGTGAGTTTTTAGGATCTGAAATGTACTTAAATGATTTAACCGAATACAATGTCTTTCACTTGTAGGCAACCTTCATATACAAAACCTATCTTGAGGCAAATGCCAAAAAGGCTGTTAAACTCAACAACGAAAAAGTCAAGTCACGTCTGGCTACAGAGAAAGATAGACCAAAGACAGCAACATTCAACGAGGCTCAGAAAGCTCTTGTCGTTCTCATCAATCCTATGTTTCGACAGTTCTTTGAGGTAAATTTTAAATAAGCCAACATTTTACCAACTAGGTACAACCATGTATAAACTATGCACAACTTTGTACAAATTCTGTACAAATTAGGTACAAACTATACAGTCTCTATACAGTCAGCTGTATAATTGTAGTCAATTGGGGGACAAACCGCATAACACAATGCCAAGTAATTTCGACCAGATACTCCAAGGATTTGTCTGGCACTATTTTTAAGTAGGAAAGCCTGTGACCCAATATGCTCGGCATCATGCCATGAAAGTAGTGCAACCAATCAGAATGCTCAACTAATGCAAGCACTAGGTGTGACAAACTCAATCTCCAAACAGTCAGCTCTTTCATCTTTATCAAGATTTATCAATGGAGCTTTTTTGGCAGGAGGGACAAGCCCTAACTATCATTTCAGTCAACTTGCATTATTGCAGTTATACATAGCCCTACATTTTTCTAGTGCCAATTGACATGAATTTTTGGTTACACTTGAGTATTGATGTTTTCATGAATCTTCAAGTCTCACAAACATTTCCTTTCAAAGGCAATAGTGGCAATCTAAATAATCTGTTTGTTTAAAAAAATTATATCTAAATGGTGTTGTTAATAGCCTGAGTTTTTGAGTAGACTTATGGTGTTGTTAATAGCCTGAGTTCTTGAGTAGACTTGTGTTAGCAGGTGGCAACAAGCGATTATATAAACTACTTGTTGTATTAGGCTCAGGCTGAAGAGTTTGGCGTGGAGCCAAGGGTGCTAGCAACAATGTCTCAGGCGGAACTCGCGATGAGGTCTTCAGACACAGATATGGGAATGACTAGAGGGAGGAAGGGAGGACGTCAAAGAAAGGTAATTGCTGCACAACTTGAGACTCCATAAATTTGAGTACCCTCGTTGTGCTTATTATCGCAAATAGGTAGGCTAGAGTTTTAATAACTTTTAGGGCTATAATATTTCGCAAATATAGCATATATAAAAAAGAAGACAACTCACAGGACATAAATTTTTTCCACACAAAGGATTCTTGTCTTCAGCTTTACCCATTCACTAGTGATTAAAAGAACTTTTGGAAAATATTAACACAACTTAAAGATAAAATGTTGGAATGATGCTGGACTGTTGCTTACGTAGTTCAATGATGAATTTCATATTGCCAAAAATGAATTAATTGCTAGTTCCGCAATAACTGCAATCAACTTTTAAACTAAGGTCAGAGTTTTTTAAAGGTTGCCTCCTCTTGTCATATTGCTTATTTGAAACTCTTCCACGTAAATGTAATATGGAAATATGTAATATAATATATAATAATATGTATGATAATAATATATAGTAATATATATATAACGATATAATAGTTATAATAATATAATGTATTATAATAGTATAGTAAAATAGTATATAATAATTAATATATATAATAATGTATATATAATGTAATAATAAGTGATATGGTACATGCAATGATTTATTGATTTGAAAATTGTAAAATGTTTTACAGTTTTTACTACTGACTTGCTTCTGTAGGTTTAGTTAGCATGTTTCAAACACTTGTCAAATCACAAGGTAGGAAGTGTGAGAAAATGTAAAAGCTTTTTGTTTCTAGCGCAAAGTTCTTTATAATTGCTAATGGTCATACTTTGAGCATTTGATAAATCTGAAATTTTTCTGGAACCGTTTGCTTTAACTCTGAGAGATTTTTTCACACGTCAAGGATGATGATGAAGGAGACGACGGCGGCAGCGTAAATGCTAATGAGCAACCTGCTGGCCTCGCTGCTCCAAAGCAGCGTAAAAAGAAACAGGTAATGAGTTGGAATGGGATGTAATCTCAAGAGAGATTCACTGCCTCGAGAGAGAGTTGCACGCTCTGTAGATGCATGCACGTAATGCTGTATAGTTCATCTTTCAGGTTTATTACATCATACTACACACGACTTATGAGTTGGCGTGGGCCTTGTTAATCGTATAACGGTGTAACTTTATGTGCAGAATTCACATCTACGAATGTTTCTTGTCCCATGAGTATTGAAGAGCATGAATATCGTGCATTCAATGTTAGTATTTTATATTGAGAGAAGGCAACTCCCAATCTTTAAATCCGATGCTAGATATTGCAAAATGTTATAGTTCTGGTTAAAAACGTACATGTACAAGATTTTATTAGAATAGCTATTTTACAACGATTTTGATTTAGCTCCATTTACTAACTGTTTCCATGTGTTGTAATTCTGTTAACACATGTTAACACTGTTAACATGTGTTGTGATTCTGTTAACACATGTTAACACTGTTAACATGTGTTGTGATTCTGTTAACACAGTGTTCTTCTCACAGTTTGACAAATACTGACACATTTAAACCTGTTTGAAAGTATCGTAGCTGCTTGCATATTGGCCACCTCTAAAACTCAAAAAGGTTATCAAACTAAAAGGTCAACTATACAAACATAACTCTATTCTCATACAAATAAAATAACAAGATGCTATGTGTCAGATCATAGAATATCATCATCTATCCATTCAGTCATATATACGCAGCCAAAAAAATTAAGGTTATAGTGAATAAAGTTATTTTTTACAAACTAAAACTTAATGTTTATAGTAATTTTAACCTTAATAAACTGTAGCGCGATCACATATAAGTTAGGCCATCATGTTCACTCTGGGCCTCGCTATTTTGCGTGTGTGATCAGCTAATCACTGTGTGACCACATTCATACTAGTCACTTAGCACTTTGCAGTTTCTTTTAGCTAGTAGGAGTACAATTGAGAGACAGGTAACCATGTCATTGTAATAAACCTGGATCAGTGCAATGCATGTCAATACTCTGTTTATACAACTCATTATAGTATTAAGGAGCCATCTTTTATGCAAGTTTTTACTGGTACATCATTTCTCATCTTTGGCCAGTTTTTTGAAGGTCTATAACTGATAAATAAAAATATTATATCAAAATAAAATAATAATCAAAGGTCAAATAAGGTCAAGGTTTTTTGTAAGCAAGTATAGTGCATGTATTTGAGGGTGGTGCCTACAACTCCTACATCATCATGCATTCTATAGGATCAGTATGTTATGAGAGAAGGGTAACACGAAGATGTGAAACAAAGGCTTTAAATTTTAACTGACTTTGACAGTTGTTTTCTTTGACTTTGACTCAAAATGGTGCAGATGGTTAGAAATGATGATGAAGGGTGTAGACTTGCGGTTGCAAGGTTAGAAGTTCATGACTGAGGGTTGACTCTTCATACATACATTCAATCAATTGTACGCGTTTAGAAAGATTTCACTTTTTGTGGTAATTCATTAAATTCTCCAAAAATAACTACTTCTACTACTTTTCCTTGTTCCGGTCTCACAGTTTGCATTTCTAACCATTCTGGTTCAGATGAGTCTGAAGATCGCAGTGCAAACTTACACTGCGTCAAGAACCTCCCGTCTGTCCATGGCAGACATATCTGATTGGTTCTTATCTCCACCACCTAAAATACGGTACAAAGGAGTAAGTGAAGAGTTTTTGCTAGTGCTAGCCTTAGCTCTAGCAACCATAGAGCTAAATGTCATTTGTAGCTGAAGTTATTGTTTAGTTGTTCAGTGGATTTAGTCCTAAATACACCATCCGGAAGAGTAGGTTAGCAAACTGATTTGGACAACCCCGTTGAATTGATCGGAATGTTTTGTCTTTCCAACTATATGTATACTTGTATTGTATCATGTATGATATTTTCACAGTTTCAAGTTTGAAGCTGTTATTTTAGTTTGTAGGCTTTAGCTAGTTGTCTTTACTAGTTTTAGTATAGCCCCAGCATCTTCAGATTCAATTCAATTTGAGTCTCTCATATGTTACCAGCCCATTTCTGAACTTCTCTCATTTACAACAAACTACAATTTATTGACTAAGACCATCTTTTTGCTTACGCTAACCACCAGCTCACTTCTGCACTTTCAAGCTGCTTTAGCTAACAAATGCTTTCCGATTTGGTTGTAGTAACAGTATTAGCACGACACTTCTCTGTGAACTACAGCTCTTCTTTTCACATACAATCTTGACATATATCTTGTTAGTTTGCAAGTAAGAAATAAAGACAACAATTTTTAACAATAACCATAATCTGACTAAATTGCGGTTGAGAAATTAGCATCAAACCACCAGTAGAATGGTAAAATGCTGCTAAAATTTTAGATTGTCATTTCCTCAAACTGTGTAATAAAGCGCAGTTTTTTAAATGTCTCAAATTTTTTTCATGTCTTTACTGAAGAAATCCGCTGGTGTTACAGACTGGAAGAGCTCCTCCATCAAAAGAGGACAAGTTAAGTTTAATGCATTCACTCCAGGGTTCGCTGCTCAATGGTAAACCTACAGTGCAGATGGATGCGTTCTATAAGTACCTCATCAAACACGGGGAGGAGGATAATAGCCCCCTCATTGATAAAGGTGATTTCTCTTTCAAATCTATGGAATAAACAACCTTGCATTGTGTTCTCTCTTGGAGTTGTTTTTCTCGATACAGGATTTTACCAAAACTCATATTAGTGTTCATATGTAGATCTGTTCAACAGCCGCAAGTTGAATTGAGGTATGTTTAGTTATAGGGAGGTTTTAAGTTGAGATGCCTTAAAATTTTAAAATGAAGACCACATAGTCTGGGTCTGCAAACCAACTTGTTGTGTACATCTAAGAAATACTGGTCTCTCATTGGTGAATTCTAGAAACTACGTTCAAATTTATTCCAATATTTTATATAAGCATCTCAACCGTCGCTTACACTTCCATCTACAGTAAAATCTCTACGTAGGAAGTTAATTCATTTCTGATTTTCTTTGTGCCCTAAAACTTCGTATGTTGGATTAAATGTTTGTATAAGAATACATTGTAATTCATTTAATCTGTTGCATAACCGAAAACCTATGCTAGCTCTTAAATAAGTACTGCGTACAACCACACTTAACATTAGGCTGTGTGCATTAGATACAACTAAGTTGTACAAGTATTTGTATAATTATTGTATTTGTTAGTTTGTATAAACTAAATTATTTGTACAAACTGAATTAATGAAATAACTACCATTAAAATGATACTTTCATTATTACTTTACCTTAAAGAAAATTGGAACAGAAGTGTTGGCTCGGTCATAGAGATATGTGGTGTAACTTACCCTAATTACTAACTTTGATGATTTGTAGATACAGAGGTAGAAGTGGTAACTTACACTAAGTAAATATTAAACTACTCATCTTAGATGTTTTTAGAATTTTCATATTCTTTTGCGCTTTTAAAATTTTACTAGCTTCACTGAAAATGTGATGCTTCAGCAGATTTAAAACGGTTTATGCTAAAAATTGCTTCTGGTTTAAAGTCCACTATTTGCTGAAATTTTATGTTGTCTGTTGAAACATCTGCGTAGTGATGTATAAGTAGAGATTTGACTGTACATATTTATACAATGTTTTATTTATTAAATACATGCTGCAGTATCATAATATTATGTAAGGAATATTACACTATATTTGTTAACGTTTTATTAGTGCTAAGCAACTTTTCTAAAGACAAGATATACCACAGCAATAGCATGGAGTGGTGGATTTTTCACATCTTGTGTTATTCCCTATGACAATAATGACTGCCTTTTCACCGCCTAAAATCTATTAGTCTGGTAAAATAATCGAGTGCTTTCCTTTAAATTATTTTTATAGTAAATCTGCAGCTCTCTGTGCGCTTACAGATCTCATGTTTTACTTGGAAGTCCAAAAGTACAAAGAACTCTCTCACAACTTCAATGACGAAGAGCTTGTCAAGAAGAAATGTCAAGCCATTGTTGATTGTTTTCTGGAATCTTCCATACAGCCCTCCTGCCAGGTAAACCATAATACCAAGTAGAGTGGTTATGCAAGAGCTGGGCATAGATGTTTTTATACCAACAGTGCATGACATCACGCTTTTAGCTTCACCGGTGTTGTATCAAGGGCAATCAATAATTTTGTGGCACTTGTTGAGCATAAGATAAGTTTGTTTGTCTCGACACGCAAAGTAAGTTTCAACATGCCAAACTCAAATTTCTCGAAACATTACAACTTTGTAAGCACTGGTAGGACAACCAGAAATTAAAAATAATGTGTGAAAGTAATAAAACAACATATAGATTAATTTAAACTGTTTTTAGTGTAACTTAGCGCCAGTCATTTTGTGAAGTAACAACAATGCCTCTGTGATCAGAGCTACTCATTTTTGTGTCTACACTTCTGTCCATGTGTCTCTCAAACAAAATAAAAACTTGTTGTATCACATTTTAATGCTGTATGCCATTTATTAGAGCATTTGTCATTGTTTTGTGAACAAATTAAGCGGCATGCAACAGAACATTATAAGGATATCTGCTTCAACATAAGATAGTTTTAACAGACTAAGTATGATAGCGTTTGTCTGCATAAATAAGTGGTTTTTCATTAAAATTGCCAGCTTTTTAAAAATTTTTGACAATTCACCACTCCTGTTGTCTTCAGATCGATATATCAGCAGAGATGTGTAGTCGAATGGTGAAAAATGCGGTGAAGGTGATGCAAGGCAAGGAGACAATGGCAAACCTGTTTGATGAAGCTCAGTTTATTGTGTTCAAAGAGATTCTCCCATACTGGGCAGGATTCATGAAGACCTACAAACCTCCTGAAGATCCTACCAAGAAAACTTGTGAGTCTCTCAGACAATGCAAATATTTTGAAAATGATTGTTTGGTTTTATGTGCGTTAAAGTTTCTTTTTTATTTTGAGTCTCAAAGTATTTTTATGTCAACAAATTTACTTTTTGGGAGAGTTTTTTAGCTTAGGGGTATCTGCTGTAAATGGGGCAAGTGAACTATCCAACCTGGGCGCTTTGAAATGTGCTTTATTTTATTTCATAGCTGATAGATAATGCAAAAACTTATTGTTAAAATCAATACTATTAGTAGCTGTTTTTATTGTTTATCTATTGCGTAATTAAAAAACTGTTCACTTACTGTTTGCAAATGGTTGCTATGGTGACTGCTGCAGTGAGCAAGAGACAGAAAGTGGTTCAGAAACGCTATGAAGAGTTTGTAAACGCGACGCCTCCAACAGAGGACCGTCTCAGTCTTCCAGTAATAAAACACGCTGCCGTACATACGACTAAGATATCCTCGCTGACTTACAGCATCACTGACGGACTAAAAGTCAAGGTAAACAGCCAAATTTTTTTATATTTTTTTCAATTTCATGAGTAAAAGTTTTAAAATTCGTTATACATCTTTGGTAATCTGTGATAATCCGTGTTTGACTGAGGCGTTTCAGCCTTACATATAGAGAATTGAATTTGCAAAACAAATAAAGGTGCAATAAATAGAACATAAAATAATTAAAAAAATATAGTACTTTGAGGCTCATATAAACAATAAAATCACCAATTTGAACAAATAACATACTAACAGACATTGCATGGTCTGGTATAAAAAATACATGAACAAGAAATAAAAATAGAATCGTAAAATATTATAAAATTATAAATAATTCATAATAAAATAAATTATGTAAATAAAAACATATTTAACTGCTACCTAGAAGTGTGCATCAGAATTTGTGTACCCAAATTTTTGCATACTTACCTTACACTCTAGAGGGAAAACTCCCAAACTCATCAGATGACTTGTGTGGTTTTTTATAGCTTTTAGGATGGGTTATGTAGCCTACTATTGATATCAGAGAACAGCTTCCTTATTTGGGCAAGATAAAGTCCTATTGGTTGCAAACACGATTAAACAATTTTTTAACAAGAAAAACTATAGTTGTGTTGATGTATTTTACAAATGAACAATAGCATCACAATATGCTCGAGGTTGCATACTGTCAGCCCAACACTGTTCAATATAACCATTGTCTCTACTAGGTACATGTAGTTCAACTTCTATCACATTGTTAGTTGGGAACACCTCGAAGGTAACAATATGTTAATAAATTGTCTATAGTAATAAAAAATAGTGATCAGTGATTTATTTAAGCAACTGAGTTTTTATTGGTCATTATATCTAATGGTCAGGTTTACACAACTCTAACGAAAACTTGAACAGAACTTTAATCTACCGTATTAGCAACTCTAATTTAATGATCATGTACCCATCATGCTGTTCCCAAAGCTTAGTGTTATTCATTAGTTATTCATATGCTTGTGAATGACTGGTTACTTCAGGTTGGTTGCTGCGTTTCAAATTTATTTGTTTCAATATTTATGGTGGCGTTCAGCTGAGGTATACATATACCAAATGAGGGTTTAAATGAATTAACTAATATTCTGATTTAGTATATATCTTGTGCGAATGATTGTTGTTATATGAGATGCCTAAAATGAATTACCAAGTAGTCTGCCTGTTGTATATGTGTAATAAGTGACCTTGAATTCATATTAGTGAGTCAGCACGATGCTTGGGGTGATTAAGTGCTTCGTATCATTTGTGCACCGGTCTTTTGCTCTACTGAAACAACCTATCAAGCGATAGTTTTGCAAGATTGTTTACAAACTGTCATGGAAATTTTTCAAGGCTGTGACTTGATTGGTTTCATGTTATGTTGTCATAATTTCAAATAGTTACCATTTATTCACCATGTTAAGTTATGCATATTATGTCAGCTTAATGAGTGTACTAAGTTAAAGTAAGTTATATTAACTTACTTTACTAGTAAAGTGGCAGTATTTCTCTCATTGGCTCCTTGTAAGACGATGTGTCCAGAATGCTATTTAGCTTGAATATTTTGCTATACTCTTGTTCTTTTCAGAAACGTCATAAGGGTGGTATGCGTAGAAAATGACTACAGGCTAACTCCAGGCTATATTTAATCTAGCCGACTGTGTATTATTGATTAGTGCAGAGTAGCTCTGTTGTTTGACATGTCTTGTATATATTATACAAATAAACCATAACACACTGTGTACGTATGCATGCCTTGTATTGCTCACTAGGCTAGTTGATGTTTTAGACCGAAGGTGGTCCTACGTTGGGATAAAAATGTCGACATTTTGATCGATCTCGGTAGGATGCTAAGGTTGCCGTGTGATAATGCTTTGTAACCCTACTGTTTGTCGATGAAATTTGTGCCACGCCGCTAATATAAAATGCATGGGCTACCTTATATTCCTTACATTAGTACACTGTACATTCTGTGTTGTCTTATTCATTTAGGACGAGTCTGAGGATGCCAAGGTTTGCAATCAATCAATGCTTTCCCCTTGTACTGTTTCTGCACTGTTGTCAATGCTTCCAACCTTTACTCTTCTGATGCACATTAGAAGTTGTCTCCTTTAGTATAAAGTGTGGACAACTCCAGATATATTGAAAATTTCATTGCTGACTACCAAACTGATTTTCAAACGATTTTAGTTGAATGTTTCTTGACTTTCTATGCTCTCTTATTAGTCTATCTAGAGTTTAGACTGCCATCAATGGAAGAAGATCGTGTCTAATGTAAGTTGGAGCAGTTGCAAGCGCGTGGCGTGTGAACTCTTCTGGTACCTTGATTATCCTATCTCTCATTGCAATGCTGGCGTGTTTTATTGATTTAGCATAGTGAATATACTATAGATTTGTATAAAATAATTGGCATAAAGCCATTTGCATGCAAACTAAACTATAGCCTTTTGATAATAAATTGCACCTTGCCTAAAATGTGCTACATTACCATCCTTTCAAGTCCCTGCTCGACACGGTTTTAAACAAAAAGAATAATATGAACAATACTATATTTTAGAAGTTAAATTTACTTAAATTTAATTATGCCGTTAAATGATGTTTGATGGTCTCATGACTTTGTGTTAATACTAAAATTTAGAGACAAAGTAAAATCACAAAAAGTTGTGGTATCTACAGGTTTGCAGATGTTCTCTTCAATGCACCTACTTTATTATTGCTGCCGGAGTAGGAAATACTGTAATTGCTACCTTGTTACAGCATTTCTTACTTGTACATTGCAGAGTGATGATGATGCTGAAGCAGGAGGTGAGGCCAAAGCCCGTGGACCTCAGCAACAATTAAAGATGCTAGCCAACCGAAGAAGGACGAGTGGTCTCAGCAGTCTCCAGTCAACCAGCAAGGCTGATATGAGCTCAGCAGTCCCAGCCTAACAGATTATAGCACTCTTCACTTAATAAACACCCCCAACTTAACTATAACACACACCCTGGTCACATGATAACAGTTTATAATTCGGCTTTTCTGTGCAAGTTTCACACATGTTTCTAATTGTTGTTTTCAAGTTATGGTATAGAAACCTAGAGCCAGCACCAATGCAGCTTTTAGTGATCAAGCTTGACTGGTTTTTGATAATTGAATCTTCTTTGTTTTTGATGTATATTTCATGGTAACAACCTTCTTTCTGTGACTTGCTCAATTCAGCTCTTCTATGTTGGAATGCTGAGACCAAGACTCTCATTATTTATTCCTAGACCTATATAGCTTTTGCTATATTAACGCTACATTTATAGCAATTCTTTAAATATGACTCCAGCATTTTCCCCAGTTTTTGTGCATCTATGTACTTCATGACATTATGAACTAAAAATAATATCTAACGGTTTATTTGTAATCAAATTAATCTTGTTATATATATATCATAATTACACAACAAAAGCACACAAATCAATGAATGTACGAGTTCTGCTGCACATGGACTGACATGTGAGTTTGGGACTAAAATAGTCTCTCTAATGGCACCGTAGCAAAACAGCGCTAAGGCTGTTGTGTCATAATGTAATCAGCATTCAGAGAGGTTGTCTAAGATTCAGTAACACTCAGTCCATGTGGCATTAGAAGTCTCTAAAAGAAAGAATAATCTCCCCTGAATATATATTTATATCACATTAGCAATCCTCGTTTGAAGTAGCATTCGCCAAACTAACAATTTAATATTGAGTACAGCATACTTTTGCACATATGCAATCTATAGTAAATACAAAAACATGCGAAATATAGAGGCCAACGTACAAAGAATGTACAGATGTTGCGATAAAGAGGCGAATAAGTAGCAAAAATTAGTTTTCTTTTCCAAGTTAATACTAAGATGAATGCAATTCTATATGTAACAGCTAGAGGTAACATTTGCAGAAACAAAAATTTGCACGCTTATGTAGCTAAACTGCCATGGTCATAGTAGGCTGTATTGCTAGTATGCCACAGCAATAGTAAAAAGCCGTACCTGTTAACTTTATGTTAATTACGATTGTGGCTCTTTAAATCTGTAATACTTGATGTTAGCAAGCACCCATGCAGGATAGGCCAAGATAGCAATGGAAATTGCAGTTATCGAAACAACTTTTTCCTGTAACATATAACAATGAACACTATATAGTTAAGTCTCCCAATAAATATTCAGTCTACGCCAATTCCAACCAAAATGACCAACGTAGCCTAATGCACAACAGTTGAGTATGAAGGAATGAGGAAAAATGGCTGGACGAAATCGATGATTCATAAACACACAGATCGGATCATTACGTAAATGACATTTTGTCAGTTGAGTTTAAAATTTTCCACAAAAGACCCTCTAAAGAGGTAAAAATTACAACGGAACTCATATTATTCTAAACATCTACTGGATCTCGGTACGCAGTTCTCGTACAGAACAAGACCAGAAAAAATATTTAAGCTGGTCAGTTTTAATAAAAGGTAGGTAGTATTGGCCAAAACGAGTGGAGAATGCAGGAGACTAAGCCTCCTCTGGTAAACTGCTATCTCTAACCCTAACTCCCAAAGCTATGTCAATATCACCCCACAGAACTTTCCTAACAAAAGTATGACGAAGTTTAACTCGTCTCTCTTCCAAGGATTCAAGAGATTTAATTTTTCTTAGCTCAGTGGAACTACTGTTCGATAATCACTAATCGATAACTACAAGTTATCGATTGCAAACCAAAAAGATGTTAGATAGTAAAAGATAAGTGCGAATATACATACCACTAGGTTATATTAACTTACTATAGTAAATCATTACAATATTTTAATGTCTTTGACGTTGTTGCACTTGAATACAAACGTTTAACTGACTTCGTGAATCGCGATGATGTGAATGTGCCGGCATTCACTCCTTATGATTTATACGACGCGTTCGTTAGTATTCGTAACTAAAAACAATTGATGTTTTTTTCACGAAAGAATATTCTTAAGAACTCGAAATATTATAAAGAATTATAAAAACCCTTATTCTAAACAAGCATTTACCTGCAAAGATGGAGAAAAGTGCATAACATGATCAAAGTAATTCTGGAAAAAGTTATTTCCAATCAATACATGAAGTATGCAGTAATCAGAACGTTTAGAACATGCTGAGACAAAAGGTTTACGGGCAATGTTAAAAGACGAGCTGAAACCCTATTTAGTCCTTGACGAAGCAAAGTAGTTAATAGCTTACAGTGGTTGATATGGGGTTAGCTGGAGGGCCAGAAACATTGGTAGCCTTCTGTATGTTCTGAATAGAGTGCCTAGGAGAAAGCACTGTTCTGCGAATGATCGAAGATAGCATGATGATTGCTGCAAATTCACAGGAGTACTTTATCTCTTATTCTACAGCCGGTTACAGAGCTGGTTGTTAGCCAAAGACCAACATTTACATAGACATCATTCTATTCTAATATTTTAAGTTCTAATAGTTACATCGTTAGAAAAACATCTATGATGGTAGCGTGAGTAGTTTAATCAATATAATAATTAGGACTATTTTTAGCGAGTCGGCTTGAAACGTTGATGAACATTGGTGAGAGAGAACAACTCCCAAAAACAAAGATAAAAGCAAGTCTCAAAAGCTCCAAATAGGATAATGAACTTGTTCAAAGAACACTCCACTTTTACCATAACAGTTTTACTTCACATGTTGAGGTTTGACTTTAATTTGACAGATATATTTTGGTGGTGGCAAGCTTTAGGGGGCATTCATATTTTTTGCTTTTATGAAATAGGCTTGTGAGGCATGAGTAAGGCATTTGATTTTGTTTGTGTACTTCTCACGATTGTTTGCTAATCACATCGGTCTTTACCTTATGTAGACTAGAGTCCTCTGTTATTTTACAATGTAGTGTGTTCTTATTATTATTATTTGCTTTCACAGTTTCTGTTTTTATTGGTTTTAGAACTTCTATCCAAGTTCCTGCTCTAATATGACAATATTAGAGCAGGAACTTTAATATTATCATCTTAGAGCAGGAGCTCTTTGATATAATATGATAATATCATACTATGTTAAAGAGCTTACACTAATACTATCTGCTAATATACCTAACACCTGTAAACACTACAAATGGCAACAACGGATATTGGACTTCCTCCAATTTTTTTATTTGTGCTTGAGAATCCTGTTGTTCCTTGGACTATTTGAAAAAAATTGTCTCTTAACTATACATTGCTATACATAACACTATACATGCTCATTGACACTGAAAAATGTCTGCCAGCATGAGCACTGGCATTTCTGCTTGACCCTCTTGGTGTTATAAAACAGAGAACTGATTACACATTTACTAACCTACCAGAGTCTACTCCAGAACATACATTGACTAACGAGGAATTTCACACATGTTTAAAAAAAAGTTGATTAGTATTTTTACCAAAAGTAATGTGTTTGTTGAGCAATATAAATTTAAAAAAAATAAGTGTGAGAAGGGTTTGTGTGTCAATCAATATGTGACTGGAAGATCTTAGCGGAACATGCTCATTTCATGATTTGGAGCAGATTTGTCACAGCTTAGTTTTGCACGCTAATGACAACTATGTTTAAGAGAGGTTACTTATGAATGTGAGCTTTGCAGTACATGGGGCGCTGTAGACAGGCAGAAATAATGAGGCAGCTAGTGATGCAGTGAAGTTAATAAACGAGCCCCAAGTAACTGAATAAATAGTGGTAGCACAGGTGCAGAGTAAACATTACCGCCAAGAAAAGAGAAGATGTTTTAGACCTGGCTTGGGTTCATATTTGGCTTCAAACCTCATTTGGCTTGAATCCTTATTAGTGATATCATATCTGTTTTTATTTTTGCGGATATGACGTCACCAATACGTTGTATCAATGACGTCATATCCAAAAAAAATAAAAACGGATATGACGCCACTAATACAATGTATTAGTGACGTCATATCTGCAAAAAATAAAAACGGATATGACGTCATCGACGCAATGTGTTAGTGACGTCATATCCGAAAAAAACCGAAAATGACGTCACTGATACAATGTATCAATGACGTCATATCCGGAAAAATAAAATTGGATATGACGTCATTGATACATTGTATCAATGACGTCATATCCGTTTCTAATTTTTGCGGAGTCATTGATACGATGCACTAGTGACGTCATATCCGTTTTTATTTTTGCGGAGTCACTAATACATTGTATCAATGACGTTATATCCGCAAAAAACGGATATGACATCACTGATACAATATAAGGCTTGTCAAGTTTTAAGAACGATTTCCGGCCGAATTAATCTGTCTATGTATAATCCGATTAGATGGGTAGGTTTTAGAATATTGTCGACAATTTTCAAAGACTTGGTAACATATTTAAATAGGTTTATGTGTTTTTTATCGTTATTATACTTAAACGACTCCATTGAAAAATGGTTAAACTTGTTGATGAGATTTCGGTACAAGGGTTTGCGACAGTGTTGATGAATAATTTTCATGAGTTGTGTGCACATGCATTTATCATAAATCTCTCAAACAATCGCTCCGCTCGTGTTTGGTCGTGGGAATACCATTTTTGCCAGAAATGGGTATTAAGTTAGTACGTCTTGAGACTCATCTCACGGATGAGCCTTAAAGCTTATTCGAGCGAGCATTCGTTTTCTCTTAATGAAGGAATAATAGTATACAGTGCACCCTCAGCCTGGTACAGTGCACCCTCAGGATACGATTATAATCCATTCCTGGGTTGGCATCGTATGGTAAAAAAATCGTATGAAGGGAGTATAGAAACCATAGTAATTACATGTATATAATGCAAACAACCTTGTAAAAAACGCCAAATTTTTATATAACTGCTGTACATATTAAAACTTATTATTTTTAATATGTATTTAATGTATAATATTAAATACAAATTTAAATATAAACTATATAAAAATATATATAGTATATAGCGTAGTATATATAGTATATACTATTTATTTGAATATAAAATATTAACAAATATAAATTTAATATATATATGTAAATTTTTAATATTAATCTATTGTATTGATATCCTTGGACCATTGAATGCCTGCATAAAAGGTAACCTACTAGGAGTACGGGTTCTGATACAATTGAATAGTTTCTAAATCTCTTATATATACATATGTATATTATTTTATCTCAATATTTATTTTGAAACTTATCTGTGACATCATAAATTATAGAAATATCAGAGAATTAATTATTAATTATTTTAAAAAATGACGTCACAAACTATATCATTATTTTTATTTGTGATATCACATTGTGGGAAAAATGACAATACATTTCACGGAGTCATTTTCAAGGTTCCAATTTATTCATGACGAGATTAACTCTAACTCTTTTCACAATACCTTATACTGAAATCATGATATACATATGGCAAATAATAAACAACTAACATAACTAAGCTAACGGAATAAAAGTAAAATTAATCAACTGATAGCTTGTGTACAAAATTAAAAACAGTCAACCTGTTAAAGGTTTCATTATATAAATTATGTAAGAAGCTGCAACAATGTGTAGTAGTTGATGCATGGGTGTATCATAGTATTACGGTCACCGTATTCCAATATTTGAGTCTGCTGCATTTGTGATATACATAATTCCGATGTATGGTGTACAATTCCTCCTTAATCGAATGTACAATGTACATATGCTATGTTATATGCTATATTTATTATTATTTGGATTTTAAAATTCTGACATTATCCCAAATATATTTGACATTTAGAAATCCATCTTAGATGGTGTACTACCTTGAAATATACTCTGAATCAGGTATACACTCTCACTTTTTCCTACTCTCTAATTGAATGAACAGTGTGTTAAAAAGCATGTTTGCCACTGAAAGAATTTGCCAATTGCATTTGGGGGGCAATCAAACAATCATGGAGCAGACAGTGTGTATAATCTATGATGGTCTATTTTTGGGAACAACATTCTTAGGCTATTTAAAGATAAGAACTCCAGCTATAGCATTTGGTGTCAACTCAGTAATCAAGCAGTGAAAATTCAGACTATGGTATCTAATGGCCATTTGCTCTAGTAGACCTCAGTTTTGTCATGTTAATAGGCTATCATAGCAGAAATAACCCTACAGCATGTAGTGAGCTGAGACAAAGAATTTGCTTGTTCGGTGCTGTAACACTGAAATACCGAGGCCAGACGGGCTAAACAAAGCTTTTATATACATCATGAGATAAACACTTGCCCAGTTGTAAGATTGTGATAATTGTTTTTCATGCCTCATACTCTTCCGTAAAACATTGAGTGTTAGTTTTTGTGTTATTGTTATGTATGGTTGTGGAGAAATTATGTTATGCATAACTAATCCGAATTCACAGTCTTCAGCTGGTGCACGTGATGTCAGCGCGTAGGGTGGAGCTCGTGACTTACTCCTGGTGTCTAGGTCATGTTTGACAGGAGTGGCAGATTTATATGTGTGCACTCATTTGATTCGTCTCTATTGTTTCTCTGGTGGTTTTCTGATGATGGTGGTTGGTAGCTTTAATTGCTTCGACTTCCCTTTGGTGGTTTCCACAGGCGGTGCTGATGCAGTTTCCATGACTGATTTCTTCCACTTCGGAAGTTTCTAATTTTCTTTTGACATTTTTCAATTACTGGATCTTTTGACATATTTTAGGCGTCTTGCTGCTTGTACGCATTATATGCTTTCCCTGTGGTCTAACTGCATTCCCTGTTGGTATCTTGTTTTCACAGTATCTCCATACAACATTATGATCACCACTTTTTAGAATATATGAGGGAAACTTTGGACTACAGTAAACTGAGTAAAGGGTTTATTATATCTTATCACTTCACAATCTTGTTGAAGTGAAGGATATAATAATATAAATTTGTTGGTGTTCCTTGAAAGTTATTTGGATGTGATTGTTATCATAAGTGTCTATGAATGAATCTACTATATAAACGGCAATCGTTGTCTGTCTGTCCGCGTGTGTATGTGACCGCCTTATAGAGTACCGTACTTCTCGGAATATTAGCCGCTACTAGGTATCTAGGGCGTATTAACGGGAATCTCCGGTTAGTACGCTCCTCTATACATAACCTATTCATCATTTGCCGTTTTCACACAAAATGACGTAATAATTTCAACTCTATGGCTTTTTTTAGCTTCATGACATGTGATGCTTTTTTGTCCTCGACGTATTAGGGCCAATTTGTTTTCGGCAAAACGATATCGACAATAGACTCTCTCAATATTAGAATTTAGTGATTAAATTTTATTAACTCTATGAAATACAATGCCGTTTTTGTGAACCTCTATTTCTGGCTTTTCTTAAGGTTCAATTGCTAAATCACTGTTAAGGTCACTACTTTTTACGCGGACAATTGTACTATCTCGAGCAGGAATAGCATCTAGATTCTCTCACCTTCGATCAGACAAAGACACTACAATGTTTTATTTTTACATAACATATCGTTGTACCAGTATCGTCGTTTTCAGAGTTTTGATGGATAGCTGTTGGTGGAACAGTAACTTTTTTATACACACACTTCTATGCAAGAATTGTTGATATTAATTCAACATATTCACAAATTTTATTTTGTTTTCTCAGTTCGTATTAATTGTATCATTACCGAATCATTTCATATTGTAATCGTAGCAAAACAGACTCAATTTCGCTATTACTTGCTAATTATTTCACTGTTACATCTAAACCCTTTTATAGTCGTTTTATTTTTAAAATTTATTTGACCTGCACGAAACATTTTTCTCATGATATGAAGTTTAAAAGTTGATTGACAAAGTAAGTTTGAAAACCTTTACTACCCGGATAGCACAGCTAGGCTTGGGGCCGTGGCGTAACTCAAGGATGCGCGGGAGACCTTTTTCGCCCCGAGTGCAGCGAGAGTCTCCAGGCGCGGCTTTTCGGATGAATGAGTTGGCGAGTGCGAGGAGATTGAGTAGTAGGCGATTGATCGCGAGGTGATTGATTGCCAGTGCGAGACTATTGGTTGCGAGACGATTGATTGTGAGGCGATTGGTTGCGAGGCGATTGAGTGCGAGGCGAGTGGGAGGTGATTGCAAGGCGAGTGCGAGGAGATTAATTGCGAGGCGAGTGCAAGGCGATTGATTGCGAGGCGGGTGCGGGCCGATTGATTGCGAAGCGATTGATTGCCAGCGCGAGGTGATTGGTTGCGAGACGATTGATTGTGAGGCGATTGAGTGCGAGGCGAGTGGGAGGTGATTTCAAAGCGAGTGCAAGGAGATTAATTGCGAGGCGAGTGCAAGGCGATTGATTGCGAGGCGGGTGCGGGCTGATTGATTGCGAGTGCGAAGCGATTGATTGCGAGGCGAGTGAAAGAGCGCGATTGTCAACTGCAAGGCGGGTAAAGACTGGTCAGCCAAGGCCGGGGTTCGGCGGCAGAAGTGCGCGATCGTCAACTGCAAATATAGACGGGTATGAACGGATGCATGAATCTAGACACATAAATCTAAAATATTTACTAGAATTTACACGCATCTAGCTGTAAAACACATTGCAGATTTCTATTGTTCTCCCCAACATTATTGACATGTATATGTGTATGCATATTCAGGGCAACAATTTCAGTAGACAATTTACATAATAATACATCAGGGCAACAATTTCAGTAGACTGCATATTTGGAGTTGGTGTACAGTATGAAAGACAACTCTCAATAAACCTTATGCTGCACGTGAATCTGTTTCTGTAGGCGGGTAATACAGCTAGTATAATATAATTGGATTACAATCTTGTGTTACGGCGCTATAATTTAAAAGGATAATAGGAACATATACGTATAAGGTAAGATACTCTCTCGTACCTATTAGCATTAATAAACTCCCTCATACCTAGTAGCTGTAGATAACTCACTATTTCTGACTTTTACTGTCTGACTAACCAGAGTCACTCCTCCGGTTAGTTATCAGTAGTAAAAACTCAGTCATCCCATGTTACACATCTTGGTGTACAGTTACGTACACGGGTTGTTTCCTTTAATTACATGTGTATAAGGTGCTGGTTGACCAGCTGACAACCATCTAAGCTTTTTCTTTATTTGTTTGCACCTTAACTACTGTGAATACAATTATATCAAATATCCTTGACGGCATGTCAATGTACGTAGAGGTTATTAGAGATTGCAGCTAGTTTATTGCCAGCAACAGTCAAAGCACAAGCATCACAAACTGTCTCACACAGTCTGGTTTTCTGTTCTCCAGATAATCAACTAGATCCACTAACGTAGCAGCAACTCGGGTCCCAAAAAAGCGAGCGTATACCACTGTAATGTAAAACTCGAGCTCTTGTGGTAGCAGATTGGTGCAGCTAAATTGTAGCTTGTCAAGCCTGGAGTTGCGCCCTTTTGACACTAAGGGCGGATGACTATGTCTATAATACATAGAACTGGTAATGTAATTGATTGAACATCAGAAAAAGTAACATGAAAATTTGGTAACTTAACAAATGATAAACACCGTATCATTGATCAGCCTCATAGGCTGATCAAACAGCCTATTCACGACCACATCTATAAAAAGTTAAATTCAACCTAACTGAGTGCCATATGGGATTCCAAGTAATTGACAAGTCTGAGGAACTTGCTAGAGTGGTAGGTTTTGTAGATAACAGCTGCAACAGTTCTTTACTTTGAGTCCATAACTGAACATGTAGACTGTGTATATCAAGTTATTACTCTTTGTTCATCAACACTTAGCTCAATATTTCGTATGACAAATCACTGTTGAAAATGGTGATGACGAATGAAGCGATTGTTTTAACAGTTAACGATACAATATATTTAGTAACTAACTACTACCTTAGTATACAAGGAATAAATATTGAACACGTAATACACATAGGAATATAGAACATATTACACACGGATATTATCAAATAGATCTCCTGTGCATGTACACTCTATGTATCAACTGTTAAACTCAGGTCCCTATAAAGAGTGACTCATTATCTTGCTATGATTCGACCATGTCTTCCATGTAAAAAGGAGATGACAGACAACTCCAACTAAACTGCTGTCACTTGAACCATTCACTCTAGTTATGCAATCGATATTATGACTTTCCCTCAGCATCTTTTCAGTTGACGCTTTGTGTTTCAGCCGTGTGAGAATTGCTGAAGAGGTTTAATCATGATCCATCCCTTCCACCTGTATTCAACAAGGACAGAAGCTGAATAACCAAAACACTGGCTACACGTTTGACGAAATAAAATGTTTCAGGATTTCCATGTTCACAATAGCATCTCAAGTTTTGGATTTTTCCCACAAGTACAAACAAAGATTAAGTTAACTGAAGACAGCAATGCTAACTAATTAAGGGCATTATTGTACACCTCTTTTAGTTAAAATACTAACATACCAGCCAGCGTCATGATTCTGCTACGCTTAACGTCTCCATCACTAACAGGTGAGCACGACTTCCTTTTTCTCCTAGCAACTATAAAATGAACACAAATTATAATTGAACTAGTATCTACCTCCACATATTAATGAGACAGAGATTACTAGATTTTCTCATGAATTTATAATTATACAGAATAATCTTGCTGAAAGTGCAAAGAATTTTGCTGTTTATACTGGGGTTTTACAGCCCCAGTTCCGGGTAACGCTGGCATCTCCAATCTGTTAGATTTTACTCACCAGTAGAAATATAACTTAAAGTCAACTTTAGACAGCAATGCTATCTAGAGTTGACCCTTGTTTGTTCAGACTAATACAGACCTGGCCATGTCCAGATATCCAAAAGCCAAAACATAAAAACTTCAGTACTGTACAGTACCACATTGTATGTTAAACAGCCTATATATTGTCTCATACATATACTCCTAGGCCACAATATGGTACAATATGCATATAAAGTATACATGAGAGAGTAAAATATGGTTACACCAGCAATATGTTACAACAACTATAATATTAACCCTTTGACAGGTGCAGCAACATTTATGTCGCCTATACTTTGCATTTTCCCATGGGCAAAGTGACATTGATGTTGGAGGGGCAAGCATTTCTTTAAACAGGTTTCCACATACGTAGAAGTAGCAGACCTGTGTCAAACAAGCGTTTAACAATATTTTACTCTGAGTAAAATATATTCAGCTGATAGAATTACTACTTATTTAACTTTAAGCTTTAAGAAAAAACTAATAACTTTGGAGCTATAAAACGGACTACGATACGCCATAGCAATGGCGGCTCCTTATGCTAGTACAGTAGACGCTACTATGATGTAAATCTCATATAACATAAAAATTTATATAAAGATTTTGCTTCGTACCATGTAAAAAATTCTCTATAAGATAAATTGTCAAGTAGGTGCAAGCTCTCAAATTGGATTTGAATAACGAAAACATTGTAGTTAGCTTTAAAAATGTTGCTTTATCTTTCGTTGCCCTTAGCAGAAAACTGACGCGCGTATCTTGTATCTCTGTTGTATATACAGAGTTCCATGACAGTCTAGTTCATTGTGATAGATCGTCAGCTGTTTCGACAAAGCTCAGAGGATATGTAACTGTACAACTTTTCATAAATTCTTGAAAGACAATTGATTGGTGCAGGTATTACATTGTCAACCTATCAATTTGAATGTCATGAATTTGAGCATCGTCGAATGTTATTTTTTATCATAACCCTGAAACCCTGAATACGTGACTATGAACATGTAGACAACGTGGTTGTCATGGTAAAATATATCATTGGTTTACATGATCGCAGTCGTACAGCGTATTTGTTATTAATTTTTCTTTTCAGATTAGCTCTCGCTGTTTAGTAAAAATAAACAAGTTATTGTTGATTGACATCGGAGATGAGTGCTTCCCTCAAGTTAAGTGATAAGAAAAAGGAGAAATGCTGTCAATACAAACCAATAATACTGCAGTTATGATACAGCCAATAAACAAAAGTTAAGTCTAGTTTTTTTCCTTTCCGACAAGAACAAAGAAATGAGTTTGGGAAGATCTTGGAACAGATTAGGCGATTTACATTTATTTTAAAGTTCCTATAACATAAAATCCCTACAACGTAAACAATCCTCAAATGGATTATTTATGTTGCAGGAGTGTCTACTGTATGATGTATCTAAAGAGTATGTTAACACTTGCAAGTCTGGGCCTGAAATAACTCGAAAATATGAACTTCACCTGATCCTATGCCCAGCAAACTCGAATTCATAGGTTCACTGCGTTTTTATGTACTTCCTATTTACGGAAGATTATGAAACTTTGGTGGCTTTGTGTCGTATAGGACTTTAGTAAAATTCTAAAGTATCAAGTTGACAGGACTACCGGGTTCTTGAGATATAGTACAAATACCGATGACACTTCTATCCGAATGAGAAATAAAAAAAATGGCTGCTGACAGAACACTAGTTCTTTCAAGACTTCCGGTTTAATTAGAATAACAAGATTTTGATCACGTTATGCGATATATATATTTTAGCGCAGTTAAAAAAAACTTCCAGTTGATAGGATTATTGCCGTATGTTTCGAACTATCAGCCGCTACTTTTTTCAGACGTTTCAAGTCATGCGGCTTATTTAGAGGTTGCGGCTATTCTGTGGTCTTTTCTTTCACCGCTAGGGTCGCACTTTATGCGGTAAATATTTTCAGTATAATGCAAAAGTTTCAAGTCGTTTAGAATATTAGTTATGGAAACTGACCGACTGAGAAATGATAAATGGCTGCTGTCAGAACATTAATCTCTAATGTAACCCTGACTGAAATACTTTGTATTGAAGATCAAACACAGGCAAGCTAATTAAAAACTAAAACTAAAAAGCCTCTCCTCAGCAACAAGAACTTAATACTAAACAAGTTGTTTTTCTATTCTTAAAAGTAGACAGATTTTATCAGACTCGGTTTACACCTACCATTATGTTTCTTCAGTTACCTCTATAACATCACATCTCTCAACGAGTGTGAAACAAAAATTACTATATTTACATTCGCAGTGGGATTACATTCACAAAGGATTTGTGTTACTGTAAGTACTTTTACAGTCGATTGAAAGTTATTAATTTAGATCTTTGTGACTTCAAATCACTGTGTAGTTATAAATATTATGGCTACCGAGCTTCCCAGACACACGCATCACTGAAACCACGGTAACTACGACGACAACGGAAAGTTTATTTTGTGGATATTGCTGTCATCAAGTCACTATTAATACCATTTTGTGGAGAATGTTTTGCTGATCACTTTTTTTTCGAGTACGTAAAGATCAAACAAACCGTTTTATAAGTTATGATCAAAAATAGTGAACGTAAAACATATCGATGAATTTTTTCGGAATTAATTTGCAAGGAGTGGCGGAACACTAAAAATAAATTTGCTGTCCCCTGAAGGTTTAATAGCAGCAGCAACAACAAACAAAACAACAGTACAACACTCTTCGAAGAGACACAGCCGCATCGGATAATCATTCGTTCCAAGATGTTGTCAGGGCGTTTGAAAGTACGGACAAGTAGTCTGAAGAAGTGGGGATCGACTGTCTATCATGATCATTATATCATAACTCTGTTTGTTAAAATACAAACATACCAGAGAGTGTCAAGATTCTTCTGCGCTTGGCTTCGTCATCACTAACAGGTGAACACGACTTCCTCTTTCTCCCAGCAACTATGAAATGAACAGAAATTATAAGGGAACTATACGTAGTAATGAGACAGAGAGATTACTAGACTCTCTCTCAAGACTCAGTAGTTATACAGAATATATTACAGAGTAAGGTGTGTCATAATACCTAGTACGATTCTATAAGTAGAAGCAATAAGCATATTCAGCTGCTAACTACATGTACAAGATAAAACAACAAATTCTTCCATGTACAAAAGTATCTTTCTACTTCGAAGTAGTCTACATATATAAAAAACGGCTTCAATCTACGATGGCAGATGAACTTTCAAAACAAAGCTATAGAAATAATTACTGTTTCAGGCGAATAATGGTTCCTTGTTTAATGCGGTCTTGAAACTTCGAAGTACTTGTACATATAGAAAAAACAGTTTAAATTTACGAAGGTAGATGGAACTTTGAAAAAACGCCATAGAAATAACTACTGTCTCAGGCTACTTTTAGTGCGCAAAATGAAGCGCGCAAAAGTTTTGCTCGGCCAAAAAATGTTTGGATGCTAATATCGACTAGTTTAGCAGTGCAGAAAAAAATTTCAGGCCAGAAAATATTGTCAAATGTATTGGACAACTAGAACATGTGCGTTCCATCGAAGGCAACAATCAAAACGCAGCTTTCTGAGCAAACAAGGAAATATTTTTGTTTTAAAAACGTCAATTTTTGTTTCTGCATGTAATATAAGTAGGATTCGTTTATGTCACTTGTTCATGAATATGTATTTGTATCATTTAATAGATTTATTATCGTGCGGGCTTATAAATAGACTTAGAAATATGCAGATTTATAGCAGGTTATTTAATGGATCGATGCTCATAACTTCATTTCTATTGCACATTAAAAGCTAGTTTTGGCAGTAAACTGTAGCAAACTTATCGGTGAGTGCAATGAGCCTTTACTCAACAATGTTAAATATAGATATAAAATAAACATATGTCTTCAAATTTAGAATGAAATAAAAATAGAAAATGCCAACAAATTGCGAAGGACACAGGCTATAATATCAACGCAGGTCAATTGCAAGCAATAGATATTAACGGGTAGAGATATTTCTCAGTTTCTCCATGCACATTCATTCAGAGATCTTCGTCAAGTTAGAGGTAAGTTTGCAGATTTATTGCATCCAAAAGGTTTAACATCGCTTGACCGAAGAAAGCGCGCAAAATATAGGCGACATTCGCTTTGCAATTAATAGGGCTTAATTTATCTTCCCAAAATTCCAACTAGCCATTTGAAAAATAGACTGCCAACCTCTATTTAAACGCCGCCTCCAATTGATCCCACTATAGAAGGTTAAAAAATAGAGCGCCATGGCGTTCAATTAGAAGTTTTACAGTAATAGTAAAATACTAAGACTAGAGGAGTATGTGTTGTGCTTAACCAATCACAGAGCGCATGACATTCAACCAATCACAAACAGTGTGCGCTGCGTTTAGACAATTAAAATTAAAATGAACCTTATGTGAAAATAACATTAAACAAATGGTTAGCTGCTCAGAATAAAATAACAACTAACTGAAACCCACAAAACAAAACAATGAAAAACACTGCAACACACACCAGGGGGAATGCGATCCTCAGAGGATGAATGAGTGATGGTGAGACCAGAATCAGAGGAAATCGATGAGCTGTCAGAATGAGGATTATAGAAGGAAAGGATTGAACCACTAGACTCATTGTCAGAAACACGAGGAAAACGTCTTCGTAGTTTCCTACGAGGAAAGACTGGAAGTGTCCTGGTCACGACTCTAAACAAATACACACCTTTTGAGAATATGAACACTGCCTGGATAGTTGTAACTTTGTACGCATGAAACAAAGAGAACTTCGTATTAAATTTTAACTTGTATCTCTCATTAACTGACACATGAAAGGAATGAAACTGAAAGTTTTCCTTTCACGATGAAAGCAACACGTTTGAAAAGTTCTAATGGCATTGTATCTAACAGTAAATTATCTATATAAATATACAAAATGGTGGAGTTGTCTTCCACCAGCCCTCAATTGTGATTGTTAACATTATGATTATATGTAAACCAGCTTTTTCATATATGACAGTTTTTAGTTACAATAATTACAATATTGTATATTAATTCCATAAAAAATTGTTGATACTTATAAATAACTCAAGGTGAAAATTTAGCTGAATCACAGCTCATACTTCATGCATGTCTGTACACTTTTTGGTTTGGTGGAAATATCAGTGAGCTACCATGGCACATCTAACATACCTGGATCTAACCAGCACCGTCAGAGCCAGCCACTGTTTCCTAGACATCTCACTAATGGTCGCATGTACGTGTTGATTGAATTTGTTTCTGGCCTTTCTTTCAACCATCCTATCCAGTACTAGTCTTGTTGTGATGTTCATTAGACGAATAAAGCCCCTATCAGATATCTTAGCCCTCTTACATCTTAAAGCAGCCTGTAACAAAAAAAATACATTAAGAAATAGGAGTTAATCTGACTGCTATGCAAGAGAGAGTCAAATCTGTTCGAAGATTGTTTAGAGAGATCTGGAAGAGAGATATTACACACTATCCCATATGTACAAAACAGAGAACTACAAAAACTATCTTCATGACAGCACATCAGTGAGAGTTAATGGACAAAAATCCAAATTTATTGCAAATTAAGAATTGTATTGGTATATGTAGTTTGGTTGGCATTTCTACTGGTAAAAGTGAGATACACACATTTCTAGTACCGAATGGATGTACTAGTGATAATATTATAACAGATTTGTATCAATTTTCTTACACATAAACCTTTAATTCAGAGAAACTTAGTCATTCAAGAGACGAGAAAGATGGGCCAGCACTCTTGTAACCAGCACTACCAAATCTTGTCTAGTCATTTGGTTTTTCAGTTAACAAGATATTAAAATAACTTGAACTATAGCAACAGCTGTAATCACATATTATTAACATAAAATACAATTAATAACGGAGTAACTATATTATTACAACAGAGGACTATCATTATAAAAACCCCTAATATTCAATTATATGAATCACAGAACAAAGACCTAGAATCCAAAGAGTAACAAGTTACACAGACATACCTTTATGAACCTCTGACTGGCCATCATGTTCGTCACCAACACATCAACTTGGTAGTTAGAGAGGGTAGAGAAGTTCTTAGATCTAACCAAATGTTCATACTCTTGCCCAAAAGTACCCATTCTAATAGCATCTTTCTGTAAGTGTAAAAACCACAAATTAGTTTACATAAAATCCTTACTGTTAAAGGGTTACAGTGAAGTTATAAAACTAGTACAGATCATATTCTATTCTAACAATTTTAAAATATAAATGTATAGCACAGACTAGAGCTGATATCAAGAAACCATCTTGTCAGTTAGTTTGTGATATATTAAGAGTTTTGACAATGCATACTTTATGAGATAATTATAAATTGCGTGATGATGTATATAGACTTAGAAATTGAGTGCAGTGCTTTCACTTTACAAAAAAAACCTTGACCATAGTTTGAAATGTAAAATCGTACAAACGCACTCTCAGACTTGAAAGGAAGTACACTTGATTGTTTCAGTCACACAATTGTGTATGGAATATGTAAGGCTACTGTGTATAAGTGAACATACTATGACTGCTCGAACTTCCAGAGGAATAACAGACTCCATGAGCAGTTGAGACACAGAGTTCATTCTTATAGAACCATCTGCAGCACATGTCTCACTCTTCGAGTACTTCTGTAAAAATAAATTTATATAAATATACATGGAATATTCAGTGCAAATCAATTAGACCAAATTATAGACTATGAAATCTTATCAAGTTTAAACAGCATGATTATGTCTTAAGGTTGTTGCATGTTTTGTTTTTATAACTTTTATCCATCATTTTAGAGATAATTCGTTTCTACATTTAAAAACTTAAACTGTATCAATTCTGTTTGATTGCATAAGGAGAATATCCTAAATTTATTGTTGAATGAGTTATTTAACTTTTTTCGCTAAACCTGAAAGTCTATATACTATTTATTTATCAACACAATGTTATAGTAGTCAAACATTGATACAGCATTAGGTTTTATTAGCATGCTTCTACAAATGGTTTATATAGCGATGAGAATAAATTGAACGATATTGAAGTTAAAGCTTAAAAAATAGCACAGTGCAGATAGATTTTCAACTGTACCTCAATAAGAAACTTGTGACTGACAGTAAATTTGCTTCATTACTAAAAACTTAGGAACAAGTCATCAAATCTGTGTGGTAAAAAGTAGTTGGTTTTTGAAATGTAGGCAACCAGTTTTCTGCCTCAGATTGAAAGTGTTACAAATATGAATAGGCGTTACTAGCATAATCATGTTACTTACTAGAGCTGAGCTACAAGCCGCTCCTCTTAAACTCTGATCACCAAGACTACGAGATTTTCTAGGGACCTGTAAGCAAATTAATTGTGACTACTATGCTACACTTCTAGATGTTTATAAAATGAACACTTATAGAAACCAGTTAGGATCGAGATGACGATTGAACACTAGCCTGGCTAGCAACAAACTGATAGGCAGACAAATAAACCCATTGTCTAAACCATTGAACTTAAAACCCCTGGAATGGCAAGAGGTCACTCGCGAGTACGGAAATCCGGTCGACGCCATTATCAGTTAATGTTCAAGTTAATTTCATTGCGTTCAATGTGAGAAAGAAATCTAATTTCAGATTTAACAGCTATGGAAGGTCACGATTACACCGCTCAATCAAAGGAACAGACTACTGAGATTGCTACTAATAATTTATGTACGAGAGATAAGGGTGTAGGTGCACAGTGCTATTGCTATTCCATGAACTGCAAAAACCGCAAGAATGGACTTTTAAAGGAAAAGGCATGACATTTCACAAGTGAGTCACTTCTACTACTAGTTCTATTACTATTGCTCAAGTCTACGACTACTAATAGTTGTGCTACTACTAGTTAGTACTGCTACTAGTTAGTTCTACTACACTAGTCACTGGGTGAGTGAGAGTCGATCAGTGTCACTACTGAGTGTACGAGTTTGACTGTATTTTGTCGGTGACTAGATAAATTTATAAGCTAGTGAGTGAAATGTTCTTCCTTCAGAACGAAGGTTTTTTATTATTTAAATTTTGATTTTTTTATATTAATATTTTGGAACTACAACCCATTAGGTTATTTCTAAATATTTATATTTGAAGGAAGTGTTTGTCGTGCTTATAATATTATTTATTTTTGTACCTGGATCTAGCCAGCAGTAAAGAGATAAGAGTAATAATACTATTGTTATTACTACTGTTGCTAACTAACTACAGTTTCATTTTAATTTTTAGATTTCCAAACAAAGCAACTGAGAACTCTCGTTATTTACAATGGTATCGCAACCGCAGAAGAGTGAATAAGCCTGATCCTTGAGCACTTATCTGCAACAAACATTTCAATGATCTATGTTTTGACAGCAGGTTAAAACGTTCGACTGAAGCCATTTAAAGGTAATATTTTTCAATGTTGAATGATACTTTTCAATGATTGAATTTAAAACCATATTGTCAAGCACAGTGCTGCAAGGTTGCTCAACTTAAAGTAGCCATACATATTTGAAAGAAATTTAGAAACCTCAAACAGCACCCAAAACAGTGACAGCTGCCACAGCAATTGCCTATGAATATGTCTGCAGCCTAGCAGTTGTGTGATCTGTTCTCTGTGATTCTTCATCTTCGTTTCTGGGATTTAATGTCCAACGCATAAATTATGCTGTCCTTTTTATCAAATGTTAACTGTGTAAATGTTTGTTCATTTCCTAGTTGTTGTAATAAAACTACATAATACTCCTGCAAATCATAAATTCCAAATTGATAGCAATAACTTTCAATTTAAAACACAAAACATCTTTTTGGAACAAAAAAAATCAAAAAAATCGATTTAAATAAAAAAAATCAAATAAAACAATAGAAATCGATCTTTTTGATTTAAAAAAAAATCATCGATTTTTAACAACCCTGCCTACAACACAACAGGGTAAGACATGGTGAATCTTTTCATATCAAATAACGGTAATGTGAATTTTAGTTGCAAGTCAACCATTAAGCTTTATGCCTAAGATGGGTGTGAATGACTTCTAGTGAAAATTGCTACATTTTCATTTTACATAGCGATATGGTAGCATTTTGAGCTGTTTTATTTTCATTTATTTTATTAGTTGTATTGTTGTTTATTAAGGGTACTATGTTTATGTGAATAAGACATTCATTTTTGTTGATTTTATGTAATTGTTATAATTGATGCTTTTGTTTAGGGGGTTGGAATAATAATCCTACTGTTACTCAGTTTAAGGCTACCTTCACAAACTTATCATCAAATGTGGTGCAGAATCAGATGCTAGTAAGACAGGTAATGTTACTGCTCAAAACGAGATTCTCATCATACAGGCTACTCCAGAAGTTGATCAGTTTGTGGAACTCAATGATTTCAGATGTCAAATTTCTGTTATAGGTAACAGTATAGTCTATATAGCTGGCTACATTGTGCAAAAGCTAACTAAAGTGCTGTCGTGACATTGGCCGTCAGTCGCTGGTTACGGACTAAGTCAAATATCCAGTACCGACATCTCTATACTCTACTCAAGCTACAAAACAATGGAGGATTGGTGCTTCCATCAGACGATGTCATCAGGATCCTGCTAGTTGCAGATCAATACTTTCGTATTCATACAAAGCCAGATCCACTCCATTGTGTGGTGTATTTTATCAATAGTGTAAGGTCTAGTGATGTGTTATGCTTTGGGAAACACCTTACGTATATGGCAGATGGCATATCCAACCACTGCGTCATTGTCAAAAACCTTATTGAGTCGTTTTATGATCCCCGACAGCATCATTATGCTAAAATCCTACACTCAAACTGCAAGGTGCATCTTTGTGGCATACAATACTAAAGTAGTACTTTTTAAAGGCCAGTAACAATATAATCACTGTAATATTCATCTGCAGCTGTTGTTGTGCTGTTATTCCTAATCTAATTTAGTTCTAAGAAACTGATGCACCTTGGCTCAATATCCACTTTTATACAAATCTCCTTTTACACAGTTTCTGTAACGTGTATGTATAAGTTTAATCATCTGATTACACTAATTCCTGCATTTCCTTGTTTGCATTATTTTGATTATTCTCTATTACAACGGTTTTTAATTTCCGTTTAGTTGTTGCAGTAGTTCATTTCATCTTTTACAGATACTGTATTATACATATCATGCATTCATAAGCTATTATCACTTAAATCTTGAAAACAGTTTCGGTTTTGGCAGCATACCTCTGTGTTGTTTTTATCGAAATACTTCATGTGCTAAGTTTTTCCATATGCATTTATGCATATGTAATATAAATTTTAATATAATGGAACAGTTGTTATTTGCCTGAATATATCATTTGCTGGGTTTATGCATTTGTAATACAACAGTTTGTACGAGTAACATGGTCCACGGAAATCTATTATACATCTACTTATCATTTGATATATCCTACTCCACATGTTATAAATAGGTTTTCTTCTGTCAGGGCACTCTAAACGTTGTGTTGGAGTAGCTTTCTTTAACACCCAGCTGAAAAATAACTATTCAACATGTATATTTCTGTCATTTTTCACCCTTTGTTTACAAACGGAAACAGCATTCGATTAGCTCTCCAATATGGCGCACACGTTACGTATTATTATCAACGTAAAAGTCACGTGATTGCCATTCCAGGGGTTTTAAGTTCAATGGTCTAAACCTTAGCTACAGATTCAGCCGGCAGTCAAGGCAGTCTCTCAGCACAGCGATCTTATGGCTTGCTTCTTGACTAGTTTGCCAGACAGCAGCTCATCCATCTTCATCATCGTGTGATTATTTACATAAAGTTTCAATGCTTTTTGATAGCGAGGCTCAAATGCGGCCTCATCCAATATTCTGTGACAACAAAAAGATAATATGGTTGTAAACTTTGAGATTAAACCAAGTGTTTGGGCATCAAAAAAGTTTCTTTAAATGAAAGTACCAAACATTCAAAAACAGATAAAAACTCATTTTACACCAATAGCTTATCAAGTGTGCCTAAGGGCAGTAAATTTAATTTTGTTTGGTATTCTTTGTGCATCAAAAGTCTTTCTAATGAATTAAAAGTAGGTAGTAACCACTTAAAGTCACAAGCATTGATAATCAGCCGCACAAACAGAGCAATACTATGTCATCCTTGAAAACAATTCGCTGTGATCAAGCTGGCAAATCCAGTTACTAAGATGTATCGTGCTTAACAGCTACTTGGTAGTAACAGTTACCAAGTCAATGTTACTTGTAAATAAAACATGGCAAAGTAACTTCTGAAAAGTGCAAGGAAAAAAGGAAATAAACTTTGGCAAAAATATCGAGATATGCTGCCAAACATTTAAGATTACAAACATATGAAGAAATACATAACAGAACTTACCAATGGCATGATTAAATTGATCTCTATGAATAAAAGAATGCAGTTATGATAAACTTTTGCTAGCTTTTTAAGAAAACCAAACAAATATACTGGGTGCAAAGGAGAAATTTGTCTCATTAGACAGTCGCTCTGCTCAACAATGGTATTATTCAAGACTGGCTTTACCTCCTTTAAAATAATCGTTCGAAAAAAATCATTTTTCTACTAATCAAAAGGGATGCGTTTCAAATTATACATAAAATTAGAGAAGACAACTCTTACTAAAAATGTCGTGTTGTTGACTGAGGAGACAACTCTCTAAAAACTTCAAATATTTGCAACAAAGTTTTGCATAGATTACTAGTTTTAGCAGTTCGAGACTTAATGCCTGCAAAACTTAATGCAACTTTCTTATTTCTGAGATTTTTATAATATCTTTTCTACAGTTATTAAACACCACAAACTTTGTTGGCCCATTATTCTACCTATTATCACTACTAGTTTTTAGTGAACGTTCATTCGTGAGATCTTTTTCTTTTCTTTCAGGTTTCGCAGAGCGGTTTGTATCTTTCCAGCGGCGTGATTTTGTAACGACGGTTTTAATTTAAACAGCAATATTTGAATTCGTTTTAAAAGTTGTCTGTCCTTTTGAGAAAATTCACTCGGTTTTGCGGAAAAGTGCGGAACATAAGGCCTTGCGGAACGTAGACCTGTCCCCGCTAAGGAACGTAGTTACGCACTCTAACGATTTAAGGCCGATTGTCAGCTGTGAAATTTAACTAGTTTTTGTATTATTTTGATTTTAATATCATAATGAATAAAGGAAAAAAATCAGCTAAAGTAGCAGCCAGAAGATGGTAATTAATATAAATTATTTAGATCAATTCTAATAGTTAAAAATAACTGTTAGTTGATTGCTATAAAACCTAACAGCCGTTCCTGTGAGACATCATTTGATTGTGTGACCAAAGAACAAACATTTGTAAACTCTTTTTGATGGCATTTACTTGCCACATGTTTCTAATGATCATTGTATAACTTTTCATGTGCACTTAGCCAGTCAAGCAAGTGAAAGGCAACTTGTCATTCCAATTTTATCCACCTTTTTAGCTTATATGCCAATATATACATTGTGCTATCATTTATAGAACTGTTAATCAGCGTCAATTTTATAGTTGTTGCAAAATAATATATGCGTTGTAGTCATAGTTATCTTTTCCACATTGCCAAGTCCTATAGATTACTACTATATACATCTATACTAGTCGAATGCCCGACGGTGCACGGGTGTAATAGAATAATTACCTAATGGATTTGAGTAACTTGCCTGGACAGCTAAATCTACTCAAATCTTTACTAAAACAATACTTGCGTTTGGGGCCAGCTTATCAATAGTGACATTATGTGTAACGATCAACAGTGCTAGTGCATTAAGCGTGAGTATCTCAACCAATGTAATGAATATTTTCACTATTATTGATAGCTATGCTTAGTTGCGAGTGTAGTCCTATGGGTAAGTTTGCTGGCTGTTGATGTTGAGGTTCCGAGATCAGATCTTGTGCCGTGTGGATTTTTCATCGCTAGATTTTAATTGTTATAACTGGACACAGGGTTTAACAAACAAAGAGACAAAAAAGCTGAAAGACCAACACCGAGATTTATAGATGAATTGCATATATATCGCGCATATATATCGCGCATATATCTGGAACCAATAGTATAACTGCTGTCATTTTTTTATTTGTACCAGGATTAAAGAAAGCTATGCTTTCGGAAATGCTTCAAGTCACAGAGATGTTCTGGTCAGCTCTGCATATGACCATTATAAAGGTCATTGTTCAGGACTGAGTAAGAGACAGTTTGGCATTGTACTGCATAAAGTATTCCCATTTATTGGTACGATGAAAGGACCAACAGTCGATGGCAAAAGAGTGCAAGTTTACTCTGGCTTGATTAGAAAAGGAAACGATCCTGTCACAACTTTTCCTCACCACATTTTGTTGGACCACAGTTACTCAGCAGTGAAGTTCGCTGTTCAGGATACTCGTGTCATAAATGTAAGGGAAGTGCAAAGCGCTACAAACAATCTAGAGACAAGTGACATCAAGGACTCAGACTGCGATTTGACATCTACTGTCAGTGATTCAGATTGCGACTTAACTTTTACTGATGAGGACTACATACCATTTGACTCATCTACTAACAACAGACCATCTACTCAGACCATAGATATAGACAAAATTATAGGTTGTTTTCCACCAGACCTTAAAAATCATCCCAACTTCGCCCAACTCCTCCAAGATGTTATTGATCATTGTTCTAAATCTTCCAAAACAGCACGCAGATGGAAGATTAAGTAAGTTTTTAAAAAAAATTTTTCTGTATTTAATCATTCTAATAAAAAAATAGTTGATACAGTGACAAGTACTAAAGAATGCTTAACAAAAACTTTATTCTTTTATGTGGATTCCTGCTAAATTAAATACTTATCCTTACGATGTTTCGTGGACATGGAAAGACTTAAACCAATTGTGGATTGCAATCTTGGACATGGAGATCAATGTGTTAGACTTATAAAGGCTCCTAATATGACTACCTACAGATTTACAAATAGTTGCAGTACCAACGCTCAAGTAGCTGGTAATTGACACTCCCAACAGTAAAATTTTTGGTAAGAGATTTTTCACAAATAAATTTTTGTATATCAACTTGTTGAGCTAGGTTTTGGAATACTTTTTATTCATCTGATGTCATGGCTGCTGTATATGGTTTTCAATTTAATGGCACTACTCAATAGGAACAATCTATTGCAAAAGGTCTCTAAGCATGTATAATAGCATTTTTGTCGGATTTTTGCAACTGCAACTAATACTTTTCATACTCAAAAAATGAATTGCTTTTATTCACAGTTTGTTTTCTAATAAAGCGTGCTCACCAATTGAATCTTTGAGTCTGTCTATAGTATATTTCTTGGGAGTTATGTTTGATATCAAAAAAACATTGGCCCACATTCATTTGTATAGAGATCCCTCCACTGTGCAAGAAAGCACTTTGAATAAAACAATAAAACTCTCTCTTTCTTCTTACCATCGCCTATCGCAACACTCGGAGTACCGGTGAGTAAGACCTATTCAATAGATGGTAAAAATATACATGTACAAAGCAATAGGTTAATAATAATTATTATCAATCAAGCTCAAAATTCTTAGAAATATATAACTTCACTATTTTACAGCTGTTTGTGTCACTTTTGTTTATAAAAAATACATGCATATCACTATTAAAATGTTGTAATTTAAATCGTTTACACCAGGAGAAAAATCAATTTAAAAAGAAGTTTATCAATTTCATATATCAAGTGCGCTAGTCCTTGTGTAGTGAAATCATCATCAAATGCTCATTATGTCTCGAGTCTCAAATTTTTACAAGACAATGTCTCGAGTTTCGTCTCAAACTTAAAAAGCCTGTCTTGTTCCACCTCTATTTGATGATGCATGAGAATTACATTATTTTATGAAACTTTGCTATAATATTTTGAAACATAAAGCGAGTTTGAGGCAGCAAGCACTGAAATGTTATAACATTATATATAGATAATAATATTTAAACTTACCACATTAATAATAATATTTTATTACACGTTTGTTTTGATATACTTTTAGCCCAAATATAGACAAATTTTAAATAATTAGGTTGTATGGATGTGCATTCATATAGGTAGATATTGTAGTTTTGACACCTGTAGGGGAGTTACAAATGTAGCTGACAAACTAAGCTTACAAACAATGTAAGCTGTACCAACTTAACCATTAAGCTACATGCAATACAATAGATTTTTTGGGTAAATAGTCATTACATAGGTTAAAATACTTGCGCTGCTTGCTTGGGGTTAATAACTAGCACTGTTGACCCACGATTATTAAGCTGGCCCAAAACGCAGGTATTTTTTAGTAAAGATCTAGCTTCCCAGGTAAGTTGTTCAAATGCATTAGGTAAATATTTTATTACCTGTGCATTGTTGGGCATTCAGCTAGTTGTTATATAATAGCAACTAAAGCATTGTTTTGCTGTAAACACATTCTGAAAATAGGACAAACATCGGAGCTGTTATATCAAATGTGTTCATATTTTATAACATCTAACTTAAACCTAGCATTAACAATGGTTAGCATGTTCACAGTATTGAAATATCCGTACAGTTTTCTACGCATGTACATGTAGTACTACTAATATTTGTAATGTACAGGTGATTTGAAAACATGTAATTCTTGTGCATTGCATTAATAAGAATGTAGAAAATGAGAGTAATCATTCAAAAAGGGCATTTAACTTTGTAAAGAGATACTTTCCAATTATTTAAAGTTTTATGGAAAGCTCTAAGTTCTACCTGACCTTTGTTTACAAGTATAAGTCAGGCTTATCCGCTCCTTCAGATATACATCATGGTTACATCTAACTGGGGTCATTGTGATTATTAAAGGATAATCAGAATGACCCCAGGTAGATGTTATCATAACAGTTATTTCTAGGGCAGATAAACTTGATTTACATTTTATATGTATAACGCATTTATATTTTAAAGCAAGTTTACATTTAAATAAATTAAAGACATTGTTCCATTGAAAACCATGTTGGTGATGAACAATGATAGCACTAATGAGATACTGTGTATGGTTGCTCTATATTGTTCGGAACACACCATTATATTATATTACAGGCAGTATTTTGTCTGTCAGCTGTTGCTTTAGGATTCTCCACTTTAATACATTTTCAAAAACTTGACTGAAAACTGCTCTTACTGGTTCTTCTTTAGACTAACCACTTGCTACTTCTGTTGTATAATCATGTTAGTGGGCCACAGGCTATACTGATGTCACGACAGTTACAGGTAATTATGAGAAGTCAAACAAAGTCAGTGATATAGTAGTGACATATTAGAAGGATTAAAACTTGGTATAAAGGCTAGTGGAGGAGAAGACCAGTCTCTTCTTTGCTACACCTGATATAAGTAGACCATTATTTATACAACAACCCCAAATCTAGTAGCACTTATAATCCATGCCTTGATCTATTATGTACTGTATATACAAATAAAGTGCAAGATCTGCACGTTTTAATGTATGACCTCTTCATGCACTTAGCAAATGTTGAAAATATTTCTCCTTTATTTCTAATGGGGTGATGAATCGTACAAAAAGTGAAAATGTACAGCTCCATATCATTGACATGATTATGAAATAGGTAGATAATTGGTAGTTGAAACTGTAACAGCATAACTTTCACGTTTCTCTATATAAAAAACCATAGTGGTCTAGAATACCTGACCTGTAAACAACAAGTTGCAGTTCAATTTCCGAAAAAAGGCCACCAGTGGTGAAGGAATGGCATTCAACCTTAAATTGCTCTCCGTAAGGAGACCATAAAGCCAAGACCATAAAGACATTTTATAGCAATGCTCTTACAAATGCGCACGGCTTCAGCTTGCGGCAAATTAAGCAGATGCTATGCTCACCTTCGAGGGATTGCTAACACACATTCCGAAGCCATAGTGATGTCAGAGAACATTACCAGTAAACATTTTTAGTGCATATGAAAATATTCTTCACAGCTGCACCGACTAATGGCTTGCTGTGAATACTGAATAGGGAACACACATCGACATAGCAGCATATTTGTTAACAATGCGCTGCCTTCTCTTAGTACTATGTCCTGTGAGCGCATGGACGATAATGGTTCTCCCCACTTCCTATAACCATGGCTTTTCTTGGCAGGTTTTAACAGTGTCTTCCATTATCAGTGCCATTGCTTTCTGTTGGGTGTTTTTATTGAGACACTATCTCTGGCTAGCAGGCCATTGGCTAGCATAGGAGCTCCTCCGCCCTTTGTCAGGTTTTGCTTTGCCAGGTTGCTAGCCACCCTCCTCATCCACGATGAAACGCAGATGGGGGAGATGGTTTAGTCGCTGACGACTTGACCACAAGATGCTAAAAAACTGTTAACCAGTAATTAAATAGAATTGATACTTCACACTAGCCAAAAATCCTGATTTGTTATAGTCACAAGTCAAGACATTCAAAGTCAGTCACATGTGTATAGAGCAGTATACCTGCGTGACTGTGTAACGCTCATTGCTGTAACAATGCTATATTGCTGTCCAAGATGGCGCCACATCTGCTAAGCAGTATAATATGTATAAAACATGCTAATACAAAACTAAAGATTTCAAACAGATTGTAAGTCTAAAAATGGTTTCAGGCAAATAATGCCAAAAGTAGAGCATAAAAAATTAACAAAAGGTGTTAAGAAGGAAATTATCATATTTGAAAATATCGAGTCCAAAAGAGTGAGATCACGTTAAAAACCATTTCCTATGCAGGTACAGAAGTAATCAATGATTTCCCAGTAAGCTGTGTTTAAACAGTCTTAGAATAACACACATTTACAACATCTCCAAATATTTGTAAAATGAGATCAACCCTATTAACATAGCGTACAGATAGCTGAGTGTCTTTAATTTCGATGGTTGGCACAATGCGAGCTAACAATTGACAGCCATTGTTATTCTCCCCTGCCCGGGTATCATCTCCACAACTAAGGGACTTCTGCAACCATAAAACACTACAATCATGCAAACTAACCTTTCTGCGTATAATAAGCACTTAGGAAAAAATGCCTTATCCACATCATGATGACCAATCTGCAGAGTTAATGATCAAAAAAACACAAGGCATATGAAAATTTTCTTTTTAACCTTTATAAAGGTTAACTTTACCATTTTCTGAACTTTACTTGGACTGCATCAAGATTTATCACCCCTGGCTTGAAATTTCCAAGCAATGGGAGATAGTTTGCGAGGTATAAATTTAAATATTTTCTTTTCATCTAGTCTTGAACAAAACTTGGTGTAATAAAAAGTGATTTTATTCACATTATACATTTAATCCTGTAGCCCGAATTACCATAATCTTATACCTACCAGATTAGCTTGGTTTACTGTAGCAGGAATTACAACCGATCTATCGTCTGTGTCACTCAAAGAGAGACAGATTACCATGTCATCAGGATCCTTCCTCTTCAAATCCTTGTAGCTGTAACACATTACTGCATTTGGCTGGTTTGTCTGGTGCATATAAAATAATTTTAGATGATTTCTTTTTTATATTTTACACTAGAAATACTCTGGCCACAAAGAAATATAATCAGATGCACAGGATATTTTCAGATATGTTGATCTACGGCGATGTAAAACAATCAGTTAACACTATGGCGCACAGCAAGGTCTTTACACACATCTAAATTTCTGCCCATTTTAAACATCAGTCTTAGTGTAACTTGATAAATCATACAAGCATGTTTGGCCAGTGAATTGCAAGTTTAAATACCTACTGTTTAACCATGTTAAGCAACCTATGCATACTCCAACATGCCATTGTTTATCACTAAGTTTCCATGATGTGGTTAATCCGTGAGTTGGCATCATCCACAAGATAGAAATGGCAAAAACCGCAAGACAAGCGAGTTTCATTACTTGTAAATTTTTATTCAATGTTTCGTGCTTACGAAAGATGGAAACAGAACTTGGAAATGATGTGTGACAAAATGCTGACTAAGCTATTCCATTTGAAACATTTTCAACATTTCATTCATTCCTATTGCGAAAGCGATAGGAATGAATGCTGCCCAAGCGAGACATAGAATTCCTGATATTTTTAAAGAAAGCACCAATGTTAATCCGAAGCAAGTGAATGTCCATTGATGGTAACTCACGTGTGCACAATTCCAAATCCTCAACATCCACACAATGGAAACATAGCAAATGGCAGCTGGTAAAGGAACTGGCAGCGTGCCAAACTTGCGCATTGAACAATCTTGTAGAACAGACAATTGAAGTGCTCTGCAAGCCACTCTTCACGACATGGCCAAACGTCATGAAGAGTGGCCATCATCTTCATCGACCAAATGTTATAACACATGACAAGATCGATAAAAATATAGCCATGGATCAACATCATTGATACTTTGCATTTTCAGCTTTCGCGGCTCCATTACTTCAGGGGCAAAAATACTCATTAAAAACTTAGACAAAATAAATAAAAATTAGATCATCATCATGATAGCCGTCGTAGCGCTTGGCCATTTTTGGTTACATTTTATGAAGTATCAATGTGCAAAGTGTTATGTTTACAAGTTGAAAAGCTTTAGTAATTGCTTTAAACATGTATTGTGGTCATAGACATGTTCGCTATACAAGCTCAACGTGACAAGTCAGCGTATGCAGCAAATCATGCAAGTGTTAAAAGTACACGTAGAACCAAGGATGAGTCAGCAATCACTACTAGAAGAAAAACAGCAATTGACCTAATTGCAAACTACTTAAAGGTTGACTTACAACAAAATTCACATTACAGTTATTTGGTATCAAAAAGTTCACCATGTCTTACTATGCTGTGTTACAGGTGCAAAATATGTGGAAATGTGAATACAAGCTCTTAAAAGCTCAAAAACGAACAGTTAAACACAGCAATCACAAAAACGCCTTATGTTGGAATCCCTCTCCAAAGCGGCTCAAATGGGAAGTAGTTGAACACGGTGTGCCTCTGTTTACACTTTCATGCAACGTCATTCGTCAAAACATGTTCACAAATATACATAACACATTCAATAAAAGCATGTGTATTGTCCTTACGCATCTATTCTATCATAATTGTAAGCCGTCACTTTGATCACTGATATCTCACAACCTAGCCTAAAAATTAGTTTAATTTTTTAATCTTAGCTCGGAGAAGTGCATATCATCCTCTGATAAACATGATGAGCCTGTTGGTCACCTGTGATGGTCGAAAAATGCTGCAGAAATTGTTCGCGCCATTTGACAGGATGTATGGATCACATGATCAGATTACGACGAGATGATTTGACCAAGGTGAAATGAAACTGTAAAGAGCGAGCATCTATATTTGATAAGGGCTTTCCGGTAGAACCCGAAGTGTTTGTCATAAACTAGTGCTACAAGACAATTTATATTGAACCTTTTATTTCACGTGATAACATCACGTGTCAAAACAATAACCATGTCAAGTTGAGTATGTCATTAAAAATAAAGGTATTTCAACCTACGACGTTTTCGTGATGGCTGCGACTTATTGTTCGTTTTTGAGCTTTCAAGAGCTTGTAATCACATTCCCACATATTTGGCACCTACAACACAACAGAGTAAGACATGGTGAACCTTTTGATACCAAATAACTGTAATGTGAATTTTGTTGCAAGTCAACCTTTAACTAAATAGGAATACCGTACGGCTCCTACAACATAAATAATCCTTTCCTGTAATGTTTACGTTATAGGATTATACGTTTTAAGAACAGTAAAATACATGTAAATTTCCTAATTCATTTCAAGACCTTTTCAAACTCATCCCTCTGGTCGTTCAAAAAAAAATCTAGACTCAACATGTTTAATTTGTGGGCTGTAGCGTAACTGCAACATTATTAGTCTGCATCGACAACTTTTCTCCTTGTTATAATTAATCTCACTGGTTTTATAGACCACTATCACGGTAATTCTACAATAACTTGATAGAAAGCGCACATCTTCGACTTTCATTTACAACGATTGATTTATTTTTTAGACAGGAAAGTGTACTCTGCAAAGTAAAACTAATAATAAATATTTTATACGTCTTCAACAAAGCAAAGCAATATTTTACAAACAAGCTGTACTACCTGTTCGTCGTCTATCTGTATCTAGGGGGTCAAGGTCAGAATAAAAGAGAACTTTCGATGATACTCCAACTCGTGACATTTGAATTGGTAGACCAACACTGTAACATCTGCATCAATCGATCGCCTTTGTATTTATGAACAATGCGCAACTAATCTTTTCTCTGTTTGGTCGACACATCTGGCGATCAATCACAACGAACTAGATTGTTGCAAAAGTTGTATATATATATATAAAGTTGTATAATAGGTATAACTCGATACGCATGTTGTTTTTTCTTTCACAAGTGCGGCGAGATAATTAACATTCAAATCGATTTTGAATGAAAACTCGCCCGACTAGGCACTTTATGTTATATGAAACTTTTTAGGTAGTAGAAAACAAAAACTTCACATCAATTTTTTACGTTATCTGGAATTTACATTATAAGATATATACGTTATATGAGGTATACGTTATAGGAAGTATACGTTATAAGAGGTATACATTATAGGAGGTATACGTTATAGGAAGTATACGTTATAGGAGGTATACATTATATGAGGTATACGTTATAGGAGGTATACGTTATATGAGGTATACGTTATAGGAGGTATACCTTTTAAGCGGTATACGTTATAGGAGGTATACGTTATAGGAAGTTTACGTTATAGGAGGTAAACGTTATATGAGGTATAAGTTATAGGAAGTATATGTTATAAGAGGTATATGTTATAGAAGGTATACGTTATAGGAGATATACATTATAGGAAGTTTACGTTATAGGAGGTATATGTTATAGGAAGTATACGTTATAGGAGGTATACGTTATATGAGGTATACGTTATAGGAGGTATACCTTTTAAGCGGTATACGTTATAGGAGGTATACGTTATAGGAAGTTTACGTTATAGGAGGTAAACGTTATATGAGGTATAAGTTATAGGAAGTATATGTTATAAGAGGTATATGTTATAGAAGGTATAAGTTATAAGAGGTATACGTTATAGGAGGTATATGTTATAGGAGGTATATGTTATAGGAGGTATAAGTTATAAGAGGTATAAGGTGTAAGAGGTATACGTTATAGGAGGTACATGTATAAGTTATAAGAACTATACGTTATACGAGGTATACGTTATAGGAGGTATAAGTTACAGGAGGCATCAGTTATAAGAGGTATCCGTTTTACGAGGTATATGTTATATGAGGTATACGCTATATGAGGTATATGTTATAAGAGGTATAGGTTATAGGAGGTATAAGTTATAGGAGATAAACATGATAGGGGTGTCTACTGTATATGACACAAAGTACTTGTGAGACCCGTCATCATGCCTCTTAAAGACCCTCAACTTTTAATTTTCTGGAATTTCCGTTATAGGAGATAAACATGATAGGGGTGTCTGCTGTATATGACACAAAGTACTTGTGAGACCCGTCATCATGTCTCTTAAACACCCTCAACCCTCACAATAGTCTAACGAATCTAAGAAAAAAAGGATAATGCTTATGATTAATGAAAGAGTAACTTTATTAGATATGATAAAGGCAGGTAAAATTAGTTTTTATTTTGAGGATTTTCATTTTTCCAAGAAAGGGAGGGGTGCCAGTGGCCCCGATTGACCGTACAAAATGAGGGCTCACTGTATATTGTGAAATGGCATAGACTGACTAACAAATAATAAAACTTATTCTTTACAAAGATCTCTTGAAAAATTGATAAAATTTTACTCATGAACTTTAGCTATATTTGACTTAGTTTAGAGAACAATTCAATTATTTAACCCACTATATAGTGAAATCAGGACACAGCTATAGTTTTTCATCATGACAATCTCTACCTACCAACACCCGACACTGAGCTGCTTGCACTGAAATGCTGGCAAAATATCACAGGAAGTCCTACAGAGGAAGGGGGTGTGTCTATGAGCTCCAGATGACTGGATGCTGTGTATCTCTGTTATGGAGAAGTAAGGTAAACCCGCAACCAGAAGCCTTGTGTCCAGATGATGAACCTCTGCAAGTAAACATATGAGCTAGGAGATTACAACTTCAACTGTTTTAAATCTCACCAACTTCACCACTGATTCTCACCAAATCCGTTAAATTTTTACAACAAATAATAACACCTAATGAACAATAAAATTACAATTTTGTCAAATCCTGTTGACTAGAGCTGGCTGTTTTTTGTTGGATTAAGACATTACCTCTTAAAATATTATATTTGGAATATTTGCAGCAGTTAAAAACTTTTAACTTACACGCACATACAAATTCATGACTATATTTTATCAATAGTTTAAAAAGTTTAAAAATTAAAATTATTTCGTACTACTACTGAAGAACATTTAAAAATAGCAAAATATTTTAACTTTTATTGAAAAGAGAAAGTTTTTTAAAATTATGCTTACAGAGGTGTACAACACCAGAGAACAAGTATAAGGCCTCTTCCTCAACTCTTTTACTACAAAAACCATTACAGCGTCTTGCCTATATTGCACTTTTGGACAGAAAGCAAATTTAAAAAACTTTAAGAAAACACCATGTGCAACTGCGTAGAAAAATGTATTGCTTTTTCGTCACAATAACTTCAAGTTGAGATATCTGATGATACCCTAAGCAAAAAACTGACATTGTTAGTTTCCTTTCAACTCAGAATTCAAGGCATAATATAAATCACTAGCTTTTCATTTTACAATAATAAGCTAGGAAGTAACGAGGCCTGCTCTTTGGTCATACTGAAACATTGTCTGTTTCTACGGCTAATTTTACAAAATTGAAAAAATGATGCATAAGTTGTGACGACTTTTGCATAGAATCTTATGCTAGTTTAAAGAACTCTGGTTTGGAGCTGTAGAATAAAAAAGTGCAAATGTTTTTAAAAAAAAACAATTAAACCAAAAGTTTCGCAGTAAAAAAATTACCTTCCTTAAAATACTGAACAAGAATTACGTACGTACAAATAAATGACTGTGATACAGTTAATCCAGCTTTTTGTATAAAAACTATTTTTACAAGAAAAAATTTATTTGTTGAAGCTTTCTTAGGGCTATTCCACTGGTTTTGTGGTAATTCTACAAGTGGACAATAAGATCAGCATGCAAGTTGCATGTACATCACCTTCAGGTATGATTGCTAAGTCTTTAGCGTTCGGTGAGAAGAGATAGATGATATCATTCTCACGGAGTAAACAATGCTTCAGCCGATCTTGATGCTTCAACCGATCTCTAAAGTGTTTTTTATCACAACCATTCTGATAAGTTACTGTGGCACCTGTCACCATGTTCCTTCCTGAGGGTGATTCCCCTGCTAATACTTGTTTACTGTTTGATTTCACCATTTGGTTTTTAATTATTGTTTGTGCGAATGTTGGTGTCACCTGATAGGCAGTTGCTATTGCCTCATGAGTACCTGCTACTTGTGCCAATGTTGTAGACACTTGCTCTAGATCTCGTGCACACGCTCCTTGTGTTAATTTTGACGTGATTTGATGGCCACTGATAAATGGTTCTTTGGCACTCACTGCTTGTGTCGATGATATTGTGTCCTGAACAGGCGTTGTGATCTTACAATCACCTGCTTCTTGCGTCAGTGCTGATGCCATTTGTCGAATATTTGTTGGTGCATCTACTACTGGAGTTAATGTTAGCTGTTTAACACTTTCAATTGGTTTATGAGTGCCTGCTGACCGGGTCACCCTTGTTGCTACCTGGTGAGCATTTTTTGTTTCTTCATGATCACCTGCTGCGTGTGTCAACGCTGATGTAATCTGTGGAACACTTGTAGTCGGTTCATGATCACCTGCTGCGTGTGTCAATGCTGATGTCATCCGTGGAACACTTGTAGTCGGTTCATGATCACCTGATGCTTGTGTCAGTGTTAGTGCCACCTGCTGAACACTTGTAATTGATCCATGAACACCTGTTGCTGGTCTTAAAGTTGATGTGACATGCTGAGCACTTGTTGCCCCATGAGCAGTCATTGTTGGCACCACCTGTCAAAAAGTGCATTATTTTATTAACATATGAGAGATGCTTTCATCAAACCCAGCAAAATCTATATACTAACTCGAGTAACTAATACTTTAATTTATTTTTAAATATTTTAACAAAAATTGTTTAAATGCAGCTAAGATCCTACTCATGGTCGCCAAACCACATGACTCATTCTTACGCGCGACATTAAATTCTCATAAATATTTAACTCTATACCTGACACAGCTTATTGAACATTTTAAACTTGAAACACTACAGTTAATACATGAAAGTGAAAGTTAAGAAACTGGCAAAAGGTAAAAAAATGACGTAACAAATATAAAAATATATAAGATTAGTTTTAAGTTAACCAAGTAAGATATACCGCACATCTCTATCACCACTTCTCTCCCCAAAACTGCATCTCTATGCCTACACTACCATTCGCGTGTTTCGGGGGTAAAGTAACGACAAAAACATTTTTATTAATTATATATTCCACTTAGTTTTTACACAGTTAATTTAGTTTTTGAACAAGTTAATGTAACGCACTTAAATGCTGCGCGTAATTATCTGCATCATTTATTAAGGAGCTATGATTGATTCTTAATGATGCGATTATCAGAAAGATGTTTCAAGATTAAAATCGACAAAACCTGCTCACAGTTAAAACGATCAAATTCAAGCGAAAGTGCGATTATGGCGTCTATAGTTGAACTTCGGCAAAGAGACCAACAGAATACCGATGCGAAACGATGCAACTTAAATGCAATAGCCGATGCCAATTACGTTAGAGACAGACAGTCTCTCAACTAGTCACGCCATTTCGGCATATATTTTTCATCTGAGCGTTTTGACAGCAATTAAGTTTTGTAGATTTTAATCTTAAAACATTCTGGCAGTCAGATCACCTCAAACATCACAAACAATCACAAATGATAGGAAAATATTGATACTTTTTGATAAAGTCTACAAAAATCTCTGATCATGTTCATCTTTAAGCTGTAAAAGAAGTGAAACCACTTAGAGTGCATTCTCATAAAAGCTGATACATGACAGTTTTGACATATAAAGCACATCTTGGAATAAATAATTTTTATACATAAAAATATTTACTTGGTTACATACCTGACCACGTTGACCATTGCTGTCATTTGCTGTAAGATCAGTAACATCATTCTGTTTACAGATATGAGACGTATCCCGCTTATCCTCTGTGTTACTTGCCTTACTGGTTGCCTCAGGATCATCTGGATCTATTGTAATGCTCCACTCTCTCAGCTTCCGTACCTATGATACGCAGGCTTCCTCTTACCCTCAAGTGTAGAAACTTCTTGAAAACCGTTTTGCTTAAAAAATAGATTTTCTTTTAAGATTTTGAGTGATAAGTTACAGTTCAAAGTCAAAAAGCCGCACCCTGCGGCTTGCTGACACTATGCCGTTCGTTTGCTTGTTGCATGGCAACCACTAACAGTAGCTAAATATTTTTTTAGTTGTTTTTCACAAAACTCTCTACAAAATGCAACATACTTGAAATTTTATATCGGCAAATTAAGTAATTTCATTATTTTCCAAAATAGGCAATCAAAAATGAAGGCTAAATTGCCAGAGCCAAGTATCCGGTTTAATTTAGCTTATTGCTATGAAATGAGTAACACAATCATCGTGAATTCTGTTATGTAAAATCCTGAGGAGTTTCTGATTCTGTTGCAACCAATCAAAAACGTTTTAGCATAGTTTATGATCGACCGATCTGACTGGTAAGTTACCCTTATCCAACTATTGTTTTTCACAGGCGCTTTTGGTTTCGGAAGTTTCTCAGTAAGTATTTTGTCTACAAACAACTTTTTCAATTAGCTTAGAAATAGACCAAATAAACACCTTTACTTTGTCCAAACTTACATAAAACCTTTCCACTCTAAGCTTCCAAGAATACAACAGAGCATTGATCACACAGCTTCTACAATCCTACTCATAACTCCTCGTGGTGCTTGATGAAAACATGTCCTCTGTAGTGCAAAATAGTAAAACTAATACGATGACCAGGTTTCAGTATTCACTATGATGTACATGGCTAACATGAGGTCACAAAACATGTGTAATATTATTGTTTGTTCTTATAGCCAATAATCTTCTGCCATTTTCTTACCCATTATTATGGAATAGAAAAATTTACTAAAGCTAGCTAGTTTATATATCATTAGAAAGGAGATTTTGTGTTGAATTTCAGTTTTCAGTTTAAAAAAATACCAATTACTTCTGAAGTTATGAAATATTATATATGGCTATGTCGACATTTGAATTTTTTTGAAAATTAATTCCGACTTTGAAGAGTTAAGATTTTATGCTACTAGCCATATGTGTATAGCCATTCAACCGTTAAACACCAAAAATGTACGAACGATATATAGAACACTTGCAATGTCAGCCTCACTGTTTTGCCAGCAAGGATGTGGTTGAGAAGACGAATCCCAGTGCATAATTGAGCTTTCTCTGTCAAAGAGAAGCCATGATCCACCATAAAACATCTGAACTTTGCCAAGTATAGATCCATTAAATTTATCAAGCTAAAACAAATAAATGAAGCTAGAAATTTACAGATTATCAAGTAAATAAAATGAATTAATAAGTAACAGGTTATCCAAACTCTAACAGTGAGCCACTGCTGGTCCTATCCCAATAGAGCTACAATTTCTTGAATTGACGACTAAGTGAATGTCATAGGAAACTAACAGGAAACACTGTTAACAGTCATTTATTGTTTTAGTATAGCAACTACCACGCTGTTTTATTTCTACTAAAATGATGATCGGTACAAAGACCTGATGTCCATCAAGATGTTGAGAGAGAAATTCATGACTCGTTGACAACCATATCACAAACAATTACCCATTATTGTTTTTTATTAATTCTAATCAACATCAGAATATGGGTAGACAACTCTGTATCCGTTAGCAATGTTTCATCTGTTCGTTAGCTTTATGTGAATGCAGGTTCAAGTTAATAGTGTAAAGCAGTTCAGCAAAGAAATCAAAGTTATTCTAAGAAGGCCCAAACTAAGATTGATTCATTTTGTACTAACTATGGGTAAATCTGAGGAAGAATGTCTGACTGTTAATCAGTCCTCTTTGCAATATCTAATAACCAAGCAATTTGGTACAGGTGATAGTATTGAGTTAAACAAGAGTTAAAGCAATAACAGGTAGTCAAACAAGGTATCTATTCGTCCAGTAACATCGCATGTTACTGTTGATTTGTCCAATAGAAACGCTAGCTGGTGTTGATTTGTCCAATATGGAAGCCAAGTATTTAAAACCAAACTAAATGAACCTCAGAAAATAATGAACATTATAAAAGCAAGTTCTAGATAGAGCCGCGTACTATCGGCATTGGCTAGACGAGAGTAATCATTGGTTGGCATTGGCTGGACTAGAGTAATCATTGGTTGGCATTGGCTGGACTAGAGTAATCATTGGTTGGCATTGGCTGGACTAGAGTAATCATTGGTTGGCATTGGTTGGACTAGAGTAATCATTGGCTAGACTAGAGTAATACAATGATGATACATGTACAAATAAAACTTTACGATATAACTTCATAAGAAGCCTATTTACCTATGACCTCACCTATTCATAGTATGAGAGTTTATACCTCATTATCCTGATGAATTGATGACCTGGGCGTGTAGAAGATAATAAGAAGGCTACTGTGAATAGTGAAATGGCGGTTCTGCTAAAATTGTTCTTCAATATTTGTATTTTAAATATTTGTTCAAATAGCGTTATGCTTATAAAAAAACTAAAAAAATGCATATGGTATGTACAATTTTGTATTTTAAATTATACCCCAACAAACCTGATAAGTGGGTGAAGGCACAATATACCAGGTCATCTAAACATCTGATGGATATCTACTGACCTTTACACGATTCAAGCGGAGAATTTGGCCTACTTTACAAGCAGGAAGTTCCTTTGCCTGATCAGCAAATATAGAAATAGTGAACCGGGATTTGGTATTGTGGAGCGACTCATTATGCAGACTAACCGTTGTGTAGTAGCCTGTAACATGAAAAAAAGTGAATGGCGAGTGCCAGTCATAGACAACAGATTAAATTAGGAGAAATCACTACATGTTCATGAAATAATCCAACTGAACAGCTCTTAGTTCATCAAAAAAGGTTCCGGTAGGTTTAGAGACAAGCTGAAGTAAATGAGAACCAAATACTCAAAAGAGGGACTGACATCTTTGGCTCTGGAGGGGACATAAAACGCCAGGTACAAAAAATCCTGGTGATCCCGCAGAAACAGGTACTGTATCTTGGCCAGTGTAAGGCCAACGCAGTCAGGGGAGTCAGCTTAGTGTTTGCCGGCTTTTCAGCGGCACAAACTCAACTGGCCTGATGCATCACTAACTAAACTGTATTGGCAACCGTGCTCTGCATTGCATAAGTGTTGCTAGGCAACCTAGTGGTTCCTCTCTCCCTCCCTCTCCCTTCTTTTTTTCTCTCAAGCCAATCCACCATTCATTCACATAGATCTGCTTTTCACTCGCCTCAGTCTAGTTTGCTAGATCCCCGACACCTACTAACATACTTGGCTATATATAAAAACTAGCTTTGCATAAACACTAGAAAATTTATTTGTATTTAACATATAACAAAATTTGCCAATCTAACTTTCAAACTACATATTATGAGAAAAGTGTTTCGTGTAATTGAAATAAATTAGGAGGGAAAATAAAAACAACTGTAAAGGTTTTCAAACTTTGTCAAACAATTTTTAAACTTCATATCATGAGGAAAATGTTTCATGCAAGTCGAATAAATTTTCAAAAATAAAACGATTATAAAATTTTTTAGATGTAAATGTGAAATAATTAGCAAGTAGTAGCTAAATTAAGTTGGTTTTGTTACAATTACAATAAAAGATGATTCGTTAATGATACAATTAATACGAACTGAGAAAACAAAATAAAAATCCTGAATATGTAGAATTAATAATAACAATTTTTGCATAAAAGTGTGTGTGTATAAAAAGCTTACTGTTCCACTAAAAGCTATCCATCAAAACTTCGAATACGACGATGCTGGTACCTTTCGACATCGGTACAAATGTAAAAATGAGATATAGGAGTGTCTTTGTCTAATTGATTAGTGAGAGAATGTAGAGGCTCTTTCCACAGAGACGATATAATTGTTCGCGTGAAAAAAATTGGCCTTGACTCCAGATATAGTAATTGAACCTTACGAAAAAATATTTCTTAACAGGGGCATCGTAACTCGTGGCCGCATTGATAAAATAATCAGCATGTGCTATAATGTAGCTATAACCGGAATGACAGATCCACAGGCAGACATACTTTGAGACATACATATATATTGAGAGTTATTATTTTGGTGTTCTATTTTTCAGTGGAACTTTTTTATCACAAAATTGCAATATTCATTCAACTGGGCTTTATGATAACAAATTAGCAATTTGTTACAATCAAAATCGTAAAAAAGTATTGTTACAATCAGAATACACCATAGACATCTACATCCAATCTTCTCACTTTTTGAACTCACGCATCAGTACATTGTAAACGACAACTTATGATTAAGCAATATAAAGATTTGACTTTTTTTGTTGTACTTTGTTAAAATGAACGGTAAGACAACTCCTAATATACCCAAGGTTTGTTGCTTGTAAAGAACAGTGGTCTGGGATGCATTCAGCCAGGGTTTATTAATGTTCTACCTAAAATTTATAAAACAACTTTTAGCAAATGATTGATGGGTAGGGTATTGTGATGTTTTGACACATGACGTTGTTTATGTATGTTTTTATTGATCTAATTGATTAGAACCTTCTGGAACATCACTGGCATGAAAATATTGTAATCAGAACACATCTGTTTTTCTGTTTCTGTTTAGTTTGATAAATAGAGAAATAAGTCGAGCCGTGTAGTTTGTACAGACTGACCAAAATTATACTCCAGTAACTATGTACTCTTCAGTGATGAACTTTTCTATTGTCTATAATACTGTGAAGGTTATTTTTTTCCTCCACAAAAGCAAATGGCTTGTAAACAAAAGCCGATAAACTTGCACAGAGAAAAAATTATTGCCAGGACAACCCAGAAGTAATAGTGTCTCCAGACATTTTTAGTTACAAACGATTACAAATATTAGCTACATACTTGTTCCTCGAGATGCCATATAAATAGGAGTGGCATATTTTACTACTCCATAGATGTGTACTTGTGAGAAACCACATGAAGGTATATTCTCCAGAGAGGTGTATGTATACTGCAAAATAATTTGTAGGTTGTCAAAATGCAGTTATGTCTACAATAACAGTATACAAAGTGAGACTGAGAAATTGCAATGATGAATATAACATGAGATGAATATAACAAATATAGAACTGTATCAATTAATAACAGATAACAATACAAATGATATCACCTCATATCTTGCTCTTTTCATCGTCAGTCTTTCTATAACCTGCATATAAAAGAAAGAACTCCTTCAAGATAAAATTTTTTATAAACACTTTTATAAACATTTTTATTTCATACTAGCGGAATGCCCGGGTATTAAAAATCAGCTTATAAATAGTGAGAGGTAATGTAGTTGCCTGCCATTTACCATTAGCCTGGCACATTGCCAATGGCTAATTTGAGTAAGCTTACTAATAAGAGCCGTGAGAGCAAGCATAAAATCAGATTGCGCTATAACAGAGCGTGGTAGCGTATTTTCACTCACATAGCCACATATATCGCCCAATGAATTCATCAATCTCGCGCAGCTTAACTGCTAAGGTTAATTGCCTGGCAAACGGGTAGTTCCGAGATCAAATCTTCTGCTATGTGGATTCTTCATTCCTAGATTTTAATGGCTATAGCTAGATAAACCGAACTATACACAGACACAAATTTCGAGATTTCCTTGATCTGATGACCTTCATGAGCGAGTTCCACAGCCTTATCCCTCAAATTTCTGGGTATAACAATCCTCTTACCTCTCAGTACAACACCCTGAACCTCACTAAGCTCAATAGACACACTTTTGAATGAGGAAGGACAACTCCCAAAATCATTGCTATAAATGGCCTGTTTCAAGAGCTTGATTTCCTCACACTGATTAGACTGGTCAACTATTTCCTCCTATGTCATAGCTTTCGGAACAGAGTCACGAGCTGTGTATTCCATATAACTCTCACTTGTAACATTGCTAATAAATGGAGAATCACCAACCCAATTCACCATCCTAGACAATGGATCTGCTGTTTGATTTGCCACTCTGATACACCACGTTGAACCTAAATGACTGCAACCTCAATGCCTATCACTCTATCCTAGGCACTGGCTTAGAACGAGGATTGTTGAGAATAAACTGCAAAGCCTTGTGATCAGTTATCAGCTCAAACTCTGTGCCTAACAAATATAGCTTAAAATGTTCACACGCCCACACCAATGAGAGTGCCTCACGCTCAGTTTGGCTGTAACGCTTCTCGATATCAGAAAGTGATCTATGACCATAAGCAATCACCTGGTTAACCCCTTGCTGTGTCTGTACAAGCACTGCCTCTAAAGCAAATAGAGATGCATCAGCAATTAATTTCGTCTTAGCATTAGCATCATAATGCGTAAGTGTTTTTGCATTGCTCATCAAGTGTTTGATCTTATCAAACGCTTTCCTTTGCTCACTTGCCCACCGAAACACAACATTCTTATGCATCAATCTCCGTATAGGCTCTGACACAGTTGCAAGGTCAGGGAGAAAGCGGCCCACAAAGTTCACCAGACCCATGAAACTTCTACACTCAGTTGCATTCTGTGGGGCTTTGAAATTAACTACCGCTTCTACTTTCTGAGGATCTGCCGATATACCTTTATCTGAGACAATAAAACCTAGAAACTTGACCTTGCTACAACGGAATTGGCATTTCTTCGCGTTCAAGGTTATACCAACATCTCTGAGTCGCTCAAGCAAAGCCTTCAACCTTATATCATATTCCTTTACTGAACTAGCTTGTAAGAAGATATCATCAGCCATGTTTTGTACACCCTCTAGATTTGACAAAACCTGCTGGATGATATACTGAAAACATTTCGGGCTAGCATTGACTCCCATTGTCAAACGCTTGTAACGATACAGGCCAAATGGAGTGGAGAAAGTGGTAATATCCCTGGATTCTTTCTACAATTCTACCTGATTAAATCCTTGATTCATATCTAAGCAAGAGAAAACCTTCCCTCTCTCTAAATTAGCAAGCATTTCCTTAATTGTGGGAATGGGGTGGCGTTCACGCGTAATTGCTTTAATTGCCCTTCGCATGTCAACCGTTACCCTAATGTCATCATTGTCTTTAAGCACACACCAGGAGACTGCTCCACCGGGACGGGACACCCACAACCTGCTCTATGACATCCTCACCCACCATAGCATCTAATTTCCTACGTAACCCCTCTCTGACTCCAAAGGGAGTTCTCCTAAGAGGTTGAGCTATTGGCTCTACTGTAGGGTCTATGTGGAATTTGACCTGATATCCTACCAGCTTACCCAAACCTTGGAAAACTGTCGGAAAACTTTTAATTATGTCATCAGAATTGCCAGGCAAAATGTTACACAAAACATTATCACTATATGACACTAAAGACAGACTAACAGCTGTTTCATGTGATAACAAGCATTTAGCCAAACCATTGTAAACATAGAAAATAGTACGTTCCGTTTTATGACCACATTGTACATTAGCACTGAATGACCCACACAAATCTAATTTTCTCTTGCTGCCATAGCCAAAAAGATTGTCATCATCATTGACAGCTTGCAGTGAGATGCTATGCGTGGACTTCAGCTTATTATAAGTGTCAACACCAATAATATTGCTGCAGGCTCCAGTATCAAGAATGAATGGAATTCTCTCACCCATAATGTTGATGTAGCATCTAGGCATCTTACTTCTAATATACTGAATGGCATACATGTCGCTATCGCTTGACTCAGGGTTGTTTACTGCGGACACGGTAGTAGACCTTTTAGGTTTTCCATTACAGAATTTAGATCCCGCAAAGTGTCCTTTTTTGTGGCATGTGTTACAGTTACGGTGCAGGGCTGGACAATCTGTACTGCTGCTAAGATGTTTCTCGCTCATACACCGGAAACATGCTTTCTTCTTAACAGTAGAACTAGGAGTAGACGATTTCTTACCATGCCTCTTTTGCTTCCTTACAGCTGAGACATGGACTGCGGGTGGGGTGGTGACACTCATCGAGTCTAATTTCTCTTCAATCTCCACTTGTCAAGCTATGGCTACCACTTCGAAAAGGTCGGCTTGTCTGTCAGCTGGCATTGCTGAAATCCTGTACCGAACTGTCGTACTATTGACACCTATCCGGAACTGTTCTAGCAGATTTTCTTCCAAATTAGCCTGAAACTCACACGTTCGAGCTTGAGATCGTAGTTTCAGCACAAACTCTGAAACTGACTCTGATGGACTTCTTTTCACCTTTCTGAATTTCGCCCGCTCCATCATCTTGTTCATTGTTGCTCCATAATGCCTTCGCAGCAGCTCAATTAAATCCTCTGCGTCCACTTCTTTTGGCTTCCTTGGTGCAGTTAGGCAGGCCAGCGTTTCATATTGCTCTTTTGACAGTCCCATGATGAGCACGTTTTTTCTTGTCCGGTTTGGTTCCGTGAAACGCATAATAACTGTCCAATTTTTCCAAATACGTCTCCACCTTCCCACCAAACACCGGAACCGCTGACGCTGTAGTTGCACCTGTTGCTGCCATTTTTACCAGTCTAGCGTAGAAACTTTTTCCTGCGTCGCCAATTTAATGTATTCATTTATACGTTGATTATCATTAGAAGTGCACAGGGAGCTTCTTGACTGTTTGCTGTGCTAGACTAATTTATTTCACTGAAAGATTTTGTCACAAACAAGTCAGCGATGAATCAAATGACACACAATAAGACAAACAATATTATAGATTGCCACACTGAAAGCATAACAAAGAAACATTTTTGCATTAGCTTGTAAAAACTGTTGATTCATATAATGTGTTGCCTCAGCTGACATACAGGTGTGATGATTATGAATAATCAAAGAATACAAACATTGGTACATTACACTGATGTCATGTTATCCTCAAAGTTACCTGAGATATTTAACCAAATCAACCTTGTCACAGATACCGATGGCACGCACACACAAGATATGGTGGAAGACAAGGGAGAAAGATCGACACCTCAAAGATCTTTGTGATAAAGAATCAGCAGCAGCTGTAGGTTAATTCTTCCATGTGACACATAATCTATATATATATTTCTCAATGTTGGTCATCCGTTGTTGTATATGTCCATATATAGCTATTAAAATCTTGGAATAAGGAATATGCAAAGCAGAAAATTTGATAGCAATGCTGTGCTACCAATGCCGGGTCGCACAGCTAGCAGACTATAATCTTCATTTTAACATGCACTATGAATCTTTTACATACTCTTATGAATATTTTAGCAAAGGATAGACTTTTTATAAAAATGGGAGGTAGTACATAGACAGCCATCAGTTTGAACTTTAAAGATTACTTTATTAAACAGTGGTGTAGAAAATCAGGTCATTATAAAAAACCAAAAAGTTAATGGTGCAAGCTATTGATATATGTTTGGAAATTATATACATGTATTATAAAGATCATATTAATACACTTGTATAAATATACCAAAAAACAAAAGATCTTACACATTTATTAAAATGCATAGAGTTAATATTGTATGTATTAATTTTCAGACTAAAATTAGAACAGTATAAATTAATTGAAGAGATATTTACTAATGAGGTTCCCAATATACAAATGCGGAGCCAGTGATAGTACAATTCATCAACCAGGGTAGGTTAGTGACTTGAGAATGCATCGCTTTATGCTGGCTAAAAAGTTAGTACTTCTATGTCATCATACATCAGGGAGTAAGGAGTTACAGGCTCTTGCCATCTGATAATCAACTTGCCGATAGTCGCAAACAGTCAAGAAAAAAAGTGAAAAAGAAAGTAGTGACTGCCTAAATGCGCAAGCCGGCTTCTGGGTGTATAGAGTTAATAAACTGGCAGGATTTAAAAATATATAAAAAGATTAGCACCAGAATATTTGGGCACTTAATTATAGACTTATCTCAGCAGCGTCTGAAAAATAACTATCTCGTTTAGGTGAATATTTGGTACAAGCTTTAATAAAATACAAAACAAAATACAAACAGGGAGTGAAGCCAGACTAGAAGACACACATACAATAATAGACAAGCAGCAAAATGCCCAAAACATCAAAAGATCCAAAGATTAAAAAAACATCAAAAATCAAATTAGAAACTTAAAAGCTGGGAGAAATCAATAATAGAAAATAAGTCAATCGCCCTGCCAGAGAACCACCAAAAAACATTGGAGATGAATCAGATGATTACACGTAGGGGCCTACGTGTATAGATCTAACATCCTTTGTCAGAAACGACCTAGATACTCGAAGCCAATCATGAGCTCCACCCTACTTGTCTACATCATGTTCAACTAGCTGGAGACTTGCACAAACAAGATATCTTCACACACCATGTAAAGCATGGAACCTTATGACTCAACCTACTGCCATAGGCTAGCCTTCCTACATGCTAGACAACTATAAAAGAGAACAGCTCATTGACTCAGCCTCTCTTTCCCAAGGGCCTGCAAAGCTCTCACTCCTCTGCCTGTGAAGTCACTATCTTTCGCGAGGGCCTGCTTAGGCACTCTCTCCTCTGTCTCTCTCTCTCTCTCTCACTCTTTCTCCTGTCTGCAAAGTCTTTTTTTCCCACCGCCTTTTGAAATTCTCTGCCTATTGACTGTCATGGCTCTCGTTTGACTGTTAAGACTTACAGCCGTATGGGAACGACGAAAGAACAACCGTTCGAGTAAGGGTATAACTTTTATTGGCCATCTTAACCTTTTGTCATCCCACGACCAAACAGAGCGAAGCGATTGGTTGGGAGATTTATGATAAATGCACATGTGCACACAACTCCCGAAAATTATTCATCAACAATGAGACGAACCCTGGTATCAAAATTTCATCAACCAATTTAACCATCGTTTTGTAGAGTCGTTAAAGTATAATAACGATACAAAACACATACAAACCTATTTAAATATGTTACCAAGTCTTTGTAAACCGTCATTATTATCTTAAAACTTACCCATCTGATCGGATTATACACAAATAGACAGATTTATTTGGACGAAAATCGTTAATAAAACTTGCTAAGCTTCACTTTTATAAAAGTTGAGACCGGAAATTAAAACGCCAAGCGACAAAGAATAGAACGATTTAATAGTGCGCATTTCACGAAAAAATAGCGTGCACTTTTCACCAGTCTGTAGCATTGTCGAATTGCTGAAGGTTTCGGTGATTAACGTAGGAGTACTGAAATCGTTTCATTTTTGCCGATTTCAAATTAACTGACATTTTAGACACATTTGAGTACTTTGGTATTCTAACTGATGTCCAACGCAGTGTAAGTAAAGGAAATGACGATGATATTTTTTTTAACGATTTTTATGAGATTACGATATTTAATTATAAGTTTGGATATTCTTCCTGATATTGTTAGCTATGACGTTTTGAAATGTAAACAAAATTGAGCATTGGTTTTCTATTATTACTGTATTACTATTACTAAGTTTGGATATTCTTTTTGATACTTCTTGATATTGTTAGCTAATTGATATTGTTAGATACGTTTTTAAATGTAAACAAAATTGTTCATTGGTTTTCTATTATTACTGTATTACTATATTATTATTATTATATATTATACTTATTACTACCTTGTTTTGCATTATTCGTCAGCATGTGAATGTCGATGGTCATACGATACTCTGTTCATGTATTAAAACATGTCTTGTTGTTGTTGTTTTTTCATTCAGGTTATGTATGTAAAATAAACATTTTTAATACATGCATGCTGTGGTAAGTTATGTTTCAAGTTATGAAAAACAGCATCATTTAGGGGCATTCATGCTAAAAACTTTCCTGAGGGAATACCACCGGACCGCACTTTACCGAGAGGGCGCAGCACCCTTCTCGGACTCACCCGCTCGTGGCGAGCAGGGCCGTTGGCCCTGGACACCACCATCCTAGCATGACAGAGAGTACCCCAAGAATCTCTCTCCACTTCAGACACTGGTTATGCATAACATAACTTCTACATATCCACCAATAACAATACAGTATAAAATTCTGCAGGGAATTGCGCAGCAACAATGCCTAGTGGCCTTCCCCATCAGCCTGTTTTTTGCTGTGACTGTTTTGATTGCGGTTGTGTCAGCAATGAAGAGATGTTCATAGGTTAATTACTTTATGATAAATGCAACTTGTCTTTTGTTTTGTAACCCAGTAAATTAGTTCTTAGCATACAGCTACGCTAGCAACATCAAAAAATGTAGCTTTTATTTCTTGTTATTATGCTACATACATATAGCCAACAAATCACTGATATAGAAATATTACCATATACAGACCAAAGAAAGAGGTAAATAATTGCAAAGATATGTCAAGGATACGTTAGAGATTTCCGCACCAAAGTAAGTAAGCATACTCTTGATGAAACTACCCACACTGACATACATAACCGTAGCCATTATGCCTTATCCATCACTATTAGTAGTAGCTTTGTACCATTTATTGCTATAATAAACAACAACAAAAAAGAAAGGAAATAAAATAAGAGAAACAACAACAAAAGGGTAAACAATCTATTAATACCCACATTATAGTAATAATTTTAGAACTACATGTAAGACTGTGACAACCATCTTTAGCATGGTAAGTATGTGGCAACATAAGACAATATTCAGTGCTTTAATTCAATGTAGATACAACTTCAGGAGTTAATTTGCCTGTGTCAGGTGGTCAAATTAAAAGGGGAGCGTAGGGAATTGAGCAGCATCAATGCCTAGTGGCCTTCCCCATCAGCCTGTTTTTTGCTGTGACTGTTTTGATTGCGGTTGTGTCAGCAATGAAGGGATGTTCATGAGTTAATTACTTTATGATAAATGCAACTTGTCTTTTTTTTGTAACCCAGTAAATCAGTTCTTAGCATACAGCTACGCTAGCAACATCAGAAAATGTAGCTTTGATTTCTTGTTATTATGCTACATACATATAGCCAACAGATCAATGATATAGAAATATTACAGAATAAACTGAAACACTAACTACTCTCTGGAAAACCACAATATGGTATGATTTGTGCTATTCATCCACTTTATAATGCCTATTGTTTAATTTTGAATTTGAGCTTGAATTTATTGCACTGCATGCGGTCACTTTCTATTTTATACTCAGTGCACATATTATTTCATATTGCCTTTAATTATAGTGTCACGGTTGGTTGGAACAATAAACAGTTATATAAGACTACTCATCCATCCAATCAGCCTACACTGTCAAAATTCTGAGGGATAGTTACAGTGACACTTATTTGGAGAAGACGAGACAGTGTACCATCAACATTTATTTGGAGAAGACGGCGTACCAGTACCGTATATTCAACATAACTCCAAACAAGCTACATACACTCCATGCAAGTAAACTCTACACCAGTGGCAGCGGCTGACCTAGAAAGTTAGTACAACACAAGATTGATACGTTGGCAGATGTCCAACCTCACACTACCTTTGAGGAGTCTAACAGATCACAACCACTACTCAACAAGAGAAACGCAGACCAAATAAGTCTCCGAGGCTCTATGTTGTGAGTGTTTAATTGTGATAACCATTGACACTGAATCTGATATTAGTGACGTTTACATCTGAAACACACTCAATTAATCTAATAACTGCTAATATTTTTTGCTACCGCTGCGCTACTGGCTATGGAGTCCCAATTTCTAAACAAGCATTCACATTCAAAGACTGTTGATATTTTAACATCTGTGATTGATAAAATTGGTTATTTCCTATTTTATTTCATCTCAGAGAATTGATGTAAACATCTTAGCCATTACTGACCACAACCGTACTCAGTTGATCAAAACAAAGGGCCTGGTGTTATAAAATAGCCATAAGCTTACTGTATTAGAATGTGTCATACTTTTTAATTTTGTCTTGTCTATTGTCCTATTTTATAGCTACATGTATTAATGCGAAGGAGATATTTAAATATTTTAATTATATGTGTGCACAAATATAGCTATCTGAAGCCTTTAAATTATGTCATACAATTAGAGATAAAGCTGAGGCTTTCGTGTATCTTGTACAACACCCAAGTTAGTTTTAACCAAGGGGTCGGCTGACCAAGTTTTTATCTGGCTGTGTGCAACAATCAGTTTTATAACATCATGAGATTATAGCAGCAACATTTTTAACGGCTTTGGCTGACAGTGACGACCGTTAAAGCATCACTGTCAGATTTTATCACACACACCAGAAGCCGAATTTATATCTATATCAATACTTTTATGCCGGAAGGATTCCGCTTCCCTCACTATTTTAAGATTTTATGTTCTCTTAACTATCATGTATTTAGCTCATGTCTTGTGTTTTATATGTAGTTTAATTTATCGTTGTTCATTTTTTTACATGTGTACATTGTTTTATGTCTCACGTTTCTTATAAGTTCATTTACTGTTTAGGTCACAAACTTCTTCCGGTCAGTAATAAATGTACACAATCAAAGAACCTCGGAAGTAACTGTTGACAAACCCACAGAATTCTATTCCGGCACACTTACTTCTAAAATTGGAGGGGTGGCTGGTATTTGACTTGTTTGTGTATTCCTTATGGTTAACTCTGGGGCTTGATCACCTGAGGCTACATACAGGTTTCTGAAGTTAACACAGCAATCAAAATATTTCCTTTCAAAGAACATTGCTGACTGCTGCCAAACATTTTTAGTGAAAATAAATTATGAAAGATATTTTTGAGACTACAAAAGGTAGGTGCTCAAAACGAGTACAGAATTTAGAAAATACTAAAGCTCTGAATGAAAACAGAGTCTATAAGCCATTCTATTAAGCATTACAGATCAGAGCTGACCAATATCATTACTACTCCTAGAAATGGTAGACTAGGACAGATCTATGTTGAACTAAGTCGAATGCTCTCAAACCTAAACGAAATCTATGAGCAGGTAAGGAAAACAACTCCAGATATTGATAGGGCTATAGTGAGAGATGTAGATGCTATATCTGAAAAAATTAGAGCATTGCAAAGCCATGTTTTTGATAGACAAACCAAAAGACCAGCAAATTTGGAAGAAACCTTTTCAGCCACACTGTTGACAGATATTGGCCATGCTGCTATTACTGGTGCGACAGATGAACCTGCTGCACAGGTAACTAATAAAAACCTTGCTGGTGCATCTGTTCACTCAAGCAGAACACCCCGCAGTGTTACATCACGCAAGTCATCAACTTCTCGTGGCACCAGTAAATCATCTACCAGCTCCGCCCTTCGATTTCAAGCATCTATGGCCAGAGCCAACATGGAGGCAAAGAGAACACAACTTCAAGCCTTGCAGGAAGAAAAACATCAACAAGATGAAATAGAAAATTTAAACCAAAAAATGCAGGCAAGAATAGCAGAAATGAACCACGAAGTTCAGAGAAAAAGGAAGGAAATGGAGATGACAAAACTTCGAGCTGAAATAGCTGCTGATGAGCGACGACAACAAGTGCTGGAACAAGCCGTAGCAGAAGAAGATTTACCGCCAGTCCTAAAACCACCGACAGTAGTCCAAAGGTACATTACATAAAATGCTAACACCACGCAGTTACCAGCTCCATCTTTTGAACAACTGCAAGAGAGACCATTTACAGAACTGCAAAGATCACAACTATCAACAAACAGACAAGGTAAGACACAATCTATACACAAAAACACCCATGAAACCAATCAAGCGTTAAATAGACCAGTTATCACAACCACTCCCATCAATCTTGATCAGTATTCACCACACTGAACACCAAGCTCCAACTAGCACACCACAACCGCCCAAATCACATCAAGAGCCAAATGTATCTGATACTCCCGTAGAAATGTTCCGCAACACATCGTCTCGGGTTTCAGATGAAGCAAGTTTGGCCAACGGCATGTTGGAAGCCATAAACCAATCAAAGCTGCCACCTCCTCAGCCATTTACTTTCGACGGTGACCTACAATACACCGATTGAAAAACCTCATTCATCGAACTTGTAGACAAAAGGCCTGGTGGAGCAGCAGAAAAACTCACGCTGCTAAAGGGCTAATTGTGCCTCAACATACAAAAACAGATCAGCAGGTACTGCACCCTAGAAACCACAGATGCTTATCGAAAAGCCTTGAACATGCTCGCTGAGCAGTTTGGAGATCCCTTTCTCATTGGAGCTGCATTTGGACAAAAGCTGGAAAACTGGCCAAGGATACCAAACCAAGACGGAGCAGTTCTGCGTAATTATGTTGCATTTCTCAAGCAATGCGTTGCCTCGATGGAAAAGATACCCACACTCCAAGATCTCAACACTGTTAAAAGATATAAAAAAATCATCGAAAGGCTGCCAAATTATCTTGAAAAGAAATGGATCCGGGAGTCGACCAAATACCATGAAAACCATGGTAAGTTTCCTAAACTTCAAGACCTTTGTGACTTTCTCAGACTTGTCGTCAAAGCTGCATGCAATCCTTTGAACAACCTGAAACACTATGATAAACCCCAAACAAACAGTAAAACCTCGCTTGAAACCAAAAGGCCTGCTTTACCTAAAATATCCCATGCCTACAACATCACTGCTAGCAACAGTCGACCATCACTCCCAACGCAGCCTTGTCAAAATAGACAGACAAACCCAAAACCAATGTATTGTCGTTACTGCAAAAAGGAAAACCACAAAACAAAGAACTGCATTCATGTAAGAAAACTATCTGTAGCAAAAATAGAAAAGTTCCTCACAGACAATAATCTTTGTTTTAAATGCGAAAGAGGCAGACACAGCTCAAAACAATGCAGAAGCAATCTTGCGTGCAAAGTAAAAGGCTGTAAACAAGCTCATGCTACAATCAACCACCAAAGGCATACCAACAAACAGAAAACAAACCAGAACAATGCGCTCAAAAACAAAACATCTGCAAATGCAATCACACCTGACAATCACTCTACTGCAAACCAGCAAGTTAAACAAACAACAAATGCAATTCTGACTGAACAGGAAACTACGTACCAACAGCAACAAAGCGTTGAACCAAAGAATCAATCTATTCAACTCCAACCAACTGTAGAACCACGGAGAATGCCAGCCATTCCAGGAGCACTGCCAAACACAAATCCAATCGATACATCTAAAGGTGTGTCTGGACAGTATCCGCAGCATAGAATCAAATCTCAGCTTGATGGTTATGCCAGTCTATGCATCATACAATGGTGAGGAAAAACTCACTTATGCCTTAGTAGACTATGTCTGACAGCTCATACATAAGTGAAGGACTGTTCAGATCGCTAAATATCCCACGGAGTGCTGTCAAACCGAAGCAGCTTACGCTTACAACCATGAACCACATATCTACAGATACTCGGCTAGCCATACTAGGACTCAAGCTGAGAGGATATGGTGAAAGCTATGTGGTTAAGTTGCCAACAATGATAACCACTCCAGAAAAGATGGAAATCAACAAAAGCTACATCCCAACTGCACAACGAATATCAAGCTGGCCACACTTGAGAGATGTTGCAAAGAAGCTACCACCAGAACTCAATCTCAACGTTGATATCCTATTAGGAGGAGACTGCAATGCTGTACATTTTTCACTCAATAGTAGCATCTTCGCCAGAGCAGCCACATGCTGGACGCACTGTTCTAGGTTGGACAGTCATGGGTAGCCATCACGAAAATAGCGACAAATAGGTATACAGTTACAAAATGTTAGCCAAGAAAGTAAACAGTGGTGCCGCTAACTCAGGATGCTCCATGCTTTTTGAATGCAATGTGGAACCAGAGCCACAGCTACCCACACTTGAATCTATAGTCAGGATATTGGAATCCGATTTCACAGCCACAAGAGAAGAACTAGGACTTTCTATCGAAGATCGCCGTTTCATCGCAAAACTTGAAAACAAAATCAATAAGATGAGAGAGGTTACATTAGCATGCCACTACCAATTCGCACCAGACCAACAGGAATGGGATGGAAAACCAAACAAATGGCAACTCATCGACTAAACTTACTACAAAAGAAATTCAGCCAAAACTCTGAGTACGCAAGACAATACAGAGACTTTATGGAGACTGTTATCTCAAATGGAGATGCAGAGATCGTGGACTCTACCAACAGATGAATCATGGTATCGTCTCCATTTTGCAGTGTTTCGCCCTAAAAAACCACGGAAAATCAGGGTAGTGTTCGACTGCAGCGCTAAGAGTGACGGTAAATCGCTCAACGACTACGTGCTACAAGGCCCGGATCAAATGAACAACATGCTAGGAATACTCATGCGCTTTAGGACAGGGTCAATTGCAGTTACTTGTGACATAGAGCGCATGTTTCATCAATTCAAAGTGGCAAACCGAGACAGAAACTATCTACGATTCTTATGGTTCGACAGTGGCTACAAAACAGTACAGACGTACCGGATGAATGTGCACATTTTTGGAGCGACTTCTTGCCCTGGATGCGCAACATTCGGTCTCAGATATCTTGCTAATACTACAATGGAAGAATTCTCATCAGTTGATTTTATAACTAACAACTTCTACGTAGATGATGGTCTGATATCCACAGATTCTCTGACAAATGCCACACAGCTCATTCAAGGTGCCATCAACAAATGCAAGAAAGGAAACATCCGACTCCAAAAGTTTATTTCAAACAGTGGAAAGTTTTTGAATACCTTACCCGAAACCGAAGTAGGTCAGGGGACAGATTCACAGCTACTGAAACAGAATGAGTACACACACAGGACACTTGGCCTTCAGTGGAACACAGCGACAGATTCATTTCAGTATCAGCTGAATCTCAGCATCAAAGAGCTAACAAGAAGAAATGTGCTTTCCATACTTGCCTCAGTGTTCGACCCACTTGGCCTCATTGTGTCAAGGGAGAAATTTTAAGTAATAATTTAATTTATTGTATTTATTTAAAGTTTATTATAATAATGAATATAAAAAGTAAGCTAATAATAATAATTTGATATTTAAATAATAATATGAAATGTATCGTTTTTGTGAGTTTCCTTTGAGTGAAATACTACAATGGTTCTATGGTTCTATGTGTAATGGTTAGCCTCTGGACCTTGAGTTCAATTTCTCCCAAGACAAATTTTGACCGCAGACAAAGTGGCACTTCTGCCCCAGAAAATCAGACCGTTGCTATAAAGCAAAATTGAAATACCAACTCAATCAATGGAGATGGGCACTACTATAGTTATCCTTGCAATTTGTTTTGACAGTAAGGCGTTGCTGTATCAATGAGCCCAAGTATCAAGTATTATTGAGATTATGAGGCCTACTATCTCTTGTAGGCAACTCTCTGCAGGTAATTATCTTATAATTGACAATAACAGCCAGTGGTTTGTTTCTAAGTGTCTGCGAACTCTATTTTTCTCCAAAGGTCAAAATAACAATTATTCTGTCAAGGCTTACTAGCTCAAGCAAAAATAACAATATGCTTAGCCCTATTTGTTATGGCCTTACTAGGTTAAATGAGTACGTATCTGTTAGGCGTGTAGTAGTAGCTCTTACTGTAAACAGGGGCGGCTGAGTTAACTTTCTTCTCTCAGGGCTTTATGGCTTCCTGGCTTGCCACCTCTTTTTAGGTGAATCGTGTTTGTTGAGTCTATCCTCGGCGAGCTGGTTGCTGCTGGCTCCTTGGCTATCTTGGGCTTATGTTAATCCTCCTATCTTGGCTCTTCCTTGCGGCGCCCCTTTATCGTCTGGCTCGCTGCCAGCTTCTCCTGCTCTTCCCTTGATTTTGCCCCTCTTTTATACTTGTCCTTGAGCCATTGTCGAATGTCATTGGTTGGTTGTGTTTTACTTGCGGTCTTTGCGTAAGCTTTTGTTTAATTTATATTTCAGATTCCTTGCGGTGAGCTAAAATTCCTTACTATGGTTGGGATTCCATGACGACAAGCGAATGAGAAGTGAAAAATATTCTAAGTCCGGTAACAAATTGTACAAAACTGGCCATAACTCAAAAACTAACAATGGCAGCATTATAAAATTAATTTTACAGTAATCCTCGTTCTAAGACGCTATTAGCTAGCTAATTTATATAAAGCAAGAGAAACTATTATAATATTATGCCATTCTTTGTACAACCATTTCGTCGATATTTTCTCATAAAATACAATATCTGAGTTAATGAATAATTATGCTATATTTTTCTACTGCTCTACAATACAACATTTTCTAGACTATAATGATGTTATAAGCTATAACTAAATATACTAAATAAAGTGTTGTAAATGATTCTTTCACTGATGGCTGGTTGCTGATCTGGTGCACGCCAGCTGCTTCTTCGCTCCAACAAGTCATTAATGTGGCTGGCTCCTGTAATATTGGCGATATACCTCCATTTTTGCCTGATACTCTGTAGAGTTGTTTGCTTCGCTGAATATCCATTAATAATTGTTGTAACTAGTTAGTCTCTTTCATATTAGGTGGTGTTGATCAATAATAATCGTGATTTAGTAACAATTTTATGCTGTTTTTCATTCATTAAGCTTTTCATTATAATGGTCAGACAACTCCCAATCGAAATGATGTCCCATATATTCACATTGCATCAGCTGTGATAGTTGGACAACTCTCATGCTTGATATTTCCAGCAGCATAGCAATTGCCATATATTTCATGTCTGCTTATTGATGCATCACAGTGCTTGCTGCAATGTTTTGCAGCAGTTGTGGTATTAGGTGATCCCACAATTTATTATTTCTTTTGACTTTTGGTCATCTATTGCTTCAAACCCTGACAATTGTACCTGTCATTATCAAAGGCAAGCAATTGCTACAGCAGTGTTGCAAAATGAACCTAGGGTGGGATGATAAACTACCAAGAGAGCTACATTCCCAATAGATGTCATGGTCTCAGTCTCTACACAACATAGACATGCTGGAATTTTAACGGTGCTATAGGTCTTCTGAATTTGGAACAGTGACTAAAGCAGAGCTTCATGCATTTTCTGATGCAAGCACACAAGGATATGGAGCATGTGTCTACCTGAGGTTGTGTGACGAGAAGGAAACTATAAATGTCAGCCTTGTTCTAGACAAGGCCAGAGTCACACCTAGTAATGCAACCACCATTACAAGACTCGAACTCCAAGCCGCTGTTTTGTCAGCAGTACTTTCCGACTTTGTTGAAAAACAGCTCCACAACATACAGATAACAGACACAGACTATTACACCGACTCATCCGAAATAGTTCTCGGATACTTGCGGAATGAAGTCAAGCGATTCCATGTCTTTGTCAGTAACAGAGTACAGAAAATCAGAACTATGAAAAAGCCAGCTGATTGGTATTATGTACCCTCAGCATTAAACTCAGCTAACCATGCATCAAGAGGGCTTTCAGCAGAACAGCTGAGCTCAAGCATATGGACCAATGGACCACCATTCCCCAACATGCAGCCGATACAGCTACCTAAGCAACCAGATCACATGACTCTAGCTGATCTGGATACAGCGACGAGTGAAGTGAAGAAAACTGCCACCACATGTTCTACATTGACAACATCCACGCTTCTGGTAAAATTGCAGTACTTCTCAAACTGGACAAAGATGGTTAAATTCATTGTTCTCCTGGAAAACTGTACAAGGCGCAAGCTAAAAAACACCATTCTTGACCAAGTTACCGGCAGAAAAAAGGCAGAGACATCCATAATTAAACTTCTGCAAAAGAATTGCTTCCATCAGGAGCTATCTCTCCTCAGACAAGGCAAACCTCTACAAAAGAGCAGTGTGCTTTACAAGCCGAACCCTATATTATACTCTGATGGACTTCTCCGTGTGGGAGGAAGATTGCAGCACAGCGACTATTTAGATTACAAGGAAAAGCACCCTGTTGTTATTCCAAAGGCTTCTCATGTCACAGATCTGCTGATCCGACATTATCATCACAAATCTGCTCACCAAGGATGCAGAGGAACACTTGGACAACTACGACTAAATGGATTCTGGATTGTTGGCGCACATTCAGCAGTATCTACAGTGATACACAAATGTGTGATCTGCAAGAAACTAAGAGCTAAACCCGAAAACCCGCAAATGGCCCCACTTTCATCGAAGAGGACGGAAGCAACGCCTCCATTTTCATATGTAGGCTGTGACATTTTTGGCCCGTATGTCATCAAAGAAAAGAGGAAAGAACTGAAGAAATATGGCACAATTTTTGTCTGCATGGCATCAAAGGCTATACACATAAAAGTTGTGGATGACATGACAACCGATGCATTCCTTAATGCATTAAGGTGTCTTATCGCCATACGTGGGCCAATCAGACAGCTGCACACAGACAACGGCTCTAACTTTATTGGAGCCGCCAATGAGCTTCGCAAGGAAATGCAAACCAATGGAGATATCACCAAGTTCAGTAATGAACATAACATCGAGTTTGTGACCAATGTGCCATACTCCAGTCATATGGGAGGAATATGGGAGAGGCAAATTCGGACTATCCAAGCGATTTTAAATGGCCTGCTCAAAACACACTCATGCCGCCTAGACACATCAACATTGAGAACATTAATGTACGAAGTAATGGCAATCATCAACTGCTAGCCTCTTACACTAACAGATGAGGAAGATATACCACTACATCCAAACATGCTCTTAACCATGAAGTCTCATGTAGTTTTGCCACCTCCAGGTGAATTTGACGATACAGATGTATATGCCCGCAAAAGATGGCGTCAAGTGCAGGGGTCTCACAGATGCCTTCTGGCAAAGGTGGAAAAAAGAGCATATACAAAGACTACAGAGCCGACAGAAATGGATAGAGAAGAGAACTCCACCTCAGGTAAGTGATATAGTCTTACTTAAGGACGACGCCAAACACAGGAATGACTGGCAAATGGGAGGAATCACACAACTTCTCCCAAGCAAGGACGAACAAGTTAGAAGGGTGAAACTTGTGTTAGCCACTGATAAACTCCACAAAAATTGTAAGCCTGTTGATCAGCAATCTACTTTTGAAAGACCAGTTCATAAATTGATTACCATATACAGACCAAAGAAAGAGGTAAGTAATTGCAAAGATATGTCAAGGATACGTTAGAGATCTCCGCACCAAAGTAAGTAAGCATACTCTTGATGAAACTACCCACACTGACATACATAACCGTAGCCATTATGCCTTATCCACCACTATTAGTAGTAGCTTTGTACCATTTATTGCTATAATAAACAACAACAAAAAAGAAAGGAAATAAAATAAGAGAAACAACAACAAAAGGGTAAACAATCTATTAATACCCACATTATAGTAATAATTTTAGAACTAAGATCGTGACAACCATATTTAGCATGGTAAGTATGTGGCAACATAAGACAATATTCAGTGCTTTAATTCAATGTAGATACAACTTCAGGAGTTAATTTGCCTGTGTCAGGTGGTCAAATTAAAAGGGAGAGCGTAGGGAATTGAGCAGCATCAATGCCTAGTGGCTTTCCCCATCAGCCTGTTTTTTGCTGTGACTGTTTTGATTGCGGTTGTGTCAGCAATGAAGGGATGTTCATAAGTTAATTACTTTATGATAAATGCAACTTGTCTTTTGTTTTGTAACCCAGTAAATCAGTTCTTAGCATACAGCTACACTAGCAACATCAGAAAATGTAGCTTTGATTTCTTGTTATCATGCTACATACATATAGCCAACATATCAATGATATAGAAATATTACAGAATAAACTGAAACACTAACTACTCTCTGGAAGACCACAATAAGGTATGATTTGTGCTATTCATCCACTTTATAATGCCTATAGTTTTATTTTGAATTTGAGCTTGAATTCATTGCACTGCATGCTGCCACTTTCTATGTTATGCTCAGTGCACATATTATTTCATATTGCCTTTAATTATAGTGTCACGGTTGGTTGGAACAATAAACAGTTATATAAGACTACTCATCAATCCAATCAGTCTACACTCTACACTGTCACTGTCAAAATTCAGAGGGATAGTTGCAATATTATACCTAAAAGAATTATCTAATCAAATTAATACTGATGTAAGCAAATAAATAAATGCCGAAAAAATAAGACCTATGTTTCGATTAAAGCTGCCCTCATATTTACTATGTGGACTGAGAAGGTTCACCTCACTGGCTTGAGGTTCACTCCTCAACATGAGGAGGTTCTTACTTTAGTGTAGGTAAGTGTGCATATGGCATATGTCTCGTAGCCTTTCAACTGAAATATTCATTAGTAAAAGAATGCATTGAAACACTTAAAAACATGGTAATACATATCTAATTAAAAAGCATGCAAAGTTTTGCTGCAACAAACATCACACTCCGTCTAAACGCTTTTTAACTAATCGGCAAATCAATGTGTGGCCTTTTTGTCCGGAACTGTCGCCTTTCTGTCTGCCGTGTTGGCTATCTGTCTAAAATTGTCGTCTTTCGAAGCTAAGGTGTCGCCTAAGCAATTGTCGCCTTAGTGACTGTCGCTTAATCGTCCATAAACCGTTTGTGGATACTAGACCGCTTTAGGTAATTATGAAGACAGTAGTGGGACGGTTGAACTTTGCCGAATTATTTGCAAGCGAGAAACTTATGTAAGCGATTCCGTTAATACTCTTTAACAATGTTTGCTCAAATTAGTCATTTTTAGCCTTCCAATTGCTTGTCGAATACATCAAGTTAAGCTTTTTGGAAAACCATGAAAGGTGCAGGATATCAGCTTGGTGATCGTGTTTTGGTAAACGATTACATTGGAACAATTCGTTACAAAGGCGCTGTAGCAAACTCAAAAGGTTACTTTATTGTACAAAAACATATTTTGATGTCTAATTCATTTTTAATTTTGTGTAATGTTTGTTTAATTATTTTCGACCATGATTTGGAATTAAATAATCGAATATTTACAATTCGTTTTAATTAATAGATGAGGATTATTGTGAATGTCTTAGTTTTGCTTATTTTATGTTCACATACTCTAGAATGGTATTGTAATTTTTCCTGTATGTTTTGTGGCCTATAGGAATATATTACGGCGTTGAATGGGATGTTGCCAGTCGAGGTAAACATAATGGAACACATCAAGGAGTGACATATTTTACTACTAGGTGAGCTTGTTTATAGTTGTATGCCTTTTGTAGCACTTAGTAGTGTACTGCGAAGTTGAACATCAAGTTTGATGCCCAGGGTGTTCACTCTTCTCTATTCATCCCCAAGGGATATATACATTAATAAAAAAATGTCCCTTATCACTTTATCACCACAGATTAATTGCTTCCTATTCTGCTCATGAATACCCCTTTCCGCTGCGTGGAACTCAATGAGACAGGTTTGTTCCCTATCCACTGCACCAAACTAAAAAACATACCCTTTTTTATGAAAACATTCTTGAGTATCTGGCTATCAAAAAAGACCCTCTAAAACGTGCTTTTTTTTGTCGACCCCTTGGGGATGAATGGAACAGAGTGAACCCCTTGGGGTTTGAGGATAGTTACTCAACTAAATGACTACCAGCTTTATTTGTAGCGTTTATAGGACCTTCAACGTATTAATATATTTTTAGGTTTTTTTTATACATTTTAAAAACTTTCATTTTTTTGTTATTTTTTTCCAGCGATGGCCAAGATTCTGCCTCATTTATCAAAGAGAAGATGATAGCTGAGCAGATGACATGTTCAGAAGCGATTAAGGACAAGTATGGTAAAATAGAGGATGGTAGTACAGGAATTGATGAAGCTCAGGCTTGTTTGACACAAGCTAGTAAATCAAGAATCATCAACATTGAAGTAGTCGGGATGCAGAAAATTGGTGACTTGTTGAGGTTGGTCAGCTAAGCTGGAATTCCTGAATTTTGCTTTTATTCCATTTTAACTATTTTTATGTTGTAATGTAGTTTTGAGCCATTGATTTGCAAATTGTGCCTATGGAGGCAAATTGCATAAATGACACACCTTAATATATTTTTGAAACAATTTAGCTGAAAATCGCTTGATGTGGTATGAACGATAGTAGGCCTCACAATGGTGATTTTTGTATATTGTTAGCCAAATTAAACAGCTAACACTATATTAGTTTACAGAACATTAGGTGACAGCTTAAGTTTTTGGATAAACTGTAGACCGAACTATGTGTTGCATTATGTCATGAACATCTATGTATGGGTCACAGTTTGTTCAAGAAGTCTAACCTTTATAGGCATTCGATAATATTTGATATATATATTTGTAACACCATGTGTCAGTATATAAAAGGTAATTTTACTGGAAAATTTTAACATTTCCTGTTGATTTAATCGTCTATAACATAAATAGTGCTTCAGTTAATGCTTAAAGACGCCGAACAGTAAGTTGCTCTTTTCATTGCAATAAAATTATTTTCATAGTCGATTCGATCAACTAAGGATGGTGAATGTAGCGAGGATGGGTATTTGGGGAGAGCCCGACTCGGATGCTCTTGGGGAGCTTATACCGCTAGCGGATGAGCTGAATCTATCTAACAACTTGCTCAAAACCTGGAAAGATGTTGGAGACATCATCAAACCCCTTCCGTTGTTAACGTGCCTTCATTTGAGGTATAGTGGCTAACAGGACAAATATAAGTCATGTTTTTGCCTATTACAAAAAAATAATAATATCAATAATAATACTTGCTATTTTAAGTTGCATTCTTCATATAAATTTATGGTGCTATTATGTCTGCTACTCCTTTTGCCCTATCAGAACAGATTATCAGGTTTTTGTTCGGTCATACTTACAATTATTCCTCCTTTGTTGCATCAGCTCTGGAGATGTTTCTCTAGTTGCTAATGTATTTCGAAAACAACTAGTTGATTTCGCAGTTATATTAAAATACCATAGACAATTGTTTTCTAGAATATACAAACCGATTTTAAGTTGTTTTATTGTTTCTATTTAAACCAACCATTACTAACCTGTTGAATAGACAACGAGGGTTCTTACCACTCTGATGTGCTTTGCGGAGTTGTCATTTTTTAGCTATTGGTTTGAAACTGGATTTGTTTTCTCATGTATTATTGTTTACCCAACTTTAGCTACGCCCATACACACAATGGTGTGGATTTGTTTTTTATTAAGGAACTTTCAACTGGCATATTCTCGTTTTTACCTCTGGTTGTCAGCTAAGAAACTACATCATTTCGATTGATACAAAACTATTTGCATCAGCGAGGCATCTCAAAAGGTTCTTACTCAGATGAGATCTTACTTAATATTAGTAAAAAGTTTTTCTTCATTGCATATACATAAAGCTTTTAGTCTACAAAAGAAAATATTCGTTTGAACATGAAGCGCAGAGGTTTGCAAATGTTCTAAAGTTCAAGATGTTAGCTATGAAAATTTTTGCATTTTTTGGAGGTGAATGGTTATACGTATTATTTTTGTATTATATTTTATGCATAGTTGTAATTTATAAAACAATTCAAGTTTTGCAAAGCTTTGGTTATTGGCTGATAGTCAAATACTATCATTTGGTCTGTTCATTTAACGCTAAAGGTTCTGACTGCTGCTATATTCAGTCCAACCTTAAAGTTCGAATGTCTCAGAGCAATTCGGAGTTTGAAAAGTAATTTTCGGCTTTTTCACTGTCAATGCCCTAAGCAAATGTTTGAAAATTGAACACACAAACATCTGAGGAAACAAGATTAGATTAAGATCTGCTACAGATACAGCAATTCATTCCATAGCCTGGCCTTCTCTGATAATAGAGTATGTATGAAAAAGTCAGTGTACCTTGTAGTACACTACTCTGTATACTAGCTGTATACTACTCTCTTAGTATACAGTTTATTGTGCAAAATAAAGTAAAAATTGTTTAAACACTGTGCTTTTTGTATTGTTAAGCGATTAAAATTACTTATTGTATTTGTAATAAGAAAAATCATTTTGGAGTTCAACCAATTTACATTGTAAACAGCCTATTGGAATCCATTGTTACCAAAATCCGATGCCGAACTGTACAATGCCCAGTTGTATTTTGCGTATTTAGTGGTAACAGACTAGTGTACAGAGACCTTGAGCGTGTGGAACGTACTGGTTTTGATCGGCTCAAAAGACTCAAACTGATGGACATGAACTTGATTTGGGAGGAGGTAAGTCAGTTGATAATTATGTCGTCATGTCCAAGGTCAAATATGTGTGACGACGCTATGTATTATCATTCCTCTCTAATAAGCTTAGTGCTGCAATGAGTGTATTTATCATTTTTGTTACCTTCAACAAGGTTTCTCACGAAAAATTTATATTAGGTAAGAAACAGTGTTTTACCTGCCAAGAATCATTTTAGTTTCAAAGTACAGGAATTTCTTGTTAATGTTTTCATTTTCAAGATTGGTATAATCTGTAACTTAACTTACCATATGGTAATCTATGTTATTTACTGGCTAATATCTTTTTGACAGCATTGTAGGAAATTATTCAATTATTTTGTTTATTTCTGCAGGTGGTTGCGTGTTCTCATCTATGGATACAAATATCTGAGCTACACTTGTGCAAAAACAGAATAGAGAAGATTACAACATCACCAAATTTTCAGTCATTGAAACTTCTGGATTTAGCAGAAAATTCCCTGCGCAGTTGGGCTAATGTAAAGCCGTTCGCCCAACTGCCAAAGTGAGTCTAAGATTCTTTGATTGTTTGCAGTTTCCACCCTGTTTGTTCTTAAGTTTGCTTTTACTTAATGCACTAGTCACACGTATGGCTTATACGGTAATCGCATCTACTTATGAACTTTGTTACTTGTGACCACATCTACTTATGAATTCTTTTGATTTATGACCACTTCTACTCACGAATTTTGTGACTTGGGATCACTTCTACTTATGAACTTTGTGACTTGTGATCACTTCTACTTATAAACTTTGTGACTTGGGATCCCTTTTACTTACAAACTTTGTGACTTGTCACGTAAAATTAGACTAACTACTTGTCTTGATGTATGAAGTGGTTTCCGGCAAACGGAATCCAAAATTTTGTCAATTATTAGTTTTGCAAAAAACTTAGTAGAAATTAAAAATGCTTTGTAAAAAATAAAAATATTTAAAAGTTAAGTTAATTTAAACTGTCTATTGTAAATTAAAATAAGTTTTGTAGCATATTTCTATTACCACTTTACAATTTACACATTATTGAACAATTGTCTCAAAGGTAATGTCAGAAGAAAAACATTTTTCCATTTTATTATTTTATTAATTTAGCTTTGATTTTCAATTGGTATTTTTTATTGAGTTTCATGTTTTGTTTTACTGTTTCGTGTGATTATATCAAGTATATATCATTGGTTTTGGGTTCTGTTATAAATTACAACAAACTTACAGTGCATGGTTATTAAGAACATCTGCTTCAATTTACAGCAGTTGTGACACGAAGCTAATATTGGAATGGATTACCGCATTATTCGTTATGTAGACGATTGATTGTAGTAAGTTAAAAATAGCAATAATAAGTATAAGTCAACCAGAAACAGCAATTATTCTTATTTCTTACTGATGAATATGAATAAATATGATATGAATAATTGTGTTTGAGAGAATCGAGACTCAAACGTAAAAGTTCTTGTAAGAGAGCGAAAACGAATGCCAGAATAAAGCTTTCAGCTCAATTAGGGTCATTACGTTATTGTAGCCTGTGTACTTCTTGTTTGACAAGCATTGTACAACCTTATAGTTTTATAGGATACTTGTCTCTGCTACTACAGGTTAAAAGAGCTACTAGTGTATGACTGTGATCTGTCAGATATCAGTGTGGAACCTGGTGACTTCCCATCTCTTAGAGCCTTAGATCTGGCAATTAATTGCATCAGTGAGGTGGGTATACGGTTTCATCAAGTAGACCTTTGGTGTTCATAGGTATACTGGCTCCCATCTTTTAGAGGCTTAAATCTGGCAATTAATTGCATCAGTGAGGTCGGTATACGGTTTTATCAGGTAGACCTTTGGTGTTAATAGGTATAGTTGCTAAACTGAGTTCAGCCAATCCTCGAATAGGCTGCTGTTTGCAGCTACAATGGTGGGAATATTGCTGACTCTTACCAAGTGTGCTAGAACAACATTTGTTAAACAAGTTTGGGTATGGGCTTAAAATATGCTTGATGAATTTCAATAAACTGTCTTATTGTTATAGAGTTGTCTGCTCTTATTGTAATTTCAGTTGAACTGCAAAATGAGACAATTCTCAATTTTATACTTTTCACACATTAAAAAATTATTTACGGAATTGCTTTATAAATTTGCTCGAAAAGCTTTTGTTAAGCATTTGGTAAGCAGATCACGAATATGTCACAAACAATTGTTCATTACTACATGTATTTTCACAACACGAAGTTAGGAATCATCTCTTCCTTTGTTTTTTGACATGTAGCCAGTAGTTGAGTTGTTTTTAGATTATTTGTACATCGGGTATATCTCTCTATTGTAGAAACATTATAGAAATTTCTTTTATTAAAAAGCCTTGTTGGCAATTAAAAAATGCATGCCTTTTCATACGTCATTAATAACCATTGCCTGAGATTTGTGCAAATTGAAAGTTTGAAAAACTTTGCACAAGCTTGCACAAATTGAAAATTTGTGCAAGTTGAAATGTTTTTTGGTTAAGACACCTGGTTGTTCGCTATACAATAGGCATGTTTGATGAATGCTAATAGTGTATTGTTGGGTTCATCCATGAGTTATCTTCTCATCGATAGGGTAATTAATGTTTTGATGGTGTATCATAGAAAGTGTCAAAAATAACTTTAACATATTTAGAATGTTCCATGTCTTATCACAGAGTTCTACTGTTGTACTACAATTTGTTATAACAACATGCACACGCAGGAGCCTTTTTTGATAATCACCAAAATGTTCATATTGTGCACATTTGATCTGCTCATGTTGAGGGTTTGTTAATAACATGTTTATCGTTAGCTCACTATTTCTATTGACAGTGGAGACACATCAGTGAATTGAACAAACTTCCCTCTCTTACTGAACTCATGTTCAAGAGCAATCCAGTGCTGGAAGGAGAGGATGTGGAAACTAATCGACAGCTGGTCATAGCTAAGATACCACACCTCAAAAAGTACAATCGAACTGATGTAAGTTTAATTTAATTTGTTTTGCAGAAGTGAAACCAACTATTTAATTGGTAGTGTTATTAATTTTTACCGACTGGTGTTTTTATTTTAGTTTCGTTTTGCGCATCTTTACTATTGTTGTATTTTTCAGTAATTGTAGCAATTTGTGTTGCATTTGTTATCTTGTAGGTCTTAGCTCAGTCTTGTTGGCTTAATATTTAATTTTTTGTGACTCACCGCAGTTTAGTTAAACCACTTTTTAAACATTGATGTTGGCTGTCTGTGCCTATACATTAATATACAGGTTATTATTTTAGTTACTAGGCTAAAGGGTGGCTATATAAGCCTGTTTTGTATTGATTCAAGCATCTAAGTCAGGGGTTCCCAACCAGGGAGGAATTATTTTGAATATACAAGGGGGAACATAGAGGTGTCTGATTTGATAAATTTTTAATTTATGTCCTGTAGTGCCGTGTGAGTTTGGGTTTTATCATTTAACATTTGGGTTTTATCTATAACACTAGTTGCTAATAATGAGCTACTAGTCAGAACCCAAACATATGTGAACACATCCATCCAGATGTTGATTGGATAGTAAGTTAAGCTAATCATAAACCAATTCACCGCCATGCTGAAGGTCATGTATTGTGTGTTGTATGCCTGCTGTATAAAAATTTATATTATGTTGTTATATGTTTAGATATGTACAATAAAATGGGATTATAATTTGTATCGATTGTTTTTAGTCATGTGAGTTAAAAGTGCGGGGACGGAGAATCAAATTTCTGAAAAGGCATAAGGGGGAACTGAATGAAAAAGGTTGGGAACCACTGATCTAAGTGACCTGTTTTTTAGTTCCAAGTTCACCACTAGATCCAGCGTGATGCATGACTGTGTTTGTGTGGAATCCTTTGCCTCACTCCTGGCCAGCTAGTTAATTTTGCTAGCAATGAGCAAGTATTTTTGTTGTAGACTGCTACTGGACCATCAAGCGTGCCATAACAATAGTTCTTTTCGTGTCTGAAGGCGAAGAAATTATGATTATAAAGAAATTTCCTTAAATGTCTGCCAGCATTGGCCAATGTATAATCAGTGAAAGCATTTTTGGCCAATAACAAATTAAAATAAAATGGGAGAAAATATGGTCAATGTTGACCATTCATAAGTAGTAGTAATGTGTGGTTTATACCTAAATACCAAATGCTTGCGGTTTTTCATTATTGGATTGGCAGTTTGGTTGAGTCTGTTAAGATATGATTACTTGGTTTGGATTGGTTGAGTCTGTTGTTAAGATATGGTTCTTGGTTTGGATTGGTTGAGTCTGTTGTTAAGATATGATTACTTGGTTTGGATTGGTTGAGTCTGTTGTTAAGATATGATTACTTGGTTTGGATTGGTTGAGTCTGTTGTTAAGATATGATTACTTGGTTTGGATTGGTTGAGTCTGTTGTTAAGTTGTTGTTGTTGTTGGTTCTTGGTTTGGATGAAAACTAAAAGAAACATTTGCTTTAGGCAGACATTGTATTGCCTTTCATCTTAGACCTTTGTTTTTCAGTTAATTTTCGGGTTGGATCCAGGTTTAATCTAGCGATACCAACTTGTCTTATTGAGAGTCAGTGAAGATTTGTTGAGTAAACTACTGGTATGTCTATGTTTAGTAAACTACTGGTATGTCTATGTTTAGTAAACTACTGGTATGTCTATGTTTAGTAAACTACTGGTATGTCTATGTTTAGTAAACTACTGGTATGTCTATGTTTAGTAAACTACTGGTATGTCTATGTTTAGTAAACTACTGGTATGTCTATGTTTAGTAAACTACTGGTATGTCTATGTTTAGTAAACTACTGGTATGTCTATGTTTAGTAAACTACTGGTATGTCTATGTTTAGTAAACTACTGGTATGTCTATGTTCAGATTGATGCTAAAGAGAGGCAAGGGGCAGAGATTGACTATTCGAAGAGGTTTGGGGAGGAGTGGATGCTCTGTGGAGCTAGTCTAGAGGTGACCGAGAGCAACAGACAATTTTATGCTGAGCACCCCACGTATCTCCCTATTATCACAAGTGAGTTTAGCAAGGTGCTTTAAAGCATATCTTGGAAAAAAGATGAGTTATTTGTAGAATTTTTTTTCAAAGAAACAAGCTAATTTTTTATTGGTCAAACACGTGTCTTGAGGTTTGTACTGTCTAGTAGTTTTTTTAATCTTACAAAAACCTTTGAGATTATACTGACTCCCATACTTTCACCATAACATAGATAGGTACCGCAGAACCTGTATTTCAACGCCACAGGGTTGAAAAATAGAACGCCATGAGGTTCAAATAGAGGTTTTACGTTCTTTGCTTTTGCCAATTTCCCAGGTTTGTTATATTTGGTTTGATAGTCAGTATAAAACATTGCTCATCAGAAATTAGAATTGCACTAGTACTGTTTTGAAATGATTTATTAACATTCCTCAACGATTTAGACACTTTTGCGGTTCATCCGCGTCGATATACCAGGATATAACTTATGATGTTCCACACCATTTTGACTAACCATTCTGCATCCCAATATGGCTGTAGCCAACTAATGCTTCGGTATAAACATTGCCAATTCCTATAGAGTGGGGAGCACCAGAGAAGACAGAAGTGAAACAGTCAAAACCAAAGTCCGCTATTAAAGAGTCTCTTATAGGTAAGTATGAATCTTTCCATTTCATACTTACCTTACTAAATCTTTAAAGCACCAAGATGTGCTCTCATTTAATAATTAGGAGTTGCTCTCTCTTGTAAGCATTTTAATATTTGTTCTCCAAGCATCTAATTGTGATGAGTTTACAAGCATTTTATACGTTTTTCGAGATTGAACAGGTTTGAGTGTTTTAGCATCTGTCGAAGAGTGTCAGATACATCATTTGTCTCAGGTTGTTTGTTCATCAGCTAATAAAACAAAGAAATAAACCTAGATCTTTCCGAATTTAAAAGATTTAAAAGAATATTTGGTATTGTCTGCATATAGACAGCATGTTTATTGTAGAGCTGCACTTGTCTAGTTGTTTAGAGTGCCTGTTCTGTGAACAAGAGGTCGGCCAGAATCCTAAAAAGGTCAATTGTGTCCTATCCTTGAGTCCGCCCCCTAATTCAATAATTCAGATTAGCGTACTGTGATTAACCCTAAAGTGGTCTGTTGAAAAACTTATCTATTAAGCCTGATTCAGAGGAATGCTTAGTGAACATTCCGAGGTTTTTTGCATTGTGATTTGTGATTTATTCTCATTAACAAAAGTAATTAAAAAATTAAAAAAGCTGGAAGAGTGATGAAGCCCATATTACTCAACAGCGTAGCTCGTCGTGGCGTTGGGCTTGTCGTCATCGTGTAATCTACGTCAATTTTTATGGGTAATTACGTTTTATTCACTTATTAAAAAATGTAATTTAAGTTTTTTCTTGAAACTGGACACTTTTTCTATGCTTTTTATAGTATTAGGTAGTTCGTTCTACACAGTATTGAGGTTGAACACAATATTATGAATACTTTCAACCTATATGTGTACATGCTTACATCTACTTCGAATATATAGAGGTTCCTGATCCCAAGCCACTTGGCAATTTCTCGTGTTTTAACACATTGCACAACATATGCAATCAAACCTCACATGCAAGGCTAATCTGATTTGATGATTGCTTTGTAAGCCAAAAAGGTTGTATGTTGGATCAAATATTTCTATAAAACTACATTGTATTTCTTTTAATTTGTTCTAAGCTAAAATAAACTTAATAATGGTTATTTTATATAGCATTAAAACAAATGTATAAATGTATTTTGTGTAAGAAGCTATGTAAAGGAAGTAAATAATAAAGTAATAATCAATATGCGTTATGTTTTGAAGAACCCATTGTTACGTGATTCTATTTTTAAGTGAACCTTCTCTCCTTTGAGTCTCTGTTGCATACGTATAGACTATTTACACTGTACTGTATTGCTTCATCCTTTCTTTTTTCTATATTCTATTGGCTTTTGCAATAATAAACGTAAACTTTTAACAACTACATTAAATTTTACCATTTTCTTTTTTATTTAGCCTCTGTGTGTGCCCGAGCATGTGAACTAATGTTAGGCTACCTGGAGGTAGCTCACATACAGTACGCTGTGGCTACTGTATGTGAGCTAATGTTGAGTACATTGCGATAGATATTACATATTTTTACTTATTGTTTTTGTTTCCTTTTTGGCATTTTTCTTTTCCTTTAGCCTTTGTACCGTAGGTATTTTATTTATGGCAGCTATTAGCCTAACTACCGATGCCGTTTGTGCAGAAATACAATGTCGTGGCTAGTGCACATGCGTAATGTCTATACACTCATGGGTTAAGAAATATGTTTTCTTTCCATTTTCATTTAGTTTTTTCAAGCCAGTTTTTGACATGGCATGGTAACTCCAAATCGTCGTTATGTGAGGACTACCTGTGTTTAATCTGAAAATGTCTGCCCGTGTTATTCTACTATTAGTTTTATGGTCTGAGAATTGTATAACTATACAGTATAGTATATTCTTATATTCTTTTATCCCGGTGTAAATAGTTGCATTTTTCTAGAGTGGTATATTAGTGTGGAGTGACTTCATCACAAACAGAAAAGGTCATACGACAGTGTCGGTGTGAAATGTTTTTCTAGTTTATTGTTGGAAAAGATATAATGCTTTATACTTGATTCTATGGTATGTTTGTGGCAGAATTAGCAGTTTGTGGCAGCATTTTGTGGCAGAATTTTGTGAATAGTTTAATCATTCGATTGGATTTTTTTTTGTAGAGTTGACTTTCATAGACTTAGTCACTGAGAGCGGTAAGGAGGTATCAAAATACATCCCATATACCATGAATGTAGTCAAGTGTAGAAACCTGGCTATGAAACTCTTGGGCATCAAGGGGATTCCTTCAGTAATAACCTACAGATCTCATCAGGTAAATATCTGTCTCTTGATTCAGCATGTTTGCCTGTTATGCAGATCATATACCTTTTGTAGTAGATGCTGGAATAACGGTTCATACTTACCTTGCCGACTAGCTAGTAATCTCTAGGGAAAACTCTAGAGCAGTTTATTTTAGATGACCTGGTATCATAATCAACTGGTAGCTACATGGAAAGAGCTTTGAAAATTAGTAAAAACTTTTGCGGGAGTTGTCTGTTCACCATGGTAGCTGGGTTTTTGTTATTCTAGTTAAATTTTAGCTACACTGAATTATTCAGTATGTTAAATTTTTTCACATTGAGCGCCACATCCTTTTCAATGATTGGCCGAGTTATCCATGATGATTTCCAACGTCATGTCCGTAGCTCTTTTGCTAACATTACTGTTACTGCATTAATTTTCAAGCCCTTTCCATTGAAAACTTCGTAATATGGCAGCTAGTTAAGACAGCTATGCTAAAGATGAACTAAGAAAAATGGTATATTTAAGCCATATCTGATATTTTAAGAATGTTGCCATAAAACAGGACTGTTAGGCACATTAAACAACAGAAATACCCAGGATGCATGGAGTGTTTGCGGTGCAGCCAGAGTGAAACACTGAGTCGTAAAAGCACAATTCCCACAGTGGTGTTTACAACTTATAAACTATAGAGCATCCAGGTCTTACCACTGTCTAGTTTTCTGTGTTTCTATTTTCTGTTACCTACTTGTAATTGTTGTGGTTTGTAGTATCTATCCACCTTTTGATATATTTCAGACTTCAAAATAATTCATTTAAATTTGTAGGCAGTAAATTAATTGTTGTATTTTGTTTTCCTTCATTTTCCATTTTCAAAATTGCCATGTTATGGAGAAAAGCGTGTGTTAAATGTCATTCATATTAATCTTTGATAGAATTGACAAGATTTTTTTTATGAAATTACGTATAAGAAGTTGGCAGTTACACTTTAAATAATAATATAAACCTCAAGTTCGTTGGGTTGACAACAATTTTATAAAATAGATTTAGGTAAACCTATATAAAATAGGTTTAAAAAATACTACAAAGTAAAACTCTATAGAAGTTGATTACTTCAATATTGCCAGGTAATGTTTTTCTGCTGTTTAAAACGAGCTGAAGAGCGTAAATGATTGTAAATTGGGCATTAAAAGGGCCTATGTATAGATGTTATATAAAAATCTCAATGTTTTTCGTCTGTGTGTCCAGCTATAATGATAACGCTAGGGAAGAAAAACTGCTTCGCATTGGAATTGAACCCGGAAACCCTAGCTTTGGAGACAGGCGTGCTATCCACTACACCACACAGCATGCTTACATTACTATGGAATAATGATGCTTATCTAAACGCGCTAATAATCCAGCACGCTTGAAAATCATGATTGCTTGAGAAATCTCTATGTGTAACGTAACGATTATTAAGCTGGTTCAGACACGGCTCTTATTATAGTAAAGATTATCACTTATAGCACGTGGTTTTTTGTTTATAGAATGGTGAAGAATATGACTTTGATTATGACCTGCGGCAGCTAACCTTCTACAATGTACAGCACGGAGATGAGATACTGTTACGACAGATTCCTTGATGCGCTGCTTTGGATAACTCGCACTCAGGTGGAACTTTTACAGGTATTCCCTGTTGTATGACGCCTGAGATGTACATTAATAAGTGACCGTACACCATCACTGTTGATGTCTGTAACAAGAACTCACAAGAATCCCTTCGTAATTTGTACCTTGTGTTAGGCTGATTGTGACTGTTCAGAGGAACAGCGATAAATGAATGAATTCTATGGACATTAAACCTTGATATGCTGTGATTTATTAGTTATATGTTATTTTCGTATCAAATATTTATTATTTTTCCAGTAAAATATAGCTTCAAAAAGTCGTAAACGTAATGGGCCTTATAGCATGAGGTCACAGGCTTGATTGTTAATCATTATTTATGGCATGGTCACTCGTTTCTAGGTAACTCACAGAGTTTCATTTTTAGTTTCATTTCAGAGCTTTATTTATAGCTATAAAATAAAATCAAACAAATTCATAGAACTTGTCTCATTTAGAATAGCTACTCCGCTTTGCTTTTGGTTAGTAACTATATATATAGTTTCATAGCTACTTGGTACACATACATGTAGCTTTTTGTAGAAAAAGATTAACAATATTTTGGATTTGAACCCGAATCACTGTGCACAACTGATTGAAACACTTAGCATAAAGTACAGCATGGAATTTGCTGATCAAGTTTCTATTGCGGCAGCGTATGTTAATCACACCATCCCTTGCTCAACGGTGTTTGATTTACCAACATAAACATCATTGGTTTGATGCCAAGTGCCAACGTTCACATGTTTTCACATTTATTTGAGTAAAACTTATGAACTCTCGATTTGACTTGCAAGTCACAGCTCTCTGACAGTGATCACGTATGCAAATATCACAAGGACAGTCATTTAGAGTTGAGAGGTATTTATTGAGACCATGTGATTTATAGCCGTTCCTACGGACACACCACCTCAATGTTTTGGCATTCCATTTTATGCGACTATTTAGCAGTAATTTCACTGTCAAGTACATGTTATATTCGCTAGTGGTAAGCATTTAGGAATATTGAAGGAGTGCATCCTGTATGGTGCAAGGTTATTATAGGAGTGGTCAAAATTACTCATAATCTTGATGTAATCTGGTGTAGGGATTAGAAACATCTAATAAGGCATTCCTCACTATAACATTACTTTTTCTAAACCCATAATTACTTTATAGACAGAAGTTATTTTCTCTCTGTAAAATGCTTTTATTGCCGGTCCTATCTGCACGAGTCATTAAAAGTTAGACTTACAAGAAGCATGTGTGGAAAAAGGTGCATATACATATGGTGTATGCACACATGGTATTTCTACCCATTTTTATATGCACCACGCATATATACACATGGTATATATGTACACCATGTGTACATATACACCTGGTGTATATACACACGGTATATATACACATGGTATATATACACGTTTTTATATGCACCAGGCATATATACACATAGTATATATGTACACCATGTGTACATATACACCTGGTGTATATACATGGTATATATACACATGGTATATATACACATTTTTATATGCACCAGGCATATATACACATGGTATATATGTATACCATGTGTATATCCACCATATGTATATAACATTTCATGGAAAACAGTAAAATGTAACTAGTGTATTTGGTTAGCAAGACTATCATGTAGCCAGCATTTTGTGATGTCAACAGTTTTGAAAATTCCTTTTGTATTGTAAATCCAGCACCATAAAAAGTCAAAACTTTATTTACTAACAGAAAGAGTATTCCGCTAGTTAAGAGTATTCCGTTAATTAAGAGTATTCCTTTGTAAGTAATATTTTGTTAGTTAAGAGTATTCCATTAGTTAAGAGTACTCTGTTAGTTAAGAGTATTCCGTTAGTTAAGAGTATTCCGTTAGTTAAGAGTATTCCGTTAGTTAAGAGTATTCCGTTAGTTAAGAGTATTCCGTTAGTTAAGAGTATTCCGTTAGTTAAGAGTACTCCGTTAGTTGCGAGTATTCTGCCTATGCAGGCCCCTCGTGTCATGATCTTCTACAATTGCTCGGATTAGACAGTTGATGAGTTTGCTATATAGAGTACTATATAGGGTACTGATTTGGTTTCTCAATGCCTGCCTCAAGCTTTTTGTCAGGGTTGTCTCCCTTGGCACTGGAACAATTTAAAAATGAACTTACACCAAAATCTTGGTAGACTTTATTCGAAAGTATCAACATTTTTTACCATCTTAGACTGTTTTTGATATTTGAGGTGATCTGACTGTGAGGATGTTTTAAGTTTAAAATCAACAATACTTGATGCAGTTAAAACGATCAGAAAAAACATGCCAAAATGATGTCACTAGTTGTGTGATTGCCCTGTCTCTCTCTCGTTATCGATATTGACTATTGCGTTCAAGTTGCAGCGTTACATGTCTCCATTTTGTCTATCTCTTTGCTGAAGTGCAACTGTAGATGTCAAAATCATACTTCCGCTTGAATCTGAGTGTTCCAAGAAAGGATCTCATTCAAACTATTATATCTCTAGACTGAGTAGGTCCACAGAAACAAATATTACATCATAGTGAAGCTTGATGTCTTAGCTTTATATTGATATTATTGTCATTTGCATCCCTCAATCGGCTAAGTTCACCTTTAAGACCAGATACATTTCCCGGCTTTCTGAGGTTCAAACCAGTGGCCCGCTGCTTAGCAGTCCAGAGTGCAAATCATTACATTGTATGGTCAGAAGTGTAGACAAATTGAAACAGATAGACAACTTCTACTTTTAAATGAATTATAGGGTTATGAGTTAATACAGCTGTATAAGCCTTATGAGGAGAGATTCTCAGTAAATCAAATTACGTGATTATTATGAACAATAAAGATGCAAAACACGATAGCTGTTTGTAATAATTTTAGGGTGGTCGTAATTGCCCTCGCATTTGCATAGTATAATAGAGCTATTTATTCCGTTAAAAATACCAACAAAAGGTTGCGCAAGATATAATTTAATACTGGCAGATACAAGATATAATTTAATATTAGCACCACAATAATATACGTAATAGGTAGAACACTTTCTCAGCATTTAGAAATACTTAGATAATAGGAACTAATAACTAGATGAGATTGCGGAACCCTTTATTTGCGGAATGTAATATATTCCAACTAATGAATAGGGAAACCTGTATCTTATTTTTCCCTGACATCCAATGTCTTCACTGGCAATAGTCCTTATATAAGGAAACAAATATTATTATATTATATTATTCACATGCGGTTTAGGAAATCATTTATTTTCTTTCACTTGCAAATGATAGTTGATTGCACAATTAATTATTAATTATCTGTTATTATATCATTATGAAATATTTGCGTATTATATTAATATTAACTTATGTATGAAGATTAATAATACAGTTGTTGCTCCTACAACGTAAATAATCTATATATATAATAGAGCGAAACTCATGCGGTGTTCTCTCGTAAGTGCAACAAGAAAAAATCGTATTTTTAAGGCCAACTATGGGGCTCTCGTTATTCAAATCGAACTTGCAAAGTTGCACCGACTTCATGCTTTAGGTTATGTGGATTTTCTTACGCAATACGAAGCAAAGACTTTACATAAATTGTTTATGTTATGTGGAATTTATGTTATAGGAGGTTTACATTATAGGAGTGTCCACTGTATGGACACTATATTATATAATCTATTATTCTGTAAAATTCTTCTCTGCTCTACAATAGTATTGTGAGTTTATTTACCTTTCGTAGTGTTTGAGGTTCAATGAAATACATACAAAGTTGGCGAAGTTCCAAAATGTAAACTTATGGAAAATTTGTTTTTGTATTCCGAACATCAGTTTTTAGTTTATCATATTTTCCTTGACCTATGCTATTTAATGAATGACTAAGCCCAATGTCATAGCTAGTGATGTGGACAGCACAACTTCTAAAATTTTCGAAAGTAAAAAAAATTGAAGTAAGCATAAATGCATTAGTTTTGTCGAACCATCACAATGCCGTCATATTACAAATTGATTGCTAGTAGAACCTTCTGGAAGTCACTAGCAAGTTAAAAAGCTTTGTCTAGCGCCGTCGGATTATATTTGCGACATACTCAGCTACAAGTACAGCTGTGTCTCCGTTCCCATATGGTTAGGATCAGAAAAAATTAATTAATTTATATAAAGAGAAATGAATTGCATTGCTGTCTAGCAGTGTTTGTACTGCAGGGAGCAATCCAGTTCATCTACTTGCAGTCGTAGAAGCTGTTAGTAATTATATGCATATAACATTGTCTATTCTTTAATAAAAAACAAGTGTTTTCATTGCGCACTGACTCCTTGTGCAGGTTCTATGCACACCATGGTATTGTTATGGGCTAGTTTCAATGGCCCCAATTAGACTTGAGGCCTTATCAGTGTCTCTCATCTTTTCGTTTGGGTGCTCTAACCGAGTTATTTGATAATTAATAGGTAGAATGAAGCTGCTGTGAGTCTAAAAAACGTTGCAAATGGTGCTTCCCAGGCACGCGAGCTGTTTGCAAGAGATGTCCTATTTAATAGGTACCCAGGGATTTCATCATAGGACTCTGATTGAAGGCATCCTCCTATAGCCTGTGTTTAAACATGCAACTACATAACGGCAGGTAAAAATTATATAAAAAGTAAAAAAAATTATTTTACACTCCTACAGCGTAAACCTCCTTTTACATAAATCCCATTTAACGTAAAAAAATTATGTAAAGCTTTTGCTTCGTATTACGTAAAAAATGTCATATAACATAAAGAGTGAAGTCGGTGCAAATTTTCAAATTCAATTTGAATAATGAGAGTCCCATAGTTAGCCATAGAAATAGATGCATAGAAGTATCTCTATTATATATACTAAAATGCTGATCGCAATTATGGTTCCACTTAAAATAAACACTTTGTTTGTCAATTCATATATTGTTCTGTCAGTATTATGGGAATTATGACAATATGCACATCGATGGAAAGCTCAGAGTGTACTGGAGAAGAATATTATGTAAACCTATCTGATATTTGCTTTATTAGTTTGATTTTGGTACAATATGCCATTTTCGGGATAGAGCGGTACAAAAATCCAAAACAAAATCTTTTTTTAATTTGTGGAAAACGCATCCTAATTTGACATAATTTTAGAACATAGCTCTATAAAAGTTAATTGGTGTTGTTTTCAAGTTCCTTTAGAGTATTTCTAGCATCCTAGTATTTGGTATGACACCATAAGCCTTGACTGACCTGATAAGATATAATGGATGCCCATTAAACAGGTTTTATTACTAGAGTGCACCTTTGGTGGTAAACAGGATTTTTAGAAAATTTGCTTTTCAAATATGTATAATATGTATAATATGTATGGTCTGAGATTATAAGGAAAATAAGTTTATGCCATCAATGAAAAAGATTATTATGAAATTACCAGGCGGTCCCATTATTATGATCACCACTGTAATACCCTCGCAGTCTAATGTGCCGGTGGAGACTGTCAGGCGCGCTGTTAAAACACAGAGAATAATTATGTGCACAATTAATCAGAAAGACCTAAAGGCGGTTGATTGGTGGAAGTGTTGGAGTGTTGACCTACAAAGATGTAAGTCATGAAGTATCGTCGAAAGCAATTTTTTATGCTAATCCTGGCTTCAGATGGGTGAAAGGACAAATACCGCTGTTATTAGTGAATATATTTTTTTCATTTATTTTATGTTAAACATACACAATTTAGTCCCTTTTTCTCTTTGCAGCATGAACCTTCTTGTGTAAAAAAGTGAAAAAATTGATTTAAATTGACAGTGAATGTGTGCGGTCCCTTTAACTTTATTCCCTTTAGATTACCGTCGATAAAAAAAGTTTACAAAGTTGTCGATATAAACCAATAATACCCCTGTTACTGTAAGTCATTGAATTAAACAGTAAGTTTAGTTGTCTTCTTTTTTAAGGGTCAAAGTGATGAGTTTGGGAAGATCTTGTAATGGAGGCAATTTACACGTATTTTATGTTTGGTCTAATATAAAATATTTATAACGTAAATATTCTCGGAACGGATTATGTTATAGAAGCGTCTACTGGATATATGTATATTAATATATCTGTATATATTATATATGTATAGAAATATTTAAATATATATTTATTTATATATGTATTTATTGTTGCTAGAAACGCTAGTTACATAACGAATAATAAAGAAAATGAACTCAATACACTAAGTGCACAGTGAATTGTGGTATAATGTATAATATGGAGAGTACTTAGCCGTTGGTTATATATATATATATATTTATATATATATTTATATATATATATATATATATATTTATATATATTTATATATATATTTGTATATATTTATATATATATTTATATATATTTATATATATATTTGTATATATTTATATATATTTATATATATTTATATATATATTTATATATATTTACGTATATATATATTTATATATATATATTTATATATATAAATATATATATATTTATATATATATATTTATATATATCCATGTAAATATATAAATGTCTATATCAAAGCTAACAATATAGCAAATATGTTTTACTTTTTGTAGGTTTTTACCTGCTACTTTGTGGGTGTATGTTTACACACAGGTTGTAAGAGGATGCCTACAGTCAATACGTCACACGATGTATTTACCGAGTACCTATTTATTAAGGCATTTCTTGCAAGCAGATGTACTTCTGCATATATACTAAAGGCTATCCTCTATGGCCATGTTATGTGATATTCTTAGTGAATAGAAATAAACTTATTCAGTTCTGCAATTAAACTCTTGCAAACGAAGATGATCTAAAGAAGTATGCTGTCAAACTTCAACATGTGATCACCTCTGCACACAAATCTCATGATAAACAAAATAAAAGTTCCACAAAGATTTGTTTTAACTTTTGAATTAGTTTCTAATATGCGACATCCAAAATTTCTCAAGTTTACAGTTTTGTATATAAAAGTAACAAACTCCGTGTAAATTAAAAATATACAATAAAATAATGCAAAAAATAAAATTAAGCTAACTTAAACTGCACCTAATGTGAGTAAATTATTTAAGTATTTCTATCACTCACTTCACCATCAAACCTCTGTATTGCTGAACCAACACTTACCTTAGCGTGTCTCGAGGTAAAGTTAATTAAAACCTTTCTTATTGTTTATAACTTTAATAATTTAGTTTTATGTATAATTTAGGTTTTTATGTCTAGTTTTATACCGTGTTTCAAATGTGTAACTATTTAAAGAATTTATCATTGTTTTTGGAAAAACTACACAAGGCACAATTACTTTTTAAAAAAATGTTCACCCTAACATTCGACGATTTTGACAAATGAAGCAAATCCCAAATCGGATAAACTTCATACAATGATGTTTGAGCGTTACTAAATTTGACTACAGCTGCTCAACATATTTTAGTTTACATTTATTGTTGATGTACTTCTGCAGACGCATAGATTAAGAACCGCTGTTCACTAATCTGAGCTTCTTATATTGCTTGCAAATGCAGCTATAGTCTCTTTATTATTATAAAATATATTGTTAAAAATAACGCAGAAAACCAGATCAGCTGAATTAAGGCAAAACACACAAAAACCATTGTCTTTTTCATGTGTGTTGAAAGGTAGGGCAAATTCTAAACTTATTTTTACGCTTTCCCAAATTATTACTATAATAAAAGTTGTGTCTGAAGCCACAGTAATAGCTTTATGAAAAAAAGGTTGCAACAGGCTGGAATCGAACTTGAAATCGCTCCGGATTTACACATTTCAAGGCATACGCGCTACCACTATGTTACTCAATCCCCGATCCAATTCTGAGAATAGTTGTGAACATACTTATTATGTATGACAATCTTTCATCTCGCGCGAGAGTTCCAACGTACTAGTCCTAATAATACAATAAGGATTTTTCTTCATCAATAGAATATGTTTCTAACAGAAATGTCTTGAAAATTTGCAATACAAACTATCAAATACGAAAAATTAGCATCATTCAGCCACCGACGGGTTATAGCTAACCAGCAAAATTATTTTTGTGAAATATTGGTGAATTTTGAAGTTGGTGTTTATACAGAAAGTGAAATGACCTCTAAACTGATGTATTATAATTTATAAAGACTGAGAATCTCCAAGCAGTTCATCGGCCAAGCATATATTGCCTGTGATGCGTACTACTTGTCTTTTCAGCTGCGGTATCCCATCCACTAATTGAATTATAGTAAAGCTTGTGAAACATTCTTTTCCTTGAGTGGCCACGGAGGCACCGTTACATGATAGCAGTTTTTACTGTTGTTTTAGTGAAGAAAGCTTAGTTTTTAATACTCCAAAATATTGTTTTACACTAAGTTCAAAAAATTATTGTTCGAAAATCCTTGCAATTGCAAAGAATCGGCAGGAATGTAGCACTGGCTGGTTGAAGTAACAGCATCACTTATGATAGCCAATCAGCAAGCATCACTGGTTGTAGCGAGTGCATTTGCTTTCATTTATTATAATCCCCAAAAACATTTCGTTTATTTGTACAAAATGTAATATTAGTGTATTGAAAGTACTCAATAGCTATGAGTGATATATCAATGGTAAAAAAATTATGGGATGACCGAAACACCATTCTAGTCGATTCAGCATAAAAGTCTTATCAGCCGCACCCCAGATTACCGATGACTTAGCATTTTAGTGCGTCAGCTCAATTCAGTAAGCAGCCAGAATAATTACTATTACTGTAAATAAGCTGCTAGTGTGAAAATGGCCCTTTGATGAAAGACAATTTGTAATTAAAATATAATTCTTTCATTCATTTGTTTTGACTCACGAGTTTACTCACTCGCTATCACTTGTTTTGACTTCTCCACCCCTTCACCAATTTTCTTACCATTTCATTATTTGATAGCTTCTGGTCCATCTAGATCTTATTCTTGCTAGTTATTGGTTGATAAGCAGAAAGACCCTGCTGGGACTACCATTACCATAACAATGTATTTCATATCTTCATTGATACCACCTGCTAGTATATTTTCGTAATATAAAAACTAGTTTTATGGAGCATAATAAAGCAAAGATTAATGCAACTGACGTAGACGTTCAACACAGGATTAACATTGTCTGTGTCCATAATAATCAGACTCTAACCGGATCTACATCCTCAGCTATGCTAATTTGCTCCATTTAAATGTTTTATGGTCAAAGGATGGTCATTTATTCTGTAGTTCTGTTACTATGATTATGTTCATGGTCACTATGTTTATGGCAGTCACAAACAGATTAGCTTGTCATCGTTTCTTCATTTTTTATCTTATCCACCGGTAGATTGTAGGAAGTTAAGAACTCACTCCTTAAAGCAATCTAAATGGATATAAAATATATCATTAATGCATACTTGATGTTGATAGCATTTGCAGTGTAGCGTCGGCTAGATTGAAAAGAAAACATTACGCAGCCGATGTATTCTGTGAGAGGTGTTGTCTATGCGCCACTGTTTATCAAACAGAATGTCAGCCTACTAGAAGTGGTCGAAGCGAGAGACCGATTGGCATTGCGCCAGCAAAGATAATTAGAAACTGTGTTGATACAATCATTTTGGCACAATATTTGAGGTCAATCTTGTTGAGAAATTAGTGTTTATAGAAAAAGTTAGTAATTTCGGATTAGCTCCAAACTTTGCCAAAAGGTAGTCGCGGAGCGACTACTTTTTGGCAACTATCTCAAGTTCAAAATGTTTTATAACTGATAGAACTGAAGAATTAAAGTTGTAAATAAAACTATACATTTTTGAAGTATTGCAATTCCTGTTAATGACCTTGACACAACTCCGTTATGACCGCTACAGTTACTATTTCAACGTTTATCAAGGGTTAGAGTAACATGCCGTGTAGACAAATAAAAAAGTTAATCTTTTGAACGGCTATGCACCAACTTGGTAAGTTTTAGAAAGATCGATATTTTTTAACGGTGGCCTTGAGATTGCATCAGTCAACCGTTTGACTACTTCATGGAGAAACTAGTCTATAAATGCACACTTACAGCAAGCTACCTGTATTATGGCTCATGATTTGAAACAAAAACATTTTCTATAGAGCCCTTTGACCATAGGGTATAACAGACAAGAGTGCTTTTTGGCCACCAACTCCAGCAATAACCTTGCTTAAGACAGATTTTCCACTATCTTTCAGATGGCGATGCATTGCTTATAAGTGTACATGGCTGGTATAAAGTATAAACCAACCACAGGTATACATAAATAGTCAATGAAATATCGTCTTGAACTTGTAACTATTTTACTATTCAGTTTTTTAGTACAAAAAGCCAACTTTTAGATTAGCGAGAGGATACAGCGCCGCTTCATTATTGTAGAATAAGTGTTTCAAATAGTGGATATATGTTGTAGTATGGATTTTACATGTATTTTAATTTCAATTCGTTGTTGCTTTTTGGTTGTTTTATGTTCACCAGATTTCTATTGTAAACATTCAAGTTGGTGTTTAAGAATTTTTGTGATTGGGAAATATTCATTGAATATTTTCGTATTATATTTCAATGTTTAGGTTGGTAATGTTTTATACATGTACTGTGACTATTAGTGAAGTTTTCAGTGGGTCTATAGTTGTAAAAATGGTAAAAAGTATGTTATTTTTCATAAATTTATCCCAAAACAAAATATGGCTGTGTTTTTTTTAAACAAATTCAATTTTTTTATATTTTTCAACTAGTTCAAACTGCATGTAAATCAACTGGGACAAATTTCTCTATGAAGTCTCTCATTCAACTCGTTTTTGGACATAATTACAAATTACCACTTGAATAGAAGTCATCCAATGTGACCAGTTTATAATGTGTGTAATATAAATATATTTCAAGAACTGTAATATAAATATCGACCATCTGTACTGATGCTCAACCCTATGAATACGTGCAGAGGTTGATGTGAAATAGATGTGGCAGGTGATTTCTCTAGGTCAGAGGTACTTCACCTTGTTGGCCGTACTGAGCCCCACCAGTTTCATATGCGCTTTCATCAAACCTTCTATTAAAAATGAAATATGATTTTTTTCATATTCAAGATGAGTATATATTTTAACGATGCACAAGATGAACTGTGTATTAACATCACCTTGTTCAAAAAAACACAGCTAACACGTTGCATGAACTCACAACAAATTACATATACTTTCGTAAAGACATGACCTTGCAAATCAGTGTGACTTCTTTTTTGAGAGACCTCCACAAACCCCTGAGACTGACTTTCCGAACACCTAGAGTTCGATTGAACTCGGCTAAGAACCACTGCGTCAGTTGTAACCCTGCCAACAAACACTGATGAGTCATGTGCTAAGGCAGTCACTTGGTGTTTCTTTTGTTTCACCATTCCCATCACACACGCTGTTCCTCAGTTACTGGTTTCTTACCAGCCCACAAAGAAACTAGACCCATTGTTGTGTTTAGGAATGCGAGTTTGGGCTTCGATGCCAACCAGGTTTTCCTTGTTTGTCAAAAAGTCTCCCACAGTTGCACTCCAGTAATGTTGCTGAGGAATGCACCTGACTCAGAGTAACAGTATGTTTGGCCCACTTCACGTTTGACACAGCATGCAAAGATATACCAACACAAGCGATTCTATGTTTAGTGAACACCCTACTGCTTCTTGGTTAAATAACTCTCACAGCTGTGCTGGGTAGTTAAGAAGTGTTAAAGAGTATATGTATCGAACTGTTTGAAAGAATCCCTAATAAGCTACTGAAGATTGCATCACTTCCATTCTTATTTTTAAGGCCCCAAATGTTATTTTTTAGCCCTAAAGCTGTCGTGTTTGTATCTGGAATATCTTAAGAAATTTCTGTTTGGCTTATCATAAAATACCAACCGGCTCAAGCTATCATTCCATCAATGCTTTCAAAACTAGAATAAATTTTCAAGTAAGATTTTGCTTTTTACCTTCATGGAAATAAAAATTAAAATCTAGTATTAAAATGCTGCATATTAGTTCTGCATGAATTGCTAGATCATTTGGCTACTATCTATAACCCAAATTACCGTATATTGTTTTTTAAAATTTAATTTGGTGAGAATGTGAAATAGTGATACTGATCAGGTGATCCATCACACTTCACAAAATCGATCATTTTTTAATTCAATATGTGATGTCTCATTCTGTTCATGCATGAACGCTAAAGTGGTGACTGTAGAGGTTTAGCAAACAGCGGGTCAAGATCAATAAAAGCAATACTTGACTTAATATTGTACGTCCTCAAATTGTCTGCCATTATTGTCACTTTATATCATTTGATTTTGCGCAATTTGGTTGATAATTCTGAGCTTTCTTTCTTCTTTGATTTTTTGATAAGATCGATCTTTTAAATATTAGCGATCTTATTTCTGTCTATCTTTATGTTAGATCTTTTACGTATCAACTTTTTTTTACTCAGATTTGTGTCATGCAAGAAGTGCCTGCACAAATGTAAGGACACTGATGTACAACACATGTCAGTGTGTATGTTATCATTGCTCAATACCGTCATACCTCAACATAACATCATACCTCAACATGCAGTCATACCTCAACATACAGTCATACCTTAACATACAGTCAAACCTCAACATACAGTCATACCTCAACATACAGTCATACATCAACATACAGTCATACCTCAACATACAGTCATACCTCAACATACAGTCATACCTCAACATACGAGAAATTTGAGATATGAGGAAAATTCAGAGCAAATCTTTGCCTTGAAGTATGAGGCAAATTTGGTATACAAACATACGAGACAGTTCACAATGCGGTCGCTAGATGGCTAAGTATGCGAGAGGCTGCTTATGAGAACAGCATCGCTCAGTTTTTCTCTTCGGATCAGTTTGAAAAGATTTTAAAAGATTGGCCAAAAGTTATGACAAAAGTAATTCGAAAAGCTGGAAGAAAACAAGGAAAGGCCTGAAATAAAACCAACATGAAAAAACAGAAGTATAACGTAGCGTCTCAACTTATTTTCAAGCGTGTCAAGTAAGCTAAGTTCATTTAAGTTAAATTTAAAGTTAATGTTACACAGTGTCACACAAATGTATCGTACCCGAACATGTCACACAAATGTATCGTACCCGAACATGTTGCCATTAAGTTTCTCTCACAGGACCATTACCCGTGTGTCCTCACCTCTAAACCAACCTATAATAGTGACCTGAGGTTGGTTCCATGCACCGACAGAAGCCTATTTCAGCTAGAAATGGAAGGTTGATAAGGAAGTACCATGGCCATCTACAGTAGTTTTTCAAGCTGCTATGATCTTACTAAGCTGTGCAATACTAGATAACAGTTTGTTGGAAAATCCACAAGGAAGTTGGAGGCCTCCAGCACCCTACAAACCTACAAATACACTGGATTGAAACGTAACTGGTAGTGTGTTTTGATTAGTAAGCCGTCGTATAACACCTATCGGAAGTATGATGAAGCTCTCCCAGTTTGATGGGATACAATGGCTGCAAACACAGCTATTTCTTGTTAAAAATACTTGGGTTTTGTATAGAACAACGCATTAAACTCATTTTTGATAGCTATGGTTTTATATTTAATGTGTTTCTTAAACTCCCAACTTCATAATAAAAACTACAATAGGCTCTTCTACAACGTAAATAATGCGTTCCAGAAACGTTTACGTTGTTGGGATTTCACGTTATGTGAACAGTAAAATCCATGTAAATTGCCTAATCCATTTCAAGATCTTTCCAAATACACCCCTTAAGCCATGCAAAAAGGAAAAACTAGAATTAACTTTTTAATTTGTTGGCTGTACCGTGACTGCAGTATCGTTAGTTTGCATCGACAAATTTTTTCCTTTTCCGTTCGATTTCATTGATTTTATAGCCTATAATTGCGGTAACTTTATAATAAGTTGATTGGAAACACACATTTTCAACGCCCATTCACAACAGTTGGTTTATTTTTTCTAGACAAAGTCTATTCTGCAAAGTAAAACTGATAACTAATACTTTATATTTCTACAATAAAACAAAACAAAAATATATATTTCCTATGAAAAGAGCGTTGTCTACCTGTTCGTCGCCTATCTATATCCAGGAGTCAAGGTTAGGATAAAAAATAGCTTTCGACGCTACTCCAACTCGTGACATTCAGATCAGTAGGCCGACGCTGCAACACCGGACCAATTGATGTCCTTTAAGTATTTATTAACCTCGCTGCAGCTACATATTCTTTGGTTTGTTGACATATCTGACGATCTATCACGACGAACTAGAATGTCATGGAAGTAGTACGTATAATAGATACAATGTTATACATACATCGTTTCGTCTCTCAAAAGTACGGCGAGATATGTTGCCATTCAAATCGAATTTGAAAACTTGACCTGACTTCACGCTGTACGTAAAATTGATGCAACAACTTTGCATAAATTTTTTACGCTATCTGGAATTAACGTTATTGAAGGTATACATGATAGGAGCGTCTACTGTACATAACTAACATGATCAATAGTCAATTTTAATTCTCTTGCTGGTCAAGCTGATCAACGGCCGAATTCAAACAACTTTGTTAGCATTTAGTTTAAAACCGATATATTCGCAGAACTCTATACTCTGGGTGAGACAAATTTGTTAGTTCCAGAATTGACAAACCTAATTAGTTGATAAGTTGCTACCAACTTAAATCTGACTGAAAACCCTAGATGTGAGTTTTTGTATTTTGTTTGTTCATTCTTGTTAGAGTGATCAACTTGCAGCTAGCTTTGAACAACACTATCATCTCCAGTTAATATATGTAATAAATTGGATATCAAAAGTTGTAGCTGGATATGCGTTGCATGCAGTAATCTAGTCTTTTAGAGGCAAACTCTAAAAAGTACATAGTTAGTCTATAGCTAATCTATTAGAAGAGTTTTAGTGCAGTATTCAAGCTCATATATGTATGAAATATGTGTGGGCTCTACAGTGTTATAGTAATATAACTAAAATTTTGTACTTGTAGCCATTTTTGTGGTCATGAAAAACTTAAAAAGGCTGTTAGACCTTGTGGTATTTAGAGAAATTGATCATTGGTTAAGCCGCACTTGGTAGACATTGGAATGCTTTTTGATTGGCTGTTGGGACAAAAGATCTTCCAAAAAGGAAACATCAGCATTGTGAAGTTTGGCATAGTTCGACAAATTTCTAAAACATTGATTAAAATTATTCTATATGATTTGGAGTTTTCAACAGAATCTAACCTGTTATCAGCTCATTGAAGTCAAGCTTTTAACAACTCTCAGAGTTTTTGAGAATAAAGTTTTAAGATATCTTTGTCGAGTTTGGTTAAAAAAAGTCAATTCTATTTCGTATAAAGCCATATTGTCCAACTCACTCAATAATCCTAATTTCTTCTGTCTTCTCATTTCTGTTTTGGCATATTATAAAAAATGTTTTAGCATGTTATGAAAACTTCCTTCTGTTGCTGATTATTAATGCCAATAGAAAGTTCTACATACATAGTTCTACCGGTACATAAATGTACCAGTGCGTATGTAGAACTTATGTATCTGGAGTGGAACAACCCTCTTGTGAGAGTTCTACCTACATACTGGTACATATGGTATCATACTGGTACATATGCATCTGAAGTGGTACATATGCATCTGGAGTGGAACAACCCTTTTGTGAAATGGCTGGCCCAGGGATGATGCAGGATATTGTCAAGAGGAATTATCTATACCAGAAAGCAAGGGAGAAGCGACCGCCATGTTGATGGTGCACGACAGAAAAAAGACTACAGATGTACCGAGACTGTTTACTATATTCTACTTTAGGTTTAGGTGTTCAAGGTTTAGGCATTGGAAGTTTGTATAGATTTTGTAACTGTTATGAGCCTTTTTTCCAGTTTTGTAAAATTTATTTTACAATTTCGGCAAAAACTCGGTATTATTCCGCATGTTTACAACGCGCACCAATAAGATCAATAGTATTTGAACTAACCAGAGACAAAGGAGATCAAACTAATCCCATCAACAAAAGATATTTGGGGAAGCAGATTTTGAGTGCCTAACAGGTGATGCCTGCCCTGCGTATTGGCATCATATTCTCACATACTAGCCTTAGGTACCGGTTGGTTAAAGTTATCCCTTCTTAGGGAGACAACTGTGGACCCCGAGTCCTAAAACTGGTAAAGTCCTGTATATCGGCTCTCCCTCCAGTCTAGACTTGTGTGCTCGCAGCATGATAAACTTTGCACGTAAAATCACAAGATGAAAGTACAAGTTCAATTAAGTGTTCTTTAATGTGTATTTGTACTTTAAGGACTTACTGTTGTGAATATCGTGTTTATTATATTTTGATATTGTAAATATTATGGATCGAACTTTGTAACCGACTTGACCGGTGCCTCTTTTGAATGTTTATGGTCAGTACAAACTATTAAATTTTCGATATCACATTACACTCACTCGTAGGATAATAGGCTGCTAGAGTTGTCAATGTTCGTGATGATAGCTCGTTCCTTTCACATCTATATTGCAACTAAAGTTATAAATGACAGATAGAAGAGAACCTCATCCTAAAACTATTCAAGTGTGTTTTTAATGGAGCCAAATCTTGACACGACTCCTTCCTGTTTCAGTTCTATTCTGCCTCTTAAAGGAATGTTGGTCTCAGAATCGTGTCTTCCAATTGGATGACAAACAGTTTGCAACAGTGCTGTGCTACAGAAATTAAACTAAACTATGTCATTTGTTAGAAAATTAATGTTCTTTCAGGTGCTATATATTGATTCGTACTCTCACTTAGCATGAATTTATTCAGCCAAAGTAGCGATATCTGTCAACCGCTTCATTTCAAAGCATCTATAAATTATACTTACATGTATTATCAGAAGTTCATGACATTCCGAAGCACTTTATTACAGTGAAATCTTCACATGTAATTAGGAGGTTCCTTTTAAATAGCATTATGTTAATCGTTTTTGTGATGTTTAAAAAGATATCCGTGTTGGTATAACAGTGAATGTTTTCGTCATTTGATTTTTCAATTTTCTGTTGTCATTTATAGGCATATTATTAAATCTTACTTTATCATTGCGTGTGTCTGCCTGTTAGTCTGAATAAACATTATGCGCTTTCACATTTGTTGGACCGGTGCGCGCACATGTGTTTGTCTGTTGCCACGTTTGTTGAACGATTTCGTCCAACCTTTACACGCATATTTTCTGCGCCTTCCGCCAGGTCACTAAAATACCTGGTTTCGAAACTGTCTCTCGTTTTTGAGAACCAGCCCCTTAAACACCCTCCTACGAATATCTGGTTGAAAATGGAGGATGGCTACGCCAAGTTTAGTGCTAGGCTGCTATAACTTGAAGGTTGACTTGCAACAAAATTCACATTACAGTTATTTGATATCAAAAGATTCACCACGTCTTACTCTGCTGTGTTGTAAGATGCAAAATATGTGGAAATGTGATTACAAGCTCTTAAAAGCTCAAAAACGAACAGAAAATCACAGCCACACGAGACCGCCGTAGTTTGGATTCTCCTTCCAAAACGGCTCAAATGTGACGTAGTTGTACAAGATGGTTTCGGTTTACACTTTCATGCAACCTCATTCGTCAAAATATTTTCACAAATATACTTCACGCATTCAATAAAACCATGTCTATTGTTCTTACGCGTCTGTTTTATCGTCATTGTAATGCTGTCACTTTTAGCACTGATATCTTATAACTTACGGTAAAAATTCATTTAATTTTTTAACCTTACCTCGAAGGAGTACATATCATTGTCTGATAATCAAGACGAACCTGTTGGTCACCTGTGATAATCGAAAAGTGCTGCAAAAATTATTTGCGAAGAATTGGGTCACATGATCAGATTACGACTTGACGATTAGACCAAACCGAAACAAAACTGTAAAGTAGTGAGCATCTATATTTGATACGGGGTCTTCGGTAAAACCCGAAGTGTTTGTCATAAACTAGTGCTACGATAAGTTTTATATTGAGCTTTTTATTGGCCTTTCAATTCACGTGAGAACATCACGTGACATGACAATAACCAAACTGTCATGACTACGTCAGAGAAATAAACAGATTCCAATCTACGGCGGCTTTACGTTTTTGAGCTTTCAAGAGCTTGTAATCACATTTCCACATATTTGGCATCTACAGCACAACAGAGTAAGACATGTTGATCTTTTAATATCAAATAACTGTAATGGGAATTTTGTTGCAAGTCAACCTTTAAGCGAGTATTTTGACTAGGAACAAAATAACAGGCTTTTCTCTCAGTATTTGTTACTTCATCCATAAACAGTTTCTCATGCTACAGCTAATAACAGCAAATAATGTTGTGGGTAATATTCAGGTTCTGCTGTGTTATGTACTACAAGAATCACCATTGCTGTCCACTTACCTAGGTTATTAGGATTATATTCAGGTTCAGGTTCTGCTGATGTACTACCAGGAATTACCATAGCTGTCCACTTTCCAAGGTTATTAGGATTATATTCAGGTTCTGCTGCTGATATACTACCAAGAATCACCATTGCTGTCCACTTACCTAGGTTATTAGGATTATATTCAGGTTTAGGTTCTGCTGATGTACTACCAGGAATTACCATAGCTGTCCACTTACCAAGGTTATTAGGATTATATTCAGGTTCTGCTGATCTACTATCGAGAATTACCATAGCTGTCCACTTACCTAGGTTATTAGGATTATATTCAGGTTCTGCTGATATACTACCAAGAATTACCATTGCTGTCCACTTAACAAGGTTATTAGGATTATATTCAGGTTTTATAGTGCAACGTATAGTACAGCGTATAGTACAACGTATGGTACAAAGTATAGTCTAACAACGTTTCATCAGCAAACCTAAAACTATTTTTAAGAATCAGTTTTCATTTCTAATTTATAAGACGAACACCAAAAATGACATACTTATACTTATAAATGTCAGTCAGAAGGGTTACAAGGTAAATAAAGTGAATAAATGTAAATAAATAAAGTTGATCAATACGTACGTTAAACTATAACTGTCACGAACAACTTTTTACGTATTTACTAAGTAAATCAGACACGCTGATTCTGACTTTGTACTCAAAATAAAGATTAGTCCACTAACTTTCAGAGGAATGAAGGCTTTTTCACAGCGTTTTAATATCAGTCTCGAAAACAACACGGTCGGCATAACAAGCTCCGCCCATAAATACGTGAGGTAACCTAGCTTTTTAGGAACAGAAGTTACGTAGGGATGTTTAGACCGATTTAGAATAATAGAGATGGGTGTTTTAAAATCCATTAACATCTAAATTCAGCCTTAAAAATAATATCAGTCTTTTCTGAAAAATAGATAAGCTATTAAGCGTTGCATATTTAAAAAAGCGCGATAACAACGCAAGCTTGTGATAAAACCGTGCTTTTTGAGCTCATTTCTCTCGGCGTTCAGCCCATTTAAACGTCATGTAACAAGCTACGAGCAATTTTAAATAGTTTATATACCTTTCATAAAAAACTGAAATTATTTTACAGGCTGGATTTAGACAATAATGGATTTTAAGACACCCATCTCTATTATTTTAAATCGTACTAAACATTCCTAACTTCCGTTCCTGAAAAAGCGAGGTTCCGTCACATATTTATGGGCGGAGCTTGTAATGCCGATTGTGTTGTTTTCGAAACGAATATTGAAGCGCTTTAAAAAAGCCTAAATGACTTTGAAGGTTAGTGGACTAATCTTTATTTTGAGTACAAAGTCAGAATCAGCGTGTCTGATTTACCTAGCAAATACGATAAAAGTTGTTCGTGACAGTTATGGTTTAAGGTATTGAACTTTATGCAGCAGAAGCTTATGCCCAGCACATTCGTCTCTGCATTGATAAAAAACATTGGTTTATGTCTCTAGATTTATTCCTCGTACTAATTTGTTATATTACTCTGATATCTCATTTAGTTTATAGCTTTTATATTAGTACTTTTGTGTTAGAAGTGATCTATATGAGGGAGATGTGGTTACCTATATTTTTTCTGCCAGTTAAGTACTATTTGACTTTTGGTATATATATATATATATATATATATATATGTGTGTAAATGCTATCCAATAAAAAAAGGGATTAGTTTTAATAGGCTGATTTTTAATATAGTTTGTAGAAACAGATTTGACCGATAAGTCACACACTATGTTTCAACAGTGCGGCTTATTTACAAGTTTACGTCATCCGCAGGATAGAAGCAGTATAAAGCCTCACGCCAGGCGATTTTTGTTACCAGCAAATTTTTTTCAAACGTTTCATGCTTGCAAAAGATAGAAATGGCACTTGCGAATGATACGTGAGAAAATGCGGCGCTAGGTATTTCTTTTTAACCATTATCCACGCCTAGTCATTTCTATTTCGACTCGAGCCATTGCATGTTCTTCCGCCAAGCTAAGCGAAACAAGAGTGCGCCGCTATGACTTCTGGCGTAGAATTCGCTATCTTTTTTTAACAAAGCGACTGCATTAATCCTCAACATGTCAACATCCATTGAAGCACTTATCACATGGGAACTCAATGTGAGCACAATTCCAAATCCGCATCATCCACGCAATAAAAACATAGTGTCACACAGTAACTTTGGCTCGAAGAATTTATCTTAAGGATGCGAGGTGCAAAACTTAGCATCAAGTGCCTTCACAGGGTCTTTTTCACTCCCATATTTACAACTACTGTCTTTGTTATCCCTGTGCATTTATTTGAAGTGAAGCCGCTATTATCATAATTATACATCTCTTGCTCATTTATTCTTTTCTGATGCATGTTGTTTGTTATAGTGGTAGATTGTGACAGTTTAAAGAATGAACTATGAGCTTATCAAATCAGCAAACAACATTTAGGTGATGACTTGCGTTGAAGTTAATAAAACAATTCAACCTTTCAATTTGATACATATACATGTATATACTACTACTACTCATATCTAATAACACCCTGACAGCTCATCAGGTGTAATAACTCTCTGCACAATTATTCCAAAATGTAGTAAGGCTGTCGACTGGTACAGGTGCTGGAGTGTTGGTCTACCGGGCTTAATGTTGGGAGTCCGAATTCCATACAATGCTATCTTTTTTTCTTAACCTTCAACCGTGACTTCAAATGAATGGACGGACAGACAGACATCATTTTTATTCGAATAAAGATTGTATTTTTCTCACTGATCTAACATTTGATGGTTGCATCTTAGTGGGCTGGCTAATCTGAGTTTCTGATTTGACGGAGAGAGCTGTGTTACAGTTGGATGCCTTTTTCATCAATGTCAGGGACTTTTATTAGAATTGAACACCAACTTGTTTGTTAAATAATCAGATCTACTATGAACAGCTCTATCCAAACACCCTATGCAAACCCAATGCATAGGGTGTTTGGATCCAAACACTAATCTCTTACTTATTTTATGGTATTGTTTTATGTTTACTAAAAGCATTACAGCCAATCACGAGGAAGCGGGTTTGTAGTGACTTTAACAAAGAGAACAACAGCGCAAGGCAGTGTTAGTTACTTTATTCCTTCACCTTAGTTACACCCATAACACACATGTGTACTTGTACATGTAAGCCATGCCATATCACTACTGTAGGAGTAGAATAGGTGTATGATGATCTTATAGCGTCGAAACTGCTCCTTATTGTAGATAAACCTTTTCTATGTGGCGTGAGAAATTGTGGTTTTTGGAAATATACCTATGCCTTTGGGCATCAATTGATGTACCACAGTATTAGAACGCCCGGTCAACTCGCCACAACTCTACCCTGGATCGGCCCAGCTGTTGTTTTTGGGTAAACACTAATCAGCTTTTACTGGCCTCTCTAATCTAGTAGTCTATGACCTGTGATCTCTCTATCCCACGATAAGATAGCAGCTGCAGTCATAAATATATATGAGCGTATCAGCTGATAATCTTTTATTTGATCTGGGCTAATTAGATTAGTCTCTATGTATTCAACTTCTGGAGCTTACTGCATTTCCGGGCTTTGAAAATCGCTCCTCCACAAAATCCTCCGATGCATTGAAATTTACAGTAATATGATAATATGATGCTTTGAAGCAGGTATTTTCTATGAAGGATTGGTTGGCTCTATGAAGGACACTTTGACAATAGCATGGTTATCTTAATTTAAACCCCCAATTGTATCAGTCGTGGCTCTGTGATTTCTACAGCTGCCATTTGGATGAGTTTTCTGTAATAAAAATTTGGTTAACATAATCTTGCATTTCAAATTTCATTTGATAGATACTAAATTTTCAATTGTAGATCACCTCTAAAACAAATCAATGTTATCAATAATCAATAACTATAAATTTTTGGAAAAACTTGAAGATGAACTTGCTCAAAATTTTACTACATTCTATCAAAAATTATTTGTATATTTCTATATTTGCATTTGTTTTTTATTTTTGAGGTTGTCTTACAACCAGGATGTTACAAGATAGAAATCGACAAAACTTGATCATGGCTGAAACGCTCTGATCAAGCAAAAGTGTGATTATGATGTCTATAGTTGCAAAGAGATCTACAGAATACACAATACAGAATCTACAGAATGTTTCAAGATTAAAATCAACAAAACTTCATCACGGTTAAAATGCTCAGATCACGCAAAAGAGGGATTATGATGTCTATAATTGCAAAGAGACTGACAGAATAGAGACGCGCAACACTGTAACTTGAACACGATAGCCGGAGCGGATATTAATAACCAGAGAGACTCGTGTATTCGTTATTTTTCTTCGGAGCGTTTTAACTGCGATCAAGTTTTGTCACAACGATAGCAATTAGTGATGTTATTTCCCGTGTGCGTTTCTTCTCGGTGTCTCAAACTTTGATAAAGTTTTGTCGATTTTAATGTCGAAACATCCTGGCAGTCAAATCACCTTAAACATCAAAAACAATTGCAAATGATAGAAAAATGCTGATACATTCGGATAAAATCTAGAAACATTCTGTGCAAGCTCATCCTTAACAACTATTCATAGTTCACCTGGCAGTAGTTAGTAGAGTTACTGTTGTTTTTATGTGACAATCAATTAGATTTTATGTAAAATTAGACATCTGCAATTTTCATGAGTGTTTTGGGAACCTATCTCTTGTTTCTGCTATTTATTCAAAGAAACAAGCACAAATATTTTCAAAGCATGGACGAGTAGTGATTAATATTTTTAACCGCGAAGTTTGTACGCTATACATGTAGATGGGAGACATGAACACTGGTTTTACAGAAAGTCTTTTAAAAAGGAAATCTAACACTCGAAGAATCAACAAATTCCTTTTCTAAACAAAGTACTGTGAGTCTTTTATGACATAGTGAAACTAACAATAGCAGATACATTTTAGTCGAGTCTAGAGAAACAATGCTATGATACTAACCACCCTTTATAGTTTATACAGATGGAATATCTATCAAGTGCTAGGGTATATTTATTACCAATTATGCTGTGATATGCTGTTTTTATGGCACATGTGAGCTTTACTCAGGCTAACTGTTCAACAACGTCTTTAGGTCTGTTAAGTAAAAATTATTAAATAATTCACCTTTGTACCTATTAATTACCATACAGCCTCTATTTGAATGCATTGGTGCTCTATTTTTTTTAACTTTTTCCCTACAGTGATGGTCAAATAGAGGTGCCATTCAAATAGAGGCTCTTGTTGTATTTTTCAAATAGCTCGTCAGAATTTTTTATGAAAATAAGATTAACCCTTTTATGGGCGAAGCAATGCTAATGTTGCCTATTATTTTACACTCTACTTCGGGTGAATCGACGTTATTGTCGTCAGCCTTAGTATTTTTTCTAACCCGTTTTTCATATACGTCAAAGTACCAGACTGAGTTAAACAAGGCACTACTTTGATTACAAAATGTTAGCGTGGTGCTTCTAAGTATTTTGATTGTGTCTTTTTCAATGTTTTAAATAAAAAACTTTAAAGATTTGGAGTTGGAAAACGTACATAACATTTTAATTTTTAAAGACATTTTAACGTTTTAAAGTTAGAATACGCCATAAAAATGGCTGCTATTACATTGTACGGTGTTTCTGAAGAGTATTCTCATCGTTCATCAAAATGCTTTAAAGTCTTCAGGAAAGATTGTAAATCATATTATAAACAAATCTAAATACAATGGATATGATTTAGACCTTGGTGATTTTGAATCAGAGTGTAATTTTGAACATTGTGACGATCGATATTCTCAGGTACACTCTCACTATGGCAATCACTACAGCAACAACGAAATAACTTAATTGTTATTGATATAACCGAGTCATTATTAGCACTATTTTGTGGACATTTTTCTACTGATCACTTTCTATTATGGGTGAGTTTGTGAAGATCAAAAGATTTCAAAGTGGCAGTCAACTCGAGGTGGCGTTCAATTAAAGGGTGGCATTGTATTTTTCAACCCTTCTTCTATAGTTGCGTTCTATTAGAGGTTGCACGTAAATAAAGATGGCATTCAAATAGAGGTTTAATGGTATGTTGTTAGGCAATATGCTTCATTCCTAAGTCGGCTAGCTACCTGTTAGGAACAAATTGCTAGACAACTCGCCTCTAGAGCTATCAGGTACAAATTACTATGCAGCCTATTTCAAGATCTTTCAGTTCCAAATCACTAGACAACCTATTCTAAAAAACTTACAAAATATATAATGTGGTACATTTTACCTTCAGAACTTTTAGATTTTAGACAGTTTTCTGTCGACATGTTAAATACGAGTTACTGGGCAACCAGCCTAAATACCTCTTACTAATAAATCTACTATACTACTCAACTCTATACTATATAGTTATTAGCAAGTTGAGCTGATTCATCAGTAAACTTACTCTCATATTGCTCAACAACCACTGACTGTCATGTATATTCTTAGTTTCTAGCAAGTATTATCTAAACTCATGGAAATGCTAGCACTAACAAGTATTATCACTCATATGAGTATCAACTGCTGCCAGAAAGATTAGTAATAAATGCTTGCATAACAACTTTTGGTATTTGTTTAACAGCTGGATGAAAGTTGTGGGCATTGGTATTACAGATTAAAAAACAGTTGGTAAGATATTGTGACCACAGCGGTTTAAAGTTTGTCTTTGTGACCACGTTGTGGTTAAACATTACCTTAGAGGCCTGAGAAAGAAAGTGATCAAATGTACCCCCTAAGGGCCTGCTTTGCTCATTTCAGTGTAAGTACTCTCTCTAAAGTTCTTTTGTAATTTTGAAACATGATTTACAGAGCATGTATTCACGCCCTGTTTTCTGGGCCTCATAACTAAGTATAAACAGATAAAGTATTACCAAGCACAGCAGATCTCACTGAGTTACTCTTGCAATATATAGTATAGAAATAAAGGTTTACTGTAAAATAATCTTTTTCAATCATAGTAGAACATAACAGATAATTTTTATTGGCATCTCAACACTTAACTCCTCATTTAACAGTGAACTCTGTGGTTGGTTGTGATGTTACACTACTCAAGTGCTAGATCACTATAACATTATTGAAAATATGTTTGTGTGGTCTGTTTTTATTTGGTATTGACGCATAAAACAATACATCTTATAATCTCTAACAATCCTATCAAGAAGAAACACCAATGTTTAAAATCAAGTTTTTGGTTAGACGCTTATAAAGATATCCATTCGGTATGAAGTGCACACTAAATTGAAATCCGGGTTGGAAAAATCATGATTTTTTTTCAAAAGAATAAAAAAACCTGTAGCATTGCACTACACAGGCAATCAATTATCTCTATCAAACTTGCTAATTCATGACAAAGGAGTGTTTACAGATTTGTTACACTCACATCAAAAGAAGATTGTTTGTCAGGAAATACAGATTTTTGCAAAATTATGAAAATATCGAAATTGATTTTTTTCCTAAAAAGAGCATGATTTAAATCAACGATACGAATAATTTGCTTTTTCCATGCCAATCCTGAATTAAAATAGCTGTGAGATCAATTCTCGATACTCTGAATCACATGAAGTACTTTGGCAGCACTTTATCAGCACATTGGCAGCACTTTATCAGCACATTGGCAGCACCTTATCAGCACATTGACAGCACTTTATCAGCACATTGTCAGCACTTTACCAGCACATTAGCAGCACTTTATCAGCACATTGGCAGCACTTTATCAGCACATTGACAGCACTTTATCAGCACATTAGCAGCACTTTATCAGCACATTGGCAGCACTTTTTCAGTACATTAGCAGCACTTTATCAGCACATTGGCAGCACTTTATCAGCACATTAGCAGCCCTTTACCAGCACATTGGCAGTGTTTCATTAGCATTTTGGCAGCACTTTATCAGCACATTAGCAGCATTTCTTGGGAATTCAATTATTGGTTTCACCCAAAGATCACCTGCCATCTCATTCAGGGATGAATATCTTTAGCAAATACTATACATTACACTAGTCAGCCATACATAATGAAGACCTGTATGAGCGACTGTCCAATGGAAGACTCGGTTTGTTATAAACATCCAAGCTAAAAAGTTTAGAGATGCCCCGATTCTAAATTCACCAGCCGATTCAGATACCGATCCGATATACCGATCCTAATTGAAAAATAATCCGATTCAGATACCGATTCAGATCTTTTGTGTTGCATAGATAGTAGCTCATTTTATTATGCAAATACAAACATAATGCAAAGAAAACATGAATATTATTGTATTTATTTGTTTGCATTTATGGAAAAAAATATATACATATTCATATACTGACATACCGTGCATGTAGTAACAAAACAGTCCATGTTTCTTGTAATTTGTAAATAAAGGTAATTACTGTTAGTGGTACAGTTCTATCTGTGATAACGAAGTCCTTCTTCTATTGTTGGATGAACTGCTGTGCCTGTACAAGTTTAGAGCAAATCAATGTTTCTTTTAAAAACCGTTAGTGATTCAATTATCTCAGTAAGACGTCTCTTTTCTTCCATCATTATCAATGTAGCCGAGCGTACTGAAGGGGGATTCCCTTGCAACAGATGTTGGAGGACAGGCTACATACCGATACGCCACTGGGGTTACCGTTTTTTGTACAATACAAACGATCCATTGTATCGTCAGGATCAAGAGAGTGATGGATAACTTTATGCGTCGACTGTTTAAATTACTTTCGTAATGCTAGTAAATAGAAATATTACACTGCGTTCTTGTTTCCCACTTTTGTTATCTTATTCCTGATTGCTTGCAATAAAACCTATCGCTGTAATTGGGAAATACCACACTTTTTGTTTACGTTCTGGCTAAAAAGTTTCCTTCGCTGTGTTGATCAGGCTATAGACATAAAATAAATTGTGTGGCAGGCCTGAAATTCATTAAGTAAAAGTAAGAAGCTTACAGCTGATGATTTTTTATTAGTATAGCAGGCAAAAATACAGTTTTCTGCTAAATGGTTGATCTGTAAAAAGTATCGGAAGGTTCAGATTTTTTAAGAAAAGATCGGCCGATACCGATTCAGATACTTGACACTCATATCGGCACCGATACCGATTCCGATACCAAAATCGGGGCACCTCTAAAAAAGTTCTTCAGAAAAAACTGCAATTTTGTAATTAGGATTACATGTAAAAAATGCTTGCATAAGAAAATGTATGTATCTTTTGCCTCATAAAATGATCATCCCAAATTTAAATTGACTTGAAAATGTCTCACACACAATAACATGTTTACTTCATTAAAGGTTGTTGATGACTTTTAGATTAGCCCACTGAACTGACTGAACTGACTGATTTGGTATTTGAAAAGTTCTCCAATTTTGTTTACTATCAGAATGACTGAAGCTACTAGTAACTAACAATGTGTGTTAATTAAACAGGCATCATCTTTATTAGTTCACTGAATAAATATTCAACTTTGTAGCTACAATAGCCAAAGTTTATGTTTGTTACTGACCCCCCCCCCTTTGTTACTGACCCCCCCCTTCTCCGCAAGCGAGCAAAATGAATATCAATTGTTTCTTGAGGAAGTTACTCATGAATCACAATACATTTGTTTGTCCCGTAATCATCTTCATAAGATGCATAGACTTGTTCGCCGTCACACCTTATGCTACCATTACTATTCTGGTAGACAGCCATGTCTCTCTTGCATATGTTTATCATCGCTAGGCGTTTATAGCCTTAATGGTTGAAAGGTACTGATATGCTTGGCTGTCATCGATATTTGTGTGGATTCCGCGTGAGCCGTGATGCCAGCAATAATTCGCCAAAAACATCTCCTTGATTCCATTAGTAGCTGATGTGTCGTATTTTTACTGTGTGACCTAAATAGTTGAAAAATATATATTTTTTGCATAAATTTTTGGCTCAAGTAGTACCTCATGTTATAAATAGTAAATCAGTAACCGACCCAACAAGGCAGGTATGTTGGTACAGTCTTTATATTTAGATTATTGCCAACTCACTGTAACAGGTAAAGGTCAAATTATTAACACTGAGTCTTTCCTTTCCTAGGGATTGTTTTGCGAGTCAACATAGTCACACATGACTATAAGCAGTATTTTGTCGCTCTAAATCCTCACATCATTAATCTTACTAAAATCAAGTGATTCCGAAATGCGTGTCAAGGTCATGTACATTTTTATAACCTTGTTGCTTGAAGATGAACTTGCACAAAATGTTAGTAGATTTTATCAAAAAGTCTCTGTAATTTTCTATCATTTGCGAGTGTTTAAGATGTTTGAGGTAATCTGACTGCTAAGATGTTTCAAGCAGAGTTTTCGACAAATCTTGATCGCAGTTAAACGCTCAGATCAAGCAAAAGTGTGATTATGATGTCTAAGTTAGACTCTTAGTTGCAAAGAGAACAACAGAATACAGATGTGTAACGCTGCAACTTGAAGGCAATAGCCGATATCAACTAGTGGTGTCATTTCACACATATTTTTCTTATGGGAATTTTAACTGTGATCAGGTTTTGTCGATTTTAATTTTGAAACATCCTGTCAGTCAGATCACCTCAAACATCAAAAGCAATCACAAATGATAGAAAAATACTGATATTTTCTGATAAAATCTACTAAAATGATTGTGTAAGTTCACCTTTAAGGAGACATTGATTTCAGCTGCCGTGATGGCCTGTGTAGATTTCCTGCTGGGTTGTAACACTAACAAGCTCTGTGGTTAAAAATTCTTTATTTCAGAAGATTCTGGCTCCATATTTTTACAGTGATCTTGGTGTGAGAAAAAATAAACAAGATAGAATATGAGCATGGTACTAGTATGTACATATAGTTCTATAGAGAAGCTATGGCAATCCTAATGTGTGGTAGTGATACTCACTAACTGGGTAGTTTACAAAATCTTTTGGTCTCGAGAAATTTGTTAGCTCAATGTTTTTGTGTTTGAGGCTTGTACCTAGAAATTTAGAGAAGTCTCTGTGTTTTTAATATTGTATGCTTTGCATATTTGCTCCACACATATTATTTGCTTCACATGTCATATTATTTGCTTCACATGTCATATTATATGCTTCATATGTCATATTATATGCTTTACATGTCATATTACATGCTTCACATGTCATATTATATGCTTCACATGTCATATTATATGCTTCACATGTCATATTATATGCTTCACATGTCATATTATATGCTTCACACGTCATATTATATGCTTCACACGTCATATTATATGCTTCACACGTCATATTATATGCTTCACATGACATATGATATGCTTCACATATCATATTATATGCTTCACGTGCCATATTATATGCTTCACATGTCATTTTATATGCTGCTTTCCTTATTTATCTTCCATACTATACTTTGTCTTATATGTTGTATGCTCAGTCTCTAAGCACTCTTTTGCTCGTCACATCATGTGTCGTTTATACTTTATCTTTTTCTTCTCGCATACCTTCTATACTCATCTTTCACAATGTATAATATATTTTCTGTATGCTTTTTTAAAAGTCTTTACTATTATTACAGTCGTGTGCGTCGCAATGGTTAGAGGTTGGATAAAAGATCATTTCATACATGATTTGAACTCGTGACACTCCGCTTAGCAGTCTACTACTCTAACACCCCAGGGGTTCACTCTCTTCTATTCTTCCCCAAGGGCTAGTCTGAGATGTGATACAATGCACCCTTTCCACTGACTTACTCCTTAATAGAAAACTACCCTTATCATTTTATCACTAGAGACTAATTACCTCTTTTTCGCTCATGAATACCCCTCTCTACTGTGTGGAAAGGGGTCTTCATGTACCAAGCTAAAAAACATACCCTTTTTTATGACAGCACTTTAGAGTGTCAGGCCACCAAAAACACCCCTAAAACGTGCTTTTCTCGTCGAGCCCTTAAAGATGGAAATTGAGAGTGAACCCCCTGGGTCTAACACCTAGACTAATCATTCCCCTTTTAGCATTTCAGAATAATTGTGCGCATACTTATTCTCTGTGTTTTATTGGTACTCCCGATGATCACTCACGGTACATTAACCTGTCAAGGTACAGTAGTAGTAACAATAGTATGTAATTCATTTAGAGCCTGGATTTTTTAATTCACAAGTTAGTTCACACTACTCTAATTCGGCATGTAATATCGTTATTCTGATACAGGCCTGTAGACTAGTTCACAATAATCAGAGCTTACTGATTATAATGGTCATTTTCTATTTATTCTGGAACAGCCCCTCTGGTGAGTTACCCTCTTGGCCCTAACTCAGTAGGTTTGTTGTCAACTGTGTGAAAAATCAAGGGTACGTCGCTCAAGTGCTTTATGAGTAACATACCAGCTCATGTAACAGATCGAAGCTTTGATCTATTATCTTTTATAGTCTTATTTTGTATACAACGCCATTTAAGACAATCAAATACTACAGTTCTGTTTGACAAAGTCATGGCCACACATATCAACAAAATATGTCATACGCTTAATTGAATGATGTTACTATGAAGACATCTTGCTTTACATCAGCATGCTTAGTTACATCAGTAGAGTTGTATCTTGTGCATCTCTGATTGGCTGAAAGGGTTTATTACCGTTAAATAAAATTTCAACTTCATCTCATTCCCATCACACGCTATCATTAGAGATTCTCTCATGAGTGGTAACAGATTCAGCATAATCAGTTCATGGCCTTTTCCTTTCTGAGTAAATATATACAAGAACATTTGCACTACCATTTTGACTACTTCCAGTAGTAACTGTTCAAGTTTTGTGGGAAAAACTAAATGAATGAGACTTAATATGGTGTCAGGTTGGAAATAATCAAACTTTGTGAAATAAGACCTAGATGTCATGATCGTCGCCAATTCTTATGAACCAACACTGTGGAACTGTTGAACAGCCAGATAGCAGGCGTCTAAACAAAGTGTTGGCTATGTGTGAAGCTGTAGCTCAACTTTAAAAACATCACTGTGGTACAGTTTAGACTGTCATGCTATGCTCAACTTTAATGCTCTACTATCTACAACTATCTATATATACTGTAGAACAGTAAGAGATTAGTATTAGAAGACAGAATGAAGGCGAGCAAACACTTTGCCTCATATCATCTAAAAACTTCTCCAGCTGAATCACTCTACAATTTGTATGTAGAGTGATTACAGTTGGAAATATGTAAACTTGTGCCATACGCTTGCATCCATAATTTCTTCCAGCTAAAAGAAGGTAGAATTACTAAACAAGATTGTGGTACAGTGCACTATATCATATACTAGCTGGGCTACCCAGCGTTGCTCGGGTAATAGAAAAGTCTTTGGACAGAAAATTGATTTGTATTTAATATATAACAACATTTGCCATTCTAACTTTCAAACTACATATCATGAGAAAAGTGTTTTGTCTTATAAACAATGAGAAGTAGTGAGAGTTGCTCGATATTAGCCAGTTTAATAATGTGAGCTAACAGCTTCTCGTGGCGTTATGCTAGGACCCGCGGTCAGATCTAAAAAAGATAACGATTTGTGAGTTTCTAGCCGCAATTCCTAAATCGGTTGCGGAATGTACACGTAAATTAATTTCGGCGCCTACAATATAACTGCGCGTTAATAAGGTCGTTTCTATGCAACTACAAAACTGCTAATGCTAGTTGCACTGAGTAGTTGTAGTAGGCTGTTGTTGTAAATGGTTTTTAGTATACTTTTGAATAGAGCTTGTACATTGATAATATTATTACGAACTATTACGTATGTACTACATTGCAAAATGGTTATTTTGTATGACTACAGCAGGTTTTGACTTGCTCACAAAACCGTTTTACTTTTTCTTCTAATTACAATACAAATTTGAACCTGACTTTTTAGCAATTATTAGCCTAGCTACAAAACAGTTATATTTCTATTAAATACATATTGGAACCTGTCTTTTCAGCAAATATTAGTCTAGCTACAAAACAGTTATATTTCTATTAAATAAATCCATTACGTCCATGGTACTACTGATTACATATAATCGCCAACACAGTTACACAGTTTTCAAACCGAGTTAGGAACTGCGGGCTAGAAACTCACAAATCGTTATCTTTTTTAGATCTGACCAGGACCCGCGGCATATGCAAAGCAGTTAGGTATTTGCACTCATATAGTGAGTCTAGTGACTTATATTGGCAAGCTCGCAATTCGATTTCTGTAGTCTAGTGGGTAAGGCATCAGACTGGTGAAAGTCAGGGTCCAAGATCAAATCTTTTTCAGTACGGAATATTTATTCCAAGGTTTTAAGATCTATAGCCGGACAATCAATCCTACAAATCCTACATATGACAAACTTTGAGAAATATATATATATATAGATATATAAATGCTTTGATAATATACTGCGGTGTTTCATGATGGATGTTTGCCCAACGATCATTTATATGACTAAAAATATGTGTCTCAAGACCAAAAAACTGCTAAAGACACTCTAGCTAATCTCAATATAATCTAGCCATCATATTACGTAAAAGACAATCTCTCACCAAACATACCATAGACGAGTCATGTTACGCCTAACCAAAATAATTAAGACTGACAAATGACTTAGGCGGTGTCAATATTTTTGGTGAGGAAGTATGGTGAGGAAAGTTTCTCTGAATGAATTGGTTGCACCTGAACAAGATACAGCAATCAATTTTAGACAGGATATTATATAATCTGATAGACTAGAGTAAAATTGAGTGCAGGGTGGTTCCTCCATAATTCATTCTCCGCCAGCTCCAAGCATGAGAAAATTGTTTTCCTGAATTCTCATTGTTAATTGTTTTACCCTAATACACTCAAGCATCTAAATACAAGTTTTATTCATTCTGGGATGAGCTTTGCATGTTGAAACTGTTGTATGTTAGATTAAATATTCTTATAAGAATACACTGTGATACATTTTATCCGTTCCTCGACATAAAACTTATATGATGACTCATTGATAAGTACTTTAGATGGTTACTCATAGAATTCAAACAGCCATGTTATGTAACATACATGTGAAAAACTGACCCAGTTGAGCAATAAATCATAAAAAGAAGTTTGTCGGTGTCAAATATCTTTAATTTATAGCTAGTCAAACGAAAGAGTGGCCTTGGTGAGACGGGAGACTAATTGCGAATAAGTAGGGGCGGTGGTGGAAAAAGTTGCTGTAACCTAATCTAACCTACAGAGTATGAACCTCAATTGAAAATGGATAATTGTGTTACAGATTTGTTATGGTGTATTTTAGTTGTCACCAGTGTCTTCACTGTTTTGTACAGAACTGCTATGCTCTAAAATACTTTAAACGTCGTAAAATGCTTTATTGCAGATTTAAATATTTACTTGAATTTTACACCGCTCATTTGAAAATTCATATTATAAGCCTATCATGTTTAGATGTTTGACTGTAAGTATATCAAAAGGCTAATAGTAACCAATCAGTTTTATATATAAGCAAATATTCTTTGAGTTATTCTTATGCACAATAAATATTGTAATATTCAAGTGAGAGTTTATAATTGAAGTATTGCTGTGCATTTGGAACTGTAGCATCGTGAGAGTTAGCTATAGGTTAGTCTACCAAAGACAGAACAGTTGCTATGAGTTTTGTCCTGCCAAAATTTATTCTTTGTAATTTTTAAGTTGCAACTCATAAAACTATATAATTGCACTTATGGAATAGTGGCAAAATTTGAATAGCTACATGTAAAAGTGAGGTTGACCAATTAAAACTAGCAACCAGCCAAAATAGATCTCGCGATGTTCAACTCAGAGTTTCACATCCTGTTTACTTTGTGATAGTATTTTGTTGTGCCTTCTGTGTTCAATGTCCTTTTTGTTGCCAAACAGTTGATCTTATAGTCGATAGATGTTCTTCTAAAACCAGTTCAACTGTAAATCAATAAAAACTGCGGTTCAAAATTATGTAGTCGATCTACCAAACGGAAATTCTAGAGACTAGGCATTTTTGTAGCTGCGTTGAGATACAGTTCTTGAGTGCTATATACAAACCTAATGGCTATAAACGTCATTAAATTTACACCTAATGAACAGTAGATCTTCTTAGCTGGAAAAACAAATCCAAACACTAATCTCATTAGATAAATACTGAATAATCTCATATTAGTTTATGGATATTTAACAACTTAATCTTTCACTTGATCAAAATACATACGCTTTTAGGAGTTGAAGTGGCTTACACCAATTTAGGACACCATATATATATATATCATATAATCTTGTATAAAATCCAAATTTAATTAGTTTTATTACTAAGGAAGCCACGTTACACTTTTTAGTGCATTCGTAACAGTTTACTGCATGTTGCAAGATCCGGCCACTAACATAAAAGGTTTTATATACCAAAACAGTGGCCAGTAATCATGCTAGACAAGATTAGTTTTATGGATGTTAATAAAATAAGTCTTTCTCTGTCTAGATTATCTCTAGTCTTATTTTCAATATTTTATTTTTTGATATACATATTTATTTCCAAAAAAGACTTCTTGCATATTCATGTTTATGCTTCATAATATATGGTAAAGCGTTCTGGAGTCACGTAAGAGCGGTTAATTTTTCAAACGTAATGAAGGACTTCGAGAGCTTTCAAGAATACTGTGGTACTTCTTGGTACTGTGGTACTTCTTGGTACTGTGGTACTTCTTGGTACTATGGTACTTCTTGGTACTGTGGTACTTCTTGGTACTGTGGTATTTTTTGGTACTGTGTTATTTGTGCTACTTCTACTTGAAAATTAAAAATTAACTTTTTGAGCAGTCACTTCATAACCTAAACCTATTATAAGTAGAGGTAACTTTTATGTTAAAGATGCAGTAATCGAGTTCAAGCCCAAAAAACTTAGACATCAAATTCGTTATGGGTTGTATAACGTCTCAAAACTAGTAACAATAATATGCAAAGATTAAATTCAATTAAGTCACATTTAGTTTGTACATGTCAAATAAAGGTTATTTATAGCTAATTAAAAGAATAAATTATAGAATAAAAATGGTCTGTATCGTCGTCGCCTTTGACTTTTTCCAGTTCACTCTCATCAGCCATTTTAATCTGTCATTTCTTTTAAAACATGATTCAATGATGTTTGCTTTTATCAGATTTTAATCAGCTATTGAAGATATTCAAGACAAACATCATCCCACTGACCCATCACTTGGCTTGTGAACACTTTTTTCTTTAATTTAATTCTTTTAATTTAGATATTTAATAAAACTCTCATATTATTTTTTTATTTGGTTGATAGAAATAATAACCGACTCATCTACGTATGTCATCCATAATACACTTCTCCAGTCTTGGGCTACAGCGCTGCACAACTCTTCCTACTCTCTCAGTTCTTTCGTGGTAAGCTTGGCGTTATGTTTCTGGACAAAATCTTCCAAGTCCTCATCATTCACCTTCAATTTGATACCTATTCATAACATAATAACTTTGAAAGTTTCCAGCTTATCTTCACTAGCCTTCTCTAGCTTATCAATACTTTGACCGGCGACAGCAGCGGGCCACAGTTTTTCCCAACTCAACTGAGGTATACGTTTGTTCAAATTTTTTAGCATTAGATATGTTAAAACTTCTTTCGTGACGTGAGGTAACATTTTTTCATAGAGCCGTTTTGCAACCTGCAATTTTCGTTTGCTGGGACTTTTATATGTAAGTAGAGGTACTACTGTACTTTGTGCAGAATCTGAAAGCTGACTGATCAACTCTACTTTTGCTGTTAGAAATGTGTTGTTGAGACTAGAAAGTACTAATACTGTTGAACTAACACAGGCCTTTTCAGAATTCTATCATTCTCAGTGTTTTACAAGTGCTTATGTTTGGGCTCCAATTAACAACTTTCTGTGGTACAATACTGTGTCGATTTTCTCCCAGCAACAACTTATGGAATTCGATTCTATACATTAGTTGCCACGCATTTTGAGCAAATGCTGCTTATTAAAAAAAGCTCAATCCAAAATCTACCAGAGAGTAGTTGTATTGAAGCAAAGTGAGAAATGCAGCTATTAAAGAGCTCAGAAGACAATTTTTTCTTGAATCGGAGAATTAAAACAAAACAAAATATATAAAAAAAATTTCAAATTTTTGCGATTCAAGATACTGACCTTGGGAAGACTTGGACATGGATGCTACAGTTGTTGGTCAATGCTTGGTCAAAGTGAGCCGCAATTGAGGAGGTTACAAATGCTTACAAAGTGTCAAGGACAAGAAGGCTAATATAACAGTTCTAAATATCAGTGAGATAAACTTTTCAGATGATATCTAATTTCACTTGAAGACTCGTAGTTTATTACAGATTCCTCTCCTTCAAAGTGTTCAAATAGCCGTCAAAATGGATACATGTAAACCGCAACTTGCGATTCATTTTTTAAAGCGACCAAAATTTTAAAGTTTCTTTTGTGATCGGTTTACCTAGCCTTCAACACCCAAAAGTATTCACTTGAATTTTAGCAACTTTAGCAAGTAAAGGCTGTTTGTGTCAAGTATTCTACAGTACTATTCATTCTTATAAACTTGGTTGAGTTTCTCTGAATCTGGTAGAAACAGTATTTAAATGACTGCAAACAACAATCATTTTGGCTAAATCTTTCCTTGGAATATTTTATCCACTACTCTGTATCTGAACTGGCCTCTCTTTGAAAGAGCAAAACGCTGCATCTGGTTTTTTAAAAAAAGTTTCTACTTCTTAAACAATGAAAGAGCTGCACTAATTCCTGATTTCTCTTAGCTTGTTTTAGTTAGGAAACTTTTATTTATATAGTTTCAGTGATTTATGTGCAATTTTTAGATAATTCATTTACATAGGCCTACAGCCGACCCTCATCTGTTCAGACTAATACAGGCTAGGCCATGTCGGGACATTGATAATCGAGTGCTGTACAGTACTGTACATACATTAAACACCCTATATTGTCTTTCACACATACTCCTAGATTACAATATGGTGCAATATGCATATACAGTATACGTGAATGAGAATAATATGGTTATACACCTACAATATGGTACAGTATAATATTAATAGATGTAATAATAATAAACAAAAACTACAGTACAACGATCTGGCACATGCATATCTATCGCGACAGCCACCAATCGGTCAAAATTGTCATTGTGTTGTAAGCTTTGGTCATAATAAATTTCTACCATAATAAGAGTTGTGTCCGTCTGTCCGGAGCGACTCTGCGAGAGTTTGGAAAAAGGATTGCAGCACACAGGATTTGAACTATGATACGCAGATTACCAGCCAGCGAGCTACCATCTTCACCACTAGAAGACCACCTTTGCATATCTATGAATAATTGTGCACACAGTTATTACACATGACAATCTGTCGCGAAAAATGAGACTGCCAGTGTACTCATAATGATAATAATAAAAATACTATTAAAAATAATAATACCTTCTTTGCCATCAACAATGAGCAGAACCTGACTGCAAAGCTATTATTGTTTTCAAGCACCTCTACTAGACAAAGATTTTTTTAAATGTTAGTTCTATGAAAGTTAAAGCGTTTTAATCACATTTAGATAGTGTCAAAATATTTTTTGAAAGGCTATGTAGTTAGCAGTTAAAAGAATGTGGAAGGTAGTTAATATTTTCCCATTGAGTTATTTCACCTACTCAATTAAGAGACTGTCAGATAGCCCGACTGATGCTCTACCAAATATAATAACCCTAGTTTATTCTACACTAAATTTGAAAGTAATGGCTCACGGTTGATTAGAACTGAAGTATAATAGTCTTTAGGGAATTTGATACACACTTTAGATGATCTCGTGTCATGTGATGTTCAGAAGATTATCAGTAATGACATTCCTAGCTCTTAGCGGCTTTATTGATTAATTTCTAGTGAACTCCCGATGCAGTGCCTTTTACAAACTTGTTTTCTAAACATTGGTTCTATTCCAGTTTAATGTAAACATCGTACTCGTTTAATTAGACACAATGATTATAGTATTGCTCACTAGTGCTGCTTACTAGCGCTGCTTACTTGTACTGTCGTGCTGTCTCGTAAAGGTCAATTTTGTATAATTTTATGGGCGTTAGTAATCATCAATGAAAAAGATGTTTTTTGTTACATGCCGGAATAAAAATGAAAAGACAGAAATCAGAAATTATTGAGTATGTTTGAACAGATGCGTTTTAAAAGTTGGCCCTCTAATAGCATCGTCGAGGAGCCGTGATAGGAAGTGAATTGTAGGTTGTAGTAACAGAAAGTTCATAAACTGAAACGTGATGATGGTTGTAACATGTTGGTGTCACGAAATAGAAAACAATATTTGCCATATGCGTGGAAGGATAAATGCAAATATTCTGTTCATAGTTCACGCAGGATTTTGAAACCTATAACACAGATGCAAAAATGAGCAAGTTTGGAATAAGGCGATACGTTTTAAATAAAATCACATCCCTTATCAGTTTTTATAAGGAATGCTCAGGTTGGTGGCAAGAAGCTGAGTCTTGGCTGAGCTAATAATTAGAAGGACTTATAAGGCCTAGTGAACAATTTATTTCTATTGAGTTGTGTGAATGACAAAGTTATTGAGATTATAAACTTTAGATGTTGCAAGTTAATACCAGTTACCTTGTTCTTTATTGTAATAACTTACTATCACTATGTTCGCTCTTTTTTTCGGTCTGTCAATCGTGACTGGATTCAATTATGGCATATCGTCATAAAAAATTCCAGTTTAAAAAACTAAAGAACACGTCGCAGACCACTTTTTGTGATTAACCAAATAAAAGTTCACTTCACAAGCCTCTAGCAAATTTTCGTTCAACACAGTACACAAAGTAGCTTATGTCAATTTTGTTTGCCCATTTTTGACCCGCACACATGCAACAACAATACCATTTGTGACCCGCATACATGCAACAACAATACCATTTGTGAACCACATACACGCAACAACAATACCATTTGCTGAGGTGGTGTACTTCCATGTAGAGTTTAAAGGTCATTTCCAATTTCTATAACATTGATTTAGTCAAGTATACCTACAATGCACTAATACCCCACCGATTGCTCACGAACAGGCCAGATTGGTGTCTATGACTGAGCAAGGCGTGTGAGAAGTTTTTGTGAATTGCTCTTAGAGTGAGCTGGCTATCTGGTGCTGCTCTACGTGATAAAACAGAACTTCTACGCTCCATTTTTATGGTTTACAATGCAGTTTGTCAAAGACCGCTGCCAATTGCATTGTAATCACAATTGAAATAAACAATCCAAATAATGATGCTATGTTGCTGTTATAAAAAACAAGCTTGAGGCTAGTTAACACCACATCCCCATTTGCTGACGTTAATCACACAATATTTCATTGATCGTTTGTAGTAACAATATTCAAACGATCACAAACCTATCCACATTTACAACAGGGAATAGTCCATAGCGTTCTCATCACACAATGCGGTCAGAAAAACGATGAAATACTAGTCACGCAGCAACTACCATGAGAGCAAATATAGATCAAGCAATCCACAACCACCAATCACCATCACAGAAGTGGTACACATTGCTCAGGCTGTTGTTCAGCAAACTGTCGGGAAGGTTTGACAGCTACAATCCTGGCGTATGCGTAGCTTACAAAGCACATAGTTGATGGATAAATGCCGAGAAGACAACTGTACGCTGATATAGTGTGAACCAGCCTTAAGGTCCGGCCACACGTAACGAATTATTCGTTCAATCTGACCGAATCCACGAATTTCACAGAATTCACAGATCTATTCTGCCGAATATCATAGATTCGTCTGAGCTGTGCATGCACACCGAATTCGTTACCGAAACGCGTTTAATTGGCTAACCAATTTTTTTAGCGAGCACGATTCTATTAGCTTTGACAAGTGATATAGTCCAAGACACGTACGACGACACGCAATAAAAGTAGCACCGCGATATGACTTGATACATACGATGCAACTGCCTATATGCACTAGAGAAAACGACTGTTTTTGCGACGGAGCTTTTGCTGCATAAAAAGAAATTATTATTATTGAAAAAGAAATAATTCATGACTTCTAAAATATCTAAAAGAAAATTCTGGATACACGATGAGAAGTTCCTGTCATGGTGAACCAACGAGAGAGAACCAACAATAGCGCATATAGGCCGTTGCATCGTATGTATCAAGTCATATCGCGGTCATACTTGTATTGTGGGTCGTCGTACGTGTCTTGGACTATACCACTTGTCAAAGCTACTAGAACCGTGCTCGCTAAAAAAATTGGTTAGCCAATTAAAAGCGTTTCGTTAACGAATTCGGTGTGCATGCACAGCTCAGACGAATCTATGATATTCGGCAGAATAAATCTGTGAATTCTGTGAAATTCGTGGATTCGGTCAGATTGAACGAACAATTCGTTACGTGTGGCCGGACCTTTATAGTGTGTTGAACGACAATGCCCATTCCTTATGATAAGAGTAGCTATATGGCAGTTGATCGGGTCACTTAGACTTTAATAGTAAGATTTTCCAAGTTAGTGACATGTGTTGAGGCTCTTTGCAAAAAAATGATACTAGACTCACAATCCTACTGAAATGTTTGAACTCTTTGAGTAATCCTATTTACTGGTAAGTAAGTTAGCGAGTTGGTCTCAACTTATCTGAGACTACAGTCAATACTCTAATTGATCTGAGGCGCTTTACTAAACTCCTTCTAGCATTAAAAATGTCCTCAGAAAGTTTTTAATCCATCAAAGATCTACCAACAATACATCTACTCATATTTTGAAAAGCTTCAAATAATGCAATCGGTTGAACTGTACCTCACTCTTCTAAATAGTTTTTCAAAGAAATCATTAAATATTAGCAAAAAATATTAATTATCACTCACCGTTTTTTTATTAATAGCTTTGCAGATATTTTTATGGCAAGATTACTATATACTCTAGCTGATTAAGATCAACCTGCTAGGTTTGATGTGATTCAGGGTGTTTTTGACTAGTTATAGCAATTTGTTGCATTGCATAGATATAGCATGAGTATCAAGGATATGAGGATAAGGCTATTGGGTGTCATGTGAATCATGGTCTATATCACATCACTGATCTTTTTTCACCTGATGTGCCCTTTCAAGCTCGTTAAGGATAATATCTATCATACAGAATGTTTGGGTATTTCGAATGACAAAGTTGTTGATGTTAATTTGAAGAGGAACTTACTAATTTTGCCTACAATTGTTTGTGCATTTGTAATAAGTCAAGAGCTAAAGCTCACATTTGACAACACTTTTATTGAAAATATAAATGTTGAAGTCTTCCCTACCTGAGTATTCACCATGTTGTATAGTATTATAAAGCAATATAAACCTATACAGGCAATACTGATGATGTATTTGGTGAATACTTCAAAAGCTTTATAAACCTATACAGGCAATACTGATGATGTATTTGGTGACTTCAAATGACATCAACTTCAAATCCAGTAAGCTTGGGAGTTTCTTCGGTAGCTTTTTACATTTCTTACATATCATTGGCTTGTTTAATTACAGCTGAACATATTTCTTGCATTTATAGAGTTACAAAAAACCATAAGATTACCATTAAGTTTACCAATAAGGTTACCATAAGTTCATTTCGCAGCTAATGAAAATACAATAGAATCAATGACAATAGCCTTCAACATTTAATTGTGTTGGGCAATGTACAACTTATACAAAAGCACTTTTATACAAGGCATGGTGGAGAAAAACCAGCACCCGTGATTGGCCACTCGGGTATCTGCATGAAGCTCCTTGCCAAAAATTGGTCTAAAGAGGCACCAGACCTTGGTCTATCTATATCACTAGGAAAAGTAGCAATCCATGTCTATCAACATGCATGGCATTAAAAACACCCTAAAGAGTTGATGAAGTGTAACGGTATATATAAATTATTAATGAATATCATGCTAAGCATTTAAGAATGATAATAATAGAAACAAGTTAGTTCACCGTATTTCCATGTTCCAAGAATAGCTCATTCGTAGCATCTTACAATACATATAAACTACTTAAATATGGCCCTTCGAAGGGTGCTTTTTCTTAAATGGTTTATTTATTGAAGGAAGGACCTTGCGAATACCTTGTGACAAGTGGAAATGCCAATAATTGAAGGTTTCTTATACAATAAATAATATCAGCGTGTGTTTAAGATCACATGTTGTCATTTGCATTGCTTTCATTCTTATCAGTTGGCTATAATAAACGCTTGTCTGTCAGTTTCCTTTCAGTTTGACATGTTTACGGTTGCCAATCTAAAGCAGGTTAATCTCTCAAAGACTTGCTGACATAACAAACCATTTGCAGCACTCACTTTGTTTCCATGATGCGGTTAATCCACAGGTTTGCATTATCCACAAGATGGAAACACCAAAAACCCACAAGTCAAGCGAGCGTTGTTACTTGCAAAATTTTTTCCAAAAGTTTCATGTTTGCGAAGGATAGAAACGGCACTTGCGAATGATGCACAAGAAGATGCCGCACAAGCTATTCCATTTTAAACATTTTCTACATTCCAGTCATTGCTATTTCAAAAGCTGCTACTCAGCCAGGCAAAAGTGACCTCTATGACCTCTGACATAGAAATCTTTTACCTCTTTAGCATAGCACTCTCTCTAATCTCCGACATGAGCATGTCCATTGAAACACTTAATGCACGGTAACTTAACGTGCGCACAACTCCCACTCCGCCAATCCTTATCATGGAGACGCAGTGATAGCTAAATGTGCTGATCTGTTTATTAATTCATGGATTCACTCTAGTTTTAGTACAAGAATCAACAACTATATTAGTTTGCATACTAATCGCTTTGACTGTATCGAAGTTTCCCGCTATTATTTTTAGCTCTTACAAAGAATGACAACTGTGGATGATAATATTAAAAACAAGTTTCATTGTGGCTCTACGTTTTTTTGACTTTTACCAGTTCTCATCCGTGTCAGTGACTCAACTTGCAGTTGGTTAAAGCAATGAGTCGATCTAATCGGCTAAAATGAGGCATACCGATCGTTTCTAGTCATATAATCCCTGGTTGGACACCATAACATCCTTCGAGTGACTCAAGTCTTTTTGCTACCCAGCTCTTTCACAGCGTGTCAGTTATATTATCAGTGAGGGCTAAAGAATTGAACATTAACTAATCCAATAGAGATCATTTCTTTCCTCATGTAAGACATTAGCAAATGATAAATGATTAAATGGAATATTTGTGGTTACAACTATTTTTAATGCATTGAAAGATTTATCACCAGTCGGTTGCTGTTTGATGCCTTTTTAACACCTTTCAAAGCGATTGTGAGCTCCTTCGATCACAGACCACATTTCTAAACTGGCACCTTCAGAACCCCTTCCAATTTTCCTTATATTTGAGTGCCTCAGTCTTTTTTATGCCAAGAAGACAAAGCATTTCAGTCAGGGGAAGCGACAGGTGATACCGTGACAGATGTCAAACGGCAGAGCTTTCACCAAAGTCGTCGTCCCAAAATATTTCATGTAAAGAAATTTCTACTCATTTATTATGAGTAAACAGGATACCGTGAGTTGTTTTTATGTACATATCAAATAGTTGTCCAAGATGGAAATATCTCAAGCTTGAATCAACCATGCCTTGTAAGTTCAAGATAGACATTCAGCCAAGGTCAACCGTTGTTGTAAGGTGCACTTAGGATAATGCTACCAATCATATTTCAGAACTCAGTAACTTGGAAATTCTTGGAAAAGCCACGAACCATTAATAAACTTCAAGTAAAACCTTATTCATATAGTAACAGATATGCCTTATAATGTGTTCTACCATAATAACTTATGTTGGGACCTTTACTAGTTTTTAGCTACTAAAATTGGATTTTTCCATGATGCTACAAATGAAACTGGCGCTTGGTAATCAAGACAACAGTCTTATAAACCAAATAGCAGTGGAGCTCTAAAGTTTCCTTCCTCACAGAGAGCAGACTGCTAGGGGTATATAGGTTGAATGTGTGCCAGATGGTGGCTCACTCCAGCAACATTCAGTACAAACATTTTTCTTACGCTTAACGGCTCATTGGCTCACTGCCAAGCGTGCAATATAACAAGAGTAATACAGTCGACCCTTGTTTGTTAGGACCAATACAAACTAGGCCATGCCCGGACATTGAAAAAGTCTGGACATTAAAAATTGAGTCATGTATTGTATATTAAACACCCTATATTGTCTCACACACATACTTCTAGGTTACAATATGATACAATATGCATATACAGTATACATGAGTGAGTAAAATATGGTTACACCTACAATATGGTATAATATAATATTAATAGCAGGAATAATAACAAACAAAAATTACAGTACAACACTCTCGCAGGAAAATCAAGCTCGTGAGTCGTTATTGTCATCTGTCATGAAAGCCACCTATCAGTCAAAGTTGTCTATACTTCGTACAAGCCCGGTCGCATCAAACAATCGTCCAGATGCAGTTCCCTGTTGTCAGTACAATTGTATGTCCAGAAGAGTGAAGCCCAAAGAAGTGGGTGTCGACTATATTGTTTATCTATTTGCTTTTCCAGGCTGTAGTATTTGGTAGACTTTGGAAACCGAGAGAGCTTATAAACCAATTAGGTCTCAAAAATTGAACAAATTTTAAGATAAAGCCTCAGTTCAAAATCATGTGTTCAGTTTACAACCACATATATCATTGTTTCACCAAAGTCATAGGTTCTCAGTTCATTTCAGTTCATGAGCTACAAACCGATTAGAGAGACTATCATGAGCCATATCCTATTTGAGAAAATATAAAGTAGGTATGGAAAACATGCATTTTGGTTGGAAAAATATTTCTTCAAAACAGAATTTCCAGAAAATAATATATAGCCTAATATAATTAACTAATTAAAATAATAATATAATAATTGCACAAAATGAACGGCAGATAGCATATTATTTGATCTGAAATATTTTTTCTTGGAGACTGTCCAAAAAGCCATCATGGGCTACTAAATGGGAACTACTGATCTGATTAGTGTAAAGTATGTTTAATTCCATAGTTTTGGTTTGTCTGTTCATTGGATGGGGCACAGATAGATACCCTCCTTGACATCGACTTAAAACTGAAGGCTAAACCCCTTACCAAAATCCATTCATTCTGAAAAAATGACTTGATATACTTTACAAACACGCTACAAATATTAAGTCTTTAGGAAGTGTATCTGACAAGCGTAAAGCCTGATATCTACTACAAAGCAAGCGTAAATTGTCTACATCATTTGCTATATGCTCTATTTATAAAGGCGGCATTGCAGGTTCACTAGCCGTCAGAGCTGATGCGTTCATGATGTTAAGTTCTATGAAGTTCACACATAGACTTCGCTCCTACTGTTCATATACAGGCTGACTGCTTCTGTTTGCTGTACAGCGGAACTTCGGTTCTCAAACGCTTCGGTTCTCGACCAATTCGGTTTTTGACCAAAAAACTCGAGACTTATTTGTCTTGGATCTCAAACATAAATTCGGTTCCCGACCAAACCGGAGCAAGCACATTAGAATTAAACGTTCGAAACAGCTCCGGAACAGCATGGAAACATTCGTTAACAAAGGGAGAGGCAAGTTACGCTTCATAAACTATTTACGAAAAAGAAAGAACCATCTGGGATGACTTCCCTCTACCGAAGAGATTTTCTAGAGACAACTTCTCCAGTCGAGTTACCCTAAATTGTTTTGCAGAAAGATTCTCCTTCAAAGATGTGAAGTAAACATGCCATTGCTGTTTATATTTTTTTTCACATCATTTTTGATGTAACTGATCTGCTGTATTTTTCGTTGTTTCATTATCAATTTCTGCTATTTTTGGTATTGTATCTTAACGTAGAATGTTTTCGATGTTTTAAGAGCAAAACATACGGAATGTTTACTTTTTGTTTTCTGTTTTTATCATCACAGATAAAAAATCTTTTATTAAAATTGAACACGATCTTTATCTACTCATTTTTATTTATAGTATGTAGTATACAGTACAGTTTATAGTGTAAAATGTTAAAAAAATCCTTTACCGAAGTTGTTATCTCAGCTTGAAACGGATTAAAGTTTGCATATATTAATTCTAATGGGAATAATTGTTTCGGATCTCGAACAACTCGGTTTTCGAACAATTTTCTGGAGCAAATTATATTTGACAACCGAGGTTCCACTGTATTTAGGAGAGATAATAAATATTAGACTACAGGACAAAAGTTAGCTGCTTCATTTATTATTGTTTATTGTGTAGCTAGGAAGAATGCATGATGGCTGATCATGTCAAAGGTGTAAGATTCAAAATTTATCAATTTCATTCCTTATAAAATGGGTTTCTAGCATTCATTATTTTATACTAGCACCATGGCAGTTCGATGCACTGGGAAAGATCGTCACATGTAATAATTATCTGCAGAATTATTCCAAGTTGTACCAAAGCCACCAGTTGGCACAGCTGGAAGAGTTTTGGTCCGCAAACCTGAAGGTTTGAAGTTCAAATCTGTTTTGATGTAATCTTTTTTCTTTAGCCCCAACACATTCGGATGAACAGACGAACGTGACTCTTATTATATTAAAGACTAGTTCACTTGTCAGTCTCGTGCTCAGTGAGAGATCGTCATGAGTAATCAGCATATGGAGAATTATCCATGAAAGTTGGGGCTCCCGAGTGGTGTAAAGGTAGCATTCTTGCCGCTAAATCTGGTGCCTCTGGTGTGACACCTGTGTGAGGCAATCATTTTTTCCCAACACTCACAGCGCGTCTCTAAACAAATGGACAAACACTGCTCTTACTATATTAAAAGATACTACTTACTATATTAAAGATTATAGTAAAGATTTCATTAAAAGATGGCCTAAAAAGTGGCCTCAAAGGTGGCCTCGCAGGAGTTGCAACAACATTTCTAAATGGTATATACTGTAAAACCTTTAATTGAACGCCACCTTTATTTGAATGCCACCTCTATTTGACTGCCACCATAGGGGAAGGGTTGCTGTAACTCTTCTGAGGCAACCAAAATTTGCAATGAGTGGAGTAGTTATGAATCTGAACCATATTTGGGAAATAAACGACATTTTAGATTTTCTCTCTTGATTTCATTGGTCATGTTCTAAATTGTCTCAATTGACTCAACTGTTGGCAAGAAATAAAGTAAATATTGGATTCGCTACCGAAAGGTTGACCAATCAACTATGACGTTTGGTGAAACTTTTTCAAACAAAGATGACCTTGGATGAATCTGCAGTTTTATGCGTTTAGGCCTCAGATTCACCAGCTCTGTTCAAAACTGTTATCGAAGGTTGTGATTTTGTTGTCATGTGACTTCCCTTTAATTGTTCTTTGTTAAATGGTTCCTCCTGATCTCTTTGAACAGCTAGAAGGCAGCTAATAAAGGGATGTTAAAGCCATATAAGTTCAGAGTGAAAACCTTGTCCTGTGCATTGTGGGTGATTGTAACAAATTTTTCAAATAGCCACTGTCCATAACCAAACATTATATTGATCTTCTAAAAGTTCGCTTTTCCTAAAATACCAAGTTGGGATATTTATAGTTAGTCTTTGACATATCCCAAAAACATTTTTTTTAATTCAATTTACATCAGCTCATTCTGGGTGTTAATAAACTTTGAAGCAATAATTTTAGCAATCACGGGAATGGTGTGTAAAAGTTGGTAGCTGTGTTGGATGACTCAGTTACATGTATCTGAGAATCTTTTAAAGAATTCAGGCTTCTTGTTGCCCATCGTGTTTATCTTTCGTGAGTAATTTTTTGATCTGTTAAATTGTATTTATTTATTATATTGTGATCAAATTTCGGTCGATCTAAGTTTTGGTGTTCTTCACTAGCACAATGTTGGTCCCTGGCTTTATTTTATCTATTTTTTAATGTATTGAAACTTGTATCACAAAGAGAGCAAATTAAAAGTATTTCTTCAAGTTACATGCATTAAGTTAGGATATCCAGCTGCTAGAAAAAAGCATAATAGAGCTTTTTTAAAGTTATATATAGGTACACTTTATACTGTACACTTTATAAGGGTAAAATCTTTTTAGTCCCTATCTTTCCAAAATTGAGAATTTTAGCTGTAAGCTTTGTATGACACCTTTTGTTCACTTCCCACGCAAGTATTCATCTTTCAGTACAACTAAAACAGAGACACCATTGTATTACGTCTGCAACCATCTCTAAGCAGCAAACTATCTTCTAATCATTTAGTGTAAGCCAAGCATGATCCGTAGAATTAAGTACATGCCATAGCTATACATATGTCTATAGCTCTTGAAGATCTACTGTATCAGACCATATTTAATTGCCACTTAATTATATTGCTGTACTTTATTTCAATGACACTTAATCAAGAAAGGTTAACTTCATATTGGCAGTTAGAAAGTCAACAACGAATGTAGTGACACCTATGTGTGTGGCAAGTGATTGCAGGTGCTTTGAATAGTGTTATAGTTTATAACTTGGTTGTGTTGATGGAGGCCATAAATACTGAGAGAAATGATGATACAAATAGCTTACTAGCAGGTATTTCACTAAACTATTAGCTCTCAACATAAATCAGCTGAGCCATATCAGATATAGTCCTAGAGTTCTATAGATAGCCTAATCTATTAGACAGTTCTTATGGCCTCCCAATACTTCCTTGTTCTACAGCACCTGAGCTAAACAAAATATTAAAACCGTTTGGGGGCCAAATGGAAAAAAAGTCGCACTTTTCTAGTAAAAAACTTTCATAGCTGCAGACGAGGTAAGAATTGGCTGAACCAATTTGAAAAACTACAAAGCAGTGATTGTGGCGAGAGAAGATATAAATATTAGCTCATTTAATGTTATGTAAAACTTCGCAAAAGAAAATGTTGCTGATAAAACTTTGTTGTAGTTAACATAAAGGTAAAGAACCATCAAGGTTTTGATGAAGAAGTGAACCATTCTGTTCCATCAGCAAGGAAGTAGTCCTTATATTACACAACTGATAAAAAGGTCTTTCAGACAACTAAACTTTACCGCAAAAACCTCAGGATTTATTTCTTAGAACGTTAATTAGTGTTGCCTTTAAAACGCTTGATCTTATCTGCAATGAGCTCTCCTCGTTTCTTCTATTTATCCTTTTTTGCATTTCTTACAAATCATTTTTATGATTGCATCACATCATCTTTTCTTCAACAGTAATACAAACTGGTACTCGTAAAAGGCCTGGCATTGCTATTCAGAGTGGGCCACTAGACGTGAGTAATAATAGCCCTAGGATTAACCATAGCTCCTTTTGTTACGCCTGCGACAATGAAACGCTTAGGCTAGGCATGGTGTATATGAGTAATTGAATACAGGCACAAGCAGTCAGACACTACAGGCAGCGCGTACGAGATTGTTACAATGGATAGGATATGGATAGAGAGCTAGCTTTTACACCGTGAGTCTTTCTGAACAGTTTCTAATGCTTCTCTCTTATCTACCAAATTCTTATGTTTTCTCGATGACGGTCAAATGATCTAGCACTTTTAGTTAAGATCGATAGAAGAACAGCAACTTCAGAATAGTGTCTGCTAGAGCAGCAGTCTGACAACTTTAATTTAGCTGGAAATACATCTGGTGACGGGAGACATTGGTTTGATTGAAAGTAAGTCTAGGGAACGATTGTAGCTGTTTAAAAATGTTTTTGACTAACATTGCTTCAAAACTTCACATAGGATATAAGTATCTACACTTTGTCTTTTTCTGACTACGATGAAGTACATGTGGATATTGTTTCAATCATGTTTGGGAGCCAAATCACATCTGAAAATGAAACTAGGTGTTGATGGTTCCACTTTCATTACCTAGAAGTGTTGAGCCCTTGAGAGTAAAGTAGGCATATACCTGCTTGATCAACGTTACAAGAAGGTTATTTGAAGAATGTGTGCCCTTTCTCTGCTGCCAAGCCTGCTGTCAAAGCCCATTGCTTATTTTTTTTGGTACTCCATAACATTACCTCACATAGTCTGAATGTACTAACCTATATAACGCTATTGTGCCGTGAAAGGATCAACTCACTAGAGTGGTTAACTTGTAACAATGACAAGGTGTTGTAAATCTCCACTTGTTTAAGTAACTAAACATGTGCTCCTTTGAAAGTGTTTCTAAACATAGTATTAAGAATAATAGAAATAATTGGTCTAATCAATATGGACGATATTACAGCCCTAAAGTACAACATGCATATTTATGTAACTATTCCTCAATAAGATTGCCAGGCTCATAATAAAACATAATCTCTGAATGAACTAAATACATTGAAGGTTAAATTGGAGTAATAGTAACTTTTATAAAAAAAGACTTTACTTAGTAGAAACACACTTATACTTCTAACACTGGATGTGACAAAACATCCCTAATTTATAGTAACATTAAGATCAACTTTGGTAGAATTTAAACTTAGCCAAAACTCTACAGCTTGCTATCTACAGACTTGCTCCGTTAGCTCTGACATTCCAAATAGTTTACAAAAACAATTGTGGTATGACAGCTGACGTCTAGCTATTGGCAGCAAATATCTGCCTTGCAAAAGTCAAGTTCCCAATGTAAAACATCAAGTTTCTACTCGGAACTGCTATTTCTGTGTTTTTACGTCATTCAACGTCTAGTAGACTTCATTAACTCGACAGATTTGGGATTTTCTCCAGGTTGTGTGATAGCACCAGCCGCTACCGGTAGAGAGGTGTTACTCTCATCGCGCGGCTGTTATACAACAAGACTGTTGAACTTCTATTTACGTTTGTTGAAAGGAAACTGATCAGCCTAGCAAAGCCACTTCGGTTCTCATTTATCTCGCCTGTCACTATCAGTTAGCTCTCAGCTGGTTATGAAGGAATTCCCTTCTTACGGCTAATTGTTGATAACTCGCAGTATAATATCGTTGACTTTCACGTTATTGCTTTTCACTTTATTGCAATTATGGCATTTGACACCATCCTATCAACTCTGACATTCTATAATCACCCATTATTCCATAGTATTACTATTATTCGCCAGTCTTGCAGTCTGTCAACTACGCCCAAGATAATGAGACTACTCACAGGAATGTATTATTTCAGCTCGTTTATGTCTCCTCCTCACTCCGTGATTATCTTTTTGCACATGTTCACGTTTGTCAGCTTAACGCCGTCTAAAAATTGATCATCTTGTAAGACTGAGTAATATCTCTATGATTAGAGAGTAATATTTCTATGATTAGAGAGTGATATATCTATGATTAGAGGAATGCAAGTTGCAAATCTCTCACCATCTTGTATTCATGTAGGGTATAACCAACTGTATTTGCTCTAATAACACCAACTACATCCAACTACATCCAACTACAATAAACACCGACATACTACATCCACCATCGTTTATTTCGGTTTACTACAGTTTACAGTTTACGAACTTTCCGTTACTACAACCTTCAATTCACTATTCCCACTCCTCCACAATACTATCAGATTACCAAATTTTATAAAAACAAGGTTGTTCAACTCACTCAACAATTCCTGATTCTCGTCTTTTTAGTTTTTTCTTTTTTTCTTGTGGCATGTAATAAAAACATCATATTGTTGATAATTAGCAATAGCAATAATAAGTTATACATACATACCTACATACATGATACGCTAAATGGCTCTTTCAGTAGCTAATACTGTAACACCTTAACACTTCTCAACTATTACGCTTACCTATAGGTCAATGAATATTTACATCGATCAGTGAGCGGCCTTGGGGAGAAGGTCATAAAATATTTCGAGTGCTGTACTCAGAATTCATCGTAAAACATATGTGCCGATTTTTAAGTATTGAAGATAATTCACTCAGAGAAAGTTTTATTTCCTTATTGTCTCCCGGCTTCTCTCTCATGATCATAAATCCAATTAGTATGAGCCACATCTCTGACTCATATAGCTTATTTATCTCTATTAGCAGTTGAGTGCTGACTGTCTTATCTGCGTTTACAAAGTCTCTCATACTGAGCTGGCGTCGACATCTTCCTCTGTCTGCTCGTAAATCTGTCCAGCTGACCGCTGCATTGCAGGAAACCCCTTTGTTTATGTTAGTGCTGTGCAAATATTTAAAAAACCAAGTTAAATTCATGTCACACCGCTGTGTTTAGCCACTGTGTTTAGCCACTGTGTTTAGCCACTGTGTTTAGCCACTGTGTTTAGCCACTGTGTTTAGCCACTGTGTTTAGCCACTGTGTTTAGCCACTGTGTTTAGCCACTGTGTTTAGCCACTGTGTTTAGCCACTGTGTTTAGCCACTGTGTTTAGCCACTGTGTTTAGCCACTGTGTTTAGCCACTGTGTTTAGCCACTGTGTTTAGCCACTGTGTTTAGCCACTGTGTTTAGCCAGTCATAGAATCATAGAAGTATCAATCACGTGAAGTGATTGAAGTACCGCCTTTGTTGGAGTGTGAGATTCGACTCTGATGAAGCTTTTCTAGAGGATTTTTAGAGGATGCTATAGTTTGCTAAAAGCAGGTACTTTACCGCAGTTTGTCAGGGTTGTCTTCTCAGCGGTTATTCATTCGCTGTGTGCACCGTAGACTGATGAAATCACCGTATCATCTCAGAAACGTCAGGAAACATTACATATGTTAAACTTTATCAATATACCGCTGTGCATACACACCACTTCGGCCATGGTGATTGACCGTCACAGATTGCTTAATCCATATTTTCCTTCATGATAGTTGCTGCTGGACTAGTATGTCGCCATTCTATAGGCTGCATTGTATAATAAGACTGCTATGTCATGGACTATTCGCTGATGGGGAACTCAGATGGGTTCGTAATAGTGTGAACATCATCACCACAGACTATCACTGATGTAGAGTGAGTTTAACACCAACATCCTGTGATATAGTGTGTACCATCTTTAATAACAGGCAGAATCTAGGGTATAGACACTATGCTTAGCTTTGCGATCATTGTTATCAAAATGCCTAAGAGATTATATCACACATTCCTCGGTTAGGCACAGAGAGATAACTCTATCACTCTCCAAAAAGATCTTAAACTCCTGTAGAACATAACATATTTTTAGCTATAGTAAACGCAGGGTACTTTGTAAATTCAGGAATGTTTCCAAATGTAACTTTTACTACAAAAAACTTTTGCACATAATTAAACTGATGGATAACTCGGTTTAAAAATTGCAATACTTCAAAAATAGTGTCAGGCTCACATAATCGGTGGTATGCGACACTACTCTGAAGCATGTGGTGGTACGAATTTGTGCACTAAGGCTTCTTTTACTTTTAACTGTCTTTTCAATAATGGAGCACGTATACCATTAGTTTGACAGCAGGCAGTATTACTCCAGTATTTTAGAACAGTGATGCAATTTATTTGCTATAATATTTACTTCATACAAGGTTCTATTATCTACATTCCTTTAAGAAAGTTATTGTTATTCTTATCAATGATCAAGATATCATGTAAAACACTCTAGATCAGGTTTGGTAAAGGCTGACCCAACTAGAATGCATCATCATAATGGAAAGACAATCACGCATGTTTGCCAGTTGGTCTGTTAGCCATCGGCATGTGATTTAACCAGCGGTGTGTGATGTTATGCAACCACAGCAAGTCTCTGGTCAAATATGAGGGTCATATTGAATGTTCTGTATGGTTAATATGCAACAATTTGTCTTGTTGTTGTCTTATTTCATTACACAACAAGCTCTCTGGTAGTAGCAACAAATGCTATCAAAAAACGTAACAAACTATCATATCTCATAGATTTTGTAACTTTTAACAATGCCACATATTACATCAATGCATAATTGGAAAAAGCTTTGTGATATATTTGACATGTTGCTATAAAAATCATTTCTGGTAACCTTCGTTTAAAAGACTAAAAGTTCACTTTTATTTGGATGTATAGTGGCTCGATAATTAACTTCAACAGTAAATTGTTACAATTCCTGAATAACCAACAGTTTTTTGTTATCTTTGCAACACTTTCTCTTTGAGTAAGAAATATTGATAAAAGATCACAAAGTAATGATGAAGACTCCATTAAATCAATATTTGATTTAAAAATTGCAGCGACAGCTCAAGTTTCCTCTTAAAATATTGTCGTATGACAATATGTACTTTTAGGTCACAGAAAGCAATCAAACGAAAAGATAGTTGGTTACAATGATGTTGGCATTAAAGTTACTCCTATTGTATAATTTTTAAGGATTACAGTAATACTTCATTTATCAAAAAGTCATGTTTAAATATAACTTTCAACAGGTACTTTGAAATAGCAGGTGTGTTGTTTCTATCACTATACAGTACAGCGCTAGCAAGAGGCTGAAGTCATCTTCTCTGAAATGTTTCACTAGACTCACAGCTATATTCACCACAGGAGTATTTAGCTAAATTTTATAAAAATTAGTTGATTGTCCTTCCAAAGTTAAGATAGATTCACAGGCTAATTAACGACTGAGCATGTTTTACATCATTGTTAATCTACTCCAATTGTTCATTTTTCATTCGCTATTAGATTTACACGTTAACAATTTTTTTAGAGGTTGTTTATTGTAAGTCTTACTAGAGAACAGCTTTTATAGTCTTTTTTTAAATTAAAAACTTACATTAAAGTACTTTTTCTGTTACGGTCAAGCAGGATTCAGTGCACAAAGTGCTTTAAAAAATCCTTGAAGCAGAGAAACTACAAAAGGTTAACCATACTAAAGCCAAGGTTCGCTGCACTAATATGCCAAAACTGTACAAAACGTGTCTCCTCAGAAACACGCTCCTCTAATTTTAAGACACTAAAAGTAAACATCTTATCAGACCTGTACAATCAAAATCGGTCAGACAGGGTTAACATCATTGTAGTATGTTTCTACAAATCCCCACGCATTTTGAAATTAAGCATGAAGAAAAGTCGGTCAGTTCATCAATTCAGTGATTGTGAAAACTAGCTGTCTTATTTGAACTTGTTCATGTAAATATGGTGAAGGATTTCATTATAGGTAGTTAATCGACATCGTATCTATCCGTGCTAAAGATGAAATCAGAGCTAGTCTTCTTTCCAGTATTGTCACTATCGACTTTTGAGAATCTATTAGCCCCGAATTGGTTGTGACTAGACCAGGCTGCGAGACAGCGTATTGATTAGCGTATGCTCCCATTCATGGTCTTTTGTTCAACTTTCAGCCCTGATTCGATTTGGCTAATTTTTTTCTCAGGCGCTTTGTGATAATTTAGTGGTATGAATTCAACCGCTGCAATTTCTCTACAGCTGAAGAAACAAGATTTAAATAAAACTTGCTCTGAAGTCTTGCACTAATCGAAGTTCTGTTATTTCTGTATCGATTAACCGTGTTGATTTTTGATTTTCTGTCCTCTGAAGTGATTGATTGTCTAGTTGGGCAACCGTGAGACAAACTAGACAATGGTGTCAAATGTAACTGCACTGGATAAGATGTCTAACTCCCAAATTTATGTAAATATAGTACACTTAAGGAATTCTAGTAATTTTGTATAAAATGACAAATCGGCTGGCCCACACTGTGCTCGCTATGCATGACTGATCTTTTAATTGGTACTAAAGCCTTCAGTTGACGATGTCTGACAATGTCTCAGCAAACTCTAACTTCTGCACAGTTATATCAGTAGTAAGTACTTGCTACTTGTCCTTTTTAAAAATTGACTATGATGTAGCTCTTACTCTCTGCAAAAGGTTTTATTCTATTATGCATGTACTTGCCAGTCTCGATAAAATAGTTGCTGCTTTGTATGCAGAGGTCTAGAGCATATTTCAAAGGAATGTAATTGCCAATATAACTACATTCATCAAAGACAGCCAGCTTTTGCAGTGTATGTAAATACATACAAATGAGCTCTTACAAGTGAACAAGTTCAGCTATATACATTTTATGTTTTGGGTAATGTTGCCCATGGTATTTTATAGTTGGATTAATTGATTGCCTCGCTGAATCCATTGTTTTTGATAAAGGATTAGCTCCTGACACCTCTATTGGCAGCTTTGGGATGACTCATTCATTTGTGTAGTTCTTTGTTGTCATAAGTGTCAGTAGCTATTGTACGGTACAAGTTACAAATAGTCAGTCTTGTCTTTGACCAGCAAGGCTTATTAATAAGAATAATCTCAACAGGATATCGCATCTAGGATATCAGTAATTAAAGTTTTGAAAAGACTTTAGAAAGTTTTTGTCAACAGCTCATACAGATCTTTTAAAATTTGTTGTTGTAGATATTGCTCCTATATACCAGTTGATTACTGCTTTTCTTGTGCTAGCTAGACACTATAAGTATGATGAAGTGTTAAAGAGCTGAAGACATCAATGTCAGGATACAGCCAAATTACTATCTCTTTTAAAAACTTCAAGCTTTGTATAAAAAACGCAATAACTGTTTTCATAGCGTTATTTTAAAACTAAATGTGGGAAAATAATTCTGTAATTGCTTTATAATTGTATTCTGCTGCCTTTTTCAATTCATTGTAGTATTTCTTTATTTATAAATTCACAGCCTACCAATTTTGTTATTTTCTATTTACTAACAGTTGATATTTAGTTTTACCCATGAAAAAGGACTTATAATCACAAGTTTTAAATTGAGCAAAGTTTCATAACGATTAACTTATATGACTGTCATCAATCTACATTGAAATGCGCAACTCATGGTACACAGGCTAGCGCTTTAAAATATTGAGGTAACTATTTTAGCCTATCATACTTTATAATCATTTAGTAATGTCCAGTTAAACTCTTTTTGGCTGTACATCGCCCAATCAGGGTATTTTGCTGATACCTAAGTATTACTATCCTGTTACATTTTTAGATTGAAAACTTATCATCATGACATAATAAATGAAAAAACTGTGATTAGGATTAACGAAATCTATATTAATAGATCTCATTGTGTACGCCCGCGTTAGTAATCGTAAACAGTATGTGTTCCACATTTTTTGGTCAATTTCTTTCAAACTTCCTTGGCATATGCTCAGGGCCTTTCGCCGCATTTCTAAAAATGTTTTGTGTCAAAACTCAGTCTGGTTCCTGAAGACCAGCTTCTCAAACACCCACCTACAGACTATCTGATTAAGAATGACATAATATTCTGGCATCGCCGAGGGTACTCCTGTTAGGCGATAAAATATGAATGATACCCAAGCACTCTGCGCAGCCAATATCGACGCCATGAAAGCGTGTGCCAACAAACTCATTGTTCGGTATGATCATGACACTTAACTATAACACACAGACTTTTTAATGGATAATTAAAGATGAAGGCAATATACCAGATACCTTCAGCATCAAAAAAATAGCGGAGACCATTTACTAGCCAATGCTTCATTAAAATTCTTTTTCGGATGTGCTAATATATTCATGGCCACTCTGCTTAGATTCATGTCTTAATTATTTTAATATTCTCAATAAAATTATAATCTTTAAGGATTATATCATTGAATGCAGGAAGGAAAGGAAGTAGTTTAATTTATGGAACTTGTGATGTTGAATATGATATTAGAAAACAGAGCTTACACTCCGTGGGTCAGAGAGTTCATAAACATTCTTTGAAAATTTAAGTGGATTAGATTTTGCAACATATAAGTAATATTATTGTTTACGACTATTATAGGAAGCTAGAAGTTTCACAACTTCATATCTCCTTATCAAGTATCATGTAACAAGTGGGAGTAAAAGAGTTAATATTATCACATAGTTTGCAATAGCGCATGGCGATGGATGAAACGATCAGACAGCCCGATGATGCCAATCTATCGTAAGAATGCTTTCCTACGCCGGGTCTCTATTCTTCCAACTCACATTTGAAGTCGTATCGTTTGATTCCATTAATTTCCGATTGATAATTGTTCATAGTTTTCTTATGAGTGTCAAATTTCCAATTGATTCTCAGCCATTGCGGTTTCGTACTTTCAAGTATGCGCTTGAGCTCTATTCAGTGTTTGCTGATTCTTTATTTTACAACATATCACCAGTGTGCGAGTATGGATTATAAGCGTGTGATTAATTATTGAATTAATTAATTGCAAAAATATTTATATCCACTCACTGGTCGTTGATCGAAACCATCCCAGCTCGTAAGGCTGGGTGTTGAGTGCATTTCAAATAGTATAGTATGTCGACTTTGGAGGTTTTGCTAACAACACAAAACGCCTATTGTTATGTTATGTAATACTGTTGATTTCAAAAATACCAATAATGGATGTGACTCAATAGAAATGAACGGCTCTTTTGTATCCCACCAGCTGATAACGATATTGCGTAGAGGGCTGAGATGCACCTGCTCAGGGTGTAAAACGACGCATATATTTAGCACCAAAACAGTCATTTGTTTCTTGCGCCTGATTAGTAATCATTGAATCTGGTCACCCATGCATTAGCGACAGCTAATGGTATTGCAGAGCACCCAAATTGGCAAACATCTTTGTTAAACCATGTATATATTTCCATTTAAGCCGCTAATCTCTTTTGTTGTGTTCATGCTTAGTTCATCGGTGTACCTAAGAAGGTATTATGGTTTTGTTTTAGGTGACCGCCCAAAGAGAACGCTATTCTTAATGATGGCGAAACTAGAATCACGACTTCCTTTTCTTCACTCGAACAAACCAAAGGTATATCGCGAACATGTTTACATAATTGCGAGGGAAGACCAGAAGCTGTCAGATTTTTCTCCAAATATCGAACAAGTGGAAAAAAATCTGATGAAAGTTCCTCTTGAAACTGGTAAAAGTCCTTCGAATAAGCAAGGAAACTCTCAGTTAAAAGTGCCAACAGCGATTGCAAAAAAGGCAGCACCTTCGATGAGTGATTGTCACGAGCAGAAGTCCATAGCTACATCAAAGACTAGTTATGTTAAAAAAACAAGTCAGATCAAACCTCCTACTAGCTTGTCAACTGCTAAAAGTAAAGCAACTCATATTGCGGACTCAGCTTCTCCTAGCGCACAATTGATCTCTCAACATGACCCAATTTCAAAGACTTCTCCGAACAACAACAGCCCTTCAAGATTTGGTCTGAAATACTCAAAAACGCAAGTCGGCAAATCAGGATCTCAAATCAATGTTGTAGTCGACGGTCAAACTAAGTCACCTCCTTTGCAATGTCAAAATCCATCTGTGACTATTTCTAAAAACGCAAACAGAATAGCGCCTTCCCCGCTTCCTAAACCATCAATTGCCTCATCAAAGACAAAGATCTCTAGTCCTACCAAAGTTTCTACAAACCAAAGTTGTAGCAGATCATCGTCAAGTCAGCAACACAGAGATTACTCTCAAAGTGAATCCTCAGTTGGCACCAAAGTTGGATCACGACTGGTTAAACCGACTGGCTTCAAGCCTAAACCTCAAGTAGCCTCATCTACCTCGTCTAATTGCATTGCAAGGAAGCCTGTCTTTTCTATTTACAACTCACATAGTCAAGCTACTAACGGTCACGTTAGTCCAGATTGTCAAAATTCTACAATAACACACCTCTCTGCTAATCCAAAAACACCCATTTCATCCAACATTGAGAAGACAATTCCTATGAACAGTACACAAGTGGATGCTCCTATAGACAAAACAGTATTAGAGACTCACTCAATAAACACGCTTGCTTACAAGGAAACTAATCAGTCTCAGAAATCCAGTTCTCATGTTTCTGGAATGGTAACACCGACCAAGGTGCCTAGTAGCCTCAGAAAACCTAATAATGTAATTTATGAGAAGGCCACTGGTCAAAGTTTAAGACAAAGCAAGCTGCAAACATCATCAAACATTCTAGAGCATGTAGTCTTTAACCAGCCAATCAGAATAGTGACAGGATTGTTTGCAACTAGTCACGGGTGTTCAGATGTAATGCTGCAGCGCTGTCTTCACCAGACCACTCTCTGTCATGCGGCAGCTGTTACCGATACGCTGACCCTTTATACAGCCAAGGTTATACCATCATCATCCATAGTATTGCCAGTATCTATAATCGTATCTTCAGAGGCTTTAAATACTTGCGCAGGACATTGCATTCATTCTTACTGTGGACCGTCTCAAGTAAAAGACAGTGTTGATGACAATGATGAAGTGTTTGAATCGGAAAATCTGACAGCCGATGCGAAAGTATCTCAATGTTATTCTTACTTGCAACAAGCAGTTCCGAGCTCGTACCGTAAACAATTAGTAAATTCTTTCACCGTTAAGGAACAGTTATCTCCCACTGCAGAGTGCTGTGCTAAGCATATAGCTACCTCAATTCCGTCACCATGGCTCAGTGCTGATTTTATTAAAGATGATAACTCTAGTGAGCCTCACCCCAAACTTCTAATTCCGGAACCGCCCAAAGAAAATTTAGAAACCAGTCGATCAAAATTACATTCGATATTAGAAGGTATTGAGCCAGCAACTGAAAACAGCGATGCAGGTTCACTACCCTTAACACCAACTTTGTCTATAAAAAACTATGAAGTGAAAACAGAATCTCCAAGTTTGCTAGTAAATCTTTTTAGCAAGATTGGAGGGCGTCGAATTCTTGCCAGACCTCAGGAGTCACCCCCTAGAGTGAGGAAGTCACTGTCAAAGGTTGAAATGGGGTTAAGTGCATTGAATCGTCGCAAACTCTCGCCTAAGACTCGAAGAAAAGAAGGACGGCTTATAAAGTATGTGGTTGCAATTTTTTAACAGATTCAGAAGCTTTAATATATGTTTTGGAAAAAAATTGGTTTTGCAAATGTATGCTATGTATTTGCAACTTTTGAAAAAAAATTAAGTGGTGATAGCTAAAAAAAGACAAAACAAACAAATTCTAACAAATACCATTGGCGTGTTAAGGATAATGGTCGAGTCAATTGTTGTTGTACCTGTTTCACCTTATTACCTCTTTTTATGCTGGCTTGTAACATTTACTGCCTAGTTCATCAGTTCAAGAAAACACAAACTATTGATTATTAGCATTATTTCAATTTATATTACAAGCTTGTGTTAATCGCATTAAGGTTACTCTCAGAGTTGTCTTCCTTAAAAAAGGCATTAGGAAATAACTCCTATAAACAGGAGATAATCCCTTTTTATAGACACATTTCTCAAGTTGAACAGCAATCATCACCAAAGCACAAACCACTGTTGCGAGATGATAGCCCTATCCGATCTAAAGAGCCATACTATGGCGGAGCGCATCATCATATGCCTCGCCCGACCTCTGAGGGCACTCAAGCTATTGGACCATCTCTCACGGTACGCATTGGCAGTGTTACTTCTCTTCTTTAAAAATGGTATTACTTGGCTAGTTAGAAGTATTCGACTCACTCTCTGTTATGACTAATACATTCTATTGACTACTAGACTCAACTGACTTTTAGTTGAAAATGATGAGAGGGCTAATAAAATGTTGCTTACAAAGCGATAATGAGTTTATTAACTACTAAACCATGAACGGTTTTTGGACTTTTTTGGAATCTTTTCCAGACATATTTTACTCCAAATAAATGTTTCCTAGATCTTTGATCATTCAAATAGAAAAGGATAACTCAAAGTAATTATTTTAGTGCAGTCATATTGTTTTGCTTTGTACAGTTAACTTGATTACGAGCTCTGCAATTCTCTATTCCTGTATTATACACTTGACAGAACTTTTTTATTTGCTATTTCATGGTCATTACTAGTGCTTTGTTTAAACATTTCTAATTTTGTGTTGACAGGTGATTGACAAAAGGGAAGAAAAAGTCTTGCATGACCAAAATTGTATTTCTAAAAGCAATTCCTTCAAGAGATGTGACACACCGGTCAAAGGTCAGAACCAAATTTACGTATGATCACCTCAAAATGTGAATTTTTTAATAAGCAGTGTGAGCAAAGTTTTTACCCAACTCAAAAAGTGTTTTGTATGGAACTTGGAGTTTTTCAAAGCATTGAAATATTTGAAGTGAAATGCTAGTAAAAATATAAAAATAAAATGTAACAAAATATCAAAATAATAAAGAAAATATAAGGTAAGTTAGCTTAAACACCGATTAGTCTAAGTCAAGGTAAGTCTATCACAAACTCTGCCTCTGAACCTACACATTACCAAGTCTACATTTCTATTCACATTTTTCTAAAGTAACAAAATCAATCTAAACATTTTTTCTTGACTGTTATTTTATTAATTTAGTTTTAGTCCATTACGTAAAATTATGTAAAAAAGAACTGGCTAGTGTACAGTTTTAAAACTATGTATGATTGCTCACTGTATTTATTAAGATGTTATTTTTACTTTTTTCAACTGTGGAACGATTTAGATGAATCACAATGTATTCATAAAGAAATATTAGCTTTAGCATACAACTATTTCAACATACAGAATCTATTTCTCAGAATGTATTCACTTTGTATGTAGAGGTTTGTATGAGCTTACGAACAGCAATACAAAGGGTTTCTGTAAAGCTTTTTAAAAAGGCTGTTATACAATTCAATCAACTTCAAAATTATTCAACTTTTACTCAAATCCACATGATTCATATAATAAATAATACATAGCAAGTGCGTCATATGACTCGAAATGATTTTTTCCTTATTAGCAAAGTGTCACTTTACTCTGTCACTTCTGATTTGATTTTTAAACATGATCGTGCACTTTGGTTGGTTCACTTTTTTCCCCCTTTGATAGTTGAATAATGTAAAGCTTGTGCAGAATTTGCTTAGAAATATATGACACCTCACCATAGAGGAAGTTTTGAACAAGATCAAACACTAGATGAACATAGATAGAAAGTTTGTCTCTTTTCATGATAATATCTGCCGCTGGTCATGTTTCCCATCGCAGTGGTAGGCATAAAGTTTTGCCTAAAATTCTTTACATCATAAAGAGATATATTTATTTGAGCTCATTTAGTAACTCTGACGCATTTCAGACTAGCCTAAATATATGCCATAATATCTAGTTATTTTAAGATCTTAAGCTATATTACAGTCGTGAAACATATTGTGCCATCAAAGAATGCCATGAACGAGCTATTTCATGGCTTTGATCCAATTTGTAGATTTGACCTATTTGTAGATTGGAGTTATGCCAGGGACTCAAGCTATGTCATAGCCTTAAGCTATGTCATTGCCTTGAGCTATATTATGACCTTGAGCTCCGTAACGAACTAGACAATGTCATTGATTCAAGCTATGTCGTGGCTCAATCTATGTGAAGATCATCATCTAAATAATAAACTCAAGTCACTAGTAATCGTAAGCTAGTCCACTATTTTAGGTTATGTCACAGTTGTAGGTGAGCCCATGATCTTAGGCTAATTAGCCTATTTTCTTAACCTATGTGATAATCAAGATTCATGGACAACTAACTTTCGCCTTTCCTATGGCTTAGAGTTTAGACTCTTACAAATTTGCTGAAACCGTAATTATGTTCAGCTCTACTAATGAAAACATTTCAATGTGAGTTTTTACTGATTGCAGCTGCAAAAAATGTAACATATAAATATGACCTAAAACCGCTTTTCTCATATTTTATTTACCTGTTCATTGTATTTATTTAAGTTTGGTAAAATATTTTAGCAAAACTCAGACCCCTAACATTAAATTATCTAACCACCTTAGATATTAATAATCTAAATCATGTTCAAATGTGTTTGTATGGTCACCTGATGGTCGCCTGATGGTCGCCTGAAGGTCGCCTGATGGTCGCCTGATGGTCGCCTGATGGTCGCCTGAAGGTCGCCTGATGGTCGCCTGATGGTCGCCTGAAGGTCGCCTGACGGTCGCCTGACGATCGCCTGACGATCGCCTGACGATCGCCTGACGATCGCCTGACGATCGCCTGACGATCGCCTGACGGTCGCCTGACGGTCGCCTGACGGTCGCCTGACGGTCGCCTGACGGTCGCCTGACGGTCGCCTGACGGTCGCCTGACGGTCGCCTGACGGTCAATGGATAGTCTGTTGAGGTAGTAGGCAGCCATTTCCCAACATGTGTTAATTATTTGTACTGTTATGTCATAAAAAACTATCAACAAAATTTGTTGCCCATTCTAAAATAGATAAATACTTCAACTGGACAAAGTAGCAATTCATTGTAGGAAAAAAGGGTATGACAATGAATTTTTTAATTGTAGAATTGAATACTCTCTGTAGAGAAGATCGTATGAGATTCTACAAAAGTATCAGTGAACCAAAGACTACAGCGACTCTACCACAGCGCACACGCTACAGACGGAGTAGCAGGTATGAATTTACAAACTGATTAGTTGCATTTAGAAGTTGTTGCCCCTTGTCTAAACTTGATTTTGCCCTGTCTTAACTCCACATCTCTGTTACAAGTATTTTACAATTGTATGTACTACTACCTTGGGAGTCTAGTGTGCCACGAGTGACTGCCAAGTGTAATAACTAATTGCATAAGTATTCCAAAACATAGTAAGGCTTATAATTGGCTCAGGTGGTAGTGTCAGGTTATGAAGCTTTTATTTGTTAGATCGAATCTTGTCGAAGCCAATCTTTTTTCCTAGTCATTAGGCATGGCTTTGGACTGACAAAAAGACAGTCACAGCTTTTATAATAGTAAAAAGGGTTTGCATCAGCTTGTAGCCTTAGGATCTATCAAAATATAGTTCAGTCTCTGGATAGCATTACTTATAGTATGTTTATGACATGTGAGTCATTATGTCGTAACCTGGAGGCATATTTACTAGTGACTCACTACAGTGTCAAGTACTAGCCTTAGAACTTATTATAGACTGAGCTTTAGAATGATGTTGAGGGCCTTTAAACTATTTTCAGTTATTTGATACTGCAGGGTGTAACAAGCAACCTACTTGTAACCTTGAGACAAGGCATAGGATCATAAAATAAGTGTTGACTTGACCAGTCTTGTTCTTTGATGGTTTTATGCAATGTATACACTTTTTATGTAGCGTTTTTTCCTCAACTTTGCTAACAAATTTAGAGGACCCCTAGTGTTAGGTAATGATACCAAAGTTTCTATAACAAAAACAACTGAAGCTTGCTAGCTTATATCATCTACTAAGGAGTAGTCCGCTTACTACTAATGCTTAGGAGACACAAGAATTTTAAAGATAAAATTGTTTTTCGATTAATTCAAACGAAAAACTATCCCAAGATTCTCAGCTTATATGAAACGTTTTAAGCCAGTGACTTCGTTACAAAGGATTGACAGTTTATTGTTGACAAACTGTATGCAGTATTCAAGTGTTTGTTTCATAACATTGCAGGTAAAGAGCACTTGTCTTAACCTGTCAAAGCTTTCCATTGTATACATAATTAATTACCATTGCTTTGGATATGAGAAGCAAGGAAGAAGTGGTAATCCGAGCTCAAATCAATGTCTTCTATAAACATGTCATAAATCTGACGGTTATCTAAGCAGTTAAGTTTGCCTTCAAGTTGAATTATTAAGGAAAAGTGGAGTAACATTCTATTTTAATACTGCGCTTAGACGCTATAAGTTAAAAACCAATGTAAACACTGGGAATCTGTCAATATTGTCATCTCTGCTATCAGAGGTAAAAAGGAAGGTTTTGGTTTTTCTTGTATAAAGTTTGCTTGTGAGTTTTGAAGCGTTTATAAAATAGGTATAGCAGATAATATTATACATGTATATGTATTTCTATTGCATTAATATTATATACCATAATACCTCTTATTAAACGCCATGGCGTTCTATTTTTCAACCCTTCTTCTATAGTGGCGGTCAATTGGAGGTGGCATTCAAATAGAGGCTGGCAGTCTATTTTTTAAATGGCTTGTCACAATTTTGGAAAGATAAGTTTAGCCCTACTACGGGCGAAGCGAATGTCGCCTATGTTTTGCTCTCTTTTTTTGGTGGAGCAATATTAAACCTTTTGGATGCAATAAATCTGCTAACTTACCTCCAACTTGTCAAAGATCTCTCAATGAATATGCATCGGAAAACTGAAAACTATCTCTACCCGTTGATACCTATTGCTTGCAATTGACCTGCGATGATATTACAGCCTGTGTCCTTCTTTGCAATTTGTTGGCACTTTCAATTTTTATTTCATTCTAAATTTGAAAACATATTTTTATTTCAGAACTATATTTAACAATGTCGCATAAAAGCTCGTTGCACTCACTAATATGTTTTTTACAGTTTGCAGCCAAAACTAGCTTTTTATGCGCAATAGAAGTGGAGTTATGAGCATCGATCCATTGTAAGCTGTGTTAAGATAGCCGCAAGGATGCTATTAAATAACATGCTATAAATCTGTATATTTATAAGTCATACAACAATAATCTATCAAATGATGCAAATATATATTCATGAACAAGTGACATAAATGAGCCATATTTATATTACATGTAGAAACAAAAATTAACGTTTTCAAAACAAAAATATTTCCATCGTTTGCTTGGATAGCTGCGTTCTGATTGTTGCTTTAGGTGGTATGAACATCTTCTAGTTGGCCAAAACCCTCCACAATATCTTCTGGCCTCGACTTTTCTTCTGCACTGCTGAACTAGTCGATATTAGTGTCCAATCAATTTTTGGTGGAACAAAACTTTTACGCGCTGTTTTTTAGCACAAATGCAAAGCGTAAAAGTTTGCTTGCCAACCTTTGGCCCAAAACTTGCAGACCGTTTTTTGTATGCATGTTCTTCGAAGTATTAAAACCGCGTTAAACAAGGAACTACTATTAGCCTGAGACCGTTATTGATTATTTCTATCGTGTTGCTTTCAAAGTTTTAACGAAAAAAATCGAAAAGCTTTGGAGTTGGACAACGAGATATTTAAATGTTATTAATATAAACGATTCATTATTAATACGATTTTGTGGATTTTTTTCTGCTGAACATTTGACATTATGGGTTCATAAAGATAGTCAAACTGGCTGTCAAATAGAGGTGGCGTTCAAATAGAGGATGGTGCTCTATTTTTCAGCCTTTTCCTTGTAGTGGCGGTCAAATAGAGGTGGCGCTCCAATAGGGGTGGCGTTCAATTAGAGGTTTTACGGTATATATGTATTTACTAGCAAACTTGGAACATAACATGAAGTTCTGCAAAACTTTGCTAAGTTTTAAGCAGTAGGCCTATACACAGCTACTGGCGTGTTTTTTTTGTCAGAGCAATTTAATTGCGATCTATTTTTATCTGTTTTAATCTTGAAACATCCTGGCAGTCAGATAACTTCAAATATCAAAAACAATCACAAATGATAGAAAACATCCATACTTTAAAATGAAATATTTTAAAACTTGACGTGAGTAACCCTTTAATGGTTGAAACCAAAAATGGCTCGTTTATATGTAAGTTCTTTTGCTGATAAAGAAATCATAAAATAGGGTTTTCACAAAATGAATTTTGATTTCAAACTCAGTAAATCATTTTCAAAGTCTGTTAATCCTTTTGAGTTAAAGACAGGCCAATATGAGAGAACATATTTTTAATTTAGCCTACATTAGTAAGTTCGAAAATTAAACATGGTGCGTGAAATCACTAATGGAAGAAAACCCTCGTTAGCCACACCAATAACAAACAGCTACTCAAGCTTGAGCCCAACGGCAAGTATTTGCACCAAATAAGTTCAAGCTCATCAACTTGCAAAGAAAATTCTTTCACTATTGCACAATTTAGCAGAGTTATTATTTTTTGTTTTGCTTGATTATTTGTACAGTCCTGTACTGTTTTCATATTTTGTAACTGGGTCAAGCTGCTCAAAAGGCTGTAGCTTTTAACCAAGATCATCGCAAAGGCCATCAATTTGTGTTAATCTCTCATATCAGAATGAAAAATAGTGGTATGACAATAGTGCCTATATACACTATATAATATTTTAAAATGAGCAATTTTTCAAAAACGTTATTGATAAATACATAATTATAGTTATTTTTAAAGGACCAGTTATCAAAAATACCATCAATAAAAACGTGATTCTTTTCAAAGGGTAACAATTTGTAGAGGCTGTCATGAGACCACTAAGTTTAACAGCTGTATGATTCATTTAAAGTTTATAATTGTTTGAAAACAGTAGATGCTGTATCTCGGCTCTCCTGATTACGTCATGATCACACCGGGCAGCGAAATTGGCTCAAGCCCTTAAGCCTTTATTGACTAATATGATACAAAATTCGCTGCATACTCGCTGTACACTGGCAGCGAACATAAGTACAAGTTTATTGTGTAATTGCGTGTAAGCAGAATCAATACAAGTGAGAATGACAACCTAGACTAGGGAAGAGTTGCTTATCATCTCTTTTCTATCCTCTCTCTATCGTCTCTTAGCTTCCTGTGCGAACTTTCCAGCAGACAATAAATTCGTAAGTTTATTTAAAGTTGTTCTAAAACTCAGCTTGTGGATTTCTACTAAACTGTTTTGTATTAAGTTTGAGATATCCATAAAAACGGTATTTATTCCATAAAATGGTGCTTAGAATTTGCGTTAAACAATATATGTATGCATCTTTTGTTTGAAGTTCCAAAGTTGGAAGCTCTGAGATGAACTTAACAGCTGTTGAACAAAATAGGAACATATTATTCTGCATTTGATATCGACTTTAATGTCATGTAAATCATTTTAGTGAACTTTATTGATGGTATTCTTTTTCATTTCATAATATGCAGAGTTTGTAAATGTTGATAAAAAAAACATCAATAGAACAGCCGTAATTTCTTTAACCCAAAAAATTCAGTCAGTTTCTCTCTTACTAGGTTAAGACTTGCCAGCCAGTTGAAATATTCTACTAACTTAATCAATGACTTTATCAGTAAATAGATTTAAGCGGAGATGGAGTTCTGATAAGAAATTTATTTCCAGTTAATCTGTTTTGTTAAGAAATAGATGGATAACCACTTATGCAATTCAGATTGTTAAGAACTAGTCATGCATGCTATAAGACAAACTTCTTGGTCATTGTAAAATGAAAGTCTAAATATGGTTTTGTTTCAAACATTCCTAGGAACTACCTAAAATTTACATAATGAATTCCAATTTACAGCAAATTATAGCCAACTCGTTTACGAGCCTTTGTCATTGCTTTTCATAAAGCAGCAAAGTCAGGACTAGAAGTCTTTGTTTGCTGTCCCGTTATAAGATGTTGTTCGCCGTATAATTACACACTACATGGCAATTTATTGTGTATTAGTTCCATAGCTTCACATAACTTCCAAATTTCTACTTTGTCTCATAGAAAAGGGCTGTGAGTACACCATAATTATACTAGCCAGTAACTCGCTCAATACACGGGTACGCCAAGGGCGTCTGCCGTCCTGCGATATGATTGGATGAGAAAATTATAGCAATGGATCTTGTAATGAGGCAGAAGTGAAAGGCAAGCATTTGCGCTGAAGCGTTGAAAAGAGATAGAAGTAGGACAATATTTTTGATTGGATTCTACCATTATATACTGTATTTCGCTTCTTCTGACATGAACAAACACTGATGAATTAGTAAGTTATTTTTTGTTTAATATTTTAATTGTTACGCTATTATTACTAGTGAGAGATCATCATGCATAATACATATGTGCACAATTATTCTTAGAGGAGGAATGGTGATCGAGTGGTACAGTGAGTGTGCTATCTATGGGAATCTGGATATCTAAGTTTAATTCCAGTGTGGTTCAATCCTTTTTTTTCAATGTTCTTAGCCTGGATTTGGACAAATGGACAGACACGGCTCTTATTATAGTAAAGATTTGCTACTGCAGCTATTTTTATCATACCAACAAAAAAGTTCTTACAGTACGATAAAAAGCTCTCTGTTTGAGTTGGAAGTTTATTGTTGGGCATGTTAGCGTTGAGTCACCTTTTTTTGTCAACTCAAAAATGAGAGACAACCAAAGCAGTATTATGCATTGAACACACATTTTTTGTCGAACAACTGAAAAATCAAGTAGCTCGAGGATATTATAAAAAAATATTTATATGTTGTCATGAGCATTCCGTTGTATGAAGTGTTAATTTCTAACCTTTCTGTACTTTTGGCAGTAGATGAAATTGTGCTACAGGATTGGCACAATTGGCTAGCCAAATGTATATTATTATTAAGACGGTAGCATATGTTGAGCTGTGAAGAAATGTCACATCGTTTAATTGCGGGAGAGTTAATTACGAGTCAATAAGCTGCTTGAATTCATAACAAAAAGGTAAAGCACTTAGTAATATCCCGTAAATGTGTCACGTTTTAATTACTCATAAAACCTGATAGTCAGCTACGAGCCCTCTGCCACCGATATGTTTATTCAACTCATTCAGATGTCATCATTACATGTTTTGAATATTTGTGTCCCTGAGACAGCACTTCAGTGCCAGCCTCCTGATTTGAGACAGCACTTCGGTGTCAGTCACATGATCCAAATAGCATTTTGCTGTCGGCCTCTTGAGCTGAAACAACATTTTGTGTCAAGTTCATGATCTCACACAGCATTTTAGTCTGTCTTAAGATCTCAGACAACACTTTACTGTTAGCCCCCCCCTTGGTGTGCAGAAGCATCTCAGTGTCAGACCGTGATTTGAGAATATTTTTTGAAGCTAGATACATTTCTCTTTGCTAAAACACAACCATTTCGGAATAAATCAAAAATGTTTTTCTACATAAAACCATATAAAGATAATTCTGTCTTAACAGTCAATTAGTCATACAACATTTTTAATTGAATTTCAGGCAGTGACCTAGTCTGGCAGTTGGCCTGTGGTCCTGTCCATGGCTTGTCTTCAAAATGCCTTTAAAGCCATCCTAACTTTTTTAAAAATTTTAAAGAAATTTTGAAAATTTTTAATTTGTTGAAAAAACAACTAGGCTGCTATTGATGCTGTTTTCTTTCACAAGTAGCTTCAAGTATAGCAGTTGAATTGTTTATTTACAGAGACCGTCATTGTGTCTGCGTTCTGTGTTATGGTAATTTTTGAGCCGAGTTCTTGCAATCAGTTTCAATGTTAAAAGCTAGAAATCTGAGACTGATGCCTCATACCTAAAGTAAACTTTCAAGTTATATATTTATATAGACTACAAAAAGTCTCATTGATTAACATAACAATGGTTTTTGTTCCTCTTCACCTCGCTGTCAATTATGTGTTGAACTCCGTAAACTTGTAGTAAACTTTTGAATTTAAAAGGCAGTAAACGGTTAACTGGCTAGACAGTTATTTATATGAATGTTGATGTTGAAATCTCAATGGATCCTAAATTTAGTGTAGAAATGTGTGCGTTGGATTGTTAACGATTGCAAAGCCACACAACTCCTTGTCTTCTTTACAAGATGAAGTAAATATTTAACGAAGGTTGTAAAGTTAAGCAGGAAATCTTTAAGCCACAACAGTTGAAACATAAAGCTCTGTTAAGGATGAACTTTGACAAAGCTTTAGTAGATTTTATCAAAAAGTATCAGTATTTTTCTATCATTAGTGATAGTTTTTGATGTTTGAGTTGTTCCGACTGTCAGGATGTTTCAAGGTTGAAATCGACAAAACTTGATCATGGTTAAAATGCTCAGAAGAAGAATATGAGCCAAAATGACATCACTAGTTTCTCGGCTGCCTGTCTTTTTTGTTATTGATAGCGGCTATCACATTTTCACCATGATCAGGTTTTGTTGATTTTAATCTTAAAGCATTCTGGATGTCAGATCATCTCAAACATCAAAACAATCGCAAACAAAAAAAACCGATACTTTTTGATAAAATATATGAAATTTTTGTGGAAGCTCATCGTTAAACTTGTCACCACAACGCAGAACACAAATCCATTTTCAAAATCTATTTGACTATGGTACGCCATCAACTGATAATGAAGGTTTAATGATGGTAGTTTGATGTTTAATAAGATCAAAGGCACTCTGTCACAAGCAATCATACCTACTTCGCTGAGACAATCAGAGTTGATTGAGGAATCTTGATGCTTTCTGCGTAATCTGCTGTGTCATTATTGCAGCAGTGATGGTAGCAACAGCATTCATCTTTGTTTGTATTATTAGGGTAACCATTCAATGCCTTTCCTCGGTCTTTATTGACCTGGTTCAATGTCGTCATCTCAAAGTTATAAAATATGGATATCAAAAAGTTAACAAAAATTAAGTGTTAACCACCATCTGTAAGCCGCTGTTGCTGTACACTGTTGTTGTACGCTAATTACAGAGGCTGGGGATGAAATGATCAGCGGCTGTCGATGACCAAATTTATGTCGGTCTAGCAGAAAATCGATTTGTCTAAAACATAAAACTACAATTTGTTTCAGTTGGTCTATAAAACTTCATAAGACTGGTGTATTTACTTGGCACCATGATGTCTCACCGTAAGTAGTGAGGAATGCTGAAGTAACAATTTTAGAGGCCATGAGAGAGCTGGGTTGTGCCCTGGGTTGTGCCCGGTAGCATAGTTTCATAATTGTTAAAATACTGCTTTTTTATTTTGCTCTTTATTTGTAAGTTATGTAATATGGAGTTATTACTCTTCATATTTATTACAGTGGTATATTTACGGTTTAGCTATGTCTGAGGTTATTTTTCATAGCCAATTTGGTTTCATGAGTCCATGTTTTAGGAATTTCTTTTGTTAGAGATATTAGTTTACAGCTGTATCTTTGCCGGTATCAGGATATATCAACGTTTTTGTAATGAACAGTGGCTTTATGAGAAAAAATGAAGCTTTATAGTACAACCACAGGTATTACATATGACATTATGAGAAGCCGTATGACATTATGAGAAGCCGGGTTCAGCTACAGCCCCTTCCCCTTGCAACACTTGTAGCATCAATGAATTTAACTGTATTTTATTCTGATGGTCAGCTACTATGTTTGTATTGATATTGGTCCGGCTGATTGGAGTGTCTGTTTATGCTGTCAGTATTTCGACATCATCAAACTTAGAACCAAACCTGAGCAATTTGCCAAAAACATTATTATTTTTATGAGTCTTACACCTGCTAGGTTGCTTGACATTAAAATATTCTCATGCATTGTAGCACTTCTTCTGCTCCCGAGATGAATTCCATACCTGTCACAACCCGATCTCTCTCACGCAAGAAGAAACAGAAAGGAACTATGGATAATGGCGTCCGGTTCAAAACCAACTATTCGTCTGCATTAAGGATGGGCCTTCCTCCCTGCCCGCAAGTAACAAACACAGTCTTGGAACAAGGAAGTTCTGCTTTAAGCAAGGTGAAATAATTTCTAATTAGCAAACTTATTTCATGATTTTCAAACTGCAAATGTCACTTATTACAGTTGAGCTGACTAAATTGTTCAATGAAGTTTTAGCGAAAAAACGTTGATATATTCGAAAATCGGCAAAGATCAGGCTATAAACTAACATTGCTCTAGCCAAGTTCACTAACACATGGGCTCATTAAAAAGTTGGCTTTGACGAACAACCTCAAACATAGCTAAAACATAATTATATCATTGTAAAGCAATAAATATAGTAAGTAAAAGTTTTAAGTCACAAAACTAGCAAACAAAAAACAAAATAAAAATGCAGTATTTTAGCAATTATGAAACCGTGCTACCGGGCACAACCCAGCTCTCGCATGGCCTCTAAAATTCTTACTTCAGCATTCCTCACTACTTACGGTGAGACATCATGGTGCCAAGTAAATAGACCAGTCTTATGAAGTTTTATATACCAACTGAAACTAGTTTTATGTTTTAGACAAATAGATTTTCTTGTAGACCGACATAAGATATAAGTTAGAGACAAATTATTTCTAAAAAGACTCAGCTTACAAAAATCCCCAAAAGATGATTTTATCTTGTGAGTATGATCTGAAGTCAATTATATGTAGAGTTTTGTGTGTTATGATATGTAAGTGTAGTAAGTTTTCATAGCAGCTGGTACGTGGCGCCGCGATGTATAGACTAGTCAGCGTGTCCCAGCATGCATACTGGTGACTAACCGTTTGGCAACAAATTATCATTTCGTAGCATCTGTGGTCTGATACGCAAAACTTGACATCACCAGCGGGTGGGTGCATTCCACTAACGCCCGGCATTGTCATACCATAAACACAGCATTGTTATGGGAACCCCAGGTTCATGGACTAGATTTGTGAGAAGCTAAGTGAATCTGAGGCTATATATAAATACCGAGATAATTTAAACAAAAGTTATTTGCGTTCTGCAGCAAATAAATAGTCTTTATGCTAATTGCATTTTAATGTAGAACACCCGGACAAAAGCATTGGGTAGTTGGCTCAAAACACTGTTTTTTTTCTCTGCTAGATTCACTTGTCTAGAAAGATGTTTTTTATGCTTGTATCACATTCTTTTGTTAGTACCATTTAATAACTAGCAAGGTTTTAGTGTTTGAGACATACATGTACAATTGGTTGGAAGTGCCCCTCCAGAGCTGTCATGTAGGCAAGCAGATGGAATATACCGTATCATCTCTATCGGTTTGCTGGTTACTCGTGTCTTTATTAAATCACCCTTGAGCAGGCCATGAGCTTTATTTGATTAGAAGTAATTAGTGGTAAGGGGCAGCGTAGCGATCTTGCTACAAGCCTTAACCGCTTGTAGGCAGCTATTGTTCATGAGGTCACAAAAGCCATTGAGAAGGGAGCATAACAGGTTTCTGCATGAAAAATTCAATGACGCCGTTTTTTTATTTGGTTTTAGAACCACGCACATCTGGTACATTAAAACCCAGAGTTGATGAGATACGATGAGCAAGAGGAACTTTTTTCCTTCATGCAAACATTGTTAGAGTTTTCAGATAAGAAATTAGAAATAAAGCAATGTAATATGATGGCTCACACATAAAAATTAAAGGCCTATTTGTGAGATTAGTATAAAATTAAGTTGAATAAAAATATCCATAGGTAATTAACACATGGCTGGTAGAAAAAGACTGCTGTTGACTGGGTGATAGGCGTTTGTTATAATTGCTGGCGCTTTTCTTCTTAACAACGTTTCAAACAGAAGTTTATAATAACATGTGAATGTGGTGAAGGTTTTTGTTCATTGGTTAATAAATAAGATGATAACATCTTAAATATATAAATAACACTAGCTCATAAAATTACGGTAACCCACCTTTACTGCAAAACTCAGGTTTATATTATATTCAGGAAACTTTTTCTTATCAGCTATGTATTGTCAATAGACATAAATGGCATAGAATTGAAATCAATACTCATAAAAAATTTGGAAGCTACAGTAGGCAACTGAAATATGAACATTATGGTGATATGACATCACAATAAATAACCAATCAAACGTTAGCTTTGCTAAAATAAACTTCATTTTCAATTATGGCTTTCTTCACAATTGAATAACGTCGGTACATTTTAATAATAGTTTTTGGGTTCTGGCTTCAGTCGCGGGTCATGAATTTCTTAGATTAAGTGGAGTAAACTTTTAAAGTTGAAAAAATGTCCAGTTATTTTATGTAAAGTGGCATGCGACTATTTCTAGCTACCTATTTATAGCTACAAAAATAGACAAATTCGTCGTGCACCTACGCATTGTCCAGTATCATCGGAAGCTGGAATCCTTGTGATATTCAAAGGACACATCTAGTAGTGAATTGTTGTTGGTGTTTGAACTTTGGGCTGTTTCCTGTTTATTATAAGATTACAATGAAGCATTTATTCAGTGATTTCCTTGTTGTCAGTCGACACACAGAGACAGTGCTCCGCACTCTCCCATGAGAGTTAGTAGAATCAGGACTCCATTAGTCCCTCGGAAGGCCCTATAAACGCGTTTATTGATAAACCGAGGATAAAAGTTTCTTTCTTAGCTTGTGGACGCATATGGAACTGTTTGTAAATTGTATTGATGTAAGATGAACAATATGAGCAGCAGCTTGATGCCCTTTTTAGCCGCGATTACTAGCTTATGTTACTCGAGTTATTAGATAACAGATGTGAAGTCTTTCAAGGGCATGTTCTCAATCACTATTCAGCTATTGATTGAATTTTGTTAAAAATGATAAAACCTAACAACATAGATTTCTGAGCTTCAAAGAGTGTTGGCACAATTTGAAAAGAGGAGAGAGTAACTCCTTCCGAGTAATCAGTAAAAAATATATGCGCTGCAATTCGGACAGAGCAAGATTGTAGTATCACTTGTTTATAAAGTTGTATCGTTTTCATCTAAAGGTTTAATTGCTTTGGTATGTTTTTGACATGCTTTTTGAGTATCAGGATTCAAAAAACATCAATATGACAGGCACGTGTCCTAAATTGTTTCTATTAGCGAGTATACAAGATGTACTAATTTAGTAATTCATATTCCGAAACACAATATCCTTGTGATTCTGAGTGCACTGACCTACACACTCTGATATATTAGTACAATTTCAGAACTTTCTACTTCAGGTTACCGTTGCTGTACGTTTGAAACAGCAAGCAGATACAGCAGGGAATGCTGCCAGTTCGTATGTCACGGCTGACTCTACAAGAGGTCAGCTAATTCTGCGAGACCCAAGCAATGAATCAAACATGGCACCTAGTTGCAGACGCCAGCTCGCTGCAGTGCCCAAGTTCTTTGCTTTCGACACAGTGTTTGGAGCTGATGCTATGCAGGTAGGAGCTGTCAGCAATTAGTGACTCATTTTGGGTACGCAGAAAGTTAACAATGCTGCCATTCTAGTAATAGATAGTTCGGGAACACTGTTTAAAACTACATGAACACTTTTTTGATTATGTTGAGTCAACTCACGAACAAATCCATGAAGATATTGTTAGCATCAAATAAAAGTTCAATTACTGTAGCATAGAATATTAAAAGATATTTAAATATTTTCAACCACGGGCTTATCTGATGCATTGCCACACATGCGTTTATTCACTGTCAATGGATCCAATCGTCTCGACTAAACTGTACCTTTGTAAACTCTAGCCATAAAACGACAGTTTTAAACTACGAGGTCATTTGTGTGTTAGAAACTGCTGAAGCATAAGATTATATACAACATAATGTGACCATGTGCATAACAATACTGGTAATTGCTAATTAAAAGCAGCAATTGAAAATTGGGTTAAAATAATCTAAAACTGAAATTGTCGAAGTTCTTCTAACAGTATAAACCGGAAGGTTTGCTATAACACCACCAGCAAAAGATGGAAGGAAGTGGTAAATGACTGAGTGGTATAGCTCCAATTATGACACGGAATTATATTTCAGATGCTTGTTTGTAAGGACACAGTGCTAGACATCCTCCAGTCTGTGTTACAAGGCTCTGATGGTTGCGTGATCAGCTTTGGACAGTCAAAGACAGGTAAGAAGTAAAGAGCATGCATCGCCAGTGTAAATTGACAAGGTTTGAGTTTTCTACCACAAATGTGGCAACATCTGAAACTTGAAATGTTTTTTTTCTTTTCAGGTTTTATATGTTTGTATTGAACGATCATATTTGTTGCATTCTACATATATGTAGCATTTGCTATAAAGCTTTTAGTAACACAAGTAGTAGAATGTATTAACATTAACTGCTTTGTAATTTTAAAGGAAGACTTACTTGTGTAGTGACAAGACAGCTAAACCTCTGCGTACAAAATGAATTCATTTCGAGATCATTTGCCTGGTTTGTTAAGACGTCATATTTTGAAACAAGTATTTCTAAAATTCGTTTAATTCCACAGTTAAAAAACCTTATACAACTCTGCCGGTAATTATACAGAGATCAGTATAAAAGATGCACTATATTAAACTATGTAAAAAGCTGACATAAGCAGCTAAATTATGTGTCAAAAACTAAATTGATGAAATTTTAATCAAATGAAGAAAGTTGTTAACTGTTGGTGTCCTTTGCAGTCACTCGAAGGGAATAGCACTGCTTAGTCATTCATAGCTTCAGAGGTAAAGGTGAAGATGGAGATATGACATGTAACTTACTCAAACTTAGATTAGGTGACAGTTGAACGAACTTAATTATTAGTTTACACAAACCTTTAATAGATTTTATCAGAAAACATTATTATTATTTATCATTTGTGATTATTTTTTTATGTTTGAGGTGATCTGATTGCCAGGATGTTTCAAAATTAAAATCAACAAAACTTGGTCATAGTTAAAATACCTGGATTCAAGAAAGTAAGATTTTGATGTCTGTAGTTGCACAGAGAATAGAAATATGCAACACTGCAACTTGAACCTGATGGCCAACATCAGCTATGAGAAAGACAGTCAGCCAAGCAACTAGTGATGTCATTTCGGCACGTATTGTCCTTTTGAGCATTTTAACCGCGATGAGGTTTTGTAGATTTTCATCTTAAAACGTTCTGGCAGTCAGGATCACCTCAAACATCAAAAACAAACGCAAATAATAAAAAATATTTGTTCTTTTTAATAAAATCTACTAAAATTTTGTGTAAGTTCATCTTGAACTTACATATTTTAATCATTTATATGTTTTTTCATTTTCAATTTTCACTTGTCTTTCTATTTTCACTTTAAAAACTGAGAACTGAACAAAGTTGAAAATGACTTCAGGTGTAGAATGACTTATTTGTTAGAAGTAGTAGGCAATCAAAAGTAGAGGTTTGACTGTATCACACAAGGGAGACAGCACTAAAACATTTACACGCTGTCATACACTCTTTCCATTTTTCGGATGGCGAGGCTTTGGAATTGTGCACACCTGAAGTTACCCTGTGATAAGTGCGTTTATGGACGTTTAAATTTTGAGGATTAACGCAGTCGCTTTGTTAAAAAAGTAAGGAATTCGACGAAAGAGGTCATAGTGATGCACTCCTGTCTCGCTTAGCAGCCGCTTTCGAAATCGAAACGACTAATGTGTGGAAGATGTTAAAAATGGAGTTGCTCGCGGGGCATTTTTTCGCACATCATTCTCAAGTGCCCGTTTCCAATTTTCGCAAGTGTGAAACATTCAGTAAAACTCGCGAGTAACAAAAACTCGCGAGTAAGTTGACTCACGAGTTTTTATTGTTTCTATCTTGCGGATGACAAAAACTAGCGAAATAATGGGTCATGGAAACAGTGATGGTAGACCGGAGTATATTGCACCGCTGTACAATACTCTTAACGCCGCCCCGATAATGGCTAAATTAGCCTTTCTCCAATGCGTTTAGTTCTAAATTGACACTAACTAATTCATAGCATATTTTCTAGTAGGATTAATTACGGCTATAAATGTTGTTATAACAAGTGTGTTGTGTTTTCAGTTGAAGTAAATTCAATTAGCCTGACTATACGCCTTAATCAAGCTGGCCTAGTAAATGCTACTTCAGCTGCCAATCAAACTAATTTCACAATTTTGGGCTATACGGTTACATACTCAGATATAAAATAATGAGTTAATTGGGGCGCAGTTGCTACATAACATTCGAGTAAATTCTGACTGCTCACGGTGGAATACTGTATGGAAGAACAGCTGATGCCAAAAGTGACATGCGCGGTGTGTTGCAGCCGCTAATCAGTATCGCTGCCTGACAGCTATTTCTGTCACTCTTTATTTCTTTTAGCAAGTGCTGCTTGGGGGAGGGGAGAGTGTGAAACAGCGTCTAAAACTTTTTTATTTAGCGACTCGCAGTAAACCTGGCGACGCCTGGGATTTCTTTTGTTTAATCAGATAGCCACAGATGGGTGTTTAAGAGGCTGGTTTTCAGTTATCAGACGGAGTTTTGAGACCATCTATTTTTTTGCAATCTGACAGAAGGAATGGAGCATATGCGTTTGAAGTTTCATCAAAATCAGCCCAAAGATATGGAAATGCATAGCGTTTGCGCGGACCAACAGACACGCAGTATAGAGATGGAGATGACCCATTTTTCAAGTTGCCAGGTTTTGGCTAAACCTTTAAAAAATCTCACTTTATCTCTCAGAGACTTGTAATTCTCCAAGATATTTACAAAAATTCATATAAATTTTAGCAATTCCACAAAGTTTGTGGTGTTTGCTTCATGTGCTGATAAAAAGATCACTAAAGTGGGTCCCTTTAACAGCCCCAAATTCACATTCGACGAGAAATCTCAGCTATTTGTGGTAAGAAAAATCAAGATTAAAAATAAGTTTACAGTTGATAGTAATCTATTACATAATATATCATAAATATATTTAAAAATCTCTAAAACATTGAATCTCTAAAAATCTCTTGACATTAAACTGTTTTATTATAAGATCATATATGACCTGATAACTTCTAGCGGAAGTAGCTGCCAATTGCATTAGTGGTAAGATGATTTGAACTTTAAATTATTATCAGAGATCAAAGAGTTGATTTAATGTTTCCATAAATTGCTTTCCCAGAAATTCTCTGAAATATTTGCAATTTTTTTCTACTCACATTAAGCTGTCAGAATTTAATTGTTATATCTATTCATTCAGGAAAATCACGTAGCCTAATAGGAGATGACTCATCTTGCGCTGACTTTGGCATTATTCCTGCTGCCATTTCATGGCTCTATCAGATGATAGAACAACAGAAAACAAAAACAGGGGCTCGGTTCTCTGTTCGCATATCAGCTTTAGAGATAAGAGGAAAGGATGAAGAACTCACTGATCTGCTAGCACATTGTAATTCAGGTAAGAATTTTCGTGGGAAAAGGTGTTAAGCTTGTTGCTCAGTTTAAAATAAATCATGTTTGACATATCAGTAGCTGCATAGTGCACCCAACTCTTCAGTTTCAGGGGGTGTAACAAATAAACACTGTTTACTTATCAGGATTTATAATAATGGCAAAAAGCACCTGTTCCTATCAGTCTATCCGATGATTAAAGCACCTGCTTCTGCCAGTCTACGCCAAGATAGCAAAGCTTGACTAAAAAACAACTTTCAATTACCAAACTCGAATATGTGTTTGTCCTACAAGCTGTAATGACACATCTAAAATGAGAATGATACTAAAACATAAATTTGATATCTTGACTGTATCTTTCACTCAACAAACAAACCCTTGTGAGAGAGCCTAACAGGAATCAATGTGGTTCGTAATCCATTTCAGAAATTACCTATCCTATAAAAACAGCAAAGCAGCGTTCCGCTTGTTGGTCGTTTATCATTTATGATATCTCTACATCTTTGCTCGAGTTGGAAGTATGAAAATTCAACTGTGTTTATTTTTGTTTTATCCCCCATATCAATTACCTTACTTTTTCTTAGTGAATGTTTACGGGTTGCAGCAGACGCTATTGATTATGATATAATGCTTAGTAATTACATATCAGATTTTGATAAGAAAATGAAGCTAGTTAAAGAAAGCTTATGGACATTGTTGATGGAATGAGATTTACTACTAATACCTATAGATAATTAGGACAGCTCGCGTAGTAGATAGCTTTTACAGCCCTGTCACATGTAATTAGCTTGAAAACTTGGAGCAATAAAATCCCACATGGGAAGGCTCTTCTTCTTTGTATTCAGCTGTGTGAGAAATGGCGGAGAAAAATAGCTAGTGGAAGCTACTATTAAACGCTATAAGGGACTATTTACAGGGTAGCTTACTCGAACCATTCATCATTTTTTAATACATTTAAATTGCTTAACAATGTGGCAGTATGACAAATTAAAATGTATTTGACTTGGATTACTATGGCAATAAGTAATATCGTTTATTTGCTTTCTATAAAGCATAGAGCTACCATCATTTATATACTGTAGATGTGAAGTCAAGTTATTTTTAAGAAATTTTTGGTATTTAGAAGTTTGCATAAAATATATTCAACGATCTGTTTACTTATTCAGCTGGAAATCTCACAAGCAAATGGTTTTATTATAGTTACGTATTTGCTATTTGGATGCAGGGCTAAATTAGATGCCCCAGTATGCAACTTTTGCTGTTCTAGTGGAACATCACATAGAAATTGGTATAGACATCGATACTTGCAGTTAACATAATGTAAACTTGAAAAAATACACACACACGCTTACTTTTAAAATAATATGACATGTGAACAGACAACTCCGATATTGAGATCTGAAAGTTCTGGAACACGCTGCGTTACTAATAAGCAGGCTGTAGTCATTCTCTCATGTTCGCTATTCGGAGAGTTTACTGAGTGCGAAATGCTGAAAATATTGTTTTGTTACACTTTTTGGCCAATGAGGCTACAATAGCTAATGTTTGGTTTTCAACTATAATCCTCTATAAATCCTATAATCTAACTATAATCCTCTATAATTCAAATTGGTACACATGCTAAGGTTTTTATTTACTGCAACAGGCGATGCGCTTAAAAATGTGTTTCTTTATGACATCATAACTAAACGTAATAGTTTTGTGTTTGTTAAGGATCTTTTTAGTGGATTTATTATATTACTACCATGAACCATTTGACAATAAACTTATTGCCGCACACCAAAGTTATGAGCTGAATGTTGAAGCTTTTTTAATTAGTTCATTTTATAGGTCAATATATAATTTATGAGCTACTGTTGCAAACTCACAATTCATGTCAAAGGCTGGTGCCAAATAAGTGATAAATGTTACCAGAATAAATCATTGCTTGTGGATCTAGGGCTTCACAGGGCACGTAGAACCCCACCCATACCATCAATAGTAAACTTTATTATCTTCACTTCCCTCCATAATGATACATAATGAGCGCATGTGTTTACACTTAGAACTGAACAGTCTCGGAACCTGATTAGCTGGTAGAAAGACAGCATCAAGCCATCTAAGAAAGTATAGCGAAGAACATTTCCAGATTGCGACACACGCTTGTCAAATTAATTAGTTGGGTGCATGCTGGCTGCCGAGGTCAGAGTCAGCAGTTGGTTGTTGAGTAGTAAATCACGTCAGATGCTAACATTATGACATTTATATGAGTTCAATTTAGACAGCAGAGCAAATGCTCCACAGATCATCTGTCTCAGCTCTCCAACTGTTTACGTTAGTCCGAAATTCGTAGCCCTGTTTTTTCACAGCCACACCCTAGATTCTGCACGTACGCTGACTTTGTGCGGATCTGGAGTTGTGCACACATTGAGTTACTGCGCAGTAAGTGTTTCAATGGACACTGGCGTGTTGCAGATTAACAGGATTAACACACGGATTAACACTAGCGCTTTGCTCGAAAAGACAAGTAATTCTATGCGAGAAGTCATAGCGGCCCACCCCTGTCTTGCGTAGCAGCACTCTTTCAAAATAGGAACGACCAAAGTGTGGAAAATGTTTAAAATGGAATAGCTTGGGCAGAATGTTTCTGCGCATCGTTCATAAGTGTCATTTTCATCTTTCACAAGCATAAAACATTTAATTAAAACTTGCAAGTAATAAAACTCACTTAACTTGTGGGATTTTTGCTATTTCCATCTTTCAGACGATGCAAACCTGCTGATTAACAGCGTCGTATAAACTTCATATCAACGTATATAACGTCGTATCAACTTTGTTCGTTTAGATAAGGTGATTCAGCAAATTTATATCAGTGTTCAGAGGTGATTTAACAATCATCTTTCCTCTGACACCTTGTATCAACCTGGACACTTTTGAAAAACATTGAAATGGTTTTGTTTTGAGGCTGTTGATTTCTTGGGCACGGTTTTAAATAAAGGTTTCCTAGCACAAGCAATGCATACTTATGGTTTCCTTAAACCCAATAAATCAATAAGTTGATGAAGCTCTTAGTGTTTTTTTTTCGGTCACTTTTGTTATTTTGTATAGGCAGCGGTGAGAACCCTGAGCATGTCCAACTTACATCTACCGATGTCTATGGTGCACAAGTCGAAAACCTGAATGAGCTGAGGGCACCTGATGTTGACCATGCGGGGCACTATCTTGATGCCGCCCTCACTTCTCTGCTCAACTCAACTGGTAAATACCAAGGTTATTAATAATAGTGATAAGTGATAGCTGATGTTCTGTAAATCTGGGTTTTTAAACATCTTCTCAACCCTTGCATGGATCACAAAAAATATCGTGTCGCAATTTTATTATTGGAGAGACAAAAGATAATTATTGTGCTAGATTGCTTGATTTACTTTTAATGATTCCATCAGCTGGAGGTATCATCGCCATGTGAAAATTAGTGGAACCATCAATTGAACTCGATGTGTAAGTTTCGATGAAGAGCTGGGCTAAGAGCTATTTTCATAGACAACATAACAGCTATCAAGGCTGTAAAAAGTGTACAAAAACTAACTACTTTAGTCAGAAATAAATTATTTATGAAGTTTTGCTAAATTTGTAAGAGATCTCAGAACAGAGAATCACTAATTGTTTTTTAAACCATTTTTCTGACTTCTATAAAGAAGATGATTAAAAGATTTTACTCCAAACATGATCACGGCAGTGTTTAGTTTGCTTTTAGGCTAAAAGTTACATATTCTTTTATTTTAATAATATATTAAGTGTTTTACTACAAAATTAAATTAATCTGTATTGTTGATCTGAGAAATATAAGGTTGAATGCCCTGTCTGCCATCACCAGTGGCCTTTCCGTAATTTGAATCATTAGGTCATACATTACATTAGCAAGTAAAAAAAGGTTGTCTTTAGCTAAAGGTTGATAATCTCAGAAGAAATCTCTCAAGGCAACTGATTCATGATCCCTTCTCATGGTTTCTTGCAGAAAAGTCAGAGAGCAAAGGTGCACACTTGCTTTTTACACTCCACATATACCAGCATCATGTGGAGTCAAGGCCATCACCTGGTGGCGCTCTTGTGGCTGGGGGACGGAGTCGTCTGCACTTTATTGATATTGGTCCTTGTGCAAAATCTAGTAGTGATGGCACGGCGCTGACTCTGGCGACACTTGGCAGTGTGATTACCGCTCTTCTCAATGGACAGCGACAGTTTCCTCACAAGTATGACCTTGCTATCCTCAATCATCCATATTTGAATCTGTTTCTTGTTCAGAAATCATAAGGTTACTCTAATAGTTGTTAAAACAGATTATTGATACTAGTATCATGTACTAGTACCGTCACAGTCTAGTGTGCTGTGAGAGATTGTCAGGTGCGCCAATAAAGCACAGATAATAACTATGAACTTTATATAATATAATAAAGTAGAGAGCATTATCTGCACAGTTATTCTCAAGTGCCAGAAGACTATTGAGTGGTGCAGTTGTTAGAGTCTTGGTCTCTCATGCTGAATGTTGTGAGTTCATATCCTGTGCAATGAGGTTGTTTTTTCCACTCTCTAACTTTGGCTTTAGACAAAAGGATAGACACCGCTGTTATTATAAAAAAGATTCAAAACAGTAACCTACCTCTGACAAACCTAGTTGCAACATACATTGCATATTTCTGAATAAGCTATTAGTTAGAAACAGAAAATTTAATTGTGTACTAAACAGTAAAAAATAAAAAGAAAAATCATTGAATTCATGGAAAATGAGTAGAGAACTGTGCAAGTGATTACTAGCTTAGACTCAAATAGCAAAGACTAGCTACAACAAGCTAGCATCTGCACACATAGCTAATGTAGCTCTGGTGTTTTAGAGAAAGCAAGCTCGCGACCTTGCTGAAAGACTCAGTTGGTAACCAGAACTGCAGAACCTGTATTTTGGTTCACATATCAACTCAGCCCTCCCAGTATGCAGAGACAATCCAAATTTTGCAACTGGCTGCTCGTGTTCACAGGATGAAGGTTCGACGCCGCAACAAGGTGAGATTATCCCAGTTTTGTTGCACTCAACATGATATGTATAGTTTGGTCTCAACTATGTAAAACTATCAGCGAGTTTGGCTTAAATTTTAGATTTGAATTTAAAAGTTACTTTGAAGAATATATTATATATATATTGTATATATAAATATATCATATATAGTACTTTATTGTAGTATTTAAATAAGATAATAAAAGTAAAGTATGTTATACTATTTATAAATTTTATATATACAACATATACAATATATTAATATATATAAATATGATAATAAAAATGTAAAGTATGTTATACTATAATAAAAATAAAGTATGTTATACTATTTATCAACTCTATATATACAACATATACATATATTAATATATATAATCAGATAATAAAAGTTACTATAAAGAACGCTGTACTATTCATCAATATTTGTCTCATTAGATCTCAAGTAACAGCTCAGATGACACTGGCAGCACTAACTCTAACATCAGAAGAAGGAGGGGTATAAGAATGGGCACCAGCGCTAGTCTCTCCGATCCAGACGTGTCTAGCAGTGAACAATCTATTGACACAGTAATATATGTGCCTGGGGCTAGACATAGACATCAACAACAAACTTCAAATCTGTACAAACCACACTCCAATCCACAGAGTCCTAATCATGGAAGCAATGGTCATCATTCAAGGAATGGATTGAATTCAACTCAGTCACCGCCATATAAAACTGCAGGTATGAATGTGAGAAGCATGCTTCACATGAAACATATTGAAAATCTTATTGCGACAACTGAAACTTGGAGATTTTTTTAAACAAGCTTAAACAATCTTCAACAGCTATGAAAGGGGTTGAAATATAAAAAACTAGATGAATTTCCGGCGTAGCACGCGCATTAAAACAGCTTGTAAACAGTGGCAGGTATTGTAGTTGCCACTGGCTAATTTGAGTAAGCTAGTATTCGTATTGTTAAACTTACTAATGAAAACCATGAGAGCAAGCTTTAGCGTCGTTGCGGTTATGCTGAGTCGCTATGCATATTTTAACCCAGATAATGACTCATATTGGCTAATAAATCTGTTGCATCTTGTGTAGCTTAATGGGTTAACTTGTCGACTTATGATTTTTCACTGCGAGATTTTCATCGCTATAGCTGGACAGACATCGAGCGACGGCAGATGAAAACAGACGACAAACTTTGATATTTATATATATAGACTAATACACGGGATGTTCAGCATCTCGTAAGATATGGTTAGGTGTGCTGATAAAGCACAGAGATGAAGTCCCTGCACAATTATTCTAGCAGATCTGAAATTGGTTGGTGGGTGCAGGTGGTAACAATTCAATCTGAATGTTGTGGGTTCAAATCCCATACGAAGCAATCTTTTTTTAACTGTGGCTTCGTACGGACATGGCTCTCATCAAAATAAAAATTGGCTATAAATATAAAGTTTTTCCATGAGTTCAATTGACTAACTGAACTCGCCACTGCCACCAATGTTTTACGGTATGTGAAGGTTTTTATTAGTTTCTTATACAAGCATGCTGAAGGTAGTTTGCTGAATAGAAATTATGGCTAAAGTTGTTTTTAATACAATGCAGTTTAATTTTGATTTTGCATTATAACAACTATTTAAAGAGTTTTTGCTTACATGTTTATCACTTCAATAGTTAATTGGTCGTTCGATGGCAACAGAACAAACTTAATAAATTAGTAACTTAACGTATGACTTTGATCTGCGCAAAGTCATAAACAATATATTCTTAATTACCTGATGCAAGAGTTGACCAAGTAATGCATAATATAGTTCTCTTGCTGAAATCCACAATGTATTGCTTAGGGGCGATCAAAACAAAACTATCTGATGATGAGACGAGCAGTGAAGGGCGTCGACGGATGCCCCGCACTAATGCAAGAGCATGGCCTCGCCTCACCCATACTGACAATGAGATTTGGTTAGACACCCCTCCACCTCCAACATCTAGAGATCAGTGGCACATACCAGGCAATGCTAACCCTACCATTCCTCATGGTAACAGAGCACCAAATTATGTTCACCATGGCAACAGTGGAATACAGCAGCAATCCCCTTACCAACACGGTTCCTATCCTCACCACCAACACACCAATTTTCCATCTGAGCATCCACCATGGCTTTCACTGGCGCAGTATAACGGGCATCCAGAACAGATAGCTCAGCTTACCACACCGGGGGCCCCTCACAGCCCCGCAAGGCAAGCCTGGGTAGATACTCCAGACACGAAGGCTAATGTGGCCCATGTCGAGGTGTCCAACCAAGAATTATGGGTGGATGGACCAACAGCTTTTAGAAAGAACATCGAAGGACTGACAAACAACCTTCATAGAGATTCTACTTCTCCGGTGAAGAAACAGCACAGGCAAGAAGGTAGCAGGTAAGTTGGTTAGAAAGTAGTTGCAGTGATCGCTGTTAACACTTAAGGTGTTAAGTGGATAGGAAATGATTCAGATTTTCACAGTTAAAAACAACTACCACAATTCTAAAATTTGCTAAGCAAAGATGTAGATAGTTTAAAAGATAAATAGCCCTAAATTTTGGAAATATAAAATGCTTGTGAATGTTGGCAGACACCACACCCCTAACCACGGCGATAGAGGAGATAGATATAAGCTGCACAGAAGTCCCAGTCGGAAGCACCGTGATGCCACTAAGCACTGTCACCAATGTGGAGCTGACATCAAGAAAGAATCAAAGCTTAGTGCAAGTTCTTCTAAGGTATTATATAACACATGATTGTTAGAATTGTTGTATATTCGTGATGCTTGTCAGAGGCTAATCATTTTTTTCCAAAGTTGTAGTGCTTTTTCAACCTTTTTTTTCAAGCACCTTTGCCACTGTCAAGCCTAGTCTTGTAAATACAAGCAAGTCCCCTGATCATAGACAGCATTAATATCTTTTCATCAACTGTGAAAGTACTTAGGATATCACAACTCCTTTTGAACTGAGTATCATTTTAAAGTTTCAAACCTGTAGAACTCAGTGAAAACACCAAAATAAAACAATGAAATGATTTTTTAACACTTTTTCAAAATAATGATGTTTTAGAGGTAACTGAAGAAACATAATATTGCAGTACACCGAGTCTGATAGAGTGTATATTTATTATGGATATACAAACATAGTTTTAGTATAAAGCTTTTGTTGCTGAGGAGAAGAGGATTTCTAGTTTTGTCACTTTCTGATCCTTCCTTACCAAGAATTTAAATCAGTGTGTCATTAAAAACTAATATTTTGTTAGCAGCCATTTCTCTTTTTTTGATTTGTTAAAAGTTGAAGCTATTCCCCGAATTACCTCAATCCAAGGCTTCCATGTATTAATATTGGTTTGAGCAAATGGGGTCATCTATTACATTCAGCATTAAATGGATTTTTTTCTCTGTTGTACAGTTAGTACAATTGTCTATTGTGTGTTCTTAAGCAAGTATAACTAGAAGGCAGAACTGAGAGTAGTAATCCATGAAGACAATGTTTATATTGCAACTTCCATTCGAAAGATCATTAAGTTTAGTTCAATGAAAAACATTCAATTAGTTGAATTCGTGTATAACTATATAACCACATATATATTTTGAGTGCATTGTTTTAAGAAGGTGTACTAAGTAAGGATTGATTAAATTTATAGGTAGAACAGAAGATGACAGACGCAAAGCAGATTGAAGAGCCAACTGTAACGGTGAAGCCTTTTGTTAAGGACTGGGTGCTCAGACACAGCCAAAATAACACTCCTACTAAATCAGCAGATGGATCAGAGGGCGATGATTCTTTGGTTAGTTTTAATATTGAAGTGTACGACTAATTACCATAAAACGACAAGCTGTTCAATGGTTAAAAAACAACTTTAGATAAAAGGAGTTATCAGCCTTCTTTATCATGAGCTAAAAACTCCTTCTAATGTTGGCGAACTCACTCAGTAACGCTAGTAGCAAATTACTTGGCTTATTCATGGTTTCCATATAAACTAGTTCATCGATCAAACTTTACTTTTCAAAATTCTATTCACTTATGCAGTATTTATGTATTTATCAAGTTTGAAGACAAAATGGATAGCATAACTTGTAAAGCTTTACAACAGAAGTAGTAGCAAGCATTAAGTGCTAAGGAGAATTTCTTAATTTATTTCACTACCGATTTAAAGCATTAGTTTGTAGTGTGATGTTAGGTTGAAATGATGTTCTTTAAATGGTTGCTTAGATTTGTCAACATTCTAAATTGGCCGCAAGCCTAAAAACCGCTAGAAAGTTTTTAGGCGAAAAATTGTACGAGCCTCTTTTATGTAAGGTATTTTTATTCTCAATATTTTTTGTTATTAATAATATAATGTATAACATATATAACGTGGTATATATTATGATATAATACATCAGTAATAATCGTTATTTAAAAATCTATTTGCGAGAAACTCACACTGAAACTCTTTTCATACAGTCATCGTACTTTTACTCAGTTTTTTATCATTGTTACAGTTAATTTTTTGTTCAAATATTATATGACCCAAGTCAAGCACAATTTTAAATAAAATGATATTTTGTTTTTCAAGCTCGCACATATCTACCAATGCTCATTTCATAGGGTCATGCTGGCACAGTTTCAAGTCATGCTGACAGAGAAAAGTTGTTAGATGAGGAATGCTTGCTACAAGAGGATTTACAGCTCACAGTTGATTTGGAAGAGGAACTCGAAAACCTTCCCAACCTACCCTGCGCAGAGGACATATTTACTGACGCGCTGGAGAGAGAGCCGCAAGACGAAGTTCATGTAGACGATTCCATCAGCAATGTTACCTCAGATGAAAAGGTCGGTTTTGAGAGCAAGGAAGGTTCTTCTTTTGACGAGAACTCTTTGACAGAAGAGGTAGTTGAAGTTTGTGATGCAGCTTGTCAGACAGAGTTTACTGACTCTGACAGCGTATCCATACAGTCAAATGGGCTGAAGGAGTTTTCCGCAGAAGGTGTAACAGTTCGGGCTGCGTTGAGTGCAGCAAGTAGGAATAAACGTGAGTCGACCGAAGCATTCCTTAATGCAACAATTCAAGGAGCGATGTTACGCAAACCAGATGGAGCCTCTGATCCAAGCATTCATAAAGAACTTATATCTCCTACTGAAAGAAAGAATTCCGATACTCAGTTGCAACCGACGAGCAGTACACTACCTCGAAATGTATTTTTAAAATCTCCAAAACCTACTACTGATGTACCCACAACTGACACACAGACAATAAAACTCCAGCCATATCTCTCCCTTCCAAAGCCTCATTCAAGTAATGATCCTTCATCAGTATCTCCCAATGCCTCTCCAAAAGCGGGTGCTAAAGTAGCAGCAGGGGTGAATAGGAAGCCCGAGTCAAAGATGAAGAAGTTAGGTCTATTCAAGCAGAACTCCCACGAGAGCAAAGACAGCAACAGCTCTGATAGACAACCAGCATCATCAGCAACTAAAAAGAAAGGATCGATGCTGCCAGGCCTGCGTTTCAGCTCAAAATCAAAAGAGGGAAAATTGTCTTCTGGTTCAACATCCTCCGCAACGAAGAAGTCTGACTCTTCTAAAAAGGTAAAAAGTGCTTTAATAATTTTATTAAACATTAAATAGACAGCTTTGGTCCTAAAGCTATAGCAACAAACAACCAAAATTTTTTAGGCGACCTTCAGAGGCTAAAGTGACATGGTATTCGCTGCTGTCAACATTGTTGTTGCCTTCGTACAGGCTGTTTTCAAACCTCTGACCTAGAGAAACTAGATGAACTTCAGCAAACCAATTCTGTCTTTTTACCATGTTTAAGATACTTGTGATAAATTATATGAACTAAAACATTAACCCATTTGCGATGGAAAACCTTGATAGTGGCTCGTGTAGGCCTATATCATTCATTCTGCTGGAAAGCCTTCAAAATGGTTCGCTTTTTTACCTATACTAAAACATTGAATAGGAACATAGAGTTGAGATTCACCAAAAATTTTGCCACAATAAATGTAGGATATTGGATTATCAATTTGCTAAAAAACAAACCAGTTAGTTTTTTTTTGCTCAGAATTTGTAGCAAATCAGAGTTCCCAATTTTTTATGTTCGGTTTAGGATGGATGAAAAGAAAAAAAATCATAAACAGCGACCTAAATGTATTTTTGCTAGTGAAATTATTAAACACTGGACCTAAGATGTTTGTAATACTGTAACTGTGATCTTATGAAAAATTAGTACATAGGGTTTTGATCAAACTGTGAAAATGATAGTGCTTTTCTTTCTTCTCTGGTTTTACTGAACTAAGAACATATTAAACATGATTTCTCTCTGTCAAATGCATTGATTCTTTCAGCTTTCTGCTGATTCCAAAAAACTTTAGATTAGCTCTATGATAAAACCCCTAGTTTTTAGAGCAAAGGTACCAGATGTACAGCAGCAAAAAATTTTTGGCATAGATTAATTCCGTTGGAATGAGCAAAATATGCTGTGGAGAAAGAGTTAATACGCTGTATACACTGTCGATATTGTTTTAGGACAAAAAGTCTTTGCTTCAGACACCAACTAAAGTTAAAATAGACAACCACGACTCTGGAAAGCGAAGCTCTCGACTACCGTCCAGCAAAGCCTCGTCCAACTTCACCGGCATCCCTAGCTCTCCATACAGGTTCGTCCTAATGATCATGAGTTGTGTGCATTTTATGTTAAAGCCAGGCTATCTGCTTACCGCAGTAACATTGCTTGTCTCCTCTGTTGGTTGTGGTACCTGCTATGATTTCGGGTGGAGTGGAGTAGCTTTGCTAGACGCACTTCTAATTTGCAGGCAGTACGTGTTACCCAAACCATCTTACAGTCACAGCGATGTGTATAGCACTAACAGCAGTTGCCCCTCTCACCCATTAGCCAATAATAAGTACTCTGTAAGCAGCGGCTACGAATCCATGACGATGAACAGCACAGAAGACATATTTCAACCAGCGTCAGCTCGAGAGGAATCTCGGATGACCAAGCTTGCATCGGGTGAGTTAATTTTATTGACACCACAATTTGACTGCAAGTGGCAGAGAAACCAGTATTGAATGAAACAGACAGTGAGACGAAAAAGATAAAAAACATAAAATATATACTAATAACGACGGAGATATGAAGGTAGACAAAAATCAGCAGAGAGGAAGAGACAGATAGAAATAGACAGAAATAGGCAAAACCGACAGAAGTATAGAAAAATAGACAAAGAGAGGCTGAAGTAGAGAGATAGACAAAGATCAATAGAAATAGACTGAGATATTCAAAAGTATAAACATAGATAATTAGAGATAAGCAGACAAGGGGTAGGTAGAGTTAGCAGAGGTAGACAAACCAAAGTAATAAACATTTAATCTAGGATATATGAGTGGAGGTAGACAGACCGGCTTACAAGTATAGTCTGCTGACTGCCACACACATTGGCAAATGGCTCACAAGCGTCTAAAAAGACAAATAGACAGATAGACATAAATACACATGTATGTCAACTCAACAACAGAATTATAAGAAAAACGCTCTAGAATATTCCTTTTTTGATTTGGCTAAAGCAATAAGTTGACAGACCGTTTAAAAGTAAACAACATTTTAGAGTTTGCATTCTTATTACTACTCTGGTGCAGAAATAACTTATTATTTTTATTTTAGATGTCTCAGCTGACTCTGAAAACAAGTCCAATGACAACGAAACTGATGAAAGCCAGGTAAAGAGGTACAGTCATTTATATTATACGTTCTAGTTTCTAGTCACAGTAGAGTAGACAACTCCCATTGCACCAATAAACTCTAATTAGCGGACTATCTGCGAACACCGACTTACAATCACCTCGACATACAATTGATTGAACTTACCAAATATTTTTCCATGAGCAAATATTATCTTCCATTTGATACAGTGTTTAGCATCCAAAGTGTAAGTAAGTACATATATTTAATTGTTTTTACATCTTTTTTTCATTCTGCATCTGCTTAATGTGAATACCTGAAGTATTTATCAGTAGGTTTTGATGTTCTGAAACAAATTTAATAAAAAAAATGTAAACCTGTAAGAATGTTTGCTCCAAAACAATGATGTTTCGGTATTTTTGAACAGATTAATTTTGGATTAACGAATTAATAAAGGATTAACTTTTGATGTTTAGCAGTATAGGCTATATAACATAAAAATTTTTGTATGGTCATTAAAAATTAATTAAATCGACAAGCCATTAAAACAATCTTTCAACCATTTGTTGTTAAACATGTGGTACGACGGATTTTGAAAATAAACGTTGCCCTTTTGAGAAAGTTTGAATTTTTTGATATTAATACATTTAAATTTTCATGAAAAGTTCCTGTTCAAGTTAATTGCTCAGTTGACCTAAATTTTTACTCTAATGGGAACGAATTATTTGTCTCATATGGACCTTGCTTCATTTGAGATATTCTATTTAAAATAAACAAACAACATTTTATGCAGATTTGACAAGTTTCTAAAATCTTTTCACAAGGGTTTTGTAACAAAAGTTCAACAAGCTACAGTAAGGAAACAAAAAATAAAACCATGACTTTTCTCTAGCAGCTGTAATCGTATTTGTAGTTGTCAATGTCGAATCATGTGACTAGAGAATCTCGGATCAAGCACCTGCTTTGCCAGCAGGCACTGCTTAAAAGAGAGATGGCTGAGGCTAAAACAAGACTTATGGTTCCAGCATCTGCCTGGAACTTTGACAGTAAGCTTTATTATGAATCTTGTTTAGGAAGCTTAAAAGCGTCATCAGTACCTATTTTACATTTGTCACTGAATGCCAGACAGCATTTAGCAAACCAGAAATAAACGTTGCAAATCAGAAACAATACTTTACGGTTATGCTGTTAGTCAGGATATTTTAGATTCTTGTTAAAAAAGGTATAGTTATAAACAGTATACTGAAATAAATGTAAGTAGATTTTATATCCCTTGGTATTTTAATAATATCTTCTGCCTTGTAATTATTAATTACAGTAATTATTAAATTAAAACTTGCTCCATTAAAACAATTATTTTTTGTATTTCAGCATCAACACTACCTTCGAATTACAGGGTCGGGAATACTAATCCCACCCGTGAAGGTATTAAGAAACCCTACTACTGCCAAACAGATGATAAATATAATATACCTACTTGCGGATTAGATATAATCTAACTAGGAGTTATTATCCCACAAATACTACAAGCACTGCCAATGCTTACTTATTTTCACATGCTTCAGGTGTTCAGTGTTGCTTTTATCTTGCATGGTTTGGGTGCTTTGCTTGGTTCATATACATGCGGTGTGCTTGGAAACCTTTCAAATATCTGTTTGCTCAACATATATGATGTCTGCTCGATGTTATGACAAAAAAGAGATAACCTGGTTGTTACATGCTAGATGTCACATGTCAAATGCCACAACTCGGATGCTGTTTTAAGAGTGGATAACTCTTATAAACAAGAGTGGGTAGCTCTTGTTTGTCAAATGCTAAACGCTAGGTGCCATTGCGAAGAGTAGACAGTGACATTGCAAAGAGTAGACAACTTACCTCTTCATTGGCTGGTGTCGTGGTTTAGATATCATTTTTACAAGAAACATGGTGTTACATGACAGTTGTCATGTGTGAATAATAAACAACTTGCATGTCAATTGTTAAATGCCACTGTTGTTAAGAGACCATTTACAAAAACAAAACAATTGTCTTCTTCGCTTTATAGAATATAACAGTCTGAAATTAAAATAGTTCTCAAAATTACAACCAATTAAGTTGAACGCCAAAAAAAAATTAATTTTAATAAGATGAATAACATTTCATGTGTGAATTTGGTTCTGTGTAAATCCAATTATATAAATATTTTTGAGGTCAAAAGCCAATAGTAAATTTCATCATACAGTTGTGATAAAAACAAAAGAAACTTTTATTATTTGCAGAAGGAACAAGTGTTTCTTTTTGAGATCGAACAAGTTTTTGTATTTGGAACAGCCTGTTACGATATACAACACATAAAAACTCTGTAAATGATTTTGACGTACAAAACAAAGCAGTATTTTCTTGTTACAGCGCACGTAGCATCTCAAGCTGACGGGAGAGACGACGATGATTATCTTGAGGCTTTGGAAAAGGAAACAAGCACTTTACAGAAACGACTAGATGCATGCAAATCCCATATCATGCTTATTACCTCCATCTTCTAAGAGTAAATGACAAGGCGTGTGCTCTTATCCTATGGGCTGAATGCGATTCATTGGCCTCACTATTTTGTAGCTCATTTGATTTTATACTAATTTATTGTACAGTAATATTTAAATTTATATTTTAAGAGTTTTTAGAAATGTAGCTAGATGCCTTTAATTCTCATTTACTGTTTAAACAAGGATGTACAGACATAAAAAGCAAAAACACTACCATAGCAATTTAAAAAAAATGCACATACGATGTCATCATAGGCTGTTGTGTACTAATTGGCTCAGGCAAGCCATAAAGACTGTAGTTTTACTGATTGCTTATCAATATTAGTTTTGCCAATTTTTTGTACAGTTGAACTTTCTGAAAGAAGACATACATATTTTCAAGCAGTTGTAAATACCGCTCAATTGCAATATAATTTATTTATTTTGTTATTTTTATAATAATTTCATGTTATATATATTTTTCTAGTAAGAAAATAAATGCGTCATTAATAGCATCAATAAAAAATACTTTTGTCATTTTCATTCAAAAGTACAATGTCAGACTGCAATTGCGAGAAAAATGGGAGTATGCCTAGCAACGGACAACATGTCTGCATGAAAGATAAACACATTACTTTAGTTTGCGTATCAGATATTGCTACAACAATAAATTTTAAGATTTTGACAAGAAACAGCTCTTAATGCAAGAACTGCTATTGGTTTTTATAAATTGAAGTTTGATTTTTTGTGAATTTCTGCTCACTGCCGCGATCTGTGGGAGCAACCTCTCGAATATCAAATATGATGTCTGCTTAGTTTATTGCAAGCAGAGGCTGTGTGAATGTTTTAAAAGCATTATTACAGATATAACGGCTGTGTGATCTTGATTGGACATGTCTGAGTCTGGAGAGCAATTTAAGGTTGGATGCCGCTTCTGTTACCATCAGTTGCCTCTTTTGAGGATTGAACCTGTTGTGTGCAGGTAAGGCGCACTAGACCACTAGACCACGGCTGCTCTCTGAATAAACTATAGGCAACCGGAAGGGACAGATTCTGAATTGTATGACTAAGGGAAAGGTTGGATCCCCGCTTCTGTTACCACCTGTGGCCCTTTTGGTAAAAGAGCCCCTGATATATTGTTTCCAGGTCAAGTGTTCTAGACAACTAATCAATGGTAGCGATGACCTAATGTTGGATACAACGACAACTGAGTTAGTGTAGATGGTGACACTGTAGTGGCAGCTTTGGCTAAAACGATCATTGTTTATGACAGGAAGGCTTTCCAGGCTATTACAGCATTTAGCTACCAAATACGAAAGCTGGCTTTCTAGTTTGGTTACTAGCTGAAAGTATAACATTTGAGAGTAACGATTATGTAATGATACTCTCGGCTGCTGCTGCATAAAAATATTGTTTCCTCATCCGTTTTTATCCAACTGGGTGGTAACGTCTGCTCACGCTTGTGTTTCTTACCAGAGACCTGGAAGTTTGAGTACTTACCACCAGATTTAAGCGATTCCCAATAGCGCACTTTTCTGCAACTCACTTATGTTGATTGCTGCCGGTACCTATTTGGGCAAACCACATTTGATATGCAAGTGTTACTGCGCCCAATGTTCCAATGACTACTGGAATTACAGTTGTTCTTGTATTCAATCCAGCCCGTTTCAATCTCCTGTTTGAGGGGGAGATAGTTCTCCATTTTTTCCTGTACACTGCTGGCTGTGTTGCGATCAGTGGGTACTGCTATAGGCCTATCTAGTATAGTAGCCCTCTTATATTCCTTCTCCACCGCTACAATATCTGGCTGGTTTGCTAAAACATGCTTGCCAGTTCAAATGTAGAAGTTCGAGAGAGGCTTTGCATGGCCGTTTTTCTTGACCTTATCAGAAGCTTCGAAAGATTGTTATGGTTTATTGATACCATACTCATCTCATCGACTTCTGTACACTACACCAGCTATATTATTATGTAGCTGAGTGCATGCATTTCTTGCTAGCTGCTTACACCCGCTGCTTTGTTAGATGGTCTCTGGTGCATCCTTGGGCAGTCCGCGTCTAGGATCATTTTCAATGTTATAGATCTGTTTGAAATTGCTGTTATTGACTAGATATTCCTCTAGTAGTATAGTACAACATTAGCAGTACGATTTCTTCCTGTTGGAATTTGCCGAAAGCCATGTGATGTGATCCATTCACCTCGTCATTGTTTGATCGCAAAACCGTTGCGTTGCCCTCTCTTTCTTGTTGCCCGTCCAACAAGCCACAACTAGCTTGCAGTTTAATCTTGCAGCTTGTCTGTTTAATAACACTAGATAGCTGGATTGTAGTTCACAGTTGCAAAACAGGATGAGTCCTCAAATAAAAGAGACTTCAGATAATGTGAGAAGAGGGGTAGCAACAAGAAATAGATCGACACGGACAAACAGATCGGTGCCAAGAAACGAACCAGTAACTATGAATCAGCCACCTCCTGCTGTTGTTTCTGGCGAGCCTTTACGTATGCCAGCTCAGTACTTTCCTGCAAATCCACATATTTCTTATAAACAGCGCCATAGCCGAGGTAAGCAACTTATTTTGCTGGAATTTTATTTGGTCTGGAACCTTATTTGAGATTGATGTTGCTTAATTCAAGTTATTGATAGATTTTGGAGACCTATCTTTAAAAATGAGAAGAGAACAAGCTGTTAGTGATGGTGTAGTTAGCCAAAATTTTTAACCCAAAAACGTTCGAACAATACTCCAGGTGACACTAAGCTTTGAGTAGTCCTTTTCACTGATATTTCGTTGCATTGTACCTAGTTTTTTTGTTTAAAATAGTTTGCTGATTATGCCTATTGACAAGCTCAAAGGTTGTAAATTGTGGAAATGCACGTTCTGTTATTGCTCTAATAGGAAGTACACGTATGAAATATATTGTCATATGGAAGTATTAACAAAAGCAGATAGCAAAATACTAAACCACTGCAGATATACCCAATATTAGCCTACAATGAACATGAAACCTCATCAGAGACCAACAATAAAGACTGATTTTATACTCATTTACAAGCGGATTAGAAACCTCCTGTGAAGCTACTCATGAAGTAAAATACATCAGTCGATGTGCTAAAAAACCATTAAAAAGAAATTATACTTCTACCAGACATGACCAAAACAATTGAAGCTGCTCATCATATTCAATCAGTAACTCCCATGAAATACTCAAGACAAGTACAGTCAATTACTAACCCTCTGCAACATATAGAGCAGAACCTGAGTGCCTAAACACCTTCTCACAGGTAAAGGTTGACTTGCAACAAAATTCACATTACAGTTATTTGGTATCAAAAGATTCACCATGTCTTACTCTGCTGTGTTGCAAGTGCAAAATATGTGGAAATGTGATTACAAGCTCTTAAAAATACGAACAGTAAATTGCCGCCATCACGAAACTGCCGTAGATTAGAATCAGTTAATTTCTCTGACGTAGTTAATCCATTTAGTTATCAAGCTAAGCAAAAGTGTACAAACTGAACCTACTCAGTCTAATAAAAAATTACAAACAGCTTCAACACTGTTGTGTGTGAGTTAATATTAGTTATGCATAACATACTTTCTCTCTAACCACCGATGACAGTATTCCATCCTAAATGGCAAAAAATTTGTGATACAACCTGCGCAGCTACTATTGGAGAGGCATGGTATAATATTACATATGTTAATGTAGTTGACGATAGGGTGACATCCACAACTAGTGTTTCTTTTTTGAGGCTGAATTGTGTAGATTCATGTATTGTAAATGAGCCCTCAAGTTCTGTTTGTCTGATACAGTATTTAGTAAAACAGAAATGAACCAAAAATACCTATGTATTCTAAATTAAATGCTTAACTTATGACTGTCCAATATTGATTGATTGCTATTACTGTTCAAATAGGTGTACAATTTTATTAAATCCTTCAAAGTTCAACATGGGCAGCAGATGCCCTTGAGGGTTAAATGGATAATCCGTCAAGTTGGGAACAACTAATCAGATATTAATATCCATTATGTACATGTACTCTAAAAAAGTGATGCGTTACCTAAGCAACTGTTTGCTTCCTGTCTGGAACATGTGTACAGATGGATAATAGTCTGGACCACACTGATAAGACAGTTTTCAGCGCATGACAGCAATCCATTGCGTGCGTGCCCATATACCGCTCACGCACACAGTCATGCACGAGCGCCTTCCCCTCACAAGGGTAGCGTTTGTTGCTTAGGTGTTTTTCTATAAATAGCCATGGGATTATACGCAGGCTGTGGCCGTTACTGCTCCTACGACTTCTTTTGTTTGCCGCTGTTGTATTCCTCAATAGCCAGATGTAGAGTTATGTAACAAGGTTTACATAATCACTGTTTTCATGACATGGCAGATGTGGATTTGACTGTGTGTGCACGGTAAAGTTGTTTTCAATGGACATTGACAAGTGGCGGCGCTTTGTTTAAAAAGATAGGGATACCAGAGGCCATAGCCGTGTATTCGGAACTACTCAAATTGAAATAAGACCGCCTCAAGTGTGTAAAATAGTTCAAATGGAATATCTTGTAAAGCATCTTCCCACGCTTCATCCACAAGTGCAATTTTTATCTTTACCAAGCATGAAGCATTCGGTAAATACTTGTACAATTGACTTTCGTTTTACAATCCTAAAAGCTGAAAACAAATACATAACCATATTGTTGTAGTATTACTGCTATGTAGACTACAGCAATGGTGGTCGTACAAGCTTATGCACTAACGTTTGATTTTAGGTTTAGAAACCTTCATGATTATTGCTAAGTTTTCTGTTTTATAACATTTACTAACTCATGCTCGCTGTAGTCTCTCTAACACCTACAACTGGCTCGACTCATGTACACGGTTGGAAAGACTAAGTGATGCTAGATATTTGATTGGTGTGGTTGTGTTCTTTTGCAGCTTTTCGATTTAAAGAATCATCCAAGGCCAAGACAGCTAACCCCGGGAAACTTCCGGTAAGCTTGTTCCTACCACACAATGTACTATTGTGTGAATTATATTTCATGAAGCGTCGTAATGTTGTGGCTGATTTTAGTACATGATTTCTATGGCAACATTGTGATAAATGAGGGTATACAGGGATATCAGTGAGTAGAAACCTCAAAAATAACATTTCTGAGAACATTCAGCAAATGTTTGATCAGCCATTTAAAAAAAAATTCAATACACAGTTCTTTGTCAGTTAATCGATGGTTTTCAAAGCTGCGCTATATGTTCGCCTGCGTGTCAGTGGATAGCTGTTCGAGATTCGAGACTCGGCTATGGTATTTAGACTAACAAGTTAAGTAAAGCTTATTTATTGTTTCAAGAACTAGTGATGATTGACATGCAGTTCTAGCACTACAATCTATCATGGGGAGATAAATACCTCTTGTTCCTATTATAAAAGTCTCTAGAATTTAGTTGAGGCATATGAGTATTACTACCAGCTGTGCCAACCAATGGATTCGTTTCCAACCAGCATTCTTATTATATCTACTACTAGCTGAGCTACCCGGGTTGTCCGGATAATAAAAGAAGTCTTTGCACAGAAAATTGATTTGTATTTAACTTATAACAACATTTGCCATTCGAACCTTCAAACTACATATCATGAAAAAAGTGTTTTGTATAGTCGAAATAATTTAAGAGAAAATAAAAACAGCTGTTAAGGTTTTCAAACTATGTCAAACAAGTGTAACTTTCAAACTTCCTATCTAGAGAAAAATGTTTTGCACAGGTCAAATAACTTTAAAAAACTAAAACAACTATAAAAGGGTTTAGATATAAATGTGAAATGATTATCAAGTAATAGCTAAATTAGTCGGTTTTGCTACGATTGCAATAAAAGATGATTCGGTAATGATACAATTAATACGAACTGAGAAAACAAAATACAAATTCTGAATATGTTGAATTAATAATAACAACCCTTGCATAGAAATGTATGTGTATAAAAAAGGTTATTGTTCCACCAGAAGCTATCTATTTTTATAGAATTACTAGCTGTACAACCAAGCGTTGCCCGGGTAATAAAAAAGTCTTTGGACAGAAAATTGATTTGTATTTAACATATATAACAACATTTGCCATTCTAACTTCCAAACTACATATCGTGAGAGAAGTGTTTTGTGTAGTTGAAATGAATTAAGAGAAAAAATAAAAACCACTGTAAAGGTCTTCGAACTTTGTCAAACAACTGTAACTTTCAAACTTCATATCCTGAGGAAATGATTCTGTGCAGGACAGGTTCTTTTCTTTGGAGGCATTAGAGAATGTGTAACTTCTGATAATACCTGTATTTAACAGATTGATAAAAAAATATATGACAGAAAATGGTAGTATTTTGTAGTTGAAATTTTATAAGAACAATATCTGCCAAATGGTTGAATGAAAAATTAATATTATTAATAAAGATTGGGAACTAACTAAGTAATAATAACAGTGATAGGACAATGAATAATGTTTAAACTTCAAACATGATACTCAAATTATGTTTAAAAAATGCAAGTTGAAATAAAAACGATAATGCAACAAACTTTAAAAACTTACATAATAAACTTCAAAAGTTATACAAAGTTTAGAGATGTAATAAGATAATGTAAATCTATCGACATATATATATATTTCTCAAAGTATGTAAATATAAGAGAGTGAGGAATAACTGATACTAACGATAAATCTTACAGATAATCTTACATTAATCTTACAAATGATTGTTGTAAAATGTGAAAATAATTACGAATTACTAATTGGTTAGGTTTAGAAGGAAAGATGTGTACGCTAATACACAAAGTGAGCACTGATAGGAACATTTTTGAAACACGTGTTAAATGAATGAAACATGTGGATGTTGAGGAAAGGAAATAGCACTTGTTAATATACTATATCGCTATTGAAATAAATTTTGTAATTTTCATAAATAACACTAGAAATTCCACTGTCATACAGCCCACGACCAAAGTGATAATGGAAAAAAGAAATGGTACTGTTGGTTGTTGAAAAAGTAGTTCTCGGCAGGAATTGACAGAGTATAGTGTAAATGAGACTTTAGTGTAAATATATACTGTTGCTGTGAGGACCTATTTATCCTCCTATTTATCCTATTTATACTCCTATTGTGCTGTAATAATTGAGCAACACGTGGACTGCCACTGCCTCGGACGCGACATGCTGTTCTGGGAAGTGGTATGTCCATGGTAGTAGTCAAGTTCTTTTGAAATTAAATTCAAAAAGTCAATTATGCAAAACAAAAGGTTGTAAAAAATCACACCTAATCTACTACTATCTAAAAACTATGCTTTACAACCGGATTTTACCGAAAATCGCCACAAAACACTTGAATATGTAAAATGGCAAGCTACTGTGTACTACTATACACAGTTTGACAATAAGTTGTGTTGAATGTAGAATGGTATTGTTCGCTATCTTTAACATAAAGCAAGTATGAGCGTTCACGCGTCTGAAAGTTTTCTGCAAACTGCAGCAAAATAAAAGCTGTTATAAAAGCGTTATAAAGCTGTAGGCCTAATCTACTGTAATGTATGTAATTTAACAACAACAATAAGGAAATATGTTTACTATAACTCTGAAATGCAAAATCAGAAGTAAAATGGCAAGCTACTGTGTACTATACACAGTTTGAGAGTTAATTTGAAAGTTAAGTTTGAAAGTTGAAAAAAATATCAATTAAAGCTGTAGGCCTAACCTACTGTAATTTAACAATAAGTAACTTAACAACAATAATGTAGTTTAATAATTAATTTAATAATGTAATTTAACAACAATTAACAATAATGAAATATTTTTATTATAACTATGAAATGCAAAATTAGAAGTAAAATGGCAAGCTACTGTGTACTACTATACACAGTTTGACAAGTTGGTTGACAACACAAGTTGGTTGTGCTGAATGTAGAATGGTTTTGATAGCGATCTTTAACAGAAAGCAAGCATGAGCGTTCACGTGTCTGAAAGTTTTCTGCAAACTGGAGCAAAATAAAAAAATGTTCTTATCATAAAGGGGTGTTGTAGTTCAGCCCTAATTTGTACATAAGTTGTGAAGAATTTCGGCTAACGTTTTCGATAATGAAGCCTTCGGTGATTAGACAAAAAACATAAACTGATAAACTGTGTACCACAATTTCGTACCTATAAATCGGTCAACACCTCAAACGGTCTACGTTTATTACAGAAACCTTCGAATAAATTCGATTACAAGTAAACAATGCCATAGACTGGTGAAATGTGCACGTTATTTTTTGCGAAATGCGCACGACTTGATCGTTCTATTCTCTGTCGACCGCCGTTTCAATTTCCGGTCCTAACTTTTATTAAACTAAGCTTATCAAGCGTTTTCTGACGATTTTCGTCCTAATAAATCTGTCTATTTGTGTATAATCCGATCAGATGGGTAAGTTTTTAGAGAATTTCGATAATTTACAAAGACTTGGTAACATATTTAAATAGGCCTATATGTGTTTTGTATCGTTATTATACTTTAACTAATCTACAAAACGATGGTTAAATTTGTTGATGAAATTTTCAAACAAGAGTTCGTCTCAATGTTGATGAATAATTTTCGTAAAATGTGTGCACATGCATTTATCATAAAAACTCCCTAACTTCGCATCCGCTCGTTTGGTTGTGGGAAAATGAAAAATATTCATACAAACCAAGATGTTTTAATTTGAACTAGAAGAAAGAATTTTAAAAAGATTTTTTTAACGTAACAAAGATTTTGTTCGTACTTAAAGATAGAGGAACGCAAGGTTCCTAAATCAGAATCTAAAAAACTCTAAATCTCGGAATCTAAATAATGTAGTTGGGAAAAAGTCTTCTAAGCAGCTGGAATAAATTAGTAGCAAACTAAATGTAGATGAAAAATAAATAGCAAGTATGTAAACTACGAAATGTCGGTGCAACGTACATACATGTATATCTTTTGGTAACGTATATAATCAGTACAAAAATCGCCAAATTTTTAGTTTGATATACATTATTAGCCTTAAGGAAAAAAACCGAAGAAGCATCGTGTTGCATAAACTTAGGTCCCAAAAAATTTCTAAACAGACGCATCGTAACGCGTGGGTGAAGTGCTGAAATGATTAGCATGCGGATGGGGTATATGAAAACGTAATCGATCACTATGCCGTTCTAGCTCGGTGGTAGTGTCCGGAATAAAAAAACTTGTCGATGCGTTCGCGGTATTAGTCGCGAGTTCGAAGCCATAAGTTTTAATATCATAAGATCTATAGCAGGAATGCAGACATACGACGACAACACACAGACTTTGAGATATATATATACATGTAGATTAAAATCCTAGTGCTATGTACATTTGGGCTGCATATAACATGATAGTTGAATTTTTGTAAAGGTAGTAGCTTTGCTATCTTAATTTAAAAAAAATTGCACAGTAAATGTCTGCTTTCCAGTAATATAGCCTTGGCGAAAACAATCAAAGCTGTCACTAAAGGGACATAATCGCTGCAGCTCACATTGAGGAACCTTGATCACTGAGAATCGGTAGTTGACTTGCTTTTGATTAGTAGCAAGATATGTATAATAGGCCATTTTTGCCCTCCGGATGACATCCTTTGAAATTTTAGAATTTTTAAACCAATAGTGATAGGATAAATGTTATAACATCCTGTCATAGGTTTTTGCTGTAAAATCCCTTATGGGAGTCATTGTTCTTTCGAGGACACAATTCCAAATTAATGAACTATTCTATTTCCAGGTTTACAATTATTAAATTAATTTTATTATGTAAACTGATATGAATGGTAATGGCAGAAATAAATCATCAGGATCAGTTAAAATCATTAAAGACCACCATTTCATCCTTCCTAAAGATTGTTTGTATATCCAATTATTTTCAAGAACAAAATAATGCCTGAAGGAGTTTTCGTCAAACGATCACATCTTTATTAATTAGGATTGTACATTTAATGGAAGTTCCCAGATTCAGTTTTCACATTGCTCAATACACCGCATTCAATTTAGTCCAATGTGTAATTAGTTTAAGATTTGTTTTTTTTCTGCGCTGTAGAACAAATTAAACAAAAATATATTCTTGTAAGAATACTTAAAAATTGAACGCCACCCTTTAATTGAATGCCAGCTTTATTTGGCCACCACTTTGATGACATTCTTCGATATTTACGAACTCATAATAAAAAGCGATCAGTAAGTGTCCACAAAATCATATCAATATAGTACTAATAATGACCCGGACATCGATACCAATTATTCTTTTGTGGTTGCTGTTCGTATCAAAGTCTGCTTCCAACTCCAAAGCTTACGGTTTTTTAGGTTTTTTGTTAAGACTCTGAAACCAAGGCCATAGAAATAATTCATAGCTGTAATGGGCTAAGAGTAGTTCCTTCTTTAATGCGGTCCTGATACTTTGATGTAGGTGAATAATGGTTTACAATTGTGATAGAATCTGTGCTATTATTTTCAGACTATAGCTTATGCTAAGCGCGCATGCGTCTAAATCATACAAGTTCATTTTTGAGAAAAGTTTTGTAAATAGCAACGTGTAAAAGTTTCGCTCTGCTAAAAATATTTTTGGACGCTAATATCGTCTAGTTGAGCAATGCAGAAGAAAAAACGGTAATATTGACTAGTTCAGCAGAGCAGAAGACGAGTTGAGGTCAAAAACACTGTGGAAGGTATTAAACAGCCAGATTATGAAATGATTCCATACAAAAGCAACAATCAGAACGCAACCTGCCGAGCAAATGATGCAATTTTTTTTAATGTCATTCTGCTTGAAGGATAGTGCTAAATTCGCGACAATTGCTTTGCCCGTAAAGGTTAAATTAGCTTTCTTGAAAGTCACCTCTAATAATACCCCACTACTGGGAGGGGGTAAAAAATACAGTGCCATGGCGTTTAAATTAGGTTTTACGGTATACTATACTATTTATACAGCTCCTAAGTATTACGAAATACCTTTTTAGGTTGTCATGGAGAGAAGTCCTAAGGAGAAAAGCTTGCCCCAAATTTCTCAGGTGAAATATCTTGTACCACAAGGTCTGCCGTTTTGTCAACTTATCCGAGTTTTACGGTGAGTACCTTAGCAAACAACTTACTCCTTTTATCCTAGTCAGCTTTAAAACTACCACGGACATTCTTTCTGATGAATAATAGTTATGTTTTACACGATTCCATTAAATATGTGACTTGTTTATTGAACATTGAAGCCAAATAATTTTTATTTACACACTTTAAGAGCAACATTGATAAAATACTACTGTGCGGGGCCACAAATTATCTGATCTTTTCTTAATATCTGTTGAAGAATACAATTTTTGAGCTCAGATTGCAAAGAGTAAATCTCCAACTACAGATTCATCAATTGTCTAACAAAGTATTCACAAGCCATTCAGTGAACAGATCACAATTTGTTTAAATATATTTACTGATAATGCCAGTTTTACAAATGCCAGTCCAAAAGGGGATAGTGATAAAGAACTTCATAAGTTTGCACAGCTGACTAACCTCTACATAAAAAACTTATTCATTGTGATATCCACTTAGTATGTTAGAACCATCGCATGTTGGAACTTATACCTTAACCCCAATACTACAGTGCTACAGGTGAATAAATACATAACTTTAGACCAAACATATTACATAAAACTAAATATAAAACTTTATATACGAACTAGCTTAATAAAATAATAATTAGTGAAATGGTTTAATCTTCAATTTCGACTTCACGGCTTTTGAACAGAAGCTAATTCTCGGCTACGCGAGTGATGGAAGTATGTGGCATAACTCATTCTAATGTATTCTAAATATAGTTTAATCTAGTTTAACTTTATATATATATATATAAAGTTCCAATATATATATTGGAACTTATATATATAATCAATTATATAACCAATTACAGTGAAACATGGATAATTCGCCCACGGATAGCTCAAACACATGTTTAATTCGAACGGTTTCTTTGGTCCGTTCCCACGTAATGATAAATTGCTATAGATAACTCGAACTCAACACTGTTAACTCGAACTGTTTTTTCCCCAACGGCTACCGAAACGGTTGTTATCGCTTTAGAAAATCACTTTATTCCAAGCCATAGAGGTAAACCTCAACTTTTCGAAATTCATAAGCGTCGTTATTACCACCATCAGCAAAATATTTTTGTCAACGACTTCTAAAGGTTTGGTAAAATTTGATTTATACCAAACATCCGCTTAGCGATCGCCCTTCGGAAGCAAGGTAAAGTGAGGTAATCTTTGCATAAACTTCAAGAAAAATCGGCAAAATTGATCGTGGGTAAAACTCTCAAAAGAACAAGATGTCTTTTCTTTTGACCATTTCAACAACGATCAAGTTTTTACCAATGTCAATCTAAAAAACCTGGCAATAACATCACCTCAAACAACAAACCAATCTCAAGTGATAAAAAAATCTCTATACTTTTTGATAAAAACGTTTTAAACTTTACATGAGAAGTATTTAATTTGAAACAAGCCATTTGTACTTTTGATTTATATTATAGTTTGTATATGTACATGTATCTACTAATAAATAAGTAAATACATGGACTTGTGACAGTGCTCTGATAACTTGAACGCTCTGATAATTCGAACACTTTCGCTCGGTCCCGTGAAGTTCGAATTATCCATGTTTGACTGTATATATATATATAATTGGTTATATATATATATATATAACAAAATTCCAAGATAATGAAAGCATATATATATATATATATATATATATATATATATATATATATATATATGCTTTCATTATCTTGGAGTTTTGTTTTACTGTTTACTATCTTTTTTACATTCACGTACAAAATGATTGAGAAGCAAGGAATTTTGGATGGTGTGTGTTGTAAATTACTTTTCGCGCCGTGATAAATATTGGTTAAAATATTTCATTGTATGTTGCACAATTGTACATATATTATCATAAGTTGATGTTTGACTGTATTTGCTTAAAAATGCGTTTTAATATAAAAAAGTAATTTATTTATAATCCAATGTTCAATCGAAAGACACCTTGTTAGTGATGATAAAAGGCAAATCTGACTGATTGTTTGATATATTTTGTCAATTGAAGACATTCTAAATAACATGCCTGCTTTAATAATAATGAGAGTTGTGTCTTCATGGTAATGATGATACATGAAGCTTTAGAATAATTGACTTTGTAGTAATTGGGAGCTATCAATTTGAGCTGAAACTTATAAACGTATCACCTCGACATACAAGCTTTTCAATATGTGATTTCAAAATTGACTAAGGTAAAGATTCGTGGAATGCTACCAGCATTCAATGCAAGTGAAGCTCGACTAAACATAGCTAGCTGAATACGAGGAGATAAACTTTAGACAGTTTGTCAGCTTATGATTGTTGATGCTTTTTAATGCGCGACATTGTTTTGTACCTAGCAATTCTCAATCATTGTAGTGAAAGATCTACAGTCATACCTCAACTTATGAGTGCACAACATATTAAAAAATTAGATACAAGCATAATTTGATGCATGTTGCTGCCTTAAGATACAAGAAACCTTTGAGATACAAGCCGGTTCTCGACGGTAATTAAATGGTCAAGTATGCGAGAGGCTGCTTTCGAGAACAACAGAGATCTTTTTTGTCACATCAGTTTGAAAAGAAGTTTTAATACTTGGCTAGCTAAAGGTTATAGTGAAAGTGACAGACAATCGTCAAGCCGAAAACGGATAAATAAAAATTGAGATGTCAGATTTGATTAAAGTGAAGTTTAGTAAAAGATTAAAACTTAGCTCTAAATGTGTGTTTATTGAGCTAAATTCAGTCAAGTTAAATTCAAAGCTTTTGTTATATAGTGTCACAAAAGTTTAGTGTACTGAACAAATTGCTACCAAGTCTCTCAGACAGTCGTTAGCCACTATGTCCGCCTCCAAAGTAAAAACTACAGTGGTGGACATAGTAATGTTACACTTTATTGCAGATTTGAACAACTAAATAGGTATTTGTTACTTTGTTAGAGTAGGTACTGAATTACAACAATTAAAAACATATTTTTCCATTGTGATATCCTGTTTTTTTGTGTGATTTTTTTCATAGAATAGTAACCCCTTAATTTGTATTTAGACACTTTATATAGGAAATATTGCCTTGGCATATGAGCACATTCACAGGAGCACAGTCCTAGAACGCATTAAGGTCATATGTCGAAGTATGACTGTATAAAAGATTGTGCAAATGAACTTAGTTCGGTATTAGACCTCATTGTTAAGTGCCAGGAAATAGGGACCTCATTGTTGGGTGCGGTGAACTGGTCAGTGAATATGAATATTTGTAGGAGTAAGTTGGATTTAGGAGCTGAGCGAACTATTCTTTTGAAAGTTAGTCATCCACAGGTAGTCACTCCCTCTCTCACTTCTACTATAGCTGAAGTATATAATGACTACTCAGACCCTGATGGCTTCCTCTACATAACTTACTCATCGTATCTTTTCTTTGGCTAGTCTCTTTTGGGGATGTTGATGCAACTTTGTAGTTTAAAATCTGCTCTTAGTTATTCGACTATTAGATTTTTAAAACTATAGTTAGTAAGGTTTTATTTAAGTAATAATGTAAAAATTTTATTATAACATTTTGCTAGTCTAAAGTTATGTAATGTTTTGCTAGTCTAAAGTTATGTAATGTTTTGCTAGTCTAAAGTTATGTAATGTTTTGCTTATTACATATTCCTACAATTGTAACTAACAAGTTTTTGGTGATTTGTAATGCATGTTTAAGGAAAGTGTATGAATTCTGGAAAACAGCAAAACGAAAAAACATTTTAGTTCTGTCGGATACTTTTTTGGTTTTTAGTTTGTGCTCAAAAAATACTCATGGAAGAATGTGTTCAAAACACTTTCTTTGTGTCCATTTTTGAAAATAGTCATCTACAATTCATGACTACCTGTTATCTTTTTAACACTGACAGTCCAAAGATTTTTATGATATCTTCTATCTGGTTTTAAATACACTGAATATATCTGAAACAAACACTGCTCGACTCATCTTACTCTTCCCCACAATGTATCACTGTCGCAGCGTAGACCAACAACAAGGCAATGCAGCGCTGACATATCTAATTTAACAATATGTTTTATGTTGAAAAAGAAACTCACACATATAATTGGCTGAAATAGTTGATCACTAACATGCATAATATTCATTTTATTTAATTCATTTCCAGGCCATGATGATTTTATGAGAATCACTTTTAAATGAGAACGATACTCTTTCACACAATCAATTAGTCTAAACACAATTTTTTATTATCTTTGCTCTCAACAGAGAGATGTAGATATCATCACAGTGTATATTTTAAAAAAACTTTGAAGTTTGAACTTGAACTTTGAAAAAATTGAAATCAAATTTTGACTGGAGCTATTAGATTTTGATATACCTGATAGTCCCGGTTAAATGGATAAGTTGTCTTTGAACAGTTGTGTTATTATATACCTTCAGCAGTTTTTACACATTGCATCATATAAAAGTTGATTAATGAAAAATTCAGATCAAACCAAGAGTTAGTACTTACCATTAGCAGTTGCTCATTTCTAGTGCACTAAGCGAACAGTCATGGGGCTGTAGTTCTGTGGTTCATTAGCCGGAGTCATATACAATTCATTTTCAATCCATTTCTAACTATTAAATGTCAAATGCACTACGTACAATTCAGTCTGGATTTTTGTCTGTTTTTTTGGCAAATAAAGAACAAAAATAGAGTTGTGATACATAAGTACCTGCATGTTGGTAATCATGAGAAATTCTAATGGTTATAAGACATGGCCTTTGGTCAAGTGTAGAGCAAGTACTTATCTATTTGACTGTAACCATGCATTCAACAATGATACTACTTGAAATAGTTGCACTGTGTGATTTGGCTTTAAATACTGGCTCATTTGCAAGAAATATTATTGAATTAGCCAGGTAAGTACATAAATGGCAAGTGACAAAAATAACTAGGCCTACGTTTATCACATTTGTTTATTAGTATTTTGCTCTACAAAAATTATATTTCTTAATGGGCTGTCTCAATGTCATGGCCTTCAAGTTGGTTATACATGTAGTTGTCAAAATGCAATAACGTGATTTATAGTTCACTAGCTGCATTACCAGCCTACAGGAACAGATTCACACGCAGCATAAGGTTTATTGAGAGTTGTCTTTCATACTGTGTAACAACTCCAAATATGCAGTCTACTGAAATTGTTGCCCTGATGTATTATTATGTAAATTGTTTACTGAAATTGTTGCCCTGAATATGCATATGCAGTCTACATGTCAATAATGTTGGGGAGAATAACGGAAATCTGCAATGTGTTTTACAGCTAGATGCGTGTAAAATCTAGTAAATATTCTAGATTCATGCGTCCATCCATACCCATCTATATTTGCAGTTGATGATCGCGCACTTCTGCCGCCAAGCCCCCGCCTTGGCTGACCAGTCTTTACTCGCCTCGCAGTTGACAATCGCGCTCTTGCACTCGCCTCGCAATCAATCGATTCGCGCTCGCAGTCAATCGGCTTGCACTCGCCTCGCAATCAATCGCCTCGCAATCAATCGCCTCGCACTCGCCTTGCAATCGCAACCAATCGCCTCGCAACCAATCGCCTCGCAACCAATCGCCTCGCAACCAATCGCCTCACACTCGATTTCACAGTAGAGGCTCAAAGCCTAAAAGGTATAAAAGGCAGGGTATTTCATTACTTGAATTAAACTTCAGTTGACCATGGCAGATGAACGTACACAACAATTCAGCGACTACTTCACCTTCCCGGATATATTGCCACCCACTGGATCTTACAAAGTAACATGTGAAACTTGTACGAAAGAAATATCTGTGTCAACCAAGGCGAACTCTAACCTGACAGTAAGCATATATCTCTCTATATATATTACTCTGAATAACTCTATCAGGAATTTGCGGGTAATCGCCATAATTGTATTGTGATTAATTTTTACCACCTCCCTAAGACTGTGCTCATGACCGACTGATAATATTGATCATTTTGTTGCATTGCTTTTGTCAGTCCCACTATAGCATATATATTATATTAGGCCTATATATTTAGGTATTGCTGCCGGCTAACAAGCACTGTGTGATCCATCAAAAATGTGGTCTTGAGAACCGAGCAACATCTTCGAAACCTGTTCTCTATTTCTACAAGTTGGGTTTAATCCAGCAACTTTTTATTAGTTGGACCAAGTGTTAAATATTTTGTAAAAAAAAGTACAACTAAATCTTTTTTAAATTGAACTAGAACAACGAACTAATTATTGTAGAACACTAGAATCTAAGAACTGAATATTTTATGAACATGTACTAAATTTTCCCTGGAACTAAACACAATATTTCATACTTATACATATTATTATTTCCAGGGTGAGTTGTAATTTGCTCCCAACATTTAATATTTATTTATTATCATTAGTAACATTATTGCAACTCTAGGAATTAGGATACACTGTTGATATTAGTGATGGAACAAAGCCTAAACAAACTAACTAAATAATTAAATAAACGGAAGCGGATAAAATGATAAAATATGTTTATATTTTGCATTGCAGAGTAAACATGCTGAGAAGTACAATGCCTATATGCAGACACAATCCGAGGTAATAGCTATAAAGTGCGCCTCAACAGCACCTCGACAAGAACATCGGAACATTTCAATATTACAACAGCCAGTACCATTCCATACTAGCGAAGTGATCCGGTTCAAGTGAAGACCACACATATTATACTACGCATGATCAGCCGCGCTCAGCTGCCGCTGAGGTTTGTGGAAGACGAGGATTTTAACGCGTTAATGAAATACAAAGACCCAAAGTACAGGGTGAGTAGAAAGCCACTTTACCAATTTATTCTCATGTCATGAAAGACCAAACTACTGCTTAGAAGGTCTGCAGTCTTGCTGAGTCTTGCTAGAAGTCTTGCTTGCTGAGACATATTTTGTTTTGCAGTAGTAGCCTACCCCTCTCCTACGCAGTACACAAGCAAATCATGCATCCTTTTTACTATCACAACATCATTTTTGGGTTGGTGATGTAAATGTTTATGTAATAATTATAACCCAGCAAAAACATCTAAAGTCACTTGTAATTAGTGAACTAGTGAGTTTTAATTGACCCTATTCAGTTCACTTGTCTTACACTTCATAAACCTTTACTACATTGGCTTTGTCTGATTGATATTGTAGTATTAAACACCAGCTTGATAGATATTAATTCATGAAAATCATTGCTGACGTTTGCTCTAGAAAATTTAAAATATCAATCTACTCTTTTGCAATATCTGATGTTGGCATGTGAAATATGTTATAGATGCCAACTCGAAAGACTGCATCTGGAAAATTATTGGATATGGCGGCGGATATCAAGACCAAACTGAAACAGGAATTTGTTGCAACAACTGCAGTGTGTGTCACTGTTGATTTGTGGACCAGCAGGATGGTTCCCTGGAACTTTGTCATATTAACTTTGGAGTTTTGTTTTCTTCAGGTTCAAACATTAAAGTCGAATATGATCGTCTAATGAAAGAATTTGGTATAGAGCATAAAGTAGTGGCTGTAGTGACCGATAACGCTTCAAATATGATGGAAGCATTCCCTCTAGACTCTGACAACCATCTCGATGTTGAGACAGAAGGACAAGCTGAAAAAGAAAATGAGTGGGATGACCCTATTGACGATGATAATATAGCTCTTTTTTGGGAGATGAGCACAGACCATCTCACATGTTTCTGCCATACGCTACAGCTTTGTGTGAAAGACGGAATGGCCAAGTGCTCCAAACACCTTCAGAAGGCAATAGACCACGTTCATAAACCACGTTCGACACTCTCTCGATGCAACCAGCTTGCTAGAACAAGAGGGTATGAAGAAACTCCAAGCGGCAAACACCACCAGATGGAATTCGCAGCTTTCAGCCTTCTCAAGTCTGCTAGCAATACCTCATGCTACTCTCGAGAAAATCCCCGAGTACGCAATGACCCTAACTGATCGAGACCTCTTACAAGAACTAGTAGAGCTGCTGCAGCCATTTCAGAATTCCACCATCGAGGTTCAGGGAGACACAGCAACTGGATCAAAGGTTCTTCTACAGGTAAAGGTGCTAGCGGCTGAGCTCAACCAGATGGAGAGTAACAACCCTGTGCTGACAGCTTTAAAAGACTCTGTTCAGAAAAGGCTGACCAAATTTACCACCCACCACAATTACGTCTTTGCTACACTACTGGATCCACGCTTCAAGCTGAACTGGTGCACTGATGAGGAGTTCAGGACCTACGAGACCCTTTTACTGTCAAAGCTGGAAAAGGAAACCTCTTTTGGGAAGTGTACTGATGCTGAAAATCCCAAAAAAAATCCTGAAAAACAAGCACCCACGATTGGAGGGAACTTACACAAAGCTTCTCGTCAGGAGCCCGGGCTGAGAAGATCCTGCACTGACCATGATCAAAACATACCTAAAATCAGCGCCTGAAAGTGAAGCTGTTGACCCTATAGAGTACTGGGAGCGATCCAGCTTCAATATTCATCTAGCTACACTCGCCAAAAGATACTTGGTTGTCCTCGCTCGCTCAGCCCCTGTGGAAAGACTGTTTAGTTTGGTCAGACATTTCCTAAGACTAGAGCGCATGCATATGGGGGACAATATGTTTGAGGCACAGCTGCACATCCGCTCAAACTCGTTCTTGCATAAGTCTGGCAATATTTAATGTTCAATGATGTATACAGCAGTTTTCATTGTAACCTAACCTAATTAGTCCTAACCCTAACTAACTTGCATCAGCATATATAATTACCTTGATATAATAGTGTATTTCAGTCTTTAGAACTCGCAATCACAAGAAGCCATTCTGTATCTGTTTCGATTTTCTGTCAATAGTATCTTTATTAAATTTGAACATACCATGAATAATGCAGTACCTTTAAAATTACTGTCAACCATAAACGATTTTTTGTCTACATTATATTGATTCATTTTGAATGTAACATAAATACGTAATAAATGTATACATTTTTTATATGGGCAGAGTTGTTGGATGTGAACATGATCAGTGATTTTTAAATAATTTGATAATTCAGTCTGCAAATAAATTTAATTTGGTCTTGATATTTTCTAGTATTTAATAGTTAGCATAATGATGTTGATATTGAATTGACATTTCCCATTATTCAATTGGGAGTCGGCTCCGTAAGATTTTACATCATTTGGTTCTGAAATTTCCCAGTAGCCTACTGTTATTTGATTTGATATTTGGTTTCTAAAATTTCCAGTATTTGGCATTTTATTTGGTATTTGATTAGTAAATTTCACATTATAACTATTTGATTTGATGTCGAGAAATTGCAGTGTTTGGTAATTTATTTGGTATTTTAATATAAAATTTCCCATTATTCCTATCTGATTTGGTACTGAGATTTCTAAGTATTTGATATTTTATTTCGTATTTCGTTCTGAAATTAACAAGCATTACTATTTGATTTGGAATTTGGTTTCAAGAATTGCCAGTATTTGGTACTTTGTCTTGGGATTTTCACGTATTACTATTTGATTTGATATTTGGTTTGAACAATTGCCAGTATTTGGTATTTCACTTGGTTCTCCAATTTCCCAGTAGTACTATTTGATTAGGTTCCTATTTGATTTACAAAATAGTGAGTATTTGATTTTTAGTAGATTTGTGAGTATTTTATTTGTATTTGGTTCTGAGATTTTCAAGTATTTGGTGTTTTATTTGGTATTTGGTTATAATATTTTCCAGTATTTGGTATTCTAATTGGTTCGCCAAATTGGCCAATTACCCAACAGTAGAGCCTCTCATGCACAACTATAATTGTTGCAAGCAAGAATACTGGAATAATGGGTATGGCTTTTTATTACGCAAGCTAAAGCTGCACAGAGATGAGTTAATATTCAAATAATCCACAAATGTCCATATATAGTTTCGTCGCTTGTAGACAGCATCTGGTCCTCTGCTCTTTGTTCTTCTGTCTCCCTAGCGTATCTTCCTTCGTGACTTATTTTTACCCATCCTGTTTTACACTGCTTTACATATCCTTATATACTGTGTTTCATTGGCTTTCCATGAAAGCTGGCTTGCATATTACTATGCTAATCCCAGGGCAGCTTGATGCATGAGGCTATTAGAAATAGTTGAGTTTAGCAATTCCATCACATTGAGTTGGGTTTAGTCAATTACATATTTCTTGAGCTGATATGAAAGATATTTGCCACTAATAATTTAAATGGTTTGTAGATACGAGATCGTCGTGAAATTCACAGCAATACGGCCTATATGTTTATTGGAAGGACTGTTTATTGACAAAAGCAGACAACGGTCTAATCGCAATAACGTAATTGCGAAAAGGAGGCAATCCCAAACACATGAATCCAAAAACTTGCGAACCAGATCGTAATGGTAATTCCTGTGAAGTTTCTTTTTAAAATTTCCGGTATTTGTAGTCTGATGCGAACAGGTAACTTTTATGCCGGCTCGCTTCGGCTTTTATTCGCCCGTGCCAATCATTGGCTAATACGGTAATGTAGTTTATAGGTAAAAATAATTGCGTCTGGTTGTGATAAAAAACAGTAAAAACTAATAAAACGTATTAACAATTAAAAAAAAGGTAAAACTTTTATTGAACTGCTAGCTGTTTGGTTTTGAAAGTTTCAACACTTTTATTGGTAATTGGTTTGATTGGGCCAACCTGCTAGGACTGGTGTGACTACGATATCTGATTACTTTGTTTCTTGACGGATGCCGCCCGCGACTACGCATCCTAATCAAACGTTTCCACGCCTAGCAGCTAACGTGTTGTATTGTCTAATTGTTTTGATTAAAGTTTGTAAATAAGTTTCTTAAAAACCTGATTTGATTTTTGTATTTTTTGCAGCAACAAGCTTAAAAAGATTGCTAGTATAATCTAACACTAACAGATTGTTCTATACCGTTGGTTACTCTTCCTGTATTGATTTAAAGGAAGTCGTCACCTTGCCCCTCTAAGGCAACTCTTGGTTTTCCTTTTACCGTCGCATCGATTTACAAAGATTAGGTTTAATAGACTAGTCTACTCTTAGCTAGATATTTGAATAATGATTAATAAAGCGACGGTATGTTACGTTTAAAGACAATCCGGTAACTCTGTAGTAGAATAAAATATTGTATAATTTGAAATAAACGTGGCCTGTACAAATTATATATATATATATATATATATATATATATATATATATATATATATATATATATATATATATATATATATATATATATATATATATATATATATATATATATATATATATATAATACTGGGCAACCGAGCAGCTGAACAACCGTTTTGCTGCTATATATGCAAAGGCTTTGCTCACATACCGACAAAAATGTGAGCATAGCTAGGGTGAACGTTTGCATGACATACTTAACAGTTTTTCACAATCATTTTTTGTCGACTGCCATACCAAGGCACTAACGTTCATTTTCGCGCCGTCTATTTCCTTGTTTTTCTTTAGTTGCCTCGGAGATAATCTCGTCTGTCGCTATTGCTTTGTTTGCTTACTACAATAATTGCTTTTTATTGAAATTGCTTGATCTTCCTTTCAAGCCATCAACACAAATATCCTCTGTTCATATTGTTATAGTGGAAAATCATGTTTTTGAAATAGCTGTACATTAGCAATGTCCTCACACACGTAAACGTCAAGAGATTAGTTGTTAGGTAAGAAACTTAGCAGTTACAATACATTCCTACATCATATGGTATATTATCTCCCACTAATGGAAACAAGTATGCATCTTAACAACCATTGCTTACGTGCTGCATACGTGTACAATATTTCTATCATTTGATTGTGCAGTTGGGATTTAGCTACTCAATCCATAGCAACACTATAGTAGGAACACAACTCCTATTCAGTCCATCCATACATGTAGAAGTAGCTTAAGGTCGTTTTGTACCTTAAAACATGTAGTTATATTCATTCTACGTGTAGCAGCTAAGGAAGCAGCATCAGTGAATTGTATACTAATAGTTGATCGATCAACATGTATATCGTATCGTAATATCTTACATCTAGACTGCTACTCTAACCCCAGCCCAGACTGTAGAGGGTTGGTTGGAGGTGTACGTACAGTAGCGTATATATATATAAGGCATCGTTACATGAACTATAGGTTAGAAATGTAAACAAAATTGTGCATTGGTTTTCTATTATTACTGTATTACTATATTAATAATATTGGTTATTCGAACAATATCAGTGCATTTTACTTGTAATATTGCATTTCTCCTATTGCAGGGAAAGAGATATAATTGCTTTTCCTTTCATTATTGCTGTTTTTTGTACATAATAACACCCAGTACTTTACAGCTACCATTGCAGTTATCCTATTGCACTGCAGTGCCATTTGACTGCTGATATTGCATTTCTCAACCATCAGTACCCTTTCTTTTTTCCAATACCACTTTGGTCGTGGGCTGTATGACAGGGGAATTTCTGGTGTAGTGTATCTATTATATACACTAGCCCCCCTTGCAGTCTAGCGTAGCCATAAGAGAAAAGTACAAAAAATAAAGACGCACAATTAGTAAAAAATACTTGAAAGGCGGTTGATCGGTGCAGGTGTTAGTGTGGCAATCTATCAATCTGAATGTCATGACCTGAAGTCTCGCTGAAATCAATATTTTATTCTAACCTGTAATCATAAAATAATTACTGAAAATAGGTTTTAAAATCCATCACTTAAAACTTTACACCTGTCATATACCAGTGTACCTCCTTTTTTACATTTTCATAAATTGTTTCTTGTCATATCACTGATTTCAACTCGTCGTAATTTAATTAATGTGTGATTAACAGTGTGATTAATTTGGAAATTAATCACACTGCTTCAATTTGAACCATTTTATTGTTATAATTTTGATCTCTCTAATATGGCGTAGTATTACCAGGAAGTAATGAAAAATTTTTTTTGTACTTTACAAAACATTACTTACACGTGTAGACAACTCTAAGTTAAAATGTCTTTGACTGCCCAAGAACACACTACAAGATCTGTCCTTACATGCTGGAGGAAAGGTATCGTAATTAGCATTAAAACTAAGATCAAATTCCGGACTCACCGGTAATCTACGTAACCCATAATAATCTTAGATCTGTGTTTTTCCATATTGCAGCTTTAGCTTTGTGCTTGCTATATATAATAAAATATGCTTTGCATAGACATCTTAATGCTATATTTTTAGTCTCAAGGTAGTACGTTAAGCACTTTAGTGGCTGATATCAATTTTAAATGTAATATTTTTTGGCAGACTTAAATGTAATATTTTTTGGCAGACCTCATCTTGCTCTAGATAGTTTCATATCATTGGGTGGATGAAATAATGTATAACCATATTTGACGCTTGCCGTGTCACATTGTGACATCTTATTCTGCAACAGAAATACTTTGCCATTATTTATTCATCATAAAATATGCCGACGACAGAATATTGTAAAAACTAGATAAATTTGAGCCAAGTGAAATATTAGAAGTACAATTGAAGGTAAGAGAAGACTAGTTTAAAACTTTTAGCTTATGCCACTTTGTTATTTATTAAAAAGAATTGAATTTAAATTACCCGCCATATTTCTATAACATTCTTGTCTACTTCAAATCAACTAGATTTTTTTGTTCATTCCGTATTTGTTTCATGTATCTTTTGTAAAAAGACAGATGCAAAAAATTGTATTGCTGTGTATTACTGAATTGCTGTGTATTACTGCATTGCTGTCGTTTGTATGAATGTTCGATATTAATGAATGTTTCAGATTTCCAAATGGAGGCATACTCAGATCTTAGTTTTATTGGTGAAGGTTCGTATGGCAAAGCTTATCTCTGCGAGCGAAAGGTGGACAAAGCCAAGCTCATTCTAAAGGTAAGACTTGAGCAATAGACTTAAGCAATAGACTTGAGCAATAGACTTGAGCAATAGACTTGAGCAATAGACTTGAGCAATAGACTTGAGCAATAGACTTGAGCAATATTTAACTAGTTTTTGCAACTCACAACTATACAATGAAATCTGCAAAAAAGCATTTTTCTATTGAGTTCAACTCATAAATTAAAAGTATATTAATCGATATTAACATTGATTTGTGATATCACCAAAGCGGATAACTCTATTGCTAATAGCTCTTCTCCCTTAAAACAGAAAACTCTATTGTTAGAAGCTCCTCCTTAAAACAGATAACTCTATTGCTAAAAGCTCTTCTCCCTTGAAACATATAACTTTAATGCTAGAAGCTCCTCCCTCTTAAAACAGATAACTCTATTGCTAGAAGCGCCTCTCCCTTAAAACAGATAACTCTATTGCTAGAAGCTCCTCCCCCTTGAAACATATAACTCTAATGCTTGGAGCCCCCCCCCCTTTACACCTATTTGTAGTACATTCACATTTTGTTACATTACATGATTGGTGGATAATAACATTTGTCTTCTCATGATTAGTTGGAATTATTTACTGATAAATAATGTTTTATCTGCGCTTTAATATCTTAGACTAGCTTCTACAAAGTACTCTTGATATCCAATCGAGAATTAGCTACTTTCTGCTTGGAAGTTAAATTGGTTGTGTTGTATCTCCTCGCCCTACAAGCATGTAGTTACCATCAGGTATAGTCTAGCATGAACGTTAATCTGTTTTATAGCATTGTATCCATTATTAAAGTATTTCAATTTTACAGAAGATTTTGTCAATTTTATACAAGATTTAAATATTTTTTAAGTTATTGAAACATTTAAGTTAAATTCTGTAGTTGGCTATAATATTTATATAACACAAATAATTGCATATATTTGCCTATGCTACTAAGATAAGTACTAAGATAGCTTGAGTACTTCGTTCACTGATCAGCTGCAATGATCATTGCAATCACTAAGGGAGGTGTGATAGGATCACAGTCTATGTAATTGTGAAAATGTCTATGGGACAACAACATTATTTCAATAAGGATTAATCTTCTCATGAAACAATATCAGATCATTTTGTGTCTTGGTGCAAGGACAGGAATTTGTGTCAATAGAAAAATACAAAGTATGTTTGTTGTAGTACGTAGTTATCTACTCGGTGAACTAAAATATTTAATATCTTAGGCAATGCATTATAAAATTTCTTTTGTCTAAAGCTTCCATATAACTTGGTTTAAGATAGCGTAATATTTTCTCCACAACATATTTTACTAACTATATAATTACGGGTGCGCTGTTATTATTATACTTGTGGATATGTATTGCTGATGATTTTAAGTTTATTGCTGTCGCTGAAAATCAGCAAAGTCATTACTCAAGTTATTGGTTTTGTTTTATCATTTTTTCAAATTCACAAATCAGCACATGCACTCTGATTGTCTCATGTTTAGCACATGCACTCTGATTGTCTCATGTTTAGCAGGAGAAATAGAAGTGCCATTTTTGAAGGTTTCGCTCTAAGTATGTGCATATTTTGTTATAAGAGGAAACGTATGCAGCCTTATCAATCAGTGGTATTTGAACCATGATGTTGAGGGTGAATCCAAGGGGGTAAATCTACAATTGATTTTGGCATTAGTTATAACATGAAAAAACTTTTGCTTAGCATAAGTAACACTGGTAAAATTATCGTTTCACCTTTATAGCCGTAAAACGTAAGTGATCCAGGCAAACGATAGTTCTGTGTTCCATCAAATTTTTAAACTAGCTTTTATTGGTATATGATGTTTGCTAGATAGCAAACCATTTTAGTATACCCTAGGACACTTATATTTCGCTAGTATTTAGTTTCGTGAGTAGCATACAGAGTAAAATTTCGCTGCAACTTAATTTCGCAGCTCAAATGAGTGCGAAAATATAGTGATGTGAAAATAAATGCAGTGGAACAAACATCATTAGATTCCTCAGGTCCAGTTCACTGGTACGAAATATTTTTCAATTTGGGACTACAGTACTTTTCAGACTATAAAGCGCACCTCTATATAAGCTGTATCTGCTTTATTTTCCAATAAACGATAATAAAACAATGCATAACCCGCACCTTTGAATAGGCCGCAGAACTAAGGACTATGCTTTTTAACGTGGCAGCAACTTTCCTGTTTAAAACGGAACAGTCGAGAACGGCACCGTTTCGTATTATCCGACGCTTTTTAACTTAGTGCCTAACGGGACAGTACCGTGAGGCATTGTTTCGTATTTTCTTTCACCGCTAGAAGTTACTAATTGGAGATTCCCGTTAGTGCGCTAGCGGTTAAAGAAAAAGCCACAGATTAGCCGCACCCTTATATAAGCCACATAGCTCAAATCATCAGAAAAAGAGTAGCGGCTAATAGTCCGAAAAGTACGGTAGTTTTTATTTGTGAACCACAGGTAGAAATGTGTAGGCAATATCAACAATGCAATTTGATAGCTTGCTGCCATTTGTTTCCTGGACTATCAATGACATCAAGGTCCCTGACGCAGTGACCTATGTGGTACCGATATTAGAATTCAAGTATTTATTACACGCGGTGGCCATGGCTCCAGGTTGTTATTGCTTTGGGTTGGTAATAAAATTCATCACCACAATAATTATTATTCAATTTTATGACTTTCCCTATTAGACTGTCATCCTCATCAGTTACAAATTCAATGACTAATCTAATATCAACATCTTCCTAATTTGTCTAGGCTTTTCAAAAAAAACTTATTATCTTAATTTGTTTGGTCATGCTGCTCAGTCGGTGTATTAGCTATAATGAGTTTAGCAAAAATTACCCAATGAGCCAACCACACACGAAACTTGCCTGCATTTCTAATAGGACGATTTTATTGTGAATATCAATGAACAAAGCCATTTAATTTCGCGTTTTCGCTCGTTCGTTATGATAGTTTAGTTTCGCTCATGAAATTTTCGCGAGAGTATGCTGCCGCGAAAATGCGAAAGTTAGATGCCGCGAATACATAAGTGTCCTAGGGTATTGCGTTTGCTAGCTCGCTAACTATTTCAGTATATTGTAATTGCTAGCTTGCTGGTAAGATGGAAATGGCTCTAGTGAAGATCATATAATTAAAAAAAAGTTACATCAAAACATATTTTATACTATTCAAGACAGAAGCAAGTTAAGATTTAGTTGTTTCCACTTTGGTTATCTGTATAGATGAGACTGTCCAACATTGTTGTTAAACAAGTAAACAGGCAACCTGCTCTGGCTTGTCTTGTGTCTAAAAGTGCTTTTACATCATTCTTTCTTGTTCCTCTTTTTATTCAGGTTGATCTGTAGCACGTGTTGGCTCAGCAGGTAAATGCTTTTAAACCTTCTTCTATATTCTTATTAATGAAGCTTTGCTGTAGGTAATTTTCTATAGCCTGAGTGACGGCACTTCCTAAAACTTGCAGTCTGAAAATCTTTCAGCGGAAGTTCGAGGTAAACAATTCATTCAGAGTTAGTCGCTTTTAGTTATGCATATATTTTGATAAAGCTCTCTTTGTAATAGACAGTCGACTTAACTGGATTGGATGATAGAGAGAAAGCAAATGCACAGAGGGAAGTGCAGGTCTTACAGAAGTTAAGTCATCCTTGCATCATTCAATATGAAGATTCATTTAAAGGTAATTGTAGTGGTTATGCATGTCAAGGTCAACATAATTAAGTTCTTAGATAATATCATACAAAGTCCATTCATCTGGGTTTGTTAGCTGCAAGTTTATAGTTTCTTTTCTAGTTACACAAAATCTTTAAAGGTTGACTTGTTAAAGTAAGTTAAAGTTAAAAGTACATACTAAAACTTAGCTTTAAAGGTTGACTCGCAACAAAGTTTACATTGCAGTTATCTGATATCAAAAGGTTCACCATGTCTTACTCAGCTGTGTTGTATGTGCAAAATATGTGGAAATAGGATTAAAAGCTCTTAAAAGCTCAAAAATGAGCAGTTAATCGCCGCCATCACGAAAACGCAGGAGATTGGAATCCCTTTCCAAAACGGCTCAAATGGGACGTAGATGAACGAGATGGCTTCTATTTACACTTTCATGCAATCTCAATCATCGAAATATTTTCACAAATATACATCGCGCGTTCAATAAAACCATGTCTATTGTCCTTACGCGTTTATTTCATCATCATTGTAATGCTGTCGCTTTGAGCACTGATATCTCAAAACCTACTGTAGAAATTCGTTTAATTTCTTAGCCTTAGCTCGAATGAGTGCATATTATCCTTTGATGAACATGAGGAGCCGGTTGGTCACCTGTGATAGTCGAGAAATGCTGCAGAAATTGTTCGCGCCATTTGGCAGGAGGTATGGGTCACATGATCAGATTACGGCTAGATGATTAGACCAGGCTGAAACGAAACTGAAAAGTAGCGAGCATCTATCTTTGATACAGGCTTTTCGGTAGAACCCGAAGTGTTTGTCATAAACTAGTGCTACGAGATGTTTTATATTGAGCCTTTTATTGGCCTTTAATTTCACGTGATAACATCACGCGTCAAAACAATAACCACAATGTTTGAGACCGTCATCGAAATAAAAGTGATTCCAAACTATGGAGTTTTCATGATGGCTGCAATTAACTGTTCGTTTTTTAGCTTTTATGAGCTTGTAATCACATTTCCACATATTTTGCACCTACAAAACAGCAGAGTAAGACATGGTGAATCTTTTGATACCAAATAACTGTAATGTGAATTTGGTTGCAAGTCAATCAAGTCTGAAAGGCAATTGGGTAGTGGTATCAGTTAATATGTTAGGTAAAGTTAATATGGTTTCATTCATGAATTTTATAGACTTTTATTAATTTTATGAGTTAAAAGAACTTTATTAATCTTTTTATTTTGTTTTTATGTTTTAAATGTTTATATTTTTTTATGATTGTTGTATGGACGAAAACTTTGTTTGAGAGAAATTATGGCGAGTAAAGCAATAATATCTATTATTTTCTACTTTTTAAATAACATAATATTTGTATCTATAACAAAGCATACATTTCTAATACTGTTGAATATAGATGATGTTCATACATTTGGCATCAAAAAGGTCATTTTCTCAGGATACAGTTAAAAATAAAAGAAACATTTATTTTTCATTGTGGTTCTGCAGACGGAGAGCTTATCTGTATTGTGATGGAATACTGTGAGCTGGGAGATTTGTGTAAGAGAGTAATGGAAGGAAACAAGCTGAGCGATGTCGAGGTGAGGACTGAATTTAACAACAAGGGTTACTTGTAAAGATAATAGAGGGTAGGTTCAAGTTAGAAGCTACATCTCCTTTTTCTCAAGATACAGCCAGATCTTGACCTCTGACTGTCTCTAAGTAAATTGTTTTTGCGTACACCGCAAAATCTGAGCAGATATTTGTCATGATATGTGCCCAATGTGCAGACATCCCAAAGTTTTCAAGTGAACATAAGCAACTGTTAAAAATAAAACATGAAATAACAAACAATATATACATTAAATTAATTTCAATTATATCTACTGTAAGCTAGCAAATTGTGCAAATATGTGACAAAGTAACTATCAAAATCCTTTTTTATTATTATTTGATTAGTTTGGTTTTTCCATATAATTTTGTTTTTGGTATTTAGTTTTTTATAGTTTTGTATGTTGCAATTATTTTAGTGCTATCTGAGAGTATTAAGGTATTTATAGTCATTTTTTAAATCAGGAATAAATTAAATCAACTACCATATGCTCATATAATAATAGTTTCTCTAACATACAACTGCTTAGATGTGCGAACTAAATATCAGAATAGATTAACTTTATGTGTGTAACTAATTTGCACTATGTTAGCTCTCAATAACTATTTTGACTTTGCGGTGTTACTTTTTTAGCTTTTTTTACTTTTGATGTTCAATTCAACTTCCAATGTATCAAATGAGTGATTCGCTACTGTACAGCCATGGTTCCCTCTCGTTAAGCAATTTAAAGTCTGGTGTCATAACATAAGGTTTTCTTTATGATGATCTTGCAGAGTCTGATAAAAGGAACCTCATTGGTTTTTCTTTTGGATTATGTATTAGTTTTTGTCTACAAAGCGATGAGCATTTATAAGCGCTTGCACCCTGGCAGTCTAGTGTGCCGTAAGAGATCATCAGTTATAATAACTAACATACAATTATTCTGAATTGTGAGAAGGTGGTCAATTGGTGAAGGTGGTAATGTGTTGGAATATTTAGAAGACAAATTTAGTCCTTTAATGGACGATTCGAATGTCGCCTGTATTTTGCACTCTCATTCGAACAGAGGGACATTAATTAAACCTTTGGGTGTAAGAAATTTGCTAACTTACCTCCAACTTGTCGTATATCTCTGAATAAATATGCACAGAGAAGCCGATACATATCTCTACCAGTTGATATATATTGCTTACAATTGACCTGCGATGCTATTATAGCCTGCGTTGCAATTTGTTGGAGTTTTTATTTAATTTTAAATTTGAACGCATATTTTCATTTTATAACTATATTTAACAAGACTACATTCAAGGTTATAGCACTCTTGGATATGTTTGCTACAGTTTGCAGCCAAAACTGGCTTGTTATGTACAATAGAAGATAAGTTACGAGCGTCGATTCATTGTAAGATCAGATTACCGCAATGATGCTATCAAATAATATGCTATAAATCTACAAATTTTTAAGTTATATGATAATAATAATCTATCAAATGCTACAAATATATATTCAAGTGGCATAAACAGATCATATTTATAATACATTCAGAATCGAAAATTAATATTTTAAAAATAATATAAACATTTTTAAAACAAAAATATTAGCATCGTTCATTCAGCCTGTTGTGTTCTGATTGTTGTTTTCATTGGGAACTATTCCATAATCTGGCTGTTCTACACCTCCCATAGTGTCTGTGTCTGTCTGTTCAATACCTCCCATAGTGTCTGTGTCTGTCTGTTCAATACCTCCCACAGTGTCTGTGTCTGTCTGTTCAATACCTCCCATAGTGTCTGTGTCTGTCTGTTCTACACCTCCCACAGTGTCTGTGTCTGGCTGTTCTACACCTCCCATAGTGTCTGTGTCTGTCTGTTCAATACCTCCCACAGTGTCTGTGTCTGTCTGTTCAATACCTCCCATAGTGTCTGTGTCTGTCTGTTCTACACCTCCCACAGTGTCTGTGTCTGTCTGTTCAATACCTCCCACAGTGTCTGCTGACCTCAATTTCTCTTCTGCACAGCTGAGCTAGTTGATATCAGTGTCCAAACAATTTTTGGCAGGGCAAGACTTTTACGCGATGCACTTCAGAATACATTTATGCACTTCTTGTGCAAATGAAGAGAAACCACGTGTAATTAAAATAGCCTCAGAATTTTAGCCTCTATATACGCGGTAGCATAGATTCTATCGTAAATTCGCAAAACTCTTTTCACATGCATCGAAGTATCAAGACCGCATTAAAAAATAATTACTATTAGCCTGATACAGTTAGTAATTATTTCTATGGTGTTGCGTTCAAATTTTTAACGAAAAAATTACCAAGACTAAGTTGGAAAAGGGACTTCAATACAAACAGAAATAATGAATGGATTAATTATTATTGATGTAATCAAGTCATTATTAGTATGGTTTTGTGGACACTTTTCTGCTGATCTCTTGATATTTATGGGTCTGTAAAGATCAAGAATGTAAAATAGTGGCGGTCAAACAGTCAAACAGAAGTGGCATTCAATTCAAAGATGGGGATCTATTTTTCAACCTTTCTCCCGTAGCGTCGTTTAAATACAGGTTTTACGGTATGTATAGTTTTTTATGGGTATTAGTAATCATCAACACAAAGGATGTTTTTCATTACATGTCAAAAGAAAAATGAAAAGACAGAAATCAGGAATTATTGAGTGAGTTGAACCAACTTGTTTTAAAAGTTGTGATCTAATGCTATAGCTGAGGAGTCGGGATAGTGAATTGTAGGTTGAGTTGAATGCATTTATGCTGCATTTGGAAATATCTTCCAAAACTAAAATCCAAAGTATTTCTCTAAATAGCGAAACCGTTCTAATTAAGTTTCGAAGGACCTTTTTGATTTTAACACCAGTCTAATTTGTGAGTTGACTTTTTCCGGTACCATTTCACTGACTGTTGCATAACCGTTCTCTTCTTTAGGTCTGGAACTATTTCATACAGATCTGCAAAGGTCTACAGTATATACATGGCTGTAAAGTTGTTCACCGTGACCTTACAGCTAAAAATATTTTCATAAGCAAGGACAACACCTTGAGACTCGGTGACTTCGGTTTAGCTAAGGCCTACACAGGGTAAGAAAATGTCTGTCTTTATGGCTGGTCACGTAAAACCATTAAATGCTTTGAATTCTGCTGTCAACCTTGGTTGAGGGCACTGAACATAACCTAGACAGGGCTTGCTGCATAGTCTTCCCTATTAGGAGTCTATGCATATTGCACATTGGAGAGCAATCTCAGTTGTTTGTCAGCAAGTGGTAAGCCAATCTCATCACTTCTCATTGTTTATAAGCCGATTTTTAATACCCGGGCAACGCCGGGAGGCACAGTTAGTGGGGGTCCTCCCATGGTTTGTGACGATTCTGACAGGGATATTTAAAAAGTGACAGACGAGACGACCATTTATCTATGTAGGTGATGAGGTGACGATGATTGTGTAAGTAGGATTACTAAAGGTACGGCGACACGTAACAAATTTTTCGTTGGTTCTGAGTTCTGGCCGAAATCACGAAAAATGCAGAATTAATCGGTCAAAATTCACAGAATTATTTGAGCTGTACATGCCCACCGAGTTCGTCGACGAAACGCTTTTAACAGACTAAACAAATTATTAACGAGTACGATTCTAGCAGCTTTAGCAATTAGTATAGCTCAAGACATGTATCGTGACACACAATAAAAGTATGAAAGCAATTCAACATAGAACACGCGATGTAACTGTTTAAGCTGCGCTATTCTTGTTGAGCGAGCACGACTCGAGCAAAATAATTTTAAAATTTATGTAGTCCAAGAACATAATGCAACACGCAAGAAATATATTACGGAAATTCACCATAGTAAATACGTTGCTACCGATTTGATTGCGCTCAAGATGGCAACATTTTCTACCACAAAACTTTTGCTGCTAAAAAGGAAATACAATTAAAAAATAAACAATTTGTAGCTATAGCGTCTAAACAATAAATACATACAATAACGCAATCTAAGCAGTTGCATCGTGTGTACTATGTTGAATTACACTTACTTTTATTGTGTGTCATTATACGTCTCTTGGACTATACTAATTGCAAAAGCTGCTGGAATCGTGCTCGCTAGCATGATTCCAGCAGCGCAGAATAATTCTGTGTGTTTCAATCATTTCGTGATTTCGGTTGGAACCAACAAAAAATTTGTTACGTGTAGCTGTACCTTTACTAACTTATTATTTGTCCATAAATCTACACGTTCAACCGAAACATCACTAGTTTTGGTTTGAAGCATCTGGTCCAGCATTTATAGACTGCCAAATAATTAAAGTAAACAGCAATGAAATGCCATGACATTGACAGCAAATCCGTTTCCAAGTCTGTGACTGACAGTGATTATTAAAGACAATCTCGGTCTATTTTCAGTACAAGAAATGTAGCCCTAACAGCCTGAGACGGCTGTCACTCTTCGCAGAGCAATCAGCAACGCTCCCAAACATTAATAAGTTTGTGAAGGTCGCTGGTTGAGCCATGCTTTTGGTTAGCAGAAGTTCAAACTGAGCAAAGTTCAGGGTTTTAACGCAATCCAGTGCCACCAGAATGGATATTTGTATTAAAATAACGAATGTGAAATAAGAGGTTGTTTTGGTTACCAACTTGAAAAAGGTGACAGCGATTTTAAAAGTGACAACAGTGATTTTAAAAGTAACTATTCTGACGACAACTTTGTGTGGTAGGACCCCCGTTAGTAGAATTATATACTTGAATGGTATATGGACAGTAGGTGTACTTGGGAACCAGAAAATAACCACTATATAATATGTTTATATTTGACACGTTCATCTGAATTTGTGACTTTCTGTTCTTTTAGACTGAACTGTGTGTTTTCAAGAAAATTTAATTTCAAAACAAAGTACAAAAACCTTTGTATTTAACATTTACATATAATACGTTATATATTTATTGGCAATGTGCCAGGCTAATGGCAAGTGGTAGCAACTACATTACCCGTCACCACTTTAAAGGTGTTTTTTGATACCCGTGAAACGCCGGACATTCGGCTAATGTATATACAGTCAAACTCGGATAACTCGCCCTCAGATAGCTCGAACACATGGTAACACATGATAACTCAAACGGATTTGTTTGGTCCGTTCCCACGTAATGATAAATTGCTTTAAATAACTCGACCTCAACTTTGTTAACTCGAACAGTTTTTTGCCCATCGGCTACCGAAACGGTTGTTACCGCTTTAGAATATCACTTTATTCCAAGCCAAACCAAATTCCAAGTTGAGATAAACCTCAACTTTTAGTAGTAGTTCATATGCGTCGTTATTACCATCATTGGCAAAATATTTTTGTTAACAATTTTTCTCAAGGTTTGAAAAAATCAAATTTTACCAAACATTCGCTTAGCGATGGTCCTTCGAAGGCATGGAAAAGCGAGGTAACCTTCGGATAACTTAAAGAAAAACCAGCCAAATTGATCTTAGTTAAACCGCTCAAAAGAAAAATGTGTCTTTTCTTCTGAGCATTTCAACAGCGATCAAGTTTTGCCAACTTTAATCTGAAAACATCCTGGCAGTCACATCACCTAAAACAACAAACAAATCTAGCTATTGAAAAATCTCTATACTTTCTGATAAAATTTTTTTAAACTTTACATTAGAAGCAATTAATTTGAAACAAGCCATTTATGCTTTTGATTTATATATAGTGTGTATATGTACATGTATCTACTAATAAATGCATGAACTTGTGATAGGGCTCTGATAACTATAACGCTCTGATAACTCGAACACTTTCACTCGGTCCCGTGAATTTTGAGTTATCCATGTTTGACTGTATATATATCATATATGTTCTGATATATCTATATGTACTGCCAGATTTTTAGTGGTATTTAATTATATTTGGTTATTAATTTTCTACTTTTTTAAACTCGGAACATATCATTAGATTCTTTAAATTCTCTTCACAACTCATGCTTAACAGAGACTAAGGCTGGATTATCTATACTTTGTCTGCTCTTCACAACTCGTGCTTAACAGAGACTAAGGCTGGATTATCTATACTTTGTCTGCTCTTCACAACTCATGCTTAACAGAGACTAAGGCTGGATTATCTATACTTTGTCTGCTCTTCACAACTCGTGCTTAACAGAGACTAAGGCTGGATTATCTATACTTTGTCTGCTCTTCACAACTCGTGCTTAACAGAGACTAAGGCTGGATTATCTATACTTTGTCTGCTCTTCACAACTCATGCTTAACAGAGACTAAGGCTGGATTATCTATACTTTGTCTGCTTTTCACAACTCATGCATAACAGAGCCCAAGGCTGGATTATCTATACTTTGTCTGCTCTTCACAACTCATGCATAACAGAGCCCAAGGCTGGATTATCTATACTTTGTCTGCTTTTCACAACTCATGCATAACAGAGCCCAAGGCTGGATTATCTATACTTTGTCTGCTCTTCACAACTCATGCATAACAGAGCCCAAGGCTGGATTATTTATACCTTGTCTGCTTTTCACAACTCATGCATAACAGAGCCCAAGGCTGGATTATCTATACTTTGTCTGCTTTTCACAACTCATGCATAACAGAGCCCAAGGCTGGATTATCTATACTTTGTCTGCTTTTCACAACTCATGCATAACAGAGCCCAAGGCTGGATTATCTATACTTTGTCTGCTTTTCACAACTCATGCATAACAGAGCCCAAGGCTGGATTATCTATACTTTGTCTGCTCTTCACAACTCATGCATAACAGAGCCCAAGGCTGGATTATCTATACTTTGTCTGCTTTTCACAACTCGTGCTTAACAGAGCCCGAGGCTGGATTATCTATACTTTGTCTGCTCTTCACAACTCGTGCTTAACAGAGACTAAGGCTGGATTATCTATACTTTGTCTGCTCTTCACAACTCGTGCTTAACAGAGCCCAAGGCTGGATTATCTATACTTTGTCTGCTTTTCACAACTCATGCTTAACAGAGACTAAGGCTGGATTATCTATACTTTGTCTGCTCTTCACAACTCATGCTTAACAGAGCCTAAGGCTGGATTATCTATACTTTGTCTGCTTTTCACAACTCATGCTTAACAGAGCCCAAGGCTGGATTATCTATACTTTGTCTGCTTTTCACAACTCGTGCTTAACAGAGACTAAGGCTGGATTATCTATACTTTGTCTGCTCTTCACAACTCATGCATAACAGAGCCCAAGGCTGGATTATTTATACTTTGTCTGCTTTTCACAACTCGTGCTTAACAGAGACTAAGGCTGGATTATCTATACTTTGTCTGCTCTTCACAACTCATGCATAACAGAGCCCAAGGCTGGATTATCTATACTTTGTCTGCTTTTCACAACTCGTGCTTAACAGAGACTAAGGCTGGATTATCTATACTTTGTCTGCTCTTCACAACTCGTGCTTAACAGAGACTAAGGCTGGATTATCTATACTTTGTCTGCTCTTCACAACTCATGCATAACAGAGCCCAAGGCTGGATTATCTATACTTTGTCTGCTTTTCACAACTCATGCATAACAGAGCCCAAGGCTGGATTATCTATACTTTGTCTGCTTTTCACAACTCATGCATAACAGAGCCCAAGGCTGGATTATCTATACTTTGTCTGCTTTTTACAACTCATGCATAACAGAGCCCAAGGCTGGATTATCTATACTTTGTCTGCTTTTCACAACTCATGCATAACAGAGCCCAAGGCTGGATTATCTATACTTTGTCTGCTTTTCACAACTCATGCATAACAGAGACTAAGGCTGGATTATCTATACTTTGTCTGCTTTTCACAACTCATGCTTAACAGAGCCCAAGGCTGGATTATTTATTCTTTGTCATTCATTTTCTTGATTAATTTTCACTATAGACCAACCATGAAGAGTCGGGCACAAATTGGAGCGATAGAATTCAACGCTCCAGAAATGTTGGAAGATATGCCTTTCACCGACAAGTGTGATGTCTGGGCAGCTGGTTGTATTTTGTATTTTATGATCACCGCTCAGTTGCCGGTGGGTGCTAGTTTACTCTCCATCAGCCTAAAATGTACAATCTGAGATTGCAAACATGAAAAATTAGGAGTTGTCTATTCATTTGTTTTTCTTTGAAAAGAGTAAAAAACTTCAAAAATACTCTAAAATTTGTGGAATATTTTACTATGGTGTTTTGTTGCAAACTCTTGTTGTTACGACATTTTGTTATTGTCGTGGTTTGCACCGGAGATGACAAATAAATACAAGAATGAAAATCATTGCATTTTAAACTTTTAACTAACATTTTGAATATGAGTTCTGATTTTTGAAGGGAATTGCTCAACTTTTAATAGCAATGGTCTTATGCACCATTGTAAGGCAGGTAAAAATTATAAACACTATAAAACATTGGATGCAAGCCTATTTTTTCGAATTTTTCTAAGCATTTATTAGATAATTTATTTTTGTTTTCTTGCTTGAACAAATAGATTAAAACTTAATACTTCACACCTTCACCCGAGTTTCATCTTAGAAATGTTATATTGCTATAATAGGTGTCAAGTTACCGTAACATACAAGCTCTGAATTAGTCCAATGTTTTGCCATTCTTTGTTTTTGGTGTTAACCTTCTCTTGTTACTAAAATATAATAATTTTGTTGGTCTGACTGAATGTTGAAGAAACTGCTGGATTTCTCATGGCTGTCAAGTTTGAGTTTTATAGTAATAACAATATAAGTCATCACAGCAATATCATGATTGTGCAATAGTTATTAGGTGTGCAGTGCTGGTTACGATTGAAATGTCGTGTAATAATAATAATAATGAACTGCGTTTTGTAACTGTATGAGTGATAAACACAAGAATGATGATAAAGTTATCTATTCAGCATTTGTGCTTAAAGTTTGTTTTCTCACATAATTTTTAAATATTTCTGCTGAAATTATTTAATTGGGCACTTTGCAAATCATTTTTCTGTTTAGTTTATGTATTAAAATTAGGTTTTTTTAATGTTTTCGACTCCTGCTCCTCATTTCAGACTACTCAGTAAATAGTCTTTTTAACGATTGTTGCTGTTTTGTGTGAGCAATTTATCTCATCAATGATTGAACATATCTGCTTAGCCTACTACAAGCAGAGGTCATGCAGAGGTCGTGTGTGTTTTTTTAGCAAGCAGTTGAAAGTTTGATGTCATTTTTGTTACCAATAATGACAATAATTAGGAATTAAACTCCAAACCTGTTGTTTACTGGTCAGGCATTCAGAGCACAAGGCCACGGCTGCTTTTTTCAACAAGTAGCTCTTATATATGGACATGAAAGATGAAAATGATATGTTATATCTCAAAGGTTCCTTTAGGCTTTTTACTGGTCAATAACATTGTCTATTGTTCTATCCGTAATCCACTTTCTTGTCAGTGACGTGTATGAGAGAGTCCTCTGACCAAATCCGGAAACCGATATGCTAGTTTCCAAACAAACAGCGTTCTATATGAGCTCTGGGCATCATGGGACTGCCCGTCTCATCATGGGCGCGCGAGGTACTTATCAGCTTTAGCAGGAGCGCAACAGCAATTGCAATCACCGACAATTGTGATGTCTGTGATTATAAAAAAAGTGGGCGTGGCCTCTTTGTTTGGAAACTAGAAGGCTCCATATACACGGTCACGCAACTCTCTCATACACGGCTCTGCTTCTTGTATGGCTCAAGTTTCGCAACCCGCTGACACATGTGCACCAGTTTATATATAAGCTAACATGAGCTTGAAATGTATTGAGTTAATATAGAAAGATATGATCATTTTGAGATCATAGCATTTGACATAATGCGTAATAACTAATAATGATGATAATTCGAAAAATAGAAGAGCAGGATGAATTGTTAGTAAAGGATATAGATATGTAGATCTATGTGGCTTAGCTTAGTAGGCTAGTGGTCTAGAGCGCCTTACTTGCACACAACAAGTTCAGGTTTAATTCCCAAAACGGCCACTGGTAGTAACAAAAAGGCATCCAATGTTAAATGGCTCTCTGCAACCGGGCATGTCTTTAGTCGTTGAGGTTTCCTTTCCAGCCAAGCTCACAGAGCCAATGTTTGTGCAACATACATTGGCTCTTAAAGCCTCTGCTTGCAGTACTCTAAGCAGACATCGTACTTGATCCTCGACAGATTGCTCCTCCCATTGGTCAATTTTGAGACTTGTTCTATTTTTGTCTCTGTTAAATATAAACATTCTACATATCACTAGTGATGGTGAATTCTGACTGGTTCAGCTCAGCTAGTCAGAATTCAACCAGTGATGGCTGAGGTTCTTCAAAATTGGAGAAAGCAAAGTTTAGGCGCTTGGATTATTTTCTTTAGCGTTATTATATTTGTGGCGCTTTTTCTGCCGTTTAATAAATAAAATAAAGCATTTGGAATCACAACAGGTTATGATAATTAAAGTAGGGTTCGTTAAACAATGTTTTAATTCGTCAAATTTGACAAGGCTAAAATGTTAAAGAACACGCGCTATGTGCTTAATCGTATTTTGTCTTTGTACAGTTTCAAGGCAGTATTTTAGCACTGTCTAGGGCGATTGGAGCGGCAAACTACAAACCCATACCTGCGAGTGTGGACGAGGAACTGAGGGACACAGTAGCCTGGCTTCTCACACCTGACCCAAAGTAATTCAATTTCATATTCTTACCTTCAAACTTCTTATATTCAAAGCTGTGAATCTACACAAGTTATACTCCCTATTGGAGTGGAAATGGTTAAAATTGACTCACTAAGTATCCTGTTTATGCACTTGTCTAATTCCTGCATGAACTAATTATTATCATTTACTAGGTGAATACCCGACGTTGCACGGGTAATAAAATAATGATGCAATGAATTTGAGTAACTTATCTGGTATGTTAGTACCTTAAGCTAATTTAAATCTTGCCTATAATAGGAACCGTGTGTGAAGCCAGCTTAATAATCGTTACGTTACACATAATCATCAAGCGTGCTAGTAATAATCAATAGGATGTTTTCAAGAGTGAATATTTTAACCAATGTAATGACTATGGGCGTAATTAATCTATTACATTGCAAATAGCCCGTGTGACTTAGAGGGTTAGCTCGCCGGTCTGCACTAGAGTTGCCCCGATTTCAATATCGGAATCAGTATCGGTGCCGATATGGGTGTTAAGTATCTGAATCGGTATCGGTCGACGTTTTCTTTAAAAATCGGAAACTTCAGATACTTTTTACAGATGAACTATTTAGCAGAAATCCGTATTTAGGCCTGCTACACTAATAAAAAATCATCAGCTGCAAGTTCCTTACTTTTGCCTAATGAATTCCTGGCATGTCACAATCTATTTCATGTCTATAGCCTAATAAACATCCACACAGCTGAGAAATATTTTGGCTTTAGTCAGGACGTAATCACAAAGTGCGGTATTTCCCAGTTACAGCGATATGATTTATTGCAGTCAACCACGAACAAGAGAACAATAATGAGAAACAAGAATGCGGTGTAATGTTTCTAATTGCTAGCATTACGAAAGTAATTTGAGCAGTCGATGCACAAAGTTTATCTATCTCTCTCTCTTGATCCTGACGATATGTTGTATCGTTTGTATCGCATAAAATAACCTCAGTGGCTTATCGGTATTTAGCCTGTCCTGCATCATCTGTGGCAAGTGAGTCCTTCAGTATGACTGGCTACATCCATAGTTATTGAAGATAAAGACGACTCAGTGAGAGAATTGAATCACTAACGGTAATTAAAAGACACATTTATCCGCACGTTAAACTTGTACAGGCGCAGCAGTTTGTTCAGCAGTAGAAGAGAGACTTCATGATCACAGAGAAAGCTGTACTACTAACAGTAATTACCATTATTAATAACAGATTTCAAGAAACATGGACTGTTTTGTTACTAGATGCACCGTATGTCAGTATGTGAATATACATGTATATACATGTATATCTTTTTTCCATAAATACAAACATATAAATACATCAATATTTATATTTTCTTTGCATTCTATTTATATTTGCATAATAAAATTAACAATGATATATGCAACACATAAGATCTGAATCGGTATCTGAATCGGATTATTTTTCAATAAGAATCGGTATATCGAATCGGTATCTGAATCGGCTGTTGAAATTTGAATCGGGGCATCTCTAGTCTGCACACCTGGAGGTTTCGAGTTTAAATCTAGTGTGAAGCAAATTTTCATCCTTAAAACTTTATCGCTATAACTGGACATAAATTAATAATTATGTCCAGTTATTACATAATTACAGGCGGCAGAATAATTACAGACGGCAGACAAACACTGAGATTTATATATAATATATATTATAATTATATAATAGGTTACTCAGTTGTTTGACTTTTGAGATACTTCAAATATATCATTAATGAAAAATCTTACAAGCTCACAATAATGACAACGATTATCTGACAGCGATTATGATAAGCCTACAGTTTGAAATTATTTTAGTGTTTGATTTATAAAATGACTACTGAATGCCTGGCGCTTTCCGGGTAATAATAAAGCCTTTAAACGAAAAATATATTTTTATTTAACATAATGTGTCGCGGTCATAGAAACCATGATTAAGTCGCAAATCATGAAGCTGAGTTATCCGACTTTGAAGTTTCACCAACTGATTAATGTAATATTGGTAACGATTTTTGTAACACGTGCATCTGGACCAATCAAAGAGTGATCTTTCTGAATCTGAAGTCAGTTTAGCTGATAGAAGTCTTTAACCCTCGGAAAAACCCAATTAAAACCATTGCTATGCTAAATAGGAAGTACTGAAAAATGGCGTCTGATAAATATAATCATTTCTGTTTTGCCGATTTTAAAGATAACTCTGACATTTTGGACACTTTTAATCAGTACTTTGGTATTCCAACTGGTGTCAAAAAGCAGTGAAAGTAAAGGGAATTACGATGATATTTTCCTAACGAATCTTACAAGATTATTGCAATATTTAATTGTAAGAATAATTATTCGATTTTATATGATTGTTATCAGATTTAATTATAAGAATAATTATTCGAAGATCGAAGGATATAGTGACCAATGATGTGCAATATGTTACTGTTGTTATTTTTCTAAGGATTTTGTTGATTTGGCTGTGCCCGATATCGCAATACTACCAAGCCGTTTTTAATATCTGCAAAATTAAGTAATACATTTCTTATAAATATACAGCTATTTCTAGGACAACCAGCTAAAATCTGTTTGGATTTTTAAATTCAACATAATCTTTTGGCTATAAATACAGTAATCTAGATAAATATCACAACTTCTTGATATTGGTTGCTATGACGTTTTGAAATGTAAACAAAATTTGTGCATTGGTTTTCGTTTCTCAAACTTTAACACCAGTTTTCTCAGAACTATGTTTTTGCACTCATGGTAAACGTGCATTCAGTTTATTGACCATAAAATCTGCTGTAATTAAGCTTGAATCAAATTTTTTTTTGCAAAATAACTGTGAGAATTTTTTCCTTCTGCTAATGTAGATAACTCTAAATCTTACAATCCTGACTTAACCATGGTTTCTTTGATCATGACCCATATGCAACATTTACGATTCTTAATGTTTAAACTTCATATCATGATAAAAGGGTTTTTTGTGCAGTTCAAATGAATTAGGAGAAAAAAGAAACCAACTGTAAAGGTTTTGAAACTTTTTTAAACAACTGTAATTTTTAAATTTTATATCATGAAAGAAGTGTTTTGTTGTAAGAAATTAGGAGAAAAAAATGAAACTCTAAAGGTGTTTAAATTTAAATGTTAAATTATTAGCAAGTAATGGCTAAATATAGTCTGTTTTGTTACGATTACAATGAAAAGTTATTTGGTATACAACAGGGATTACGTGTATGTCACAATTTTCATACCATTTCCATAATTCATTTTCATATTATTTCCATAACATTTCCATAATTAATTTCCATATTATTTCCATTTCCATAACATTTCCATAATTCACTTCCATATTATTTCCATTTCCATAACATTTCCATATTTCTAAAATAAAGTTTCCATATCCATTTCCATAAAATTATGGAAATATTTATGTTTATGGAAAAGATATGGAAAAGTAAACATCTCCATAATATGTTTAGGGATCCCTGGTATACACTTATATTACTTGAGTTTGTTTCAGTGTTGGCATCATTGTGTATCATATCAAATATCAAAAATCGCACCATATATCGTATAGACGTATAGAGTAGTATAGAAACTCATAGTAATTTTCTAATGCAATAACTTTCTGGTAAAAATCATCGAAATCATCATCATTAAAAAACAGTAACAAAACAATATGGTAACCTTGGTAACTATAGTTACCTACAATAACTTTAGTGCATTTTGTGGTTATGATCTGCAAGAAAATGTAACATTACAATGTACTACGTAGAGAGTTCTTACTTTTGAGACAGACGCGTAACATAAACGCTGAATTTAACTTAAATGAATTTAGCTTACTAAACACATACTTGAAGGAAATTTTAGTACATAGTGTTTAGTAAACTTTTAACTAAAATTTTATCACTTTTCTTTTTTTACCATAACGGAATCGCAAACAAATAACACATAACAATCGCCGAAGTCTAATTCTAAGAGAAATTATTGTTGATATCGTATGATGGAAAACAAATTTGTCCTAGTATGGCGAGGACGAAAAAGCATCATTTCATAGTCAGGCTAAAAAATATTTTATAACGGGGGCATCATAACGCGTGGGCCCAATTTATCAATTAATACGTCATTTAGCGTGTGCAATTGAGAAAAGGGTATACGGTATATGATAAGAGTGATAGAATGCTAAGGACTGTGTAGCTCAGTGGTTAAATGCTTGTAGTTAGAAACTTGCGGTTGCAATCTCGGTGAGTTCAAATCTGGCACGAAGCGAGCTTTTCATTTCAATATTTTAATAGTTATAGCCGCACAGACCGATTCACAGAATCACAGATGACAACACACAAACTGTGAGATTATAGACATGTATATACAATGTAGATGATAGGAACATCATTACATCAGTTAAGTGTGCTGATAGGAATCTATGAGTCCTCTGCCTTGTTACGCCGTTTTTCACATTTATTAAAAGTGAGTACATGACAAAGGAATGTTTTAGAGAGAGACCAAACATCACTCAGGTTTTATCCAGCAATCGGCTAAAGAAAAGACTTGAACCATCAATAAGACTGGCTCAAACCTATGGATATTCCGTGAAGAGTCAGTTTGTATTCTATACTAGTATACAAGCAGTCTAGTGTGCAGATAATAAATATCTGTGCAGTTATTCTTGAATGTGGTTGATCAGTGGAGTTGGTGTTCAATGTCATGAGTTCAAATCCTAATTGATCATTTTTTTCAACCTCTAACCATGGCTTGTGACAGACGGATGGACACAGTTATTATTACAGTAAAACTTTACTATAATAAGATGTGTGATGCTGCATGCTTAGAGTCTTTATAAGTCTGTTTAGGAAATGATTCTATTGAAGCTAGAGCATAGAACAATGCAAAGATTGCGTGGCATGATTCCTACTATTCAATTGTACATGTATTTACAATAGAACTGGCTGTGCCACCCGGCGTTGCCCGGGTAATAGAAGAGTCTTTGGACAGAAAATTGATTTGTATTTAACATATAACAACATTTGCCATTCTAACTTTCAAACTACATATCATGAGAAAAGTGTTTTGTCTTATAAACAATGAGAAGTAGTGAAAGTTGCTCGCTATTAGCCAGTTTAATAATGTGAGCGAACAGCTTCTCGTGACGTTATGCTATAATCCGCGTCATACAGCAAAGCAGTTAGGTATTTGCTCTCATATAATGACTTATATTGGCAAGCTAGCAATTCGATTTCCGTAGTCTATTGGGTAGGGCGTCAGACTGGTGAACGGCAGGATCGGAGATCAAATTTTCTTCAGTATGGAATATTTATTCCAAGATTCTAAGATCTATAGCTGGACAATCAATCCTACAAATACGCATATGACAAACTTTGAGAAATATATATACATATATATATATAATATATATATATAGAATAGTAGGAGCATCTTGGCTAGCCTGGATTACAGTTCTGTATAACTGCAGTTTCAGCAGCCATAGCCTTATAATCTCATACAGAGGTCAAAAGATTAAACCACAGGCTAGATAACTCGCTCAACACTAATCAAAGTAGCAGCCTGGTGGGTTTAATGATACATTTGATGAATAGCAGTAAATAATGTTTTTCTATATTTAAAACAAATATGATGATTACTTGATATACTTGGTCAAAAAAAGATTTTTATAGTTTTAAACGGCCTTTTTCAATTTCTTTAATTCATATTAAAAGCTGTGTCCGTCTATTCGGCTGTATGAATTCAGGGTTTGAGGTATAAAAGATCATTTCATACTGGATTCGAGCTCCTAACGTTCATCTAGGTAGGCCGACACCCTAAAACCTGCACTAATCAATCTCTGACATCTGTCTAGTTTTTTCGTTAGCATTTTGTTCGAATCGTTTGCTGAACTTTTTTATTTCGTTTACAGTAACCAGTATCTAGAATTTAGTAATTATAGCCTGTGTTTACAGTAATCATGTCTAGAATATGGTAATTATATCCTGTGTTTACAGTAACCAGTGTCTAGAATATGGTAATTATAGCCTGTGTTTACAGTAACCAGTGTCTAGAATATGGTAATTATAGCCTGTGTTTACAGTAATCAGTGTCTAGAATATGATAATTATAGCCTGTGTTTACAGTAACCAGTGTCTAGAATATGGTAATTATAGCCTGTGTTTACAGTAACCAGTGTCTAGAATATAGTAATTATAGCCTGTGTTTACAGTAATCGGTGTCTAGAATATAGTAATTATAGCCTGTGTTTACAGTAACCAGTGTCTAGAATATGGTAATTATAGCCTGTGTTTACAGTAACCCGTGTCTAGAATATAGTAATTATAGCCTGTGTTTACAGTAATCAGTGTCTAGAATATGGTAATTATAGCCTGTGTTTACAGTAATCAGTGTCTAGAATATGGTAATTATAGCCTGTGTTTACAGTAACCAGTGTCTAGAATATGGTAATTATAGCCTGTGTTTACAGTAACCAGTGTCTAGAATATAGTAATTATAGCCTGTGTTTACAGTAACCAGTGTCTAGAATATAGTAATTATAGCCTGTGTTTACAGTAATCGGTGTCTAGAATATAGTAATTATAGCCTGTGTTTACAGTAACCAGTGTCTAGAATATGGTAATTATAGCCTGTGTTTACAGTAACCAGTGTCTAGAATATAGTAATTATAGCCTGTGTTTACAGTAACCAGTGTCTAGAATATGGTAATTATAGCCTGTGTTTACAGTAACCAGTGTCTAGAATATAGTAATTACAGCCTGTGTTTACAGTAACCAGTGTCTAGAATACGGTAATTATAGCCTGTGTTTACAGTAATCAGTGTCTAGAATATGGTAATTATAGCCTGTGTTTACAGTAACCAGTGTCTAGAATATGGTAATTATAGCCTGTGTTTACAGTAACCAGTGTCTAGAATATGGTAATTATAGCCTGTGTTTACAGTAACCAGTGTCTAGAATATGGTAATTATAGCCTGTGTTTACAGTAACCAGTGTCTAGAATATAGTAATTATAGCCTGTGTTTACAGTAATCGGTGTCTAGAATATAGTAATTATAGCCTGTGTTTACAGTAACCAGTGTCTAGAATATGGTAATTATAGCCTGTGTTTACAGTAACCAGTGTCTAGAATATAGTAATTATAGCCTGTGTTTACAGTAACCAGTGTCTAGAATATGGTAATTATAGCCTGTGTTTACAGTAACCAGTGTCTAGAATATAGTAATTATAGCCTGTGTTTACAGTAATCAGTGTCTAGAATATGGTAATTATAGCCTGTGTTTACAGTAATCAGTGTCTAGAATATGGTAATTATAGCCTGTGTTTACAGTAACCAGTGTCTAGAATATGGTAATTATAGCCTGTGTTTACAGTAATCAGTGTTTAGAATATAGTAATTATAGCCTGTGTTTACAGTAACCAGTGTCTAGAATATAGTAATTACAGCCGGTGTTTACAGTAACCAGTGTCTAGAATACGGTAATTATAGCCTGTGTTTACAGTAACCAGTGTCTAGAATATGGTAATTATAGCCTGTGTTTACAGTAACCAGTGTCTGGAATATGGTAATTATAGCCTGTGTTTACAGTAATCAGTGTCTAGAATATAGTAATAATAGCCTGTGTTTACAGTAACCAGTGTCTAGAATATAGTTATTATAGCCTGTGTTTACAGTAACCAGTGTCTAGAATATGGTAATTATAGCCTGTGTTTGCAGTAACCAGTGTCTAGAATATAGTAATTATAGCCTGTGTTTACAGTAACCAGTGTCTAGAATATGGTAATTATAGCCTGTGTTTACAGTAACCAGTGTCTGGAATATGGTAATTATAGCCTGTGTTTACAGTAACCAGTGTCTAGAATATGGTAATTATAGCCTGTGTTTACAGTAACCAGTGTCTAGAATATGGTAATTATAGCCTGTGTTTACAGTAACCAGTGTCTAGAATATGGTAATTATAGCCTGTGTTTACAGTAACCAGTGTCTAGAATATGGTAATTATAGCCTGTGTTTACAGTAACCAGTGTCTAGAATATAGTAATTATAGCCTGTGTTTACAGTAACCAGTGTCTAGAATATGGTAATTATAGCCTGTGTTTACAGTAACCAGTGTCTAGAATATAGTAATTATAGCCTGTGTTTACAGTAACCAGTGTCTAGAATATGGTAATTATAGCCTGTGTTTACAGTAACCAGTGTCTAGAATATGGTAATTATAGCCTGTGTTTACAGTAACCAGTGTCTAGAATATGGTAATTATAGCCTGTGTTTACAGTAACCAGTGTCTAGAATATGGTAATTATAGCCTGTTTTTAAACTACTGCTCCATTAATACTACTTACAGGCTTCCCCTCCCGGTTGAAGGTATTTCCTAGCTTGCGTACTTAATTCGACTTGCAGCAATCATTTCTTAACCAAATGATTTTGCTCTACAATTGTTTGTATAAAGCTACAGCTATATGCATATTTGCTCTACAAGTGTTTGTATAAAGCTACAGCTATATGCATATTTGCTCTACAAGTGTTTGTATAAAGCTACAGCTATATGCATATTTGCACTACAATTGTTTGTATAAAGCTACAGCTATATGCATATTTGCACTACAAGTGTTTGTATAAAGCTACAGCTATATGCATATTTGCTCTACAAGTGTTTGTATAAAGCTACAGCTATATGCATATTTGCACTACAAGTGTTTGTATAAAGCTACAGCTATATGCATATTTGCGCTACAAGTGTTTGTATAAAGCTACAGCTATATGCATATTTGCACTACAAGTGTTTGTATAAAGCTACAGCTATATGCATATTTGCTCTACAAGTGTTTGTATAAAGCTACAGCTATATGCATATTTGCACTACAATTGTTTGTATAAAGCTACAGCTATATGCATATTTGCACTACAAGTGTTTGTATAAAGCTACAGCTATATGCATATTTGCTCTACAAGTGTTTGTATAAAACTACAGCTATATGCATATTTGCACTACAATTGTTTGTATAAAGCTACAGCTATATGCATATTTGTACTACAAGTGTTTGTATAAAGCTACAGCTATATGCATATTTGCACTACAAGTGTTTGTATAAAGCTACAGCTATATGCATATTTGCTCTACAAGTGTTTGTATAAAGCTACAGCTATATGCATATTTGCACTACAAGTGTTTGTATAAAGCTACAGCTATATGCATATTTGCACTACAAGTGTTTGTATAAAGCTACAGTTGTATCCTTAATCCTTTCATCATCACTCTTCCCTTTATTGCTACTGCTATTCGGTGGTTTCATAGTCGATAAATCTGACAGCCAAAAACCCCTTAATTTGATCGCATCGCACCAGAATAAACTTCACTTGTATTATGTATGTGTTACTGATGTTCCCCATTCGCTTGTAAAGGTTTCATGCTTTTGCAGGTGGTTCGCTTCAAGATCGTAATGGAAGTCGCTGCAATCCAAACCATTATCAAAACATCCAGGATAACAGATTGCGGTTTTCAGGAATTATGGAGGTAGACCATCACGTTGCAGTGAAAACATTGTTGCCTTGTTTTGTTTGGCTTTGAATGTTGGAACATAATAGGATTGTTTATACTGATGAGGTAGTCAAATGCAATTTTCCAGCTTGGCTGATATATATATATATATATACAGTATATATAGATAAACTAGCTGTGCTACCCGACATTGCCCGGGTAATAAAAAAGTTTTTGATCAGAAAATTTATTTGTATTTAACATATAACAACATTTGCCATTCTAACTTTCAAACTACATATCATGAGGAAAATGTTTTGTGCAGGTCAAATAAATTTGAAAAAATAAAATAACTATGTAAAGGTTTAGATGTAAATGTGAAATAATTAGCAAGTAGTAGCTAAATTAAGTAGGCTTTGGTTACATTAACAATAAAAAATGATTCGGTAGTGAAACAATTAATACAAACTGAGAAAACAAAATGAAAATTCTGAATATGTAGAAATAATAATAACTTAATAATAATAATTCTTGCATAGAAGTAAGTGTGTGTGTGTGCGGGGTGTGGTGTGGTTTGTGTGTGGTGTGGTTTGTCTGTGTGGTGTCTGTGTGGTGTGTGTGTGTGGTGTGTATGATGTGTATGTGTGTGGTGTGGTGTGTGTGTGTGTGTGTATTAAAACGTTACTGTCCCACCAAAAGCTATCCATCAAAACTTTGAATACGATGATACGGAGACAATATAATTGTCCGCGTGAGAAGAATTGGCCTTGACCCCAGATATAGTAATTGAACCTTACGACAAAATTTTCTTAACAGTGGCATTGTAACGCGTTGCCGCATCGGTAAAATAATCAGTGTGCACTATAGCTGGACGCACCTACAGACGATATATGACCAACTTTGATAAATACATGTATATATATATATTCTAAATGAATGCCCGGCGTTGCCCTGGTAATAAAAAGTCTTTGGATAGAAAGTTTATTCAACATATACAACATTTACCATTCTAACCTTTAAACTTCACAACTTCAGAAAAGTTTTTTGTGCAGTTCAAATAAATTAAGAAAACACATAAAGTAACTGTAAAGGTTTTCAAACTTTCTCAAACATCTACAACTTTTAAATTTCATATCATGAAAAAAGTGTTTTGTTGAAATAAATCAGGTAAAAAATAAAACTGTAAAGATGTTTAAATGTAAATATAAAATGGTCAGCCGGTAATAGCTTACTATAGTCTGTTTCGCTACAATTACAATGAGAAGTTATTTGGTATACAATTATATGATTTTAATTCGTTCCAGTGTTGGCATCGTAAAGCAAAAATATCGTAGAGTGGTATAGAAACCCATAATAATTATCTAATGCAAACAACTGGTAAAAATCATCAAAATGAATATCATTAAAAATTGGTAATGAAACAATGTATTTACCTTAGTAACTATAGTTACCAACAATAACTTTAGTGTATTTAGTGGTTATGATTTGCAGAAGAATGTAACAGTACAATGTACTACTTGCAGTATGTACCGTGGGGAGTTCATACTTTCGAGACAGATGTGTAACATAAATGTCGAATCTAACTTAGATGAATTTACATGTAGCTTATTTAACTAAACACTTACTTTTTAAGTTTTAGTAAGTATTTTAATAAACTTCAAACATTTCACAGAAGTTTTATCACCGATCTGTTTGCGAATCCGCTTTTACCATAATGAATAACGCTAAACTGAGATGGCGAGCTACGCATTTCTCTTTCCGATGTTGTGTGAGGTATTTCGGCGAATAGCTTATTGCCATTTTGGTTATTTTGTCGTAATCAGTACAATAATTGCCAAACTTTAATTTCGAGAGAAATTTTTGTTGATGTCGTATGGTGGAAAGCAAATTTGCTCTAGTATGGCGAGGACAAAAAAGCATTGTGTTTCATAGTTGGGCGAAAAATATTTTATACCAGTACCGTAATCCACGTATCAATTAGTAAGTCATTTAGCGTGTGCAATCGGGAAAGGGTAAGAGTATATAGTAAGAGCGATAGAATTGCAAGAATTGCATAGCCTTGTGGTTAGATGCGCTTTTACAAACTTACGGGTGCAATCCTTGTGAGTTCAAATCCAACATGAAGCGAGCATATCATTCCAAGATCTTAACAGCTATAGCTGGACAGACGGGTAATGACAGATGAAAAGCTTTGCGATTTATGTATATATATAATTATATTACAGAAAAGTTGAATGGTTGAAACATTTGCATTAAATCTTTTGGGTGAAAATTTTGCAGTTTTATTTTTTTTAAATAACTCGACAAAAGAAATCTCACACGTGATTTCATATTTTTAGTTCAAAGGTTGACTTGCAACAAAGTTTACATTGCAGTTATTTAGTACCAAAAGATTCACGATGTCTTACTCTGCTGTGTTGTAGGTGCAAAATATGTGGAAGTATGATTACAAGCTCTTACAAGCTCAAAAACGAACAATTAATCCAAGCCATCACGAAAACGCTGTAGATTGGAATTCCTTTCCAAAATGGCTCAAATGGGACGTAGTTGAACACAATGGCTTCTGTTTACACTTTGACGCAACCCCAATCATCAAAATATTTTCACAAATCTACTTCACGCATTGAATAAAACCATGTCTATTGTCCTTACGCGTCTATTTCATCATCATTGTAATGCTGTCATTTTGAGCTCTGATATCTCAAAGCCTACTGTTACAATTCATTTAATTTTTTAACCTTAGCTTGAAGGAATGCATATCATTCTCTGATAAATATGACTAGCCCGTTGGTCACCTGTGATAGTCGAAAAATGCTGCAAAAATTGTTCGCACTATTTGGCAAGAAGTATGGGCCACATGATCAGATTACGGCTATATGATTAGACTAAACTGAAGCGAAACTGTAAAGTAACGAGCATCTACATTTGATAAGGGCTTGTTAGTAGAACCCGAAGTGTTTGCCATAAACTAGTGCTATGAAACATTTTATATTGAGCCTTTTATTGGCCTTTAATTTCACGTGGTAACGTCAAGTGTCAAGACAATAACCACGATGTTTGAATACGTCATCGAAATATAGAGATTCCAAACTATGGAGTTTTCGTGATGGCTGCGATTAAATGTTAGTTTTGAGCTTTTAAGAGCTTGTAATCACATTTCCACATATTTTGCACCTACAACACAGCAGAGTAAGACGTGGTGAACCTTTTGATACCAAATAACTGTAATGTAAATTTTGTTGCAAGTCAACCTTTAAATTTGAAATTCTATTTTATTCAATATAAGTTCATAAATTGTCAAATATATATTATTTTTAGGGTTATCCATTGTCCTGTAAATTTCCATTAATGTCTGCTAAAAACCGAAGCTCTCTAATAAGAATTCGTTGTATTTATCACGTTTATTAAAACGTGGTCGAACATTCTTTGAATGTAACGCAGGTTTCGTAGATACAAAGTTTGGTGAACAATTGTCAATCTGGCTTTTTCGTTCAAACAGATATAACAATAAATTTGACGGGTACTTGAGAATTTAGAATCTAAATTAAAATTTCAAAAATTTAAAAGTTTGAACTTTCCAATTCTCTTAATATTGGACACTTTACTACTTGTCTGTCTTTTTCTTATGAGCTTTTTCAACTATGATCAAATTTTGTCGATTTTCATCTTTAAACCTCCTGGCACACCTAAATCAACAAACGAAATCTCAAATGATAGAAAATTATCTATACCTTCTGATAAAATTTTGTAAAACTTGACCTGAGTGACCTTTTATCTGTAAAAGTAACTATCTTTTCATCTCAATCACTATGTTTCGATGACGCACAGGATTCGATAATTTGAGCCAATCCGCAAGTTAACAGCATAATGGAAATGGCATAAATCCGCAAACAAAGCGATTTTTGCGATTCGCAAAACTTTATCGAATCCATTATGCTTGCGAATATTGGAAACAGCCCTTGCGAATGATGCGCATTAAAATACCAAGCCAGCTAGTCAATTTTAAACATTTACAATACTTTGTTGTCCTTTTTCCATTGAGTTTCATGCTTTTGCGTCGCTAACTGCGTCGCTTATTATCAACTTATAGCGTACAATTCCTTACCTTTTGTCAACAAGGCGCTAGAGTCAATCCGCATCATGCAGATGTACATAGAAACACTTAATTTGCACGGTAACGCGACCTGTGCACAACTCGAATCCACATGATGCGCTTCATGCATGTCATGGAAACAAAGTGTATGTGACTGATTCTCATTTGGTCATTTGGTTGTTTGTATTCTTGATATTCTGTAGTCTGTATTCTTGATATTCTGTATTCTTGATATATTGTAGTCTTGTATTCTTGTATTCTTCATTTGTATTCTTGATACAAGGTCATCTGTCACTAGAAGAAAATTGAGTTTGTTCTGTTGTACAGATCCTGACGGATGACTTGTTTCAGCGGATGTCAGGTATGGGCTTGAAGAAGCTGCCAGTACCTTTAGGGGTGAGCAATACACTGTCTATGTTTGCTGCCTGATTGGATTTAACGTGGCTTCTGCTTAGCTGACCTTTGACTGTCACTTGACCTCATAGAAGCATCATAGGTTGTCTGAATAATTAGCAAAGGGAAAAACTTGAAAAATATAACCGAAACAGTGGTTTTAACTAGAGATGCCCCGATTCTAATGTCACCAGCCGATTCAGATACCGATCCGATATACCGATTCTTATTGAAAAATAAGCTGATTCAGATACCAATTCAGATTTTTTGTGTTGCATAGATGGTTGCTATTTTTATTATGTAAATATAAATATAATGCAAAGAAAATATAAATATTGATGTATTTATTTGTTTGTATTTATGGAAAAAAGATATACATGTATATATATTCACATACTGACATACCGTGCATCTAGTAACGAAACAGTCCATGTTTTTTGAAATCTGTTATTAATAATGGTAATTACTGTTAGTAGTACAGCTTTCTCTGTGATAATGAAGTCTCTCTTCTACTGCTGAACGAACTGCTGCGCCTGTACAAGTTTAGAGCAAATAAATGTTTCTTTTAATTACTGTTAGTGATTCAATTCTCTCAGTGAGACGTCTTTATCTTCTATCACGATCGATGTAGCCAGTTGTACTGAAGAAGGACTCGCTTGCCACACATGATGGAGGACAGGCTAAATACCGATAAGCCACTGAGGTTATTTTGTGCGATACAAACTATACATCATATCGTCAGGATCAAGAGAGAGAGAGATAGATAACCTTATGCATCGACTGCTCAAATTATTTTCGTTATGCTAGTAAATAGAAACATTACATCGCATTCTTGTTTCTCATCATTGTTCTCTTGTTCGTGATTGGCTGCAATAAATCATATCGCTGTAATTGGGAAATACCGCACTTTGTGATTACGCCCTGACTAAAGCCAAAAGATTCCTCAGCTGTGTGGATGTTTATTAGGCTATATACATGAAATAGATTGTGTAACAGGCCTGGAATTCATTAGGTAAAAGTAAGGAGCTTGCAGCTGATGATTTTTTATTAGTGTAGCAAGCTAAAATAGTTTTAGTTAGTTAGTTATTAGTTTTCCGCTAAATAGTTGAGCTGTAAAAAGTATCAAAATTTTCCGATTTTTTAAGAAACGATCGGCCGATACCGATTCAGATACTTAACACCCATATCAGCACCGATACCGATTCCGATATTAAAATCGGGTCAACTCTAGTTTCAACTGTCATTCAAAATTATATCTGATAATCAGATCTGTGGTGATCTACGTAAGTTTCACTTGCTCATGTTTTCATATGCGCATATGAAAACATGCATATGACAGTATACACCCGCATGTTTTCATATACGCATGTTTTCATATGCGTACGTATACTGTTATACGCGCACGTATACTGTCATACGTGCACGTATACTGTCATACGTGCACGTATACTGTCATACACACACGTATACTGTCATACGCACATGTACAATGTTATACACGCACATATACTGTCATGCGCACGTATACTGTCATACGCGCATGTATACTGTCATACGCGCACGTATACTGCCATACGCGCACGTACACTGCCATACGCGCGCGTATACTGTCATATGTGCATGTATACTGTCATACAAGCACGTATACTGTCATAAGCGCACGTATGCTGTTATACGCACACATATACTGTTATACGCGCACATATACTGTTATACGCGCACATATACTGTTATACGCGCACATATACTGTCATATGCGCACGTATACTGTCATATGTGCACGTATATTGTCAAGACATTAATGGCAAGCAGCCTTTGGTCTCCCAATTTGAAACTTTTATTCAAGTGTTTTGTAATTTGGAGAGCAAATGAAATACTAGGACAGAACCCTTTCTGTCCTTTCAAAAGATATACAATATTATACGAAATGAAAGGTCGATAGGTTACAACAGGCTCAGCTCATAATTTAGCATAGTTGTATGAAAGGTAGAACCATCAGTTCATGGTGTTGTACAGTTGTATGACAGATAATAATCATCAATTTATGGTGTTGTACAGTTGTAGGACAGATAATAATCATCAATTTATGTTGTTGTACAGTTGTATGACAGATAATAATCATCAATTTATAGTGTTGTACAGTTGTATGACAGATAATAATCATCAATTTATGGTGTTGTACAGTTGTAGGACAGATAATAATCATCAATTTATGGTGTTGTACAGTTGTATGACAGATAATAACAATCAATTTATGGTGTTTTTACAGTTGTAGGACAGATAATAATCATCAATTTATGGTGTTGTACAGTTGTAGGACAAATAATAATCATCAATTTATGGTGTTGTACAGTTGTATGACAGATAATAATCATCAATTTATGGTGTTGTACAGTTGTAGGACAGATATTAATCATCAATTTATGGTGTTGTACAGTTGTAGGACAGATATTAATCATCAATTTATGGTGTTGTACATTTGTAGGACAGATAATTATCATCGATTTATGGTGTTGTACAGTTGCATGACAGATAATAATCATCAATCTATGGTGTTGTACTGTTGTATGACAGATAATAATCATCAATTTATGGTGTTGTACAGTTGTAGGACAGATAATAATCATCGATTTATGGTGTTGTACAGTTGTAGGACAGATAATAGTCATCAATTTATGGTGTTGTACAGTTGTAGGACAAATAATAATCATCAATTTATGGTGTTGTACAGTTGTAGAACAGATAATAATCATCAATTTATGTTGTTGTACAGTTGTATGACAGATAATAATCATCAATTTATGGTGCTGTACAGCTGTAGGACAGATAATAATCATCAATTTATGGTGTTGTACAGTTGTATGACAGATAATAATCATCAATTTATGGTGTTGTACAGTTGTAGGACAGATAATAATCATCAATTTATGGTGTTGTACAGTTGTATGACAGATAATAATCATCAATTTATGGTGTTGTACAGTTATAGGACAGATATTAATCATCAATTTATGGTGTTGTACAGTTGTATGACAGATAATAATCATCAATTTATGGTGTTGTACAGTTGTATGACAGATAATAATCATCAATTTATGGTGTTGTACAGTTGTAGGACAGATATTAATCATCAATTTATGGTGTTGTACAGTTGTATGACAGATAATAATCATCAATTTATGGTGTGGCACTGTTTTTCCCTTGAAAGCTAACTTGAAATGTTGCCAATCGCATTTGAAAATGTCACGTTTACCAAGCTAACAATTGGGTTGTTCTATTGCCAGCCTCGAGTTGACCCGACCTTTGACAATCCTGGTACAGTTATCTTTGCAACTCCCGACTGGAAGAGATGTAGGAACTTGCTTGTGCTCATCCATGGCAGTGGTCAAGTCAAAGTCGGCCAGTGGGCCCAAAAGTTAGTCGCAGGGTTCATTTACTGCAAAACTGATAAACTTTACGTCTGTTTTTTACCTGTACGTTTTTCAAGATCCTTTTAGAAACTAGGCATGTATTTTGGTCGCTCTGTATGTTGCTAGTAAACCTACAGTTTGGTAAGATATAACAAGCTATGAGTCATTATATTGTATATACTTTATGTTATATAATCTTTGTGTCGTTATATTGTATATATTACCCTACACTTTCAAGATAACTGACTAACCCAGTGGCGCAATATGTTATAGAAGAATGGTGTATTCGAACTCACTGGAATCGGGAACACAACTCCCATATATTAGGAAAGCCCTTGCCAATGACTATGAACTTTTGATTCTTAATTGCAATGACTACAAACCAGTGACGGTAAGAGAGTTTGTGTTTCTCGGATTTGATGTCAATATACGCATTTCCTCTTGTGCGCTTTCATAGCAAAGGCCATATTCAAGGTGAAAGTGAAACGATGCAGTGGGTATAATAAAAGTAGACCTGATGCTAATAATAGAGTAGGCAAATAGCAGAGCAGGTAATTAATAATTATTGCTGTGATTGTAATTAACAACTCAAGTCGTTGTCTATGTTTCCATGACGCGCATGACTCGCATCGTGCGTATTTGGAGTTGTGCCATGTTGCATTACCATGCAAATTAATTGTTTCTATAGACATTCGCATGATACGGATTGATTCTGGCGCGTTGTTTAAAAAGGTAAGGAATTGTATGCGATAAGTCAACAATTATCGATGCACGTGTTAGCGATGTAAACACCTGAAATGCGATTGAGAAAGGACAAACGGAAGTATTGAAAATGTTTAAAATTGAATAACTGGCGCAGCATTTTAATGCGCATCATTCGCAAGTGCTGTTACCCTTGTTTGCAAACATGACAGAATCGACAGAGTTTTGCGAATTGTAAACTCGCTTAGCATGCGAATTTATGCCATTTCCATGATGCGGTTAACTTGTGGATTGGCTCAAATTTGCATGTGTGTCATGGAAACAAAATGCATAGCGAATACTGCTTACTTGACTGCTGGATATTATCGCGCATTGACTCATTCAGTTTTCATTCATGCACTCAAGTTTGACTTCCACTGTATACAGTATCAAGAAAGTTTAGTAATTATTGACACATGCGTATAATCTTGTCATTCATCATTTGTGTCTCAAGTTACTGCGATAAAGTTTTAGGAACGGAACATAGCCTCATATATAAGGTTTGAACTTATATATATATTTATATATATTGTATGTATATATAAATTTATTGTATGTATATATATATATATATCTATATTGGTCGATTGGCTCAGGGGGTAGAGCGTCGCTGTACCAAAATGAACGTTGTAAGTTCAAATCCTGTTGCAATTTTTTCTTTCAACCATTAAAATGGATTTACTCAGAATTTTTTAGTAAATTTTATCACAAAGTATCATTATTTTTTTCTATTATTTGCGATTGATTTTGATGTTTGAAATGATCTAGCTGCCAGGATGTTTCGAAATTAAAATCAACAAAACTTTATCGTGGTTAAAATGCTCAGAAGAAAAATATGTTCCAAAATGATGTCACTAGTTGATATCATGGCTATAGTTGATATCGGCTATTGCTCTCAAGCTGCAGTGTTATGCGTGTCTATTCTGTTGGTGTCTTTGCAATTATAGTCATCATAATCACACTTTCGCTTGATCTGATTGTTTTAACCGCTATCAAATTTTGTTGATTTTAGTATTCAAACATCCTGGCAATCAGATCACCTCAAACATCAAACAATCGCAAATAATAAAAAGATAGCGATACTTTCTGACAAAAAAACTACTAAAACTCTGTGCAAGCTTTTCTTTAAGCATGACTTCAGACAGATGTGTTGACATGGCTCTTATTACAATAAAGATTATTGTAGATTGTAATTACTACTCTGCAACAGCTTCATATACCCTTCAATTGTAATTACTACTCTGAAACAGCTTCATATACCTTTCAATTGTAATTACTACTCTGCAACAGCTCCATATACCCTTCAATTTTTTTTCAGGGCTGCGACAGCTTCATTAACCATGGGCTGTACGTGTGGAAGAATTATGTAATGAAGTCAGAAGCGCAAAAGATCGCGATCAAGTCGCACAGCCATGGAGGTTCCATTGTCGAAGCAGTGTACAACAACTTTGAGTCACACTTTAGGAAAAAGGTCTACGCGAATGCCTTCACTGGGGATGCGAGTGTACAAGTTCCTCTGAATGATTTTACCAGAGCTGTAAGTATTCCTGACATTAATGTATGTGTGCTTGGAAATGACTCCAGACCGGGTTTGCAGATACTCCCAGACTTCAGTGTATCATTGCATGTATGTACATGACTATATGTCAGGGTTGTTGGTACTCCCAAACTTCAGTGTATCAACGCATATACATGACTATATATCAGGGTTGTTGGTACTCCCAGACTTCAGTGTATCAATGCATATACATGACTATAAATCAGGGTTTTTGGCACTCCCAGACTTTAGTATATCAATGCATATACATGACTATATATCAGGGATGTTGGTACTCCTAGACTTTAGTATATCAAAGCATATACATGACTATATATCAGGGTTGTGGGTACTCCCAGACTTCATTATATCAATGCATATACATGACTATATATCAGGGTTGTGGGTACTCCTAGACTTTAGTATATCAATGCATATACATGACTATATATCAAGGTTGTTGGCACTCCCAGACTTTAGTATATCAATGCATATACATGACTATATATCAAGGTTGTTGGCACTCCTAGACTTTAGTATATCAATGCATATGCATGAATATATATCAGGGTTGTGGGTACTCCTAGACTTTAGTATATCAATGCATATACATGACTATATATCAGGGTTGTTGGTACTCCCAGACTTCAGTGTATCAATGCATATACATGACTATAAATCAGGGTTTTTGGCACTCCCAGACTTTAGTATATCAATGCATATACATGACTATATATCAGGGATGTTGGTACTCCTAGACTTTAGTATATCAATGCATATACATGACTATATATTAGGGTGGTGGGTACTCCCAGACTTTAGTGTATCAATGCATATACATGACTATATATCAGGGTTGCGGGTACTCCCAGACTATAGTATCTCAATGCATATACAAGACTATATATCAAGGTTGTTGGTACTTCCAGACTTTAGTATATCAATAGATATTATATGTATTGATGTATTGATGTAACATCCCTGATATATAGTCATGTATAATACATGACTATATATCAGGGATGTTGGTACTTCTATACTTCAGTGTACCAATGCATACAAATGATTAATTTTCATTAATTTATGGCTCTCCATTTTTAATATATCTGTGCCTGCAAATGACTATTTATAAGGGTTAAAAGTTCTCACTGACCCTAGTGTAGTAGTAACTTTTTTCGATGTTTTAGTAGTTTTGCGTTTTAGGTTTGACTGTATTAAGGTTGTACTAATGATAAAAAATGGCTGCCAACAGAACATTAGTTTTTTTCGTGTTATTCTACTTTCGGTTTATGTAAGTTTACGAATTTTTGGTTCTTATTGGGATATATTTTTTCAGTATAATTCAAAAGTTTCAAGTTCATTGAGATATCTTCATCACTGGGATATCTTAAAATATTACCAAAATACCAAGGACACTTTTACTGACTGAGAACTGTCAAATGTCTGCCGACTGTATTAGAGTTGCCCCGATTCTAAATTCATCAGCTGATTCAAATACCGAACCGATATACCGATTCTTATTGAAAAGTAATCCAATTCAGATATTTTGTGTTGCATAGATAATTGTTCATTTTATTATGCAAATATAAATATAATGCAAAAAATATATAAATATTAATGTATTTATTTGTTTGTATTTATGGAAAAAGATATACATGTATATATATTCACATACTGACATACCGTCCATGTAGTTAACAAAACAGTTCTTGTAATTTGTAATTAATAAAGGTAATTAATGTTAGCGTACAGCTCTCTAGGCGATAACGAAGCCTCTCTTTTATTGCTGAATGAACTCCTGCACCTGTACAAGTTTAGAGCAAATCTATGTTTCTTTTAATTCCCGTTAGTGATTCAATTCTCTCAGTAAGAAGCCTCTTTCTTTTAACACTATCAGTGTAGTCAGTCGCACTGAAGAGGGACTTGCTTGCCACAGATGATGGAGGACAGGCTAAATACCGATAAGCCACTGAGGTTATTTTGTGCGATATAAATAATAGATTGTATCGTTGAGATCAAGAGTGAGATAGATAACTTTATGCATTGACTGCTTAAATTACTTTCGTAATGCTAGTTAATATAAATATTACACTGCATTATTGTTTTCTTTCTCTGTTAGCTACAATAAATAAATCTTATCGCTGTAATTGGGCAATATCACACTTTGTGACTACGTTCTGACTAAAGAAAAAAGGTTCCTCACCTCTGTTGATGTTGATCAGGCTATAGACATGAAATAAATTGTGTGGCAGGCCCGGAATTCATTAGGTAAAAGTAAGGAACTTGCAGCTGATGATTTTTATTAATGTAACAAGCTAAAATACTGTTTTCTGCTAAATAATTGATCTGTAGAAAGTATCTGAAATTTCAGATTTTTTAAGAAAAGATCGGCCGATACCGATTCAGATACTTTACACCTATATCGACATCGATTCCTACACCAAAATCGGTGCAACTCTAGACTGTATATTAGTTATTTTCATAATTCTGTACTTTTCGTCTACAAAGAGTCGCAACATTTTGGTCGCCTACTTTTTGGTCGCATTTTGTTGTTACAGTCAAACGTAAACTTGCAGTGAACATGTGGTTGAAATCGTTATGTTTTATGTTATGTTGACATTGTTATTGTTCTAGATTACACGAAGCTGGATAAAGAGTAGTGAGCCACTGGGAATGGCTCTTCACACGGGTAGCGAACTCTCTTGTATATCCGCAGGAACTACCGAGCACAGCTACACTCCTCACAACGCTTTTCCAAAGGTCTTCGAGTTTCTGGCTGAGCGATTTAGTGATGCATCTCCTGGCAACATGTGATTCATGATGCCTTGCCTAGCGTCGTAATGATTGGTGTATTGGCCACCGATTCACCAAATTCTCATTAGATACATAATTCAGTCAACTTTTTGCGAATACATCATAAACGTCAATGCATTCGTAGTTATTAACACAAAATTAAGAATTATTTTCTCCTTGTAATATGATTTATTGTAAAAAGAGTAAACAACTTACCGCATAGTATTTTATTGTAGCTCATCGATTTTGTGAAAATGATTGTAGGAACAGCTATTTTGGTGATTCTTAGGTAAACTGATCTAGAAAGTCCCTAGCGTTATATATTCTGAACAAGATAATTGTCTCATTCAAATTTTATTGCTTAACATGTAAAAGCGGGCCAGCTCAAATGATATTGTTACAAACGCCTGCGCACCATGTTCTTTGGCTAAAACCCAGCATATTTATTGACAAATCTGTTTTTTGATTGCTCAAATTGAGGAGACCAAACTTATATATGCAAACATTTCCATTTCCTAATACCATCAAGTGTTGTTTATTGCATTGCTGGTAAAAATTTGTTTTCATTGACTGGAATTTTTTATTTCTCCCTAGGTCAGTCACTCAAAAAATTCTCAAATTGTTATGATTTTATAGAGCTAGTTAAAACCTAGAATATAAAGCTAGTACTGTTTTTACAACGACGTTACATGACACTTGAATGTATTGCTACTTTCATCAATGTCAGGTAGAAATGTCTGATTTGCCAATTTTTATATGTAAGTCAAGTGGTTTTGGTTTACCATCATATTTTACCCTTCTATATTAAGAAACTCTGTATAAGTCATGCATAATAAAGGAATACAAGTCATATTCTTCCATCTTGTTAGTACTAGTATTCGTTATCAGAGGTTGTAGTTTATATTATAGTAAAAGTATAGAAGTGATAGCAAGAAATGAGCGGATGTGGTTCAGTGCTCAGTGTATGCTGACTGATGATAAATAGGTTAGTTGTTCAAGCCACACAAAGTCCATTGATAGTGTAAGAAAGGGTTTCCAAATAGAATTGCTTCGGTGTATACATCATTCCACAGTTTGTAGACTTCCCTAAAATCCCAAAGGCTGCCTTTTTACAGTTTTTTGTATATAAATGATAGTAGTGATAGTGGTCTAGAGCCCGTGACTTGTGAATGATAGGTCGGGTCCGACTCCCAGAGCAGCCACTAGAGGAGCAGAAAGGGTATTTTACCAATTTATTTTTCTCTCTACCAAATCCGCAACCCAGAACACCCTGCAATTCTTCCCAGATTCAGAGTTAAGGCCATCGAGGCGGAAATTTGTTTTGATGATTTTAAAGCTCAACAAAGTGGAGTCAGAATAGCTTACAGAATCTTCCATCACTGCCAGATAAGCTCTATATCAGACCTCTATTAGCTGGTTAACTGCTGTTCAGTACAGCTACATGTAGCATCATTTATATTTTGAAGAAATCGCTACAACAGGCGGTTGCTCAAAACAGATCCTGTAGGGTTGCCTACTAATAAAACCGAGAGGCCGGAATCTACTTGTAGAGTGTGTAGTGACAGCAGGTTTCGCACAAAATGGCAGCTTGTTCTTCCAGTGAAATCCCTGGTTCCTAACCACAAATTGGTCAAGCTAGAGTCTTATTTCATATAGGTAACTCCTGAGTTCAACCTTCTCTTAAATCTAGACTTGAAAGTTGAACCTCAACTTCTAATCTAGTATCGGTTGAGTCTGAGTGAGATTGCAGAGAGTGATCTCTCATGCTCGACAATAGATCAGAGTGCTTATTGTGATATGCAAACATTTAAGTTATCATATATTTAATATATAACTTTATCATTGTATATCAAGGGCATGGATATACCAGCCGAATGCCTGGTATTGCAGGAGCAATAGCAAAATTATCTAATAAATTTGAGTAACTTACCTAGAAAGCTAGATCTGTACTAATGTCTTTACGAAAACAATACCAATGTTTTGGGCGAACTTAACAATGGTTACTGTAACGGTCAACAGAGTTAGTTATTAACTGCAAGCTTCAAGCTTGAGTATTTTTACCATTGTATTGACTATTTGCCCAATGAATCCATAGTATTCTGTTTAACTTAATGGTTATGTTTGCCACCACTATATCTGGAGGTCACAAAATCAAATCCAGTGTCGTGTGGATTTTTACTGCTAGATTTTATTGCTATAACTGAACACAGTGTTTAACAAAAAGACAAACGCTGAGATTTATATATATGAATTATTGTATAACTGACAGTGATTTATACAAAAAAATTGTTCCTTAGGGAGACACTGATATATTTTTTTAACCATTCAATCATACCCAAGCAGGCATTGAGTAGCTGGATGAAATAGCACTACATGTAAATAATCACCTACACATTGTTCTCTAGCATTTTTATTTTGAGCATTTTGTGTGCCGCAGCCAAGACACAGTTAGTATATTGAATAATATTTATAGATTACACAAAGATTGACTAACTTATTAAAAACAAAACTGACGATAAAATGGTGGACGGCATGACAAATATTGATATATTGTTTTCAAAATGCTAAACAATCAAAGGGCATTTTTTGACCTTGAAAAAAACATTGGCAATAGAATTTTGTTCAAAAAGTAAGAACAGTTCAAATAAAGATAAGGTGAAATGTTTACAAATAAACTTAAAAAACTGCATTAACACGTCTCGCATTTGGACTTGTCAGTTTTAATTTCTCACTGATGAATCTTAAAAAAGGCATGTTATTAAATATTTTAAATTTGATTTGACAAAGTCTGTTTATCAAATATTTTCGACTTGATACAAAAAAGAGATGGCATCATAACACGAAAAGCTACATGGTGCCTGTCAAGTATACAAAGCTGGTTGTAAGGTCACAATCAGGCTATATTATTGGTTGTACATAATGAGGTAGTCACAAAAAACTCAAACCATACAATATCTAATGTGCTGAAGAAGACAAGCTGCACATGACGAAGTACTAGCTCTTGTTTGGAGAAGGTACAATATGCATCGTGAATGATTTCAAATCAATAAAAAGATTTAAAAAATGTGACATAAAAATCCTAAAGAACTGAAAATAAATTACACATAAGCAAATGCTGCCAGAGTTCCAGACTGGTTAAGTTTTCATAACACTGTAAGTTATAAGACAAGTTAAAATATTAGCTAGCTAAAATCTTTGAAGATTTGAAGATAGACTATAAGGTTCTTGGAGAATCAGTTGATTAAAAGATATCTACTAAGAATTATGTTTTTGCGAATGAAATTTGATGCGTAACAACTTACTGGTGTCTCAAGTATTTTGTAAAAATGGTTAACGGTCTATTCACTGACAGCTTTGTTTCTTTAATTACAGTTTCAGATCTTTGTTGTTTTTAATGAATCTTATTGTTCCTGAACAGGTTCGATAGAACTGAATAACTCATGCTGATGTTTTTTGCTTCTGATGAACTGATTGTATGGCATGAAATTTGCTACTGATTATGTTTTTATAACGTATGTATAAATTTTTATTGGCAATGCTAATCACCAACAAAATGGTGTTATTTGTTACATGCCAAAACAAAAATGAAAAGACAGAAATCAGAAACTATTGAGCAAATTGGACAAAATGGTTTTAAATTTTTGTAACCTAATAGTATTAACAGAGAGTTGAGATAGTGAATTAAAGGTTGTAGTGACAGAAAGTTCATAAATTGAAACATACGGAGGTGGATGTAGTCTGTGGGGGCTCAAAATAGAAAATGATGTTTGTCATTTGTGTGGAAGGATAAATACAAATATTCCTGATATATTTTATGCATGAATTTAAAACCTGTAACGCGAATTCGGAAACGAGCGAGTTCAGCATAAGGCAATATATTCAAGTATATTGTGATACGATTGGTGGAAGTGTTGTGAGCTGGAATATGATTGGTGGAAGTGTTGTGAGCTGGGATATGATTGGTGGAAGTGTCGTGAGCTGGAATACGTGATCAGTAGTACAGTAGTCTTAGTATAGATTTCGGTAAGATGAATAAACGTACTTTCCTGCTGTCGGTATGCTGAGATAAAGAAATATATACCAACGCCATTGATCAGATGACATTGCATGAAATGAAAGTAAAACAACATAAGGTTTTATCTTTTTTAAATTAAATTTGAATTATATTATGGTCTATAGATTGATGATGGCCTATCGATCTCAGACTTTTTTCAATAAGGATGTCAGCCATTGATGACAGACCTGCTCATTTTAAGATTTCTACATTTATGATCTGTTCTGCCATTTGATGTAGGCTTACATCAGTACATGTATATGCTGTACCTCAAGTGTCTCATCATCACAGCATGTAGTTTCTTTACTTGAGCTTAATAAATTGACTAGGTCTCTGAGCGAAATAAGAGAGTTGACAGAGCCACTGTTCGATAAACTTGATATTTCACTGTGACTAAGATATGCTTGTTCTTTTAGCAGAGTTGGCAAAAATATCGATATTTTTAAAAATATCATATCGCTGATATATATATCATGATGTTTATTAATATTTTTGATATTTATGATATTTTTGAAACAAATGACATTTTTGAAAAAAATTGAAGCTAGGTTGAATTTGTATGGTGTTTACATTGTGATTGGTGTATTTTATAGGTTGTATGGGACCAGTCAGCAATGTTAAATACAAAACACTTTGATTTATTGGAGGCCTAGCATAATAATAATATTTACAAATATAAAAATATTCGTCAAACATTGAATTGAAAACCATGACATGGATGCAAACAAAATAGTGCAAATAGTAAATACACGATATGATAGTCCAAGCATGTTCTAATGTCCTAAGGAATACTCCTTTCCACTGTGTAGAAAGGGGTATTCATGTACCAAGCTAAAAAAGCATACCCTTTTTTTATGAAAACACTCTAGAGTTTCAGGTCACCCAAAAAAACACCCCTAAAACATGCTTTTTTCGTTGAGCCCTTGGGATAAATAGAAGAGAGTGAACTGTCTGGGCTTGCGCAATTGTGAGGTGGACAGTTTATGGAAAGGCATCCACATAGTTTTCAAGTAAATATGGCCGTCAGCCATTATGTTGCTATATCTGTTGACTGTTTAGCAGCAGCACCTAGGGCTTTTAAAAAATATCAAAACATGTAATTCTTCTAAAAACTCAAAACCTAAAAGCTGCCTGCAGATACAAAACTTATCAGAGTTTGTCCTATATGTCATTTTGGGTAAGACTTGTGCTTTGATATGTGCTTTAAAAGGGTTATCTTATGGTAAATTATAAAATTATTAGCATCATATTGTAGGGAATTTTGTCATCTTTTAAATGGTATAAAATACACCCATCTATTTTAGACCAACTGTAAATGGAAGCTATTTTTGTTAGTTAGTTTTGTAGTCGCTCCATTATTGATTACATAGACATATATAAAAATAATGGGCGCGGCCTGTTTGTTTGGAAACTTGCGCGCTCCCATCCCATATACGCTTCCATTGGTCGCACAACTCTACCCTACGCGGCATTGCGTTGAAGCGACCTTTCGAAACGTAGCCAACACCACCTATACCTTTTACACGTGTGGTGCCGTACACACGAAAGTAGACTACGTTGTTTGCGAAGCATTAAGAATCTAGGTTAATTTGTCAAGGACAATTCGTTCGCGGCCATACTTTTTACTATTTGATTGCTAATTTGGTTGCAGATAAAAACTATTATTATGGCGTGAGTATATATTTACATTGTTTCAGTTTGTGATTTAGCTAATAAATGATTTAAAATTGAATCTTCTGGAAAATTGAAGTATTGGCACTGCAAATCGTTGTATGAGCCTGATCTATCTCACTATTTTCACATGAAAGGATGCTTTGTTTCTCGCACTTTCCAAAATTTCCAAATCAAACCATGGTTACTCTTGGCCATACCTGCCAACTCTCACGCATTGGGCGTGAGACTCACGCAATCATCCCAAAGAAAAAATGAAAATGCGTGAGAAATGTGTGAGATTTTTGCCCCAATTTCCACAATTTTATATATACTATCTTTGATACATCGATTGCCCCAAAACCAAATCTAACGCATTGCCCACCTCTTGGGTTGGCAGGCCTGCTCTTGGCCAACTGGCTGGTAGGTTTTTGGTGCACTGACCGATCACTGATTGAATACGCTATCTCAAATATAGTGGCATTTACGCTGAGCCCAACTGGCATCTCACAAGGCATGTACATTTTAACGGGATATTTTTAAATCTCATCCATGCTTGACAGTGGGTCACGCCATTTGGTATCTCCCTGTGATAATGGCGTTGATGTAATGACAAACTCACCTCTTTCATTTATGCTATGAGAGGGAATTATGGACGGTTGGGCGACAGTCAATAGGGCGACAGACACTTAGGCGACACTTTCGGTTCGAAAGGCGACAACTTCAGACGGAAGGGCGACACAGCGGACAAACAGGCGACAATTCTGGACATTGAGGCGACAATTCTGAGGGCAGGATTAATTCAAAATATTAAGTCCTGTTATGTTGTTGTGAATTAGTAGTGAACACTAACAAGACGCCAACTTTATATGCCCAGATCGGAATTCTTGCATTAGTCTTGGCATCTATTACCTGCTTATATCCTCATTAATCTGATTACATTATTCTTTTACACACAGTAGAATTTCATATTGTATTATTGAATGTACCCAATATTTATTTAATTGAGATGGTTATTATTAAAAAAAATTACTGAGATTAATCTGTCTTTAATCGCCCAACTATTCTTCTGTTCATCCTTTTCCACAAATTTAACTCTAGAGTCTGTCAACTCCACACACTCAGATGTCATTTAGCCAGTCACTATTTTCTTTTTCACTTCCTTCCTTGAATGCTTGGAAAAACTGGCAAGTTGCTTATCAGTGTGGCAAGAGTCTGAGATTCTTTACCGCCTAATTTATAACATCATAGAGGTACCAACTTTTTTAACCCCTTTGAAGCGATGCATTCTTGAGTCACTAGCATACCGCTGTTGATGAGTCATTATACTATCTTTGGCTCATGTATCATGTATTAGGATCCTCAGTAGTAGCTCTCAAATTAATGTATATTCTTGTTCTGATTGCAGTATGAAAATAAATACATACATATGAGTTTAGCTTGATACATTTTAATAAATTTGCTTTTTGGTAGATTTATACAAATAGTAAAGCTGATTTTTATCATATATAACTTTCAAAAATACGTATATCAATAGTTTGCAGCATTAATTTTTTTTACAATGCCTTTATTCTGATTGATACTATGTAGATAAACCCATCTAGCGATAGAACTTCTCTTTCCTATCTAGAATGACAAGATCAGGTTCACGGTTATAAATTGGCAACTGAATATTACTTTCTGCTAATTCTAAAACTTAAATGAAAAGATAATTTGAATTACAGGAGTATAATTATACACAGTGACTCGCAGGTACTCGAATGCACTTGCACTTCCAATCATACACAAAAATAATTGCAGGAAATTCCCTACACCACTATTTAATAAAGTTGTCATTAAAGTTCAAGCTGATGGCTGTCTATGTAATATCTTCCCATCTTTTTTGAAGTCTGTCCTTTGTTAAAATAGTCGTGTATAAAAAAGATTCACAGTGCGTATTAAAATGCAAAATATAGTATATGATGTGGCACGTGGCAGCATTAACCTGCAACTGAGTATATATCACAAAGGTCATTGAGGTGTTGATCACTCCTCATTATCTCAAACTACAGGTTGTGTGTGCCATCGGGATCTGTGACAAGAGTAATTCGGTCAAATATCTCAAGTGACTCTAAAGGTAACATGGCATCAGGACCGGTTAATTTCTATGTTTTGGAATGGATCATTTCTCCATAAGCTTTCTGTGATGCTGTTTAGTCTTCTTGCAACAAGCTGCAGAAGTTAGTAAAATATGGATATATCTTAGACACCTATGTCAGAAAAATCCTTCATTCTTCATACTCAAATAAAATCGCGACAAACATACATCAGTGTGAACCGCCTATTAAGTCTGCATTATAATGACATTGAATTATTATCATAATTGTAAAGAAACAAGGATAAGGAAATCATTATTTCCACAAGTGAATGAGAAATCACAATAATAGGGAATTGTCTTTTCATCTCACACAAAGAGCAAACTTCTCCCAGCTACTGTGAATTTCGACGATCGAAACCATAAAACTATTTCTTCTCGAGGTAAGATAACTCTAAAGTTTCAACAATCAGAGACAAGATTGTCGACATTTTAGCCGAGAACGTGACTTTTCGAACAGTTTTGAACAAACATTCTGATACAAAAACAAGTTTTGGTGTTTTAATTGAATAAGCTAGATGCATTTTTAGAAACAATACCTTAATGTTTTGTTAACTGTCTGGGCTAGCATAATCAGAGAAATCTCACCAATGGCGTTTAAAAATACATGTTGCTATTTCGATTTATAAAAACGTTTGTGAAAAAACAATAACACTGTCAAGGCTACATTTCAAAAATATACGTAAGCATTGCACACGATGACAGCTTGTCATAGCTTGTCAGTACATTACCTCGCCTTCAACCAAACAGCAAATTTGTCGCCTTTCAGTCTGGAATTGTCGCCGGTTTGTCTGCCGTGTCGCCTTTCCATCTGAAGTTGTCGCCTTTCAAACCAAAAGTGTCGCCTAAGTGTCTGTCGCCCTAGTGACTGTCGCCCAAAAGTCCAGTTACCATGAGAGGAGTGTCGCAAGTCTGTTAAGGTCTGTCGGCATATGCTTCAAGAATTTTATACTAATGTTTGCCCATTTTGTTATCTACCTAGCGTGACTAAGGGGAAACTTATTATATTTACTAGAAGCATATTACGCAATAGTGTATAGTAACACTTTTTTGTTTTTGCTCATATTAAATAGGTGCTCTTTACAAAGCTTTCACAGGCTGTAGGAAATTTGAAAACGGTTGTTAAAACTTGCGTACCTATATATAGGCCTATGTTTTATATATGTTACTCAGTTTGAACAAAAATTCACACGCAATACCAGATTTTAGGTTGATCCCTGAATCTACTTATGCTTAAGTTTTTTGGAAGCCCTAACGTATTTCATAGAATATAGCACTACTTGATGCTTAGAGCACATAAATTACATAATTTTTTTATTATATAGTTCAATACATCAGAGTCTTGGCTTTCGAATGAGCCTATATTCAATACACAAAGAATAATAGAACTATGAAAAACAGGGTGTCAAAAGTATGTCCTGCAATAAAAAAAAACACTTGGTTGCGGTTCCCACAATGTGATGTCACAATTATTATTTAGCCTTAGGTAGTCGATCCCTTTTGCTGCTATTGAGGCTGCCTTTTCTGTGACAATCAGTGCTGTTAAACCTAGGGAGCGCTAACAACAAACTAGGATTCTAGATAATCAACAATGCCCCGGGATCGTGCCCGACCAATACAAACATGTTCTGGGTTAATTAATTATGCTTCAATAAATATACTGTCGTTAATAAAGGTAATGAAATCACATCGATTAAATTGGAACCTGCGGTTGCGTGGCCATGGGACTATATGTCAATCGCACTTTCGCGAGATCACGCAATGCTTGAAATTAATTAGTCTCAGTCGCGACCCTCAACGTCACAATAAAATGAGAGGGCTAGTGCGTAATATCATCGGGAAAACATAGTATGGTGCTTGGAATCTGAATTATTTATCATAGAAATAATCCGTACATGGAGAACTAATGACACTGATTCCTTTGTCATCTTCATTGACTCTCTGGAGTTGTCCTACCTTCGCCTGACACTAGCGTCATTATCATAGTTGATAAATATAAGCGGTAAGCAATAAAATAAGTGGTAAGAGCACACAACACCGCATATGAAAATTGTGACGTCACAATTTTCGAGTCTATGCCATTGAACATTTCTGCGGTAGAGCTCTGGGGAAATCCTATAAACACCAACTTATGTCTGTCTCACCATGTCAAACAATAGCTCATTCGAAAGCCAAGAATTGATGTTCTTTAAAATATGTGATTCTATGGTTAACTATATAAACAGAACTTGCGATGAAAGGTTTATGCTTTGAAGGCATGCCTCACAGTGTTGAACTGTTTAATATTTATTGAAAAAAAGACTTGGATAAATATTACATGGACATGGCGAGAGTGAATGCCTACAAGTTTTCATCAACTCTAAAACCTCTAAATATAATTTTTGAGCTCTGCAGAAAAAAATGAGCATATGCTTTGAGTTTGGTTAACTGTAATTTATGCAATTTATAAATATCTTTCTCTCATGAACTACATTGAGCTCTACAGCCATCAATAGTTGATTATGCTTCAACGGTTTCTTTGACAAGCAATTGTGTATGATAAGTTATTGCATTGGCCAATAGACCATCTAGCGACTTAAGTATAATTCTCATTTGATTTCATGTTTGCCTTTCCAATTAATGAAGGTTTACCTAAGAACTACATGGATGTGACTCTGTTCAGAAAATTTGATGATACAGCGTCGATTGTTGCAATTTGTCAACCCACATTAGTCGAAAAATCTATTGTGTCACGACAGGTCATTGGTATTTAGACTTGTTTGTTAAAAAACTAAATTGTTGACATGAAATCTTCTCAGAGAGTTTCTTGTTGAGTCCAGTATTTAACTTTGTATTTTTGTTGGCCCAATAGTTTGTATGCTTTATAGAGTGCATACATTAGTTCGTATGCTTTATAGAGTGCATAGATTAGTTCGGTTGCTTTATAGAGTGCATACCTTAGTTTGTATGCTTTATAGAGTGCATACATTAGTTTTGTATGCTTTATAGAGTGCATACATTAGTTCGGTTGCTTTATAGAGTTCATACATTAATTCGTATGCTTTATAGAATGCATAAATTAGTTCGTATGCTTTATAGAGTGCATACATTAGTTTCTATGCTTTATAGAGTGCATACAATAGTTTGTATGCTTTATAGAGTGCATACATTGGTAATGCAATATTTTCACCATTACACGTAGCTTTGACATTTTTATTATCAGGGCTATAAAACCAAAGGCAGATATGACACCCGAGGAGATGGCAGCCAGAGAACAAGAAGAATTTAACACGGGTCCCCTTTCTATCCTCACACAGTCAGTCAAGAATAACACGCAAGTTCTCATCAATTGCCGCAACAATAAAAAGCTCCTTGGCAGGGTGAAAGCCTTTGACAGGTGAGACTATTCTTCCCATTCTTAATGTCAAGAATGTCTTAATGTCAAATCTTGAGAAAAATGTTTGCTTTTATACAAACCAATTTGAAGCTAGTTCATAAGTCAGGCACAAAGTTTTTATATATCTCTTTTGATGCCTGTCAACATCATTACTGAAAATAGATGCGCTTCCTATCTGAGAATAAACATGGTTTTATGTTCACATCATGTTGTAGTTTTTGTGAGCTTAGATTAGTGCATGCGTAGTAAGTTGAGAAGAGATTTTCATGTAGGAAATAGGCTAGCAGAAACATATTGTTGTAATTTAGGCTGTACCCAAATTATAGACAAAGTATCTCATGAACAATATACCAGGGTTGGATTTTTCCCTGGAATCATTGAATTTATCCCGATCGATTAGGAAAAATCGGTGTTCATCGGTCAAAACCATGGGAAAAGTGGTACATTGTATTTTTATTAGAAAAGCATGGCAAATTTCAAAGTTCTACAGGAAAAATATGGGTTTGAGTTGTTTATTAACCTTTCAGGAAATTAAACTGTAAACAATGAAGCAGTTGATGAACTTTTGTCAGATCTCTCCCACCAAGTAACACATGTTTCTCAACTAAGAATAACCAAAATACCTACGCTTATTCTGTACTTGGAAGTTTAGCTCATCCTATCAAGCTAGATAACAAGGATTGAGTTTGCTGTTACAATTAGCCCGTATTTTGCTAAAGTGTTTCACTCAACTCAACTATTGGTTGAAAAGAGTTTTAAACAAATGAAGACTCCTACAATTTGATGTTCACAGGATGTCTAGCCATAATCTGGAATAAAGTGATAATCCTTTAATAGCACTATTTGCTAACAAGAGACAATAACTTAAAAGTGAAATGCTATAATTAGTTGTTTCATTATTCAACTACAAACATATACAACTTGGCTAAAAAGGATTTGGAAAGAGGATGAAATTCGTGTCACCATTTACTTGGAGTTGCATCTTGCCTCACTCTTGTTTGAGTGTCATGTATTGATGCTTACCGTAAAACCTCTAATTGAATGCCACTTTAACTTGAACATCGCTTCTATTTGACCGCCACTATAGGAGAAAGGTTGAAAAATAGAGCGCCACCCTGTATTTGACATTCTTTGATCATTATGAACCCATAATAGCAAGTGATCAGTAGAAAAATGTCCACAAAGCCATATTAATAATGAATCGTTAACATCAATAACGATTGATTATTTCGTTGGTTCTGTTTGTATCAAGGTCCGTTTTTCAACTCCAAAGATTGTCGGTTATTTCATTAAAACTTTGAAAACAATACCATAAAAATAATTAATAACTATCAGGCTAATATTAGTTCCTTGTTTAACGTACTGTACGTTTGATACTTTGATGTATGTAAAAAAACTGTTTACAATCATGATGGTTTATGAATGACTAGTTTTAGGCAAAAAGCTGTGCTTAGCCCCTATGCGGCGAAAAATTTCTCATCGTGTGAAATTCAACGCGTAAAAGTTTTGCTCTGTCAAAAAAATTCTTTGGATGCTAATATCGTCTAGTTCAGCAATGCAGAAAAAAGTTGAGATCAGAAGACATTGTTGAAGGTATTGAACAGTCAGAAGAACGGCAGTCAACACGCAGCTGACCGAGCAAATGATGCAAATATTTTTGTTTTTACATGTATAATAAGTATTGTTTGTTTATGTCACTTGTTCATGAATATATATTTGTAGCATTTGACAGATTATTATATCAATTTACAGATTTATGGCATATGATTTGATAGCTTCCTCGCAGTTATCTTAGCTCGGCCTACAATGGATCGATGCTCCTTTTTTATTGCGCATAAGCAGCTAGTTTTGGCTGCAAACTTTGGCAAACATATCACTGAGTGCGATGAGCTTTTATGCAAAATTGTTGAATCTATTTATATAGTTATAAAATAAAAATATGCCTTCAAATTTGGAATGAAATAAAAAATTGAAAGCTCTAGCAAATTTCTAAGTAGGACACAAGCTGTAATATCATTGCAGGTTAATTGCACGCAGAGATATCAACTGGTAAAGATATTTCTCAGTTTTTCAATGCATATTTATTAAGAGATCTTTGACAAGTTGGAGGTAAGTTAGCAGATTTGTTGCATCCAAAAGGTTTATTATCGCTCCACCAGAAAGAGAAGTCAGAATATAGGCAACATTCGCTTAGCCTGTATAAGGGTTAAATTTATCTTCCCAAAATTCTGACGAGCCATTTGAAAAATACAATGCCAACCTCTATTTGAACGCCACCTCCAATTGACCCCACTATGGAGAAAGGGTTGGGAAAATGGAGCGCCATTGCGTTCACTTATAGCTTTTATGGTAGATTTGTTTTGTTGACTAGTATTTGGTTGCTTTAAATACAGTTATAAAAACTAAATATGACAATTGATCTGGTAATAATACATTAATGTCTTTTTCAGCTAGTGTGCTTGCTTGTTGTCTACAGGGCAACAAGGCATAATGTTAATACATGTACTTCTTATTTTCATTACTAAGCATTTTTATTTCAATTTATGAAACAGATCTCATTCAATTCATTCTGTTGACAGTTTCATTTTGATGTTATGACACATTGGTTTGTGGTGCTTCAGATCTATTTTGAGGTGATCTGTTCTTATTCGAACAAAACCAGATTTATTATTTTCATCTCCCTATGAAGATTGATCTCAGCTCCATAATTACATACTCGCAACCGTAGATATCTCAATGCTGCACCTCTGTTTTTAGAGTTTTAGGGGGTTATCATGCTTTTAAGAAAGCTCTTTTTGATATGAAATGTTAATCACAGATGCAAATATGGCTCGATATGATTGCTGTCTGTGGATTTAGTTGTGAAATTTCTTAGAAACCTTAAAAGATTACTTGGGCATAGATGGAAACCTGCTTAATCGTTTAATTTGTATCATGCGGTTTATTGCAATTTGCTAACTATTTTGTTGAAAATGTGATAGTTTACAATACTTACATCATGTGATATTTCCTCTTGTATACAGTAGGTCGGATTGTGATAAACAGCTCTTTCAGAACCAACTTGTTTATATTACGTGTTCATTTGATGCCATTGTATTCAAAAGGATTTTTCCTTTGGGTTTTCTCGAGGCCATGATTACTATGATCAATAATTCCTTAGTTCCTCTAGCAACAAGCTTGCTAATTTTATGTCGTTATGATCAATTGCATATACTTAACTTACTTTGCATTAGATAACTGACATATCACAAGGCTGAATAGCTGGTAATCTTCTAATAATGGGAAAACTTTTGATTTTCCTTTGGAAAATGGAAAACTAAATATTTTCCATATGGTTTGCACTTTCCATTGAATTTGGAATGGTTCATGCAAAAGTGTATCTCTGCTTCATGATTCATTCGGCATCACATTTTAACACCAGCTGCTCCTTTGTGGAGTGTATTTGTCAACATTGTCATTCTGAACTTTCAGAACATGAGGACTTGTCTCATTTTTAAAATAAAAATCGCGCTGTTGGTTTGTACTTATTTTCAGAATACATTGATGTTAAAGAAAAGCCCAGGCCACTAACATTTGTCACCCAACTTTTATTTAATGAAGTATGTAGGAAACCTTTCCTACAGGGTTGGCAGTATCCTGATTGTCTCTAGTGGTTTTAGGCATTGCAACATGGTCTTGGAGAACGTAAAGGAGATGTGGACTGAGGTTCCAAAAACTGGTAAAGGAAAGAAAAAGAGCAAACCGGTTAACAAAGACAGATATATCAGTAAAATGTTTCTCAGGGGTGATTCTGTCATCATAGTTCTGCGTAACCCTCTTGGTACAGCCAAGTGAACATTATGAGTGAAGTATTTGACTACCTTTTGAGAATTGTACATATGTTTAATCTCGTCAGAACTGTTCATACATCACAATAAATTGTAGATACAGTAAGTCAATTGTATTGACTTTCTAAAGAATAAATGGTTGCTTCATTCGTAGTACCACAATTCCAAGAAACTTCATGGATTTTGATTTCGTAAAACTTGGTACAGAAAGTCGCTGGAGCATTGCTTATGTTAACCTACCCTAACATAAACTTGTTTCCCCACCTTACTTGTCGGCTAACCTTGGTAGACATAGTTAAGTCTGAGAAAGTTGGGCACCTCTGAACTTCCACAGCACTCATGTTAAGTCTGCTAAGGTGGAATTGACAAAAGTTTATCAAGGCATGACCTGTATTAATACTTGAAGATGGGAACAACTTCGGTTTTTTAAAGGTTCCCCGACACGAGCTTACATCATCATTTACTTTTATCAAATTTTGACATTTGTTATTTCATTAATATTGCTGAAAATAGCTAAGAGAATGTTTCAGATCAAGGATTATGCTTATAGTAAAAATATATCGCCAGGGGGGTGGGGCTCTGCCTGAGGGTAGGAGTTGTTTGTAAGACAGTTAATAATACTTTGTCTTAAAATAGCCGATAATGATAACAAACCCTTTCTAGTTGCTAGTTACTGGCACAATCAGGTTATAGTACATTATTCTGTATTACAGTACACTGTTTTGGTCCTTTTTATTAAGCATTAAGGAACATTTGCGAAAAGATTTGTCAGTTTATTAGAAACGTGCAGCATATTAGTATAAGCTATTCCCAGGCACCCAGGAAGTAGTCATAAGCTGCATCTTGGACAAGTTCAGTGAAAAATCAGAAACTAAAAAAGTATAACAATGTTATAAATAATATCAAGATTAAGGGTAGCAGCTAAGAGTTACGCTAATATAGATGTATTTATAGGTCTCTCACGATCTTCTAGCCACAAGCTTGCCCTGGGTAGGATTCTTCAGCTCCAGTTTATCTATCTGCTGGTGAAATGTTATTTTGTAAATAGGTATCCTCACCAAGACCATAAATTTGCAAATTCTAGCTCATAGTAATGAAGTTTTAACACAGTGAGGCTTATGGTAACTTATAGTCAGTAGGAGACCACATATTTAGTTTGTAGAGTATAAGGATAAGCAGAAGGATCGAGATGGCGCAATTGTCCATAAGGATTGCACAAACGCAGCAAACAAATATGGCTGTTACTTTTAAGATGACCTCACATATTCCGCAGAATATAGATCTTGAGTTTTTTTGCTTTTGTGTTTTCCTTAGTTCTTTTGAGTTCGCATCTGATGGCTCATTGGCAGCATTATCTTCCGACATATCAACTGAATTTTCCGAGTGCCTTGGTGAGACAGGTATAGGAAAAATGGTATTTCGCTGGCCTTGGTACTCTGCCTCGGTACTACTGGATGTGCTGTTATCTGTGGGATGGTGCACTGTGGTAGTTTCCTCTTCAGATGAGGTTTGATCTGTGGGATGAGTATTGCCCTTTGTCATTGCTGTCATTGCGGTAAGTTCACCTTCACTCGTTGTTAGGCCCACTGTGTCAACTGTATTAATGAACGGCCTCACAAAAATGCTAGTCTTTTTTTGTTCTGCATAGGAAACTGGAATTCCCATTTGTTAAAAGAAGAAATTTAGTACTCTGGATTTGCTATCACCATGTTATCACAAATAGTTTCACATCGGATAGAAAATTAATTAATCACTAATTTTCCATCTAGGCCTAAAGATTAACCACATTGTCAGTTTATTGTATTGTTTGAATGCAAAAGGCATCAAGTACCTACAATGTACTTGAAACACAGAATGTGTATGAAAGGATAACATTGTAGCTAATTAGGTCCAGCTTCTTAGCATTTATTCTGAAGATTTATTTCGCTCACATCTCATTGGCTGGATATGTTGTAATTTATCAGAAATATCTCAATTAAACAGTTTTTCCATTACTAATAAACGTATTAAGGAATATTTAATATTAATAATGTAATAATGTATAAATAAATAATGTAATATTAAGGCATATTACACGGGTCGAACGCGAGTTGCCTTGTCTAACCCAGGTCCCCTTGTCAAACACAGGTCCCTTGTCTAACACAGGTCCCCTTGTCTAGCGCAGGTCCCCTTGTCTAACACTGGTCCCCTTGTTTAACATGGGTCCACTTGTCTAACAGGAAGTCCCCTTGTCTAACTCAGGTTCACTTGTCTAACACGGAGTCTCCTTGTCTAACACAGGTCCCCTTGTCTAACACATGTCCCCTTGTCTAACACAGGTCCTTTGTCTAACACGGAGTCTCCTTGTCTAACACAGGTCCCCTTGTCTAGCACAGGTCCCCTTGTCTAACACAGGTCACCTTGCCTAACACGGGGTCCCTTGTCTAACCCAGGTCCCCTTGTCAAACACAGGTCCCCTTGTCTAACACAAGTCTCCTTGTCTAACATGGATCCACTTGTCTAACAGGAGGTCTCCTTGCCTAACTCAGGTTTCCTTGTCTAACACTGGTCTCCTTGTCTAACACAGGTCCCCTTGTCTAACTTGGGTTCACTTGTCTAAAGGCGTGGTCACACGAGCACCGAACCGACGTAGGATCGGTTCGGTTCGGAGGCTGGTTCGGTTCGTGGCACATGTCACACGGCCACCGAAGTAACTTCGATTCCTAGATACCATACGTATAGAGACAGGACACGGTTTCATTAGTAGTTGTTATGTATTTGAGTTAAATATTTCTATTGTAAACAAAAAAACTTTGAGGAACAATTATACATTATAATTACACAGCAGATTTATCAGAAGATCGTTCGGCTGCTCAAAATAAATCACTCGATACAAATATTTTGCTAACCCTTCCCATCAACATAATTATATTTCTTTTATTAACATATGAATGTTTTTCTATGCTGAGTACATAACAAACAAAAACAGTCTTTATCATAGTACTGTGGTTTTACATAAATAAATCAGTCAACGATAGTTCATCAGGATGAATATGACACATTACTTATATTCTACACGAAGGAAAATCACAACCATTCCCCTACATTTATGCAAAACCTAAGTGCAACATCTTACATTTATGCAACCCAATCACAAGTCCGGGTGAACCTTGTCGTAAATTGCTTCATGTTGTTTATTTAACGAAATAAAAGTATCGTCCCATTTCTTTTTTAACTTTACTCACACGCACGTAAGAAAAAATGTGACGCGTGCTCGCTAGAATTCTAGAATTTTAACCAGCCAATAAGAGCAAGGGTTCGGCACGAAATTTCGAGCAGTACCGAAATAGTTCGCTTCGGCCAGAAATGTCCTCAGCCGAACTTTTTAGAGCTGAAAACGACGTCGTGTTGCGTCATTTAGTTCGGTTCGGTGCTCGTGTGACCACGGCTTTACACAGGTCCTCTTGTCTAACACAGGTCCCTTGTCTAACACAGATCCCCTTGTCTAACACAGGTCCCTTGTCTGACACAGGTCCCTTGTCTGACACAAGTCCCCTTGTCTAACACGGAGTCCCCTTGTCTAACACAGGTCCCCTTGTCTAACACTGGTCTCCTTGTCTAACACAGGTCCCCTTGTCTAACACTGGTCTCCTTGTCTAACACTGGTCTCCTTGTCTAACACAGGTTCCTTTGTCTAATATGGCTCCACTTGTCTAATACGGTCTCCTATAACATTCACCAATGTAGCCTTTTTTCTATACATAAATTAATCATGTCCTCAATTATCTACAGTTAACCTCACTTTCTTGCTTCACCTGATACTGACAGCTCAAAATATTCGTTCTCTTAACCTTTTTATTTTCCTATTTTCCACAATTCTTTCCATGAAATAAAATTCTCCGCTGCAAACGTTTCGTTGCCAAGGTCCTAAATACGTAAAACTGGCTATTAGATCAGCTTTACCTTTGATCATCATAAATATACATTTCAAAAATTGGTGTTATCTCATCACAGCTCTCAGTATTAATACCATAGCATGCTAGTGCTAGTCCTCTAATACTATAGTATGTTAGTGATGGTACCATAATACTGTTGTATGTTAGTACTAGTACATGTACTATAATACTATCGTATGTTAGTGCTAGTACCATAATATTATAGTATGTTAATATTAGTACCTTAATACTATAGTATGTTAGTGCTAGTACCATAATATTATAGTATGTTAGTATTAGTACCATAATACTATCGTATGTTAGTGCTAGTACCATAATATTATAGTATGTTAGTATTAGTACCATAATACTATAGTATGTCAGCGCTAGTACGAGGTCTGATCCAAAAGTTCCCGGAATTGAGTTGTATACTCGTGCATATTCACACGATGGAAAAACCCATTGCAGGGTTGGCTGGGAAACACCTCTGGAGTGTTGTCACAAAATTTCAGGTTGCTATGACAATGCGTTCTCATGTGAGCTAATGATATGTCAAGGTCTGTCTGGTGCTTCAGGAGCTGACAGGCGTCAGCTGCATTTTGCTGCAGAGGAAGACAGAATGGAGGTAAATTAACTTAGAGTTTTCTATACATAAGTAAATGTAATATTTTTATAGTCATAAATACATACACTAATTAATAAAATGATAATTCTTTGCTATCTCCAATCATCGTTTCATAGCTTATCTGCCGTTTTACCTAGCTATAATATTTTTTCAAATTTTCTTTGGTAAATTAGAGTCATGATTACAAATTATTTTCACTCGTAGGAAGTGGGTAAAATTGATTGATCATTGCAAATCTTTAATTTCCAGAACCAAAGCTTCGAATCGTTGGCTTGGCGTACTTGTGCCTTTATTAAATGTTTATTCATTTTTAAAATTATACTCGCAATCTGTTTAACTCCCAATTTTGAAGCTGTCAATAGATACGCTTTAGAATGGCATATCTATGAATGACATATATTTATTGCATTTGTTTTACTGATTACAGAATGTTTATGTCGTCCCACCAGCCGAAGAAGCTTTGTCAGTGTGGAAACTGTCATAAAGGGGAAAGAGAGACTTGAATGCGTGCTGCATAAGCCATGATGTTTTGTTTGAGTTTGTTGCAGTAGATGAATTTGTCTTATTGTATCAGCTAATACTATCTGAGTGGCCACGACTTGATGAATATTTTTAATAAAAGCTTTATGCCGAAATAAAAATATTTTTGCTTGTAAAAATTATATAATAAAATAATATTGTTGAAGATAATGCAAAACATGATTTGCAGAATATTGTAGTGAATTGGATATGGTATATGGATGTCCGCAGAACTGGAGAATGTGAGTTCAAATCCAGTTTGCAGCAGACTTCTCATCCTTAAAACTCTATCCCTGTCTATATTCTTTTCAAAGACGTGGCTTGCTTATTTCACTTCGGTAGTATTCGGTAAGAATACTACTAGTAAGAAACTAGTACGTAGACGGTGTAGGCAATGATATACAGCCCTGCCCCAAAGATAGGCGACAGGCATAATGTGGGCGGGGCTTATAAGAGGCGATATATCGTTAGTATAATGGGTAGCTGCTGATACAAAGACCGCGTTCTACATAGTGACTTGACAGAATTACCGTAGACCGGTAGAATTGGTAGTCGGTACCCAAATGTTTACACAACATTTGGAGAAAGTGAGTAGAACAAATTTTCAATTTTCGTTATTTGAGGCCTTTGAAACATTCATAATAATGCATCTGTAGCAGGATTTAAAATTTTATTCTAGCCAACATGAGCAAATACAAAATAAGATATATGCCAATAGAGCCGCGTAAGACTAGACTTGTATCGCAAATAGCCGATGTGAATACGAGAGATAGAGACAGGTTGCCTAACGCGTGACATCATTTTGGGCAAGTCTGGGCACATTTTTGTGGCCTGAGCGTTTTTACGGCGATCAGATTTTTTAGGTTTTAATTTTCAAATATCTTGGCAATGCGATCGCGTATCACAACAAACGGCATATCAACTGATAGAGAAAAAAAATGCTTTCTTTTAAGATCAACTTAAATTTGACGCAACCACATCTTTAAATATGTATAGTATGATTTGTGATGCCAGAGACAGACATATGTTGTGATACTTGGCTCACCCTCCTCAATACCATCAGTTTGGGAGAATACGACTGAGACTTCTAGGTGTATCTGTAGAGTTTGTTGCTAGACTCTGTCTTGTCATTACTGTACTGAGTCAGTGAGTCTAATCTTTCTTTCCAGGTATGGGACTTCTACGTTTGGCATTTTCAAAAATATGGATGTTCCGTATGAAAAACCTTGGCCGTTTATTGGCAGTATTCACACTTTGTTTTTAAAGGTAGGTCAATCAAGGCAATCAAAATTGTAATTGAATGTGTGTCGAAATGAGTACAGCTAAACCTCAGTTCTCAAACGACTTAGATCTTGAACAAATTAGGGTTCAAATAAATAATTTGAAACTTTTTCGTTTCGAATGCCAAATAAAAATTTGCTACTCGAACATACCGAGATCAGCTGAGAAATCCTAACGACAGTGCTTGGTTGCCAACTAACACTCTCTTTTCTTTATTTCTGGTATTCAACTGTTGGAGATGGTCATGCTTCTTATGGTTTTATATTTTTCTCCATGTACTAGTCTCATTTTTATATTTTATTAAAGTAGAACACAAAAGCTATTGCTACACCTTGCTATTTTATTTTAAAATCTCAGGAAACTCACCTAAGGTGTGAGCTGCTACAAATAAGGCAATACAATCAGACCTCTATGAATAGAGTATTTATATATATATATATATATATATATATATATTTAAATTGGAAAGTTAAATAGCTTACTTATCTTTCAGCTACTGTCAGTTTCCTGCTGGCGCATTCTTCAGGCTGTAAGCTTCATAAGATTTATATATACATGTATATATATATATATATATATAAAAAATTGTTTCCTCACCCCGGATACCCCGTATGGGTGGTAAATTCTGCTCTAACTCGGGTCTCCTACCAGAGACCTGGGAGTTTGAGCACTCACCTCAAGATCTTAGCTGTTCCCAATAGCGCACTTTTCTGCAACTCACCTGAGTTGATTGCTGTTGGTATTTGGGCAAGCCACATTTTATGCGCCGGTGTTATTGCGCCCAGTGCCCCAATGACTACTGGGATTACAGTTGTTCTTACATTCCAGCATTTTTCAATTTCTTCTCCAAGAGGGAGATATTTCTCTACCTTTTCTTTTTCTTTGCTGGCTATATTGTAGTCATTGGGTACTGCTATATTTATTATAGTAGCCCTCTTGTTCTCCTTGTCTACCACCGCTATATCTGGTTGGTTTGCCAGGACATGCTTGTCAGTTTGGATGTAGAAGTCTCAGAGGATCTTAGCCCGGTCATTTTCATTGACCTTACCAGGAGCTTCCCACCAGTGTTGTGGTTTATTAAGGCCATACTCGTCACATAGACTTCTATACACAACACCTGCGACATGATTATGCCGCTCAGTGTATGCGTTCTCTGCTATATATATATATATATATATATATAAATCAGTAAAACAGAGTATAACTTTAGATAAAACAATTTATTACTAATTTATTACATGCTTGGTAAGAGCAATCGTCAGATAAAATGTTAATACCAGTATAGGTCACTTTATAGACAGAACTATTAAAACTACTAAAACTTCGTAGCTGGACAATTACGTTCGTTAAAACATTCATAGAAACATCAGGTTTTAAAATTTGATAGTAAAAATGTGCTAGCGTATCCACAGGCTTATCCACAGGCGCTGTTGAATTCATTGAGTTTGTTCGATGAAGCTAGGTGTGGCCTGTATATGATATACAATTTTTCTTTTAAACACAAGGCACAGTTTTTAGAGCTATTACTTAGCGGGATGGACCGCTCCAGTATTCTTCAGTTGATGGAATAATTGTTGTCGAAGTCTTATGTCGCCATATGTATTTGCTGAGCTCGGTGGCAGTTCTTTTGTTTCGCTGTGCGAATGACTCTTTGTGATTGTTATAGTGCGTTTTAAATGCAGTTTCTGTTAGGCCAATGTAGTTTGCTTCACCATCGTGGAACGTGACAGCGGCTTGATAAATTATAACAGACTGCAAGCATTTTCCCTGTAGTGGGCAGTTGGCTTTTACATGACAGTTGCAGGAGTTTGCTTGTGAATTTTTTCCTGCGATTCTTTGCCATTCAAGAGTTTTTGGTTGTGTGAGTCGATGATGTTTTTTACGTTCTTCATACAGCTGTAGCTGATTTTTAAAGTTTTCTTGTTGAATATGCTGTGCAGTGGGTGATTCTCAGGAAATTCTTCTCTAAAGATTCTTAAGAATTTTCGGCCGATGTTGGTTGCGACATGCTTGCTGAATGGGGGTTATACCATGTAGTGTTACGTACTCGGCTTTTCCTTTTAGTTTGAGGTGTTGTTGTTATAGGAGAGTATTGTAGTTTGTGGTTGTACCCACTGCTCTTTAAGGCTGTTTGATAGATTTTGGTTGATGATTCGAATGTATTGCTGTCAGAGGAGAGCAAAGTCTGTTGTTTACAGCTGCTGGTAGGTTTTGAATAATGTTTCCAGGATGGTTGGATTTTGAGCTCACATAAATGGTCAAGCTATTTGGCTTGTTGAAAGGCTTATATAATTGCCGTTGTTTAAACCATAACTGTCACGCACAACTTTTATCATATTTTTTGGGTAAATCAGACACGCTGATTCCGATTTTGTACTCAAAATAAAGATTAGTCCACTAACCTTCAAAGTCATTTACGCTTTTTTAAAGCGTTTCAATATCCGTTTCGAAAACAACACAATCGGCATTACAAGCTCCGCCCATAAATATGTGACGAAACCTAGCTTTTTCAGGAACGAAAGTTAGGAATGTTTAGTCCGACTTAGAATAATAGAGATGGATGTCTTAAAACCCATTATTATCTAAATCCAGCCTGTAAAATAATTTCAGTTTTTTTATGAAAGGTATATAAACTATTTAAAATTGCTCGTAGCTTGTTACATGACGCTTAAATGGGCTGAACGCCGAGAAAAATGAGCTCAAAAAGCATGGTTTTATCACAAGCTAGCGTTGTTAGCGCGGTTTTTTAAATATGCAATGCTAAATAGCTTATCTACCTTTCAGAAAAGACTGATATTATTTTTAAGGCTGAATTTAGATATTAATGGATTTTAAAACACCCATCTCTATTTATCTAAATTGGTCTAAATATCCCTACGTAACTTCTGTTCCTAAAAAGCTAGGTTACGTCACGTATTTATGGGCGGAGCTTGTTATGCCGATCGTGTTGTTTTCGAGACCGATGTTAAAACGCTGTAAAAAAAGCCTTCATTACTCTGAAAGTTAGTAGACTTATCTTTATTTTGAGTACAAAATCGGAATCAGCGTGTCTGATTTACATAATAATTACGATAAAAGTTGTTCATGACAGTTATGGTTTAAAACCAGGGTAATGTCGAGATAGTTCACTGATGGTCTATTTGCATCAGTTGTGATCCGCAGTCCATGGTTTTTGAATATCTTGCAGAGGTCTTGTTTAATTTTTTCTTTTGTCGTGAAGTGTCTCTGATTATTGAATTATTCCCAGCCCTTCATCTCCGTACAGTCCGAATGAATTGCCAAACTTGGCTGCTAATTTGTTTACTATGAAGTTGCCGACAAACCCACACGTCTCAGCTCCATCGGAGCATCCCATGGTTACATCAAAGTATTCCTCTGAGGAGGTTTTAGACCAGCTGTCTTTGCCAAAGTATAGTATGGACTTTTTGGCGTGTGTTATGATGTTTCTCTCATGTTCAGAAATGTTGTAATATTTACTAGCATTTCAGAATATGAGAGCTACGAGACTATTTTAGAAGCTAAAGCCATCGCCCAGAAACCCGACTTGGATGACAGAAGACCAACTACAGCAGAGCGACAGGCGTTTATCACAAAAACAACTTTGCAAGCCACCCTACTTGCAGATTGATAAATCCAGCAAAGCCTCAACTCAAGCAGAATTAGTAAACAAATCTTAGACCGCATAAATCGGAACATCAAAGCAGAACTAAATATTAACCAATGGAAGAAAACAACAGATGTCATTGAACGGTTTTCGAACGTACCACGCAAAGATCAACATTCATTCATAATGTTCGATATCATAGATTTTTATCCTTTCATCTCAGCCAAACTCCTAGACGCAGCTCAAGACTTTGCTAGTAAATATTACAACATTTCAGAGTATGAGAGAAACATCATAACACACGCCAAAAAGTCCATACTATACTTTGGCAAAGACAGCTGGTCTAAAACGTCCTCAGAGGATTACTTTGATGTAACCATGGGAATAAAACTAACATCAGAATCTTTAGTAACGAAAAACTTCTTTTTCCTGGTGTGTTGGTAATTGTTCAAAATTAAAGACATCAATGAATTAATCAACATCAACTAGCAAATACATCGTAAAATTAGAAACTGTTTTGAAACACGATGTGATTGGCTGCAGTAAAATCCGCAACAAAATAACAAACATCCGCTCAGTGATAACAACATCTTCTCTTGTTTACATTAAAACAATCGATCATTTTCAAAAGTTTCACAAAATCTAGACAATTGGCAACTATGCTACATTACTATCCTTGCAGCTTACCTTCTCTAGGTTTTATGAGTCGTGAGATGGAATAGCTTCCCTTAGCATTACTAGAGGTGTAATAAATGGTTGTTTAGGTTGTGCACTTGGGTGAATCTCACCAAAGTTGACTTAACAAAAAACCTCTACTTATCTGATAGCATAATACATATTTGTGAAAGTATGTTATAATAGCCTTTGGCCTCTGATGGCAGCGATAGTCTGAAAGAAAAACTTGTAGCTTTGCCCAAGCCATAGTGACAAGATATAGTGACAAGATTCAAAGATATTGCCATTTTTCTGAATGTTAAATATCTCAAAGTCAGGTACTCCAAGCTGATGTATAACCAATGTTCATTTTGAACAGAACACCAATTGCTTTCTGTTATAATGTATGATAGGCGAGTTCAATAGCTGTGAAACCTTTTATTTCTAGCATTAAAGCTATTTGTGGCTTTTTCCAAGAGTTTTAATTGAACAGCAACTAAATTTTCATGGGCGCACCATGAAAATGTTCAAAACCAATTATGGAGAGAAAACTCTTATTTAATTTCATGGATTGTAAGTGTACAGCATTAGGACAGATTTTCATACCCAATGCTATTATAACACCATAGATATGATTAACACATATTAGTGAAGTAAACAACATGCAATGCTTATTACAATGTGGTTGTTCGGTCAGCAAGCCCGTCTCTCAGCCTAGTACTAAAATATGTGCTTAGCTTGATAACTACTCCTGTCTTGTGATGTTTGCAGACATTTCAAATGTCTGCAAACTTTTAGCTGAGACATTACTTTTACTGTAAAAAGCAAACAAGAATTTTCTGCTTTTGGCTGTTTTCTCGTTTCTCTGTCAGTATATAACTTATAATAAATTAAAACTAGCTGCTAAATGTTTAGGTTGCATCGTTGAGTAGGTATTAGAGCAAGGGAGACAAATTCCAAATTGAACATAATATGATGAAAAGATGGATATAAATTAAACATGACACAATTTTCCTACTATAGCTCGTGATGTACCTTAGCTGCTCAGTCATACATCAAACTCACATTTTACACAAACGTTGTTTAGAAAATAGAAAGACAATCTTTTTATTTTTTCAAACAGCATATACTGATCTTTATTTCCAAATATCTGCATGTTTATAAGAAAATAAGATGAAATGATTTTTTACTCTTGTATTAACAAAAGGATTAAGTTAAAATAACATATAAACTGTTATACAACATATTTATTAACTAAACTCGTAGAAAATAACAAACAGCTATAAACTATTAGTTTTTTGTCTAGTTTCCACTTTAAAGATTTTGTATCTTTTTTGGTTTGAACTGTTGTATTATTGTCAAATGCATTATTGCTTATTCATTTCAGTCAATACCTGAAATTGATGCAGAATTTCGGGCAAAATTTCCAGGTCGGATTGCTGGGTAAGTTTGTTGCTGATTTAAATAATTTTATTTTAATTATTATTAGTATTCTTCTGAAACATCATGATGTTATTATATCCTTATAATTCATGACATCGGTTGAGGCAGGGTAACCTCATATTAATTTTAAAGAATGTAATCTTTGATTTTAGTTTTACTATTTGTTGTCTTTTCATTAACATTCTCAAATATATTTAATGTAAGATCTTGTTGCTTACCACTGAATATTAAATTTATATTATTTGGAACATTAATTTCTTATCAAAATAGACCAAATCTGCAGGTAAAAACCTCCAGGTTCAAGATTGTTTGAGTAGCAAATAAGCAAGCTGAGCGGATTGTGTTGAACTTTGTATATAGGCTCAGTTGATGACTAATAGAATGTTCACACAAGTCACTCAATATCACTTCGGTAGATAATTTTAATACTGATGTAAAATGGCACTCTGCTGTCAATTCGAGCTTTTTAATCAGCTACAAAGTTCAAGGCTACTGCAAGATCTATATAGTCATCATGATTTGAAACATCTAAAATCAAAAAAACTAAAAATTGTTCAGTTTTCCATTATTTTTGATTAGGAACCATTTGAGTTTTATGCAAAAGAGAGAGATGAAATGTTAAATTTCTAGCAAGTCTAAATATGAAAATGGCCTGATTTTTCTATTTTGAACTACATTGTCTTACATAAACTGTTGTACCTGCAGCTGTAATCCTTTGCTATCCAAAGAAGACAATTCTAAATTTAGTTGAAGCATCAAACAGAGGATGTAGAGTACAAAAGCTTGTTTTGTACTTTGTGTTATAACAAAGTATTTCTCTTTTACAACACTAAACCTGACAGTTAGTTTTTGTACTTGGGAAAGTCAACTTGTACTATTTTAAGAAATGCTTTGAATACACGCGATAAAATTTAACTTTCTGTTGTGTACCTTGTGCACAACAGAAATGACTGTTTGGCTTCAATAACACAAGAGAGAGTTCCTTATGATATCCTAGTCACTGAGCTATTGAGTTTGCCTACAGGCATGTCACCATTACAATAGGTCCACACTAACTGAGATGGGACCTTCAGAGTTCCCCTCCTACTGAGTTATTGGTGAGCTGGTTATTAACATAGTTCTTTATTGTAGACAATTTCTTGGTCGAGTGCCAATACTCAACAGTTCTGACGCCGAGTTTATTAGAGATATTACCATCAAGAATCTGTCAAAATTTACAAACAGAAGGGACTTCTTTGAACACGAACACTCCAAATTTATCAGACTGCAGATATTTGCCTTGCAAGGGGACCACTGGAAACATGTACGGTCATTGCTCGCTCCCTCCTTCACCTCCGGCAGGCTAAAGCAGGTGTGCATCTATTAAACACGATAATGGGTACAACAATGGTATGTTTTGTAGTAGTTTTATTTTATACTAGATGAATGCTCGGAGTTGCACGGGTAATAAAATAACTACCCAGTGAATTTGAGTAACTTACCTCGGTAGCTAGTAGTCTAAATCTTTACTAAAACACAATCACTGCTCATCAATCACTCATCAATCACTGCTAAACCTTATTATTTCACTTTATTAGTTACTATCACGGTCACATCTTGCAGAAGACTAACTGCGGAAGGTTTCAGTTGAGCAAAGTAGGTATTGATTGATCTACTGAAGACAGTAAAGGAACAATTGCAGCTAGATTGAATAAATTAGAATTTTGTTGTCTGTAAAAATATTTCTGCAGGTTTTTAACAAATTTTTTCTTAGCATTATGAAACTGTGGTACGTGAATAGATACAATCATGGGAAGATAACTCTTCACCAAAATATGAACTACCGGTCGTATGAGATTTTTTCAGTGAATGTGCCGTGCCAACTGAGCTTATATATACATACATTTGTAGATGTATCCAACTATAAACACATGTGCGGAGAAGTTTGTAGAGCACATTGGAAAGGCAGATTCTGCCCCAATAATCATAAAAGAGTGAGTGTGTTATATTCTATCATTAACGTATTCCTAGTAATGATTTGATACGCCAGTGTGGTAGCATTTGGGTGTGCCCCTTCAGTAGCGTGTCTACTTGTAGCTGGTCTTTAAACACACTGTTAGTGTAATCAGCAATAGTAATCCTTCTTGAGATGATAAACCTTATCTGGTTTGCTCACAACCAGAACCCATTATAAGGAATTATGATAAAAGTAATTTAATTGTCTCCTGTTGGGTTAAGTTTGAGTTGTCTGCTCTTAAACTGTCATTTATCCAAGGGCACATTCTAGAAACCCTAGTTTATACTCTTGTCTATGCAATAGTTCCAAGTCAATAAAGTTCTATAAAACTATGAGCCAAATGATCGAAAAATGACAGACTGCATTATTTTATGGCGCCATACTTTGAAGGAACGTGAAACAGTGCGAAGCCAACCAGTTATAAGCCTCCTGAGTTTCAAAAAGTGCAAATACTGCAATCATGACATACAATGGTTTGCAATGGCTCGGCTATATATGGTCATCATAGCTGAAAGTACATTCATGATATATATATACTGTCATATCTTCATTTGCTGGACGCAAGTGTGCAGATATGTTAGACTAGCTGTTGTATCACTACAATGCACTTTTGTTTGTACCTACGCAAAAGTAAAGTTACATACGTTTTGAGGTAGCATTGCTACTGCAATAGGTTTGTTAGAAAATAGCTGCCCTAACCAGTGGCCTGACTTGAGGTTGAAAATTACTGTGTCGACTCTCTATAGTCCGCTGCTATCATTTTTATAGTTACTCTTCGGGCTACACAATGGATGTCATAGCCAGTACAGCATTTGGTATGGATGTTGATGCTCAGAGCACCCTTAATCATCCATTCGTTCAACACGCTGGCACTTTCTTTGGTATTCCTAGAAAAACGACTTTTTTCACTAAACTTACTAAGATCGCAACATTGTTAGCCGTCCGTAAGTATTATTATGATCAAGTACCTCTTGTCTAAATCTAAACATTTGTGATTTTCGAGCTGATATTTAGTTGGGAACTTGCAGAAGGTCGAGTGTTGCCCAGGATTTTTGTTATTTTAAATCAGATAGTCAGTAGGTGGACGTTTAAAAGGCTGGTTCATAGCAACTAGATGGAGGTTCAAAACCAAATATTTTTAGTGACCTGGCGGGAGGCACGGAGCATATGTAGGAAGGAAATCTGCCAAAATATGTGGAAAAATGCACAGCGTTTGTGTGGGTGGACACACGCACACCATGAAAAAGTGGGACTTTTTAAGATAACAATGTTGATGTTTAAAGTTGTTATGCTGAGAGACGTTGCATCAGGACCAGCTAAACAAATTGCTACTTAACTTTGCTAGGAAAACCTTTTACAAGACACTCTATGAACTGGTCTCGAGGTTTCCAAATGTCGCTCCTGTTTATCGCCAAATATTACTTTTATTTTGATGTTCTTGTCAGCAATCTAATGAGCTCAGGTTTCTCACTATGAGCTTTTACTACTCCGACTCCTGAAGAGTACACATGGAAAAATATTTAATAAATACCGTGAAACCTTTAATTGAGCGTCACCTCTATTTGACCACCACTACGAGAGAAGGATTGAAAAATAGAGCGCAACTCTCTATTTGAACACTACCTCCATTTGACCTCCACTTTGATTATCTTTGATCTTTATGAACCCAAAATATAGAAAAGAATCAATAGAAAAGTGTCTACAAAATCGTATTAATAATGAATCGTTTACATTAATAACAACTAAATCTCTCGCTGTCCAACTCCAAAGCTTTCCGCGTTTTTCATTGAAACTTTGAAAGCAGCACCATAAAATAACCAATAACAGTCTCGGGCTAATAGTAGTTTTTTGTTTAATGCGGTCTTTCTGCTTCAAAGTACATAATTATACTTCGAAACAGAAAGATGCATATACAAAACGGTTTTAAATACCTTATATAGCCTTATATACAAAACGGTTTTAATTTACCATGGTAGATGAACTTTCAAAGCAACGCCATAGAAATAATCACTAACTGTCTCAGGCTAATAGTAGTTCCTTGTTTAACCGGTCTTGATACTTCGAAATACATGTACCTATATAAAAATCGATTTAAATTTGCTATGGTAGATGAGCTTTCAAAGCAACACCATAAAAATAATTACTGTCTCAGACGAATAGTAGTTTTTTGTTTAGCATGTTCTTAATAGTTCGAAGAACATGCATATCAAAAACAGTTTGCAAGTTTTAGACCAAAGGTTAGGTTTAATGAGCAAACTTTTACGCATTGCAATTATGCTAAACGCAGTGCATAAAAGTTTAGGTCTGCCAAAAATTGTTTGGACGCCAATATTGACTAGTTCAGCAGTGCAGAAAAAGAGTTAGGTCAGAAAATATTGTGGAAGGTATTGGAAAACTAGAAGATGTTCGTTCCATCGAAAGCAACAATCAGAACGCTGTTATCAGAGCAAATGATGGAAATAATTTTGTTTTAAAAAAGTTAATTTTTTATTCTTTTTGTAATATAAGTATGGTTCATTCAGGTCACTTGTTCATGAACATATATTTGTATCACTTGATGGCTTATCATTATATAACTTATAAATAAGCAGATATATAGCATATTACATGTATTTAATAGCACCCTTGCGGCTATCTTAACATGGCTTACAATGCGTCGATGCTCATAACTCCTCTTCTATTGCATGTAAAAAGCTATTTTTGGCTGCAAACTGTAGATAACATTTCAATGAGTGCAATGAGTTTTTATGCAACATTTTTAAACAGAGATAAAATGGAAATGCTTTCAAATTTAGAATGAAATAAAAATTGAAAACACCAAGAAATTGCAAAGAAGGACGCAGGCTATAATATCATCGCTAGTCAATTGCAAGCAATAGACTTGCAAACTTTTGCAAACTGCAACAATTGCAAACTATTTCTTGGTTTCTCGATGCATATTTACTAAAAGATCTTTGACAAATTGGAGGTAAGTTAGCAGATTTGTTGCATCCTAAAAGTTTTAATATTACTCCACGGGAAAAGAGAGTAAAATACAGGCGGCATTCGCTTCGCCAGTAATAGGGCTAAATTTATTTTCCCAAAATTCTGATGAGCCATTTCAACAATACACCGCCAGCCTCTATTTGAACACCGCCTCCAATTGACTGCCACTATAGAAAAAGAGTTGAAAATAGAGCGCCATGGCATTCAATTAGATGTTTTACGGTATCTCTCATTGATCAAAGGTACTAAACCTCACGCAATTGTTTAGCTTTACAAGTCTCAATAACTTTAGAGTTATCTTCTATATGTAGGATTTATGCGGTTAACATGGTAATAGTAGACAACTCCTAAATCATTTAATGCTGCATATACTCGTTTACTGTCATCTACAAACGCTAAACCTTTAACAACATCTTCAGCCACAGCTTTTAAAGAAACATCAGTAGACATGCGCTTTTCCACGGCCGACAAGGCCTGTCTGACTTGGTTACCAGGTACCCTCAGTCACCTCAAACAAAGTCAAGGTTGTGCAATAATAATCGTAACTCTTCTACCACTGTGAGGGACATGTGATTAAATTCTGAACGCTTACTAGATAGTGTAACATTTACGTGTAGGAAATCTTGAAAGCATCCATAATGTTTTGGGTGCTTATAATTTTTAAAAAGCACATATCAAAGATGCCGCCATTATACTTCACAAGTTCAAATCTCGTACGAAGCAATCTTTTTTACGCAACCAACCCTTAGCATAGACAGATGGACAGACTCTTATTATAAACAAATGCTCGGCCTAACTGTCAATCGTGCTAGTTAATGATTCCAAGAGCAATGTAATGAATGTGCTAACAGTCACTGACAGCTTCGCTGTGGTAGTGTAGTGGATTAGATCGCCAGTCTGCCGACTGGGAGGTTCTGAGATCTAATCATGTAAGACACAGATTTTCCATTCCTAGATTTTAATCACTATAACTAGACAGACGACAAAGTGTGAGATTTATATAGATTAAAAAATATATATATATACAAGATTACAGCAATAACTAATAAACTGTTGTATATATTGTAAAATAGAATTCTTTAGTGCTGTTGATGATAATAAACAGGATGCACTAACAGTAGGTAAGTATGTAAAAACCTGAAACGCTAACAAGGGAGGTAAATGTGGAAAATCGGTCTAGAATTATCACTTTTTCTTTATTGATTATCTATCAGTCTTCAATAAAGACTAGGTAGTACCAAAAATAGCCTTATAGACCACATAGCAACTAACCAGGTTGACTCTAACATAAACTCTGCAACAATAGATTTTAATATTTCTGACCATCAACCAGTTTTTGCATCAATTGAGTTTAAAATCAAAATTCCCAAGCGTTCAAATTTATCCATTTTCATTATTGACTATGATCAGCTAGCAATCAAGCTTGCTGAACAAGATTGGCGGGCGATAATGGATTGCTCTGATGTTAACAAAAGCTTTGAATCCTTTTCTTTGTCGTTCCAAAATTTAATAAAAATAGCTGGGAAGAAAAAATTAATTTCCACAAATCAGAAAAAGCTCAACTTTTTAAAACCTTGGATGACTCACCATCTACTTAAACAGATAAATAAGCGAAGAAAATTGCACATTAAATGCAAAAAAGAACCTTTCAATACTTCGCTCCACACCTCTTACCACAGTTTCAGAAATTTAGTCACAAATGAAATTAAAACTGCGAAGACTAAATTCTATAAAAAAGAATTTGATAAATGTAAAAATAATCAAAACGAAAAGTGGAAATTCATAAACAGATTGTTAAATAGAGACTCTAAAAATTCAGATAGCCCAACGAGCATAAACAAAGATGGAAAACTTTTAACAGACTCGCAAGATATAGCTGAGACCTTAAATGATCATTTCGTAAATGTTGGTAATAAACTGGCCAATGAGTTGCCACTTTCCGATATTCACTTTTCTAAATTTATGGACAACTGTGTAAATGATATTGATTTTAGCTTCCAGATAATTGACCCCTACCAAACACTGCAAATAATTGATTCTTTCAGTCTTCCTAAAGCAACCGGCTATGATAGGATTTCTCTCCGTGCAATAAAAGAAAATAAACTAGTCCTAATTCCAGTTTTAACACATCTTATAAATCTTGTTATACAACAATCTAATTTCCCAAATTGTTTAAAAATAGCTCGCGTGACTCCATTATTTAAAAAAGGAAATAGAACAGATCCATCTAATTACCGGCCCATTTCCATTCTTCCTGCTTTATCAAAAATTTTAGAGAAATGTTTGTCTTTGCAAATACGGGATTTTTTAGAAACCAATAACATCTTGTCGCCTAAACAATTTGGTTTTAGAAAAGGTAAAAGCACCACTACAGCAATAAACAGTCTAATGGAATTTTTATATACTAATTTAGATCAAAGTAATATAACTCAGGGCGTATTTTTGGATTTTTCAAAGGCATTCGATACGATTAATCACAAAATTTTAATTGACAAACTTTTTTACTACAATTTTAGTGTAAAGTCTTCCTCTCTTATTCAAAGTTATCTCCAAAATAGATTTCAATTTACCAAAACAGATACTGATTGTTCGCAAATGAGGGCAATTACGATTGGTGTCCCACAAGGATCAATTTTAGGACCCCTCTTATTTTTAATTTTTATAAATGACTTAGTAAATGCTGCACCTGCTTTGGATTGTATTTTATTCGCAGATGACACCAATATATTTTCAACAGATAATTCTAAACTCCAAGAGGAATTAAATATTATTAATGAATGGTGCCTATCAAACAGACTCATTTTAAACAACAGTAAAACATTTCAAGTAGTTTTCAAAAATCCGTCTAAAAACACTCAAAATTATAATCTAAGCCTTTCTTTAAACAATTCTCAACTACAAATCAAAGATTCGACTCAATTTTTAGGTATCACGTTAGACAACAACTTGACTTTTAAAAAACACATCCAAAGTCTCATCAAAAAACTTAATTACATATTACTAATATTACGTTTCATTCGCCCCTACCTAGACAAATCAACCATGATCAATTTGTACTACAGTTTTTTCTATTCTCTTTTAATTTATGGAATCGAGTTTTGAGGCCACGGCAACAAAACTGATTTAAACAAACTTTTAATCATGCAAAAAAAGGCAATCAGAATAATACTCAATTTTAAACCAAATCAAACAGTTTCCAAAAATTTTAAAATTTTAAAAATAATGCCAATTGAAATTTTATTCCAGTATCGCCTGCTAATGTTTTTAACAAATTCTTTCCCCATGGAAGAGTTGCAAGATTTTATGATAGATCATTGTCAAGATACCCGTTTAAAAAGTAAAAATCAATTAAAGTTGAAAAAGTGTTTGTCTTCTAAGGGACAGAGATCGATATTTTTTAGTGCAATGAAATTATATAATAAATTTTTGAGTGATTGTGCGGGCTCTGCTCCGGGTCAGCTGAAGGCGAAGTTGGTAGAGCGCCTGTGGGCGTCCTGGGACTGTCCTTCCTGACTCTGGTGCTCCGGAGTGTGCGCTTATCGCTGATTCTGTTTCTTTTCCTACTGCTTGCTGGGGCTGCCTTGACTCTAGCCTCTGGCTATCTGGCATGTCCTATTGCTACTCTGTGTATTTTTTACTCATATTGTCATGTTATTATTACGCAATAAAAATCAAACCAAACCAAACCAAAAGCTTAAGACAGAGTCTGAAAAACGATCTAAATGTATATCTTTGTATAGAAACAGATCTAAATGTATATCTTTGTATAGAGCCATTTGAGTTCATGGACATGCAGTTCATTTTCTTACATTTTTAACAGGTCGGTTTTTCAATTCAAAAGCGAACAATTTGATCAGTGGTTGTTACACAAATACCAGCTAAATGTTATTACGGTGTTTCTAGCTTTGTTATAGGTAAGGGTTTATTATATATTGTGTAGTAGTTTACCTACCATCCACAGTGTGATAGCATGCCCGCATACACTGGCTACGCTAGAAACCAAAAGAAATTGGAGATTCCTACTTTGGTCTAGCATGGAATGGAAAACCTGCTCAAGTTTCTTATATTTTTTCTGTGTTTGAGCTGTCATACAAGCTGCTGCAAGACTACACGTGTGTAGGCCATATGAGATGTGATACAAGCTGCTGCAAAACTACATGTGTGTAGGCCATATGATATGTGATACAAGCTGCTGCAAAACTACATGTGTGTAGGCCATATGAGCTGTGATACACGCTGCTGCAAGACTACATGTGTATAGTCAGCAGCTTTTGAATGCTTTAGCTGCCAAATCATGCAAATCTGACTAAGAAAATACTCGTTAGGCTTTTGACATGACAAAATTCTTTTTGCAATGTTTCTGTATGACTGTTTTGAAATTGTTATCTTTTCTGATTTTGTCCTAATTAATTGCTAATTAAAGTCCTGGTTAATTCCTTGAATCAATTATATTTTGTTCTCCAACACAACTTTTTAAGTAGCATAAAAGTTTTGTAGCTTGCAATGGGCAAATAGTAAACGTAAAGTTTACACAATTTGTGATCATTTATAACGCATGTCGTCACTTATTCAATAGTTCTATAATGTACATCTTCTAGTGCTTCTTCCAAAATTCCTTCAAAAGCGTGCCCAGCTGTCATCATTTGCCTCAGAAAGTATTGAATACTTCCATAACATTGTCAAGCAGGTTTTGGACAGTGAACTAAATGCTGTTGAGGTGAGCTTTAGTTCTCTTTTCATTGATATGGTGATGACAATGAATATGTAGTTCTCTTCTGAGCCATTTCTATAGAAATGACTCAGAAGAGAACTTAACAAAGTTTGGCTTAGTGGTTAGCTCGCCTGTCTGCAGGATTAGAGATTCTGAGTTCAAATTCACTGCGAAGTAGATTTTTTATTGCTATAAATTGATTGCTATAACTGGACACACACATGACAGAACAACAAACGAATAAACACTGAAATTTATATACATGTATATACAAAAAAAACGTAGATATATGCAATTTGAACTTTTGTATCAGTTGTGTGTTATTCACTTTGTGATAGCTGCATTCTGGTGCCAGATGAGTTGCTCTGAAGGGCAATTAATGTTTCAGTATATTTGGTAAAACCTGATCTAATAATTTCCGAAATGTAAATTGAGATCTGTTACGATCTTGTACTTTAGCCTAGTTGCCCATTTGGTACTTTCTCTCAAGTACTGACAAGTTGCATCGTATATCTTTTTCTATCAGTAACTCCATTGTATAGAACGATTAAGAATACAGCTCTAATTCGATGGCTGAGTTATGCTAAACTATCACTCAAGTATGAAGTATATCTTAGCCTCTATAGTTTGGAACTTTGTTTCATATAGTGATGAAGCATGCATCTCTTACTCGTTGGCTAAGCTACTTGTATGACAAATTATGACTTGTTTTATAGCAAACTGCTAGTGATATATATCTCTCACACTAATGCTATGTCAAACACTCCATTTCTGATACAATCAAGTACCTGCTAGTGGTTGCCATCTCTCACCTACAAAGGAACCCTTACCAATGACTGACTGATAATTGGCTATATGATTTCTTTCTTACTCATAGAGACTTTCGTTATTCAAAGATTTATATTTACAGAAAGGCAATAACTTTATAGCAATATGCGCTGACAAGCTCGTTGATCTAAAAGATGAGGAAACTCCACCACGCGTTAACCATCTTGGACTAGAGTGGAGCCAAAGAGGTGAGACAACTTCTCAACTTATGACTCATAGAACAACTTTTATGACAACATACCCATCTTTTTAACAACATGGTATAGAGCAACTGATAGGGCAGTCGAATCCCTAAGAAATTGTTCACAAGCGTTCAATTGTTCACAAGCCCATCGGAATTGAGAGTCACAGGTTTCGACAGAAGGCAGAATGTTTAGGAGTGTTAGTTATGTTATAATATGTTTACTTTAGTATATAGAGTTTAGACTATTAGTAAGTTTCCATACAGTGATCATCTAGCGACACCTGGGTGAGCCAATGCCGAATCGTTACGCTGGGCTAACAACAGATCATGTTTCCATAGGGTGCTCCATTTCGGGGTCGGTCCATTCAACCTTCTCTTCTGCCATTTTTGGTTTTAAGTAAAACAATAGCTTGGAGCACTTTAGCAACAAAAATTTCTGCATATGAAGCAACAGGAAAACAAGATCTATGCGCATGCCCCATTGAGCTGCCGTTGGTAACTAAGGCTATTCCATGGCACAAAGATGCCGTTTCGCATGGGTGTTTCGCTTCCAAACAGTGTCACCGAATCGAATCTCAACGTAGTAAGAGTGACACAGCTGTTTCAATAAAGGCATTGCTGCGCCACATGGGGGTGTGTGTCTGTTGTATTATGGGATTTGTTAGGCACAGGCTATATTGGCCTCTGAGCTCACAGGTGGTCTTGGCTCACGAGCAGTATAGGTGGTCTTGGCAATTACGGTGAGTGAATAAAGCTAGTGGGTAAAGCTAGTAGAATAGGTAGTATAAGTCAGTATGGGAGTATATAAGGAAGTGTAACGAAAGACACTGTTCTTCGTCTTCTTCACATCAATATATGTGAGTCTATCCGTTTACACAACAGCGTCATTACCCTTTCGCTGCATGGAAACTTACTATAAGCTACTCGAGTAAGGTTGAAATAGCTCTTATGGGCACATTTAACAACCCTTAATAATCTCCTTTCCTTCTGATTAGTTTAGCTCACACCATCAACCAGTCTGTTTGTTTAGGTCTAACTAGTGATGAGGTAGCAGCCAATGCCATTTCCTTCTTTGGTGCCGGATATGAGACTACAGGAACTGCCCTCCAGTTCTTCTTCTACTCAATGGCTCTCTACCCAGAGATACAAGAGAAGGTAAGTCTGCGATTACCGAATAATATATACGCGTGGCCGTTGTTCTTTGCAGCTCAAATAGAATTGGACACCATTTGGTCAGTTAGCTCACCCAGTACTTGCTGTCAATACATATGACCTTGAGATGAAAGGTCACTGAGATTATCGTGAGTGAATTCTAGTCGATAAATGCAAAAACAATGACATGTTTGAACTTGTCAGTAAGTTCATAACCTACATTTGGTAAGGATATGATAACTCTCATATGTATTACACTACCTAACATCTCCATTTTAAAGAAGAAAAAAATAATTTTTGCTAAAATAATTTAGCAATGGAAGTTCTTAAATGTCCTCTTGAGCTATGCTCAGGTAAAATAATCTGTTAACACCGGGTTGTTAAAACAGAGAGTCTCTCACGTCAAATTTTATTTTGAAAGGTTTTATCAGAAAGTATAAATATTTTTCTATCATTTGAAGTTTTGTTTAGTATTTCACATGATTTGACTGCCAGGATGTTTCAAAATGGAAATTGGCAAAACTTGATTGCAGTTTAAACACTCGGGCAAAAAATACTTTTCTCAAATTGATGTCACTAGTCGCGCTTCCTGTTTCTCCCTCTCGTTATGACATCTGCTATTGTGTTCAAATTGCAGTGCTACACATTTCTAGTGGCATATTTTACTTTGTATTTGCTTATGATTGTTGAACTCTAACTTCCAATGTAGCCTTAAAGACATTGCTATTAATGTTTGTAATAATTTATAAATGGATTGGTTAGAAATTATCTTATTGCTTTCTTATAAGTGCTGTGGAAATATATAAACACCCGAGGTCGATAGACCGTATATTTATAACTTGAAAGCAAATGCACGACTACTGACATGATTTTTGGTGAAGGCTGGACACATCGTTTTCTTCTGAGCATTTTAGCTGCTATCAAGCTTTGTATATTTTAATCTTTAAACATCCTGGCAGTCAGATCACCTCAAACGACAAACTTTCAAATAATAGAACAGAATCTATACTGTTCTGATGAAATATTTTGAAATTTGGCATGAGTGAACCTTTAAAGTAGAGTCTTTGAAGTAAGAATTGCCAACTTTCAGGTTATTTGGAGCATCAATTTTCTTGCAATTGTCTAAAAGGTACATGCATGTTTGTCTACAGCTCATAAACAGCTGCGGTCTCAACCAGTCCTTTAATGACATATAACAATAACTGCGTTGTTGTTTTTGTTGTTGTTGTTGTTGTTGTTGTTGTTGTTTAGGGCAGCTGACCAATGAATTAACAACACTCAAACTTTACAGCTAAAATGATTGCGCAGAAACTAATTGCTGGATTTACCAATTTTTCTATTGCATAAAGTGAAAGTCATTGCCAAGGCAGATAAATGGCCACTTTCACTGGCATCACCTTTGATAATTTTCAAGTACAAAACTGTTTCAATGAGTCTGTAGCCCTATAAAAATAGAACATTCGTTCAATGTAAGCGGAGTTTGTCATTCAAGGTCAAATCTCGTGCGAGTTCAACTCTAGAGCTTATCGGTGCCTCCTCAAATGTACCACTGAAATGTACTGCACATATATACTGCTAGCAAAAGGCCTTGACTCTAAAAATGGATCATGATTAGTTGAAGCTCAAACTAAGATTTTGTACACAACAATGTGTAATTATTTTATGTCATGAAATGGCTGATGGAGACTGTAGATAATTTTGGAGCCATGGTCAAAGATGCGTGTACATTTTAGTCAGTTAAAAGAAAACTTATGCTTCAAATGGCCTGATACTTGGTCATTCTACATCAAAGACTCCGCTTAACAACAGTGTTAACAACACAATGTTAACAACTGTAACTGTTAACAGCATTGTGTTAACAGATTGTTTCACCCGAACATGGCTCCTTCAAATGGCCTGATACTTGGTCATTCTACATCAAAGACTCCACTTAACAACAGAGTGTGAACAACACAATGCTAACAACTGTAACTGTTAATATCATTGTGTTAACAGATTGTTTTACCCGAACATGGCTCAGTGGTACCTTTTAGTTTTGCTTAAAGGTACCACGTCTTCTACCTTGTTATGGTTCCCTGCTATGTGTATTACCAGCCACTTGTTCCACATGTATAAACCCTTATAAGTATAATGTAACAGCTGATATCTTATGACTTAACAGCTGTACGCTGCCATAACAGAAGTAGCAGTGGATGGACACATGTCTTATGAAGATCTGCATAAGCTGGAATACCTGGACTGGTGTCTGCACGAGAGTTTACGGATGTTTCCACCTATCCTTAGGTGGGTTCAGGATGTTTATCTGTAATCTCGTTAGTCCATAGAAGATGGTCGGGCTCTGCGCAGTGGCCTGTAACAATTTCTGAAAACTTGACACGTAAGATAAAGAAAGTTGCTAAATTTAAACTTCATTTTAATTCAGTTGTTTTACTTTGTGTCCATGAGTAAGGGATGGTGGCATTAAAGTAAGAAAATTAATAACAAAAAACAAGCATATACAAAGTAATGAGACAGCGGGTGCAGTCTATGGATAATTTCAAATTAATACAATTAAATAAAGTAGAAACAGTTGCTAATGCAAAGTAGATCGCTGATAAAAGATATTGTTGTAAACAAACTTGATTAAATTTGATAGCTTCCTCAAGATCCAAGGCTGAGGTCACCTCCAAATATGTAGGTTAAACTGCAATAAACCCAGCATCTCATAGGAAGCCGTTCATGTCAATGCTGTCCTTGCTGCCTTGATGTTTGATTGGCTTTTCCAACTGTTCTACAGCCCGCTCAGTCAGAAACCACCTTCACTTTTGTTATAGAAGACTGTTCCATAGTCTAACTGCTTGATAGCAGTAAAGGTACAACATGGATTTTGTTTATAACCTCCCATGACTGGATTTCAATAAGTTTTTTTCTGCAATAGGTTTTATTGTTATTTTTCTTTTTTATCTTTTTTTCTAACTTTCATAATGAGCTTCAAAAACACCGTGTCATTATACAAACAAATAACATTGATTTAAACTTGCAAACTGCACCAGAGTAAAGCTACGCGGTTTGTTAGAATTATGCTTTGTCTATCAGGCTATTCTACTGTTTTAAAGATACTTCTGTGACTTGTGACATGTGAGCCATGCTTTCATTACTTTGTAACAAGTGCTTGCTAACTCAAAACTATCTGACTCTATGATACTAGTGTTTAAAAGGTAAATTTGGCATGCATTGACAGGTGCTAGTAAGAAATGAGTGGTATCAATGGCTGGGTACTTGACATAAGAACAGGGTTGCTGTTGAACAAAAGTCTTTATCACCCTTTAGGTTTGACAGAGTAGCGAATGAAGATTGCGAGATTAATGGGAAGTACATTCCAAAGGGGCTAGATGTTACATGTTTGGTCTACGCCATACACCATGACCCTGAGTATTGGGAGGAGCCTGAGGTTTTCAGACCTGAGAGGTACGTATCTGTTCTTGTCCCTTTGCTGAGGGCTATAGTTATATAAAATATAAATTTGACGTTTTTGTTTTTGTATCTCTCTGAGGACATTATACCGCTAATCAAATTAGTTTTCTTTCAAACTAATGAGCAAGAAAGGGGTTACTTACCGAAAAATATGGAGTTGTCCTATCAACAACCATCGTTAATTTAATCCTTGGCATAAAGCTTTTAGGTAACGTATTTCATTTTTTCTTTTTTGAAGCTCTTTTTGCAGTTATTATGATTATAAAACATGAAATAATTTTTGCTGTAAATACGTCATTTTAGTTGCTACAAGAATCCCTAGCCTTTTCGTTATTTCTCTAAGACAATGCTAATTGAACTCTTTCCCTATGACCTGACGTATAAATTACCAACTGTTTATATAAAACATGTTTCTAGCATTGACACCTATGACCTGACAGAATAACAGCAACTTGTTTCCTGACACATGAGATTGTTGTAGGAATAGCTTTTAGCATGAGACACTTTCATACAATTTTGAATGTTATTCCCACAGCCTCTAATTTTATAGGCCTTTTCAATTTGATGAACTAAAAACAATATAAACTTCAAATCATTTTTCTTGCGTTAAAATAAAATCAGTTTATTTATGTTTAATGTTACTAAAAAAATTTTCTCATTGTTTAGGAGTTGAAACTATATCTAAAAATGTTTCATCCAACCAATATACTGTAAAATATCTAATTGATCGCCATGGTGCTCTATTTTTTAACTTTTCTTCTATAGAGGCGGTCAATTGGAGACGGCGTTCAAATAAAGGCTGGCGATCTATTTTTCAAATGGCTCGTCAAAGTTTTCGAAAGATAAATTTAGCCCTATTACAGCGAAGCAAGTGTCGCCTATATTTTGCTTTCTTTTTTTGTTGGAGCGATATTAAACATTTTGAGTGCAATAAATCTGCTATCTTACCTCTAACTTGATGAAGATCTTTTAATAAATGTGCATGGAGAAACTGAGAAATATCTCTACCAGTTGATATCTATTGCTAGCAATTGGCCTGCGATGATATTATAGCCTGTGTCCTTCTTCACAATTTGTTGGCGTTTTTAATTTATATTTCATTCTAAATTGGAAGACATATTTTTATGTTATATCTATATTAACATTGTTGAATTGAAGCTCATTGCACTCTTTGATGTTTGCTACAGTTTAAGGCCATTCTGATGCAGCGTTTTGATTGCTGCTTTTGATGGAACGAACATCCAATACTAGTTGTCCAATACCTTCCACAATATCTTCTGGCCTCAAATCTTCTTTGCACTGCTGAACTAGTCGATATTAGCATCCAAACAATAGCAGAGCAAAACTTTTACACGCTGCATTTAGCACAAATGCAATGCGTAAAATTTGCTTAGTAAACGTAGCCTTTACATGCAGTCCAAAACTTGTGCACCAGTTTTTATATGCATGTCTTTCAAAGTATTAGGACCGCGTTTAACAAAAAACTACTATTAGCCCAAGACAGTTAGTAGTTATTTCTATGGCGTTGTTTTCAAAGTTCCAGCTACTATCGTAAATTTAAACCATTTTTTAATATATGTGCATGTACTTCGAAGTCTCAGGATCGCGTTAAACAAGGAACTACTATTAGCCTGATACAGTAATTATTTCTATAGCGTCGCTTTAAAAGTTCATTAATCTTCCTAAATTTAAGCCCCTTTTTCATATGTAGGCTAATTCGAGGTACAAAGTATATACATGTATGTAGGCTATTCCGGAGTAGAAAGACTACGTTAAACAGAGAGCTACTACTGGCCTAAGAGCGTTATTGGTTATTGCTACAGTGCTGTTTTTAAAGTTTTGACAAAAAAAATGAAAGCTTTGGAATTGGACATTGAGCGAATTAATTGTTATTGATATAAAAGATTCATTATTAATACGATTTTGTGGACACTTTTCTATTGATCAGTTGATATTACGGGCTCGTAAAGATCAAATAATGTCAAGTGTTAAAATGTCTTCTCTCAGAGTGGCAGTCAATTGGAGGTGGTGTTCACATAGAGGTGGCGTTCAATTAGAGGTTTTACTGTATGTTGAAAACATCAAATGCGTGTGAAACCCTGCACTCACCCTGTGCTGCCGTTGTGACTATGTCGCAAGCTGATGTAGCAACATAAATCGATACATTTATAATGTCAATTTGCTTGATGGAGAAGAATGTTGATTTCTCTACCCAGATTTGCTGAAGAGAACAAGACAGAACTGCAGCAGCATGCCTTTCTTCCATTCGGAGCTGGCGCAAGAAATTGTGTTGCTATGCGACTGGCTCTCCTTGAAGTAAAGGTTGCCATAGTTCACGTATTGGCAGCATTTTGCATGGAAAGAACTTCAGACACCCCAAATCCAGTAAGTAGTGGTAAATGTCTGTAGTCTCCTTTAAAAATGTTGTCACATTGGTCTGAGATGGAAAGGCTCTTTATTATTGTTCAGTACTTTTGGCATGCTGTCAGTGTGTATGCCAGCCATGATAAAACTATGACACGTAGAAAGACTGCTAACACGTGCTTTGTTGATAGCATAATTTTATATACTGTATAGAACTTCTAGTAAAAATCATTGGGTTCTACAGTTACAAATAATGATACGTATGTCATCAAGCCAAAAAGTGGGGCTTACTATGGCATGCAGCACAATACGATATGCAAACATCAACATGTCATCCATAGCATGCAGTAGGATGTTATGACAGGCTATGTGATATCATAATACACAGCACGCTGCCATGATGGGATAATGTACTCATAATATACAATTAAAAGTACAACATGGGTTTTCATCTCAAACCTCGTGGTACTGGATTTCAATAATCGGTTTTACGCAATGGTTTCCATTATTAGTTCGTTTGTTTTTTTTTCCATCTAACAGACAATATCTCTACATCAGCTTCAAAAACACCGCGTCAATATATAAAGTAATAACAGTGTTAATATATAAAGTAATAACATTGTCAATATATAAAGTAATAACATTGTTCAAAACTTCATAAACTTCATGCACTAATGTGAAGCCAAATAGGTTTGCTAGAATTATGCATTCCTCATCAGGCTATTTTGTTGGTTTAAAAGGATGCGATATGTGATGCAATTTGCGGAAACTGCTGAAAAGTTTACTTGCAACAAAATTCACATTACAGATAGTTGGTGTCAAAAGATTCACCATGTCTTACTCTGCTGTGTTGTCGGTGCAAAATATGTGGAAATATGATTACAAGCTCTTAAAAGCTCAGAAACGAAAAGTTAATCGCAGCCATCATGAAAATGCCGTAGATTAGAATCCCTTTCCGAAACAGATCAAATGGGATGTAGATGAACAAGATGGCTTCTGTTTACACTTTCACACAACCTCATTCGTCGAAATATTTTCAAAAATATACTTCTCGCATTCAATAAAACCATGTTTATTGTCGTCGCGCGTCTATTTCATCATCATTGTGTTGTAATGCTGTCATTTTGAGCGCTGATATCTCAAAACCCATGGTAAAAATTCTGTTAATTTTTCAACAGCTCGTAGGTCTGCATATCATTCTCTGATAAACATGCCGAGGCTGTTGGTCACCTGTGATAGTCAAAAAATATTGCAGAAATTGTTTGCACTATTTGGCAGGAACTATGGGTCACATGATCAGATTACGATTAGACCAAGCTGAAACGACACCGTAAAGTAGCGAGCATCTATATTTGATATGAGCTTTCCAGTAGAACTCGAAGTGTTTGTCATAAACTAGTGCTATGAGAAGTTTTATATTGAGCCATTCATTGGCCTTTAATTTCACGTGTCAAAACAATAACCAAATTGTTTGAGTACGTCAGAGAAATAAATTGATTCCAACCTACAACGCTTTCATGATGGCTGCGATTAACTGTTCGTTTTTAAGCTTTTAAGAGCTTGTAATCACATTTCCACATATTTGGCACCTACCACACAACAGAGTAAGACATGGTGAATCTTTTGATACTAACTAACTGTAACGTGAATTTTGTTGCAAGTCAACCTTCAACTAATGAGAACGTCTAATTTATTGGTTAAATTATCAAGTTTACAATCACAAAAACTAAGTAATAGTTTAGAGACTTTACTTGAATATTATATGTCTGTATTCTTTTATTTTAGAGTGATCTGGAGTTTAAAAAACTTGCTGGTGTATTGCAACTGGCTGCCCCACTGAAGATAAGTGCTATACCAAGGGTTGAGCATCAGTAGGTCCTCTCTACTGTATCATACCCATGTTGAATTTGAAACAACTCTATGGGTGTTACCAGATATTTAAAACTTGATTATTAGTTTGTTAATTAGGCCAACAGCAGTGCGGATATAGCTCACAACCCCCAAACTTAGACCTCTTAGTTTTACAGAAAAAGTCTATAAATGCAATCAGAATGTTCTAGAACAGATAGTGTGCAGATAAACCATGTCAAATTTTTAATTGATACATTTTGAAATAGTTAATTTCTATCCTAGTATTTTCATTGCTTACTATGAACCTGTCTCCAAAAGATTCGCCAATAAATAGATAAAATCTGTGATAGCGTGATCAATTTATGAGTTGGTACCTCTAGCATCTTGTATACAAAAAGAAATACTCACATATTCAGTAGCTCTTCTTTATCTGTTTCGTGACTGTTACCATGCTAACAATCTCTTGAGCTTTTAGAATTTATACAAACTTAGATCAAATAGTAGCTAACAAGGAAGGTCAAGGACATATGAGAGATTCTACTACCTGATTCTATAAATCTCGGTTTGTTGTTCTGTCATTTGTTTGTCCAGTTATAGCAATAAAGTGATAGGAATGAAAGATTCACTTCACACTAGATTTGAACTCACAACTTCTAATTCTCCAGACTGGTGAGCCTACCACTAAGCCACACGGCTTACTTGCGATACAATAGAATAATTATGCACATACTTATTACACCTGCCAATCTTTAATGCTGAATGATTAAAATACCTACTGTTCATGCTTGAATTAATTTACTATAAGAAAATATGTGGGCCCAGACTTCCCAAAATGCTATAAATATATGTTATATATGTATATATAACAGAAACCTAATTAAACTTACAACACACACAAAAATAAACAAGCACCTTCATTAAAAAGTTAGAATGGTAAATAAATGTTGGTTTCCTGTGCAAAATCTTTTTTATTACCCGCGAAGCCAGGCACTCAGTTGGTACCATAATAAGAAGAAGTCACTAAGCTATACAATAAGATACTTGACAATCTCTTGGCATAAAAATCATACCAATGATTTTTATATTAATATATCACTTCTGCTCGAGTCAGAAGCAGGGATCCTTTTACACGAATCTGCTTCAAGTTTCGTTTCCAACTGATAGTGTGTATTTTAAATGAAGATAAGATGAAGTCATACATTAGATAAGCTAGCAGGTGTTATAGCTTTATAGTGTTATAGCTTTGGTAAGAAGAGTTTTTATTAAACTAAAATAAATAAACTAAAATACTAAACTAAATAAATCAGATAATAATTTTGGAGAAATATGACATCATCAGATGACTTGCATTACTTGACTTGCATTACTTGTAAACTTCTCGAACATATTGTATCTTCTAAAGTTCTTGATCATCTAAACACATGCAACATTTTGCGCGATAGTCAGCATGGATTTAGAAGTGGAAGATCTTGTGATTCCCAGCTTGTTTATACAGTTAACGATCTTGCTTCTAATCTGGATAATAGAATTATTACAGATGTAATCATATTAGATTTTTCTAAGGCATTTGATACTGTGAATCATCGTAAACTTTTACTCAAACTCAACTATTACGGTATAAATAAAAAACTTATTTTTTGGATAGGGGATTTTTTATCTAACCGAAGGCAATTTGTTTCCGTGGAAGATGCCAACTCTCCATTTTGTCCAATTAACTCAGGAGTGCCCCAAGGGTCAGTTATGGGACCCCTTCTTTTTTTATTGTACGTTAATGACTTGCCAGACCTTATGGTGTCAGAATGCCGACTGTTTGCTGACGATACTCTTTTATTTAATTCCCGCGTTAACAAAGCGGTATTGCAACAAGACCTTAGGGTACTTCAAAAGTATTCTAATGAGTGGCAATTGACTTTTAATGTTTCTAAATGTGCTGTTCTTTCAGTTGGAGAGTCGAATTCAAAAGCAAGTTATTTTTTATGTGACCAACGTTTAGACAATGTTGATTCACATCCATATCTTGGCATTGAGTTGCAAAATAGCCTGAAATGGGAAATTCACTATGTAAAAATAATAAGCAAAGCTAATAGAACATTACATATGCTAAGGAGAGTTTTAAAGCATGCTGACACAAAAACTCGGCAGATTGCTTATTTTCCTTTGGTGAGGCCACTTTTAGAGTACGGTTGCACGGTATGGGACCCTTTTATGAAAATAGATATCAAAAGATTTGAGAAAATACAGAACACCGCTTTAAGGATTATTTTTAAACTAAAGAGGCAAGTCAGTTTTACAGAAATAAGAGCAAATACAGGGATCGAGAGTTTAGCTAAACGGCGAAAAGATATTAGGTGTGCATTTCATTTAAAAGCAGTGGAAAGGAACTTTACGGTCCCTGATTTTAAAAATACTATCAAGCACCACAACACTCGACAGAAAGCAGGTCTGTTTGTGCCAACAATTCGGACAAATGCGTTTTTTAATTCTTTTTGGCCGAGAACAACTCGAGACCTGAGAGGTTTTTAGTAAAGAATTTTTGTAATAAAAGAGTTCCCACACCTTTCCTTCTTTCTAGAAGGGTATAGTGGAAAAATTTTAGATTAGATTAGATCGGATGTTGCCACTGGCAGCATCCGCTTTAAGACATACTACCAACGATAATGATTATTTTATGGTTTAGGCTTATCACTGACTTCCATGCAGCTCTCTTTTTGCCTTCTGCCGTCTGTTTGTGTCTAGTTTTTCAACTTCATGTTACGCTTCGCTACATCTTTGTATCTCAATCTGGGTTCGCTGTGGTTTCTTTTTCCTTCATAGAGCTGTGAATATAATAGTTGTTTTGGCAATAGCTCATGACCCACCTTGTGCACATGCCCTAATTTGTGCACATGCCCCACCTTGCGCACATGCCCCACCTTGCGCGCATGCCCCACCTTGCCCGCATGCCCCACCTTGCGCACATGCCCCACCTTCCGCATATGCCCCACCTTCCGCACATGCCCCAGCCATCTTAGATTTTTTTCTATCAGAATGTCCGCCACAGATGAGAGGCCAACTTATTTTAGGATTTCGGTGTTCTTGACCTTATCTCTCCAGGTGAGATTCATTATGCTGCTGTATGTAGTTGCCTCATCATGACTACTTTGTTATCATGAACCTTTGTTGGGTATTTTACTTCAACAATATTGAGCCGAGTATCAACATAAGCAGGAAATGCAAATTGAGTGTAAAGCCAGATCACTACACCATTTGTTATAACAGTCAGTTTGGTTAAAGGTTGACTTACAACAAAATTCACATTACAGTTATTTGGTATCAAAAATATTCACCATGTCTTACTTTGCTGTCTTATAGGCGCGAAATATGTGAAAATGTGATTACAAGCTCTTAAAAGCTCAAAAACGAAAAGCCGCCGTAGATTGGAATCAGTTTATTTCTCTGACGTTGTCATTACATTTGGCTATTGTTTTGTCACGTGATGTTCTCATGTGAATTGAAAGGCCAATAAAAGGCTCTATATAAAACTTCTCGTAGCATTAGTTTATGAGAAACACTTCGGGTTTTACCGAAGACTCCGTATCAGATATAGATGCTCGATACTTTACAGTTTTGTTTCGGTTTGGTCTAATCAGCGAGCCGTAATCTGATCATGTGACCCAATACTTCGCAAATAATTTCTGCAGCACTTTTCGATTGTCACAGGTGACTAACAGGCTCGTCATGATTATCAGACAATGATATGTACTCCTTCGGGCTAAAGTTGAAAAAATTGAACAAATTTTTACGGTAAGTTATAAAATATCAGTGCTAAAAGTGACAGCATTACAATGACGATAAAACAGACGTGTAAGAACAATAGACATGGTTTTATTAAATACCAAGGAAGTATATTTGTGAAAATATTTTGATGAATGAGGTTGCATGAAAGTGTAAACAGAAACCATCTTGTACAACTACGTCCCATTTGAGCCGTTTTGAAAAGAGAATCCAAACTACGGCGGTCTCGTGTGGCTGCGATTAACTGTTCGTTTTTTAACTTTTAAGAGCTTGTAATCACATTTCCACATATTTTCCACCTGCAACACAACAGAGTAAGACATGGTGAATCTTTTGATACCAAATAACTGTAATGTGAATTTTGTTGCAAGTCAACCTTTAAGAAGCATGTAGCTTTTGTTATGAGAGATTTATCTGTAGTCTAACAGATTGATAGCATTAAAGGTCTTAATAAATAGTATATTAGTTGTTATCTAGGTAGGTTTACATCAAATATCATAAATAAATGGTGTATTACTTAATATCTAGATAGGTTTATGGTGTATTTGGTTAATAAACGGTGTGTTAGTTAATGTTTAGGTAGGTTTGGAGTGTATTTAGTAAATACATGGTGTGTTAATTAACATTTAGGTAGGTGTGCAGCTTAGTTGGTGAATAAATGGTGTGTTAGTTAAATCCTTGGTGAATTAGTTTTGTTGTAATTAATCTTTTAATAAAAAGTTTGTATTATGTGACTCCTCAGTAAGTACATCATTAATGGCGTTTTGGTTACTTACTCAGCAAGTACCTAGTGTAGGTAGTAGGTAGCATCACAGTGAGCTACATGGTGTAGTCTCTTGACGAGATTATTATGCCTAGTCATCTTTACATCTAGTAAATGGTGTATTAGTCAACTACATAACAAGTACACAGTGTATCAGTTCACTTCTTAGTGAGTGAATAATGTGTTAGTCAACCTTCCAGTACATGCATTATATATTGTTTAAGCAAGTGAAGTGGTGTATTCATTATATTCTGAACTGTAAATAGTGGGTTAGCTAAATTCTCAGCAAGTATGTTTTATTCTATAAGGCTGTACAGTATTACTTTATTCTTGAAGAAATACATGTAAATGACACTTAAGCTAAGTTATCAGTAAATTAGCATGGCACATTAGTTAACCACTCAGCAAATGCATGAGGCGAGATAATACATTAGCAAATGCATGGCTTGTTAGTCAAATTTTGACAAGTCAATATTTTGTTACAAGATTTCTTGGCAAATAAATGGCATTATATTCAGTATCTCAGCGAATGCATGGTGTTAGTCAATCTCCTAGCAGATGCATGGTGTGTTAGTTAACCTTTTAGCAAATGCATGGCGTATTAGTTAACCTTTTCAATAGTTCACTACGATAGCTAGTTCAAGCTGTTAGTCTATTCAACAAATAATGTATCATATTATCTCTGAGCAACAAATGGTAGAAATGTTATACTTATGGTATATGTTCCTTACACAATTTATATGCACTCCATTTGTCGTCTCATATTATTAACTGGGTAAAAGTTACTTGTTCTCTCAATTCTTTTGTTAATTTGCAAGCCAAGCAGAGCTGTAAGAAAGTTCTTATCTTTCATCTCCTTTAACCACATGCAGATGTTTCTCCCAAATTTTAACGCATTTTGCTTGATATTATTTACTATTCAATTGTCATAAGCCTTGTCTACAACAGAGAGCTTGGACTTTTTCTGCTATAATCAGTTTATTAAAATTGTCCTTTACTACAATTGTTTTAAATAAACAAGTTTGGTTATTGAAGCTGACATTACATTTGCTTTAACCCGCTAAAGCTTATTAACTTAATACCAGGGATGGTTAACATTGGATAATATTAATTTTTTACTCCAAGATTGGAAAAATATTCTGAAAAGTTTGTTCTAATCGATTACTATATCCTAGTTGCAAGCTTATCTGATGAAGTGTAACCTCAGCCACAGTTTGCGCTTATCTTAAGAACGTTCATTTTGTCATTTAACATGAACAAACCTAAAATTGTCTGGTTTAGATCAATACCCTGTTAGATCAATACCCTGTTAGATCAATACCCTGTTAGATCAATAGCCTATTAGATCAATATCCTGTTAGATCAATACCCTGTTGGACCAGTACCCTGTTTTGCCAATACCCTGTTAGATCAATACCCTGTTAGATTAATACCCTGTTAGATAAATACCCTGTTAGATCAATACCCTGTTAGATCAATACCCTGTTAGATCAATATCCTGTTAGATCAATACCCTGTTGGATCAATACCTTGTTGGATCAATAACCTGTTGGATCAATACACTGTTAGATCAATACCCTGTTAGATCAATACCCTGTTAGATCAATACACTGTTAGATCAATACACTGTTAGATCAATACCCTGTTAGATTAATACCCTGTTAGATCAATACCCTGTTAGATCAATACCCTGTTAGATTAATACCCTGTTAGATCAATACCCTGTTGGATCAATACCCTGTTAGATCAATACCCTGTTAGATCAATACCCTGTTAGATCAATACCCTGTTAGATCAATACCCTGTTAGATTAATACCCTGTTAGATCAATACCCTGTTGGATCAATACCTTGTTAGATCAATACACTGTTGGATCAATACCCTGTTAGATCAATACCCTGTTAGATCAATACACTGTTAGATCAATACACTGTTAGATCAATACCCTGTTAGATTAATACCCTGTTAGATCAATACCCTGTTAGATCAATACCCTGTTAGATTAATACCCTGTTAGATCAATACCCTGTTTGATCAATACCCTGTTAGATCAATACCCTGTTAGATCAATACCCTGTTAGATCAATATTTTTTCAGATTTCATCAACCTTTTGTTGTTATTTTTTTTACTATATCATATCCTGCCATGTCTTCGGTGAATTGTAACAAGCTCTCAGTTTCATCTTTCTATTTTAAACAGCAGCAGGGTTAAGAAAGTATGTATAAGAAGTTCCTGAGTGGTCTTATAAGGAATTTAGTTCCGAAGCTGTATAAGTTGTGGAAAGATTTGAAAGTTGCAGAAGTCATAAATTGTATGACTAACAGCTGAGCTATTTGAAACCGTCTATGTAGAAATGTTAGGGTTACTATGGACCACAGTCTAACTGCAACTACGTAAGCTCATAGCATGCAGCTCTATAAGGTGATACTAAATTGTGTTAAAAGAGTTGAGAAAGCAACTAGAATTTATTAAGAAAAAGCAAAATGGGCATAAAAGGCACACGAGGAGACAACAATTAACAAGGTTCTGTAAATGTAGACAGATTCTATAATACAAGGGCTTGAGCAATAATCAGGTGGATTATTCACCATTAATCTATGGAGAAGCAACGGATTATTATAAATACTAACATGAAAAACTATAATAATTCTATACTATATAATTAGTTACTGTGTAACAAAATAAGTGTATATTTATTATTGACCTCTGGCACTGAATGGTCATCGTAGTTTGCTATTAGGTTCAAAAGAAAGGAAAGATGAACAAAATAACAGAACATTTTTTTTTTCTAAAATACAACACAACTGCTTTGAGATTAAAAAGTTGTTTCTATTGAAAAATTCTGACGTACAGATAATACATCATACATTTAAAATAATCACAAAGAACATTTAAAAATCATAAAAAGGAAAATAGATATAAGTACGTCACCAAATCTTTGGCATTATTAGGTTCAAACATGAAGGAAGAAAGAATGCTTAGAAAGGGAGTCTCAGTTTTTAGTTTAGCCTTTGAATCACGGAAATACAGAATTATTTTCCTTTGAGTTTATACTGGTGTCCGCTAATAGTTCTTACAGCTGCTGGAGGAGGCTCTGCAATATAAATTGATGTCAGCGGGCAGTTGTGTGCTCTTGACATCAGTTTCTGCTTTCTATATTTACGTTTATAAACATACTGAATGTTAATCAATACAACAAACCCTATATGTCTTGATCTATGAAACACTATTTACACTTTAGATTGGCTCATGCAGAAAGACAAACACTGCATTTCCTCGCTTCAAATGAGTTCGGAGTTGCCCGCTTCCAACAAATTTGCACCCTACCGCTTCAAAGATTCGAAGCTGCACTATAGATCTTTCCAAGATTGTTGATGTATCCTCTAAACAAAACTTGTTAAAGTAGACTCGCTGTCAGGTTACAGTCACTTTTCAATTAAAGCATAGCCAATTACACAAAGTTGCATTAAAATGTAATTATTTTGTCATCCTCGTACAAGCAACACATTCTTTGTAAATGATAATGTAAAGGCTAAAAGTCAAACAGAAACAGTAGCGAATAGCAAAAAAATGTTTCCGTAGCAAAAATCTACTTGGTTGTGCACTGAAATTTATTTACCTCCACTGGGGAGAGCTTAGCCTAGAATTACCAATTTCTATCCATCAGTAGGGAGGTTTCTATTACGTCGAAGCACTCTCACAGCGAATGCTTTCACACAAATTTAGCAAAGAAAAATAGAGCCTTCGGATTTATTGTTTCTATGGTTTGAAGTGGAAGTAACTCCGAGCCCATTTGAAGCATGGAAATGCAGTGAAAGAGTCAAGATTAAGAATAAGCCAAGTAGTTACAAGCATCTCCTCACCCGTTATATTTGCCTTCGGCTCCTTGTACCAGTATTCAAATCCACTTTTCGCTTTAGAGTTGTAGGTTGGCAGCTGGCCCTTAGCGATAAGTCGTTGACCCAAGTGGTTTAACTTTGTGTTTGATTTTATCAGACCAAATGGCGGATACTTACTGCAGTCAGTCGATTTGACATTTCCTGTCAATCAAAAAGTGAACCAGTAGATATAACAATCTTACTGTTTATTGAATTAAGGCATAGCTGTCAATGATATTCCTCTCATGTACCAATCATTAAAATGGCTTGTTGTCTTACCGTCAACATAGAGTAAGTTGCTTCCCCCTTGAGCTGTACACTGCTGAATGTGTCTCCAGCAAGCTCCAGCCCGGCCATTCCTATTTCTGTTAAGTAGAATACAAGTATAGAGTGACTAAAATGAAGAAGGGACTTTGAATCTTAGTGCATAGTTTCAGAATCAAACATTTTAGCAGGTTTCATTTTTACTGTGTAGTCTATTTTGCATTAGATCATAAAATTGTATGATTTCTAATGCCATCAATAAGTGGTAGGTGCTTTACAGGGTTAGCAGTGATTAAACTTGGCTACAAGTATCCTTAAATTTGCCTATGGTGTGTGTCACTGAGTGACATGTGTAATCTAGGATACATATCTGTAATACATGATTTACCCTCTCAAATAGACAACTTGATTATATATATCATTGAGCTGCTTGTGACAGCAGGTGACATGTGCTTGTGTCTAAAAAAGTGATCCAAAATCGGTAACTTTACTCAGCCAAGTAATAGACGATTTGACATTTTTAAGTGTACTGTGTGGTCGATAAAGCAGAGATAGCTTTAAAAATAGCAACTGAATAGCTTATCTTTTGGTTCGAACTTGCAAGTTTTATTTTCAACAATGGAATATGCTACTTTTTTGGAAAAGTGTCTTTCCTTACGTTGGAAGCGAATACGATTTTTTGAAGAATGCAAGAGAAGGGATACCAGCAGCATCATCTACTTGATATTCATAAACCAGGTCATCACAATCTCTGCTTCCTCTGACCTCTTCAGATCTTGCCAATCGCCGTGCACTTCCAGTTTGATCATATCTCACAAGCGGTGGAGGTAGGTGGTAGCTCGATCCAGGTCTCGAGATATCTGGCAATGTTAGGGAAGGCTTCTCAGCCTACAATACATATATCTCTAATTTATTTCATCTATAAAAAGTAGTTTTGGCTAAAACATCTAACCTCATTAAAGGTGAACTTACACCAATGTTTTGTATATATATCACAAACTATAAGTATTTTTTCTATCATTTGCTATTGCTTTTTTATGGTTGAAGTGATCTGATTGTCAGGATGTTTTAAAATCGAAATCAATAAAACTTGAAAGCGATTAAAACGCTCAGATGAATGGAAAGTGCGATTATGACGTCTACAATTGTAAAGAGACAAACAATATAGAGATGCGTAACGTTTCAACTTGAACCCAGTAGCCGATATTAACTATCGCAACGATAACAACCAATGACGTCATTTCTCAAATGTTTTTCTTTTTCACAAGTACATTAATCAGCAACAAGTTTTATAGAATTTAATCTAGAAACATGGCATTCAGATCCCATCAAACATCAAAAACAATCGTAAATGATAAAAATTACGGATACTTTCTGACAAAATCTGCAAAAGATTTGTGTAAGTTCATCATTAAAAAGTATTTAGTGACAATTTTTGATTATATCTGTTACTGGGTAACACTCTTAACTTTGGGTAACAAATTAAAATACTCCATTGATCTCTAAAATGATTGTAGCTGAAGACAAACCATCTAATGCAATATTTGGTTCTGAAGTGCAGTTGTAGGCTTTTTTGGAAAGCTAAATTTTCAAATCATCTCAGTTATAGATGTTGATTGTTTATAAAAGTCAGTTGGTTGACTGTTGGTTTTTGGACCCTGACAGCACCTGCTAAGGATTGTCTTAATCGCTTACTGTCTGTTGACAGCCTGATCAAACTTACAACTCATTTGTTATTACTTTTATCATAAGAAGGTTTGTCTCCAGTAAATACACAGTATTTCCGATATATTTTATTTCTTAGTTACCATTGTAATGAAGTGTTTGCATTAAAGTGCATTTACATAAACTTGGTTATCAACCGTATTCAGAGCAGCTCGATACCAGACACTTGGCAAATAGAAATTATTTTTTCTATTGTATTGGCCTATTTGTATTGGATTTATAGCAGGTTTCATTAGCAAAACAGTGTCAGTGCGTGTCTAAAAGATGTGGTCATGACCGACAGCTGATCCGTTAAAGTAGAAAACAACATAGTAGAGTCTTTCTCTGGACAAAGTTTCTATGAACTTGTAATGGGGTTACACTATAAGCATCCGTTAGGGGTGATGAGGACCAGTAAAATTAGGTTATCTACCTCCTCCTTAACAATGATGGCTTACGAAAAACCCAACAGAACCATTTTTAGCATTCATCCAACGCGGTCAATCATGGATACACCACTCACATACTTCCATGAATACATCACCGTACTGTCGCATACCTTCATGAATACACCATTCGCATATCCCATGCATACATCACTCGCATACCCCAATGAATACACCACTCGCATACCTTCATGAATACATCACTTGCATACCTTCATGGATACATCACTCACGTACCGCTATGGATACTCCACTCACATATCTCCATGGATACATCACTCGCATACCTCCATGGATACACCACTCGCATACCTTCATGGATACATCCCTCGCATACCTTCATGGATACACCACTCGCATGCCTTCATGGATACATCACTTGCATACCTTCATGGATACACCACTCGCATACTTCCATGGATACACCACTCACATACAACCATGCACAGAAAATCAGAAAGCACCTTTACAAGTTAGTAAAATTCTGTTCTGTAGCTTAAGCTTCTAGTTTACGCAGACGAGCTAAAACTTGTGTAAATGCAGATCATCAGAGGGTTATTTGGTTGGTCGTAAAGCTCTCAAGTGTAGGTCATGGAAGCAACTATACGTGAAGAGAGAAAGCTGCCAGACTAGATTACTCCTTTTATTATCTATCGACCTTGAATGATCCCATTGTTTATCTGAAAAGCTTTACTTTACTTCTTTGCTTGATATATATCACAGGCTATCTACCTGCTGAAAAATCTATAAGTTTCATTGAAAAGAGATTTGAATATGGTTGTTGACACTCGCTATGTCTGGCTCTTTCTATTGTCTCCAGCTGTCAGAGAGTTCTCGCCGAGGACGCTGACTTGGACAGGCGGCAGCAATTTCATGATGGTTACTATCTCATGGAATTGCTTGTATTAGTGCAAATGACTATCCAAAAGTGCTAGTAGCATTTGCTTATTGAGCCTAGTCTTAGCTTAGCAAAATGTAAGACTTCAAACTTTTAGTCATTCATTTTTATAATCAACAGTTCTGCTGCTAGCAGTGATGTCATAAAATTCATAGAATGTTTTGATGAACTTATGGTCTACTCAGAAACAACCTACGCATTTGACGTCAATAGTAATTTCCGGTCATAAGCTTGCTACTAGACCATCACATTATTGAACATGAATATTACTGACATTTGTACATTGTATGTGGGCATCTAACGCATCAGTCTGCGACACCAGCAGTGGCTGCCGCAAAAAAAGGCTGACAAAAAAGTTGAACTATTTAAAATAATTTGTATAAACGTTGAAAAGCCATGTCTCTCAAAGCTGCAATGTATCCTTGGTTAGATGTTTAGGTTTCACTCTGTACTGGCTGAACCAGTGTAATTTTTTGTTTTTGCTTAATCCAAACAGGCGATGCAAATTGTGATGAGTTTTATTCTCGGTATAGTTTGGCATGACTTTTCCTTCTGAGCGTTCTCGTGGTACCTCCTATGAGTACCACAAATAAATAACCAACAGCCTTCATCATTAAATGTCAACTCTTTTCCTGTATCTATTTTTGGCTGGCTGGAAGCTGACATCTTGAAAGATTAGTATCGATTGGCCAAAGCTAGCTATTATGCAAAAACTTGCTTTGCGCCGATAAAAAGCATATTGAAACATAAAATATAAAAAATCCAAAATAAAACCTTAAAATGTTTTTAAAACTGTTGTGAAATACAAAAATCAAAACATATGCAATTGTTTTGATAAAATTGCAGTTGTTCAATTGGCCTAGTGTTTATCAATATACGATGGCACCTATAATGCATTTTTGATATAACTGAAGGTGATATGTTTGAATTATACTGTACCAAATTCATAGAGATAAAGAAATAGAAAGATAGTCCAGGAAGCACAGTAGACTCCTGTAGAAATTAGAAAATTGTGAAAGACTAGGCAAAATGCTAACTACAATAGATAGCGTCAATGCAAGTAACCAAAGCTTCTGACATCTAAAGCTACGTTGCCTTGTTTAAGAGAAGCAGTCAAATCTGGAAATGGCCAAATTTGGTTCTGCCAAACGCAATTGGTAGGACAAGCTATTATTAAGAGAAGCAGTCAAATCTGGAAATGGCCAAATTTGGTTCTGCCAAACGCAATTGGTAGGACAAGCTATTATTAGCAAAAGAAATGTTCATTTTACTTTTTCATAAATGGCTGACACAGTTGTGATAAAGAACACGATGAATGAACTCACATGACAATAAGACAGGAAAAACAGAAATTATGCTCATTCCCTAGTTTGAGGTTTCTCATGGTGCACTACAGTTAATATCATAACATTACAGTTAATATCATAACACTACAGTTAATATCATAACACTACAGTTAATATCATAACACTACAGTTAATATCATAACACTACAGTTAATATCATAACACTACAGTTAATATCATAACACTACAGTAAATATCATAACACTACAGTTAATATCATAACACTACAGTTAATATCATAACACTACAGAGCATATCATAAGTTTTAAATGGTGTGCCATGAGGCCACTGCATAAACCACAGAGCATTCCTGGACGTATCTATTAAGAGGAAAAGGAGAGAAAGAGAAAAGATAGAAAAGAAACAGAGCAAATTGTGATTGGGTTGATTAAAGCCTATATACTGTAGGAGGTGCGCCTCGTATGATAAATTAGTTTCGCAGATTAACCAATATGCAACAAAAATTAATATTGCGCGTGATTGCATAGCAGTTCTTCGCAATCTTTAATATAATCAAGCCGTAAAAATTTGGACAAATATTCTTCTGAAATCTCCTACAAACGGCACTAAAGTTTGTCCAGTAAAAACATGAGCATGATGCAAGAAGAAGCAATTTCAAAAGGTATTTAAATCAAGTCTAAAAACAATCATGACTAGAGAAATCCAAATGAATAACCTGTAGATCAAAACACTTCAGAAACTTTAAGACGAGGATGTTTAAGGATGTTTAAGACGAGGATGTAGGAACCTTTCAAAGGATCCAACTTTCAATGTTATGGCAGACACCCGACATCTAATCCATGAAATGTATTTTCGTGTTTTCGAATAATGGAGAGAAAATGAAAAGGTGTTTTATATTTAAGGTCTTATTTTCGTTCTTCCTTCGTTCTTTTTTCATTTTTCAAATGTGTATTGCTGAATTTTACTTGAGCATGTTTTTACATTGCAAGCGACTGTTTTAATTTTAGCTGACCAACACTGTCAACTTTCAAAGCATTTCAAAGTAATTTCTGTAAGTTACTTGTAGGTGTCCATAAATAAAAGTTGTTCAGCATAAGTTAACACTTTTTGTAGCAACTGCAAATATATCAAAACCTTTTGTCAAGAACTGTTGAGCCATGGCAATACAACCGATTGACACCATGGAAAGCTTGAAGTTGATCTTGCAAGACTTATTCTAGCAATGTACATGAGTATTAGAACCGAAGTTCTCCTTAACATATATTACAAAACAGTTAATATGGCGGTGTGAATCAAGCTTTTAGTAAGTTTGCAGACGACATTCGCTAAGTGCGATTTGATTGCATTGCAAACATAATCCTAGTTACAAATCTTCTGTCACCATTAACTACTGAAATAATATGCTATTATTGCATACAATAGTGCGCTAATGCGATACCTTGCCGCGCAGCAGAATGGCGCACTCACCCTGACAAGTTCGCATTAAGGCCTGGTTATATGGCATAATAGACATCCAGGTTATTGAGCTGCGCTTCACCACTTATTTATAAAAGCAGATTTTAGAGTAATAATCTAATGAGTAATTAGATGATTGGGCCTCGTTGAACTTAGCTAAGCTAGTCCGTTGCGTTGTTTTCCACTACAAACTTGAAATTGACAGGTGTTATTATTTGTAAAGGTTTTTTGTTCTCATAAATAGGTTTGTGAGTAGAAAACATACTTAAGGTTTGGTATGATATATTTTTACTTGTATCTCATCAAACTTATACGATTTTATACAGTTTTCTTATTTTTCTTGAAACTCTATAACACAACTAAATATAGCCCAAAAAAAGTTGGATATAACTTTATGGTTCAACTCTAGAACTATATTCTACAACTGAGACTCTGCAGCTCGCTCCCAGACAATTTTCTTAAGGTCTAAACAAACTAGGCGATTTTATCGCGAGCGTCATGAGGGCGAAGATATCGCTGGCGTGTGCCTAAACACACTTGAGCAAGTCACTAGCAAACGATATAATGGGTACGCTCACAAGCTGCCAATAAAATTCTGTAAAATTCTTCGGAGTTGTTAATAAATTTAGGTAAGTCAATATGGGGCCGTCTAGGCAACAGCATAAACAACTTCCGCTTTTGTTACTAAGCCTATCTCACTTTCACGGATTTTACACTACAAGAAGACATAAGAAAAAACAATTCTTGTATTTTTAACTGTAATATTTTACGATTTTTACACATATTTTATTTTGTAGTAGTTTTTTATATATTATAATATTAAATATTTACCATTATCAAGATGGTCAACCTGTGCAGTGATTGACTCCAGATGTTGGTTTTCAACTTGGATTTTTTGTAATTTTCGTTTGTTATGGTGTACAGGAATGGGAGTGCTTTTATTAAATTTATGAATAATTCAGTGTTTGTTCTGATGATGTTTCAATCGTAATAAAGTAGCAAATTATTGCTACTGTACGTTGGTAAACGTCGATAAGAAATAATTGCCCGCCATAAAATTGCCTTCTGGGAAAAACCAACCAATCAAATTGCATCTCGCTGGCGATAAAGTTATGTAGAGAAAGTCTAGCGTTATCGCTCTGCATGAGCTCGCTGAGCGAGTTCTAGCGCAGATTAGCGCCACGCAGCGCGATATCGCGCTAAATATCACCTAGTGCGTTTTCATTTTTACTTTGAATGTTACCTCTATACTTCTATTGGTGATATTACTCATACTTGTGCCAAAGACGACAATCGATTTTATTTTAGGTTTGCTAATACCACATTTTCCCTCCAGATCTTTTAACTAAGAAAATTGGGAAAAAAGATTTTCATAAAATGGTGGAGCCACCGTTAATTTAAATTCTACGGTTATATATTTAGTCATTAAAAATTGTTGCAATCGTTGTCTTTAGCTCTGGTTGAACCACCAGATAAGCCACCAGAAGAACTTTGAAAAAAAATCTCTAAAAGGACCTTCAGAAGAATCTTAAAAGAACTATCATTAAGACCTCCGCAAGAACCAGCAGAAGGATCCTCAAAATGACCTTAAAAAGGTCATTAAAACAGCATCCAATCATACCACTAGTAGGTTCTTTAAAGAAATAACCGAACAACTTCCAAGAGACCAAAAAATAGAACCAAAAGAACCATCGTGAGCACCTCCAAAGCAGCCATCAGGACTTACAAAGGGACCCTCAGAAGGACCTCGTAACAAACCACCAGTAGAACCTCTAAGAGGGCCACTAGGAGAACCTTGAGAAAGACCGCCAAAAAACCTTGATGAAAACTCCATAAAAACCTCTAAAAGCAGTTTTTCACTTGCTATACACAAGTGCAATACTGATGAGCAGTTTATATAAACTTACATTGAAGGTCTTTGCTACGTAAGGGCCTCCTTCGCATTGTACTGGCAGCAGAGGAGTTTGTGATCTGCAACATATAAAAGTTAATCTAACTTTATTCATTTACATTCATTTATCGACTACACGCAGTACCACATGACAGCATTAGACCTACCAGTAATACAACCAAAACACAAAGTGTAGTCTGTACATAACCATGCTAGCCATTAATTACTGTAGCTGAAAGAGAAATTAACCTAAACTGCATGACTCCTTGAGCTAAGAATACATCTCCGAACACTCAATTACTATCGAACATACAGGTGTTATGTTCTCTACAAACGTCTCCAATATCTATATTGGCTCTGAACTAGAAGGAAGCGAAATGCATGCTGAAGAGAAATTGCAACATTATCGTTCATTAAAGCAATTGATGGCTATCGGTGTCGCGGCTATTCATAGGTCTATCACCGAGTGTGTGTGTAACATTGCTTATGCAAACTTTTGTTTTCCTGTAATTTGCTCAGTGAGTTCATTCAATGTAAATTTTAGTCGATGTTTGATGAATATGTTATTAACCAGGCATAATGCACTGGGCAGAAAGGATAGACGTTTTCACTTGCACCCTAGTAGACTATAAATAATATATTAGATTGACAGGCAGCACAGCAAAACTGTTTTGTGTCAGCGCATGCCAGCCGCCAACCGGTATGGGTTAGACTAAAGCACTACTCCAGTGTAAATCTAGTACATCGTCTTATCTACAAGTAACATTTTTGGCTAGCGAAACAGGTTAAGAAATTTGACTACAATGCGAATAAACTGGATGGCATAAGACAAAATGTGCAAAAAATACAAAAAAATAACACGGTGAGAAGATTGTTTGTCATGAAAAATTTGGATGCATGATTCTGATTTAATGATGAAGTTTTATTTAAAAATGTGAGTGTAATCTGCATAAGAAGTGAGGTGGATTTGTTTTTTGCAAACATTTGTGATAGCCAGAAACCAAGTTGATAGACTGCATCTAGGTATATTCATCCCTAGCAGGAAGGATGTGCTATAGAACTTCGCAGATGACTAATAGTTCTTCACTAGACATCAGCCAAAATGTTTTCAAATCATTTGTGTTTGATTCAGCTGTTCTCCCAACCAGATCAAAGAACTACCGGTAAGTTAGGTTCAGAACATGAGCAATTATGAATGTAATTTTTACCAAATGACCATTAGCAGAACTTTTTATTTCTTCCTCACTTAACTAACAAAAACTCTGCTAGAATTCGAACATAAAAACATAAAATGAATTTGAAAACTTTTTTTTTTTTTAATAAAGTGAGTATTAATAATACGGTTCATCAGAAAAATAAGAAGTAAAATAAATTCAGCCTGTTCACCAAGTACTTACAAATTGCTGTTGACTACGGGGGTATGACCGTGCGTCTTGTATTCAGTGTAGGCTCTCTGTAGATTTGCACTCAGTCTCGCACTTGTGTCCATCTTGTCGCTTCCGCTGTCAAAGCCTGAGTGCTGCCGTGAGCTGTAGCAACGCTCTCACCAATCGTTGGAGAGCTCGATTAAGTTTCACACAATACAAATGCATGCTAATTTGAATAATAACCGAGTGGCTCTATTGTTCAAATGCGTATCACGTTTTATTACCCTCAAATCCATTAAAACTCTCTATTTAATATGAAGTATTTGAAGTAATGCTCTCGCTTAAGTACGGCAGCAAGTCATGAACTGCGCTGTCAACTAAAGTAGCTTAATTGAAAAATAGAGCTACCATACTGTCTGGCTATCCCTTGCTGTCAATCCCTAATGCATTTGACACGCATCAGCTAGTTAGTGTAACCAGAAATATTTTCTTGAAGACTGCAGAGTTTAAGTAATGTTCCATTACTAATATGCAATATTTATATACCTCTACAAATAACATTTCATATGTGCAAAAGAGATATATGCATTTATTGGAAAGTATGTTAAGAGTGACCCTGCTCAGTGATTTTCAACCAGTGCACCGAGGTACACGAGTGTCCCATAAGAGATCGTCAGGCGTGCCATAGAAAATTATCAATAAATGGTCGTATACTTAACTTCGTCTATATTATTATAGGCTGTTGTCCGTAAATTTGTTTGCCTTTTCTGTCAAGATGCATAGAAAATAAATCTCAACCTTCAGAAGGTGGCTGGTTACGAGTTCAAACCCCATAGAGAGCAATGCTTTTTCCGGGATTGGCACAATTATCCTGAGCAGTTACATATATAGATTATATATAATTACATGGATTATACATACACATGTATACTGTAGTTACATATATATAACAGTATATATGTTGCCAGAAAGTTTCCCATTCTGGCCGTAAAAGCCATTTTGAAATTCCTTCCATTTTCAACCTCATATCTGAGTGAACTGAGCTCCTTTAGCTTGGCTATGATAAAAACTGAAAACAGATGGAGACACAGAGCCATAAAGCAAGTGCTTTATGTGTGTCTTTCTACCTGCGAGTCATTAAAACTAACTCAGATTTCACATTGATTGTATAAATACATTGAAAAATTTATTAACTATATCATTATATTATTAACTGTATGTATTACAGCTGCATTCTAGAGTAATTCTGTATCATTTTGGTTGGTGGTACGCCCAAGGATTTTGTAAATGTAAAAAGTGTGCCGCAACTCAAAGAAGGTTGAAAAGCAGCGGGTTAGAGAATATGGGAGACCTGATACACACAATAATCCAAATGAACTAGAAAACTTTAAGCGTGAACTTGAAAAAAGATTTTACTTGATCCATATAAAAGTTTTTGAGTTGAAGCTCAAAACATTAGTTTTTGAGTTGAAGCTCATTTTAAAAGGTTGTTTGACGAATAAAATGCTCCTTTTAATCGTGTGCACATAACTACAGTCAACCCTCAGCTTGTGATTTCTGCTATATCTGGCTTTGTACCCAGATGACTAGAAGTTTGAGCATGTTTCTTTTGTCATGGGACATAACTTCCAGCATGGGATATCCAAAATCTCTTGAAACATTTAGATTTTGTAAGGAAAAGTAAACGCAATGGTAAAAACTAGAAAATAAAGCGTAAAATTATAAAAGTAGATAAAGTTATTTTAAATTGTATTCATTGTAAGTTAGTGTAAGTTACACATACTCACTATCGTCATCGCATCTACAATGGTGTTCAAATCTCCAATGTGACTATCAAAACATCTTTTTCACTTATTATCGCATTGTTAGTGTAGTTTTTACATATAATTTCAATTTTTAAATTTAATTTTGTACCCAGAATGATATAACTAATATACACCTACTTGGAGCATTTATTATTACATACCTATATATTTACGCTCGGGGAAAAAGTAAGACAAAATATTATATATTTCTAAAATAATGTTTGCCCCAACATAAGATAGCTCGACATATCAAGAAATATCAGAGCAAACATTAAAAAATATTAATTTCGTAGAGGTTTGACTGTATTGGTCTTTGCTGAAGGTACATTTTTTGACTTATTGGTCTGTTTTGTAAAAGAGAGAAAGGAAAGGACCATTTGTAAGGAACCAAGTGTTTCAAAATTTTTTTTCATGGTAAGATCAGTGGCTCACACAACTTGATGCTGCTCCCTCTCCTGGCACCCCCCTCTCCTGGCACTCCCCCTCTCCTGGCACCCCCCTCTCCTGGCACCCCCCTCTCCTGGCACCCCCCCCCCCCCCTCTCCTGGCACCCCCCTCTCCTGGCACCCCCCCTCTCCTGGCACCCCCCTCTCCTGGCACCCCCCTCTCCTGGCACCCCCCTCTCCTGGCACCCCCCTCTCCTGGCACCCCCCTCTCCTGGCACCCCCCTCTCCTGGCACCCCCTCTCCTGGCACCATAGTTTGTTAGTTTATGAAACAATTTTGTTGATCATTGCATACAAATTTTCATTTGTAGTCCCGAAAAATCAGACCTTTAGTTTCTTAAAAGTGCTCTCAGATAGCTATGTTATGGCTTCAGACCTTTGGTTTCTAAAAGTGCTCTCACAGATAGCAATGTTATGGCTTCAGACCTTTGGTTTCTAAAAGTGCTCTCACAGATAGCAATGTTATGGCTTGTAATAAAAACTAGCTAACATGTACTGATTTACAATATTGCCTTCAAATGCTGTTAGCTTCTGTTTGCTACTCCCTTTGCAATAATTGATACATATATTCATATATATATATATTATATATATATTCAGAGTGGAATTGGAGAAATGATGGCTGTTTTAATAGTTTTATTGCAGCTGAAAATGATAAAATCTGCATGTGCTGTTTTTGTAACACATAAACAAACATGGTGAAAACCAAGATTTGCTAACCTTCAGATTTTTGCAATAGTTACATAATATTGCTTGTATTAACTGACAGTAGCACTCAATACACCGGTAATAGGGAAATAACAACACATATAATTACGTTAGCAGCCTTTTCACATTAAATATTGATTTAATTTACACCAAAAGTTCTACAAACATTTTAGACAGAAGTAATACAGTAACAATGTCTATCTCTGAATGCCATGACTTGTGAGCGCATAGACAATAATGGGTCTCCCCATTTCCTATAACCATGGCTTCTCTTGGCAAGTTTTAACAGTGGTTTGTCGTTGTCTTCTGTTGGGTGTTTTTACTGAGACACCATCACTGGCTAGCAGGTCATTGGCTAGCATAGGAGCTCCTCAGCCCTTTGTCAGGTTTCGTTTTTATCTTGCAGCTACCCTTCTCATCAGGCTGAAGCATGGGGCAGCCAGTTTAGTTGCCGGAGACCCATATTGGCACAAGAACAACTGTCATTAGATGTCCTTGGTAACACCACCATTGGTCCTTGTGGCTTGAACAACTGACCTGCTAATCATAAGCCAGCACACTAACCACTAAACCACATCTGCTCCTTTTCAATTAGAGAATAGACTACATTATTAAAAAGAAACAGTACTTCGGGTTTGTCATTATATCGTGATACCTCTCACGCACGAGCTTACCAAATGATCACAATGTTTCATGAAGAAACCAATCTTGGTTAAAGCTATCTCCTCTGTAATCACTTTACACCAAATTCGAAACCTGAGCCACTGTAAAAACTCCGTTAAGCGAGCTTGAGTCTTTGTATCTCCGTGGATCTTGACTTCTGTCAAATCACTCGAACCGTTAGGAATTCAAATGCCAGCGCAATCTACCACTTGGGAAGATATTACTCATTGTACATGACAAAAATGATTGGAGACTTTCATCAGGGAACCGAGTCGAATGGTTTGAAGGGCATGCTAACACTTGTCAGATTGCGATCAGTTTGCGACTGCGCTGTGCGAACTCACTGAGCGCGTGCTAACAACAATACAAAGGCGTGAATGGGATTTTAGCCTTCTGATTAAAACGATTTCATTAAAATCAATGACTAATCAGGCTTGCACTCTCTTGTTTATAAAAATATTGATCGAATCTTAGACCATAGATGTCATTGACCGAAATCATGTTGAGTTAATAGGCAGCCACCATTGAAATTATTATTTATTTTCGACACCAGTTGATCTTACTAATAGATGAATTATGAAAAAGCATTTTTGACTGCATCCAAAGTACAACTGACGGATAGGTGTACCAGAATAACACACCCGATGATTAACACTCACGGGTGGTCGATATGACTGCAATTCATTCGACAAAACCCAGTAAATGATTTGAAAGATTTTTACCAAAGCTGTAATGGATCGACCACACACTAAAGAAAATTCAAGAGTGCTGAACAAGAAGTTACGATTGCAAATACGTTGATTACTTTTTGTTTAGCATATCGAAGGAGTAGCAACTTTTTAATGAAAGCGTACCTGTTGGTCGACTTTTCAACCCGCCGTTATTAAGGATCCATGAGTCTAAATGGAAAAGGTGCATTATAATAACTACGATGTAATTTCAATTAGATAATGTAGCATTAGCAAAAAGTAATGAATAATTTAAGAAACAAATAAACTATCAATGTATGATCATTTTTTCGGAGATGTTGGTCAACTGGAAGCCGACTTTGTAAAAGATTTAGATCGATACATTTGGATAGATCGGTGTGGATACAAAAACCAGCGTCACGCTGATGACTAGAGACCACAGTTCTCCTTTTTTGGTCAGCGATTGGTTAGCGTACAACTGGTAATAAAGCTAGCTGCTTTTTATTTATGCCAGGCTTATTGCCTTTAGAGAGCGCACATATAACCGTGATCAAAATTCAAGTTTTCGGTAAAATAGCAGAAATATGACACCATTTTCAGGCGTATCAGATTACATAGCATATAGAATACATATCATTTGCTACAAGAACAGCCATGTATGATTCTCCTGATTCAGAACTTCCCTATTTATTCGCATCGTCGAATACCTACCACTGGCGAGGGTAATCTCACCCCTTGTTTTGAATCAATTTGTTTGTAACAAAAAAGGCTCAAAACAAAGATACATGTACTTGAATATATGAAAACAATATGTTATTAGGAGGTCACTCTAAGAGCTGTCATACAGCAGCAACGTGTAAGAAAACAACTCACTTTGTAGTCGTTGACTTTTTCCTGCCTCGTCTCTGCTATAATCTGATTGAAACGCGGTTCCCTGTGAGTGAGATGCGCAGGTCGTATTCAAGATTGGTGGCATCACGATATTTATTATTGATGTACAGAACAGATAAAAATCCTGATCTACATATGCCAGTTGATGTGATGATAAATACACCTTCTTTACCTTCATGATTGATTCTTGCAGCCAGCGAACAAGAGCTCGCACCCCTCAGAAAGGATGGTCTAAGGCAAAGCAGATGTAAAATAAAACTGAAACAGGAAACCTGTGAAGTAGGTAAATAACCAATAGGTGTGTGAGCTCAATTCAACAGATTACTATTATCTATAGCTCTGATATTAGATGCTGCTCTGTAGCTTATTTCAGAAAAAACCTAGAAAAATGTATTTGAGCTATTTTATCTCTAGTTCTACACCGATTACATGACAGTATTAAAATCAACAATATATTTTCAACAATTTCAATGACTCTTCAAAATTCAGCAAAATATAATTGATGACTATAAGTAATCAACAGCGAAGACACACCACAAAATCGGCACCCTTATACAAACAATGAATATTTATCTAATTTGTGGCTATCTTCAAAAAAGGTAATAGAAAAATCAATAGAATGTGATACGTCAGTTTATAGAACCTATAGATAAAATACAAACACATATATATCTGTTAAATCTAAATTTGATAGCGAACATGATAGAATAATCCGTCTTCCATATAACAAGACTGGCTTATACGACAGATGGAAGATCTAGTAATCAACAATCGGAACAATTGGAACGACTTCTATGAAGAAAGCAAGATTTTTAGATTAATATTCAAGTCGAAGATAGAGAGGGTCTTCTATAGAGGTATAATAGGCATGATTAAACATATCAGGTCTCTGTTTACTTTGTAGGAGCCGGGTAAATGGTCGCTCCTTTCGCAACAAATCAGAGCAATAGTCATTTCCTATAGTAAATTCTTCATTCCACTTCGTCGCCTCTATGACTAGCTCTTTGGATTTAGATAGAGCGGGTTGAGAGCAGTAGTCTAGAACCTGCAACAGAATGATAATAAAAGCAGAGAGTGATGATACCAAACTATTGTAAGACTACAAGATAACAACAAAAACTTACAGAGACCAGGCAGTTGTTGTACTAATAAATTAGAAAAATCATAAGCCTTCATCATACCTGGAGACTTCGAGGAATCGGAATATCAGAATATAGCGCTAGACGTAAACCAAATGAGAGACACGGATGTAACATTCCTGTAGTGACTGATTATACAGGGAAAGTAGGAAGAAGTAGGTGTACTATAGACTAAATAACCCTACTAGGAAGACCAGAAAGTTTCTCACAGAGTTCAACCTTGCAAGGCAAACTTTTCAGGAAATTTTACCTTACAGACAGTCAGTCTCACGGGCAGCATAAAAACTATGTTTTGATTTGTCGCTGTTTTTATTATTAGTTAAGTCATTACTATTGATTTGGTGTCAGTGGTGTATTCGGTGTTGTCTAGACAGGAACTGTCCACATAATATCTGCTGACCTCAAAAAATGGCTTATCACATAGGCCTACTACTTTCCATTTCTGCACTAAACTAGCGATGTCCATCTGATTTAACCTGAACAGTTTGCTGTAGCGCTGTCTTGCATCATACAAACATGTTTTATTACGCTACATACTGGTGACATAAGGAGTTAGTCAAAGATAAACAGTCACTGTGAGGCACAACACAAATGATTTTCTTTTTATTGAATATCTTTGGGTTATTTGAGCTGAATTGTTCACAAAGTAAGATCACAAATTATACATCACAAATATATTTAAAATAAAATTCTCTTCTTGTCACGACCAGTTGCCTATCTGGATACTGAGCCCCATCCTGCGGTACACAGTTGAGGGTCCCTAGCCTACTGGGCCATGGCATCTCCACCAGAGTTGTTCTTGAAATTACTGATGATAATGAGGGGCCACCAGTGTCAGCGAGCATGACTTATGATAGATATCTTAATCAAAAGGTACAGCCACACGTAACAATTTTTTCGTTGATTCTGACCAAATACACGAAATGAACGAAAAACAGCATTATTCAGCAGAAATTCACAGAATTGTCTGAGCTGTGCATGCACATCAAAATCGTCGACAAAACGCTTTTAATTGGCTAAACAAATTATTAGCGAGCACGATTCTAGCAGCTTTTACAATTTATATAGTCCAAGACACGTATTACAACACACAATGAAAGTACCGGCGCAATTCGACATAGTACATATGATGCAACTGCCTCGGACTATATAAATTGCCAAAGCTGCTAAAATTGTGCTCGCTAATAATTTGTTTAGCCAATTAAAAGCGTTTCGTCTACGATTTCGGTGTGCATGCACATTTCAGACAATTCTGTGAATTTCGGCCAAATAATCCTGTGTTTTTCATTCATTTCGTGATTTCGGTCAGAATGAATAAAAAATCATTCGTGTGGCAGTACCTAAACACTGTGTATGACAAATTTAGTCAAATATTTGCTGCCAGAAGAGCAGAATGGTACATAAGAAAAAGTGTCACTTTTAACTATCAGAGCAATAATGAAAAACTAATAGTAAAAAACAAAATATTTCCATATATAAATGACTAGACTTCCTGCGTACCAAAACTAAAACAAACCTGATAGAATTGTGAAACGACGGCGAATAACTCCAGTTTAGAAGCGTTATTCCAACATTATTTTATCAAAACGAAACGCATGGGCCTTTATCACTGAGATTATAGTTATACAAATGTGGACAATAATAAAGTTATAATAGTAGCACTTTACTTGAAACCGACTAAAAGCTTTATTAAATGGGGCAAAGCCGTGATCTAAACGTGTGATGGAGCGGTGTTCATGACCCATCTTTTATTGCGCATAAAAAGCCAGTTATTGCTGCAACCAGTAACAAACATATCAATCAGTGCAATGAGCTTTCATACAACATTGTTAAATAAAGTTAGAAAATCAAAACATGGTATTTAGGTATTTTCTTAGGAGTAAAAACGGACTAAAATACTAATGTTTTTTATGAAAAAATGTGTCTCAGTTTTTGAACAAACTGGTGCTCAACCAACCAATCGGAATCAATTATCATCGAACACTGAGGTTTTACTGTACGTGGGTAAAGTTATGCCAACGCAGTAGTATAGAGCGACATTAATCTCACAAATATCAGCAGTTTCATTAAAACAGTTTTTCTCATTCATCAAAGTATCAGACAGAGTTAAACAAAGGACTACTTCAAGTCAGACATATTAGACTGATAGAATTATTACTTAGTTCGATCGTGCTGCTTTCAAAGTTTTGAGAAATCAAACCAAATAACTTTGGAGTTGGAGAATGGACTTCAATGCCTCGTAACAATGGCATCCGTATGGTGTTACTGAAAAGCATTATAATCATTCACCTAAACGTTTTAAAGTTTCCAGATCTAGTTGTAAATCACCTTATGGACAAATCTGCAGAAAATGGATCAGAGTGTAGTTTTAATTATTCTGATGATTGATCTCAACAGGCGCATTGTCACTAAAGCCACAGCAACCAAGATAACAACAATGAAAAAATTAATTTAACCTGATGTAATCTAGTTATCAGTAGTTCCATTTTTGGAGGCCTCGCTACTGATCAGTTTCTATTTTGGGTTTTTAAAGATCAAATGTAATGAATTTCAAAGCGGCGTTCTAATGGAGGTAGCGTTCAATTAAAGGGTGACGTTCTATTTTTTCAACCCTTCTATAGTGGTATTCTATTAGAGGTAGTGCACTATACTACTGGGAGAGATAGCACGCCCAAATGAAGGTTGCACTCAAATAGAGGTCTTACAGTATTTATGACCGACTAAAACAAGGTATATACAGTACTTGCCAGAGTATTGATTTGCTTGAAGTGAAGAAGTTCTTCTTGAAAAAGTGGCTCATCACCCATTTGTTTGAAAAGTACCTCTTTAGCCTTCCAGTATAGCAGATTGTCTCCCCAATTCCACTCGCCCATGGCCACCAAAACCTCTTTAGGAATGGCATCCGCTTTACCTGAAAAAATTGAAGATATGCAATTAGAAAGTCAATGAAGAAAACAGTGCCAAGAAAATCTTCAAATATGCTAATAAATTCGCGCGTTTGTTTTCTTGTTGGAAGAGCAAAACAATAATAAACTGATAATGCTTATTTAATTTAATGTATATCACTATATTATGTTTTATATCAAATTATCACACAAGGTAAAGTTCCTTCTTGTATGCACCGACTGCCAAACTAACAAAACAAACTTTGCAGCGCCAATAACAGCGCTAGCTATTGGCTACAATTGGCCAACAATATGTACATCATGAAGTACAGCTTTGTGAAGGCAGGTGAATATTATTTGATTGATAAGCTAATCCAGCTAAAAGGCTACAGAGAGATCCTACAACATCTGGTGTGGTGATTGTTTCGGAACCGACCTGTTCAGATATTTATCAATTACAATACTCAGTATCCATAGATTTATATATTATATACTGTATATGTACTAATAAATAATACATACTGTATATGTACTAATAAATATTATATACTGTATATGTACTAGTAAATATTATATACGACCAAATAAAAATTCTAACCAATGGATAACTTGAACATAAGCATGAAATGAGCTAAAATTTCGTTACAGTGATATAAAAACTTACAAATCCATCGTATATCCCCTGGAATGGCTGCTCACTACACCGTTACTTGTACAGAGTGAAACTACAGCGAGTTGGTAAACTAGTTGTGTAATCAAAGGTGGCTAAAAACTTCCAAAGTATTTCTGTTTTACTTCAACTCCCTCAGAAACTAAATCAAACTGGAATAGAAATGTTACACATTTACCCTTCATATTTCTGACACTTGTGTAAGAGAATAGTGTTGAACGATCTATTTTTAAATAGTTCAAATGAGATGCAGTTCAAATGCTTTGATTGTTTGTAGTTAGGGGAGCTGTCGAATTCCCTAAGCATATATTTCATGATTGCTTGTGACAAAATATTAATAATATATCTATCATTGACTGGGTACACGATGAGTACTCACTCGCCTTTACAAATAACACTAAACTTGTAGTTATCCGCTACACTCCGTTTTTAGTGATCTGCAACTAACATGCAAATCACTCTATTGATGACCCACTAGCGAGTCCAATAAAAATATTTTAGCAGTTACCGAATGCATTTGTTGTACAGGAAGTGTTCCGTTATTACAGTCGACAAAACCAGCTATTTACAAAGATCTCTGGCATGGAGAGGCATAGACACGCGTTCTCTTATTCATGGATCCTAGTGCTACCATCAATTGTGATGAGTTTATGCATAGATATAGTAAACCCTAGATTGGCGAATAGCTATCAATACAATGGAGCAAAAGTGAGGCCTATAATTGGCTGTTGTTTTCACGACGTTACGTCGTAGTGATGTGCATCACAGCATCAAAGCCTTCAATTGAGCAATAAGTTTAGTAGTGGAATCACGCTTGGCATGCTAGTTTTTAAGTCATAAACATAACAATAAGACCAAATTCTTAGTGAAATGTCATCAGAAGAGACTACAACACCCCAGGTATATCCTGAATTGCCCATAACAAAACAGAACTTCAACTCAAAACAAGAAGTTCTCAACAATATCATAAGCTATCTATGCCGATTAAAGACACCAAGCTGAAAGCTGCTAGTAGAAAATAATAGGAAAATCATCATCATTTCGTCATTGGTTTTGAGTCAGCAGCCAAATCTGTACATGACATTGCTCAATATCTTTTCAGCAACTACCCTTACATCAACTACTTCCTAACCTTTAAGATCAACCAGGATCACATTGATATTCTGCTTTCCACAATACGATCTAAGGGTGGCTATAATAATAATCCGGATGTGCAGTGCTTTAGATCTGCACTTCGAGCACTGTTCATAAAAGCAGATATCACACCATGTCCCAATGTTAACTGTATTGATCTGGATGTGAGCAGGGCTGAAAAAACTGGCAAACTCCTGCTACATTCTCTGGCTAGAAAGAAAAAGAAAGAAGAGACAAAAGCTGAGGAAGGTGAAGATGAGGAGTTCGGTGATGAGGATTTTTTTCTAACTCAAATGTGATGAGCGTATCAAGTTCTTGACCGATGTCGAAGTAGTGGGAAGTAGAAATAGTGATGACATAACCCTAATCTCAGTTAAAAATAGAGGAGGATTGGTGACCAGATTGATAGGCCGAATATGAATTGCTGCAGAAAAGTGCCTACGTTCACACATGGAGAGCTGTGGTATCACACAGAGAGCTTTTAAACAAGTAACATCACAGACAGTAACATATATGTCTTATTACATAACCTCAATCAAGGTTTTACATGTACAGTGCATGCCAACAGTCTACTCAAAACTATATTAAATCGCTATACTAAAATCAGAAAACACTATGCCGCTTCAAAGCAGGAATCTAGTTCAACCAACCTTAGACAAAAACTATCTCGTCTAGTTATTTTCAGTCATGTCTAATGGGTGTTTAATACAGTGGTCCAGCGTAACTGCTTCTAAACCTCATCTGATTCATTAGTTTGTTATTAGTTTAATTTCTATTTGGTCACTCTTTGTATTATCAATGATATAGAAGCTTCTAAATCATTGGTATTATTCATTACCATGTGTGTAAGATTCTTGCCTTTCTCATCCAAAGTCATTACAGTCATACTTCGACTTACGAGCTTAATGCGTTCAGAGACTGAGCTCGTATGTCAATTTACTCGCATGTTGGTGCAATTTATTTATATATAGAACAATTAAATACATATTGATAGGTTTTCATACTCTGAAAATGCATATAAAACACTCAAAACAATATATTGTAACAGAAAGAACATGTTGGTTATTGTCCTAACTTACCACATGCTTTCAAAAAACAACAAATAAAAATAATGCAAGGAAATGTGATTAATTAAAATGTAAAATCAAATACATAAAATAGCGGCTAACGCTAACATTTGCCAGAGAGGGAGAGATAAGTTATCCTTCATTACAACAGTTGACTTTGATAAATTTAGATTTTATCCAAGTCGTAAAAGACAAACTTAAAAGCAAACCTAAAAGCAAACTTTAATCTTTAACTTAACGTAATTAAAGTTTCTTCGTGGTTCATAGTTTTAAGTTTCTCGCTGGTTTGCTAATTTTTCTTTTGTTTCGCTCTCACGACCAGCCGGCCGTTTTAAGAGAAACCTATCTAAGGACGTTTGCCTTTGTCGCCCTTTCAACGTGTTGCGATCAGGACGAACACAGGTGTTGTCACCAAGGGTTAATGCATGACCGCTAGGCAACTTGTCCGAATGTCTATTTTTTACATGGTAAACATGGTACAAAAGTATAATCTGAGCAGTTGAAAATACAGAGTGATGCTGTTCTCATAAAACACCTCCGACATACTTGGCAACTGTCTCATGTGCTCGTATCTCAAACATGGCTCGTATTTTAATGCTAAAACTTGCTTAAAAGCTGGCTCGTACCTCAAGTTTCTCGTACGTTAGGGCACTTGTATGTTGAAGTATTACTGCATATAAGTTTTACATATTTTCAATAAAGTATGTAGTCTCAGATGCACAAACTATGGAAAAATTGAGCAGTTTTTAGTGCTAAGTCAATAGGAGCTAATAGATCAGCTGATTCGCTTTGCACATCACCATGACGTTGCGTCATGCTAATTATAGGCCTCACTTGTTTTGATTATTCGCATATCTAGGGTTTACTATATCTATGAGTTTATGATTAAAACTCCAACACCTTAAATGAACCAATCACATACCTTCCAACGCTTTAAATGCACCCATCACATACCTTCCTTCTATAGACAGGAAATCCAAAACCACTCCAATTTTTTTGTGATAGCGCTGATATGATAACATAATCACATTCTATAGAAATAGTCCCAGAAATTTCTGTTCAGCTTATATATGAGTTAAAAAGTGTCCATGTTACCTCACAACAAAGACCATGTCTCAAGCGTTTTTACTCTATAACATGTTTTGTTGTAATAACATCAAGATCATAGCTAAAACTTCAGTTTATTGATTATATTGCTACAACTGAATGTAATTTTAAATTTATCAAATGTTGTCAATTAACCTTACAGGATTTGGATCGGTATTAACCAACCATTTTTTTAATTGAATTAGAAAATTTGAAAACTTTTTTACAAATTTGCTATCGATATTCGTAATAGATCATACCAACAAAAATAAAATCAGGTTTTTATTACTCAGATACAAACATCCAATAAATTCCGCTTTTGGTAAATACATTTATTAGTACTTTAAACAAATTGGTTAATACAGTTGCTAAACATCTGTTTAGTTTTAGCAAGAATGTAAATAAGATGTATCGCAGTTCCCATTATCAATGATGAAAATTATTATAGCCAATGACTTACTGGCTTGCAAACCAGTGGATCACTTCCTTTAACTAGTACTGAAAAATTTAAACTAGTATACTATTTCCTTCAAAAATAAATAGATGGTATTTTATTTATGCCTTCTGTACTTAACAAAGAATCAATAAGAAATGCACCAGAGCTATTTGGATCAATAAAGCATTTAATGAATGGAATTGATACCTTTATCAATAACTGTGCATTGCATTTCAAAACCTAAAGATATGGTAAAATAAAGACTCGGTCAATGCATTACTTTACATACCTGGATAGTCAAATACATTCTTCTTGCTGAAGATGATATCCTTTAATGACCACCTCATCAGTCGCTTAAGGAGAAGACAACTCTCCTCCATCATATCAGCAACCATAACAAGGTTGAAGTTATTCAATATCATTTGAACATGCCTCTCAACCTGCAACAAATGCTGCTATATAATCAATACTGACTAGTTGGGACCAAACGCTGCGTTCTAAAGTAATCAGTGTTAGCTAAATCTCATTACTCATTACTAGGACAGCACAGGGTTGTTAAAACCTTCAATTATCTGGATGATTTTAGGAACCAAGTTCTGGGTTTTATTGCAAAATACTTGTTCTTCAAGTTTATGAGGCTCATCTCTGAAGGCCATAAAGTTTAACATTATAATCCTACCATATGTTAACTCGTTCCTGTGTCTTACAAACATCTAGCATCACCGCTTGTGACTGACTTTATTTACAAACTAATATTAAAATGAAACATTTTTTTAATTAAAATATCTTTTGATAATCTATTCATGTAGATCAAGTAAACTGGATTGAAAGTTATGCTTAAACAAAATGCTGTCGTTCCACCATTCTTTATTGCGATAAACGAATGTTTAGAAGGTCTGGTTCACATCGAGATGCTGTAGCTTCGGCAGAGCCCGAGGATGAATGTATTTTGCCAGATCAACTCGTCAACAAACTAAATGAGTTGCAATTAAAAACCCTATACAGTGTTATATTACTACCGTAAATTGCAGCCTGTGATATCCTCTCACACCCAATTATAGACAGCAAATCGGCATATTTCAAAAAACCATAACATTTATTGGTTCACCAGACAGTGCCTACGACAGGCCTAAGCCAACACGGTCCAGATATAAAATCTGCAGTGCGCTAACTCTGGAAACATAATGGAAGTGTAAAATCCACATCAAAAAGTGAAGCCAAAAAGTTTGAGTATTTGACCAAGGCTAGGAAACCTTAAATGAAAACAATAGGTTTTAAATCGCTACAACTTTATTTGATAATCTTTTACTACAATGCTCGTAGTCGTCAGATATGACTTATTTCACACACGAGGCGCTGTCGGATTTCAAACGTGTATTCTTTGGAATACTTGTGAAAATATTTGTCATTGACTTGAGGTACGTGTAGAGCAATTATTATTGAGGTCCATGCATACCCGAAAACTTGGAGTTATCTTCCCTATATTGCTTTCAATGATAAGCGTAGTGGTTACACTTTTGGTTGAAGAACTGATAACAATAGTTTTAGTTGTTACAGTACATGTTTGTTATATGACAAGTGTTCAATCAGTATCATAGCCTTACAACATTAAATATTTCTGTAGATCTGATGCCAGTTTTTAACGATGCAGCGCATGCCTACTGTTGGTGGGACCTAAAAAATCCAATGTTCACGCATCATCATGTAGTCCTGCCATAGTGAAAACTACTGTCTTTCACATTTATGAGAGGAAAATAATTAAAACAGAAATGTTACAGGCAAGATGATACCTATGATGATGTCTATGGAATCCAAAACGACCTAAGTGAAAAATGAATATATTATTGTTGAGACATCTCAAAATAGAAGAGACAGGAAAATCTTTATAAACAATGAACAAAGGTAACAAAGCTTTACAGAAAGCATTTGGTGCAATACACCTTAAGGTCAGCAACATAACTTTAAAAATACATGAAAAGTCTCCAACAAAACAAGCACCCTTACCTGTTGTTACGACTACAACAGAACTTTCCAAAATATCGTTAAAGGCCATTTGCAAAGTGTGCTAACTTGACTGAATTATTGGAGATGTTGTTGTGGCTGAGCTTAATGATCAGAGGAACAAGTCGGTACAAAATTTTAGCAATACTCAAAAACGCAAGCAAGTGCAGGAGGTCCCTCAACTTGCGACGGTGATTAGTTCTCAAGATGCAGGGTAACTTTTAGAACTTAGAAAATGGTGTCAACATAACAAATTAACTACCCTACAGGATGAAAATATTCGTTGGTTATAAAAATTCACGATTTCGCGAGCAGTCAATTCCGCGAATTATTAAATTCCGTGAATAATTAGTTCTATTTTTAATCACAAGGGAGAATAACTACTGCATCAAATTAAAAACTAGCTGCTAGGCTAGTTTTTAATATACTGTAAGTCCTTATGCTCAAGCCGCGCGGCTAGTCATTGGGCGTGGCTTCTGGTTCAAGGTCATAGGCCACCGCTAAAACAAAGTTTTTAAAACTTACAGAGGCTTAGGGCGGCTTCTCAATAATTGCGGTCTCTGCTTAGTTCCGCGCTATAACCATAGAATCGCAGTCATGATACACTTTTATGTACGGGATTTTGGCGACCTACTCGTTTATTTTTAAGGTCATGTTTATGGAATACTTTAGACTAAAGAAGAATTTATCGCTAATTTTTAACTCACCACAGTCATAGGTTATTAAAACCGTTTCATTCTTGACCGGCATCTTTCCATAATAGAGAAGCTCTCTAACAGCGCAATAAAAATCTAGCTGAGACATGGTAAATAAGTTCTTGATGCAAGGGTTTAGGAATTTTAATTCGAACTTGGAAGTAAAAGAAAATTCTTTTCTTGAATTAGAAAACAGGCTATTGATGTAGCCTGTTTTCTAATTCAAGAGGACGGGGGTATAGCGAAACTCTTCTTAACACTCTCGCTTCTGAAGGGGTCAAGGACAACACAACCTCAGTCATTAGCCGCGGTCTGTGGGCATACGCGGCTTGTTGGATGATTTATTTTTTCTTTCGGGAGTCATCTGGTTTTGAGCACAAGCCGCGCGGCTTGAGCATGAGGACTTACGGTAAATATTAAACGTAGTTGAGTTCCAAAACACTTTTAAAATCATTGCCTGAGCTTTGAGCTAACACCATTGCCAATGCATCACATTTCTTCACAAAATTATTCAAGGTTGTCACAAGATATGCAGAATGGCGTCATCGCTAAAATAGCCGCTAAGCAGAAGAACTAAACGTAGCCGAGTTCCAAAACTTCTTTAAAATAATCGCCGGGCTTCGAGTTTTATTGCCATTGCATCGAACTTCTTTACAAAATTATTCAAGGTTTTCACAAGTTATTCGCCATGGCTTCATCATCGCAAAAAAATCTCCCAGTCTTTTTACATTGAAATCAACCCCATCAATCTCTAATACCGAAGTTGAGGATGATCATGATTCTGGTCTGGACATTATGGTATGTATTTGATTTGCAGTGCAGATACGTTTTTTCATAATTAACTGCATTGCATTAGTTAATTCTTGTTTAAAAACTGATCGCTTTCATTAAATACTTAGCTATTGTTATTGTATTTCCTTAACACTTATTAATATTTTTTTCTTTTTTGTGTTTACTGCAGATTGAGAATGAAACAACCTACTCCGATTACGAAAACTAGAGACAAGTAGTAATATTCATCAAGGCAGGAATATTGGCAGAGAAGCAACCAGTCAACCTAGACCTCTCCATCGACAACAACTTCTTGATACCGCTGCAGCAAACATGATTAAATTATATATTTTATTTCATGTATAGATATAGTATAATTTATTACAAACTTGAGTGTACAAATAAAATATTTCAAATACAAATAAAATTTTACAAACGATGAATGGAGTAAATATAAATAGTTTAGTCTATATGGCGGTTGTCTAGAGCAATAAAATTAAACTGATACTCTTGATAAGTGAATACTAGCATGTAATGGTGCTCTCTGACTAGTTATTTTGGTAATAGCAGCTCTATATCGCTGTCACTGTCTTGGGTAGATGTTAAAGGCGATTCTCTCGCTACTACATGGCTGGTAAGGAAGTTATCATCAGAACTCTCCTCGTGGCTTACTATTGCAAAGTTCTGTTGGTTGGCCAAAGATTTGTGCTCGTAAAGGCATTTTTGTTCCTTTTTTTAAAACAGATATATTCTCCTCGTAAGTAGCTGCGGTCACTTCTACCTCAATTTCCAGACTTCCCTGAATGATTCGTGATCTTCTAAGAATGACATATACCACCCTTGCAGTATTGTGCTCGCGTGTATGATGAAAAATCTCTCTCTCACACTAAAACAAATAATGAAGCGGTAGGGATGGAAAAAATAAATATTGCGTTTTACCGAAGAACCAAAGTAAAATTCAACTAATTTAGTAAATGGTTTTGAAAAAACTCATCACTTACCACAAATTGTTGGTTCATCAAAGGCCTCCAAATCTATGAATATTCGTAAAAACCTCTGAACGCAGCAAAAAATTTATAGCTTAGCTGTCCCGCCTTAGCACGATTCACCCGTAGTTGTAAGCTAAATAGAAAAAGAAACACGCAATGCGCGCATGCGTACGGTTAACTCTATTGGTAGACGTAATAGAGTTAACTCTTCATAGAGAGTAGCAGTTTTCATCATAAATAAATGAATAAATCAATGAATAAAATCATGAATGAATTAATCCGCGAATATGCATGAAATGGCAATTTTCGCGAAATATAACTCCGCGAATAAATTCATCCTGTAGGGCATTAACATTAAGAAGACAAATTACATTATTTTAAAGACCTATCAAAACAATTTTATATTAAATGAAAATTCTCTTATTTTAAATGGTGATATAATTAAGAAAACAGACAGTGTTAAATTTCTCGGAATAACTATTGACAACAATTTAAACTGGAAATTACATATAGAAAGCTTATTAAAACAATTATGTCCACTTAGTGGCCTATTGTACCGATTATCTTTTCATTTACCACAAAATATTCTAATTTTACTTTATAATTCATTGATCAATTCAAAAATTTCATATTGTATTGAAGCCTGGGGGAATGCTCCAGTAATTTATCTTGAAAAGCTATTTATTTATCAAAAAAGAGTAATTCACATTATTGACAAGAAACCTTTTTATTTCTCGACTGGGGATCTATTTAAAAAATGCAATATTTTGAATGTTAGTCAGTTATTTAAATTTCGGACTTTGCTTAGAGCTCATATATCTTTCTACTCATCATATTCTCATCTCTCACAGCACTATTTCACACGAAATTCTAAATGCAATTTACCTCTACCTAAATCATCTTCCGCTGCTGGTCACAAAAGGACAATTTATCAAGAACCTGTTTTATGGAACACTCTGCCTATCTTTATTCACAGTATACAAAACATGTTAGGTTTTAAGGGGAGCTTAAAGATGTGCTTGCGTCAAAAAGGTCGATTTAATGAAATTAAGACCAATAAGAGACTAAAAAATCAGCTACAATTTGGTGTCATTTCTGTCTTTGTGGACTAACCCTGTCCAGAGATATATGCTTTTGAATGAGGTCATCTTTTAAAAAGCTCACATTCCAGCGAGTGCTTCATTCGTGACGTAACTAGTGATACATCTGAAAAGAGTCAACGAGCGATAAATATAGGATCGCTTCATTAGCCAATCATCAGCACAAAATTTTTATGTAGGTCGTAAAAAATGTTATCACTCGTAAAACCTGTTGTCCGTGATCTCAAATTTAGGGATTTTACTCTATTATTAAAGTGCATGGACATCGATAATTACTAAATTGATTAAAATCGTTACTTTAATGAAATACTCAATCGACAGGTTTTATTGACGAACAACAGAATTGTAAAAATTACCAGTACTGTAAAATTACTGCGAAGAGTAGTCCGAGTTTTCTGAGCATCAGGTGGTTAAAGTGCTAGAGGAAGATACAGGAGAATGGAGCTAAATTTATCTTTTACTTTGAGTCTCCTATAGATATACTGTTGTGTTTACATTCAGATTATATTTCCCTTTTTGAGGTTATAACGTAATTTCCTGTGCGTGCGTACGAGATAAGGACGCACAGTGAGTTCTTGACAGCTTCTTTTTAATCCATAGCATCTAGCAATACAATGGCTTAGATTGATGAATATACTAAAGGTAATACTTTTAGTACTCACGAATACATTTACTAATTAATAGAATAATAACTTTTTGCTATCACCAATCATCGCTTTACAATTTTTTATCGTTTCACCTAGCTATATTTGCTTCAAATTGTCTTTGGCAGTTTTAGCTAGTAAATTAGATTTATGATTTGACTTTAGATGTTCACTTCTCACTTGTAGAAAGTGAAGAAAATCGATTGATCAACGCACATCTTTAACTTCCAGAACCAAAGCTGCGAATCGTTGGCTTGGCGTACTTATGCTTTTGTTAAACATTTATTCATTTTTAAAATTACACTCGCAATCTATCTAACTCCCAATTTGAAAGCTTTCAGTAGATACGCGTTAGAATGAAATATCTATGAATGACATATATTTATTGCAATTGTTTTATTGATTACAGGATGTTCATGTGGTCCCACCAGCCGAAGCAGTTTTGTCAATGTGGAAACTGCCATAAATAAGAACGAGAGACTTGAATGTGTGCTGCATAAACCATGATGTTTTGTCTGAGTTTGCTGCAGTAGATGAATTTGCCCTATTGTATGAGCTGTAACTATGTGAGTGGTCACGACTTGGGTGGATATTTTTAATAAAGGCTTTATGAGATGAAAATTTTTTTGCTTGTAAAAATTATATAATAAAATAATATATTTGAAGATAATGCAAAACATGATTTGCAGAACATTGAATACATCATAGCCCCGTTGACACCTGTGCTGAAATCTTGTCTGATAGATGGATTTATGAAGTGCAATCAGAGCTGCATGGACAGGCGTTTTTGCATAGCTCGACCATTGGTTTAGTACTTGAATCAACTAATCAAATGTGACCAGTGAATTTTTTCTACAAATTGATACCAATAATGACTCGATAACGTTGACAGTCGACTATACCATGTACATGACTTTTAGGGATGTAGTTTGTTTCGCCACATATTCTTTTCAAAGACGCAGCATGCTTATTTTACTTAGTAAGAAACTAGTTTTCAGTGTGGGAAATGGTATACAGCCCCCTCCCCAGGATAGGCGACGGGCATTATGTGGGCGGGGCTTTTTGGGGCTGTATATCATTAGTGCGGGTAGCGACGGAACTGTGCCGATACAAAGACCTTTTTCTACATAGTTTGCTTGACAGAATTACCGTAGACTGGTAGAATTGGTAGTCGGTACTAAGATGTTTACACAGCATTTAGAAGAAGCTAATATGACAAGCTTTTAATTTTCCTTGTTTGAGGCGTTTGAGACATTAGTAATAATGTATCTGTAGCTGAATTTAAAACTTTATTCTAGCCAACATGAGCAAATACAAGATAAAATATATGCCAATAGAGCCGCGTAGGACTAGACTTTTATCGCAATAGCCGATGTGATTACGAGAGATAGAGACAGGTTGTATCACGTGTTACATCACTTCGGGCAAGTCTGGGCATGTTTTATTGGCCTGAGCGTTTTTACCGCAATCAAATTTTTCCGATTTTAATCTTCAAATATCTTGACATTGAGATCACCTAACACAACAAACAACATATCAACTGATAGACAAAGAAAAATACTTTCTTTTAAAATCAACTCAAATTTGACGCAATCACATCTTTAGGGGCAGGGCTATTGAGATAATGTTTTTAACTACAATGCTTAATTAATTTTTGTCTGTAATCTGCCACCTAGGTCCGCGCTGAATATTAGCTATTGCGCACATGACCTCATCATCACCTTCTCTGGATGCTCATTGTCTAGTTGTCATTTCTTTTGTATATATTCATATATTATTGATGAACTAAAGCAAACAAACTCAAATTTCTGTGTATGTCAAAACTTCCTGATTAGATTACTCCACACTCTTATTAATATCTAGTTTTACCTTCATGGTGATGGCCCTTCTTTTTATGGATGCTTTACAGTTAGGAGAATTTGCTTAGAGCTCCTAAGTCAAAATGAAAGTAAAAAAATAAAACAAAATTTAAAAACGGGCGATAGAGCGAGAACTGGCAGGCGCAACCGAAATGCGTATCACTGACACTGATTGACGCACTGACACCGTCTTCCTCACAAAGCATCTACATGTACATCCCTAGTGCGATCTGGATACTCGTCCATAATTGTTTGAATAGCTGTCGCAAGCATTGCAAAGAAAGAACTCCATTAATATCAGCATAGAAATTTTCATGAGTGCATTCGTAACCTCAAAACAGCTTAAGTCGAAATCGTTGAAACTCGAAGACTCCCTGTATTGGAACGAAAAAATTGTAAAAAAACTAAAAATTTAGTCAGGCTATATTCGCTGAGATGAGCTCTATACAAAAACTAAATATAATAATATTATTTTAGCTGTTTTTCAACCCTATGGGCGTAAATAGAAGTGAGGACAATAAACATTCATCTCTATGCGATTGTTTACACTTCAAAATGCAAGTGAATGGTTTATATTTTAACCAAAATACATGATATAATAGAAGATGAAGATGTTTATAATATTTTGTGACTATTTTAGATAAACTCCAAGTAGTTTGGAGAAGAACTGAAGCTATTTGTATTCATGTTAGCAGCAGACCATGCAACTCAATTTACCAAATTAATCTTTCCGATGCCATTTCATACTGTTTCATATTCTTATACCAGCACATTCATTGCGGAATATTTAATGGACTTCACAGCTCAAAAACTTGACAATAAATACGTCAAGTAGCTACATATAGTATAAAAACAAACCCATTACATAAAACTGCAAACAAACCAAATGTACAGAGCTAAATTACAAACTAAATAAATAAAATAATGAGAAGACGTTTCTAGCGTCACATGACCAGAGCATTACAAAGAGTCGAATTGTCGATACAAGCGAGAGACTGTGTGTAGGAGGTAGTGATAGACACGGAACAAGTCTAACTTGTACTAATTAGCTTTAGATCTATATAGCTTATTTAGCTTAGCCCGGTCAAAATAATACTCCGAATGCTTGGAACTGTTGAACATTGATTCTTTAATATATCTAATTTAACTATAAGAGTTATAATAAATTTTCTAAAGTGTAATAGAGTTATTCAAAGGGAAAGAATTCTCGCCAACTTAGGCATCATGCTGTGGCACTGTTGAAGCAACTCAGCTACCTACCCTTTGAGTGCTTAGCAAGCTGATCAGTTTGCTAGTTTTTTGACTGCGCGAAACATACAAGCCTTTCTTACTATTACTAATCCTAAGAAGGCTGCACTCGGTATATTATCAAGCAGACTTTAAAAAGAGAGCGATAATTTTATCTGTCATGTTTATAGCCTGTGAGCCCAGAAACAGGCACTTGATAATATTGTTGTGAGTTAGGACAAAACAGTTCAAATTTAGTCAACAATACCAGTGCTATAAAGTGGTATAGCAATAGCTGAGGTGTAAATCGATAGAAGGTACTTCACATATGCATTTTAATGATACATGTATTTGCGACTAACTGCATTACTGAACCAAACAAAGGTAAGCCTTTCTTGAGTTTGTAGGTTAAAGATGCATCCTAACAAGAAGAGATGAGTGCCAAGCAAATGGCGGTATAGACCACAAAGAGTGTTGCTACTGAATACCGTATTCAATTGTTATGAAAAATAAGATTTGTTTCTTTCCTATACTTTTGGAAGGAAGCAACTCCAACTTACAGATCCTGTTGGGCTGTTTTTCAGGTGAAATAATTTGAATAATAAATTGACGGCATTCAAAACTTAATATACAGAGATTGTGCAAAAACTGATAAATGAGTCTCTCAGTTATCCTATTGAATAAAATTAAACCATCGGTGAGGAAGATAAAGGACTACCTTCACTTGCATCTCCTCTGATTGATTTCAATAATGCCACTCTTTCAATGAAATATTTCTGGGGCTTGCACGAATGCGCTACACAAAACTGCTAGCAAAAATAGATCATGATTAGGTGAAGCATTTAGGAACTCAATGTAACATTTTGTAAACAAAAATGTGCAATTTCTTTTATATGCCCTAAATTGACTGTCAAAACTATAGATGGTTTTTGAGTCATGGTCAAACATGCGTGCACATTTAACAAAAAAACAGATACTTCAAAAAACCTGACACCTGGTCATTCTAGATCAAAGACTCCGCTTAAAGATGTTATACAATTAACAGATTGGCTTAGCTAAACTTGAACAGAAAAGACCTTGAAGTTACGCCGCTTGCGATGCAGACATTGAGAAAAACGTCCTGGTTATAGTATCACAGAGATAGAAGAGAGCTACTTCATCAATAGGGGCAACTAAAGAAATTCAGTGAGGGTAGCTTACAGGCAGTTTAAAAGAGGTAAGCAATTCTAGGCAGTCATATATTTGGGAGTTAAAGATTTGCGAGCTCTTGCTATCCAATAGACCCGCAAGCAGTCAAAGATGCAGAGGTGAGAGCGAAAACAGTTCTAGTCATATTCATTGAGGAATCCCTGGGTACATGCATTAGGAAAATATTAAATTGCTTTTACAGGTTACCTCTACCACGAGTCAGTGTGGGTGTTCTAAAAAAGTAGAAAGGTTTCTGGAAATCCCTACTTGAGAAACTTTGAGAGCTACTTCTATGACTCCGATTTGGAAAAATAATCTCAAATAGAAAGCAAAGCTGACTCGGCACTATAAAACAATATTCTAAAAAGCAGAGATTGAAATAATAAAGGCAACAATGGAAAGTGGACAACCTTTTTTTGGCATACGACGTCTTCGCATGCATGACCTGTGTGATAAAATGTAGCATTATATGATACTACTGGCCATCAGAGAGAAAGTCTCAAATCCGAGAATGTCAGTGCTTTACTGAAGAATGATTTAGAGATTTGTAACCTATCGACAAACCTTTTAAGTCAAATGATTTTTAATATAACGTTCATGTAAAAGTTTGTCAAACAGCAATTAAATAGAATTAATAATTAAAACAACTAGTATTAATTAACAATAATTAAAAGTAAATTAAACCTTTTGCCATACAAAAGGTTTTTGCTCTTTTGGTAAGGATGAAAGAGGGGACAAATCTTAATACCCTAGGACACTTATGTATTCGCCTCATCTAACGTTCGCGTTTTCGCGGAGTCATCCTTTCGCGAATATTTCATGAGCGAAACTAAACTATCATAACAAACGAGCGAAAACGTGAAATTAAATAGCTGGTCATTAATATTCACAATAAAATCGTCATACGTATTAGAAATGCAGGCCTTTTTCGTGTGTGGTGGGCTCATTGGGCAATTTCTGCTAAACTCATTATAGCTAATACACCGATTGAGCAGCATGGCAAAGCAGTTTACGTGATAACAGGTTTTTTGGAAAAGCCAAAACAAATGAGGAAGATGATGATATTAGTTTAATCACTGAATTTGTAACCGATGAGGATGAACGTCTGGTAGGGAAAGTCATAAAATTTAATAATAATTATTGTAGTGATGAATTTTATTACCAACCAAAAACAATAACAACCCGGAGCCATGGCCACCGCGTGCTATAAATACTTGAGATCTCATATTGGTACCGCATCAGTCACAGCGGGAGGGACCTTGACGTCATTGATAGACCAAGAAATAAATGGCAGCAAGCGATCAAATTGCATTATCGATCTCGGCAACACATTTCTACCTGCGATTTACAAATACAAACTAATCGCAAATTGAAAACAATTTCGTAACAGTGAGCTGGACCTGATGAATCTAATTACGTATGTTTGTACCACTGCATTTATTTTCACATCACTATATTTTCGCACTCATCAGAGCTGCGAAATTAAGTTGCAGCGAAATTTTACTCTGTATGCCACCCACGAAACTAAATACTAGCGAAATGTAAGTGTCCTAGGGTATGACATGTTCTATACACATTCATAGCTTGTTCAACAACTCTATCAATATGTGCTAAATAACCATTCACTGAGCAATGGATGAACATGCCGCGGAATATCTCTAAGATTTCATAGAAATGCAAATGTTCTGGTTACAGGTTCCTCGTCTTATTAAGATCATAGCTAACAACATAGAGTCAATTTCCAATAAAATCACTGATTATAATCTAAGGTAAGGGTAAAACTTAGTCGATCTACTGCAAGCACGATTATTACAAATAAGCAAAACGAGTCACTACAACTCCACGACAGTTTATATTTTTGGAAATGCGATGGATGGGTGCTGCAACATTGTCCTCAAGACAATTATACTCGCAAAATAATAAAATTACTACCACGATTTGCCTTGTGATTAATTTAAACCAGTGTTGAGTAACTCACTAAGGTATTGGCATGGCTCGACAAAAAAGATAAACAGCCAAAACATCAACTAACTTTGAGAAGTTGGTTGACCTTGTTTAACCTTCTTGCTGTCAAAGTGTTGGCTGCATATCCCCTGATATTTTTTAATTTTATACTATAATGAAGGATCACAGTGTTAAATTTAATACCAAAAACGTTACTGTTTAAAAAACCTATCAAATACTTACAATATTCACATGTTTATACATTTCGTAACGCTTTAAATTAGTGACATGGAAAACAAATACAGCACACCAAAAATCTGGTTACAAATTCTGTCTTACAATACAAAGTAATTTATAAAAATATTTTTAACACAAAAATGCAGGTAAAACTCATTATAAATCATTAATGAACTGATACAATACGCCTGCATTGCGATTATGATCATTATGATCGAGCTTGATGTCTAAAATGCTAAAACAAGATTTAGATGAGTTTCAGTAAATAACAACTTCTCTTGTCATACTAATAGATCTGGTTGATAGAAATATAAGAAGATTGACTTGATAAAATTTCTAAACATTCACCCTTTACACAGATCTAATATTCTAATTGTTTTTGACTATGGAACTGACTTGAGCGAAAAATTAAAAATCAACAGAATCAACAGAGGAATCAAAATTTCAGTTTTCTATTTACTCATAACTAGTAAAATGAGGTGTTAGCCCAGTAGTCATATTATATAGAATAGAAGAGTCTCAAACTTCCTGAAAATCATTTGATAAGCTTTGAAGGCTGTTTAGAAAAGATGCAAGTCGGAAAAGAAACATGGTTGCATGCTGCTTCGCCTACGAGACAGGTAATTTTCATTGACCCAACGCTGCTCATGCAACATATTATGAGAACGAGAACATTACATGCCGAGTTTGGCTGATTTATTTCATGCGATGTGTCTCATTCATAAGTGCATCAGTAAGTGTCTGTCAGTGTCTATCTGCATCTGTCAGTCTCTGTATGTGTATGTCAGAAAGTGTCAATGTCTGCAAGTGTCTGTCAGTGTCTGCAAGTGTCTGTCAGTGTCTGCAAGTGTCTACAAGTGTTTGTCAGTGTCTGCAAGTGTCTGTCAGTGTCTGCAAGTGTCTGTCAGTGTCTGCTTACATCGAGTAAGCTTTACAGAGCTCTGTATCCACCACTTTCAAGGCAAATACAAAAATATTTGGCTCTAACCAACAGTTACTGTGACAAGGCTTTTAAAATAAATGAAAATTTGCATTTTCCCCTCAGTAGATTCAATAAATAAAACAGCAAAGTTTTTGGATGAGTGTTGCAAAACATTAAAAAGGCAGTAGAATTATTTTCCCATTAAAACAGAAGCATTCTAGCATTCTCATTTTGCAGTCAGAAAGTAGGTTTTAATACAATCCATAGAATTTTAGGTAACTCTATGAAGAGCAATGTTATTAAGCAAGCTTTAAAAAGCTGTTAACAGAGCATCATCTGCGTAACATCCATGCGGCTTTCCATAATTGGGTCAGTTTACCGGAAAGAAAACCCAAACAAGTTTATTAATATGGAGCTATTACATTGTGTTGAAAGACTTTTGAGACAGAGTGTCCAGAGCATCGTAAGCAATAAACATAGTTTTATCTGACCAAACAGACTGTAGAAAGCGTGTACAGAACAGATCCCTAAGTGTTGACCCTAGTTTTTAACCTAGGATTCACAAATTGAAGTTGCATGAAACTGAGCATTTATAAATTTTTGGTTTACTTCTACTCATGAAGTGTTGCCAAGTTGAATAATTCGGCCACAATGATTATTATATATAAAAAACTAAATGTTGAGTGAAATTTTGGTTGAGTAGATAAAACCTTTAAAATAGCTATCAATTTTTGAGAAAAAACATAAGTTTTTCTTATGTTTTCATGTTTTTCTTTGTTTTAAAAAAAATTCCTAAAAATTTTAGAGCATTTTCTAACCAAGAAATGGTCAAGCATTAACATAAGTTCCCAGCAAACAATGTGATGAATGAGGAGATATAAAACCTAAATGAACAATAATAAGATTCCTCTGTTGAGTAGAGAGAACATGAGCATAAACCATTCTTACAGCATCGTTGCGGTCCATGTCCTGATAGGCTAAGCCAAGGTCAGCGAGCTGTGGGTTCTTAGTGTGAGACTTGACAAATGCATCACGAATCTGATAAGAACTGTCGAAGCGGGCTGGATTTGAAAAGAATCGCTCCATTTGTTTCACGACGCTTGTCGCTGGAAGTAAACAATCCATTATATCAAACAGAAAATAAACGCTACGATTGTGATGATATGAGAGGGCAGAAATTTACCAATTCACATGTACATGAATATATTGCAATACATTAAAAGGTAGCAATTGAAAAAGATTATACATAGTTGAAAGTTGTTAAAGAACTTTTATTGGACACTAACAATAAACGTATTGTTCCAAGACGGATTCTGTAGACTTTCCTAAACAGCAGATATGGTTTTAGAGGTGTCTCTATACTTCTTCATAAACATTTATGAATGTTTAGAATACTGGTATGCTATGGCTACACAGACAGATGCTTGACGTTGATGCCACAGTCACTAGGTCTAGCATATGGGTGTTCGTTCGAAATATCTGTACATTGCTCACATCTGATTGGCTAATGATGTTAACACCTAGTTACAGGAAACTATAAAACAGTGAATGCCATAAGATTGATTGCAGAAGAGGATAATTAAGAAAACCTAACTTTCAAGGTCAAATTTATTTTATATCAGCAAAAGTCTGTATTATAAAACAACACGTTTGTATGCAAAATTGTGAAGAGAGCAGTGTCCTGCACAGCTACCTCCAGTGCTCTGAAACACCGACTGGTGCAGCTACAGCTTAAAAAATAATTGAGAATAGTCAGCAGTATGGTTTAAAATATATTTGTACAGCCAAACTAGACTATGTCAAGCATGCAAATTCAATTTATAACATGCATATGGTGTGCGTGATATCATTGATATGATGGCTAGGAGCTTCTATGAAATGGAAGCGATAGGCAGAGGCGATTGGTAAGCTTTATCTTTACACAATATTTACAAAACTTATCTCAAGATTTATTACCCGCATGTAAATAGCATCCTATGAGACATAGATACACGCAAAGGCTTTTCTCAGCCGTACGTATCATACACCTAGATCTGAGGTAAAGCCAGACCCACAGAACCAGATCCATGCCCTAAAGATTAGCTTACACAAAACTTGAGTAGATTTTGTCAGAAAGTTTCGATATTTTTTTATAATTTGCAATTGTTTTTAATATTTGAGGTGATCTGACTGCAAGGATGTTTTAAGGTTAAAATCAACAAAACTTGATTCCCCTTAAAACAGTCAGAAGAAACACATGCGAAATGACGTCACTAGCTGCCATAGTTGTGATAGTTGGTATTGGCTATTGCGTTCAAATTGCAGTGTAACGAGTCTATTCTGTTGGTCTTTTTGCAGTTCTATAGACATCATAATCACACTTTCATTTGATTTGAGCGTTTTAACCGCGATCAAGCTTTGTCGATTTTAATTTTGAAACTCCTGGCTATCAGATCATTTCAAACATCCAAAACAATTGCATATGATAGAAAAAACCGATACTTTTTGACAAAATCTACTAAAGTTTTGTGCAAGTTCATCCTTAAAGGTTGACTTGCAACAAAATTCACATTACAGATATTTGGTATCAAAAGATTCACTATGTCTTACTCTGTTGTGTTGTAGGTGCAAAATATGTGGGAATGTGATTATAAGCTATTAAAAGCTCAAAAACGAAAAGCCGCTGTAGATTGGAATCTCTTTATTTCTCTGACGTAGTCATTACAGTTTGGTTATTGTCATGTCACGCGATGTTCTCACATGAATTGAAAGGTCAGTAAAAAGCTTAATATAAAACTTATCGTAGCACTAGTTTATGACAAACACTTCGGGTTTTACCGAAGACCCCGTATCAAATATAGATGCTTGCTATTTTACAGTTTTGTTTCGGTTTGGTCTAATCGGCAAGTCGTAATCTGATCATGTGACCCATTACTTCGCAACTAATTTTTGCAGCAGTTTTCGATTATCGCAAGTGACCAACAGGCTCGTCATGATTATCAGACAATGATAAGTACTTCTTCAAGCTAGGGCTAAAAAATTAAACAAACTTTTACGATAAGTTATAAGATATCACTGCTGAAAGTGACAGCATTACAATGACGATAAAATAGATGCGTAAGAACAATAGACATGGTTTTATTGAATGCGTGAAGTATATTTGTGAAAATATTTCAACGAATAAGGTTGCATGAAAGTGTAAACAGAAACCATCTATCACAACTACGTCACATTTGAGCCGTTTTGGAAAGAGAACCCAAACTACGGCGATGTCGTGTGGCTGCGATTTTCTGTTTGTTTTTTAGCTTTTAAGAGCTTGTAATCACATTTCCACATATTTTGCACCTTCAACACAACAGAGTAAGACATGGTGAATCTTTTCATATTAAATAACTGTAATGTGAATTTTGTTGCAAGTCAACCTTTAAGGAAATAAGGCTAAACAATAGAATAAACTAATCACTTGAGACAATGGCAACATTAACACATTATTAAATGTGAATAGAACATGCTATTGCTTATTATATTTCTGGGGGAATTGAATAAAGAAAGTTGAAATAGAGAAGCAAAGGCAATATTCAAATGTGCTTGTAACTCTTGCAATTTTCTCAAACATGGCCATCGTCTAGCCTGTTTTCACCCAAACAGAGTAGGGGGCGCGACTAAGGCTGAAAAATACAGTGACCCATGGGATTGGGAATGGGTCACTCATGCTGGATTTTGAGAGACGAACTCTTTAGACGCTGAAAATTATGTCATTTAACACTCAAGTTATAAAATTCCAAGTCATTTATGTGGCTCACTTGAAATTCTAGCAATTATCTTGGACAGATCTTTGCTAATCCACCCACACTCGTGTTTTCCATATATTATGTATATTTTTATAAATAATCCTGTGAGTAAATAGAAATTAAGGCTTCTTCCTGGTCGCGGAGTCAGTGAATGAAGTAAACAGTTCCAGTATTCCACAATTATAGAATTATGGGCAATTTCACGAAGTTTGAGATGAATTACCATGCATGACCATAGGGCCATATAGAGGCCTCGCTGACAGTGGTTGTGCATTAAGGCATTTATGATCCACCGGTGTAAAATGTGGCCTGAGGTTTATTTAAATGTCACATATTAGTGGTTTATGCTGGCGGACATGTTCAATATTCTAAAATGTCATTCATAGATTCATCTCGACCGATAAGGATGTTTTGGATTCCCAATGCATGCCCTTAAGAGATATTTATGACAAGATACAAAAAATCTATTGTTGAACAGGGCACAGGATAAGCATTCGTTCAGTCCTAAACATATCCACTAAATTGGAGTTGTCTGCTTTCAACAATATATGATTATTACAATAAATACTACTTATCAGTGACCATGAATCCAATAAAACATTTTAGCATATGCCTAATGTGTTTGTAATCACGCAAGTCTTGAGAATCATAGGCTATAAAGTTATAAACATTCAAATATTTGTAAAGCTCTCAGGAACCTGGTTTTACTGATGCATTGTAATGCATGCGCTTATTCACAGCCAACCTACCATGCCAAACTCGGTTACAACCGCATACCGCAATCAAGGATAAAACTACTGTAATTTTCCTAAAAATGTTAGGGGTATGCAAGTGGCATCTGAACAACTCGCATGAACCTCAATCATGAACCCCCTACGCCTACGGGATCTGAAAACACTTCTAGAGTAATGACCAAGTCTATCACATATCATTGAGCCTTTAGACTGACAGGATTTTGTGCCGTGGACCCAGGAGAGACATGTATGGGGAATCAGATAGCCCCCTAATAGAATTAACATCTGAATGTGACACACAAAGGCCCGGTAACACTCTCCCCATTATGTGGTACAAACAGTGTACCTTTAGGCTGTATCACATATTTGTTGTAATCCCACGACCAAACACGAGCGAAGCGATTGGTTGGGAGATTTATGATAAATGCACATGTGCACACAACTCCCAAAAATTATTCATCAACAGTGAGACGAACTCTTGTCTCAAAATTTCATCAACAAATTTAACCATCGTTTTGTAGAGTCGTTAAAGTATAATAACGATACAAAACACATATAAGCCTATTTAAATATGTTACCAAGTCTTTGTAAACCGTCGACATTATCTTAAAACTTACTTATCTGATCGGATTATACACAAATAGACAGATTTATTTAGACGAAAATCGTTATTAAAACTTGCTAAGCCTCACTTTTATCAAAGTTAAGACCGAAAATTAAATGCCGAGCGATAGAGAATAGAACGATTAAGTCGTGCGCATTTCACGAAAAAATAATGTGCACATTTCACCAGTCTATAGCATTGTCGAATTGCCGAAGGTTTCTGTAATCAATGTAGGAGTACAGAAATCGTTTCATTTTTGCCGATTTCAAAGTAACTGACATTTTAGACACATTTGAGTACTTTGGTATTCTAACTGATGTCCAACGCAGTGTAAGTAAAGGAAATGACGATGATATTTTTTTCTAACGATTCTTATGAGAATATTACGATATTTAATTATAAGTTTGGATATTCTTCTTGATACTTCTTGATATTGTTAGCTATGACGTTTTATAATGTAAACAAAATTGTGCATTGGTTTTCTATTATTACTGTATTACTATTACTAAGTTTGGATATTCTTTTTGATACTTCTTGATATTGTTAGCTATGATGTTTTTAAATGAAAAACAAAATTGTGCATTGGTTTTCTATTATTACTGTATTACTATATTAATAATATTGGTTATTCTAATAATATCAGTGCATTTCACTTCTAATATTGCATTTCTCCTATTGCAAGGGGAGAGATATAAACATATAATCTTTTCCTTTCATTATTGCTGTTTGTCATGACCAAACACTTTTTTAAATAGATTTTCTAAAAATCTATATAAATATCACTTCTTGATATTGTTAGCTATGACGTTTTGAAATGTAAACAAAATTGTGCATTGGTTTTATATTATTACTATATTAATAATATTGGTTATCCTAATAATATCAGTGCATTTTACTTCTAATATTGGCCAATATTGCATTTCTCCTATTGCAGGGGGAGATATAAACATATAATCTTTTCCTTTCATTATTGCTGTTTGTTGTATATAATAACACCCGCACTCAGTACATTAGAGCTACCATTGCAGTTATCCTATTGCACTGCAGTGCCATTTGACTGCTAATATTGCATTTCTCAACCATCAGTACCCTTTCTTTTTTCCAATATCACTTGGATTGTGGGCTGTATGACAGTGGAATTTCTAGTAAGTTATTATTTGTTGAAAATTACACACCCGAGAATGTAATGTAATTTTTTATTATTACAGCGCGTTGTTCCTGACAGTCTAATCAGTGAGCTGTTGTTTTAGACCTTAGTTCTTTAACCGGCTTGTCGATCAAGGGAACAGGAAGTGTGAACTCAACACAAATCTTCATCCAAAGACCCCATTCTACACCGCATCTGGCCCAAAAAACTCACATAAAGTGAGTGCTTTAAAACGTAAAATATACTATAAAAATAAAACTCTTACAAGATTTATCATTATCACAGTATTCAACAATGACGTCTGCAGATCCAATGAGTACCGAAGATGTCACGTAGGCACAGAAACAAATGTCAGTGAAAGTATTTCTATGTCAAACTTGGAATGGCACGCGCTTAATTTATTACCACAAGTAAAAATAATTGGACAGCCCTTTCCCATGGGAGCCAATGAAGCACGTTTATAGTTTTCTCTACTTACCACGCAAAGTGTTATTTACACACTACTAGCCCCGGGTAAAATTGGGGCATGAGCCTGACTGGATGTAACTGATAGTACGAATACAATTCATTCTAACTGCACAATCCATTCTAACTGACAGTTAGGATAGATTGTGCTGAGGTAATAGGCAGGCCAGGCCAGCCGATCTTTGAAGTCTTAAAGACTACCCTCCAGGATGAATTTATTCACGGAGTTAAGTTTCGTGCAGATTGCCTTTTTCATGCATACTCGCGGACTAATTTATTCGCGGGTAAACACAATCACAATTAAGAGTTAACTTTATTGTAGCTAGCAATAGAGTTAATCCTTCGCATCCGCACACCGCATGTTTCGGTTTCTATTTAGCTTACAACTGCGAGTCGATCATGCTAAGCTATAAATTTATTGCTGCGTTCAGAGGTTTTCACAAATATTCATCAGTTTGGAGGCCCTTCATGAACCAACAACTTGTGGTAAGTAATGAGTTTTTTTCAAAACCATTTACTAAATTAGTAATTGAATTTTACTTTGGTTCTTCAGTAAAATGCAATATTTATTTTTTCCATTCCTACCGCTTCATTGTTTGTTTTAGTGTGAGAGAGATTTTTCATCATACACAGAGGCACAATGACAATGACTGCAAGGGTGGTAGATGTCATTACTAGAAGATCACCAATCATTCAGGGAGGTCTTGAAATTGAGGTAGAAGTGACCGCAGCTGCTAACGAGGAGAATATATCTGTTTTAAAAAGGAACAAAAACGCCTTTACGAGCACAAATTTTTTTTGGCTAACTGGCAGAACTTTGCAATAGTAAGCCACGATGAGAGTTTTGATGATAACTCCCTTACCAGCCATGTAGTAGCGAGAGAATTGGCTTTAGCATCTACTCAAGACAGTGACAGCAATATAGAGCTGCTATTACCAAAATAACTAGTCGAAACACCATTACACGCTAGTATTTACTTATCAAGAGTATCAGTTTAATTTTATTACCAGACAACCGCCATATGGGCTAAACTGTTTTTATTTACTCCATTCAGCGTTTGTAAAATTTCATTTGTATTTGAAATATTTTATTTGTACACTCAAGTTTGTAATAAATTATAATATATCCATACATGAAATAGAATATATAATATAATCATGTTTGCTGCAGCGATATGAAGGAGTTGTTGCTGATGAAGGGGTCTAGGTTGACTGGTTGCTTCTCTGCCAATATTCCTGCCTTGGTGAACATTACTACTTGTCTCTAGTTTTCGTAATCGGAATAGGTTCTGTTTCATTCTCAATCTGCATTAAACACAAAAAAGAAAAAATCTTAATAAGTGTAAATGAAGTACAAAAACAATAGCTGAAGTATTTAATAGAAGCGATCAGTTTTTAAACAAAAGAAATAACTAACGCAGTAAATTATGGAAAAACGTATCTGCACTGCAAATCAAAAACATACCATAATGTCCAGATCAGAATAATTATCGTCCTCAACTTCGGCATTAGAGGTTGATGGAGTTGATTTCAATCTAAAAAGACTAGAAGAGATTTTTGCGACGACGAAGCCATGCCGAATAACCTGTGAAAACCTTGATTAATTTTGTAAAGAAGGTTGATGCATTGGCAATGGGGTTAACTCGAAGCCCCGGCGATGATTTTAGAAAAAGTTTTGGAACTCGGCTACGTTTAGTACTTCTGCCTAGCGGCTATTTTTGCGATGACGCTATTCTGCATATCTTGTGACAACCTTGAATAATTTTGTAAAGAAATGTGATGCATTGGCAATGGGGTTAACCTGAAGCCCCGGCGATGATTTTAAAACGGTTTTGGAACCCAGCTATGTTTAGCATTTATGCCTAGCGGCTAGTTTTTAATTTGAGGCAGTAGTTATTTTCCCTTGATATTAAAAATAGAACTAATTATTGGCGGAATTTAATAATTTGCGGAATTGAATGTTCGCGAAATCGCGAATTTTTATATCCATTGAATATTTTCATCCTGTAGAGTATACGAGACATCATGTCATCTTACTAAACAAATCTTCTCCTGCCTAATGTAATATACACATAGATATATAAATATATATATAGTATATACATATAAATATATATATATAAATATATACATTTTCTATAAAAAGAACGGTGTTCATCTGTCTGTAGGAAGCCATGGATGAATGTTAAGAAAAAGATGAAATCATTCGAGGTTTGAACCCACAGGCATTAGCTTGGTAGACTGACACAGGAGAATTATTGTACACATTTTGAGCATATGTACATGTATATAGTTATTCTCTGTGCGTTATTGACACAATTGATGATCTCTCGCAGCACACCGGACTACTAGGGCATCGATGTTAGTAAATTTAGTACAATCTCACTATATGCAGACTTCAGAGATAGTTTACTTCAGATTACGGTGTCTACAATTGTTTTAAATAAAATTGAGACTATTCTGATATTGCACAACTGGTAATACAATTACATCACCAGTCAAAGCAGTTAAACAAGTTGAGTGAACAAAAAAATTAATCGAGTATAAACCTTTTTATGTAAAGGTCGTTGTTAAAGCACATAAATTACATAAATTTTTTATTATATATTTCAATATATCAGAGTCTTGGCTTTCGAATGAGCCTATATTCAATACACAAAGAATAATAGAACTATGAAAAACAGGGTGTCAAAAGTATGTCCTGCAATAAAAAAAAACACTTGGTTCAGGTTTTCAACGTGTGATGTCACAATTATTATTTAGGCTTAGGTAGTCGATCCCTTTCGCTGTCATTGAGGCTGCGCTTTTCTGTGACAATCGGTGCTGTTAAACCCAGAGAGCGCTAATAATAAACTAGGATTCTAGATGATCAACGATGCCCGGGATCATGCTAATGCCGGACCAGTACAAACAAATGTTCCGGGTTAATTAATTATGCTTCAATAAATGTACTGTCGTTGATAAAGGTAATGAAATCACATCGATTAAATTGTGACCTGCGGTTGCGTGGCCCTAGGACTATATGTCAATCGTACTTTCACGGGATCACGCAATGCTTGAAACTAATTAGTCTCAGTCGCGACCTTCAACATCACAATAAAATGAGAGGGCTAGTGCATAATATCATCGGGAAAACATAGTATGGTGCTTGGAATCTGAGTTATTTATCATAGAAATAATCTGCACATGGAGAACTAATGACACTGATTCCTTTGTCATCTTCATTGGTTCTCTGGAGTTGTCCTATCTTCGCCTGACACTAGCGTCATTATGGTAGTTGATAAATATAAGCGGTAAGCAATAAAATAGGCAGTAAGAGCACACAACACCGCATATGAAAATTGTGACGTCACAATTTCCGAGCCCTATGTCAGTAGACATTTTTGCGGTAGAGCTCTGGGGAAATCCTATAAACACCAACCAATGTCTGTCTCACAATGGCGAACAATAGCTCATTCAAAAGCCAAGACTCTGATGTATTGAAATATACAATAAAAAAATTATGTAATTAATGTGCTTTAAGGGCACCATAAAAAAGGTTCAATAAAACCGGGTATTTCAATAAAAAAAAAAAAAAACTTGAAAAAGGTTTCTTCTTCCAAAGTCAAAAGCAAATGATCAACAGTTTTTAACATATTTATAGGCTGATGAACAGTCTATTTTACAGCTCAAACTTTAACATTAAATGAAAAGGGTGCCGACTCTATTCATCGCATTTTTGGTCCATTCTAAAAAGAATGTGACTTTGTGAAATTAATGAGGGCTGCATGGAAAGATAAGTTGTTATGATAAATAGCCTCACCCTCTCCAAACAAATACAGTTGTAGCAGTACTGTAACAGCTTATAACAAGTCTAAAACAGAGTAATTGGCTATCATATTATAATTACAGTCAAACATGGATAACTCGTCCACGGATAGCTCGAACACATGGTTAATTCGAACATTTCCTTTGGTCCGTTCCCACGTAATGATAAATTGCTATAGATAACTCGAACTCAACACTGTTAATTCGAACTGTTTTTTTGCCCAACAGCTACCGAAACGGTTGTTTTCGCTTTAGAAAATCACTTTATTCAAAGCCATAGAGGTAAACTTAATCTTTTCGTAATTCATAAGCGTCGTTATTACCACCATCGGCAAAATATTTTTGTCAACGACTTTTCTAAAAGTTTGGTGAAATTTGATTTATACTGCGATACGATGAATAGCACGGGCTAGCCGGGTCACGCGCGCAAGAATTTTCGCCACGCACATACAAAACAAAAATCGCATGTTGTTTTGTATGTGCGTGGCGAAAATCCTTGAGTGCGTGACTCGGCTAGCCCGTGATGAATAGTTTTCCGACGTTGATTCCGTGTTGAATCAACGTCGGAATGTTGAATGTTTAAAACGTCTTAAAAAATGTTGTAATTAAACGTATACGTTGTCTGAGCTACAAAAAACTATTCATCGTTTGACCTAAACACAGAATACGTGTGTACATTCAATAAGTATTTATTAAAAAAGCGTGAGTGATATAGAATGTACCGTAAAACCTTGTAAAACTTCTAATTGAACTGCCTCGGAGTGTTGCTCTTAACGAATCCCAGGTAAAGTAAGGTAATCTGCATAAACTTCAAGAAAAAACGGCAAAATTGATCGTGGATAAAACCCCAAAAGAAAAAAATGTCTTTTCTTTTGAGCATTTCAACAACGATCAAGTTTTGCCAATGTCAATCTGAAAAACGTCCTGGCAATAACATCACCTCAAACAACAAACCAATCTCAAGTGATAGAAAAATCTCTATACTTTTTCATGAAAACGTTTTAAACTTTACATTAGAAGCATTTAATTTGAAACAAGCCATTTGTGCTTTTGATTTATATTATAGTTTGTATATGTACATGTATCTACTAATAAATAAGTAAATATATGGACTTGTGACAGTGCTCTGATAACTTGAATGCTCTGATAATTCGAACACTTTTGCTCGGTCCCTTGAAGTTCGAGTTATCCATGTTTGACTGTATAACAGTCTGTATCATCTGTTAAACAAAATTCAGTCGCTCCTTACGGAGAAATGTTGCTGACTTTTTTATTACCACGTGGCTGTCATATTATATTTATAGCAGACTAGTACCATCTATTTATAGCAGACTAGTACCATCTATTTATAGCAGACTAGTACCATCTATTTATAACAGACTAGTACCATCTATTTATAACAGACTAGTACCATCTATCTTACACAAAATTGGGCCATTCACCCAGTAAAAATATTGCTAATTCTTCCCTTATTACCAACTGACAGCTGAGTCCAATAGCAAAATCTGCTTTTTTCTAAAGTGGCCAATCAGAAATCCACAAGCAAAATGGCTAAAAATATCTGTTTTACATAATATGACAGCAGCGTTCAACCTATCATGAATCGGACAGGATTATATAAAGACTAGTACGCTTGCCAGTTCCGTGCACTGCGAGAGATCGTCATGAGTAATAATTATGTGCATAAATATCCCATGAAGTGGTAAAGTGACCAAGTGGTGTAGTGGTAGCGCGCTTGCTTTTGAACTTGAAGCCGCGTGTTGGATTCCCGTGTGAAGCAATATTTTTTCTAACGCTGTTAGCGTGGCTTCGGACTATACACTTGGACGGACGAACACTCGGACGGACTACACACTTGGACGGACTATACACTTAGACGGACTAACACTTGGACGGACTATACACTCAGACGGACTATACACTTGGACGGACTATACACTTGGACGGACTATACACGTGGACGGACTAACACTTGGACGGACTAGACACTCGGACGGACTAACACTTGGACAGACTAGACACTTGGACAGACTATACACTTGGACAGACTATACACGTGGACGGACTAACACTTGGACGGACTATACACTTGGACGGACTATACACTTGGACGGACTATACACGTGGACGGACAAACACTTGGACGGACTAGACACTCGGACGGACTAACACTTGGACGGACTATACACTCGGACGGACTAAAACTGCTCTTATTATAGAAAAGATAAGACTAGATGAATTCCCAGCACGGGTGATAAAAAAAACTTCTTTTGCATGGTAAATTTATTCTTAAATCACATAATATGTGCAACATTTACGATTCTAACTTTTAAATGAAGGTGTTTTGTTTATTTCTGCGTACCGTGTTTATTTCTGTGTAATTCATACTGTACCAGCTGCAGTGCCTACTACAGATCTATACTGATTGCAATAGTCTTGTTGGCCATGCGAAGTTAAGCACTTTTCTTCACATATAAGCACGCATTTTTCTTCCGGTATGGCTTCACGATAGCACTAGCTGCAGTGTTAAGCATGAAGCCATGAAAGATTGGCAATTGTAATAAGTATGTGCCCAATTTATTATATAGTATAGCCAGTTAGACAGCTTAGCGTTTTGGATAAAGGCCTATTTGCATAACTGGAAGTTGTGAGTTCAAATCCAGTGCGCAGCAGACTTTTCATACATAAAAACTTATCGCTGTAACTGGACACGCAGACAGACAAACATTGATATTTATTCATATATATAGACTTGCAAAACTTTTCTACCTTTTCCTTGATTATGTTTTTCATTCACCCAAACAAGAATTTGCGTCTTAGCGATATTGTCTTATAACTTGAACTCCAATAACATCTATTACATTCTGATGGTATCATTTGCTAAAGGCTGGTTCACTCTGTATACCCTAATATATCAGTGATCAGTTGTGATAACATTGTTCATCCATTATATTTTTATGACACGCATGATTCACAAATTCGAACCAATCCGCAAGTTAACCGCATCATGGAAATGGAATAAATCCACCAGGTAAGCGAGCTTCACGATTTGCAAAACTTTATCGAATTCATCATGCTTGCAAATAATGGAATTGGCACTTGTGAATGATGCGCATTAAAATACCGTGCCAGCTAGTAAATTTTAAAAATTGTTAATGCTTCCGTCGTCCTTTTTCAGTCGAGTTTCACATGTTTGCTTCACTGACACGTGCGTCGCTAACTGCTTATTATTAACTTATAGCGTACAAATTCTTATCTTTTTTCAAAAATGTACCGGAGTCAATCCGCATCATGCGAATGTCCATTGTCCGGGTGAGCCTTGTCGTAAATTGCTTCGTGTTGTTTATTTAACGAAATAAAAAGATCGTCCCATTTCTTTTTTAACTTTGCTCACACGCACGTAAGGAGAAATGTGAAGTGTGCTCGCTAGAATTTTAACCAGCCAATAAGAGCAAGAGTTCGGCCATGAAATTTCGAGCAGGACCGAAATGGTTCGTTTCGGCCAGAAATGTCTTCAGCCGAACAGTTTACAACTGACAGCGGCGTCATTTAGCGTCGTTTAGTTCATTTCGGACTAAAGTCAGTTTAGTTCATTTTCGTTTAGTTCATTTTCGTGACCACCCCTTTACTCTATTTATTTCACGGGGTAGATGACCAACTGTTGGAGTCTGTATTTATCAGCTTTACTGAAAATGAGTCGCGCAGATTATTGGGCTCATCTCTCACACTAAAACGAATAACGAGCGGTAGGGATGGGAAAAATAAATATTGCGTTTTACCAAAGAGCCAAGGTAAAATTCAATTATTAATTTAGTAAACGGTTTTGAAAAAACTTCTTACTTACTACAAGTTGTTGGTTCATCAAAGGCCTCCAAAGCGATGAATATTCGTGAAAACCTCTGGACGCAGCATGAAATTATATAGCTTAACATGATCGACTCGTAGGCTAAATAGAAACCTAAACACGCGGTGTACGCATGCGAAGGGTTAACTCTATTGCTAGCCGCATTAGAGTTAACTCTTAATAGAGAGTGGTTGTGTTAATTAGCGAATAAATTAGTCTACGAATATGCATGAAAAAGGCGATTTGTGCGAAACTTAACTCCACGAATATTTTCATCCTGTAGGGTATTCTGCGCCTTCAACACAGCAGAGTAAGACATGGTGAATCTGTTGATACCAAATAACTGTAATGTGAATTTTGTTGCAAGTCAACCTTCAAGGCTGGTTCACACTATATGGCCGTATCTCGGCATTGATTCCACAATACTTTGGTAATCGTCGATGACAACAATGTTCACACTATCACAAACCTATCCGCGTTTGCATCAGGAAATACTCCGTGACGTAGTGTTCTCATTTCTCTTCATAAATTTTCGCGAAGAAATCTTTTTACTTTCGCGCAATGGAATCAAAAGCTAGTCCCGCAGCGGCTATCATAAACGAATATGAATAAATCACGCTATCCGCGAATTACCATCGCCAAAATGGTTCACATTTGAAAGGCGGTGATCGATGCTCGGCTAAATATCGGGAATGTTTGACAGCTGCAAACTTTCTCGACGTGTCCGCGATGCTTCGTCGATGCCATCGGTTCACATAATCGATAATCACTGTTTCCATGATGCGCAGTACTTCGAAGTTGCGCCCTCTCCGAATCATGGAAACGGCGTCTTCGCACTGAAATCACTGCGCACTGATCAGTGCGAAGCCAGTGCAAATTCGCAGCAAGGAAACGGCATTGCGCAGTGGCTGTGCATAGCTCTCTTGCTGTGGAAGCCGATTCATCGAGGGCCATGAACCAAAGTTATCCCGCTAATCTTGTTTTTTTCTATTCTTCCGATCTTCTTTCACTTAAATTTAATTATGGTCTGCACCCACGAGGATGATGAGGTGATTACTTTTCTAGACTTTGTTATCGATGCCAACACTTTTCGAAAAATAGGTGGCAAATCCTAAAGTAACGTTTAGATAATATATTACTTGAAAGTACTTATTAAAAATATATTATTTTGTAAAAATTGTGTTAAGGTTTGTAAAACCTTGTGAATGTGTATTGTAAATAAAAGTATAATGACGACAGAAGCATAAAAAGACTGTTTCTGATGTTCGGTATGTTCCATGTTCCATGATCGATTCTATTTCTCCATCAGGCGATTCGATTTATACCATTTCTCTTTTCTGGCCAATTTGCTGAAAACCACTGCGCAGCATGTAAACGTACAATCCCCTCGACTTCGGAGGGGGCTGCATCGCAGTACTGCGCATCATGGAAACCTAGTGATTGAACGCCGAAAGGAAAATGCTGACTAACGGCGATATAGTGCGAACCAGCCTTTAAGCATAACTAGTTATGTCACTGCCAACGCAGTTTATATAGCAGACTAGTACTCTGACAGTCTAGGGTACTGGAAGAGATCATCAGGTGTAATACCTATACATACAATTATTCTATAATCCCTAAAGGTAATTGATGGGTGCAGGTGTTGGAGTGTCAGTCTAGCAAGTTGAATGTCACGAGTTCGAATCCCGCATGACACAGGATCGTTCTTAACTTCCAATTGTGGCTTCAGACTGACAGCCGGATGTTGATCTTATTAGAGTAAGGAATTGAAACTACAAACTCTCTACTACACCACAAAGCAGCCGACATGACCACAGCTCTTATTTTTCAAGCAATGATTGTTTGCAGAGCCACAAAACTCACACAGGTATGAGTCATGCTACTAGCGTAAGCACTTCGTCATGCTACTAGCGTAGGCATTTCCTACTTAACACACATCTGGTGTTTTAATGTAAGGTTGTATTAATAGTTGATCAGATCTCAGCAGGAAACTGTCTGGGGAACTGCGATTAACAGTAGTATTTATGGAGTGGCACTGCAATACTCATAACTACATACATACTCATAACTACACCCAGCTAGGGAATCCAAGAGACTGGCAACAATACTCATAACTACACCCAGCTAGTGAATCCAAGAGACTGGCAAGACACCCGGCATACATATGATATCGGAAAATCACTTACTAATAACGAAGACATTCGCTTACACATTCTCGGAATACTCCTAAAACAAGAGCTAACGTAGCCATTGGCCAGGAAACTATTCTGATAAAAAAGAACGATACATTTAAATATTAATAACAATTATTCTGCCATAGAATGACGCCATGCAAGAAAAGATCGACAAATATTGGGTTGATGCAATCTCTGAGATACAATTTGAATGATCGGCCCTGAGGAGATAAGTCGATGCTATAAGATCAATTTAGAAGTTGCCAAAGCAATTGGTGATTAGAAATTTCATATAACATTGTTTTAAAAATGACCTGACTAAAATATACAAGAAGATCTACAACCCATACTGTCAACCTTGAAACATTTCCAACATCACCGTGACAGTTATTACTCCAGCATTCTTAAAAAAGAGAAATGATTAAAAAATTTCAACTTTATGATGCAAACACGGACGGACGGACAGACAGACCTCAGTTGGTTACGTATCCATAATCAGTGTTGTAAGATTCTTATGTATTTCATTGAGTAAGGAATGAGATTGTAAATTACAGTACAACATCACAAAGACGAACTTACACAAAACTTCAGTAAATTTTATCAAAAAAAACCGGTAATTTTAAAATCATATGTGAATGCTTTTGATGTTTGCAGTGATCTGACTGCTAGGATGTTTCAAGATTAAAATCTACCAAACCTGATCATGGTTAAAACATTCAGATCAAGTGAAAGAGAGGTTTTGATGTCTATTAATAGTTGGAAAGAGACTGATGGAATACAGACGCGTAATGTTGAAACGTGAACGCAATAGACGATATCAACTATAATAACAATAGTAACTAGGCATGTCGCACAAATTTGTCCTTTAGGTATTTTAACTGCGATCAAGTTTTGTCAATTTTAATCTTGAAGCCTATGTCAAAGCACCTCAAACATCAAAAACCATCGCGAATAACACAAAGATACTGATACTTTCTTATTAAATCCACTAAAATTTTGTGCAAGTTTATTTTGAATAGAGCAACGCCAGGAAAATACATCAATAAATGAATTTCCTTATTAAAGCAAATGCTTGTCAAATTATTCTACTGAAACCGAAGCTCAAGTACATGCAAACACATGTCAGACCACCACGAGTTAGAACCAACCATGAGTTGGAAAAACAACCATGAGTTAGATAGTTAGAAGTTGTACAAATCTAATTTTATGGCACTTACTGTTATCATGCTGATCTTTCAAGATCTCGTAGTAGTGAAACGAAGAACGACACTGCTCAGTCGGATGCCTCACCAAAGTAACCCGAGTCGGTTCTGAGCTAAACAGAGGAGCGATGAGAAGCTCTCTGTAAATTAGATGATTGATGACATAGTTAAACTTCATCGATCCATTATCCAGGTTCAGAACAATATTCTCTCTATTGGTAAGGAGGCGTGGCCAACCCAGAAACATATCATCTGTCGAATACAAAAACTTCAAAAGGTTAGGCACTACAAACGATCTCGTTACTATACAATCATACGTCGACATACGAGTGCCCTGACATACAAGAAAATCACGATACGAGCACAGTTTTGAGTAAGTTTTATGCCTTGACATGCAAAAACTATCGACTAAAATATATCGAAACTATAGAAAACTATTGATACTAAATGGCTAAGTAGGTGAGAGGCCGCTTTCGAGAATGGCCTATCAGTCTTTCTCGCCGAATAAATTTGAAAAAAGTCAGCTAAAGTCTATAGGAAAAGCAAGGCAAAAAGCGCCACACTGGAAGACGATAAAAATATGAAAACGATAAAAAAATTACAAGTTCACTGTAAGATTAAACTTATCTTTAAGCGTGTGTGTTTAGCAAGCTAAATTCATTAAGTGAAGTTTCAAGTTTATTATATGTTACGAAGCGTCACAAGAGTGTAGCTACCGAACGTATTGCTGTCAAGTATCTTTCAGTGCCGTCAGCCGTTCACGTCTGCTTCGAAGGTAAGAACCCCATACAGTACTAAACATGGTAATGTCGCAAGTTGTTGCCTATCATGACCACTAAATAGGTATTTGTTACTTTGTGAGCGTAGGTAGTGAATTACAACAACCAAAAACATGTATTTTTATCGTAATATCCTGTTTTAGGTAGTTTTTTCATAGTATGTGAACGGATTAATTTGTACTTGGTGATTTTATGAAGGAAATAGTCCTGTGAGACATGAGTAAATTCGCATACGAGCGCAGTCCCAGAATTCGGTAAGCTCATATGTCAAGGTATGACCATACATGGCAGTAAATATGCGCCTAGTAGGAAAGAACTTGAAAAAATCTTAGATAAGTGTTGGCTTTATTCAACTCGTCCAACAAACACCAACCAAACCTGATCGACAATCATATCCGTGATGTCATACCTATCCTACGACAGCCATTTCCCAGACACTACTTCATCAAGTATCCACCAAGTTTGTGCTACTTACAAATGTATTTGTTTGATGTTGATAGCCTTAGTTGTCTGAATGAGTTTGTACTAACGCTCACCAAACCCACAACCTGTTAAAGACTAAGCTAACTGGCTGTGCTCACATAAACCGATGTGATGTTAGTCAAAAAGGCATTCCAGCTAAAATTATATATTGAATATGCTGAACTAGGATGACCATCAGCATTCATGGAGACAAATTTGTTGACAGTCTAGTTCTGTATTCACAAAGACGAAAAACCTTTTCAGCATTAGAGCTTTTTATTGAGTGCGTCTATAGAGTATATTTTAGTATGGAATGAATATAAGTATAAGAATAATATAAGGATAAATAGATTAAGTTGCAAAGTGTTTTTATAAGTGACAAAACTAAAAGATAAGCAAAATAAAAAATACTCAACTTCGTAATTCTGCATTTTTGTTCCTTAGATCGGCCGAGCGCCTGGCATGACCACCCCTGTAGTTACTTCAGCAATTATCAGCTCATACGATGAAATGGCATGAACGATCAAACACGTACTGCAAGATCTATCTTTTAGAAGACCGATCAATTTTTGGTCATTGTGTCACTGCGTATGACACAAATTATCTCGACAAAAACTTGTTGCAATAGAATATTGATGTTCGCACAGCATGCCAACAAAGACTGACAGAAGTTGCATTGATACAATCGTTGTGATACAATTTGAAATACGTTTTCCATCAAAAAGGTATTGCACATCAAAAAAAGCCCAGCCCTGTAATGTAGGGAGTACTACAATGCGCATAGTTTATTTTGAAAAAAAATCGTACTATCTATCCTAACTGTACCTTTAATGAAATGCAACAGAATCATATCTACATGAAATCAAGCATACATTTACTTTAAGCATGCCTTTTTTGCTTTCTCAATTCCTGATCATAAATGACCACAAAGCACCAGCCATGTGGAACTTTGCAGTTTTTTTGCTAGGAGAAATAAAACTGAGATGAACTCAACAGAGTCTTGATAATAAACCTTTATTAAAATGTTGCATATCAAAGTTCTGTTGCGATTAGTCCAAACAACACACTATGATTCCTGGTGGTCATCTTGTATGATAATTTGTACAAAACTGCTCATTTTAGACGGTTTTTAAAGGGTGGCTTATACGTGAGATGGTTCAATTATAGTGGTAATGCGGTAATACTATAAGTTTATTATAATTCGTGAAACATACAGTTAGATTAAAGATGACAACTATACAAAAAACCAAACCTAGCAAAACACATAAAATAAATCATTTTGAAGCTTAAGGGTAAAATTTTTACAATAATCTATTGAAATACCATATCATTTTTTATAGCGACTCACACAGCTTTCGTCTGTTTATTTGTCAACCAAACCCAATGATGTGGTACGGTTCAGTACAAACATGTCAAACCTACCATCTTTAGGAAGGGCTACAGCAAGGCCATTAGCATAAGCATGTCTTTGAAAGAGGTTCACTACTGTGCTAGAGCCTGTCTTGTGTGTCTTCACAAACAGCAAATGCTGGCGCGGTGAGAGACCACGGGATCTCCTACAAAAAAAAGCTAACACTATCAGACATGAGACTGGCAAAGAGAAACGAAATAGCAATGATGATGATTTGTGTCTTTTTCACTTCATCCAAACTGGCTGCAGGGTTTTCACAGTTGACTAGATCACGAACAGCGCCTTGTATGGGATTTGCAATGCGTGTCAGCACTGTTACCCTTAACAGCAGCAGATTATTATAGCTAATGTTTAAAATCTACATAGGCGTATGATACAACGAGCAAACAACATACCAATACCGAGCAAACAAGCTTCAGTAACCTCAAATAAAGCAGCATCAAATTATAAACTGAACTGTAATTTCTGTTATTTCACGGTCTACAAGGGGGAGAGAGGGGAATCTGGCTAGGGAATGAAGTCCATTCAATAGACAAAGCATGACTAGTAGACGACTTTGTATGAGAAAAGAGTACACATCCGAAGAGAATACTTCTGAATTTACAAAACGGCCTTGTCAATAGCTGCATGCCATTTTGTTAGCAATCACAAAGGCCAAATTTCAGGTAGCAGAAAAAACAGGGAAAATAACAACGCTACATTACTACTATGGAGAAGCAAGTCTAGCGATGTCAACCAGCAATATCTAATATTAACAATAAAACTACAGTGAACCCCACCATTCGATATCAATTCGTTCCAGTGTTGGCATCGTAAGGCAAAAATGTCGCATGGAGGTTTTATAGAAACCCATAGTAAATATCTAATGCAAACACCCCCTCTCCCCGGTAAAAACGTCAAAATTTTACATACGTACTGAACATATTAAACATATATAACAAAATAGTATATTAACTTCAGTAACTATAGTTACCTACAGTAGCTTTAGTGTATTCAGTGGTTATGATGGGCAATGAAATGTAGCATTACTATGTACAGTACGCGCAGTAAGAGGCGCTTACCTTCGAGACAGACGTGTAACATAAACTTTTAAGTCAACCTTTAAATGAATTTAGCTTACTGAACACACACTTTAAACTAAGTCTTAGTATGTATTTTACTAAACTCTAATTTTGTCATCGTCTTAATCTTTATACATGTTTCTGGTTTCATGTTCACAAATAATGCTGACCGGGGGGGGGAGAGAGCATCGTGTCTCTTTGAGGCGGGATTTTGGTGAATAGCATATCGGCATCTTTGTTATTTCGGCGTAACCAGCACACCGACCGCCAAACTTGAATTTCGAGAGCCAAATTGGTTGATGTTGGATGGCAAAAGATGCCTTATGGAGGAGGCGAAAAACATTGCGCTCCCCATCGTAAGGCGAAAAAACTATAAAACAGGAACATTGTGACGCGGGGGGGGGGGGAGGGGGGGAGGGGGAGTGCACTGTATCTATATTATTCACACAGCTTGCTTTAAATTCCATCTCACGGAAATACTTTTTTAATTAGTAGCACAGCTAGTAGGCACAGCCTTCAGTGTGTCGTATAACAGCTTCGTACAACACTTCAATGCTCATAACAGAATAGCATGTATGAAAATGTATGTACATGTAGGTAGCAGTAGGTCTCAATTTGTGACCGCATAGCTATGGAATGAATCGAATAACATACAATGTATTGTTATAAGAATGCTTGTTCCAACATACTGTACAATAATTCTGAGTGACAAAGAAACATCAGAGTAGATGAACTTCAAATTAATGTAAATGTTTGAGAGTAACAGTGTGCCACTCTCAAACTTACGCTGGAACAAAATACAAGTCATGGGAGGTAAACCAAATTTTAGTTTCAATTGAAAAGAAAAAAACTTTGTTTTGTAACTATAACAATCTCTATGACAACTCAACTCATAAGTTATAGCTTTGGCAACAGTTTACGCACTGACTGATGATCATGCCAGCTAGTAAGTATAGTCCACAATGAGGGTTAATCTAACAATGTATGGCTATTGACTACATTCACTATGAGTAACGATGCTGTACATGAGAATTATAAGAGGAAAACTACAGGAAACAGAGGAAACATAAACAGATAAAAGATGTATAGTACACCGAATATCATTATATCGGCTATACACTGTGTACTAGCCCGTATAGCCGATATACACTACACGGTTGATCCCGTGTAGTGTACATTGGCACGACATTGGTGCCGATGGTCCAATGTAGTGCCAAATACATTGGATAACAACGTATTAGTTGCCTAGGAGTCATCTATCGCCATTGTTACTCAAGGAAAGGACTGAAGGAGGACGACCAAGCACAAGATATCTAGTAAACCACAAAACTAGTATTCACATTATTCCAAAACTGTATCGGTGATACCACACTAAATTAGTGATCATCTGTGATAACATTGTTTACACTATATAATAGTTACCGTAAAACCTATATGTTAACGTCACTTTTGTTTGAAGACCACCTCTATTTGAGTGCCACTATGGGAGAAGGGTTGAAAAAAAAGCACCACACATTAATCGAACATCAATTCTATTTGAATTAACTTCTATTTGCATGCCACTTCTAGTTGAATACACTATTTGACATTTTTAATATTTACTAACCCATAATAGCAAGTGATCAGTAAAAAAGTGTCCATAAAACTGTACTAATAATGACTCAATTATATCAATAACAATTAATGTTGCTTCTGTTCTTATCAAGTCCGTTTTCCAATTTTAAGTCTTTAGGTTTTTTCGTTGAAAACTTTGATTGCAAAACCATAGAAATAATCAGTAACTATATCAGGCTAATAGCAGTTCCTTGTTTTAATGCAGTCTAGATACTTCGAAGTACATGTATATGAAAACCATTTTGGCAATTAGGATGCTTTGGACAACTTGTGCTAAGCGCACATCTGGCTAAAAGTATCATTATTTTCGCTGAAAGATTTTCAGATAGCAATGTGTGAAAGTTTTGCTCTGCTAAAACTGGTTTGAATGCCAATATCGACTAGTTTAGCAGTACAGAAGAAAAGTTCAGGTCAGCAGACACTGCGAAACATATTGAACAGCTAGAAGATGATGAATTGGTTCCATACAAAAGCAACAATTGGAACGCAACCTGCTGAGCAAATTATGCAAATATTTTTGTTTCAAAAATGGTAATTTTTGTTTCTGCATGCATTATAATTATGGTTTGTTTGTGTTACTTATTCTTAAATATATATATATTTGTAGCATTTGGTAGTTTACTAGTATAAAACTTATAAATTTTCAGATTTATAGCGTATTATTTGATAGCATTATGGGGTTATCTGAACTCAGCTTACAATGGATCTTCGCTTGTAACTTGTGTTTTATTACACATAAAAAGCCAGTTTTGGCTGCCAATTAGCAAACATATCAATGAGCGCAATGAGCTCGCATGCAACCTTGTTAAATATAGTTACAAAATGAAAATATGCCTTCAATTTTAAAATTAAATAAAAAACGTTTAAGCTCCAACAAATTGCAATGAAGACTATAAGATCACCACAGGTTAACTGCAAGCGATAAATATCAACTGGTAGAGACATGTATCAGCTTGCTCATGCTTATTTATTCAGAGAGTTGGAGTATGACAAGTAAGAAATAATTTAGCAAATTTCTTGCATCTGAAAGGGTTAATGTTGCACCTCCCGAAGGAGAGTAAAAAATATGGCCGACATTCGATTTGCACGTGAAAGGGTTATATTTATCTTCTCAACATTTTGACGAGGTATTTGAAAAATACTACGCCACCCTTTATTTGAACATCCCCTCTAATAAGCGCCACTCTAAGGGACGTACCATGGCGTTCAAATAATGGTCTTACGAGATGCTAACAATACAGGAAAATCCAGCAAGGATGTCATGGCCTTCACACAGCTGAGGCTCGACAAATCGTTTAGTATCGTCAGTTTGTGTGTATGGGCACAGCAAATGTCTACCCTATGCATCAGCAACGCATTTTGTCACTATATGTAGCCTCAAGCTGATATTTTCTTTTTTCAAAGTATGTGTTTTAGCCAGTAACAATGACTCAACGAACTGCTCTAGTCTGTCACTTGTGAGCAGATATATCAATGCTTTTCAGATAGAATAGAGCTGTGTTCAGCCTAACTTATTCCTGTTAAGCTTATATATACAATCAGGTGTAGCTTGTTTTTATACGGTTTTATGTATCGCATTTGTTTTGATACTGTATTTAGCTACTTGAAATAGTTGTTGATTTCTTTGACTCTAACAAAATAAAATGCCTCCTTTTAAAAAATTCGCTCCAACTTGGATGGTTTCGGCATATGTACAAAATAAATATTTCAATGGGTTAGCTTTGTATGTCTTTGTTTCGCTGTATACAGCATGAAATGCTACAAATCAATTCCCTAATGCAAGAAACACTAATGATTTTTCCTAGCGGTTTTTTCATGGGACAAAAACCCATGGGTTTTTTCATGGGACAAAAATGTATGGCAAAAACTCACTCATGTTAAACAAGCTTTAGACGAGTTGTTAACAAGATGGATTGACTTATCTATATCGATAAATAATGACACAGCCACTGATCTAACTCTAGATGCTCGCCTGGTAAAGAAATAAACAAAGATCTTTTCGCTTTGCAGCATTCTTCAAGAAAAGCGAACAAAAAGTGTAACATACGAAATTGGAGCAAAGATGGAAAAATGCATTGATATAACAGATAAACTGTCTGTTGTTGTCTTATCTTATCAATACTTGATATTGCGGTAGAATCAACCGCCATCAACTTAATGTTGTCTAACTAATGCGTTTCAATAAAATATGTCCAACTTTACGGAAGTAATTTTCCAGTAAGAAGTGGTTAGTTCATACAAAACTGGTCACTTTTTGCTCATTTTAATAAACCTTTTGTTTGGCTGTTAAGGCACAATTTTTAAGGTTTTTACGTTAGTTAACCGATTGACCCTCAGCAAGGTTCGTGTCAAAGTTCATTTGCTGAAAGTCAAAAGAATTAAGGCGATAGAGACCCCTTCAACACTTAGCTCCAAAAACGCTTAAAAACTCGCTAGCATTTTAATGCCTTTGAAGCTCTCAATGTGGCAGATTCATGTAACTGGAGATTATCTTTGAAACAGTAACGATGTACCAAATTACCATGTCTTTAGTTATCTTGTGATCAACTAGAATCTTAAGGGTTTAATATCCATTAAATTATAATAACTTCATCAAAAATACTATATAAGGTAATTACCAATGTTAGTGCTGGTGTTATTTGATATGGCACAAATAATTCCAAGTTGTACATTAAAAAATGAATAACGTAGGGCAGACCTGCTCATATAACTAGAAAAAATATTTCCACTATTGACTATTTGAGCAACAGTCAGTCATATATCAGTCATAAGTCAGTCACTGTTAAACTCGGAATAAAATGGCAACATTTTTATCAATTTGAGTGTAGGCTATTCGTAGTTGCTCAGAATGTGTCACAAGCAGTGAGAACGGACACAATATTTTGGTTGCATATAGACATCAGTCTAAAGCCTAGCAGCCTGCATCATATAATATGAATGGTTGTGTGAATAATGTGAATACTAGTTTTGTGGATTGCTAGATATCTTGTGCTTGGTCTGCCTCCTTCACCCACCGCCCTTCCCGAGTAACGGCGATTGATGACTTCTAGGCAAATCATACAATTAAGCTTTAAATAGTTGAAGCCAGATAGGTCTTTAACATTGAACTTCAGTCAACGATTGTCAACTAGGTTGAGATAATGCTAGGTGTCGCTGATAAAGACCCAATGATTGCCACTACAGCTTCCTTTAAACTCGATGCCCTATGAGGCGTCCGGGTGCCTCATAGGGCATTGATATACCAAGCAGATATGTCAGCATAGATTATATAACTTGACATGCATCATTAAACTGTTGTGATCTTTGGTACACATGTTAAAACTATGTATATCGTTGGGGCGAATATTCTTGTGAAAAATGCATGGTCCTTTTTTCAATTCATCCAAAAAACAATGATAAATAGCCTACTTGGAGATTACATGTAGCATTAAAACTGATGCGGTATATAAAACTATGTCAAAAACGACATGTCAAAATCGAAATTTCATGTAAAAAGTAAATTGATAAATTACTATAGAACGTAGCATACTGGAGAGGTCTGGTTTGAATTTGTCTGGTTTCAAACACGGTAATTTGAAGTCTTGTTTGATAATAATATTGTAAGGTTTTTAATACTGAAACTTAATAATTTAATTTATTAAATATTTGTTTACATTTGAAGTGATACATTTCTTTGATGAATGGTTTATAAACCTAGTATATTAGCCGTATAAGCAGATTCAAAACTTGATAGAAACCGAAAATAAAAGCTAATCAAAGAAACTTAAACATCATTTGTTACATTTGTAATTAACATATAAAAATTTTGAAATCAGTATAAAATTTGATCCAGTTTTTGTTCAACTGGATATAATCTAAACTATACTTAAGAGAATAGATTACAAGTAGGGCCTATAGCATTTGTGGCTTTCGCTGTTCGAAAACCAAAATTATTATATACCTAACTCGGTAGTATGGCGCCTTACAGTGCCTCGCGTTGCGTGTTCACAACTCGAGTTGTACAACTCGAGTTGCCGCGTTGTACAACTCGGCCTGGGTTTTTGATGAACTCGAGTTGTGTTACGCAAAACTAACACGGGTTCGTAAACAAAGCAAAGTGAGTAATTGGGGTGTCTCATTTACAGAACATTTACAGAAATTTAACACTAATAATTTAAATATATATACACATTTAAATTATATAATTATATTGGCGATATTTGCGCATATTTATTTCTATAAATATAACGAGACAAAAAACAATTGTAGAATGTAAAAAGCAAACTAAAAAACAATCTATTTGGGAGGTATGCCACTTCTTTTTCAAATGAAAAAAGAGTTATCTCTCTAAAACCTGACAAGAAACTGAATAAACACCGAAAATGAACATAGAAATTATTTCAACGGCGTTTAATGATGCACCAAAATAAATTCCATATATAGAAAATATAGCTCGAGAAAATGAAATGATGAGATGTTCTCAAGCCGAGTTGTTGAACTCGAGTTGCTGTTAAAAGAACGCGGCCTGGATTTTTGATGAACTCGAGTTGTGTAACTCGAGTTGTACAACTCGAGTTATATTTACAAACTCGAGTTGGCAAATATAACTCGAGTTGTAAAACTCGAGTTGTACAACTCGAGTTGTACAACTCGAGTTGCAAACTCGGCACACTATAATTCGCTATTAGCTCTAGTTTTACAGTACATACATAGTTTAATTTCTATTAGCTAATGGGTGCCTATTGATGTACCATTGTTAATATAACCAGATCTACGGTTATGCTACCGTAATACCAATATATTGCACCTTACTTTTGAAAAGTCGCGTTGCGTGTCCACAACTCGAGTTGTGCAACTCGAGTTGTACAACTCGAGTTGTGTACTCGCAACGCGAGGCACTGTAAGGCGCCATACAGTAGCTTTCATACTCATAAGACTTGTTATCATATTAACTTGCAAGCGCTTAATACTTGTATCAATATAACTCATGTTAGGTAATAGACAAATGGTTTTAGCGTCTGACCCAGATTTAACATAGGCACAAAAAACATGTTACCCTAACGATGCTAAGTACGCTCCAAATCGAGACCTAGCCAAAACAGCTATTGGAAAACAGTTGAACCCACATAAATAAACAATAGTAAATAAAATGAACAGAATACCCACACTTTTTGATTGTGAAATAGTAACAAAAACTTCTTTTATCGGTTAGTCTTATTTCATGGGTCTAGTGGGGTCACCTATCACTGAGCCTTTGATTTACGTAACAAACTTAAATTTATTTTTATGACATAATTGCTACTTACTTGTGCTTTCCGTAGAATGAATGAGACAATATAGTCACCAGCGTGTAGGCTGTCAGGGCAAAGAATATTGCTTTCATCCATTTCCTGACAGAAACGGCCATTATTGTAGTGTTGTTTGGAACGAACTATCTATTTCTGCAAAGATATTGCACCAAAGAGAAAGCGTAAATTTTAACCTTCTGTTAACCTCAAATGTATGCATCAATATGATGAAACTAGATGCAATATGTTCAATATTTGACGCGTATTTAGAATGATGTTTAGAAGTGGTAAAAATGTTGATAATAGGCTGGTGCTCTATCTATTTAATGTTTCGGGTGATATGTAAGCTCTGGAAGAAGTCTTAAACTCCTGACACTTCTGTTCTTTGTTCGAAGAAGCTGGCTGAAGAGAATCCAATATGGTCAAAATTGCGGTGTTCGATTTTGTTAGCAGCACGCAAGTCATGTCATTGCTTTGTGTAATTCTGATGCTAAGCCACCTTTTGGTTAATATGGCGTATCCTTTTGTTTAAACAGGCTTTTCTGTCGTCTGTTCAGGTTTTCATCACTGCAGTTTGTTCAAATCAAGCTACATGCACTTTAATACTATTGGTACTCGAATACTATCTGTGATAACCTCGATCAGTTGTAAGCTGCTAGTAGCTGTTCACTACTACTATTACGTTGTACTACTATCAAGCATAATCTTATGCAGTACAGGTTCGCGTATTTGCGTAATATTATGGTTACAACTGTACACGCTACTACGCTGAGCTAAACGTGGCCAATACAAGGCGAAATATTTTATCACCGTAAATATGGTCACCGTCAGGCTATGCATTAGCGAGCCTTTGATCAAATGCAGGTCTTTGCCTTTCATGAGAGTTACCTTCTCATGGAATAGTGGAAGTTCTTCCGTCTAGTCTGTTAGTTCGTGTTCCGCACTTGTTTGTCAACTGTAAGCGCTGAATTATACTACCCCTAAAATGGCCAAGATCATTTATTAGCGTAACAATCTGAGCGCCATCTTGAAAAATACTACATAATCACGCCCTCCTTTATAGTAACCTAGCAATATTGTACATTTAATCTCAATGAGCTTGTGGGTGCTTTTATCAATGCCCAATCTTAATCAACCTATACATGTATACAAAAGTCAAGACAAAGATCTACATATTTATTCAACTTATATATCAAAGTCAAGCTAGCTAAAGATCTACAGATTCATAGGCAATAAGTTTTTGTTGCAGGTGGCTATAATTGGCATGGTTTCAACAATAGGCAGACAACTCTATATGGGCTTTATATAATCTGCATTTCTTAACAGATTTTTCCACTCGATTTAAGGGTATCATTGGCATTGCTCGCCTTACCAGCCCAGTGAACTTTTGCTGTAAAACTTATTGACTATCTAATAAGAGATCACAATAGTTGTTTACATCACCAAAAGCAGAAAACTGGCCAAAACTGTTGTATACATTTGACTAAAATCTTGCAACCTACATTGCTTTGTTCGAAAAGTGGTTGGATTGGCCTCCAACCTAGATTAGCTTTAGCTATTGCGCCAGTAGGTCCCAACACTCAATATATCTTGATTTGTGTTATATTTATGTGTGTTATTCGTTGAAATAAACCAAAAGCAAACTATTAATCTTAACTACAGTATGCTTGACCACAAAGTTTATTTGTGATTTAGAAAATAAATGATCTATGAATAGAAAATGAGCCAAATTCTGGGATGCTAATACAATGTCTAATCACATTATATATAAAAAGTATATAATAAATTGAACAACTAAATGCCTTCGAACTGTACAAATTGTATGCATATATAAAGCAAACTATAAATCTTAATTACATTATAGTTGACCATCAAATTAGTTGTGATTCAAAAAATACATGATCTACGCATCAAAAATTAATGAGCCAGATGCTCTGATGATCCTAATATAACATCTAATAGCATTATAGTATATATAAATTATATAATAAATTGAACTACTACATGCCTGCAAACTGTACAATTTATATGCATATATAAAAAGAAGCCTTAAAAATAAATACTAACTTAAACCCGCAATAAACAATTTATGTCACAGTGACATAACAGTTTACTTTCCTTTAAATAATATGTTTGTTGTAGCGTTATGTCTTATGTTCACTTCAGGTAAATCTAGGTTTCTTAAAGGTTGACTTGCAACAAAATTCACATTACAGCTATTTGATATTAAAAGATTCACCATGTCTTACTCTGTTGTATGTGCAAAATATGTGGGAATGTGATTACAAGCTCTTAAAAGCTAAAAGACAAACAATTAATCGCAGCCACACGAAACCGCCGTAGTTTGGATTCTCTTTCCAAAACGGCTCAAATGTGACGTAGTTGCGATAGATGGTTTCTGTTTACACTTTCATGCAATCTTATTCATCGAAATATTTTCACAAGTATACTTCACGCATTCAATAAAACCATGTCTATTGTTTTTTGCGTCTGTTTTATCGTCATTGTAATGCTGTCACTTTTAGCACTGATATCTTATAACTTACCATAAAAATTTGTTTAATTTTTTAACCTTACCTCGAAGGAGTACATATCATTGTCTGATAATCAAGACAAGCCTGTTGGTCACTTATGATAATCGAAAACTGCTGCAGAAATTATTTGCGATGTATTGGGTCACATGATCAGATTACGACTTGACGATTAGATCAAGCCTAAACAAAACTGTAAAGTAGCGAGCATCTATATTTGATATGGGGTCTTCGGTAAAACCCAAAGTGTTTGTCATAAACTAGTGCTACGATAAGTTTAATATTGAGCTTTTTATTGGCCTTTCAATTCACGTGAGAACATCACGTGACAAGACAATAACCAACTTTCATGGCTACGTCATCGAAATAGAGAGATTCCAATATACAGCAGCTTTTCGTTTTTGAGCTTTTAAGAGCTTGCAATAACATTTCCACATATTTTGCACCTACCACACAACAGAGTAAGACATGGTGAATCTTTTGATACCAAATAACTGTAATGTGAATTTTGTTGCAAGTCAACCTTTAAGTTGGCAAAGTGGTGCTCTCTTAAATCAAAGTAGGCTTCAACCACTAAAGCTAGTAGTGAGAAGTGATGATTATCAATTTCTACAGAAGTGTCAGTACAATGTTGCTTTAATTCAAATATATCATAGCGAACAAACCCCTCTTTTTTCACACTTCAGAACCTTGGGATATTTCAAACACTGATTTGCTGATGTAGCCACCTTCAGATAACTTCCGGTGCAAAGAACAGTTGTTACAGCACCATCAGAAGGAGAAATCAAGCCACCGTTGTTCTTAACTCTTAACAGAACATGAATATCATCATATTTGCTAACTCCTTTAGACTAAATTAGAGAGAGTTTACATGGCTCACAACGCAACTTTTTAAGCAGTTTTCTGACAAGCCAACCAAATAAATATACAGCAATGTTACCAAGAACAGGATATGATGTAATGTTTAGCATTCCTTCGGGAAGCAGTTTGTCTGTCAATAACATCTTCAACATAATCTTCACTACCAACAGTTGGTGGCACATAGGTAGTAGAAGCTTGTAACAATGCAGTGTCATCCATAGATCTGACATTACCAGTAGCTTCTGGTGTAACACCACATCTTGTAACCAAACGCTTAAAGATATGCTGGAATGGCTCTACTGATGGGTTGTTGTTCCAGACTTCTGAAATAATAACAGTTATCCTTTGTTGCAATTGGAAATTAAATGGAAATGGTGCTAAAATATGGACTGAATAACAATGATTTTTAAAAGAAAATTATTAGGCAGTTAAGGTATCAGCCAAAATGTCCCCATTACAATCAATCATACCAAGAAAATAGATTCATAGTCGAGCAATATCATAGTGTCCAGCAATATGTTAATTGATTATATTTAGGTTTTGGCGGCCATTATCTTAAAGCTCGGTGATATCATTTTTGTATCATCCTTGATTTGGACCACTTGATCTATTTTGCTTGAAACCAGCGTGTGGACTGAAAAGCTACGGTATATCCAGCAGGTGAAATCACATACCGCAAAGCATAATATGTGCGTTTTCAGCTATACTTGACTGAGATGAATTAACAAGCACTGTACTACATACCACACCTCCGCACAGCAACTCTAGATGGTCTTGTGAGAACTTGTACATCAACAGGTAATCTAAATGACCAGGCTTCAGTAGCTTCTTAGCTACACCGAGCACTACATCAACAGCACACACCAATCCAGTAATGCAAACATGCCTACAAACAAACCACCAAAATATGTTAATACATAAAACATTGTTCATTTTTTTACTGTACATGAGACTGTACATGAGATATGCTCAAATAGCGGCCTGTGGTGCCACACTATCAAATTTAACGTGGCCCATCTTACAAGATCTCTAAAAAATTACTTTTTGCACATATTTGGAATGCAACTGATTTTAGGCTGGATTGTAAAGCTTTATGTAGAGTATTTCTCCATACAAATAGGGCACATAATCTGTATTCCATATTCACTAAAAACAACTAAATATAATTTGTTATTGACACGTGGATGTAATTGTAAAGTAATATAATATATATAGTTATAGAAATACAATAATGTTCTTAAACTCATATGTAACTTCAGTTCATATCATCATACATCTTGTCGCCTATCAAAATTCTCAAATATCAAATATTGGCCCTCAATTAAAGACATTTGGGCACCCCTGCTGTGCATCAATATAAGTTAATGCAGGCTTATAGCAATTATGCACTAATATCTCACAACACTACATGATGCAGCTGCTAGTCTAGCAAACAAAAAAGCAGAACAATACACACACAAAGATCATAAACTAGAAAAGGGAACAATAAACGAAGAATATTTAACCATAGAAACAAACTGAAATATTGTGAAAAAATAACAGACTATATCATGTCACCAAACAATAGATCATTACCAGAATACATGTGCAATTCTGATTCAATCCAAAATTTGAATTAGCATTTTAGTCTATTTCGACCATAGCGAAGAGATAGGAAGCAAACAGTAAAACTAGCCACAATTTCAACAAAGAAATGTAGTACCACTTAGTGTTGTAAAAAGGTGTTTCATCCATAGTTCTCAAACTCATAAGATATGTCTTTGGGTCTAGTAAAAACAGAGTTGGACAATCCATACTAGACAACCGTATAGGCCGTTTATAGCCACGGCCTGCAACTGACCGACTATTGAGTATATCAAATAGTCTATCAACCTTCTGCACAAACACAACAAGAAACCACATTTACTAACATTGGCTAAATTAAAATATCTACAACTTATATAAGTTAACCTACATTATTCCTACTGTGATCACACTGCCATGCATGACATCAAAATTTCCAACAACAAATCTTTGCAGTATCAAATTTGCATTACACATGAAAAAATAGACTCACACGCACTAACCTGAATGAACTCAACGGTCGCATCACAGTCTTGAAACTGGCAAATTTAACTCAAGTTTCAGGGTAATTAGAGAATCAGCCACTGATGCAGATAAAACTTGGGTAGCAAGAACAACCTATAAAAGTTATAAGCATACAGATAAGCACACTAGCATAGCTAAATTGGCTAACCAGCTATTAAAAAGCTACTAACAAGATACTAACCAGCTACTACTAGCAAGCTACTACTAACCAACTGCTAGCAAGCTACGACTAACCAGCTGTTAGCAAGCTTTTACTAACCAGCTGCTAGCAAGCTTTTAACCAGCTACTAGCAAGCTTCTAATCAGCTGCTAGCAAGCTTCTAAACAGCTGCTGCTGTACTAGTGCTACTAATGCAGGAATAAAACGCTAAACTCACTTGTCAGAATCAGAATGGAGTTTTCTCACTAAGATCCTCAATATGAGGCAAAAAGCGTGAGAACTCATTAATATTTCATAACTTTTTTTAACTTTTTTATCTACTTCCCCTTTCTTTTATACATATTCATGTACATTTACCTATTATTTTACAACAAAAATACAAAAGCCACAAGTATATAGGTACATTATTCAGTGCAACCTACGACCTCTCCTCGAATATCCCTTATAGTACGAGGCCAAAAAGAATTAAAAAATGCGTTGTTTTAATTGTTGGTACAAAAAGACCTAAAGGTTAACTTGTATCATATACACATCAACCTGTGAAATGATATATCGTTAACCCTCTGTGTTTCAGGGTCGTCGTAGTGGTAGCAATTAATGGCAAAACACTGATTTCCAGCAGATAAATGAGTTTTTTTCTTGGGATAACTATGATCCGCCATTTCACTAACTAAAGCCGAAAACCTATGAAGCATTTTTCAAGATGGCGCTCAAATTGTCGCATGGAAGTTCATTGGTTTAAATAGGCCAATGCCATTCTAGTGGTAGTATAATTCAGTGACTGTAAGCAACAAAGTTACTAATATTTTTTCCGGTTTGTACCGGTTTATAAAAAAGCTAAGGCTATTGTTTTACGATGTGCAAGTTAATATTAAATAGGAGTGAATGTTAGTGAGTATCAGCAGTGGATTTATATTTAATGTTGATTAGTCTAACTGCACTAGTACAATGTTGAATAACACAGCAAAAACCGGTAACCCAAAAACTTATTCGATACATCGTGATAGCCCAAAAACCAGATTGATAAAACAAATACCTTGAGCGGACAACTTCTAATTATCAAGTATTTATGTTTGAGTCACAAACATCAACATCTCATTTCTTTTAACAACATAGTAATTTTGCAATGGTTGTTTGAGCACCCTATTTTGATTGTCGCAATAAGCAATATTGTCAGTGTTTCTTTAGTTGGGTCTCGCACAGTGTCTATTACTGCATCACAAAATCTTTGTATTTGGTTGGAGGGTATCTGAACCGTTTGGGTCTTAGTTCATGAGTTTCCGGCGTATCTTGTGTGACCGGGTTGTTACAGGTAGTAGCTGCTTGTGGTTCCTCTGCATCTGGGTGTGCTACTAGACTTGGTGTTGTTGACTGCTTAGTTTCATTCCGGTATGTTACTGTGGTGGAATCAGCTGTTCCAGCTGATGGCTGCTGTGACTCTGAAGGTTCGGTAAACATTTCTCTCAGATCTACTCTGTTTCTTCGAATGAGATTGCCAGTTTCTTTATTTAGAATAGTATATGATCGATCTGAGAGACTCTCAATGATTGTGCCTCGACTCCATTGATTTTTTGTGTTTTAAATGTTCTTGATGAGGACAAGTGAGCCAATAGACAGAGGAACAAGATCCTTTGCTCTTTTGTTGTAGCTTCTCTGTGTAGTAAGCTTCTTGGCTGCCTTCTCTCTCAGTATGTTATCTTGTGTAGGATTGTGATCTAAAAGTCTTGTTGGTAGCACTGATCTGGTTGGCCTCCCGAACATCCTCTCTGTGGGTGAGGAGGTCATTCCTGCAGTAGGTGTGTTTCTGTATTCTAGAAGGGTAATGAAGGGATCTTCAGCTCTCCTCATCATTCGCTTCAGAATTGTAACTGTTGATTCTGCTTTACCATTGGACTGTTGGTGTTCTGGTGAGCTTGTTGTGTGTTGGAAACGACACGTTTCACTGAATGCTATAAATTCTGAGGCCGTAAACTGGGGTCCATTGTCGGACTGAACTACATTAGGGATGCCATATCTGACAAATGTCTTTTTCAAGGCTTTGATCACTGACTTTGTAGTTGTCTCCTTCAGGTGTTCACATCCAAAGAAGTCTGTGAAGTAGTCAGCCATTACTAGGTAGTTTTTTGTCGTCAAGTGTAAACAAGTTCATGCCTATCTTACTCCAGGGGATGCCTGGAATGTCATGGTTCTGTAGAGTCTCCTTTTGCTGTAGCGATGAATCTATCGCACACGTAACACAAAGCTCAATGTGTCACTTGATGTCTTCTGACATTTGTGGCCAAAACACACACAATCTGGCTCACCTAAGTGTTGCTGTTATGCCTTGGTGACTGACATGGAGTTTCTTTAGGATAGTGGATCGGTATGTCGTAGGGATTACCAGTTGAGAACCTTTGTATATGACATCATCTAGTACTGCAAGTTGATCTCGAAGATGGAAGTACGGTTTGAGGTTTTCCTGTAGCCTTATCTGTTTATCAGCCCATCCCTGGAGAATAAGATTTTTGACTGCTTGTAGCTCAAGATCTGCTTTAGTGGCTTATTTGATGCCTTCATATGTTTTGTCTGACACAGGTAAGCCTTGGAGCGGGTTTGCAATATCTAGATCTGATAAGAATGACTGTATTTGAAAAATCTGTCCTTCAGGGATTTCACTTTGTGTTGATTTGTGGATTGGCGCACGAGATAGCCTGTCAGCAGTTATTTGCTGAGATCCAGGTTTGTAGACAATGTGTTCTGGATATCTCTGTAAAGCTAGCAGCATTGCTTGTAGTCGCTTTGAAGCTTTAAGAGGTACTTGTTGAATATTGGAATTAGTGGCTCATGGTCTGTGTGTATTGTCACCTCAGGCTTGCCAAAAACATATTGATCAAACCTTTTAATGGCAAACACAATGGCTAGTAGTTCCAGCTTTATAGGTGCGTAGTTACGCTCGCTGCCTTTTAGACTTCTGGATGCGTAAGCTACTAGCTTGCCATTCTGTAGCAGAGCTCCACCTAGTCCTTCAGAGCATGCGTCGGTTTGTATGATGACTGGGTCGTTTCCTTGAAATATTGCAGTGTGGTGTCTGCGGTAGCTAGGTGCTTGAGTTTGACGAATGCCTAATCTTGGTCTTCTCCCCAGTTGAATTGGTCTCCTTTCACTCCAATCAGTTTTCTGAGAGGTTCGGTTTTAGCTGAACAGTTGAGGATAAACTTGACCAAATAGTTGACGTGGCCTAAAAATCGTCGAATTGAATCTCCATCTTTTGGTTTCACCATGTCTTGGATAGCGCTAGTTTTTGTGGGGTTCTTTCTAATCTACTCTCTTGTGATGATGTGGCCAATATATGTCAGTTCATATAGTAAAAATCTGCACTTCTCCTTATTTAGTTTGAGGTTTATCTGTTGGGCTCGTTCTAACAATTGTTTTAGCTGGTTGTTGTGGTCCTGGGTGGCTATCTCAGTTGTTTTTCCTTTTCCATAGATGAGTATGTCATCTGCCACTATCATCACACCATCCAGACCGACGAGTGCCTCTGAGAGTCGTCTCTGAAATTTTTCAGGGCTTGAAAATAGCCCGAATGGCATGCGGAGCCACTTGTATTTTCCAAGCGGAGTCCAAAAAGTGGTAAGGTTGCTAGACTCTTTATCCAGTTTAACCTGGAGAAACGCGTCTTTGGCATCGCATGGCGAGAATATTTTAGCTCCGTGTAGTTCTGGTAACACGTCCTCTACAGTGTGCATAGCCACGTGGTTACGCTTTAGGGCTTTGTTCAGACTGGCTGGATCGATGCATACTCGTAACTTTCCATTGGGTTGTCTTCTAGCTAATGTGTTGCTAATCTACGGAGTTGGATGATCTATGTACTTTGGCAACTATCTGGTTGTCTGCTAGTGATTGTAGTTTCTGTTTGAGATATTGTCTCATTAAGAGTGCAACTTTCCTGTTGTGACATTGGGTTGGAGTAGCGCTAGTGTCTAACTCGATGCGGTATTCACCAGGCAAACAGCCTACTCCTTCAAACACATCAGCATGTTGTGTCAGTATGTCGTGTAGTCCATTGTTTTGGGAGTCAGTGATCACGTTCACCTATTCTCTGTTGACTGTTAGCAGTACTAAGTTGAGGCAGGCATCTAGAGAAAGTAGGCTCATGTTTGCTGTTTTGACAATAGAACTTGAAGTGTTGATGGTTCATCACAACTTCACATCTCCCTAGTGGTTTGGTTTCAGTTCCATCATAAAGCTGCAGTGTTGGTAACCTTTTGTTGCTCAGCGGCGGCTGTCCAAGAGAGTTGTAATCTTTCCGATTGAATACATTGCAAGAGGCACCAGTATCTAGTTGGTATTCTATACGTGTTCTCCCGCTGCTAGTGTCAGTCTCGATGGTTGAGGTAAGCCTTTTTCCTTTCCTCACTACTCAGATGCACATAAGAGAGTCACTGGACTCACTGTCTTCATTCTCTGCAGTTGTCCCTTCTGACACCTGGTGTAGTTTGCGGCCTCTTTTTGATCTGCATGCTGCTTGAAAGTAGTCGAACTCCTTGCATTTTGAGATTGTTTGCCATATGCCGAACACTTGCGTGGTGGGTGAGAAGTTCCACAGTTGCCACAGTTTGACATATATGTCGAGTTGAAGTTAGGTTTTCTGTTATTTGGTTTAGATTGATTATTGTCCACTACTTGAACAAGCTCTCCATCTGTTTTTATCACCTTTAGGTCTGCTTGGGAACTCTCTGAAATCTTACACTTCTTGATAGCGTTCTCTAATGTGAGATCTTCAGATTCTTCAAAGAGTTTCCTCCTTAATCTTTTGCCGTTAAGCCTCAATAGTAGCACTTGCATCATGAAGTCGTCATACATATCTGCTAAGCTGCAATCTCTGGCTATTTTGTGTAGTGATGTCACATACTCATCTATTAATAGATTTCCTTGTTTGGTGGAGAGTAGTTGGTGTCTTTTGATGATTTTGTTGGATTGTTTGGTACAGAATTGATCGAATTTTTCAATCACATCAGCATAGTCATCTTTTGATTTTCCAGTTTCGTACTTGAAGCTCTTAAAAATGTCAACTCCTCTGGGTCCAATACATCGAAAAAGAATGGCTATTCTGATGACATCACTTTTTTTCGATTTCTTAGCTGTGATGAGGTAGTAGCCAAACTCCTCTTTGAATCGTGTCCATTGATTTGATAGATCAGTTCTATCTTGTAGTGGCTTGGGAACAAGGAAATCATTGGTCTCAGCCATGTTGCTGGGTGTCGTTGGAGGTATGTAGGTTTTCTGATGAGTACGATCGACTGCTTAGTGATTACTTTCCCTCCTCACTCAGGGCATCATGTTTTACGATGTGCAAGTTAATATTAAATAGGAGTGAATGTTAGTGAGTATCAGTGGTTGATTTATATTTAATGTTGATTAGTCTAACTGCGCTAGCACAATGTTGAATAACACAGAAAAAACCAGTAACCCAAAAACTTATTCAATACATCGTGATAGCCCAAAAACCAGATTGATAAAACAAATACATTGAGTGGACAACTTCTAATTATCAAGTATTTTCGTTTGAGTCACAAACACCAACAGTTATGGTAACTATTAAATTGCTTGCTTTTTTTCTGTAGGAAAAGCCGAGGTATTGAGTACGTGTGTTTTAATACCTGAGTTTATCGTTTTTTATTGGTGGCACCATATGGTGGTTTCTTATTGGTATTAAATGGTTGGAGAATATATATATTATTAGTCTGTCCATGGTCTTTTATTTGTGCACAGCTTGTTCTACTCTTGCACTCACAACTAATCACAGGTGTTACCGAGTCATTGACCAAAACACGTAGGTCCTAGTACTTGAATACAGCCATATTTATATAATCAAACTTGGTAAGATCAGCCAACTTGTAATAAATCCCACATTGGGATTTATTACAAGTTTGTGCAAGTGCAGCAGGTCGCTATACTAGCGAGAGGCACACTTTAAAATTCATTACAAGTAGTCAAATTTGCGCTCATTGACTGGTGGTTGTTGTTCGATCGGTGACGAGCACACAAAAATAAAAAACAGCACAAAATATGTCAATAATGAAACAGAGCCACAAAAATATTGAACTTATTCAATATTTTTGAGCTTGACATACAATTAGGTAATGTATGGAAAATCAAAATGTAAAGATACTGGAACTTAGTGTTATTCTTGTATATTTGAAAGCTAAACGGCAACTGACTTACTACATAAGTGAGACAAGAGAGTAAAAGGATTATTACATAACAATTACATAACAGGTGAGTAAGTCAATATGAACAAAGAGTATGACAACAGCTATATACAAATACAAGATAATGATGGTGGTCAAAGTCAAAAACTAGTACATATTCAACACTCCCACATAGTTTTGACATGCACACTTATTAATCTGTTAGCCCCATATTCTGCCGATGTACTACAAAACGGTCTCTGCATAGGGGTTTAGTTAAGATATCGGCAGTCATATCAGCGGATGGACAGTATTTAACAAGAATGTGTCCATTTGCAACAGCTTCTCTCAGAAAGTGATATTTGATGTCAATATGTTTTGTTCGGGATTTTGTTGCAGTCTTCTTAGCTATAGCGATTGCTGCTTGATTGTCAACCATGCATGCTGTAGGCATATGAGCATCCTTTCCATCAATGTCATTGAGTAACTTATGTAACCACATTGCTTCTTGTGTTGCATAAAATAACGAGACGTATTCAGCTTCTGCCGTTGAGACGGCTACAGTATTTTGACGTTTGCTTTGTCAGATTACAGCTCTACCTGACATTAGGAACACATTACCTGAAGTAGAACGTCGATTATCTAAGTCTCCAGCCCAGTTTGCATCGGAATAACCGATGACTTTAGCTTCATCTGACTTGTAGTAGCAAAGTTTAGTTGTCAGTGTTCCTTCGATATAGCGTATGATTCGCTTTACAGCGGTAAGATGAGCTTCTGTTGGACATGAGTTGTACTTTGACACTTTACTTACTGCTTGTGCTATATCTGGACGTGTTGCAACTGAAGCATATAAAAGTGAACCAGCCATTGCTTGATACTTTTTTGAATCCACAGGCTTATTGATTCCATCATATTTTATGAGTTTAACATTTATGTCTGCAGGTGTGGATACCGGGTTTGAGTCTTGCATACCAAAGCGATTGACGACTTGCTGGAGATAGTACTGTTGATCTAATCTAGAGATATTAAAGATTCTTGTTGATCAATATTAACCCCCAAGCAATAGTGCAGTGGTCCTAAGTCTTTCATTTTAAACTGATTTGAGAGAGCATGCTTCACCTGCATTAATGATGCATCGTCATCACTCATTATAACGAGATCGTCAACGTATACAGCCATTATAGTTTTGATGCCTGAATTGCTATCTCTAACATATACACATGGGTCAGTAGTGGACTGACAAAAATCTATAGACTTCAGAAAACTATCTAGAGCAAGATTCCAGCATCTAGGGCAGTGGTTCTCAACTACCTTGGAGCCATGGACCCCTGAGCTCTTTATCTAAAAGTCATGGACCCCTTTATAAACATCATAATATATGGTGTTTATAACAATGCATTTTAAATTGGTGTACATTATATATTAGAATAATATAAGAGTCAATAGATTTGACATGTTTCTATTTATTTACTTACATAAAGCAATGCTATACTAAATTGCTTTGACTGTTAATTTTCAGTTTGTTAGTGGGATAGATTATACTTTTTGTTTTTCACCAAATTCTCAATCTTTGGGGAAATGGTTGACAAAGCGCATCGCATGTCGTCTTCAAGTCCTAGTCGGTTTCGTTGTTTCGATTTGAGAACAACTATGGAGGAGAAAGCAGACTCGCATAGGTATGTAGACACAAATGGGAGCAGAGTTCGAAGGGCATGTTTGGCCATCTGTGGATGAATCATAGAAGGCCAAAATTCTTCAATGGTTTTATCTTCAAAACATCTTTGGTTATTTTACCGATCTGCTGTTTTCATTTTGTTGTCAAATAAATATAGTAGCCAAATATTGTCACAATTATGATCAGTCAGCTGGCATTAACAAGCATTCATGATATTAATAGTCGCCATGGTGAAATGACCCAAATTTGGTTTTACATCTAGATTTTGAGTATGAAAACTAAACTGCACAGCTTTGCTGCTGTCCCATCTTATTGGCCTGGTCAAACAATGTGACAATGACAAAAGACTTTGCCATTGACTTTTATCACCTATCTGCATCAATCGCTGGATAGTACCTGATTTCTGGTTAGTAGTACAAAACAACAAAACCTGTAACCAGCAAACACATAATTATCTCTTTCCCTCTTCAATTTGAGTGATATACTAAGATCCATGGACAATAAAACATTTCAACTTACTTATTTTTACCAACTTTCAGATTGGTAGGGGTCTTAGTATATGCTTAAATTTAAATATAATTTACCCAAAATCACCCAAACAACGGCCTTTTTTCCCTAGTTTTTGATTAATATTTTTCCACCTATAATATAAACATTATTTTTATATTATAGGTGGAAAAATATTAATCAAAAACTAGGGAAAAAGGCCGTTGTTTGGGTGATTTTGGGTAAATTATATTTAAATTTAAGCATATACTAAGACCCCTACCAATCTGAAAGTTGGTAAAAATAAGTAAGTTGAAATGTTTTATTGTCCATGGATCTTAGTATATCACTCAAATTGAAGAGGGAAAGAGATAATTATGTGTTTGCTGGTTACAGGTTTTGTTGTTTTGTACTACTAACCAGAAATCAGGTACTATCCAGCGATTGATGCAGATAGGTGATAAAAGTCTAGACCCAAAAACCTAACAAGACAACGCGACCGCCTCACAGGAATTGCATCAGCCCGGAAACCCAGGCTAGCACAATCCCAACAGACTTCGATGATTAAACCCCGCCCATATGATAGCCGTCGTCTATCCTTTTAGGGTTTTATATCATTGATCCAACCACTATGACAGAAATAGCTGTAAATATCTAGCTAAAAAAACCAATACTGGCACCAGCCTGTGGACCCCCTCAAAACCTCCTGTGGACCCCTAGGGGGTCCATGGACCACCAGTTGGGAACCACTGATCTAGGAGATTGCTTCAGTCCATAAATAGACTTGTTGAGTTTACACACAAGATGTTCAGATCCAGGTTTAATAAAACCTTCTGGTTGAGACATGTAGACTTCTTCATCAAGTCTACCATTCAAAAAGGCAGTTACCACGTCCATTTGATGAATGTACATGTTGAGACTAAGGCCATATGCCAGTAGCGTACGAATTGTTGCAAAACCAACAACAGGTGAGAATGTCTCATGATAGTCTATTCCATGCTTCTGTGAACAACCCTTAGCCACTAGTCGACCTTTGAATCGCTCTACAGTTCCGTCACCTCGATGTTTAGCTTTAAACACCCACTTGCATCCAACCGCACTACATCCTCGAGGTAACTCTGCAAGATTCCAGGTATTATTATCTATCAGTGACTGATACTCACACCTAGCAGCTTCTATCCATGCCTTATGTTGAGTGCTTTGTTTTGCCTCTGAGAATGTTTCTGGTTCAATTATCTGACCAGCTTGATGGGCGACGTGTTGAGCCTGGCTTACATACTCATCAATTCCATAACGAACCGGAGGTCTACGTTCGCGAGCAGATATGCGTCGCTGTTGCCCTTCACCAGTGCATTGTCCAGATAGGTTTGGAGTTGTCTGTTCATTTACTGAATGTTCAACAAGAATAGATTTCTGCTTTGTATATTGGTCACATGATGGTTTAACGGTATTTGTAAAGTTCATTTCATCAAATACCACGTCTCGCCTAGTAGTGACTTTACCAGTCAATTCATCAAGCAGGCGGTATGCCTTTGACTGTTTGCTGTATCCTATAAACCTTAGCTTCTGGCACTTCTTGTCAAGTTTCTGCCGCAGTTGATCTGGAACATGAGCATAAGCAATACATCCAAACACTCTTAGATTGTCTATGTTGGGTTTGCGTTCATACCACTTCTCATACGGTGTGAGATCATTCTTGTGTGAGGAAGTGGGAAGCCGATTTCTAACATAGGCAGCAGTAGAAATGGCCTCAGCCCAGTATTGCTTTAACAATTTAGCATGGCACAACATTGAACGTGCTGCTTCACACAGAGTTTTATTCATTCGCTCAGCAACACCATTTTGTTCCGGTGAGTAAGCTGATGTGAGTTCATGATGAATACCTTTAGATTTCAAGTAGTCGGTAAATTCTTGAGACAAGTATTCACCACCACTATCTGATCTCAGTGTTTTAATGGTTTTTCCAGATTGGTTGGTTGTATGCGCTTCAAACTCTTTGAACTTCTCAGGTACCTTAGATTTGTTTCTAAGAAAATACACAGCACAGCATCTAGAAAAATCGTCTATAAAGGTAACAAAGTATTTGTTACCTCCAATTGATTCTGTTTCCATTGTACAAACGTCAGAATGCACTAGTTCCAGCTTCTGGGTAGCCTTGATATCTCCCACAGGTTTGAAGGGTTTACGAGTCATCTTCCCTTCAGCACAGCCTTCACAAAAAGAAATGTCCATTGCAGGTAAGCTTGTAGCACAGACTATATTTCCTTTACTCAGTTTTTTCAGAGTACTGTTATTCACATGTACGAGACGCTGATGCCAAATCTCTGCGCTAGCAGTGTTTGCATATTGAGTTTCAGTTTGTACAGTCTAGACTGAACAGCTTATTAGCTAGTGATCCCATGGCCCTAACTCAACCACTAGCATCCTTAATCCAACATCGAGTATGGCCGAACTGAACAATGTAGCCTTTCTGAGTAGCAGCTCAAACTGAAAATAAACTGCTTGTTAGCTGAGGGACATGAAGTACATTGTAAAATACAGCTGCACATTGAACTCTACGATTGAGCTTTAGCGTCACTTTTACAACACCAACTCCCACCGCTTCAACTGTTCGACCATCACCTAGGCTGACCATTGCTATCTGTTCTAGCTTCTTGTAGCTATTAAAACTTTCCCTGTTAGGTGTCATATGACACGATGCTCCAGAGTTAATTAGCCAGGATAAGCTACTGTGCAATGAAAATGTATTGCTATGATGAGTGATAAATGTAAATTCATTGCCTACACAGCCATTGTCATTTTTACGTTCAAAATGGTTTTGCAGCCGCTTCCATGCTACATCAGGTGCTTCTGTATCTATTATTAAGTAGAAAAGTTCAGTACTAACAGATAAAGCAATTACTGAGAAAGCCTTACGATACCTGGATTTAAAAGCATTTTTCAGCGCTTGATCAGCCGAAACTTCTGGTGCTTTCTCAGTACCATCCACGATATCGTATAGATCCTTTAGCAGCATAATGTGTTTCATCTGGAACTTCCATGTCTGATAGTTCTGACTGTCCAACTTATCTATTGTTCATTTATCACTATCCATTGTAGAATGAGAGGTAGAATCTATGTTTTGATTCAGTAGTCCTTGTTTCACTGTTCATGGTATCAATTGTTTAACTCCTGGTTCACCAGCCGTTGGTCAGTCAGTATAATAGCCGATCACCCTTTTTCTGGTATCAAACTCATGTACAGCTTCTTTGTTTGCCTGTCTGGGCCCATAACCTGTTATTCTTGTATATTTGAAAGCTAAACAGCAACTGACTTACTACATAAGTGAGACAAGAGAGTAAAAGAATTATTACATAACAATTACATAACAGATGAGTAAGTCAATATGAACAAAGAGTATGACAACGGCTGTATACAAATACAAGATAATGATGGTGGTCAAAGTCAAAAACTAGTACATATTCAACACTTAGTTTAGTTAGTTGTAGCTAGTTTAGCTAGTGTTTGCTAACAAGTCTTTTGTTCAGGATGTGATTATCTCTACCCCTATATATAGGTCACTATATATAGGTCACTATATATAGGTCACTATATATAGGTCACTATATATAGGTCACTATATATAGGTCACTATATATAGGTCACTATATATAGTGACCTATACATAGTGACCACAGTTTGATAAATATTAAGCTTGATCTCACACAACAAAATCAGGCGGTTTTCAGGGAAACTCAAGTATTTTCCTACAACAAGGCTGATCTTGTAAAAGGCTTTGAGGTCTTTGCTGAGTATAAGACAAATATACTTAGTTGTATTAAAGCTGGTGAGTCCATCAATAAGATGTGCATTATATTTTGTACTAGTATGCAGGCATTAAAACAAACTTGTGTGCCAGTTAGAACAAGAAAAACTACACAACAACCACTATGGTTTACAAAACGCTTGTCAAATGCTATAAAAAACACAAACTTTTTTATCGTCAAATGAAAACTCATGAAACTAACTATAATGTTACAGAAACACACGGAAATATAACAAAAGGTTTGTGTTACATGCTAAAAAAACATCTCTATCTAAAACTCCTTATAAACCGTTACTGTCAGGGGATAGCGAGACATTTTACAGACAAGATTTAGCAGACATTTTACAGCAAAGAGCAACAGTTGTGATGTTATACCCAACCTAACTCTAAATGGATCTACATCAAAGTCTTCATGTCTGAAATTTGTTTACCGCATAAGATCACCAGTAATCTTTTCACAATTACGGGAAAGCACTAACGTAAAATCATTACAAGAACGTAGAAAAGATGCCCGAATAAAACTATATTGCAAACTGTTGAGTTCTGGTGTTATTCAAAACACTTTTACTCTTTCCAATAACCCGCACGATACAAGACAAAATAGGGAATTGTACATGCCATCTATAAAATCAGGGCAATATTTTTATTCCTTTTGACCAAAAACAACTAGGAATCTTCGAGGGGATGTCGAGTGTGCAGATTTTTAGTTTCTTTGATTTAACCGAAGATATTTTTACATGTATATGTGTAAATAAATAAATATATAAAAAAGGTTCTTGAAACTGAGTTCTCAGATCTCAGAGTTCTCTGATCTGTCAAATAAAATGCATGTATGTGAGATTCATTCATGTGAATTAGTTTTGGCTCTGGTGTGAGGCGTTTGTTGCAAATTATCCAGCCACCGGTCAGAGAGCATGCCAAGATACAGCAGTTTTTAAGCGTCTATGTGTTGTTACAAAACGTGCTATCAGAAATAACACGGTTAATCTGTGGAAAAAAAAACATAAAATATTAGAATACCTACTTTTAATAATATGGGACTTTTCAAACTAGCCTGCATTAATGTGCCAACTCTAATATTTTTTAAATGAGTGAAAAATTTCTATTGATAATTTAAAAGCAATGTAACATGTGGAAAGTAAACAGCATTAATTTTAGCAATACTATTAATATGTTAGAACCATAGATATATAAATCTAGATTGGCCAATAATAGCTATTCCTACCCGTTGCCTTGTCAGACTTAAATAGCACGACGTAACGTCATTGTATTGTACCTCACGCTTGACTGCAATGCTGGTAACAATGAAGCTTATGAGGAGAATTTGACAAAATTACATTTATTTTCACATAAAAACCTTCTTAGATACATAATCCAGTAAACTAAAGCAATTATGTGATAATATCTGATAACCACCTTAGATTAAAACTATAAAAGGTATGAATTGTTGCGCACAAATCATGAGCCATCAGGGCTTTATTTGCCACCCTCTCCTATCCCCATTCTCTCTTTTCCCCTTCTCCAAAGAAGAAGTGAGAAGGGGAAAAGAGAGAAGGGAGAAAGGAAATGGGGGGGGGGGGGCAAATAGCCCACCCACTCAAAGAGCCAGACCCTGGCTAGGTAAATAGACTAATATCATGCTGAACTAAACATGACTAAATATGAAGAGTATGCAAGTATGTCTTAAGTCAAAAATGAGACAGAATGATTATTTTACAGCTGGCTATGTAGCTGGCTAGGTCACCAAAGCTGAAATGTAATGATTGTATCACTAGCATCCTAGATGTTACCAATTATGATGTCAACCAAGCAACAAATTCCCTAATCACAGTTAAGAATCGTGGTGGCTTGACTTTGTCTTCGCCTGTGGTGATTGAGGTTTGCAACCACAGTGAGAAAGCGACGAGAGTGTTGCTTAGTAGTGCTGGATTGGTGAAAAACTTTCCCAGGCTAGCACTAAGTGCTACTATGGAGAAGTTGCTGAGGTTCAACATCATGCTATTGTTTAAAGGTTGACTTGCAATAAAATTCACATTAAAGTTATTTGGTATCAAAAGATTCACCATGTCTTACTCTGTTGTGTTGTAGGTGCCAAATATGTGGAAATGTGATTACAATCTCTTAAAAGTTAAAAAACGAACAGTTAATCGCAGCCACACGAGACCGCCGTAGTTTGGATTCGCTTTCCCAAACGGCTCAAATAGGACGTAGTTGTTACAAGATGGTTTCTGTTTACACTTTCATGCAACCTCATTCGTCAAAATATTTTTATAAATATACTTCACGCATTCAATAAAACCATGTCTATTGTTCTTACGCGTCTGTTTTATCATCATTGTAATGCTGTCACTTTTAGCACTAATATCTTATAACCTACCGTAAAAAATCGTTGAACTTTTTAACCTTAGCTCGAAGGAGTACATATCATTGTCTGATAATCATGACGAGCCTGTTGGTCACCTGTGATAATCGAAAAATGCTGCAAAAATTATTTTCGAAATATTGGGTCACGCGATCAGATGACGACTTGACGATTTAATAATGCCGAAACAAAACTGTAAAGTAGCGAGCATCTATATTTGATACAGGGTATTCGGTAAAACCCAAAGTGTTTGTCATAAACTAGTGTTACGATAAGTTTTATATTGAGCTTTTTATTGGCTTTTCAATTCACGTGAGAACATCACGTGACAAGACGATAACCAAACTGTAATGACTACGTCATCGAAATAATGAGATTCCAATCTACGGCGGCTTTTCGCTTTTGAGCTTTTAAATGCTTGTAATCATCTTTCCACGTATTTGGCACTTACAACACAACAGAGTAAAACATGGTGAATATTTCGATACCAAATAACTGTAATGCGAATTTTGTTGCAAGTCAACCTTTAAGCTACAAAGAACGATCCACCTCAATACTATTGAGGCATTTATAACGAGGGCATCCTGAAAAATTTTAAAACGCGCCTAAGAACCTTCAAACCAGCAAATTTATTTTATTTTTAGTTTCTTTCACTAATACCAGAAGTTTTAGGGAAGTGATGGATTTTTGTTTTCCACTATGCTGGGTTATCTATTTTTATATTTGTAAAGTATTTCTTAACTAATCTTTTGTTGATTATAATAGCAGTTGAAAATAAAATTAGTAATAAAAACACTAGCCAAATCATGCCATTAATCTATCACCCATTGAATAGCATTGATCCACCAATGTCTAGCCATAAATTGTAGATTGAATCTATAAACCAAGCCACAAAATATAATGATTGGTGTGATAAGGGTTTCTTCTATCTCAGTTTATTGATGTAACAACATTAGGCTGTAATAGAACTATCTCTCAACCTTAAATGAATAAAAAATCGTGCTGACCCGGTCCGACCCGATCTTGGCCCTCATTGCTGACCCCGAGTCTGGTCCGACCCTGCATTCCTTGGTCTTGTTCCAGCTCTAGCTAAGAAAGCCGTTGGTTCCATTTCCCTGATCAGATCAAAACTTCACAGGCTCATCATATTTTGTCATGTTTAGTTCAACATGATATTAGTCTATTCACCTAGCCGGGGTCTGGATCTTTGAGTGGGTGGGCTATTTGCCCCTCTCTCTTTTCTCCCTTCTCTCTTTTCCCCTTCTCACTTCTTCTTTGGAGAAGGGGAAAAGAGATAATGGGGATAGGAGAGGGTGGCAAGTGAAGCCCTGATGGCTCATGACTTGTTCGCAACAATTCGTAACTTTTATAGTTTTAATCTAAGGTGGTTATCAGATATTATCACAGAATTGCTTTAGTTTGCTGGATTATGTATCCAAGAAGGTTTTTATGTGAAAATAAATGTAATTTTGTCAAATTCTCCTCATAAGCTTCATTGTTACCAGCAGTGCAGTCAAGCGTGAGGTACAATACAATGACGTTACGTCATGCTATTTAAGTCTGACAGGCTTTTTCCCTATTGGCCAATCTAGGTATATATGTCTATGGCTAGAACAGGCCCAAGGTGTTGGTTGCATTAAATTATAAATTACAATTTTTGTACTACGTATCAATTTTAGAAATTGCACTCATTCCCATATTTGGAGTTACCTTCTTTGTCATTTTAACTTATTTTATTAATCTCCAGTATTTAATCACATTTTGTATGTTATTATATGACTGTAACTCTTTTAATTTTACATATTATATTTTTATGTTATCGAAATGTTTGCTTACAAAAAGAAGTTTCAATAAAGAATTGATAATAGTAGGTGTAATAATAAATAGAACACTTGTGCCAAGGTTTACATTGGACGGAAGGTTTACATTGGACGGAAGGTTTACATTGGACGGAAGGTTTACATTGGACGGAAGGTTTACATTGGACGGAAGGTTTACATTGGACGGAAGGTTTACATTGGACGGAAGGTTTACATTGGACGGAAGGTTTACATTGGACAGAAGGTTTACATTGGACAGAAGGTTTTCATTAAACAAAAGGTTTACATTGGACAGAAGGTTTACATTGGAGAGAAGGTTTACATTGGACAGAAGGTTTACATTGGACAGAAGGTTTACATTAAACAAAAGGTTTACATTGTACAGAAGGTTTACATTGGACAGAAGGTTTACATTGGACAGAAGGTTTACATTGTACGGAAGGTTTACATTGGACAGAAGGTTTACATTGGACTGAAGGTTTTCATTGGACAGAAGGTTTACATTGGACAGAAGGTTTACATTGGACAGAAGGTTTTCCAAGTTTACACACGCCTGTAGACCGTAGCGTGCCAATTATTCGTAATGCCACTTTCTATGAGACTTTGATAGACCTGGATATTCTCTAAATCTTGTTGACTATCATCCTTACACATCACAGCCTTATGCTTCCGGCATCAGTTTGTGACTGTTAATTAGCAGAACTCTGTCTAAATAACTTCTTTTTAAATCAAATCACAGTCCAAAACAGCTATGCATTTCTCTAAATTAAGTTAAATAAAAACTGACTAGAATCACTGCAAAGGCGGGTTGTGTCAATATTCAGCTACGGTATTTGAATCACTAGCAATTTGGCAACAGCTTTGGGCAAAAGCCTTGTGCAATGTAACTTCTTATACACTCTTTCTGTTTATTTGAAGGGTACTCTTGGCCAACAAAATTTGTGGTAAGTAAAATAATTTTTTTACTTGCATTAGCGGCAAATTTTTATGTGAACCAAGCGAAGAAGTTGCTAGCTTGTCAGTTTGAAGATTGTGTCATGAGTAGGCAACTCTTTTGATAGGTTCCTTTGTTTCAAAATAACCTTGATCAGTGATTGGCTGCAATTAGTCAGAACAAAAAATTACTAGCCAGAGGCTTTAGCTTTTGCATTGAAACTACATGGTTACGTTTGTGTAGTCAGAAAGCTATCCTCACATGTCCAAATATTGGGGAAAAAAGGATTATCTTTCCTTGATAGGATAAGTCTCAGTTTTGTAATGCTGTTGTAATACCTTGAATGCGCAATTACATGTATGTCAACATTACATGACCTCAATGGTTGGTTGTAGGCCTTTTTCCTTTCCAGGTTGGTTAGAAATGCCCTTGATCTTTCAGTAATATCTTAAGAACTAATAGTACAGTTTCAAACATTGGAATTAGACCCACAAGTTATTACTCACAGTGCGACAAGAAGTTTGTGATCCTGCGTAAACAAGGGGTGCAAAAAGTAAGGCAAAACTATGCAGCTGAGCAAACTCGGTCATAGCATCGGGTGGGAAAACAACTCCCTGAATTATCTTGGGCCCAGGCCTCAAGGTGTTTAAGCTATTCAATTTTCACCATGTTCAACCTTGCTATCTTTGTACATTTTTAAATATTAAAATTCAGTGTTTTAAATTTTTCAGATAGTCGACCAGCGGGTGCAATATTATGAAACTGGCTTGTCATCTCACGAGCGGAGAAGATAAAGACAAGTTAGCCTATTTCAATTCTCTAGTTGTACTAACACTGCGCCTCTTTCAATACGTCGAGAGTTGTTTGCTGTAGGTCTTACGACTTATACATTATATATATTTTTTGTGAAAAGATATCTTGAAACTGTTTAACTGAACATGACATGTTTACACATAGGGGAAGGTCAACAGCTTGGCACTTTGAAAGAGACACAACATCGTCGACTCAGTTGTACTTACAATGTGAACTGTCCTAATCAAGTCAGTTCGTCTTGAACATACTGTCTTAAATCAAGCTGTCTCCCACTTGAGCAACAAAATTTGAAAGGATCTAGATTGATAAAAACAGTGGATAATAATATTAATTTATTGTTGTTTGGAAACTAAATAAACAATCTACATAATCAGTCAAATGTATTATAACTGTTACAAGCCGTAGATATCACGAATACAAACAGTTAATTAATTTGTTTAGTCAATACTGATGGAATGCATTTACAATATTGAAATCATAAAAAACTTGAATAATTAATTGCTATAAAATATAAAAATTTATAGCAATATAGTAATTTAAGCTAATATTGTTTATCTTGCAAATTAAATCACTTACAATTCTCATTATAGCAAAAGTGTTATGTCAATAAAGTTGAACAAATTGAAAAAGTAAAATAGTGCTAAATGTACTAATGGAATAAAGAATGATCGAATTAATGAGTCATATACGCTTGTGATATCATAAACATTGTAGTGTGTTGAAGCTTAAGAAAACACAGAAGTCGCAAAATTGAGAAGAAAATTGCCTCACACGTTTAAAGTACTTTAAAGCCCGAAAATGTAGCAAATTCTGTTATAACATTTTATCATTTCGATACAATAAAAAAATTATTAGAGTTGTGTAAAATGACTAAAACTAAATATCTGGTTGCTATTGTTTGCTTCTTAAGAATATTAGCTTACATGACTATCAATACGTTGATCATAAAAATCATCATATTGAGCCATGTTGTGACTTTAGCACAAGTTACACCTTATCTGTGGCCGCTCCAGCTCCAGAGGATTGATATCTGACACGTTTTTGCGGCATCCTTGTACTCAGCCTTTGCATTCTAGCCTTAACTGTCAGCCTCTTAATACCTCGACCTGTTGGGCTAGTAGGTACATTCTCGTAAACATCTTCATCACCCTCACTTGTGTGTAGTTCCTTGTCGATTTCCGTCAATCGTCTGTCAAATCTAAAACGAGATATGCACATTTATTATTTTGCTGATTGTTATAACTTTTCTGTGTTACACATAAATTATGTACTACCATTAAAATATACAATTTAATGGTTAATTTAAAAATATGCTGCTCAACAGTTCATCTTATGATTGTTTCGTAAATCTATGTACCGGTATATTATTCTCAGTGTTTGTCTTTTTGAAATTTTGTGCGCCCTTATCCAGTTGTAGCAATTAAAATTAAGCATCGATGAATTTGTATCGCGGAGGATGTGATGTCGGAAACTCTGGTTCACAAGGTGATAAGCTAAACGATTAAGCTACATGGGATACAATGGATTCAGTGGGCAAATAGTCAGTATCTCAGTTAAAATCAGCATAGCGACACTGTGTTACATGCAACGTCCCTAAAGCTTGCTCTCACAGCCCTTATTAGTAAGTTTAGCAATACATAAACTAGCTTACACAAATTAGCCAATGGCAACTACATTACCTGCCACTGTTTATAAGCTGTTTTTAATACCCGTGCAATGCCTGGCATTCGGCTAGCATAGTTACTTTATGAATAAATTGAAGACTTACAGATATTTTTCAAAAGTACTATTTTGCACTATTTAAAAAAAAAGTCGAATCTAATAAAGCAAACCACTTATCTATGTTTGAATCTGGTTAAAAGATAAACTTTCTCACCCGCTAGAGAAAATTATAACGTTAATACATTTGATATTCATAACATTAGCATATAATAATGTAAATATGTGTCATCAATTCAAAGGTATGTAAGAGTATATTTGCATTTAAATAATCCTATTATAAGACAAATAATACATTTGGCTTTTTGAAAGGTTAGAAACTAGTGAATTTAAAACAAATTAATTCTTCATTTAGAAAATTCCAGTGTTTTAACTTAACTGACAGGTGTAGACAGGTGTAGACTACCATCTCATACAGAATTTTCTTCCTTGCTGTTTTAAACTACAATAATCCCTCACTACTTCACCATTCAGCTTTCACTGCTTCTGTACTTTGCAAAAAAAAACTTATTAAATAAAATTAAAAAAAGATTGAAAATACCTAAAAATAAAAAAATAAAATGGATAAATCTTTTTCATACTCAGACCCAGTGAGGTCCCTTCGTGATCATTATTCACTGTTTTTCTTCTTACGTTTTAGTAAATTTAAAAGTGCAAAATGCTTGTATCGCCCTTTTATGAAGGCTGTTAAACACCCTCAAGATTGTCTAATGCATATAAAAAAAGAGGAGAATGCTTACGATTAGTGAGAGAGTATCTTTATTAGGTATGAGTTTATTAGTGTCTATATCGTAGTGTTTTGCTTATTCCGGTCGTGCCAGTCTCGATTAATCGGGAAGAGTGCCGGAATACTGTAATGAACCTAATATGCCTATGTATAATTCTGTTTTTAGCTTAAAATTTTACCTTGAGGGCACAACTTTAACAAATGGCAATCACGTTAATAAAGTTCTCTTCCTACCTTTGTCTCAGTGATAATCCTCTTCTCGCGATACGGTTTTCTGTTGGATCCGCACGCTGAAGCTCTCGAGCTATTTGCTCCGCCTCTTTCACAGTGTCAGAGGTTTTTCCGCAAGAGCAATTAAGTTTAGTTGCTGCCATTATGTGCCTGAGGGTTGACCAACGATGCCAGAGCATAGCCAAAAACTGAAGTACCAATGTAACACCTGCCAATACATAGCAATGCTTTTGGTATAATTTGGTAGTGACACTTTACCTTAGCTGTCTCACAGGTAAACACTATTTCCAAAAGCACTTTTCTTATTTTTTAGAATCAGTCCTTTCTATCACTCAGTTCATTTATAATCTAAATTAAAACAAATAGGAATATCCCCAATACTTTTCTTTATTATTATTGGTAATTTTGAAATCAAAGGTGACTTTTGAATCAATGTTAAATGTCAGAAATGATAAAGTGCAGCATTGGTGTCAAAGTCTTTTATCGTTTGTGTTACAATAGCAGTTGTTTTAAATGAATAGAATTTCACGTGATCGCAAAATTCTTTGCATGCAATCAGCGAGATAACTAAAATGTTAGCCGATATTGGTTTTGAACCCATGAAATTTAGTTTATCAAACGCACATTCTGGCCAACTGAGCTAATCAGTCACCTTGCGAGTAGTAACATAATTGTGTCGAACAGAGAATAAAAACAGTTTTGTGATAGAGAAAGCAAACAGATGGATGGACAGATGGACAGGCAGACTACCAATAATCTACTATATCAACGGCAATTGTTGTCTGTCTGTGTGTGAGTGCGTGTGCGTGTGTGTGGTCCCATCTGGTTAAGGCAAATTGCTATTTTGCGCCACTGTATTGGTGAAGAAGCTGTTGAGATACTTGACCAATTTGAGTTTGATGGTACAGTAGACCCTTCGGCACGGAAAGGACTTGGGCGAAGAAATACTTGTTGACGCATGGACAAAGACAAAAGCAGATAACGTTCAAGATAGACACTGGGGCTGAAGTCAATGTTCTTCCTTTAACTGTAGCTGAAGATCTGAAAGCAGATATCCATTCCAGCTCAGCAGGTCTGACCTCTTACACTCAGCATCGGATTGGTAATGTGGGCCAAGGCAAAGTAACACTATCAAGTGATCAGACCACTAGGCATGAAGTGTGGTTTGAACTTGTAGATGCAAATCTTCTACCTATCCTTGGCCTGTCATCCTGCATAAACTTGGGATTAGTTGAGCGCCTTGACAATGTTAATGCTGATGACATAGTGCAAGAGTTTCAAGACTGTTTTGAGGGTATGGGCTGTCTAAGTCGCAAACACACCATCAGAGTTGACCCACATGTTCCTGTTATTGACAGACCTAGATGTATACCTCTATCTATGATGGACAAGGTGAAAAATGAGCTTCAGAAAATGAAAGAAAATGGCATCATTGCTGACATTGATCAGCCCACAGAATGGGTCAGGAGTATGGTGGTGGTGGAAAAAAGATGGCAACGTTCGGATATGTCTAGATCCGCGAGAGCTCAACAAGGCCGTGCTGAGGGAGCATCACCATATACCAACTCTTGATGACATAACACACAAGTTTGCCGGGATGAAGATTTTTTCTATATTAGATATGAAACATGGATATTGGCATGTACCATTAGATGAGAGTAGTCAGCTACTCACGACATTCAACACTCCCTTCGGCAGATTTGCTTTCAAAAGATTACCATTTGGCATTAACTCCTCGGCGGAGGTGTTTGAGAAGAGGGTTGAAGAGGTGTTTGGACATCTCAATGTGGCCATGTATTTTGACGACCTTATTGTCTTTGGCAAACACCAAGCAGATCATGACAAAAACTTGAGAGAACTGCTAAATTGTGCTCGGAAACACAATGTGAAGTTCAATCAAGAAAAAATACAACTCAGCAAATTTGAGGTAACCTATTTAGGTCACATTGTTTCAGCAGAGGGACTGAAACCAGAACCTACAAAGGTTAAGGCCATAAACGAAAAGCCCAATCCTACTGACAGACTTATTATCCAAAGAGTTCTCAGCACACTTAATTTTTTGAAAGGATTTATTCCAGACATATCCACAATTACAGAACCCCTTAGAGTTCTCCTGAAGTCTGATGCTGAATGGAAATGGGGCTATGAACAAGAAGGAGTTATGTCAAAGATCAAAGAACGTCTCACTTCTTCGCCAGTACTGCACTACTTTGACGTCACCAAGCCAACAACTTTACAAGTAGGCTCATCACAATCTGGACTTGGTGCTGTGCTACTGCAAGACAACCATCCAGTAGCTTATGCTTCCAGAGCTTTGACCAAAACTGAACAGAACTGGCCTCAAATTGACAAAGAATTACTTGCCATTGTCTTTGGATGTGAGAAATTCCATGGTTATATCTATGGGAAGCAAATAGACATACAGACTGACCACAACCCTTTGGTCACCATTGTTAAAAAAGCTCTGCACCGAGCCTCACCTCGTCTTCAGAGACTATTGCTAAGGCTGCTCAAGTATGACATACAACAAGTTTCTTATGTTCCTGGCAAGTTTTTTGTATTTGGCAGATACACTTTCTAGAGCATACCTAGCTAATGAATCAGGTGATATGGAGGAAGAAATGGTAATGATACACACTGTTCAAATAGAAGAACAAGCTAAAGGCATCTTATCCGCTGCATACCAGTCGGACCCTGTAATGAAAGAGCTTAAACAAACTATAATGAAAGGTTGGCCTAGTAGAATACAAGTTCCTCACTCTATTCTTCCTTTCTGGTCAGTCAGAGATGAGCTGCATATTCAACATAGCTTCATTTATTGTTGCGAGCAAATGGTCGTACCTAGTACTCTTAGAAAAGACTACTTCAGCAGAGTTCACCAAGGTCATCTAGGCATACAAAAATGTACAGATCGAGCTCGTCAGAGCATATACTGGCCTGGTATATCTTGAGACATTAAGGAGATGGTATCTCATTGTTCAACATGTCAAAGGTTTGCTAATCACCAACAAAAAGAGCCACTTATACCTCGTGAGGTTCCCAGTCTTCCCTGGAACAAAGTGGGAATGGACATTTTAGAGTTTCAAGGAAAGAGCTATCTTCTTGTTGTTAATTTCTTCTCTCACTTTCCAGAGCTACGAGTTTTGAAACAGAAAAGGAGTGAAAATGTAGTCTCTGCTTTGAAGTCCATATTTGCTGTCCATGGAATTCCTGTAGCCATCATAGCCGATAACATACCATTTGGTAGTGCTTGCTTAGCTAGTTTTGCAAAGGAGTGGGGGTTCAATGTCATAACATCTAGCCCAAACTATCCGCGTTCAAATGGTATGGCAGAACGCTATGTTCAAACTGTGAAACAATTCATGAAAAAGGTTAATGATTCAGGTAGTGATGTGTATGCAGCACTGTTAGCTTACCAACAGACACCACTTTTAGGATTAATGTTCTGCCCAGCTGAGCTTCTTTTTAACAGGTGTATACATGGTCCACTTCCACTCACTACAGAGACGATGATGCCCTCAAAACCAGAAGCAAAAGAGGATCTGCTACTTCTTCAAACATCTCAAAAGACTATCCATGATCGAAGTGCTCATGCACTCAAACCTTTTCATAAAGGAGATCAGGTACTTCTTCGTACTGGTCATGGATACAGGTGGCGTCAGGCTCAGGTTAAATCTCATCATCAGAATCCCAGGTCATATATCACGAGACTGATTCTTCTACTCTGAGACGTAACCGAGTTCACCTAAAGCCTGATCTTAGTGCTAACATCTCTGCTTCAGCTAACGGGGAGAACACTGAACAGAGATCATCGGAAACAGATGAGGCAACAGCTCTGGATACCTCAGCAGGTTCACTGGGTGCTCCGACCTTGACACCCAGAAGAAGTCGGAGAGCAAATCTGGGGACTCTGCCACGAAGGTTTGCAGAGTTCGACATGGAGTAGCTCTATCCAGCTACTCACTAACATTGTACATAGTCTTTTATATTAGTTTTGTTATTATCTTACTCACCCATTCGTCATATTTTATAGTTCCTCTTCTCGAGAAAAAAGGGAGGATGTTATGTCATGTATTAACCAATTAGATTTATGATGACACCGGATTAGCCAATAGTTCAATAGTACAACAACAGCGAGAGCTCATGAGACTACGGTTCAAGCATGGTATAGGTCGATGGCGTTAGACGATCAGTTTACAGCTAAAACTTATTACTATTATTAGGGCTGGTCAGCCACTTAGATTATTTACATTAACGTCAGCACTCGAATCACTCAACACTACTAAGGTAAACAACTATCTTGTAACAGTATCTATACTTTGTGCATTGATAAAGCGATGTGAAGCTACAAAGCAAAACGATCCTCTACAATGTTCCTTATTTTTACAAAACCATTAATTTCATCGCCATCAGAATCAGTGCTGCTATTGCTATTTTAATTATCTGTGTAATCACAAAAATCTGAATCGGCTATAATGTCATCAACATAAGTAGTTATTTGTTTTCTAATTCAAACGCCTTTGATGAACTTACACAAAAATTTTTGTTTTTAAGTTGGAAGTCCTCAAACAAAGATTAAAATATTAAACTTTAGGCTAATTTTATAGAGAAATCTTAGGAAAACACTGTCACTACCATAAAAGTCTTAACGATCGTTGGTTATATTATTAACGAATAATAAAACTCAGTTACTAGCAATTGCTAGGAAAGTCGCAAAAATGTGTCTACGGCGGTCGACCATAGAAAACGCATAAATGAGTCTACTTCGGTGAAAGGGTTGAAAACGTTGGATTTGCCACTGTTCATGATAGTAAACATGTTCATTTCCTTCTGAGTTGCTTTTGCTTTTTTCTAGCTACGAGTACTATAGAACTACCGCTACTACAGAACTTGCACGGGTACTGCTACTGCGTTTTAATTACTAAATTTCTACATCGAAAAGGTTAGTACGTTTTATTATATGTTGTATTGCCTATGAATTGTCACACCTCAACTACTTAATAACGTTGGATTTGCCATTGTTTGTGATAGTTGGACAAGTTCATTTCCTTCAGCAGCTGAGTTACTAATTTTTTTTCCAGCTACGAGTAGGCCTACTGTAATTTACTACTACAGAACTTGCACGAGTACTCCGAAGGTTGTGATAGGCGATGGTGAGAAGAAAGCGAGCAGCGTATACTGCAAAAAAGCACACCATCTCATTCACTTTTACAAACGCTTGAAGCAGTACAATGTCTCCCAAAAGGCCTACTGCCCAAACGCAAGAACTTATTGATTTCCATAGAGAAAGAGACCGAATTCGCAAAGCAGCAGCTAGATGAGCAGAAACTGCAGAGCAAACACAGTTACGCCTACAACGAAACAGAATAGCAGCTGCTAGAAGAGCAGAAACCGCTGAACAAACACAGGTACATCGAGAGCAGGCCAGAATAGATGCTGCAGCTGCTAGAAGTACAGAGACTGCTGAGCCGACCCAGCAGCAACTCAAACGGCTCAGAGCAGCCGCTACAGTGGCCAGACGTGCAGAAACCTCCGAGCAGATGCAGCAGCGACAAGAACATGATGCGCTAGCTACAACAGCTGCTCGGCGAGCTGAATTTTCAGAGCAGATGAAACAGCGACAACAGCAAGATGCACTAACTACAGCAGCTGCTACCAGGTGCTGTGTATGGCCAGAAAATTTCGCACTTGACTTCAGTCGTGTAACACAGTATAGGCCAAATTTTTTTATGGGACGAATGTCTAAAAATGCTCCAGATGTAATGCCTTATGTTGGAAAGGCGAGAGGCCGTATATTTAGTTTATATAGTAGATTTTATTGATAATAAATTTTATCAACACAACCACATTACTGCGACATAGTTTGTATATACCATGTCAAAACACAGGCTATAGACGAAGAACTGGTGAGCCATGATTAGTGTTGTAAGCATGTAGAAGTCTCAATTCAATAAAGGCTGGCAATAGCTTAGCAGTGCAATAGCAAAATATTTTCTAGAGTTTCTTAAAATATGTAAAACTTTTCAATACTGCCAGCTTGAAGAACTTCAGTTTGTCTAGCAATATCAATTTCATTATCAGTTATGTGTACAAAATTAGGACAACTCCGATTTGAGTGGTTCGAGACTGATGCATTGTAGACTAGCTTAAAACACATTGCATATTTCCATTGTTCTCTCCAACATTATTGACATGTACGACTGCATATGTGTATGCAGTTTAATCAGCACAAAAATTTCAGTAGAATGCATATTTGGAGTTGTTTTACAGTATGAAAGACAACTCTCAATAAAACTATTGCTTTATTTAAATCTGTTCCCAAACACGGGTAATGTAGCTAGTAAGATATATATCAAACATGGCTATCATGAAGGCCAAAACTATTGTTCTTTTCTCCATATCTTCCTTCAGGAAGCTTATTTGGCTTAGTTGACACATAGCTATAACAGGGAATACCAAAAGTTTGACTTAAAAATAATTTTATTGTGTAATCTTGAGAGGCTAGTTATCATAATACATAATAGAAACATACTAGGATCATTGTACAGTTTCCTCCAAGAAACAACATTTTTACCTTTTAATTAAGTTAAACAGTTCCTTGGCTTGCCACTTGCTGTATGGTGCATTTAAGAGGTATTGAAAACATATTTATAGCTTGTTTAGTGACATATATGCACAGAAACATTTTATATTTGTGTATTGTTTGTTTATATACTCTGTTGCAATTGGTTACTCTGTATGTTTTTCTGTAAGTAGGCGTTATTATGCCTTTCCCTATGTTTCCATTGTGTGGATGGTGTATATTTGGAGTTGTGCACACGTTTAGTTACCATATGATAAGTGCTTCAATGGACATTCACATGTTGTGGATCAGCACTAGCGCTTTATTAAATAAGTAATGAATTCTACACCATAGGGTCATAGGTCAATAATTAGCCGCACAGTCTTAGACATAGTGTGTTAGCTCTAGTTATTGACCTTGTTCAGTGTGACTTATGTTTTGCTTCATCTCCAGTCATTCTATTCTCAGGTGTTGTATAGGTGGTATACCACAATATACTCTGCTAACCAACTACCATTGTATTACTGCATTAACAAAAACAAGATATAGCCATGTAGCATTTATAAACAAGTAAAATTAATTTTTGAACGACATACACCATGAAACCTCTAATTGAATGCCTCGGCACTCTATTTTTTTACTCTTCTCTCATAGTGGCGATCAAATAGAGGTGCCCTTTAACTAAAGGTTTTACAGTAAATACGGACTATTTTCAAACCCTTAGGTGAGCTAGCAATAATCTTCACACCTGCCACTTACCGAATATAGAAAGGAAAGCCAAGGTGAGCGGTTCCAAGGTGAGTGTGTGGCGAGTGCCCATTTGGAAGTAGACAACGGTGAGCCACTTCTGCAAGTCTGGTAGTCTCAACTGTAATAGCAAGTCAAGACTACAGTAGACAATCATCTTTGAACTAGATAAGATTCAATGCTAGCAAGCAGCCAGCCTATGATAACTAGATCATAGGCTAACAAGGGCATCTGTAAAATGCATCTGATCAATTGCACTGATATGCTACATAATATCTAAATACAACACAAGAATATTGGAAACTTTGTTTAATTCTGTAGGGCTAATGCAAACCAGTATTCTAGGCACAGTGGGCATCCGTGTCGATGCTTTAATGACTACACATCCTTGTTTAGAGCATAAATGGTTTACCACAATGGTTTGGCAAAGTTTAGTTTTGAGATAATGAGCTTTACAGTTTGCATAGATATTTCTGTGGCTCTAATGAAGTTAGCTAAACCAAATTTTCTGATTTGTTAGACTTTGCTATGCCGAGTTCAAGTCTACATTCAAAATTAATTTTTATTTGCCAGACCCTAAGACCTGCATATACAATGTATCTCTGATGCTTAGAGTTGAGCCAGATAAACCATATGCTCTCTAAGCACTAATTTTTTTACAATGTTTTATTCTCACTATTTTGAAGGAAGCCGTTTGATAATACATCAGCCAACGATTTTAAGAGTTCAATGCTACTTCAATTAACAATTTTCTTTTTGTATTAGTTATTGATATAATTGTTATAGTTGTGAAATCAACATTTCTGCTAAGTTATGACCATAAACTATGCACCTTTAACAAAAGGTCTTGGAATTAATACAAAAAACTAGCACCGATGTTATCAGAAGCTGGTACTGAGTACATTAATGATTGTGTTACTGTCCAAAAACTGTCTGCCAGAAGTCACAAATGGCTTGGTTTCAAACTTCAAAACAGTAGTCAATTTTTTAATTACAAATAAGCATTATGAGTGTATCTGTATTACTCCAACAATCTGTTTTCACTCGCTAAAAGCTTTATTGTCAGTTTGTATGTGATAATTGATATATTATATTGATAATTATATATCATATTAATATACATATGATAAATCCTATATTATATATATAAGATTTAATGGTTAACAGTTTTCAAAACAAAACTTTTTGCAACAGCCACTAGTAAATCTTCTCAAAACTGATTTATCATATGTATTTGGCAATTGGACTGTCAGACTATGTAACTCACACCAACTAGCAAGCATTCTCTTATATTAATAACTAGTTGAATGCTGGCGTTGCTCGGGTAATAAAAAACAGCTTATAAACAGTGGCAGATAATGTAGTTGCCATTGGCAAAGTATCAGCTAGTCTAAATCTTTACTATAATAAGAGCCATGCTTATAATCTATACGTTACGTGTCATGATCTCTCACTCAATCATGGTGTTCAAGCGTACTAGTAATAACCAATAGTATTTTCGCAAGCACTTTAGGCGTTTGTATTTTAACTAGTGTAATAAGTATGTGCGCAATTATTTTATAGTATGGCAAGTAGACTGTGTGAGGTACTGCATAGAACGCCTGTCTGTAGAACCCGGGTTTCTGAATTCAATTACAAAATGAAGTGGTGTTTTCATTCCTAAAATTTTATCGTTGTAACTGGACATACGAACTACAGACATATTTAAAGATGTTCATACTCACATTTAAATATATAGACAGTGGGTGTAATAAGGTTGACTGAGTTTTCTTAGTTTCAACAATGATTTGTGTACAATTGCTTAGGTGCAGTGCAAACAAAAGCTAGCTGAGACTTGCTGTTACAGAAAAGAGAGTCAATAAAATTGCATTTATTCTTTTTTTAAATCTGTTTAATGAAATAGTGTGTAAATACTTCCAATTTACGAGAGACACACATCTTGACAATGACAAAGAAAAAGTAAAAAAGACAACTTAAATATTACAAAAAAATACAATTTTCACAAACTTTTGAAAAGAATGTTAATGAACAAAAAAAAATTTAATCGTGAAGTTGAGAGATCTACAAACATTGGTGATTGTTTTGGTAAAGATGCCCACAAATTTCCTTTGTGTGTAAATTCATTGTTGGGCTCTGGTGATGTCCTATGAGTCTGTTTGAAGAATTATCTGCCATTCACAAGTCTGCTTTTTCAAATTGTTTATCATAGCTTCCAGTATAGTTTTTGAAACAAGTCACAAATGTGTTTCAAGAAGGGGCGGTACATAAAACTGAAACTCTAGCCAGTGTTCTTCCAACTGGGTGTCTTAATTGACAAACATATAGTAAAGTAAGATTAGATTTATAATAATATTAAGATAAATTAATCTATAATATTTATTAAGAATTGATCCCAATCTTCTTTGTTTCTGCATTCATGTTAAAGGTTTAAATTTACTGCCTAAACTATGTCCAGAATATTTGTATTTATCCTTTCACACATATGACAAACATTGTTTTTTATGTCGTGACACCAACATACTACATCCACCATTGTATGTTTCAGTTTATAAACTTTCTGTTACTACAACCTACAATTCATAATCCCGTTTCCTCCAAAGCACTGTTAAGTTAACAACTTTTAAAACACTTTTGTTCAACTCACTCAATAATCCTGTCTTCCCATTTTTGTCTTCCTATTTTTGTTTTGGAATGTAATGAAAAACATAATTTTGATTTGATATTGATTACTAATGTCGATAAAAAGTTATGAATACCATATTTAGTACCATGGTACATAATACACATATAATCATTAGCATGATTAGTACCATGGTACATTATACACATATAATCATTAGCATGATTAGTACCATAGTACATAATACACATATAATCATTAGCATGATTAGTACCATGGTACATAATACACATATAATCATTAGCGTGATTAGTACCATGGTACATAATACACATATAATCATTAGCATGATTAGTACCATAGTACATAATACACATATAATCATTAGCATGATTAGTACCATGGTACATAATACACATATAATCAGTAGCATGATTAGTACCGTGGTACATAATACACATACAATCAGTAGCATGATTAGTACCGTGGTACATAATACACATATAATCATTAGCATGATTAGTACCATAGTACATAATACACATATAATCATTAGCGTGATTAGTACCATGGTACATAATACACATATAATCATTAGCGTGATTAGTACCATGGTACATAATACACATATAATCATTAGCATGATTAGTACCGTGGTACATAATACACATATAATCATTAGCATGATTAGTACCATGGTACATAATACACATATAATCATTAGCATGATTAGTACCATGGTACATAATACACATATAATCATTAGCGTGATTAGTACCATGGTACATAATACACATATAATCATTAGCATGATTAGTACCATGGTACATAATACACATATAATCATTAGCATGGTTAGTACCATGGTACATAATACACATATAATCATTAGCGTGATTAGTACCATGGTACATAATACACATATAATCATTAGCGTGATTAGTACCATGGTACATAATACACATATAATCAGTAGCATGATTAGTACCGTGGTACATAATTTGAAAGACTGACCTGCAAGAAAAAGATGACAGCTATCCACAAGGCGTTGAGCATGAAAAATGCAAAGCAAACATTATTTCTCATTTGTTTCAGCTGATCCGCAAGATGAGCTTCCTTAGCAGCATCCTGTTCTATTGGCTTCAAGTACCTGCAACCAGTTGTCATACAATTAGTCACATGCCCTGTATAAAAAACAATGTGAGAGTATCAATGAGAACTCATTACACATTGAAAGATACATTGTGACCACGCTACAAACACTGATAACTCATAGAGTTGAGGTCAAATAGCTTACCAAGTGATTTGAGTTCATACCAGATCATAAAGATCTTGACGATCCACAATCATGACAGGTCAAACAGTTTTTCATCCCAATTTATTTCAGATCATCACAAATTATCAGCCAAAAATTCATGATGCCAATACTACATTTGTTACACAATCTCATTATGTGCTGTAGACTGCATCGCCACAATCGGCAGCTTTGCGATAAAAGATTGTTCCAGAAGAAAAGATGATTTCATACAGAGCCGAAGTAGTCAAGGTTGTCACAGTCAATACAAAACAGGGTATTTGTCGGAGTCTAGAAGAAGGATAAAGTTATTAGTAATGCGTTAAACCAGTGTTGTACCACAAGCAGCCAGACTACATATGGCCAATATAAACACAGGGATAGCAACTACATGTTGCACTCTTCAATCTGTTCAGCATGAAAAATGCCAGAGACGTGACACTTACAAGCAGCCCAGAAGAGAAAAGATATGTATTCTTGGGAATAATTTAATAACATTTAATTACATTTCTTTATTTATTTATAAGCATTTTAGTCTATATATTTGTGTACATTGTCACAGTTCTTTAATTGTGTTATGACTTGGTAAACAATTGTTAATAAATAATTTAAATTAGTTTCAAAGAAGCCTCCTATCATTTTTTTAGTCTGATGAATATAAGTGAACACTTGAACTTAAAGGTTGGCTTGCTACAAAATTCACATTACAGTTATTTGGTATCAAAAGATTCACCATGTCTTACTCTGCTGTATGGTAGGTGCAAAATATGTACAAATGTGATTACAAGCTCTTGAAAGCTAAAAAACGAACCATTAATCTCAGCCATTACGAAATCGTGGCAGGCTACTATCTTTTTATTTTGCTGACGTACATGTACTCAAGCCAACTTGGTTCTTGTTTTGACACATGATGTTCTCACGTGAATTGAAAAACCAATAAAAGGCTCAATATAAAACGTCTCGTAGCACTAATTTATGGCAAACACTTCGGGCTCTACCGAAAACCCATATCAACTATAGATGCTCGTTATTTTACAGTTTAGTTTCGGCTTGGCGTAATCATCTAGTCGTAATCTGATCATGTGACCCGTACATCTGGCCAAATAGCGCGAACAATTTCTGCAGCATTTTTTGACCATCACAGGTGACCAACAGGCTCGTCATGTTTATCAAAGGATAATAGGCATTCCTTCGAGCTAAGGTTAAAAAATTAAACGAATTTTCACGGTAGGTTTTGAGATATCAGTGCTCAAAGTGACAGCGTTACAATGATGATGAAATAGCTGCGTAACGACAATAGACATGGTTTCATCGAATGCGTGAAGTATATTTGTGAAAATATTTCGACAAATGGGGTTGCACGAAAGTGTAAACAGAAGCCATCTTGTACAACTACGTCCCAGTTGAGCCGTTTTGGAAATGAATTCCAGTCTACGACGTTTTTGCGATGGTTGCTATTGACTGTTCGTTTTTGAGTTTTTAAAAGCTTGTAATCTCATTTCCACATATTTTGCACCTACAACACAGCGGAGTAAAACATGATGAATTTTTTGATACCAAATAACTGCAATGTCAAATTTTTTGTGAGTCAACCTTTAAGGTAGTTGACAAAAATTTTATCTGTACTGCTCCATTCACATGTAGAGTGTTCTTAGTTTGGTCAGGAATTAATAAAAGGTAAAGTAATAAAATATTTCCAAATAGTCAAATCGGATGTGGCATCTTTTCAACAATTGGTCCCAAGAAAAGATTAATAATATGATATATAGATAATAATATAATTTCATATAATATGTAATACTGTATTTTGATGATATACCGCTATCATTCTGCTTGCTTAAAATTAAAATAAAAACAGAAAGGATTATATCAAGTATTTATTACCATTGGTCATTTTAAATGATAGCTACCTCTCCCTCCCTCCACAAGCCCTCAAAATTCATAAATGAAAAATAATTGATGTATATTTAATTTGATGAAATGGTGATCTTCATTGGACAGCTTAAAATTTTCCGTTGTACTTCCTTCTATTTAGCTGCAGCTTCATTTGAGATTCGTTTATGAGAACTCTCTGACTTGTCATTAATAAAATATTGAGCCAATGGTAAATTGTCCAAAATTATAAACTATAGTGGATGTCAAAGCCTTTTATTTTTGTTTTGCAATAGCAGCAGTCTTAAATTTACGAACTTTCAAACAATCACAAAATTCTGTGCACGCCATTAATGGAACAAATAAAATTTTGGCCAATATAGGAGCTTTAACCAAAGACATTCACTTTTTAGAATCATGCTTCAACCAACTGAGTTAATCAGCCATCTTGCTAGCCCACCTTATCAATGACGAATAATTGTGTCAATTAGAAGATAAAGATTGCTTTATGATAGCGAAAGCAAACAGATGAACGGACAATGGACAATAATGACATTGATAACATATAATAATGCAATATATATTGGCTTTGAAATATTTAATAATTAGGATATAGATACATTGTTAATAATGAAAGATGTTGTTTACAAGATCATTTTAGAGGCACTAAACAGAACTATTTTTGCCATTAATCTTGATATTAGTTAGTCTACAAGACCTAGCCCTCAAGTAGTGAACAACAAGACCTAGCCCTCAAGTAGTGAAACAACAAGACTTAGCCCGCAAGTAGTGAAACAACAAGACCTAGCCCACAAGTAGTGAAACAACAAGACTTAGCCCACAAGTAGTGAAACAACAAGACCTAGGCCACAAGTAGTGAAACAACAAGACTTAGCCCACAAGTAGTGAAACAACAAGACCTAGCCCACAAGTAGTGAAACAACAAGACCTAGCCCATAAGTAGTGAAACAACAAGACCTAGCCCACAAGTAGTGAAACAACAAGGCCTAGCCCACAAGTAGTGAAACAACAAGACCTAGCCCACAAGTAGTGAAACAACAAGACCTTGCCCATAAGTAGTGAAACAACAAGACTTAGCCCACAAGTAGTGAAACAACAAGACCTAGCCCACAAGTAGTAAAACAGCAAGACCTAGCCCACAAGTAGTGAAACAACAAGACTTAGCCCACAAGTAGTGAAACAACAAGACTTAGCCCACAAGTAGTGAAACAACAAGACCTAGCCCATAAGTAGTGAAACAACAAGACCTAGCCCACAAGTAGTGAAACAACAAGGCCTAGCCCACAGGTAGTGAAACAACAAGACCTAGCCCACAAGTAGTGAAACAACAAGACCTAGCCCTCAAGTAGTAAAACAACAAGACTTAGCCCACAAGTGGTGAAACAACAAGATCTAGCCCACAAATAGTAAAACAACAAGACTTGTTCCCTTTAAGCATTGCGTATCTTTATCTGTTACTTACTTGACAATAAGCTTTTTCCAGAATTCTCTCTCCTGCTCGTCAAGTTTTTCTACACGGGAGTGTAACAGTCCATCGCTCTCCATCCAAGCTGGTTTGTCAAGGTCATCCGTTCTTATTCTGACTCTGGCAGCGGGCGCTGAACTAGATTCGTCATCTGATTTGGAAGGCCTGGTAGATAAAATTACTGCTCAGTTGTTTTGTAACTAGAATGTTTTTGTATTTGTATCAAGTATGTATCGACAAGTTCATGCAAGTTGTATAATGTGATGAAAAAGACCATTAAAAAACTCATGAGTTTTAAGACTATAAAATATATATCAAACACACACTCTGATTAAAATTTTCTAATCAATAAATCTCAGCACTTATGATCTCTCAGCAAATGTGGTAATAATTTCAAAACATTTAGTTTAAATATTTTTAAATCAGAGTGTTGTGGTAATAACAGATGCATATATTTTCATATGACTAGTTTATCTCTTCAAATGCTATTATAACAATTGTGTCTAACATCCTTTTGAAGACTTCATTGTCATTCCAACCATACAAGACCAGGTGCTATATGTACATTTTTGTAATAATTAGGAAAATCACAATGGAAGTAAGATGTTGGCTAAAAGTAAAATTGAATGTGTCACTATGAGTATATTCAGAGAGTGTCACTATGAGTATATTCGGAGAGTGTCACTATGAGTATATTCAGAGAGTGTCACCATGAGTATATTCAGAGAGTGTCACTATGAGTACATTCAGAGAGTTTCACTATATGAGTATATTCAGAGAGTGTTACTATGAGTATATTCAGAGAGTGTCACTATGAGTACATTCAGAGAGTGTCACTATGAGTATATTCAGAGAGTGTTACTATGAGTATATTCAGAGAGTGTCACTATGAGTATATTCGGAGAGTGTCACTATGAGTATATTCAGAGAGTGTCACTATGAGTACATTCAGAGAGTGTCACTATGAGTATATTCAGAGAGTGTCACTATGAGTATATTCAGAGAGTGTCACTATGAGTATATTCAGAGAGTGTCACTATGAGTATATTCAGAGAGTGTCACTATGAGTATATTCAGAGAGTGTCACTATGAGTATATTCAGAGAGTGTCACTATGAGTATATTCGGAGAGTGTCACTATGAGTGTATTCGGAGAGTGTCACTATGAGTATATTCGGGGAGTGTCACTATGAGTATATTCGGAGAGTGTCACTATGAGTATATTCGGAGAGTGTCACTATGAGTATATTCAGAGAGTGTCACTATGAGTATATTCAGAGAGTGTCACTATGAGTATATTCAGAGAGTGTCACTATGAGTATATTCAGAGAGTGTCACTATGAGTATAATCAGAGAGTGTCACTATGAGTATATTCAGAGAGTGTCACTATGAGTATAATCAGAGAGTGTCACTATGAGTATATTCAGAGAGTGTCACTATGAGTATATTCGGAGAGTGTCACTATGAGTATATTCGGAGAGGGTCACTATGAGTATATTCGGAGAGTGTCACTATGAGTATATTCGGAGAGTGTCACTATGAGTATATTCAGAGAGTGTTACTATGAGTATATTCAGAGAGTGTCACTATGAGTATATTCAGAGAGTGTCACTATGAGTATATTCAGAGAGTGTCACTATGAGTATATTCAGAGAGTGTCACTATGAGTATATTCAGAGAGTGTCACTATGAGTATATTCAGAGAGTGTCACTATGAGTATATTCAGAGAGTGTCACTATGAGTATATTCAGAGAGTGTCACTATGAGTATATTCAGAGAGTGTCACTATGAGTATATTCAGAGAGTGTCACTATGAGTATATTCAGAGAGTGTCACTATGAGTATATTCAGAGAGTGTCACTATGAGTATATTCAGAGAGTGTCACTATGAGTATAATCAGAGAGTGTCACTATGAGTATATTCAGAGAGTGTCACTATGAGTATATTCAGAGAGTGTCACTATGAGTATATTCAGAGAGTGTCACTATGAGTATATTCAGAGAGTGTCACTATGAGTATATTCAGAGAGTGTCACTATGAGTATAATCAGAGAGTGTCACTATGAGTATATTCAGAGAGTGTCACTATGAGTATATTCAGAGAGTGTCACTATGAGTATATTCAGAAAAACCTATATTATTAATTTAATATAGATTTTTCTTTTTGATAGGACAGCAACCTCTGTTTAATTATATGTATTATCTTAATGGCAATAATTTCACATTCCTCTAGCTTTTACTGGAAGATTAGTATTGCAATACAGCTGCAGTCGTTTCTTCCTTTTTATCTAATTGATGAAAGACTTCTTTTACTATATTCTAAAAATTTATAGAGAAAAATATTATTGCTAAATCGTATCATTATGTTTTTTCAAAATTAGTTTTTAAATTTCAAAAGAAATAACATGTGTAAAGAACCATAAAACACCATACCTTTCTTGAACAGTTTCTATATCAGCATTCCCACTTTTTCCCTTTTTCTTTCCTTCTTTTAACATCATTTGTCGCTCAAGTCTGTCCATTTTATCTAGTACCCTGTGCATAGTTTTAGAGTTTTCTTCCAGTAACAGTCTACTGTTACCACAGCACTACAAAACCACGAAAATAATTTTATTTAAAACATAAAAAGGCTAGAAAATCTCAAATGGTATAGACTTGTCAAATATGGTTATAAATGTTTAAGTGAAGTCAGTTATGTTTTCCAGCTGAATGCATCAACTTATGATCCTCTAGTAAATATGCTTAACAAATAGCTAGCAGTAGTGATAAGAAGATAAATCTAGATTAAAATCTCATTCCTTTTCAACACAAGTTGATAAGGAGGTTGAAAAGCATTTCTTGAATCAGACATTCTAAACCAAAAAATAAAAGGCACAAAATCCGCATACGAAAGCACGTTTTCGTAAAACACATTTCTGCGAAAACACGCATTGTCAATGGTAGGCAGCATATTTTTCGCTGCATCTGCAGCAAAAAAAATGCTGCCCACTTCTTGCATGCGTGAGCAAATGCATCATACTAGAAAGCCATTTTGATAATTTTGTTGACCCTGACTTTGGATCTCAAACTATTGAGTCCTGCTAAAATATTTGCTAAATGTAAAGCAAGTACCATTGTAGAACTAGTCGGTGGACAGCTATTTGTGTGAGATCATGTGATGACAGAGATTTTGGAATGATAATTTTTTTTTAAACGATTGCAGATATTGCAAAATTCTATCCATCAATGAAAAAAGTTTCTGTGACTACATGATTAGTATTGATTTTTCAGTCAAGAACATTTTTGGTGGGCATTTTCTGAGAGATAATCAATAATTGTATGAAAACAGCTATTCATCCTTTTTCGTTTATTTGGCTGATCCCTTGTTTTGAATTGAGAGAGAGCAGTTTGAGGCTAGATGCTTTTTGTGTGCTTGTCACCGACAGTGGCTGTCCCACAAGTTAAACACTAACATGTCGAACACAGGCTATGACACTTTCTCGTCTTGAAAATATTGGACCACAATTCAGCACAATGAATGATGAATTATTTCATACAAATAGAAGACCACTGCTAAAGCCACTCTACCTGGCTGAAGAACATGCCTATTTTCCTGCAAAGGCTATCCTCTGCAATCTGTTTATCAACTAAGCTGTGCAAAAATCCAGAAGGTTTTTCTGTTTTTGCAGATTTGGTGGTTTCCCTAGTGCCCCAGGAGACGATGTTCATGTTGACCATGGAGTATATCATAAGAAGGAGGTAGCCACTGGGAATAGTTATGTAGTAGAGAAGTCCAGGGAATAGAGCAAAAAACTCCTGAGGATGGAATACAGCGCTTGTAATAAATATTCCACACAACACTGCAACAAACACATGCCTTTATGCTAGGGCTTCTCGATTAGAGGTGCTCACACCCCTAAGGGGTGAGAGCTCTTGTTCGCAAATGATGCAAGAATTAATCATGAAAATGAGAAAAGTGTATTCATTATCCCAAAAACCGCCGAGTTAAAATTACTTTTCTATAATCAGTCACAACCTAACAGCAAGTCTTTTATATGTTGCTGTGTCACAACGTTAAACTGTTCTTAGAATTACTTTCTAATAACATAATGTTTCATACATTCTGAATGTGTCTGTTTATCTGGTCATGTAGTATGGAGATTTGCAAACTTTTTAAATTTTTATTAAATAGGCGCACCAAATTTCAATTTTCTGGGTAGAGTCTTTGTTAGGCGCCTTAAACTAAAGTGAGTTTACACCAGGGCAAATTGTTGGAGTTGTGTTTCCTCCGAGAGAGCTGGAGTTGGCTTCTAGTCCATTTACAATTTAAAATGCATTTTCACAAAGACTTTCCACCAAATTTTTTATTTGATTTAATTTTTATACAGTATTAAAAAGCTTGTTAGATTTTCAAGTTCAATTATTGGGTTTTGTAAAACTTTTTTTGTACTAAAAAGTAAAAAGTCATACAATTTTTAGACCTATTTCTATTAGAGCCTACATGTATTACCATCTACTGTCATGAAAGTAACATATTTAACATAAAATCATTACTTCATCGAATTTAAAATGATTTTATTTAAGTACATGTATTTACAAGATAGAGGTTGTTATGAATTAGTTCTGTTTGACCTTTTACACTGTATAATGCTGCCAACAGCAAAGTCGAGTTGATTTGAAAGAGCAATCAGTGATTTTCTTTTCCAAAAAGCACAAAAACAATAGTTTGACTGTTTAGAATTTGTCTGACCTTTTTTATTTGTTTTCTTCTTTTTACAGCTGTGTTAAATTATTAGCATGATTGTGAATTGCACTTGTAGAAACTCACAGACAAGGAAAACTCCCGCTGGCGTAAGCAGACCCTCCATTGCTACAGAAACTATGCTGCCAATCATCACAGCCATCATAAGAACTGCATAAAACGCACTGAGAACTGCTGCCACAACTATTTGGGTGTCAGAAGCGGCGGTGAAGCACACGATGAGGAAAAAGACGGGTGGAACGAGAGCAAACACCAAAGACCAAGCAGCTGATAGTCCCAGTACCTGCAAATGCATGCATAGCTTTCAGAGGTATATACATGTAGCTATGCTTAGCTTTCAGAGGTATATACATGTAGCGGTATATTCAGAGGTATATACATGTAGCTATGCTTAGCTTTCAGAGGTATATACATGTAGCTATGCTTAGCTTTCAGAGGTATATACATGTAGCGGTATATTCAGAGGTATATACATGTAGCGGTATATTCAGAGGTATATACATGTAGCGGTATATTCAGAGGTATATACATGTAGCGGTATATTCAGAGGTATATACATGTAGCGGTATATTCAGAGGTATATACATGTAGCAGTATATTCAGAGGTATATACATGTAGCGGTATATTCAGAGGTATATACATGTAGCGGTATATTCAGAGGTATATACATGTAGCGGTATATTCAGAGGTATATACATGTAGCGTATATTCAGAGGTATATACATGTAGCGGTATATTCAGAGGTATATACATGTAGCGGTATATTCAGAGGTATATACATGTAGCGGTATATTCAGAGGTATATACATGTAGCGGTATATTCAGAGGTATATACATGTAGCGGTATATTCAGAGGTATATACATGTAGCTATGCTTAGCTTTCAGAGGTATATACATGTAGCTATGCTTAGCTTTTAGAGGTATATACATGTAGCGGTATATTCAGAGGTATATACATGTAGCGGTATATTCAGAGGTATATACATGTAGCGGTATATTCAGAGGTATATACATGCAGCGGTATATTCAGAGGTATATACATGTAGCGTATATTCAGAGGTATATACATGTAGCGGTATATTCAGAGGTATATACATGTAGCGGTATATTCAGAGGTATATACATGTAGCGGTATATTCAGAGGTATATACATGTAGCTATGCTTAGCTTTCAGAGGTATATACATGTAGCTATGCTTAGCTTTTAGAGGTATATACATGTAGCGGTATATTCAGAGGTATATACATGCAGCGGTATATTCAGAGGTATATACATGTAGCGTATATTCAGAGGTATATACATGTAGCGGTATATTCAGAGGTATATACATGTAGCGGTATATTCAGAGGTATATACATGTAGCGGTATATTCAGAGGTATATACATGCGAAATAACATTTTATGTCTAAGATAAGTATGAAATTCAACAATCATTTTAAACAAATGAAATCATTAAAAAAACTCACAAAGCTTATCACCCTTGCAAGGACAAGTCATGTCAGTTACGAGTATATGTCAAATCGCATGCACCAACCCACACATACAAACTTCAAAAGCACTTGCCATGGAATGACAGGCAATTACACATGTGTATTGTGTGTGTCATCAAGCACCAAGCATCGTATCGGGCTTGAGTCACTTAGCGCTCACAGAGCTTCTTAGGGCTAGTTACAAGCAAATTGTAATGCTGCATTTATGACTTCGAGAGCACTTGTCATGGCATGCCAGCTGATAAACTCACTTGATCCATAGCACCTGCTATGAGAAGTATAATTGTAGCTGGGCCCAAAATGGATGAGAAGAAGATCAGGCACTGATAGAGAATATATAGCATGGATAGTGAGTTATTACGCTTAACGGTCTGCCTCCAGCTGCCCAATAGGTCGAGAATGTTTGCCATAGTAGAAGGACCCCATCTTCGTCTTTGATTGAAAAATTCCTGAAAAACAGTTGTTAAAATGAAAAGTTTGCCTAAGTTGACCCAATATAATTTGCAGATTGCGAGAAATGGCCAGAAATTAACAAATTTTCAGAGAGTTAAACACAAGCATCCACCTTGAATGTCTCAGGAGCGTATGTAAATGCATCAGATGCTGCTACATATTCCACTTTGTATCCTCTCTGTAGCAGCAGTGTACTTAACCATCTGTCTTCTCCTACAAAATAATGAAAAATTATATTAACAGGTATGATCAAATTATTAAATAAAAATTTTTATAAAAAGTAGTGGAATTTTCTAATAAAAAAATTATAACAAAAGCTAATATTCATCAGAATAATAATAAAATTGTTGTAATAAAATTAGAAAATATGAATAATAATAATAAAACTAATAATATAAAATTATAATAAATTAATATCATATTATAATAAAATCTGACAATAAAATTTAAGTTGAAATTAGCTCATTAGCAATATGAAAATGTTCTAACATTAACACTTTTTTGATTATCACAGAACGATGTGCTGTTCGTTACAACTCATATGCTTTCTACCTGCAAGCAGTTTAAACTCATATGCTCTCTACCTGCCAGCAGTTTAAACTCATATGCTCTCTACCTGCAAGCAGTTTACACGCAGTCCTCCTGAACAAATTTTGTGCTGTTGTATAAACTTGATGAAAATAACTATCATCTTTCGGTATAATAAATGAAGGTCAATTTTTAGCGTTTTTAGGCAAATATTATGCTGTTATTAGTTGAGTTCCTAATTGAACTTAATTGAGAAGACAACTCCTATTATATCCCTCCATTATTTATAAAACAGTTATTTTTAAAAATGCGTTTTCTTGTTCTAAGACTTTTCAATATAAAATATCTACACCCTAAAGCTTCAATCAAGAGTGCTCTCCTATACCTTGGTCGTACTGCACAAAGTGTCTAGCTTCAGTAGCATCTATTGAGTATGTTTTCATAATATTGTCATCCATGATTGCAGATCCCCTGAAGAGTGAAAAGCAACCAGGAGCGCAGAGTACGCATCCAAGAACATGTTCAGCTGCCTTCTGTAACCAGTGGCCTATAGCGTATTCAAACTTCTGGTACCAGACCATCGGACCTGTGAAACAAGCAACAATATTTAGCATAACTTCAGTGTTATACATTGAAAAAGAAAATACATGTGCATTATTTATCATATGTTATGCATAACTCTATAGCATCTCATTAACATGTATAAAATCATATTATTGTTTAAATTAAATTACATTATGCCACATTGTTGTTGCGCATAAAAAAGTCTTGAAGAAATTTGATAAGATTTGTATTTTGATCAAGATGAAATTTCCACACAAAGAACTGTTAGAACTGACAAGGTATATTGTTATCTATATTAATAAATGACACTTTGTATGCATGTGTGTATGCGCTTGCGCGCGTATGTGTAAGTGCTATGCATTTCCCAATCGTTGGCTTCACACGCATGTGCTTCATGTTCTCCTCAAAGTTGCCAAAATATTTGCTTTAAAACTCCATCTGGTCCCTAATTTAGGACAATTGCCCTCTATGAATGCATTTATTGAGGAAAATTGCCCTCTATGAACGCGTTTATTGAGGACGACTGCCCTCTCTGAACGCATTTATTGAAGATGACTGCCTTCTATGAACGCGTTTATTGAAGACGATTGCCTTTTATGAAAGCAGTAAATCAATTTGCGGTGAAAATCTACAAGAGGGCTAGGGGGTTATCTGACTAAAAGTGAACAAAATATCAGACAATTCCTGTCTTAATGCGAGTCTGAAATAAACATACCGTACTTGGAGTTTAGTAGTTTTTGTTTGGGTAAACTGTTTAACTTATCGGTAGCTACAATTATTTTATAATGAAAATGGTTTTGTTGTCATAGCTGTATGGCTGAACAGACAAACCTGATCCAATCGGATGAATTCGTCCACAAACAACTCCAACTTTTTTGTTTTTCTTCACCCTATCCACAAGCAGCTGGAGAGCTTGGGGTTTGAAGTCAACATCTCCGTCCAATGCGAGTAGGAAAGTGTTTTCACTCTAAAAATATAACCAGAAATCTTTATAACTAGTCTGTCTTTTCTAAATCATTGCGAGTTGGTAAAACTCTTTAAACTAAGTAAGGAAAGAGATTAACAAGTGTCAATATTTTCAGCTTTTTATCAAAATCTTTTTGAAATTCATTGCAGTTTTAAGGGTTAAAATTCATAATCAGAATTTTAGTTTTTGCAATTTAATTTTTTTGGCAGCAAATACTATGTACATGTAGTAGTTCATAACTTTTTGTTATTGTAAAATATATCTGTGGAACACGTTTACGGAACTTTAAAGTTGTTCTCTATATTAGTCAGCAGTGTTAAGTTATTGGTTGTAAAATGTATATCTGTAGATATATTTTGTCAAGTAGAACACTTTTGTATGTCAAAATTCTGATAACAACTAATTGCCATGGGACACAGATAAGGGGGGGCAGCGAGTGCATATGAGTGGTAATGAGCACAAAACATACAAGAACTAGCTTACTTAGATATTAAGTATCTCAACACACAAGTAAAGCGCAATAATGATGTCAGATCATAAAAAGGATACAATACCATTTTTCAACAAGCAGTATGCTGCCAGTTTGAAGCAAGCTGTTGATATGAGTACACAAAACAGAATTATAATTATACAGTAATGGTAGCATGGAGAACTCTATCATAGTGACTTTATGCTGGTCTTACACAGTTTAGCTTATAGCTTTATGTTATATTTCTAATTAGTACCCTGGCAGTCTCCTGTACTGATCGTCAGGTGTACCAATGAAGCACAGGGAATAAGTATGTGTACAAGTATTCAGCAACATCTAATGCAACTAACTGATGAAGATTGACTTCACCAGCTAGTTACTTCCTGAATCAGGCTAGGAAGGTAAATACTGTAGGTTTGAATCCCACTCGAAGCAAACAACTTTCACAACCTTAAATCATGGCTTCAGATGGCTACTGCTCTTATTATAGTAAAAATTCCAGCTGTCCAAAGGTTGTACTAATGAAGGAAATGCCTACTTGTTGAATGAAAATATTGAAGGTCCTTGTATTATCAATAAAAATAGTATTACAATCTTATTAGAATTAAAACACATGCATTTATTTGTAACTTTTTGTACTATGAAGGTATTTAAAGTACATTACAGTCAAAATATATTTGCTAAACCATTTTATATTTTTGAATAATCAAATAGATATTATTTTGTTATGCAAAAAACTCGATGTTTCTCTAGTCTCGTTAGCAAATGGTAATATCATGTTTATGTCGTCTAAAATAAACAGCGTTTAACAAATTGTTGGTTGAAGACAATTGCGAGTTCTACTTCCTAAAATTACGCAGAGCATTGGTTCAGCTAAAATGTCAGAACTGTTGAGCTTGAGATTAATATTTGCAGTTGCTGACCTTTTGTATTTTTGCCTCTGGCATCCTCTGAAAGATCTCAGCTTCTGGACGATATTTGCTGCAAGAAGCCTTTGGTTCATCAGAAAGTTGGACCCCGCTTAGGTTCTTGAACCCCAGAAGGTAATACATGTACATAATCTGAAATAGAATTATCAGCCTAATATATACATTATATCTAGCATAATGTAGCGCTAAACTGTTGCCATAACACTTAGCATATAATTATACGCAAGTACAAGGTAAGTGTAACATTAAGTTGAGGAAACTAGACACAAAAAGATGGCAAGGGAAAGCAGAGCTATAAAACCTAAACAATAAAACGGCTACTGTCGAAGTGACCAAAATGAGAGGGAGAGAGAGGGAGAGAGAGGGAGAGAGAGGGAAAGAGAGGGAGGGATCTGGCATATTGTAGGGCTAAATTTTCACCATAATGTCTAGCGTATCATAATAAGCGAGTAGGTTTTGCAGTTAACAAGACGTCTGAACTGCGTGTTAACTGTTAAAGACAGTAAACATTGTACTAACTGAAGCACCAGCTTTCTTGCCTTGAATTACCTTCGAGTTATCAATTGCAGTTTGTGCATTCTAATAGCGTTTGATTCTATGGATGCGAAAGTCTTATATCAGCATCATGTTATTCTAATGATAAACACACCATCGAGTAACAAAGAATTATCAAAAAAGGGAAGTTAAAACATTCATCTTAACTGACGAGATAGCCCTACTGAATGATCACATAGGATTATATTTAGTTTCTACCTGAGACCACCGCTTTCGATGTCTTATTTTATTTTTGTCTTTCAAGTGAACAACCATCGTATTCTCTCCGGGAAGTGTGTAGATGAGTTTGCCTCCGTATGGAGTTGCTACTTTTACAGGTGGTGAGAGAGTGATTGCGGTGTGGTACAAGGCACTGCAAGATCCATAGAACTAACTAACAACTTATGCAACAAAATTGTGTTAATATATACCGTATCATAATTCCGACATCAAAAGGCTAGTAAAACTGGTTCAGCAAAAAACAATCCAAATTCTTAGGAATTGAAATAAAAACAATATTTAAAAGGACAAAATTGTGCAATGTTGAGTTTAGGTAAATGCTTTTAAAATGCAATAAAATATTAAAGTTCCAAACTTAACCTTCACAAATGACCAGCTTTTAAATGCTCCTTGTTTGAGTTTTGAATGATATTTTTAGTAACTTGAGTTGATAAAATTCAAAATTTACGACAGTGCTTTTAAAGAGTTTTCTCTTTAAAAAACTCAATAAAGTTATCAGAGAAAAGTTGAAACGACAGTAATAGATAAAAGTGAAAAGAAATAAAATTTGAAATTTGAAAAAAATGCAACCCACCTGGCAGCCTCATTAATAGTTTTGACAAAGCTAACGACAAAGTCATTCAGCATCCACTCTTCTTCTTTAGACAGTTTCATCGCATCATCAAACATGATATGAACTTCAAACTCATAGTAGTCAGGGTTCATCTCCCCTTCTCGGCATTGGCTCAAGATTTTTGAAGAGTTTCGCTTTGTAGCCTGGTCTTCATCAAGCCTACAACATAAATAATTGTAGGCTATAAATAAGTCGATTACATTAAAACCAGGGAACCAGGGCTATTCTCCAAACCCAATAATATTGTTTGAACCAAGACTCAATTTAAATGAGAATTTTAGTTAAAGTTTGAGTCAAATTTTGACAACCTTGAAAATATTTTTAAAACTCATTGAGTTTGTTAAACTGTCCATGACAATAAAAGTTATTTTATGTATGTGTATTTCATACATAATTGGATTGCATCAATCTGGAAAAACAAACTATCTCCCATTTGATTTTGATTTGCGTAACTAAATTTGATTAACAGCCTAAAATTAATAACTGCTTACAAAGAGATCCATCAAAGTCACCTTAAAATAGATTTAAGAACTTGTAACATCTCATTCTTGTTCTCATGCCACATGGTGGCACAGATGTAGATCATCGGGGTGCTTGTCATTGGGTTCACCTCTTCTGGTTCCTGAGCGTGTTTCTTACAGCATGTCTGGCTCAACCTCTGGCTGTCTATTTTACGGTTATAGGCGAGTGACTGCTCGAGGTTGACAGAACAGTAGTTGGGCAAAGCAAAAATACTAAAACAATAAAAATAATACTAATCTATATAAATAACAATTAACTTTACTCAGTGGTCGATACCAAACCAAATAACTTTACTTATAAAGCAAACACGCAAACTGGCTAAATGGTTTTTGGGTTCATAGAACAGTGAAAAATAATTTAAGATTATTAATGTGTATTGTTTTAATGGTTTTCATCTTTATGATATTGATGAGTAACTCTATGAAAGTATATGCATGTATATATATTATTTTATTAGCAATAATTTCATTTCAAATAGAAATGTTTTTCAAATAATGGCAACTATATTTTCAAAGTAATTGGTATTGGTTGTATGCGATTTGTTCACATCACATAAGTTGAAGTGAGTTGAGAACCTGTAACTGTCATGTAAAAAGGACACAAAGGACACAACTGTCATGTAAAAAGCATGAGAAATCATACAAACCAAATACCAATTGGTTGTATCAAGAAATGATACAAACCATGAGAAATCTTTAAACCTTTAATTAAAGTAAAATAAACATTTAGCAGTAAAGTAAGAAGATGCAAAGATTTTGAACAATCTTGAATTGTTTAATTCATGCCTGTCAACAGACTTAATCTCCTTTAGTTTTGAAACCTAAACCCCTTTAGTTGAAGTAAACAAGATTAGATCTAAAATTATTTTGTGTCAAAATCAATTTCTACAATTAAAATGTCGTTAATGCGTTTTATCATAAATGGGCTATTTGCCAGTTTTAGGGAAAGATTTTTTGTGTTGTACCTACTTGTTTATTTAACAGCAAAGTTTACTGAACAGTCAAGAGTGACAAGAATATTGATTTGTTACACACTGGTACTAATATTGTGAGCTTAAACCATAGTGTTTAACGCATTATGGCTAGAAAGATTTTTTGTACAAGTGGTGTACAGTAACCTTGACCTATTATTGTTTCTATATACAAAGTTTTGGACATACCACTTCACAATGGAACTAACATTTGTTTCAATAATTGGAAACATTACTGTTCTGTACGTCTGTCTATTGATCTTCTATTTATATATATAATATATATATATATATATATATATATATATATATATATATATATATATATATATATATATATATATATATATATATATATATATACATACATACATACATGTATATATATAAATCTAAGTGTTTGTTTGTCGTCTGTCATTTGTGTGTTCAGTTACAGGTATTAAAATCTAAAAAGGTAAGAAGGAAGAGTTTCTTCCTACTGGAAGTGAAATCAAAACCACCAATCCTGCAGACAGGCAAGCTAACCGCTATGCTATGCTGCTCTTGCCATACTATGAAATTATTGAGGGCATACCTACGCAGCACTTGCCAAAATACCATTGGTTACCACTAGCACAATTGAACATCATGATTGTGTGAAAGATCATAGCATGTAATGTAATGATTATAAGTACATTTGCAAGCTGACTTCAGACAGACAGACAGACAGACATGGCCCTTTTTATGGTAAAAATTTAGACTAGCTCAAGTTACTAGCTTATGTTACTCAAATTCATTAGGTAATTAATTTATTACTCATGCAACATCGGGCATTCATCTAATAAAGTATAAAATGATTAAAACAAAAAGGAAAAATATTTACAAAAGAGTAATTCAATTTAAATCTAGGGCAAGTTAGACTAAGTTATATCACATACTGATACTTCTATACCTCACTTTATCACCGAACTTTTGCATAGCCGACAATACATTCTCATCTTACGATAATAAAATAACCTTTCAAATATCTTTTTACTGATTAATTTAGTAATTATTTGAAATAATATATAATTTGATGTAATACATTTGTGTTAATGTTATATGTTTTTTTGTAAATCATCATTTTCTTGGGTTTCAAAAGAAATTAAACAAGTTGTAATATATCATTATAAAAATGTTTGCATATTCAACTTGGGAAGCAAATTTTTGAAAAGATTGACTTCCTATGGAAAAGTCAAAAAGCCATGTAGCTATTCAGCAAAAAATAAAAAGCTTTGTGCTTACAGCTGAACCTGCTCTAGCCTGAGGTTGTTTGGAAACCAAAGATGTCGAGAAATCCAAAGTTGCGACAGCCAGCAGGTCGCCAAAGTGAGGGCCACCAAAGTCCAGCTGTCAGCTGGAGTTCCAACAGGTAGAGATATTTGTGGGTGTAGTGTTAGCCGTTCTGGAGCAAGGTTTGACAGCAGTTCTGATATCAGAACCAGAGCTGGAGTGTGGAGACTCAGAGGCAGAGCATAGCAAAACTAAAATATATACAGAATCTGTATTTGAATATTGAAATATGTTTGTATATATTATATTATGTATATATTATATCTCACATTTTCATATATGATATATAAATGTATTTATATTGGAATTTATTTACATTCTTTTTAAATGATTTACAATGTTAGAGCAAACTAATTACGCTAGAATTTTTATAAGTTACGGTACATCTGTCCTTTGCACTCTGGATTAGATAAACAGCCATATCAACAACGCTTTTTTTAAGAGAGAGAGATGAGTATTCCAATTAAAAAACAGCCAACTTGTCTTCAATTGGCAGCGTAAATTTTTCTTCTTTGCATCCACAGCTTTTGTACTAAGTCATTATAGATGCATATAACCAGGTCATAAATTTGTTTTGTCTTGTGTCTTATATTACTATAGTACATTAATATGACATACTAGATGAATGCTGGGCGTTGCATTGGTAATAAAAAAACAGCTTATAAACAGCGTAGTTGCCATTGGTTAAGCTTCTTTGCACAATGAATTGGAGTAACTTGAGCTATCAACTTAAACTAATCTAAATATTCTACTATAATAAGAGCCGTGCTTATAATTGTGCGTACAATCATTTCGTTATGCGTCATGATCTTTCACGCAATCATAATTTTCAAACATGTTACTAGTAACCAATAGTATTAAAGTTTAAACTTAAAAACTTACATTGATCAGACACATTTTGCTGCAATCTTTAATTTTAGTGGCAGTTTAGATTATTTAAGCACAATTTTTTACATAACTCAATAATAAGTGCAATTTAGTGCACATGATGTGCAAAGGTGCAAAGACTTCTAGAACATCAGATCAAGCTGTCAGTGCTAGACCAGAAACAGTCAAGTGAAATCATTTAATCTCATTAGTCTCACCTTTTGCATATGGAGTTGAGCTGAAGTCTGAGCAAAGTAGTAAGTCAGCAGAGGTAGTATAATAAGAAGTATGAGGGGTGTGTATAGAGCCGATGTACTCCATTCTACAGCATACAGTATTCTTTGCAAAGGATGTTAGAGTTTTCATATAAATATCAGTTACACCAAAAAACTAGTTTAGCAAAAACTAAAAATAACAAAAAACCTAATTAATTGAAATAATAACAATATTTAAATGGTAATTGAGCAAGTTTAATTAGTGAAATAGTTAACTGTTAACTATTAACAGTTAACTGTTAATAGTTAACTGTTAACAGTTAACCGTTAACAGTTTATTAGGTGTCTTCAATGACTAGCTTATGGCTGAGCATCGTAACCGCCCTCAATACCCAATGTGTGATGATCGACAACCAAGTTCACCACATGCACTACACTTTAATGCATTGCATTCTGTGCTATCAGTATGAACTACTCAGCCTTAATCTAATGTGGACCAATCTTAAAATTTAAAACTTATTCAGTTTTTTCAATGTTCAGGTTTGAACATCGAAAAAACCTTGACTGCTTTAAGATGTTTCTAGCTCTTGTTAAAGCAGAACCATAAACTATGAAATTTAGTTTGATGGCAGTCTTATCATACTTTTTAGTTAACAGCTAACAGTTAACTGTTAGCTGTTAACTGTTAGCTGTTAATCATTAATTGTTAAATTGCGAATTTTTAAAAATTAGCTTTTAACCTGCTATTAGCTTTACTAGCGACTGTTTAACATTGAACTCAATTAATATTACAATTTGCAGAAATTCCCTTTCCTATGTTAAAATTATGCTTTGTAAAACTTGGCTTCAGCTAGTATTAGGACGACCAATCAGCTCTCTTAACTTATCGCAGTTTTCCATATTGCTAGTATTATATATTATTATTATATTATTGCTAATATGTTAACATAATGTGTCAACATATTTATTTTATTCAACCTTTGAGTCATTATCTTTGGAGTTTTTTACTAATAATAATAATAATTAATAGCAATAGTTTATTAAAATAATAATAATCGTTCTAATAACATGTGCATATTTTACTAGAACTTTCACTAAGCTTTTTTAATCCGATATTTTGTAGTTCCGATACTTTCTAATAAAATCTACTAATACTTTGTAAGTTCATACTTGAACATTTATAATTCTTATCGTTTTGACAACCTGCCGGTGTGACATCTTGTTTTTAACTTATAGCAACGGATCACACGCTACCAGATCTTGTAATAATCTCACCAGGGTACTCCTTTCCCAAAGTCTGAAGGACTTTATGAGGTGTATCGAGATCGCCAATGAGGGCAAAAGCTAACCCAAAGAGAAGTCCGACTTTCAATGCCGAGGCAAACAGGTACTGCTTGGGTCTGCTGTCCATTTGTGTCAACTTCCAGTTTGTAACAGCGAAGTCAAAAGACTTCAAAGTGTCGGAGGAAGAAGAGGAAGAACAGGGTTTAGTGCTCAGGTAGTTCTCAATGTAAGGGAGAGACAAACAAATGAATGAAACCACCGCTTCCCAGGTGGTACCTACAGGCAGAACAAGTACACAATATAATTTGCCTTGCCTAGCGAAGGCCAAAATAACTTCCAATGTGGTAGGAATATTTAATGTAGTGAATCTAAAGTTTCGATAATTTTCTTTTATTATATTTAAAGTTTGATAATAACCAATAGCAATCAGACTAATTAGTATCAAATGCTTAGATCTTTATTAGCAAATACTTGAAATATCAAGTACAATTCATAATCAAGAGCTCAATGTCTTGTATGTTTACTATAGCCTACTAATACCGTCCTTGTCCGATATGCTGTGAGAGATCGTCAGGTGTGCTAATAAATCAAATAGAATAAGTACGTGCATAATAATTTTTGAAACAAAGAAGGTAAATGATTGGTGCAGGTGGTAGTGTTCTGGGTGGTGAAGCCCACTGTAGTGAGTTCAAATCCCATATGGTGCAATTCTTTTTTCAACCATAGACTCGGGCAGACAGTTGGTCACAGCTCGTATTATGGTGAAGATTAGACATGGGCCACAGTAGAGAGTAATAACATTTGGACTACCATCGCATACCCTAGGGAAATATGCATTACAAAATGTCGAAACAATATTTATCGTGGAATGGAGTAAGAGATAATCATTAATTCCATTGCATATCCATAAATCCAAAGTTAATTCTACATGCAGTTTTTAGTGATATATGAATGAAACAGTGATTACTCTATTGATGGCCTGCGAACAAATTTAATAAATACATTATAGTATAAACCAAGTCTGTTCGGTTTAAGTCAAGTCTTCAGTTATCTTAGCCTACAAATATTAAATCTTTACTATAATAAGAGTCGTGTTGGTTCGTCCATCTGTCCACCTGTCCAAAGCCACGCTGGGGGCATTAGGAAAAAAGACACCTCACACGGGAGTTTAGCACAAATATTCTGGATGTAGCCAGGCATACTACCAACTGCACCACCCAACCCCTTGCCAACTTGAAGAATAACTGTGTGTATAGCTATTCCACCTGACGAACCTTCACAGCGCACGGACTGCCTGGGTACCAGCTCTTGCTATAATAAGAGCTGCATCTGTCTGTGTGTCTGTCTGTCTGTCCAACGCCACGGTTGGATGTTGGAAAAAATATTGTACTGTAAAGAATTACAACTCCCAACTTTCAGCTTGGGAGGCTGACAGTCTACTACACCAATCTACCAGCCTTGCCATATTGTGAAATATTTGTGCAGTTAGTTATTACACCTGACGATCTTTCACAGTGCACAGGACTGCCAAGGATCTAGGTGTCTATAAAGAGCTCAGGCCATAGCTGTTGATAATGCTTCGCCATAAATGCGCCCATCAACTGCCAATCGATCCTACCCAACTTAATTTTTAAAAATTATGAAATGTATACAATTGGAATCCGAACGCCTCATCTGCACCTCCAGCGGTGCATAACTCTCTCCTCCAAATATTCACCCTCAATATCAAACAAGGATGGGCAATCAAGACCATTGCAGGCACAAATACACTCAAATGTATTGCATTCACTGCCAGCAGTACGCACTACTCAGCAGTATGCACTACACTCAAATATATTGCATTCACTGCCAGCAGTATGCACTACTCAGCAGTATGCACTACACTCAAATGTATTGTATTTACTGCCAGCAGGATGCACTACTTTGCCTTACTCTAATACTGTGAACCAATCATAAACTTTGAAATTTCTTGTGCTGTCGTAGTTTGATCATTGGAAAAAATGTTGACCACTTTAATTTTTTCCGGCTAATGTTACAGCAGGTACTCTTAAATAATTCAAAACAAAACTAAGTTCCTTGAAACAGAGTTTGACTGTGATCTTACCATATTTTGCAGATAGCAGCACAACTACACCGATGAGACCAGCAACCTGAAGAATACAGGCTACGATATCTAGAACCATAAAAGCAATAATCTTTGCTCTTGATCCTCTCTCTTTGTGAAAAATATGTAGTATCGAGGGAACAATTCCGACGACGGTGAATATGACTGCAGCTTCCACAATGCTCAACAAAGGCAGAATTCTCCAAAGAAACAGTGACAAGCCAAAGCTGTGCAAAGTCTCCATGACAACGGTCTAAAAATATAAACACATGAACAAATGTTGTAGCTGGCAATAGTTAGGGCTTGGTTATCTTTAAGTACTGAATATCGATCATAATATTTTTTCTATAAGAATCCAACCTATTTCAGTTTTTAAAGTTGCTATAATTTCATTGTTTATTTTCGAAGTTGCTTTTAAATTTTCATTTTTACAAGTGTAGTGTCATAAGACATTATCATTCAATTTGATATATCCCAAAAAAATTCCTGTATATCTTTTTATTGATTAATTGATTGATTGATTGTCAAATCTTTTGCTATTTATACAGGTAAAATCACTTAATAACTAACAACTATTTTTTCTAACCAACAGAAAAACTACAAAGAATGCTTATGATGTTCTCACAGGAAGCTGGGGCAATGATTTTAATTAGACTCCTATGAGAGTTCTCCACACAACGACAACTGCTAGGAAAACTTTTGTGAGCAGTTGCTTGCATGGGATCCAAGCTGACCTACTTTCAATAATAGTAGACTTGTGGCAGCCATTCCATGACTACATAATAACAAGATATAATTGCAGTCAGTAGTACTTACATAAACGAAGCTAGCCAGAGAGGGGTTGGCGTGTTTGCTAAAGACCACTTTGGAGAGCATCTGTATAAATGTCCATACGTAGGGGAAGATAACGGAGCAGATGATTAGGTAGACCCAGCCGTCTCGTTGAAGTTTTACTGAGGCCATAGCAAGCTATAAAGTCAATATTAACAATAATTATCAACTCGAGAGCTTTCAAGCCTACTGTACTAGGTCTAACCATCTTGGAGTCTGAAGATATGAATAGCCAATCACCAGCTTACGTACACCGTGAAGCCTGACCCGTCAGAACAAATTGTAGCATAACTAGCCAAATTTCAGATAGCACCGACTACCTACAGCATCTTCACCATTTAAAATAATATTGAATGAGCCTTTCTTAACCATTTTCTGCTCACAGTAGACATATGAACAGCGTTTTAAATGGCAAACATCCAAATTTGGCCTAATGGTCTAGAACTCTGGCAAACAAAAGGTCGGGATTCAATTCCCGTCAAAGGCGAATGGCAGTAACATGAATGACATTCAACCACATTCTCTGCAACTGGGCATGTCTCGAGTTATTGAGGTTTTCTTGCCACTGACTCAGACATGTCACAGAGCCATTGTTTGTGTAACAATGGCTCTTAAAAACACGCACAGCCTCTGCTTGCAGTAAGTTAAGCATACTTGATCTTCAAGAGTTTGCTCACGCTGAGTAAATATTCACCTCTGGTTAATATAGCGCACAAAAAACAAGGATACTTCTCCACTTGTCAAAGATAACTATCTGAGAAATATAATAGTACATATAACAATTTTCCTATATGTGTACCAGTATGTTATATTCAGCTCAGCTAATAGACGAAACTTTCACTCTGAATGTGCAGGTCACACGCAAAAGGCTAACTGGTGACTTGTGTTTACTAATATAATATAGCGAGTGCCACTAAGCCATCTTTGTAAGTAGTGCACACTATGAACTATATAATACATATAGGTCATGGTTTGACCTACTTATATCAATCTACAAGCACGTATATGTAGGGTTTAAAGTGCATGTCTATACAAGAATTTACTTTGCAAAACCAAGTGAAAAATTGCTGCCTGATAACTTGCTTTCAATTCTCTACTATTGCAATAAATATAATATAATAAAATATAATATAATAGGTTGAAAAATAATAAAACTTGTTATCTAAATATGATTAAAAACACAGTAGTATCTATCAATTAGTTTGTTATTAGCCAAGTGATGCCGTAAAACTGGCAGCACTGGGCTAATAGATTAAACTAAGAGAAAAGTAGAACTGTGTTCATAGTCACCTTATTATGATCTATTAACTCGAGAACATTGAATTTTTAGTATTACTTTAACTTCTAATCTCGTCATTACTAGCTGATTGATACATGTAGTAATTAAACTATTTAAAATCGATATGCTAACATCACCAGATCTCATGTAGACATCTTTTAACCCAAGAATGCTAAACATAGCCATGGAAGCAATAATCGAATATTGATCAAAATTGGGCAACGGCATCAAAGGCTGAACCGTGACTTTCAGAGTTACGTGACTGCAGAGTTTCGATACCTAAGCGCTGAGCTAACATCTTTTTTCCTGTTAGATACGCCACAATTCTGATAAACTCGTACAAAGATCGCAATAGTATCAGTCGCGGAGACAAGATAGTTATCTGAGCATTAAGGCCTTATCATTCCAACCCTTGTGCTAATATTTATACTGGCTGTAATCAGAGACAAAAGAGGGGATGTGAGAGCTTTATTGTAATGCAATAGTTGATACCTGTACATGTGTAACAATCGAGCTCTGATAAGTTACAAGCTTACTGATAGTTACTAAGTGGCTTCTCTGTGACTGAAGGCTGCCGCGTGGATTGTTCCTTGTAACAACCTATGGTGAGCAAAATCCTGAAGAGTGGATTTTTCGTTAAAAAAAACTTTTTTTCAAATTTAATGCTTAAAAGAAAATTTTCTACCAAGGAACTTTCAATGATTGAGAATCTTGTGAGATTTCAACTGCAGTTTGTGTTATAATTTCTATGCTAGTTTGCTATAGGAAAGTATCTAATTTTATGTAATTTTCACTTAAAAACACAAATTAGAAAAAAACTGATAGGCAATAAGCTTTTAAATGTAAATAACTTTGGAAGTAGTTTACTTGCTTTGGTTTTGACCCACAATTGGCTGTAATTTTATAAATTTGGTTATCCATATAGTTGATTGAAAATGTAACCAAAATTGCCTGTTTTAGAATGTACAAATTAAAGTTATTTAATTCGGTACAAATTAAACAATAGTTTTTTTTTATAAATATGCTGCCGCTCTATCATCAAAAACTCTACAGTTTCTCTTTAAGCATAGAAACTTGTCTGCAACAATTTTTTGTAGGAACAATAGATTTCATGAATGATACAAAAACACAGCGTAATAGAGATGAAAATTAACTGCCTTTGTCAGAGAACTTTTCAATATCACTAACAATTAAATTTTTATAAAAAAAATTTATAAAAATTTTTTACATTGTTATCTACCCTAGAATATACTCAACAAGTTGAAACACCTGCCTCTTTTGTAAGGTCTGTTGTTGTTGTTGTTGAATTGTCCTCCTCTGTAAGGTTTTTCAACAGCTGCTGATATTTGCCAACATTTCCTGTCATTGCCATGAGAGCAAACCGTGAGATAAGAAGGCCTCCAAGGATGAGGAGGAACATCAATCCATAGAGAATGACCTTGAAGACTTGACTCACGACGAGAAAGAGTGCGCTGTTGTCATTCGATCCTTCAGAGCTATCTGGAATGCTCTGGAATTGGTCCCAGTACTCTTCGCTTTAAATGAATTTACAACTAATGAAAAAGAGAGTGATTTGAGATTCTCAACAAGTAGGCGATACATGATTTGAAATTCTAATCCCCAATTTTAGGAGCAAAACAGTAGTTATTTCCTTGATAGACTAGTTGATCATAAACAAGAACCAGGTCAGTTAGGGTTTATGGATGGTGAATAAAATCAAGCGTGCCGATGCATCGGCGACAGCATTAGTCTGAGATCTTTTAAAGTATTCTAATATTTATAGGCTATGATAACCGAACACTTGGTCTCTAATAAACAAGTTCAGCGTTTGCTAAAAGTCTTTTATGTGTCTTTAATCGAGCAGTTAATGTTTTGGTCATATTTTGTGGAAAGCACGTAAAAGGCAACTCCAAGTTGGTGAATTAGCATAAGACTAAACAGAGGTTCTTAACCTTGTTGGACATGCTCTTTCACCAAACTCTTCTTTACCAAAAAATAAGATTTATTTTGGCCAATAGAAAAGTTAAGTGTTTAATTGCGCCCCTCAAATGCTGAGATATGATATGAAAGGATATATTCTCAAACCTAGCACTTTTTGCACCAACACTATACATTTATTTCTCTTCAAAAGAGAAAGTCTGTGAGCATATATTAGACTCTCCGTAGTATAGGTAAAAAACAATAACATTGGAAAAAAATTTTGGAGTGTCAGAGTTTTAATAGTGTGCATACATTTAGGTTGATCAGATTTGTCTTTCAATACTTCTAATTTTATTTTAAACAACACTATTCTTTGTTGTTTTTTTGTCTCACAGCCTAATTTGCTTTGAACAGCTTTGATTAAGAGTAATGAATTCATATTTATACATCTAATATATACTCATAATAGTTGGTGGTTAATTGAAACTGTAAGTGAAATTGTCTCTTTTCAAATGCGTAAACTCAAACTATTGTATTAAATTTGACGAAAAATTAAACACTGGTTCATTTTTTTATAAATATGAAATACAGTTTCTGTTTAAAATCCATTAAAAGCTAAAAATACAATTTTTACTCAAAACTTAAATTGAGTTAGTATTGAAAATTGTTAGGCCCTAATACTTTAGCCACATTTTACAATAGAAACAGCTTGAGAAATATACTGACCCTTCTTGTTCCTCATCGATGCTGGGTTTGTCATGGATTCCTCCTTCATGCAACTTGACATAACGCCTGTGAGCAGTTGGTTCATGGTCCATCGGTGTGTAAATCGTCTCTTTATCTTCTAATAGAGGGCTGAAAATAAAAATGTCCATGCACATTTAAAGAGTACTATCAGCATAAAAATTAACAGATTGCTTTGTGCAAAATTTCAGACACTAAACACAGCTTTCAGTAATAATATATAATCATAAGTTTCTATCTGTAGGGGTGCAAAATAAACTGGACACACTTTGTTGGTAAACTAACATTCTTATTTACAACGTTATTACTCATTGTGAATTCAGCCAATAACCATAATTATATATTAAATTAATCTTCACTTTTTGTCCTGATTTCGAATATTTGTCAAGCATATTTAAAAAGTTAGTCTCAGTTTTTGAGTGTTCGTTTTATAAAACCAGCCTTTACAGATTTTCCTCTTGTCACGCTTTTTTTCTGTAATAAAATAACCAAAAATATGTAGACATTTCATTACCTGAGAAGATAAAGTTAGTGAATGCTGTTTTTAGTTTCACAAGAAATAGATGAACTATTCATCACAAAACAACTCAGTATTTTTAGTTTGCACGCATCAGCCAAACAACTGTCTTTTGATTTGTTGATCTCACAAAATCTAACATTATCCATATGTGTACAAAATCTAACATTATCCATATGTGTACAAAATCTAACATTATCCATATGTGTATAAAATCTAATATTATCCATATGTGTATAAAATCTAACATTATCCACATGTGTACAAAATCTAACATTATCCACATGTGTACAAAATCTAACGTTATCCACATGTGTACAAAATCTAACATTATCCATACGCGTATAAAATTTAACATTATCCATATGTGTATAAAATCCAACATTATCCATATGTGTACAAAATCTAACATTATCCACATGTGTACAAAATCTAACGTTATCCATATGTGTATAAAATCTAACATTATCCATATGTGTATAAAATCTAACATTATCCATATGTGTACAAAATCTAACATTATCCATAAGTGTATAAAATCTAACATTATCCACACGTGTATAAAATCTAACATTTTCCATATGTGTACAAAATCTAACGTTATCCATATGCGTATAAAATCTAACGGTATCTATATGTGTACAAAATCTAACATTATCCACATGTGTACAAAATCTAACATTATCCATATGTGTACAAAATCTAACATTATCCACATGTGTACAAAATCTAATGTTATCCATATGTGTACAAAATCTAACATTATCCACATGTGTACAAAATCTAACATTATCCACATGTGTACAAAATCTAACGTTATCCATATGTGTATAAAATCTAACATTATCCATATGTGTACAAAATCTAACGTTATCCATGTGTGTACAAAATCTAACATTATCCATATGTGTATAAAATCTAACATTATCCATATGTGTACAAAATCTAACGTTAACCATATGTGTATAAAATCTAACAATATCCATATGTGTACAAAATCTAACATTATCCACATGCATACAAAATCTAACATTATCCATATGTGTATAAAATCCAACATTATCCACATGTGTACAAAATCTAACTTTATCCATATGCATACAAAATCTAACATTATCCACATGTGTACAAAATCTAACGTTATCCATATGTGTATAAAATCTAACATTATCCATATGTGTACAAAATCTAACGTTATCCATGTGTGTACAAAATCTAACATTATCCATATGTGTATAAAATCTAACATTATCCATATGTGTATAAAATCTAACGCTATCCATATGTGTATAAAATCTAACAATATCCATATGTGTACAAAATCTAACATTATCCATATGCATACAAAATCTAACATTATCCATATGTGTATAAAATCCAACATTATCCACATGTGTACAAAATCTAACTTTATCCATATGCATACAAAATCTAACATTATCCACATGTGTACAAAATCTAACGTTATCCATATGTGTATAAAATCCAAAATTATCCATATGTGTACAAAATCTAACGTTATCCATGTGTGTACAAAATCTAACATTATCCATATGTGTATAAAATCTAACATTATCCATATGTGTACAAAATCTAACGTTATCCATATGTGTATAAAATCTAACAATATCCATATGTGTACAAAATCTAACATTATCCACATGCATACAAAATCTAACATTATCCATATGTGTATAAAATCCAACATTATCCACATGTGTACAAAATCTAACTTTATCCATATGCATACAAAATCTAACATTATCCATATGTGTATAAAATCCAACATTATTCACATGTGTACGAAATCTAACATTATCCACATGCGTACAAAATCTAACATTTTCCATATGTGTATAAAATCTAACATTATCCATATGTGTACAAAATCTAACGTTATCCATATGTGTATAAAATCTAACAATATCCATATGTGTACAAAATCTAACATTATCCACATGCATACAAAATCTAACATTATCCATATGTGTATAAAATCCAACATTATCCACATGTGTACAAAATCTAACGTTATCCATATGTGTATAAAATCTAACATTATCCATATGTGTACAAAATCTAACGTTATCCATGTGTGTACAAAATCTAACATTATCCATATGTGTATAAAATCTAACATTATCCATATGTGTACAAAATCTAACATTATCCATATGTGTATAAAATCTAACAATATCCATATGTGTACAAAATCTAACATTATCCACATGCATACAAAATCTAACATTATCCATATGTGTATAAAATCCAACATTATCCACATGTGTACAAAATCTAACTTTATCCATATGCATACAAAATCTAACATTATCCATATGTGTACAAAATCTAACATTATCCATGTGTGTATAAAATCTAACATTATCCATATGTGTATAAAATCTAACGTTATCCATATGTGTACAAAATCTAACATTATCCATATGTGTATAAAATCTAACATTATCCATATGCATACAAAATCTAACGTTATCCACATGTGTACAAAATCTAACATTATCCACACGTGTATAAAATCTAACATTATCCACATGTGTATAAAATCTAACATTATCCACATGTGTATAAAATCTAACATTATCCATATGTGTACAAAGTCTATAACATTATCCATATGTGTACAAAATCAAAGCCCTGGGTATGGCAGCGTGCGTGCGTATTTAAATGCCAAACTTATAACCTTCAAGATGTCAATACCTTCATACCTTCAAGGCATCTATCTTCTATCTATATACAAAACGAAGTGCTCGTTTTTGTCGTCTGTCTCCATTGGCTAAAATACGTTAACTGCAAAAAACTATTGGCTACTAGCATGCTTGCAGTGTCATGCACTGTGAGAGATCATGATGTGTAACGGTTATATACACAGTTATTCCAAGCAGCAGCAAGGTGGCTGCATGGTTTAGCGATAGTACACTTGGTTTTACATCCGTGCATCCGAATGTACTTTATGAAGAACGAATTTTATTGCTGAAACCACATTAAATGGTTAAAATTTTGCGCAAACTAAGCTACTAAATCGCTTGCATAGAGTCCTACAATCTAACTTAACGACATAACGCCATAATTAAAATGAATAACTAGAGAATACTGTAAAGAAAGAAATGTAGAGTTATGTTTCGGTTTACTAACTCTTTCAAGCCATGTCAGACACTATTTTTTGTCTGGTTATGCGCAGCTAGCCTGCGTCAAGGCCATGTCAAAGCACTTCTCACAGCAAAACCTATTGAGCTAAGCTAAACACACTGAAGTTAGTAAGAAAGCAAATACTCACTGCAAGATAAAACAAGCTTAAGCGGCAGTTTCAGCGGAGGCGGTGGCGAAGAGGGCTGAAGATAAGAACTAATGGTTGAATTATCTACTAAGCTGCGCTATCTCCGTTTTATGCCCCTGATATGCTTAAAATTTAGGTCAAGAAGCACCCAACCCTTACAGTAGTTCAGTTGATTTTGGGGAACTTTTATTCCTTCAACCAATTTTTGACATCTTTATTGGTCTATTTATGATGTTATGCTTTGTTTAGTATAACAAGGCAATTTTTATAATAAAAAAATAGATTTAATTTTTTTTAGTGAATTAAAGCAATATCTTACAGGCAAAGGCAATTCTCAGCAGCTTTATTCAAATAAGAGAAAAATAAACACGAATTTTCATAAAGTTGAAGAGCGCGTTATGAAATCTGCAAGATGGGGTCAATTATACCTTGATATGTTATTGTTGTTTTCTCTGGTTCCACTCTCTTCTTCACTTCTGTAACTTGCCATTACCACTGTACAATACGAAAGCATCTTGATTTTGCATAAAAAATATCGATGAAAAATACAAATGGTGTCAATGAAACTAGTTTTAATGACAACATACTGATTACAGAGTTTCCTGTTAGGACAAAATACTCAGCAATTCTTCATGAAAATTTAATTTCAGTTTTCGTAATAAATTAGATTTAATTTGGCTACAGCAACTTACCTCAACTTCTGAAGATCTGGCAGGAATTCTTCCAGAATCCGCAATTTCAATTGTTTACGAATATTGTGGGTAATAAATGATGAAGCCTTTTATACCATTGTAAACTCATACAAACCTACTGAACACATCCGTGAGTGTCAGATGAACAATGCGGTGAGGTCACCTTACCTCCTTGAAGCGGGAACAACAACTACGTGATACGTCAATTCCCTATCCATCCAAATAAACCCTAGCATTAGGGTTATGGTCTATTCAGTTGGTGAGAATAAAGGCTATACTATTGGCTAATATTTGGGCTGATACGGTAGAAGTGACTTAACATTTTCAATGTTTCATATTGTTCAATGGCTATTAGTCAATCATACGCTACCACCCTCGCATCTTAAATATCCTCTACCGGTGAATTAATTGTTGGAACAATATAGTCTTTCTATGCCTCCACATGTAGTGGGTTTTTCTTGTATAAATTATGAATAAATGTCCTCGATACTGACACCAATTCCAGTGTAAATAAAAAAGGTTTTCATCTTTATAAAAAGTGCGTAGGAGTCAGATTTTTTGATTTTGAATATTTAACAACTTATTATAACTGTTTACAGATTACAAATTTTTGAGTTAAGCTCAGTGCTAAAAACTTTAAAATTAAAGAGGAACTTTTCCAAAATTTCAGTAGATTTTATCAGAAAGTATCGGTAATTTTCTATCATTTGCGATTGTTTTGATGTTTGAGATGATCTGATGGCCAAGATGCTTCAGGATTAAAATCAATATAACTTTATCACAGTCTATCTATTCTATTGATCACAGTCTATCTATTCTATTGATCACAGTCTATCATATATGAATGTTATAACCTACATACTAGCGGTGAGACCGGAGATGTTCGGGATTTTTTCTACTTTCAATCGGAGAACCTGCAGGTGGATGTCTTTTGAGTCCATTTTTCTCTCGTTTCAGCAATCAGGTGATAATAAAAATGTTTTGACGTTGAGTGAGTGATCTCTACAAATTAAGCCTTGATAATCTTCTTACCAATAAGTCTATGCGCGCCTTCGGTAGAGCCACAAATAAGTCTTTGAAATTTGCATGACGCACACACGCGCACGCGCACACGCACGCGCACGCACACGCACACACACACAGTTTAAGGGAAAGTATGATAGCCTTTGCTTTGATTGAGGTACGTGATGGTACACAATAACCAAGTGGAGTAGTAGTTGAGTTAGGTCCATTGGATGAGCGATGTGGGGGGATGCATAAGCAAAAGCTGGTTCTTGAGGACCAGACAGAGTTATAAAGTCAACTATTTGTAGCAATGGAGCATATGTGTAGGAAGTTTGGATGAAATTGGCCAATAAATGTGGAAATACATAACGTTTATGTAGACTAACAGACAGACATACAAGGAGAGAGTAGGATTTATCAATATAGATATTTTAAATGAAGTTTTATGAATTTTCTTATATCATTAATTTGTTTTAAAGCTACTTGAAGTGTTTATCTTCAGTTTTAGGCTCTGGAACGAATTAAACGCAATACAATGTATTCTTATAAGAATATCTGCTCTTATATAGAGACGTTCATTAATATTTTATATTTTATTTTGTTTAATAATTTTATGACAGCAAACTCAATATTTATTAAAATTACACTCTATAACTGATCGAGTAGTTATGAAAAGAAATCAATGTGTAAAGGAAAAGCTGAGCAAGAACTCAATACACTTCTGCCTATGACGCTCGCTACTAATGTTCTTGTGACTAATCCTAAGATGGTGATTCATTATATCTCAGCAGCAAATCTGCCATGTTGCCATCATCTATTTTATAACAACCCATCTGATTGGATGCATTTGATAAAGTTTAGGAGTGTTTGCTTCAAAAAATAAAATGATATGGCTGAAATTATTACAAAACGCAACATATACATGGCTCAAGGGATCTTTTGCAAAAAGAGAATTTAAATTTTTATTTGCTGTCAGAGTCTTCTTCATTGTGGCAATATCTTTTGGTTTGATGCTTTAGAATTTAATCTTGCATTTTAACTTCGCGCTAAAAGGAAGAAACAAACTTGTTTTAAACTCATTGTATGTTTACTGATCAATAAACCCTATAATATTATAATATTGTAGTAGCCTGTAGTATATTATAGTAAATCTTAATAATAATAAGAGCCATGTCTGTCTGTCTAAAGCCACACTAAGAGCTTTAGGAAAAAAGACTGCTTTGCAGCTGAAATTTAACCCAGGCTGTCAGATTCCAATGCAAGCAAGCTACCACTACACCACTCAGTCACCTTTTTGCACTAACACAGAATTATGAATATAGTGATTACACATGACATTCTCTCATGGCGTGTGAGACTGTCAACTAATTAGTATTTAATAAAATACAGATTAATGTTTTTATTTACTACATAACTTTTCATTTAATATCAATGTCGATGTTATTCAACACACGGCTATACTAAGGTGTGTAGCAGGTTATGCTATAAGTAGTCTAAAATCTTAAATACTGCAGAACCTAACAAAGGATAATTTAGTTAATCCTTGTTTATACTGTTCACCTTGGTAGAGTGCTAAATAACTGTGGAAGGAAAGAGTTTTCGCTTGGAAATTCTGTTTAAGTTCAGCGGATGGCTGCTATCAAAGATCTATAGTACAGACAGAAATTTTTAGCTCAACCGACATTCTCATCTGCGCTATTCTTGTTTAAATGTTAACAGTGATATTTGAGCAGGCTTCATCCAGACACTAAACAGGTTATTCTTGCTGTGTTTATGAGTTAAGTAGAAGTAAAGGAAGTGTATGATAATTATAATGAAAGTAGATATTGTCTGTATTTGTTGAAGTCTGTGCAGCTATATGCAGCTGTGCTGCTATATGTGCATCAACAGTCTGATATAACACGGTTGTGGTTTGTAGACAACAAAAAACACAACACCATAAGGTCAAATAGTTCCTAAGCATTGCCTAGACTACTCTAAGCATGGCATTGTACGAATAGGATATAATGGTTATAGCTCACCACACCGACGTGAGAAGACTCGCCACACCAACGTGAGAAGACTCGCCACACCAACGTGAGAAGACGCGCCACACCAACGTGAGAAGACTCGCCACACCAACGTGAGAAGACTCGCCACACCAACGTGAGAAGACTCGCCACACCAACGTGAGAAGACTCGCCACACCAACGTGAGAAGACTCGCCACACCAACGTGAGAAAACCCGTCACACCAACGTGAGAAGACTCGCCACACCAATGTGAGAAGACTCGCCACACCAACGTGAGAAGACTCGCCACACCAACGTGAGAAGACTCGCCACACCAACGTGAGAAGACTCGCCACACCAACGTGAGAAGCACGGACTAAAATGAGTGAGTAATGAGATTCAATAACTACAAGAATTTAGACAACATTTTAGTAGATTTTATCAAAAAGTACCAGTAGTTTTCTATCATTTGTGATTTTGTTATCTTTGAGATGACCTGACAGCCAGAAGGTTTCAAGATTAAAATCTACAAAACTTGATCAGGGGTTTAAGCTCTCAGAAGAAAAATATAAGTTGAAATGACATGACTAGTTGATATCGTTGCTATAGTTGATATCGTCTATTGGGTTCATGTTTCGACATTACGCGTCTGTATTCTATCAGTCTCTTTGCAACTACAGACATCAAAACCTCTCTTTCACTTGATCTGAATGTTTTAACTATGATCAGGTTTTGTAGATTTTAATCTTGAAACATCCTAGCAGTCAGATCACCACAAACATCAAAAGCATTCACAAATGATTTTAAAAATACCGGTTTTTTCTGATAAAATTTACTGAAGTTTTGTGTAAGTTCGTCTTTGAAATATTGTACTGTAATTTACAATCTCATTCCTTACTCAATGAAATACATAAGAATCTTACAACACTGATTATGGATATGTAACCAACTGAGATCTGTCTGTCCATCCGTGTTTGTGTCTTTTGCCTTTTATTGTGGAGATGAAGTATCAAAGTAGTAACATTCATCACAAATTAAAAATATATATACACACTTTCACTTTGAGACACAACCTTACTTACCTACAGAAAGAGTAAAGATGTTACATAAGCTGACAGTCATCAGTCTGCGACTATAATAGAAACAACTGATGATCAAAGGATGAAGCAGATTTTATTTCAGTACAAAAAGATCTATTAATTAAAGATTGGGGTTTGGTATGCGTCTTATTGTCAGGAAACCCTCCTTTGTTTTGTTTTATCACACACACACACACATCGCACACCGCACGCGCGCACACGCGCACACACGCATTGTGCTTGTATTTTGATACGCGCATACTCGGATGTCTACGAGATGATTTCCCAAAAACATTGGAGTTTGAAAAGACGCTCATAAACTTGAGTTGCCCAAAGTGTTTAAAGAAATATTTTAATCGATATAAATGTATATACATACAAATTGAATTGGTAGCTACCACTACCATTCAGTTCCATGTAATTAGAATTAACACAGAAAGGATTACCTCAAACGTTTTCTTTATGACCATCGGTCATTTTAAAGGATTGCTATCACTCTCTCTGTTCATAGTCTTCATAATTGACGAATATGAAATAGTTCATGTATATTTGAATCGTAGAAATGAGTAGTACTCATTGACCAGATTACAATTTACATTATAATTCTTTCTATCTAAAATCAGTTCTATTTGAGATTCATTCAAAAGGACTCCCAAATTCGTCATTCATAAAAGGTGACTTTTGAATCAATGTTAAATTATCAGAAATGACAAAGTTCGGTATGGATAGTATGGCTGGCAAAGCTTTTTACATGTATTTTTGTCTTACAATAACAGTTGTTTTCAATATTCCAACTTTTACGCTATCGTAAAATTATGTACATACAATTAATGACAAGACCAATATGTTGGCCAATATGTGCTTGAACCCAGGCCATGCAGCTTACCAGACCGATGCTCTAATCAACTGAGCAACCAACCACTGTGCAAAGTGCTAGAATAATTGTACAAGTCTTTATTTTATGTTTTGTGTCAAAAAAACGGACAGCCAGGCAGCAGTCAATATTATGGATGTTTGTATACCGCTACAACTGAACACCCGCTTTATAACATACAAGGTTGATGTATACTAAAAGTGATTTATAGGATTCATTCGCAGATAATCAATAAAGTAATCACAGCGTCAGTCACTGAAATGGCTCATAGAAGACAACTCCTATATTTATGGATGATACTAATACTATTGCACACTTCATCTCATGATAGACATAATGTATCTGCAGACGTGTAGTATATTTTGTAGCATACGGGTAGGGAACCTGAAAGCACTTTTTGACATTTATCTTAAACCTTTCTATGATATTATTACAATGGAAACCTTTTACCATAAGAGTCATTGTAGAACAATCAATAACAACTGTTACAGTGGCAAACAAACAGTGGTAACCTGTTTACTCGAATGATTGTGAACGACCAGTTGATGACCCGTCACAAAATGAATTAGTTTTGGAAACAGTTATCAGCTAGACAAGCTGTTGTGAACTTTAAATTAGAATGCAGTTTTATTTTAAATTTCTGTAATATTGTTATAAACCAGGTATTTCAGCATATTCAAAATGTTTCAAGTAAGTTATTTGCTATGGAGGAATGTCACAAATACAGTGAAACTCGGATAACTCGCCCACGGATAGCTCGAACACATGGTTAACTCGAATGGATTTGCTTGGTCCGTCTCAATGAAATATTGCTTTAGATTACTCGACATCGGCACCGTTAACTCGAACAGTTTTTTGCCCAATTGACAAACGTGGTTTCCGTTCAATTTATTCCGAAGGAGTTTCCAGTAGCCTGTCTTGACAAACTGTTGTTTTTGAGAAGAAACAAAAACTCCGCAAAAACAACAGTTGGTCAAGACAGGCTATTCCACTAGTCGCGGAAATGAGACTACTCTGCGCTCTTAACCAGAGCCATCGAGTGTACACTCGATGGCTCTGCTCTTAACGAATTCGCTTCCTATACGCGTATAGTGTAGGCCAGTGTACATATACTTCCTCCGTACCGTATAATGGAACCGAATAACAAACCGTATAAAATTGATTAATAGGGTCGCTAAAACATTCGCTTAGTTGCGGCCAAGCTATAAACGTTAGAAAGTATTAGCGATAAAAATTTAATATATAATTATATGAGCAATCTTTATTGTGGTAATCAATAGTCATATTTTACAATATGTTTTCCACAAGGTACCACGGATAATAAAGATAGACACATCATGCAAAATACATAATGTAACAGTGATTATATGCGGATACATAAGGATAAAATGCCACAAATAGGCTCGTGGCTTGGAGTCCACTATAAGAGACATCCGCTTTAAGATGGCCTCACGCAAGCAAAGAAAAGCGTGGAAACCTTCAGACAAACTTAAAATAATCGAGGAAATCGAAGCAGGACAAAAGCTATCAGCAATATCAAAAAGAGAAAATCTTCCAAAAAGTACAGTGTCAACATGGATTAAACAAAAAGACAGAATAAGATCGTTATGTGACCAAAGTTCGTCAAGGCTGAGAGATCGTTCAACGTCGCACGATGATTTGGATGGCGTATTATGGAGTTGGTTTAGACAAGTGCGTAGTGAAGGTGTACCTATCGATGGGCCAATTTTGTTAGAAAAGGCTAACAAGTTTTTACAAGATTTAGGAAAGGATACTACTGTTTCTCGCGGTTGGATCGACAGGTGGAAGAAAAGGCATTCTATTGGCTGTCAGATAGTTGTTGGAGAGTCAGCTGCAGTTAATGTTGGAGAGGTGGAAAACTGGAAGGAAGAGGTGCCAACTTCATTACTCCAAACGTACACTTGTGATGACATATTCAATATGAATGAAACCGGGTTGTTTTACAAGCTCATGCTCGACAAAACGTTGCACTTTAAAGGGGCGAAGTGTAGTGGAGAGAAGTTGTCAAAAGAAAGACTGACTGTGGCACTTTGCGCTAATATGTCGGGCACCGAGAAGGAAGTTCCTATTGTAATAGGAAAGCTTAAAAGACCCCACTGTTTTAAAAATGTTACTAACCTTCCATGTCAGTATTACCACAATAAGAAGGCTTGTATGGTGAGTGACATCTTTCAAACATGGGTAAGAGATTTTGATCGCCGGATGACCATAAAAAACAGAAAAGTGCTTCTCATCATTGACAACTGTCCAGCACACCCAACTATGAATGGGCTTATGTCAATCAGGCTTGTATTTACATCACCCAATACCAAAAGCGTGCTGCAACCTATGGACCAAGGAATCATTCGAACTTTTAAATCTTACTATTGTCAGCAAGTTTTGCAATTCACTGTTGATTACATTGACACTCATGGAAAAAAGCCAGTTGCTTCTATCAATGTTTTACAAGCTATACGCTGGGTGCACAGAGCATGGAACTGTGTCACGAAAGAAACCATAGTCCGCTGTTTTCACCACCAGCTTGGTCATACCAACCTTGATCAAACAGATGTGGTTTCAACTGTTGATGATAATGAAGAAGCTGACACTGTGAGAAATCTAAATCTGCTACTACATACCATAGATCCAACATCAAATGTGACAGCTAGTAGGTAATCTTGAAATAGCCTATGCTGTTAAATTATCGTGAATTCGACCCAATAAAGGGCTACATTTATGACCGTCAATGGTGCCTAACAAATGTTTTAAAAATAGTGTTTCTTTAGCTTAAATTCAAGTATTGTTTTGCAGATGAGCTTTTAGCAGTTGATGCAGTTGAGCATTTGAGTGATGCAGAGATTGTGCAGTCTGTGACATGTTGTGGTACTCTCGATGATTCCGATAGTGAGGATGAGGCTGAAGTTGTTGAACCTGAACCACCTACCATGGCTGATGCAAACAACGCTTTAGATGTCCTCAGACGCTTTATAGATACAAGAGAGTGCAAAGATAATAACTGTTTAAAATCTATTTCTACAATCAGTCACACTGTTGATCTTTGTCAACAAAATACCTTGTCACAGACTACACTCGATAAGTTTTTTAAATGAAACAACTGATCAGATGTTAAGCATGTTTTTTTGCATTGGTCGTAAATGTTTACTTATGTCAAGTTTTAAAAATTATCAGAAAGTATAGACATTTTTTATTGGGCTGAGATTTGTTTGCAGTTTTAGGTGATGTGACTGCCAAGACGTTTTAAGATTAAAATTGGCAAAATTGATCTCGAGTAAAACACTGAGAAGAAAAAAATGTCTTCCGAGCGTTTTAACCGCGATTAGGTTTTGCCAATTTTAATCTGAAAAAGTTCTGGCAGTCACATCACCTAAAATCACACACAAATCTCAAGTGTATAAAAGTATGTATACTTTCTGATAAACACTTTAAAACTCTACATCAGATGCCCTTTAACTTGCAACAAACAACCTATACTTTGGATTTATATATACATGTAGTTTGTATATGTATCTACTGATAAATACATGCACTTGTGACTGTGATCTGATAACTTGAACGTTCTGATAACTCTAATAACGTTCTGATAAGTTTGAGTTATCCATGTTTCACTGTATTTAGATAAGTTAATCTAGATAGTTGCTGAATGTAAACCTTGTCAAACGGCAAACATTGTACTGTTTGCATAATGGTCAAATAATGATTATGTTATTAGGCCAAATAAGTAGTTAGGTCAAATAATATAGTTTATTTAAAAAATTTACTATAGGAGTTGTCTACTCAGTATGCAAGTGCATAGGAATATTGACATTCATAATCCTAATCTATATATATATATATTTCTCGAAGTATGTTTGTGGATCTGTCATTCCGGCTATAGCTTTAGTGCACGCTGATTATTTCACCGATGTGGCCAGGTGTTACGATGCCCCTGTTAAAAAATATTTTTTGTAAGGTTCGATTACTATATCTGGGATCAAAGCCAATTTTTCGGTAGCGGACAATTACATGTATATTGTCTACATATCGTCGTATTCAAAGTTTTGATGGAGAGCTTCTGGTGGAACAGTAACCTTTTTTATACTGCCACACACTTCTACACAATAATTGTTAATATTGTTTCTACATATTCAGGTTTTTTATTTTGTTTTCTCAGTTCGTATTAATTGTTTCATTATCAAATCATCTTTTATTGTAATTGTAGAAAAACCGACTTAATTTAGCTATTGCTTACTAATTATTTCACATTTACATGTAAACCTTTTTATATTCATTTTATTTTTTTAAGTTTTTGACCTGCAAGAAGCATTGTACTCACGATACGAAGTTTAAAAGTTGTTTGACAAAGTTTGAAAACCCTTACAGTTGTTTTGATTTTCTCTCTTAATTTATTTTAATTACGCAATAAACTTTTCTCATGATATGTAGTTTGAAAGTTAGAATGGCAGATGTTGTTATATGTTACATACAAATCAATTTTCTGACCAAAGGCTTTTTTATTACCCGGGCAAAACCAGGTAGCACAGCTAGTCGTCTCTAAAAGCATATGGTGATTAGGTCCACTCTACTAACCATTGCTGAGACTGATGGTTTTATGCTCTACAAATGTCAGTTGTCATGATGGTTCGGTTTCTATAATCAATTGTTCTTTTTGAGATCTTCCATTTGCATTTGATATTTCAACCACATGATTTGTGCATCCCTAGAGATAAATAAAGACTTCTTTTTTACCAATTTTCTCCTTGTCTACTTTTACGATTTTTCACCATGTTTTTCCATGGTAAGGCCTCAGTTGCATGGTAAAGGCTGTAAGTTGGTCAGCTCGAGTCCTCCCACTTTAAACAGCTCCTGTTAGCATTTAGCCTCTCATATTTATTGCTTTTCTAAACGTAATTAATTCAAACAAAAAATAATATTTCTCATTACTTATTTTGCTTGTGTTAGCAGCTTTTTGAAATTGTTGTTGTTTTTTTGAGGAAAGTGCAATCAGGGTACAGGAAACATATCGGACTGGAATAGATGTGAAGATTATTTAGATCTTACACCCCTTTTTGATATCATAACATCTATCCGTTCCTCACACTGATACTATGTTGGGTGTTAACTTGGTGTCTTGTCGTATTCACTATACTTAGGGTGGACGCAATTGAGGTACATGTGAGTCATTCGGGTACCAACCACAAACCCCTAACCATTTTAGAAGTGCGGCTACGACTGTTCACTTGCAGGTAGACAGTTCGCTGTGCTTCTTACTGTGGGCATTGTTGGCCGGTTTTTTTTGCTGTCTTGGTGCTCATTAGTGATTAGCAGACTATGTGCGCATCACTCACTAACACTGGTAGCTAACAGTTCGGTTTGGACTTGAGTTCGCTCTGTATAAGTAAGATTTCAAGTCGGAAACTTCGTACGACTGTATCTGTAATTTGTCATTACTGCGTAGTTTTGTAGGAGCAAAGAAGTGGGTTTTATTGCCTCTATTCATGTTTTGTTTTTCGAAGGAGTTGTGTTTGTTTTTTCGAATGCTAATTATCAGCATGAGTTGTTCATGTCAGTGTAGTCCACAAATAAACATTGGACAACATTGACTCTCGCCTAAACAAATGTGCCGCAGTGAAAAAGAGAGTTGCATTAGGTTGCGCCTTGTGGGTATCGTTTGAGGGTACGCAATAATTGACTCAAGTAGGATGCAATGACAATAGATCTCCATCCACCTAACAGTGTATAATTGGAGGAAGTGGTCCAAGTTTTTTTATTTCAGTCTGTTGACTACAATAATATAACACTTGTTTTGTAATAAACTCATTTGGTGTAGGCTACAGTCGTTGTATTATATTCATTCATAGGACATCAATAGAGTTGTTATAATTGTCTCAAGGACGTATCGCTGAAAGAGAGGATAACTTGAAGTTTATTGATGCATGTAAAAATGTGTATATTTGTATGCTTGTATTGTTGTAATAGCTAATTTACTATCAGATAACTAAGTACTCCAAATGAAGACTGCTCAACACAAAATATGGAACTGGAGTAGAGCCCGACAGAGGAAAGACTTCATCCTGAAAACTGACAGAAACTGAAAAATAAATATAATTTATTTTCTATACTGAACCAAATTGTCTAAAGATAGTATATTAAACAGAAATACATTAGAGCGTATAATATGTATAATAAAAAAACACAACAGCTATTATGAATATAAAAGCAGAGTATGTAATACATAGATTTGGAGATTTGGTAGTCCTGAAAAGGGATGAGAAAGTGAGATATGGAACACAAATCAAGAAGACCAGAATGTCTTACCAAGCAACAACAATAAGAGAAAAGAACTGATTAGTTGAAAATTTCAAGCCGTGATTATTTGGTGCTAAGTTTGGTCAATTTAAATCAATTTGGTCAATAAAATCTTTAGTTTTACTTTAACAAGATTATCTCACTCTGCCAAAGTATATGTACTATGAGTGTAGAGAGAAGAAGTTGAGCTTGAACTGCGATTTATGATATATTCAAGCTCCTTTTATGTAATGTACTTGCTAATGTAATGGTGTGTTTGGTTCTTAACTCAATAATTCTTGGGTTTTTATGTTCCAAAAACTTAATACCAGCTAATAACAATATCTTATAATTTTGAATTCGCCACAGAAAGTAGTATGCTCGTGGCATACTATCTTTTGTGCCAAACTAAACATTTTTTGTCATTATGGGAATAAACATTCACTTAAAAAACATGTCCCATGATGACAAATTCAATTTGGCAATCGTTTCCACAATGAGAGAAGATAACTCTGTCATTATTGTTTTACTAGGTAGTTTTTGCACTATTCACAATTATTTCGTATCATCTCCAAGTTGTTAAAGCATATGCATTATGTTCTATAACAACTAACCTCTGCTGTTGCTATATACAGTATGTGTTTCTTTAGCCTTAGGTGTTGCATTCATATTCTGCAGGTTATTAGAGTACTATACAATATCTGGTACACATTCTACCCTACATATATCAAATTATTAGCTTTTAAACGCCATCCTACAACGACGAACCCATTTTCAATTTGTTATATGATGTGCATTAAAAAAATCTTAGGAAGAATAGTGCAACTTTATTTCTATGGTAGCTGATATTCTTGTAGCAGGAGTTGCTTTCTCTATATCTTTTAAACATTTGTATACACTTGTTGCTAGACGACAGTTTGTTTTCAGTCTATAGCCTAAATTATAGGCTAACCTTGGTCACAATTTTTTTAATGAAACCATTCAGTTTTTATAATGGCGTACAAAGCATATATCAAGTCATATAGCACCTGCTAGTTTGCTTTATTGCTGCTATATTGTCAAATAAGAAGTATTTTTTAGAGCATGCTAAAACAATCTGATTGTTTAGCAAAAACTATGTAACAGCAGTAAATCTCTTAAAAAGAGGCTTGAGTAATTATACGAAGTAACTCTTTGTGTAATAAGCAATAAGCTCTTTGTGTCGGCAAGTGTCAAAGTTCTTGACTACGCATAGTACCTTATATGCTAGGCAATAGTAGTAGTTAAACTTTGTTGACACTATCCATGGAATAGTTTCAGCTCAGAGAACTTAGAATATTAGCATACCATTCATTAGTTTTTAAATTTTAATCCATTTTACTACCTAGCTTGATGATTTGAAAACACTGGCAAAAGTAGCATAAGAATAAAGATAATGTATTCAATCTGCTAGTGTACCCTCCTTCTTCAACCATTTTCTCTAAAACTTGGTAATTATTATCTAAATGATAGAACCTGACTACTCAGATGGGCTGTGCTCAATTACACTGCACACATTGCACAAATTGCACACACTGCACACACTGCACACACTGCACACATTGCACGCACTGCACACACAGCACAAATTGCACACACTGCACACACTGCACACACAGCACAAATTGCACACACTGCACACACAGCACACACTACACACACAGCACAAATTGCACACACTGCACACACTGCACACACAGCACAAATTGCACACACTGCACGCACTGCACACACTGCACACATTGCACGCACTGCACACATTGCACGCACTGCACACACTGCACAAATTGCACACACTGCACGCACTGCACACACTGCACACATTGCACGCACTGCACACATTGCACACACTGTACAGTTAACGAAAATTTCATCACTCAAAATTTACTAAAAAAAATTTAAATGCTCAGCAAAAAAAAACATTACAAATGATTGATGTTATAATAATATAATAAATAAGTTTGTCTGAACTAAACCTAGGCAAAGTCATTTTTAAAATAGATGCAAGCCTATATGTATATTATGCATCTGTTTGTATTATTTTATTATAGCTACTATTTTTATAACCCTGGTGTTGAGCAGCTGTAACCTTACTTGCTGAGAAGTAACAGGTTGAGGTCCAATTCCCAGAAAGGTCACTGTCTGTGACAGGAAGGACATTCAACCTCAAATTGCTCTCTATAATAAACAAACTGTACAGTGGTTATCCTGAGTAAGGTACATGTACCACCAAAAGGTGGTATACTTAGTTTTCATTCTTATATGTTTATAAATAAGACAGCTCGTGTTACTATTGATAACAAATAAGGTGAGAAAAGCTGAAATGTGCAAAAATTAAAAATTCATACAGTCAAAACTAAATGTCTCCCACCATTTTGTATGCCGCTATATTCGTGACGGTTAGTTACCAGAGGCTTAAAACATGTGAACTCTTGTAGGAGTTGTTATTCCAGACAGTGAAAGCCAACTCCATTTATCCTACTCTCTAACCCGAGTAGAATGCCTAAAATACCATCTGTAGGCAATCTTGAATGCAGTAGGTATGGTTTATCTTATTATCATAGTTACCCATCAGAACCTCTGTGACAGCTCAATGGTAGAGATGGTCAGATCCTTGGCGGAGATGGTTGGTATACTTGAGCTATGGCACGTCTAGGACCTTCAAGTGTTGCAAACATCCTCTTCGTGTTTTGTCTGATAGTCTTTTTATCATCTCTTTATTACCTCTGCATTTCTCTGTATTTGCAGCTGTCATTCTTACTAGCTTGTGTCAGTCAACAGGATTCGTCTTCACATGTATTAAGTTTATGGACTTTTTCAGAGTAGAACTTTCAATAAAATGCGATCACGTATACAACAAAGAGGACGCTAGATGTGAAACTTGGCAGATGAGTAGCTGTCAAGCCCAGCTTTAAGCAGTATCAAATAACAAATATATGCGTCTCTACGGAGTGTATCAAATGATAGCCTCATCGCTATATATAGTAACTCCGTTTTCACCGATTTAGATTAGAGTCACTTGGTAGAGCGTTATTGTTTAAGAATGTAGAAGCTTACGCTTGGGCAGTCATGTGTTGCAAGAATATTTCTTCAAAAAGTAGGCGACAGAGGAGCGGTTGCAAGAGCTCGCTGTCAAAAACAAGGATGCCAATAACAAGGAATAAGGACAACAATTTGCAAGGTCTCAGTCTTACTATGGCCTTCCCATGCATTGAGTAACTCTATGATTTACCTACTTGTATCATTGCCTTGGAGAATAAATGCTTTTTGCTGTTTGCACGATCTTAACCCTATTATAGTCTTTCTATGCATTGGTAACCATATGATCTACTAGTTTATGACTGCGATTTATATAGAGTGAAGAGTTTTTACTGTTGCCAAGTTCTTAACCTAACTATAGCCTTTCTCTGTATCAGTGATGAACACTATTCACTGAGTAACTCTATGAGCCACCTGCTTATATCATTGACTTATAGAGTAAACAACTATTTTGTTAGCTAAGCCTTAAAAGTCTGATAACATGTCACATAGACCAACAGAGTGACTATAGTGCACTTAGTACTAGTTTGACCCAATTCTTACATCATACCAAACCTTTTTCTTCATAAACAGGCTTAGCCATGTTTGCATATCTTAGCGCTGCCAGGTTACCGGTTACTTTATTTATTGGTACCTACTTAAGAGATGGCTACCCATACAGACATGTGGTAGCTGTTCAGTCGGTGCTTCTGATGGCACTGATGCTAGTTTCAGTAAATTGCTTTTGTATTGTTTACGTCTCCCAGGCACTATCTGGGTTTCATAAAGTAACTTAAAACTTGTCATTTCTCTCAATCAATCAAACCTTAACCAACTGTTATTGGCATATGTTAGGGTATTATTCATAGTATCAAGTGCTGTGTGGACAAAAATAGTAGAAAAATAGCAGCCTGCATGGTCAGTCTGTGAGGTCACTAAAGACCCCTATATCGCAGTATGTCAACGTTAATCCCTGCAATACAGCACTGATCGCCGATGATAACATTGTTCACCTTATCACAAACACATCCGCGGTTACATCAGTGAATAGCCACTGATGTAACCGCGGATGTCCAAGGCACAACATTCTCATTAAACAGAGCAGTCGCAGGGACGATGAAGTACTAACTGGTCTGGTAATAATTATCATGAAGGGAAATATAGATCAAGCAATTCGCTACAACCCGCCGAAGTGATGTGCATAGTACAGGCTGCTCAATGCTCATGGATGTTCAGCAATATAGCGAGAAGTTTTGACAGCTGCAATGTTGCTCGATATATCTGTCTTGCCTTGGCTATGGCATTGGTTTACAGCGCTAATAGTCGGCGAAAGGACAACCCCAATATGCGGCGTCATAGTGTACAACAGTTTTAAGGGTGTTTGCAGGTCCCCTACACTTAAATGTAGGTGGCACACATATGGTGTTTGGCCTCTAGTCATGGAATCTTCTACAACTTTGCTTTGTAGAAGAGTTATGGTAGGTTTAGAGTAGATAAAGGCGCATCATAGGACTGAGTCAGGTAAGCTTTGTCAAAATAAAAGCATGCCCGTCTATGAATCACTTGATAAATTAGCCTGAGAATAATTATAATGTTATAATTGTTATAATGTTATAATCTTTATAATGTTTTTAGGCTTTGATAATTGAGGGCTTGCTGTATAACAAATGTGTTTAGTAAATGCTGAACAAGTTAGTTTTATTGGATTGGTCTATGAGCCATCATTCAGTCGATCGACTAATCGCCATGTCTAATTACCATAGAGAATAATTTCATTGTCTATGATTTAACTGGTTGCATATTGCTTGCCCTCAATCAGTGATTGAAATTTTCCTACATACCCTTTTGAGCAAACAATCCAGAGGCATCTTACATATACCATACGGTCTAATAGTGTAGTCAGGCAATTGTAAGAAACTCTATTCTCTCTACATTTGGCTATTCTGTCATTGATTAGGATTTGTAACCACAATTACAGTTTGTGTACTCTATTGGATGACAGCCTTGCTCATATCCAATATACCCATAGCTCGCTAGAAACAAGTCTTACAGTTTTCGTTGCTCTATTTGCTAATGAGTTCAGGCTATTTGATTTTCTCTACCCACAAAAATTGTTTACCCTAAATGTTGTCAACAAGACCAATTCCTTTTCGCCATTATAAATATTTGGAAAAAATTGTAGGAATAATCAGCTATGAGTTGGCTGATAAATAAAATAACAAGATTAAATTTTTTTCAACTTTTATTGAACTAGCGAGCCGGCTGCAATGATTAGGTCTTCAAAGAACAAATAAGCTCAACATACACATTTCCTGTCCGTCAGCAAATACATGTACTTTTAGAGGTCAACTATTTACATACAATTAAGTCTATGGGTTTGCTGTTTCTCAATATAGTCATTATTTTCCTAGCTTTATAGATAAACTTGCATAAAATTTTAGTAAAGTTTATCCGAAAGATTTGATTTTTTCTATCATTTACGATTGTTTTTGATGTTTGAAGTGATCTGGCACCAGGATGTTTCTAGATTAGGATCGATAAAACTTGATCGCAATTCAAATGCTCAGAAGAAAAATACGCGCTGAAATGACATCACAGCTGCTCGGCTGCCCGACTCTTTCATTATTGATATCGGCTATTGTCTTCAAGTTGCGGGGTTAATCGTCTCTATTCTGTCAGTTTCTTTGAAGCTACAGACGTCATAATAGCACTCACTTGAATTGGAGCGTTTTAACCGCGATCGAGCTTACTCGATTTTAATCTTGAAACATCCTGGCAGTCAGAGCACCCCAAACATCAAAAAAATTGCAAATTATGGAAAAACCAAATATTTCGGATAAAATTTACTAAAGTTTAGTGCAAGTTCATCTTTGTACCCCACAACATACATGTAATTATGCACTATCAACAACAAGTGGTCAGTTCCTGGTTAGTGTAATTCATGTCTCTCTTTATCTATAGGTCGTGCCTGGATGTCCTTTCTAGCACCACCTTGGCTGAGACGTGAACTCATGGCACATCAACTTCACTGTTCAGATAAGAGCTAAGAAGAGTGTTGATGATCTCACCATAACAACTTATCTGTGAAGAAGGGGAAAAGTTCATACGTCTCAAGGGTGCTGGAAATAACACCTTGAATAGATCTTACACCCATAATTAGTCTCTTGCCTGTATTAGTGCTCTTAAGGTATCTCTTGTTTACAGTTGGTATAGCATGCAATCTACCCTAAGACACTTATTTTTCACTAGTATTTAGTTTCGTGAGTAGCATAAGGAATAAAATTTCGCTGCAACTTAATTTCGCAGCTCTTGATAAGTGTGAAAATATAGTCATACACAATTATTGACATCATTTTTGATAAGTCTAGTATTTTTTTCTGAACGTGTTACTGCGATCAAGTTTTATCGATTTTAGTCTGATAACATCCTGGCGGTCAGACGACCTACAACGAACAGAATATCAAAGGATAAAAAATGTCTATACTTTCTGATAAAATCTACTGAAGATAATGTGACCAACCCTTTAAAACAATATCGGATTTGATCCAGAGCTCTGACAAATATGGTTGAACAAGCCCAGGCATGTTTGCGCTAGTCTGAAGGTATGTAATCTGATTATTGTATCGATAACTCAAACTGGCATCGGAATGTGCAGCACTGTCCAAAATTTATATGCGAGTATAAAATAGGAAATCATTGCAAGTACTCAAGTTTTAGATCATCCGTACACGAGGACTTACCATTGTCTACCAGGGATATTCTGAAAAAAGTCAACTTGGGCAGAAAGGATTAACTTACAAATGATGGGTGACCTACATTCTATATATATAAATCTCCAAATCCATCATGCGGTGTGTCTAGCTATAATAGCTATTAAAATCTAGGAAAGAAATATCCACTCCCTGCTGGATTTGATCTTGGAACTTCTCATTCCCCAGACGATATGCTAAACCATTGAGCTACGCGAGGATTTATAGTTTTGTTCAAATAAAAGCAGCAATACAAACTTTTGCTGCAATGTTCATAAACTTCCTCAATTCCAACAATTGACAAACAATCAGAGGCTGGTTGAAATCGGTTTAAGGTGTAATTTATCTCATATTAATTTAATTCTGCCTTTGCTAGCAATTTGGATTTTTTAAAGACATTTTATAACTATCTTTTCATTTACATTCGGAATATTATAATCAGTTTTCATTATTTCTGTTGATCCATAGTTTGAGCACAAGAACTTTTCCCACAAAATCAAGGTCAGAGTAAGGTCATACTTGACACCCTATTTGCCGCCACAACAGATCAGATCAGTTGCATACAATTCGATCCCTTAAAGGTTGACTTGCAATAAAATTCACATTACAGCTATTTGGTATCAAAAGATCCACCATGTCTGACTCTGTTGTGTTGTAGGTGCCAAATATGCGGAAATGGGATTACAAGCTCTTAAAAACTCAAAAACGAAAAGCCGCCGTAGATTGGAATCTCTTTATTTCGATGACGTAGCCATGAAATTTGGTTATTGTCTTGTCACGTGATGTTCTCACGTGAATTGAAAGGCCAATAAAAAGCTCAATATAAAACTTACCGTAGCACTAGTTTATGACAAACACTTCGGGTTTCACCGAAGACCCCGTAGCAAATATAGATGCTCGCTACTTTACAGTTTTGTTTCGGTTTGGTCTAATCGGCAAGTCGTAATCTAATCATGTGACCCAATACTTCGCAAATAATTTCTGCAGCACTTTTCGATTATTACAAGTGACCAACAGGCTCGTCATGATTATCAGGCAATGATATGTACTCCTTCAAGTTAAGGCTAAAAAATTAAACAAATTTTTACGATAAGTTATAAGATATTACTGCTAAAAGTGACAGCATTACGATGACGATAAAATAGACGCGTAAGATCAATAGACATAGTTTTATCGAAGCCGTGAAGTATATTTGTGAAAATATTTCGACGAATGAGATTGTATGAAAGTGTAAACAGAAACCATCTCTGACAACTACATCACATTTCAGCTATTTTGGAAAGAGAATCCAAACTGTGGCGGTCTCGTGTCGCTGCAACTTTTTGTTCGTTTTTGAGCTTTTAAGAGCTTGTAATCACCTTTCCACATATTTTGCACCTTCAACACAACAAAGTAAGACATGGTGAATCTTTTCATATCAAATAACTGTAATGTGAATTTTGTTGCAAGTCAACCTTTAACGTTATGGAATTAAATGTATAGAAAGTGTATATTTTACGGATGTATTTTTCCATGGCAAATTATCAGTTCGCCTTTAACAGAAATCAATCTTTAGCAAATGTCAACTATGATGCAACTTGCGAACTTGAGAGACCTTTCTCCCAAAGTTGCTGTAACATTTGCAGGACATCACTGCTGTTGTAGGCGCAAAGGATTTGAACTTCAAGACTGTCACTTTATACCCTATTATTGAGACCTGCCAATGATTAATATACTCAAGTTGTGCAAGGGCTTGCCTCACAGGCTGATGAGAGAGTCTGATTCTCGTATTTCATGCATAACTAGACATGATGTGAAGAGGCAGGGTGTTATATTAGCCTTGAACTAGGATGCTACTTTCTTCATACAAGCGAGTCATCTGCCTCGTGTAAATAAATAACGCTTTTGCAATAAGAAATGTGGATATAAAGTTATAAACTGTCTGATCATAAACCATCCATCATTAAAGATATGCAGAGAGAGCCCCTTATTTCGATTGCGCAATAGCTTTCGCTCAAATATATTGTTGGAAGTTTGCCAAAATAAATCCATCTACAGACGCCTCATTAGACATGCCACTAGAGACTATAGTGATTCATGGTGGCTTCAACAGCTGTTTATGCAGTCTGTCTTTGTCGGCAGGTCATGAAAGTAGTTGTTCAGAGAACTATAATCGAGTCTATTTGTTGAGGCGTAATTGCGGATGGGACAGATACATGTATAATTTATTATCGGCTACCAGTGAGTCCGGCTACGCCTGGGATTTTATTCATTTTCAACAAGATAGCATGCAGTGGGATGTATGAGAGGCTGGCTGGTTCTCGGGGAACCATATGAGGTTTTGAAACCAAAACCAGTTCTGGTGAACTGATGAGAGGCGGAGCATTTGCGTGTGAAGTTTAGATGAAATTGGCCAAATATGTGGAACAGCATAGAGTTTATGTAGACTAACAGACAGACTCAATGATAAAGTGATATATTAATATAGATGACCTCAGCTGTTCCAGGGCCAAAGAAAATGCTTAAAAATGCTTAGGTTCAGTGTTAAAAATTTCACCAGTAATTCAATACTGTCACTTATCAAATTTATTGTTGGATTTGATTACAACCTTATAAGACACAAGTAAGTTTACTAAATTCAATAGTCATGTGGTGTCTTTGGAGAATGGCATTTGCCTTGGCATAGCTTTGTTTTGCGCTAAATCTAAATTCTTTGTTGCAATAGCGATATCTCCTCCAACATAACTATTTGTCATAGCAAAGCAATCTACAGCGACAGTGATATATATCTTGGCATAGCTTTATGCTAGAACTGAGCAATCTGTCATGGCATTACTATCTGTTAAAGTCAAGTTGTCTGTCAATGTATAGCTTTCATAGCGTGGTAATCTGACCTTGCATAGTTCTCTGTTACAGGAGAACTAACCACAACACCATTGATATGTGTCATAGCTTCTTAGCCTATGTAGTATATAAATACGGTAGTAGACACAATAAACACTGAACTAGGGCTAGTCAATCTATTTATCATAGTATATTTGTGTTTCAGCTATTTTAGGATAAGGTAACAATGTAGAATGGTAAATGTGGTGTGCACCTAACTTATCAAAAGAAGCACAGATTGAAAGAACAAGATCAGCGAGAGTAAAAATCCTACGAATGAAACTTTACACTATTATTTTCAGCCAGCCATAATTGTCACACATCACTAACATAGTCTGAAGGCTAGAAGCATGTAGCAGTATAATAATAAATTCTTATTATAAATAATAAATTATTCTCTATCAGCAGATCTAGCCTTCAGACAGAAAACGAAAAACAAATAAGGATTTGACAGACAGTGAAACTTTTAGGAATTTTGCAGTTTTGCTCTCATTGGATGTTTCCAGCAAGATGTTAGCTCTCATTGGATGTTTCCAGCAAGATGTTAGCTTTCATTGGATGTTTCCAGCAAGATGTTAGCAGATCAGGAACTTTCGAGTGTACTGAGTATTTGCGCAATATAATGATGTTTATCACTATTTATCTAAACTTGTCTTTGTCTAGTTCTGATATTAGTGAATATTTTGCTGTAAGACCCTAACAGTTTTGTTTCGCTATAACAGATTTATTATTTTTGTGTTTACAGGTTTTGACCTTTTCAATAAAATTCCCTCATTTTTTTCCTGATTTCCTCTTTCCTTTCCGTTCACATTAACAGATTTTTGTTTATTCGCTGTTGCTCATTTCCGTGAGTAACTTGTCTTAATCGCTTATCTATGTCTTTCAACAATTCAATAATGTCTTATTCTTTGCATTCATGAACATATTCATTTATAGGTTTATGGGTAAGCCAATGTCAGTGACATGAATTTGGTTGACAAAAATTAATTCATTAGAAAATAAAAAAGTATAAACTAAAATTAGAAACCGGATCTATACAGTTTGAGAGATTGATTCTGTTGAAATAATAATAGTAATAATAACAATAATATTAATGATAATAGTAATAATTAGGAACAGCTCACATTTTGAGGAAGGTCCTCTCTTAGTGGAATTGAGGAAGATGTTGGATCCTTTGGCCTTTTGTTAAGACCCGGACTCAACACGGACTGAAACCAGTCATCTACCACCATACGACTGTGAAGAAAAACTTTTATAACAGTAATAATAATAATATTGCTCATTCAAGAAAGGCAGCATGAAAATGTTAACCTGATAATGACAAAACTAGCCATCGCATCACAATGTTATAAATATGGTGCACAATTTGTAGACGCATGAGACTGAGTCATATCTTGTTGCTACTGATCTTGACACGCGCTATAGTTATCACTTGAGTGATTGTCTTTGTGCAACCAATGAGACATCTTGAGTTGAATAAAAAAAGATCGATCTTGTAAAGTTCAATGAACAACTGATAAATATCGCAACTTTGCTTTTTTACGATAACCATTCTGTTAGAAAATCAAAACCATATTTGGGTCACAGAAACTGACCAATACTGTCACATTATTTTTACTTGAGCATTTGGACATTTAGCAGCACTTTTATTAGGTGTTATACCACTCTAATGAGTTTTTCCTTTTTCTATTCTCGTGTTTGGTTTTTGGTTATTTGTGAACTATTAGTTATGCTTCACTTTGGAAACGGGATCAAGTTGATCTAAATGTTTTTGTAAACTCAGATTTTTAAAACAATCAAGATTGTTATAAGAAGATTTAGCCATAGCACTTTAAAGAATATTAAAGTGATTTATAGATCTAACACTTGTCTTTCTAACAAAATAGACCAAGCTCTATAATATAACTGCGACGGTAAAACTGTCTCGGTGTCAACGCTTTTGCGTGACAATTCATTGCATATTAAACATTCAGAGATAGTAAATGGCATTGTTGCATAGATTAGCCCAGATTATATGCTGCGAAGCTGTATTACTGTTGGCAATGGCTGCTTTGAAAATTATCCGAAAGTTAACGATTATGTAGCTTGATTTGCTTATCTCACCAACTAAACTACAGGCGACCTCCTTGTCAACAAGTTCTGTCAAAACATTCATGGGAAAACCTACTTCCTCATCCCAAAAATCTTTTTACTTTTCATCGGTACGGAGCTCTCCATGATATCATCAGCATTTTTTCAACAGGCGAGCGTTAACTGAATTTCCAGCAACCTGACAGTCTAGTTCACGCTTCAGCTCTTTTACAACCATTAATAACTGTTTTTTACGAGGGATTTTCTTCAACTGTCAGATCTCTGTCATTGCCAATAATTCGAAAAATCCTTTCTGATACTGTCTACTTCTAAAGTTTAAGCAAGCTATGTGAACGGCGTAGAGCAGTGTTTGCTATGTTTATGCTGTGCTATGTTTGCATTTTTGATATAAACATTGCGGGTTTTCTGCATTATCTCTTAGTCTTATCACAATAACGCAGAATAATTTTTATTAGTACCCTGACAGTCTGTTGCGCTGTGAGAGATCATCAGGTGTAATAATTCTGTGTACAATTATTCCGTACTTCAGTTAGGTGGTCGAGTGGTGCAGGAAGGTAGCAATGGGTGGCAAAGCTGGATGTTGCAGGTATGAGTATTATATGGTGCAATCCTTTTTCAACCTTTAGCCATGGCTTCAGGCATGGGTGGAGGATGGGGGGGGGGACGGTGTCCCGAGGATGGACACGGCTATAGTATTATAGTAAATACTATTTCTTTTGATCGCCAGAAATTATCATGCAATTGTTGCAAAAGCTATCTTAAAATGCTAAAGAGCATTGGTTCACAGCAGTTGTCTTTTATTACATATAGTGCCAGATTCTGGTTCAACTTTTTCGCACCAGCCATAAAACTGGGACACTTTAGGAACATTCCAGAAAAACCTTTCTCGCTCAGCAGATTCAGTGTGTTGGGCCAAGCTGGCTCACCTCCAGCAGGTCATGTGATAAAGGCATTATGTACATGCATATACATACTGTAACTTTTCAGAAGAATAAAACTGTTCAAGTGTTTCTTCGGGATATCATGTTACATTTCTGTAGGCCTAGAATCTTTCTAATTGAATAGTAAATATATTAATTGCTAGTTACCGGCTAAAAATTTTGGTCTTTTGTCATACAGTAGACACTCCTACAATGTAAACAATCCATTACGAGAATATTTACATGATAAGATTTTCCGTTATTTGAACAGTAAAATACATATCCAGCAAATTGCCTACCGGTAATCAGTTCCAAGATCTTCCCAAACTCACCTTTTTGGCCCTTGAAATAGGAAAAACTAAACCCAACTTTTCATTTAATGACTGTACAGTAACTATAGTATTATTGGTTTGTAGTGACAACTTTTCTCTCTTATCACTTTCACTTGGTTTTTGGTTATGGCTGCTCTAATTTTGTTGTGATACCGTATATGACATATAGTATATACAGACGGTTCCCTACTTACGAACATTCGAGTTACGAACAACGGTACATACGAACAGGGTCTGCGCGTTCGTAAGTCCGTATGAATTACCGTCGGTATTGCCGACGTATTAGCGGCAGAAAGACAGAAAGAGGCACTACTCAGAAGCACCACCCAGCATCAACCTTCCCCTGCCTTATATATTTTTATCATTACGTACAGTAAATATCTCGGTCATCCATTATTCAATATGGTTGGTGAAAAGCGAAAGGCTTCTAGTGAGAGTGATAGTGCAAAGAAGAGGCAAGCCATCCCATTTGAAAGGAAAGTGTCAATAATAAAGCAGCTTGATGCGGGTGAGAAAATGGTGAGCGTTGCACGGGCATACAACTTGAATCGTTCGACAGTCGGTACCATTTATAAACAGAAAGATCGTATAATGGAACACGTGAAAGGTGCAGTGCCTATGCAATCGACGATCATTAGCAAAAAAGAGGGAAAATCATAGAAGAGATGGAGAAACTTCTCACCATTTGGCTCGATGATCAGCAATGGCGGCGTTTTCCTCTGAGCCTTCTGCTCATTCAGGAGAAGGCCAAATCTATTTTTGAGGATGTCAAGGCTAAGGCTGGGGAAAGCGCTGCCGAAGAAACGTTTTCTGCCAGCTGCGGATGGTTTTCCCGTTTCAAGAAGAGGGCGAATCTCCACAATGTGTCTGTGTCCGGAGAGGCAGCATCTGCGGACACAGAGGCTGCCGAGCGATTCCCCCAAGTGTTGAAGGAGATCATTGAGGAGGGTGGCTATTCGGCGAAGCAGATCTTCAATGTCGACAAAACGGTCTTTTTTGTACATATAAAATACATACTGAACGTATTCTCTCCATTTTATTAAATGTTATATAAAAATACGTACATACTGTACGTACGTATTCTCTCCATTTTATTAAATGTTATATACAAAGAAATAAATGTTATACAAGCCTTAAACATACTTATATAAACCTTCGATATATTTATATAGGCCTTAAACATAAAATATAAATCAAAATATAGCACTGAAGCAACTTACGAACAAATTCACCTTACGAACAATCGCTCGGAACGTAACTCGTTCGTAGGTTGGGAACCGTCTGTATGTCATAATTATGTCATATGTCATATATGTATGTGACATATATGGTACATGTTGGGCAGCCGTATACCGTCAATGTAAATTGTTTTTTTTTACTTTTTGTCTAAACAGCAAGGTCTCTAATGAAAAAAAATTGTATGTCTAAAATAAAGTAACACAAAAGATTATATTTACTGTCGTAAGGGCGGTGTCTGTTTGCTCATCTGTTTTTTCGAAGCTAGGATCAGAGGTTAGGATAAAAGATTAATTTCAATGATACTCCAATAATCTCTACAACAACCTCTCACGTCATGCTATACTCCAAGGGTATTAATATATATAATAGAGATACCCATATATTTCTTGTTTTCTTTACCAAGTTCGGCAAAAGAGAAAACTATATTTTCAAGGCCACTAATGGTGTGCTTATTATTCAATTCGCATTTGAAAGCTTGCACCATATTGAAGCTTTACGTTATATGGAATTTTTTATGTAATTGCTATGAATCAACTTTACATAAATTCTGTAGAGAATTCTTTCTTGCGGGCGCATACTGTTGCACTGAGCTGGGCGTTGGACGCGTTGACCTTCATCAAAAGGTGAACTATTACTGCTTGTTTACACAGTCTGTCCTTAGCCAAAGTGACCGGATCACACCTGTGATAACGCCTTGGTGGTCCTTGATGCTTAGGGCTGGTTGGCGCTGCTGGGCGATTTCATTAACTGATGGAGGGGTGGTAGTATCTCGATTGGTCTTACTCATTAGCTGGGCTTTCTTGGTCAGTTTTTTTAGAACATTCTTACAGTATGTCACAAATTATTAGGATATTCTGTATTAGCACTTTTCAAGTTAAAATATTTATATCAGCAGGCTGGAATGGCAAACCAAAGACTTCATGGTAGTTCAGATAATAAATGTCATCATACACAACAATCCGTAAACAAACACGTACATCTACTCAACTACCCCTATCAGTGAATCTACTCCACCATTTTTGCTTGTCTGGGTCACTAGCAGACCTGAAAACTGCCATAAATTCTTTAAAATGGAATTTGTGTTAGAGGAGGTTCAGGTTATAGGAGGGTCTACTGTATTTCATACTGGTCATACTTCTAATTTGGATGAGTCATCAAGGAGTAGTCTGTGTAAGTTTACAGAAAACTCAAGTTGTCATTTTTAGTCAACTCACATTGATTTATTTTTGATTTTTATTAAGTCATCGACAGACTTTCTAAAAAGTTTCTAGAAACAACAGAACAGTATTCTAAATATCCAATGATTTTAATAGTTTTTCTTGTCATCTTCGACTCACTTAATTACTATTTCATTTGCACAATGCTAATTTAAAAGTTTGAGAAATGTGAGAGCCATTTGCTAATATAATATCTAGAAATGTTTTTATAGATATTATCTCTGCTTACTAATATGAGATGGTTTAAATTTCTGATTCAAGAGTCAATCAAGTACTGAACATGTATACCTGCATGGATACATGGATATAAGTATGCAAACTACCAAAATACAAATAAACTAGCATGTTTATTTTACACTACTACGAAGTATAAAGAGGCCTATAAGGTAAAATGTCATTAGAAAGTAAAACCCATGATACTTGGAATTCCTATAAGCGCAACAAGCTCCAGTTGTAGTCAGGGAATTCCTAGTTGTCTCTTAGTCATGGAAAGCTCTGTTATATGCTCAGTTAGTCACACAGGTGACAGGTAGCACTCCCATGGAAGTTTATACACACACCTTGATGTTTTACCAACATAGAAAACAAGCCAAACCTGTCACATCTTAGCGAATGACTCATGACTGCAAATTGGCACCTTCCATGACTTTCTTCTGCATCTGCATAGGCTGTTATTACATGGTCCTTGAGTTCTAAATAAACTTACAAAAGTTGAGATCAATTTAGTTATTTCATATTTTTATGCTTATTTTCAGCATGGCCCCTCTCAAGGTCAGACTGGTAATTGCCGATCTACCATTCTGTGTTTAGTATATTTTTACTGCTGATTTTACTTTTGCTCGTTGCTGCGTTTTTTCCAAAAGCATAGAAATTGAATGATTAATTTAAAAAATGACAACAAGGCCCTGTTTAACAATAGTGAGTTCAAACTTTATGGTCCACAACCACAAAAACTAGAAACTGTTTGCAAATGATTGTATTTTGCTGCAAACACTTTCTTACAAATATTTATGTCATTATGAATAGAAAAAGCCAAGGGTTTGGAAGGATTTATAATGTAGAACAAAACTTTTAGCAAGTTTTTATGCTGAAAATCCTGAATAATTGTGCATTTTGAGCTTTTCTGTATTTCCCGTGTGATGCAAATGCAGCTTGACAAAGTTTGGGGAGCTTTTTTGTTGCTGTTGAGAGTTGCTAATTCAGCTAATTCAATTAATAAGTGTGCTTTGGACAAGATGGAGCTGCTAATTTAAGATCTCAGAAAAGGCAGAGGCTAGCAGTTTTCAAGGAATAGGCTACTACCCTATTAGCCACCGAGTCGGCGCATATTACCAATAGTGCGTATTAAAGCAAAGGAGTGCCTTTAAAATTACCTGCCGTGTCAGAATCACTAGGTTTCCATACAGGGATCGTTTAGCAAACACCTGGGTGTGCCAGTGCCGAAGTGATATGCTGGTCTGACAAGGAGATCATGTTTCTATAGGGCCCTATCGTAGAGTGATGGTTGTGCGATAACTTATGTCACAGCATACTTATGTCTGCATATAAAGCAACAGGAAACCAAGGCCAAGTGCAAGCATAAGTGTGACACCGTTGTTTGCTAAGGTAATTTCCATGGCACAAAGATGGCGTATCGCACGCATGTTTCGCTTCCAAACAGCGACGCTGAATCATGACAGAATGTGCGCAACACGGCTGTTTCCATTGCGGTACCATATGGGGAGGGAGGGGTGTGGAGACGCTATTGCTGTATGGAAACTTAGTAATTGACTGCATATTCAGGCAGCTCATATTCAACACACTGTCTGTTATTGGCCTGGTGTCAACAGGTATCAGCTGTCAAAGTTCATCTAAGCTTTTTAATGACTAGATTTTTAGCAAGATTGTACGCATTCAGTATTTAATAGAGCTCGTGGTTTGTATTTAGGATAGCTAGTTTGAAACATGAAATAGATAAAATTAATCAATTTAAAAAGTCCCATTTTGATCAACTGATAACAAACCTGCATGAACAGGCATTTGAACGTTTAGTGCTAGGATAGAAATCGGGTAAGGATTTAAGTTAGGTTTTTAAGGCAGCCGGGTTTCCATGAAAAGTTTGGGTTGCTTTTTTCTTTGTATTATAAATTTTAGAATATTTGCTCAAATGTTAAAGAAATATCCTGCCATTTTAAACTGTACAATAATAATTATGTACATTCATCTCATATGATATAGTTGTCCTGCTATTTCAACTTTATATGTTTCTGATTCTTTAGATTTCTGCCAGCGTGTGCCTTGGCCAATATCACTATATTTTGTTATGGTCATGTAAAAGGTCCACGCATGAAATACCGCTGTTAATTGCTTGTTGATGAAGTTGGTCTCACTTCGCTTGTAACTTGGTTGCACAAGCTAACATTTCTTACAACTCCATTAACTCATTGATGTTAAACTACAGCACAAGTAATATTTGCCTTGGTTTGGCACGAGTATCATGTCTTTGTATGCTTTATCTACTACAGAGTTCCTTCCGTGATAATTGCGTCAGCTTTCCTATATTTCATGGAAGCCTGGGTAAGGCCTTTGTCGTGCATATTGTTTACAACAATGGCTTTGTTTGTCCGCATCAACATCCTGAAATTAGACATGTTCACTATTTTTGGTCAATGTATCATATCATAGCCTAGTATAGTATATTTGACACACATTTGAAACTTCAACGTAACAACATAAAAGTAGTAACTAGTAAAACTAGTAATGTTGCATCTAGTTTATACTAGTGTACAGCATTCAATACAATGAAAATTTCATTGTATGTTCTTGATTTCATTATAAAATCAAGAACATACCGAAAAAAGTGGCAGTTAATGTAGTTGCCTGCCACTTGCCATTAGCTTGGCACATTGCCAATGGCTAATTTGAACAAGCTAGTAAGTCAAACTTACTAATAAGAGTCGTGAGAGCAAGCATAAGATCATGATGCGCCGTGCAGAGTGGTATGCGTATTTTCACCCATATAGCGACATATATCGCCCAATGAATCTATCAATTGTGCGTAGCTCAATGGTTTAGCACATCGCCTGGCAAATGAGAGAATCCGAGATCAAATTCAGTATGAAGCGGATATTTATTTCCTAAAATTTCAATAGCTATAGCTGGACACACCGAACGATGGACTTCGAGATATATATATATATATAACATAATATATTATATAATATATATTATTATACTATATATAATACGTAATATATATATAGCTTAGTACAGAGTGAGAGACACACCATGTGTAATAAGTGTAATGATTTTTCAGGTTTACTAGGTGGTTTAGTGGAGCAGATGATGCCGTGCTTGGCTATGGAATGGAATACCCTACAGGATGAAAATATTCGTTGGTTATAAAAATTCGCGATTTCGCGAACAGTCAATTCTGCGAATTATTAAATTCCGTGAATAGTTAGTTCTATTTTTAATCACAAGGGAGAATAACTACTGCATCAAATTAAAAACTAGCCGCTAGGCTAGTTTTTAATATAAATACTAAACGTAGTTGAGTTCCAAAAGATTTTTAAAATCATTGCTTGGGCTTTTAGCTAACACCATTGCCAATGCATCACATTTCATTACAAAATTATTCAAGGTTGTCACAAGATATGCAGAATGGTGTCATCGCAAAAATAGCCGCCAGGCAGAAGTACTAAACGTAGCTGGGTTCCAAAACTTCTTTAAAATCATCGCCGGGCTTCAAGTTTTATTGCCATTGCATCGAACTTTACAAAATAATTCAAGGTTTTCACAAGTTATTCGGCATGGCTTCGTCATTGCAAAAAAATCTCTCCTAGTCTTTTTACATTGAAATCAACTCCATCAATCTCTAATACCGAAGTTGAGGACGATCATGATTCTGATCTGGACATTATGGTATGTATTTGATTTGCAGTGCAGATACCTTTTTCCATAATTAACTGCATTAGTTAATTCTTTTGTTTAAAAACTGATCGCTTTCATTAAATACTTCAGTTATTGTTTTTGTACTTCCTTAACACTTATTAATATTTTTTTCTTTTTTGTGTTTACTGCAGATTGAGAATGAAACAACCTACTCTGATTACGAAAACTAGAGAAAAGTAGTTATATTCATCAAGGCAGGAATATTGGCAGAGAAGCAACCAGTCAACCTAGACCCCTTCATTGACAACAACTCCTTGATATCGCTGCAGCAAACATGGTTAAATTATATATTTTATTTCATGTATAGATATATTATAATTTATTACAAACTTGAGTGTACAAATAAAATATTTCAAATACAAATAAATTTTTACAAATGATGAATGGAGTAAATATAAACAGTTTAGTCCATATGGCAGTTGTCTAGAGCAATAAAATTAAACTGATACTCATGATAAGTGAATACTAGCGTATAATGGTGCTCTCTGACTAGTTATCTTAGTAATAGCAGCTCTATATCGCTGTCACACCTGGGTAGATGTTAAAGGCGATTCTCTCACTACTACATGGCTGGTAAGGAAGTTAAAACGTGTTAGGGTTAATGGCTGCTTACTATCTAAAGGCTGACCAACAGGATTTCAAACATTACCCTTCGGACAGTATTTTGGGGGGCCATGTTTTGTCACCAAGCAGAAAACCAAAAGCCGCGCCTGCGTGACTCTTATATTTGTATTTGGTGTGGCCAAAAGCAAAACAATAGCACGTGCGTAGCACCGGTAAAAGCAATACCATGAAGTCTGTGACTACGCACGTGAACATACAGCTACAACATGTAACATCCCTTCTTTTCTAAAACAAAAAAAACATACAGATTGTCCCAATCGCATTAAAGCTAAAGCACCAAACTAAAGTGACTAAACCTAATAAACCATGGTAATATAACTCAAAATAGAGTCTATAATGGACAAACACTATCTCAGTATCGTAATGACTAACTTTGATCATAGTCATTCAGCCAAGCTGGTTCTCGACAAACTCGGAGAGGGCGGTTCTGCAGAGCCATGTTCTCTGCAACCTCACATTGCTGCCTAACCCGATCAGGCTGGTTGTTGTCTGGAACTTGTAATCTTGGCCGAAGATCACGTCGATTTCTCCTAAACATTTCACCATCACACACTACTGCATACGACCTATCTGAAAGCGTCTTGTGTACTTGAGCCTCTTTCCAGCTTCTCTGGTGTGCTTGATAATCCCGCAACATCACTGGTTCACCAATTTTTAAAGGTAATAAATTTTTAGACGACTTGTTGTACTGTGTTCTGGTTCGTTGCCTCTTGGCTCTCTTCTTCTCAGAACTGAGCTGCTCTGCTCTTGACAACCTCATCTTGGCATCAGAAAGAAGTGTGGAACGAGTTGACCTGCCGAGAAAACGCTCTATGGGGCTGGTGGTCATGTTCTCAGTTGTTGTGTTACGGTATTTTAGCAATGCTAACTCTGGGTCAGCACATTTCCTCAGAATTCTTTTGGCTATTTTCACAGCAGACTCTACATTGCCATTAGATTGAGGGTAGTGCAGGCTGCTTGTAGTGTGAGTGAAGCACCATTCTTTGGCAAAATGAACAAAATGTTGAGATGTAAACTGGGGACCGTTATCACTCCGGACTTGCACTGGAATACTCCATCTGACAAAGATCTTCTTCAGTGCTGTGATCACATCACAAGTGTCCTGACTGCTTATAAGTTCATGCTCCCAATAATCAGAGGTGTAGTCTACAGCCATAACATAATGTTTCCCTTGCTGTTCAAACAGATCTACCCCTACTTTGTTCCATACCTTGAGTGGGACATTATGGGCGTGGTATTCTTCTCTGGGTTGTTCTGGGGCATCTTTCAAGCAGACCAAACATGCTTGACAATGTTTGGTAATTTCCTCATCCATCCCTTCCCAATACACAGACCGTTTTGCATGGCGGAGTGTGGCCTGCACTCCCTGGTGACTGGTAACCAGTTTGTCTAACATACTTCTTTGAAGCACTCTAGGCACCAATACACGCAGTCCTTTAAATATGAGTCCTCTTTCTACTGCTAGCTCGTCTCGAAATGACCAGTACTTCTTCATTGGTTCTTGAACTGCACTTGGATCATTAGGCCAGCCTTCCAACACCCATCTCATCAACATCTGCAACTCTTGATCTTGTTCTGTAGCAGCTTGTAGATCTTCATAGATCTGGTCTGGTAATGCCATATCACAGGGCACCTCGCACACAGCAAAGATATGCGACCTCTCTGGTGTCCCGGAAGGCTTCTCCATGTAGCTATCTCGAGAAAGAAAGTCTGCTGAGAGCTGCTCCTTACCAGGTTTCCAAACCAGCTTAACTCCCGCATATCTCTGGAGAGAGAGTAACATTGACTGCATACGACGAGGAGCCTTATATACTGGTTTTTTGAAGATGGAGACTAAGGGCTTATGATCTGTGTGAACGGTGACATCCGAGTGGCCAAAAACATACTGGTCCAACCTTGACAGAGCATAAACCACTGCTAACATTTCCAACTCGATAGGGGCATAGTTTGTCTCACTATCCGTCAGAGATCGAGAAATATAAGTAACTGAGTTTCCTCCCTGGAGTAGCATAGCTGCCAAGTCTGCTGTAGAAGCATCAGTCTGAACAACTATCGGGGCATTTCTGTCAAAGAACTTGAGTGTCTCAGCATTAGTCAAACTTTTCTTAATCATTGTGAAAGCATCTCGTTGACTCGACTCCCAAACAAACTGTGTACCTTTCTTTGACTGTAACAACCTACAAAGAGGTTCTGCCTCAGCTGATAAGTTTGAAATAAACTTGGCCATATATGTCACATGACCTATAAACCTCTTTACTGCCTCAGCCGAAGTTGGTGGTTGCATGTTCTGAATAGCCTTTATCTTTCGCGGATCCGGTTTTAGACCTTTGGAAGTCAGGATATGACCTATATATGGAAGATCTGAGTGAAGAAATTTGCATTTGTCTTTGTTTAGCTTAAGGCCAGACATCCTAGCCTTTTCAAGTAACTTTGTGAGATTTCTGTTATGATCCTGCCGAGCTTGTCCGAATACTAGTATGTCGTCTGCAACCACAGCTATTCCTTACAATCCCTCTAATGCATTTGCTAGCCTTCTTTGGAACTTTTCAGGCGCCGAAGAAATTTCGAATGGCATTCTAACATACTTGTAGCATGATTCTGGAGTCCAAAAAGTGGTGAGATCTGTTGACTCTTCTGCTAACTTGACTTGCTGAAAACCACTCTTTGCATCACAGAGAGAAAAACATGTCACAGCATTCAGCTGTGGGAGTATGTCTTCTAAAGTTGGTATTTCAACATGATTGCGTAAAATTGCTCGGTTTAGATTCTGGGGGTCAATACATATCCTAATGTCTCCATTTGGTTTCCTGATAGGAATCATATGACTAATCCAAGCTGTTGGCTTGTCAACTTTCTCAATAATTCCTTGTTTCTCAAGTGACCTGATCTCCTTCTCTACTTCTGCTTTCATTGTCAATGGCACCTTTCGTGGGCAAACCTGCACTGGCCTTACTGACGACTCCAACTCAATGCGATATTCTCCTGGCAGCTCACCCAAACCACCGAATACGTCCTCATAGTCAAGCAGCATACCTTGAATATCTGTATCGGACACAAAGTTCACTGTCTCAGACAAATGTAAGAGCGCCATTTCCAAGCATGCAACACCTGATAGTAAACTATGTTGGTGACTTTCCACCACGAGAAAACGTAACTTTATCTCTTTACTCCCTTGGTCCTTCACTTTCAGGTAGCACTATCCACGTGGTGTGCAAGATGTTTGATCATACATGTTGAGTGTAGTAACAGTCCTTTGTAGCTTAGGACTGCCTAGTGCACAGTAATCATTGACTGTGAGAATTTTACAGGTCGCACCTGTATCAAGTTGAAACTCAATTTGTCGGGTGACAGCAGGAGATGATAATGTCAGTGTTGACAACAGTTTCCTATCTTTCATGGTGATGGATATACTGTTGCTATATTCTTTGTCTATAGACTAATTCAGCAGTTCCGCTTGATGTGCCAATTCCTTTTTTTAGTTCCATCCTGAGAGTTCTGACTGCGAACCGTACAACACCGTGCATAATGATTCATCTTCAAACATTTGTGGCACTTCTGACCATAGGCTGGACATGAACGAGGGGGGTGTACTCCACTACACCTATTGCAATTGGCTGCAGAAGCAGAGGGTTTTGGCTGGGTTTTCCTGGGCTTTGACTCATTTCTTTTATACAAGCTCAATGCATTAACATCTTCAGCCACCGTACCCTCTATTGCTTTAAGATCTCTTGCTGTCGCTTCAATTGACCGACACAATCCTAGAGCTTCTTCCAGTTTGATGTTTGGTGTCTCAAACATTCTACGATTCATTTTGTCACTTTCTATGCCAAGTATCAAAGCTTGCAGAACCATGCGATCATACATAGCACCAAAGTCATAGTCTCAAGCAATCCTATGCAGCTCTGTAATGAACTCGTCTATAGTCATGCTGCCCTGTTTGGTTGTCAAAAGCTGATGAGTCATTGCAACTGTGTTAACCCTGGGAGCACAAAACTCTGGGAATTTCTTACATACTTGCCTATAGACCATTTTACTGGCCCCACTAGACCATGAAAAAGAATCATAAATGTTTAAACCCCTAGGACCAATGGTTCGGAGAAGCAGTGCAACCTTTACAGCATCAGCGCAGTCATTCTTTTCTGTTGCAACCAGAAATAAATCAAAGTTTCTCTTGAACCTCTTCCATTGTTCTGGCAAATCACCACCTTCCTTCAGTGGTTCGGGGCATAAAAACTTTTCCATTTTGACTGACAGTGTTAAAATTTCCACAAAAAAACTACCAATATGACCAGTAAAACTATTATGCCAACTCCAGTTTTAAAATTTGTTAACATAATATTCTCACTGCCAGCGTCAAATACCACTATTGTAGTAGTTAAAAATGTTGACTCACTCAATAATAAAATACAATACACAATCTAGTTAATACTGAAACACAATAACACATTACACAACACAGTACCAAACAAAATATGTGTGGGAATGGGCTTTAGGTTGCTTGCCGAGTGACTCCCCAAGGTAAACTTATTAAATCAATTTATTTTAAACACAACCCAATTTCGTTAACATAAAATAAAATAACTCGGGGCACCATAAAACATGTTTGGGTTAGTGGCTGCTTACTATCTAAAGGCTAACCAACAGGATTTCGAACATTACCCTTCGGACAGTATTTTGGGGGCCATGTTTTGTCACCAAGCAGGAAACTAAAAGCCGCACCTGCGTGACTCTTATGCTTGTATTTGGTGTGGCCAAAAGCAAAACAATAGCACGTGCGTAGCACCGGTAAAAGCAATACCATGAAGTCTGTGACTACGCACGTAAACATACAGCTACAACATGTAACAGAAGTTATCATCAGAACTCTCCTCGTGGCTTACTATTGCAAAGTTCTGCCGGTTGGCCAAAGATTTGTGCTCGCAAAGGCGTTTTTGTTCCTTTTTTAAAACAGATATATTCTCCTTGTAAGCAGCTGCGTTCACTTCTACCTCAATTTCCAGACCTCCCTGAATGATTGGTAATCTTTTAAGAATGACATATACCACCCTTGCAGTCATTGTGCTTGCATGTATGATGAAAAATTTCTCTCTCACACTAAAACAAATAATGAAGTGGTAGGGATGGAAAAAATAAATATTGCGTTTTACCGAAGAACCAAAGTAAAATTCAACTAATTTAGTAAATTGTTTTGAAAAAACTCATTACTTACCACAAATTGTTGGTTCATCAAAGGCCTCTAAATCTATTAATATTCGTAAAAACCTCTGAACGCAGCAAAAAATTTATAGCTTAGCACGATCCACCCGTAGTTGTAAGCTAAATAGAAAACGAAACACGCAATGCGTGCATGCGTAGGGTTAACTCTATTTGTAGACGTAATAAAGTTAACTCTTTATAGAGAGTGACAGTTTTCAGCCGTGAATAAATTGATCCGCGAATATGCATGAAATGAAAGTTTTCGCGAAATATAACTCCGCGAATAAATTCATCCTGTAGGGTATTAGAGTTTGATCTCTATGGGAGGTAGTATGTTTTCCTGACTTTCTTAGCATGGCTTCGGACCGGCAGACAGACATGGCTTTTATTATAGTAAAGACTAGTAGTACCCTAGTAGTTCAATGTGCCACGAGAGATCATCAGGTGTGTCAATAAAGCACAGATAATTAGTAGCTGCACAATAATTCTGAAATCATGGAAGGTGAATGATTGATGCACGTTATGGAGCGCCAAGCAGCAAGGTTGAGTGTGGTGGGTTCAAATCCTGTACAATGCAATCTTTTTCCCAACTTTTAATCGTGGCTTCGGACAAACAGAGAGACACAACTCTCAATTTGAAAAGATTCAGACGTGTTTTTTATGTTAAAATTAACTATTTTCCCTTGCAATAATCTTGTGCGGAGTTGGAAGTTGCATAATTCACCTTGCCCTTTGTAATAAAATGGTCCTACTCATGATTATTTAGCAGTGAAGCAATGTCAATGCATTCAGCACACGCTTCTGATGATATTACTACCTAAAATCCTTGTAAAAAATAAACTTGCATGTCAACTTGATTTATTGCTAAATGTTGTGATTTGTAACAATGACACACTATTTTAGTTTCATCATACTTCTTGCAACAGGATAACTAGAAGGTCTAGATCATATCACGGAAGAAAATTCCAAAGTCTATGCAAACAAAACTACAAAGAAGGCGATGAAAAGCAGAAAAACAATAGCGCTGAAATCTGATCGTTCATATATATATAGCCCACTATGACATTCTATATCTGCTAGTCTTCCAGTTCTATGTTGTCAACTTTGTATGCAGGCTACTTTTTAGATAATATATCAACATTTGTACATTAGCAAACAACAAGCTATTTATATACAAACATAAACAAGAAGTTTGTCCTTATATTTCCTAGTAAATTGAGTTGACAAAAACAGTAATTCATCAGAGTCACTCTCAATGCTCATTTGATCGCTTGTTTCTTTGTTATCATCATGGCAAAACCTGGAACATTTTTCTGACACTGTTTTACTAAATCGACCACAGGAGATATGTTGTTCAGCTGTGTTTACACTAGTTAGATAATGATTTCAAAGTTACACAAATATGGTCAAACATTTGAATCTGATGGGCTACCGTAATCAAGTCTGAGATTTTGGTTGAGCTTTCAATCTTTTGCGATATCAAATAATACCACGTTATCGCTGCCGAGCCTTCACTTCTATTACTATATGTACTAGTACCCTGGCAGTCTAGTGTGTCACAAGAGATTATCAAATGAGTTGTGAGATATTACTACTGTAAGAAATGGTCTTTTTGAACTGTATCTATATTATTTCTGTTTGTTTTTTCTGACATAAAGCACAAAGACTAAATGTTTGCACAATTATTCTGGAATGTGTCAAGGATGTTGGTGAGTGCAGGTGTTAGAATCTAGGTCTACATAGGTGAATGTCATAATTTTAATGTCATAATTTTAGTTCCGTATGATGAAAGATTTTATCTAAACCTCTAACCCTGGCTTCAAGCAGACAGATGGGCCACTTATTGTATTATAATAAAGATTAGTGAGGTCACCAAAATCTATGAAATACCATATTTACAGGGGTTAATAGGCTTACTTCATTTTTACTAGTTTGCTATTCTGCTTTGTAGTAATAATTTTCTTCTTTTTTTTCATAATTTAGACTTGTCCCTGAAACATGTTCCTAATTTTTAGTCTAGACTACAGTCTTAACCATAATAAAAGCTGTGTTCATTTCCACGATTTAAGATTGTAAAAAATATTGCAACATCATGAGTCAAACTCACATTGTACAGCTTCCTAGCCCCACATGGTAACATCTGTGCCAGTGAGCCACATCAGACATTGCCGAATATTTGTGCACATACATATTATCTGTGCTTTATCGGCACACCTCACGATCTCTCACAGAACATGAAATTGCCAGGTTATGAGTAACAATATTAATCGTAGTAGGTTGTTCCCGCTTTTAAAACAATTTGTTTTGACTTTTGCCGAGAGCTTTTGTTCAATGATATCTATTTGAAGCACAAACAGCTCAGACATTGTTATTCTTACCAAAAGGAAGTAAACAAACAGGATTTGCAAACAATAATAATAGTTACTTTGGAAATACTAGTGGTCTAAGGCTAAGCAGCTATAACACAATGTTGTAATGCGCTACTAATAACTAGGGCACAACATATTTAAACCAAATTTATTCCTGATAAGCGGTAAGTCTGGTGATGTCCGAGATGTCTTTTATTTTCAATCAGATAGTCCACAGGTGGGTGTGTGAGAGACTGGTTCACAGGAACCAGACAGAGTTCTGGCACTATATATTTTGGGAACTTTATAGAAGGCTCGAAAGATGTGTGTGATGCTTGGACAAACTTGGCCCGAAAAATGTAGAAACGCGTAGCGTTTACTTAGACTATCAGACACACGCATACAAACACAATTATAAAGTGTGAATTATTAATATACTCCGGCATGTGACCATCGTAAATAATCTTTTGGTACAGAGTAGGAACTAATATCTGGCATAAAATAAATTACGGATTTTTGGTATGACATGGCGAAGGATAATAATTTGATTAGTCCATAACTTAGATAGTTGATGACAAAAGCAATGAGCCGAAAATGTGTTGGCGTATCCAGTTTGATAAACAATTGCTTTTTGAAGTCTAAAACTAAGCAGAACCAAAATGATTTACCGGTATCCACAATACCAATTTCTTAAAAGACAAATAAAAAATTAGCTAATGCTGTAAAAATGGTTACAAAAGCAATAATTTTGGTCAAGAACTTCAACAAAAGCCTGTGGTACCTTAAGTATGGTATTACAAGTTGGAGAACACAACTAACGCCACACACTGAAGCCTTCATTACACAACTTGGTTGGTTTGCTCATTACAGGATCCGAACCAATAACTATGTTGACTGTATGCAGACAGACGTCATACCATCTTGCACCAGCTTAACTGCCAGGGTAAAGGTGATACAGATAAACTCATGGTGGACCCAGCAGAAGCCTGCACTAAAAGGAATGCACAAGCCGTGTCGGAGAAACAACAAATTACAACACAAAAAACCTAAACCATTTAATGAAAAAGACATTCAACCTGTGATGTCAACAAGGTTCAGTAAAGGATCTGCTACTATATAATGCCTGTCTGTGACATCACTAGAGTTAACGAATCAGTGGCTGTTATTATTCTTGATTCAAACAACGGATTAATAACTTGCTATGTGATGATTACACCTATTTACTTGTTTATCGCGACTGTGATGAGACGGCGGTTAGAGAAATTTGACTTTGAACCAAGCTTCTATAGAATTAAATTAGGCAAGGCCATTGAAAAAGGATGTTGTTGGCTTGAAGTAGCGATACGCAAAAGTGATACACACAATTTTTGTACTTATTCTTATATATATTTGACATTCATTCGTTGGCTGCTTATAATCCATAGACATAAAATATCAGCTGGCCTGAAGGTTGGTGTAATTAGAAATACCTAGGTTAAGGGGCCACCAGGTGGTAGTTGAAGCCTTCCATCACGGTAGCTATGTTGAGCGCGCAAGTTGTCTGCACAAACCAGTTTGGCTTTCTGCCAATGACCTAGAAGCTTTTTATCATGTTCAACTGCTTCCCTGGGCAAGTTGAGTTATTAGTAAGATTGTACTAGGTAACTGTAGGATTCCTCTATTAACTTTACTACTGGGCCACCATATTGGAAAATCTTTATCAGTTTTCCAATGCTTACTTCGCACCAAAACTTCACCGAATTCTTGAGATGATACCTAATAGCAATGCCTGGTCTTCTCGGCTGAGTAAATTTTACCATATATATAAAAGTGAAATTTTGCAATGCCCTCATAACTTCTTACCTTGCCATTCTCTTCTCTCACTCTTTATTTCTTGGGTTGGAATGTGACAGTTGATATACTTTTGAGGAGGCTTCTGTAAGTAGGTCAAGCATACCTTTCTTTACCACCACTCTATGCCAGTTGCCATCTTCATTGATCTCATATTGATGATATGCAAAACTTTTATCTTCATGAGCAGACTTCCGACGCAATAGACATCACCTGAAATAACTATAATTTCAGAATTCCTGTTATCCTTTCTTTCACTGAACTACTATTATTGTGTCTATTGGAGTACCATTTGCTTACATTCAGCGGAAGTATGATTGACTTTTGTGGTTGGTTATGCTGACTATATATATATATATTATATATAATATATATATATATATATATATATATATATATATATTATGCTGACTATACTTTAAAGTTTGTTAAAAGATCAACTATCCAGCTATAATACAATCTAACCAATGATATAAAACTCCTATGTGGATGGGGAGAGGGGGGGGGGCTTTATATCATTGATCTAACATACACCACTACAGTTACTTAAATCTCATACCTCAAGTACAAAGAAAATGAAGAATAACAAAAATTCTAAGAAATCAAAAGTATGCAGATTAGCATTTCAACCCACTACATATTTGTACCACATTTTATTTATTCAAGTTTGAGTAATCATTGCTTTAGATGTGAAGAAATACACCTTATGTCAAAATTATCTCTTTACCACCATATGCGATTATGATGTGTCATAGAGCTCATTGATTATAACACAGCTTCATTCTAATAAAACCTAATAAAATGTTCAAAAGGATTATTATTTAGCTTTGAAGCAACTTATCAACTTATTCAACACCTCCAATGATATCACTACCCAAGTTCAGCCTATTGGAGTGTTTTTGGAAGTATTTGCATTCATAGCATTATTTCTACTTTGGAAATGTTACAGGAATCAATAAGTTTGTCTGGGAAACTGTTGTTTTCATAGCTAATAAAAAGGGCTGTTAAAACAACCGTAATGGTGAACTTTCTTGTTTTAATATACCACCTGTATAGTTATCATAACCAAGGTGAGGTTTGTGTATGAACATTATAAAAACAATATTTGCATGTACACTTAGTCCGCTTGCCTTTTGCTAAACATGGGCATTTCCAACTTCATTTGACGTAGCTAGAGCTGTGCGAAAATATCACTTACAACAAACCTGGCTTACGTGACTTTCTCAGCTTTACTCATGAAACAAAGAACATGACGCAAAATGGTAGACATGGAGTTATAGTGGCGATGATCTGCAAGCGAGTTACTGATAAAAGTCATATAAACTTTGATGCAATCACTTGTTGAAATCTTCAAAAGTTGCACAGATTTCAGTAACAAGATTTGCCAGAGAAAGGAATGTCAAGACGGAAATAAAATTTATTCATATAAATGAATTTTACGCTGTTGTTCTCAGCCACCCATAATTGTCACAAATTACTAGCGTAGTCTGAAGGCTAGAAGGGTTGTACAATATTTAATTAGAGCAAATGCAAATATTGGGATAACCTGTTGAGCGCATCAACCTTATCATTTTATGCGATAACAACCTGCGTCACCGTTAGTTTAAAAGGCTGTGATTTGAAGATAGTAGCAATACAACAGTTTTGAGAGTGAACATGTTGATGCTGCATGCTACAAGATCTTATAGAACATAAGGTACAGGGATATTAGCTATAACGCAACGTAAGACGCAAAGCTACTAGCTATAACACACAGGAAGTCACAAAGTTATTAACTACGACACAACATAAGTCACAAAGCAATGTAATTTAGTAACTCGTAAAATACAACGCAACCTGCATGTATTCCTTTGCATAAGGTAGTTTTGTGTCTTGACACAACAGCAATCTGGTTGTCAATAAATTGTTTGTGATGTCAGCAAGATCCATTAGGCATGCATCATCAGCGATAAATTGGTGAATGGTTGCTTCGTATGACATCATTAGCTTCAAGTCAACAAAAACTTTTGCAAAATTTGTTTTCTTTACAATCAACAAGAAATTAAACCTGCATCACACTTTATGATTCTATAAGCGGCTAAGACATCTGCTCCAACTCACAACTAACAAGCTATGGTTATGTGGAAATATTTTGTTGACCAAAGTCCTGTTGATATTTATCACTTAGCTAGTGTTGACCAAAAGAGTTAGACAGAGCATGTTGGTTGTTTTTGAGATACAAACCAGATTGCTTCAATCGAACGATAATTGAAAAGCAGTGATGCGTATAAACTTGCCTGGCATTTCTAGGCCGTCACCAAGGTTACGCACAATGTAAGCGTGAAAATAGGCGGGTCTTCGAGTATATAAAAGATTAACACTGTTGAGACACTCAGTAGCATCGAATCTAGGAGTAAAAGTACAAGTCAAATGTTAAAAGGAGCTTGCTAGCACTTCATAATGTAAGTAGCGGAGTAAAAAACATGGAACTCTTTTGTGTATCTTGCAAACAGAGAAGAATCCAGATCGTTAATAAAAGATAATTATATTCGAGGCATGACTTCTCAACGACATACACTTCAGTGTTCACATCTCTTTTCAGGAACTGCCGAAGACCACTGAGGATGACTAAATCGCTAGACATACCACAAGCGAACAAAGTCGTGGTAGTAATTGGCGAAGGAGAGAGTGGCAAGACCTGCCTCACCAAATGTTTAGTTAAACAGGATATTGAAGACAACCTGAAGGCGCACCTACCGACTATTGATGAATCTCATTATACGATGAAGAAAATGCCTGGTAAGTTTTGCTGGCTTTTATTTGCTGATCAGTATAATAGTACTAGTATGTTGAATACCTCCCGGAAACAAGAATCTAAACTCCTAATGGTTTTAAACCACAATTTTCTTAGCTCATATAATATAAGCTAAACCCTAAAACTTGAAATGCATTAAATCATCGAATGCTTCATTGCAGATGGAACAAACCAGCTCGTTCAGTTTATAGACACATCTCCTTGGCAAGAATTCCCTGTGATGCACAGGCTATACGTAAAAACTGCTCAACTGGTCCTCATTGTCTACAATGTTGCATCAAAGAACTGGAAAGAGTCTTTGATACGGCTTATATCACAGACGCGAGAGATTAAAGGTAATTGTTAGTAATATGTCTCCACTGTGACATCACTAACATTAAAAAAGTTTAACTGCTAGAATTCTGTTTGTGCTAGCTGATTTTGCATCTTTGTGACTGAGTTATTATGACCTTGTTATCTTCTTGCAGAAAATGTTGACATAATGGTAGTTGGAACACATTCCGATCTCATGAACTCTGTAATGCACATAACGCCAGCACACGTACGAGATGTCATAGGAGATCTGCGCCATGTGTATGTCAGCTCTGCTACAAACTTTGGAATGACCCACTTGTGGAATACTATACTGACCGCAGCTACAGCTCTTACTAAAGGACATCTATCAGATGAAAGGGTGAGTAAATTATAATTTGTACTCAAATAATGAAGTGTGTAGCATTTCGTAGCTATAGCTAATGTCAGCCTTGGCAAATAATGAGTGATGTCGGAGACATCTTTTCATCATCCTGTCCTCGCTAACAAAAAGTTAGTGAATAATAGACCATGTTGTAATCAGATGACAACGTCAGGTAAACTCATTACAATGATGGGTCTAAAAGATGCTTAAAATAACATCTTCATATTGCAAGCGAGTGAAAGCTAATGCACTGAATGTATACAATAGATTTACATAGGTTATCTATTCATCCAGGAGTCAGGTATATTAGAGATGAATTTACCGATTTTCTTCCAGGCAATTCTTTGATAAAGAACCTATTGAAATCTTAGGATGGTTAGAACATCCGGTTAAAGTAAATATGCAGTTAATATATGACTAAACCAATGAATAATCCTACCGATAACTCTAGCTATAACCTGCCATATTTCCATTTTAGATTTCAAATCGAACGAGAGTAAGACGACGATCAACGGTGAACAGTCTAGAGAGACTGGCAAGAAAAACAAGCGTTTTCTTGTGCACAGGCTCAAGGGCAAGCGTGTAGCTCAAGTTTTCTGAGAGAAGCATGTGATGCTTCCTTTTTATATAATTATTTTGGTATATTCAGTATTATTAAGAGGAGACTGTGTTGCGAAGCATCATTAGCATCCCTCAAATATGCTCAAAGCATAAGTTTTTCTGTTTTATACGAACCAGTCATGTTCATACCTATATTGTACAAACACTAAAATATTTTTCTGTCTACAGTGGTTATTTTTGTAGTTTTAATATAAATTCGTCCTACCTTATTTTATGGGACGGAACCTCAAGACAATCAGCTGCATAATTTATCCATGATCTGCATACCAACTGTATTTATCATAAAATATATAACCTACAGCTGAACTGCATTCATATATCAAATATATTCAGTGCAACTTTCAAACACACCGTAAGTATATCAGAAAAACATCGTTAGCCATTAATCAAACGTCAGATAAAGAAAAAATGAATTACTGAGGTTCACCACAAACTCTCCACAGGAGTTGAACCAGTCTTAACGGCTGCCCTCTCATTACTCGCACGGTGTATCAAAGTGAGTATCTGCAATAGAGATGATCACAGGCTAGTTGGGAGAATGAAACACAGCAACCAGATTAATAATATCAGATATACAAGAAAGCAACTCAAAATCCCCTTTTTGGTTCACTAGGTTCCATAAACACTCATAGCAGCTGAGATATCAGCAAAATACATTGAGATATCAGCTTGTCATTGAAATAACCAACAAATGCATTTATTTGTATTATTGGCAGCTATTAAGTGTGAATGCTTCTTACTTACACAGTGATACCTATACATCTCTCTATCTCCTATATTCTCTAATTGACTCAATTTTCACAAGAAAATTTATGCACCTACATATCAATGGGAGGATAAATAATGATTTAACAACAACGAGGTGGCATCCATGATAAAATACTTTGAAACAGTAATGAGATATAACTGTACAGCTGTTCATTGATTCTGTAACATGAAAACAGAAAATCAGTCTAAGGACTAGCGACAGAGCAGACAATATACCCACAAGACTCATGTCAAGACAAAGCCATTCCTGCAATGACTATCGAGCAAGTTAATGCATCGATCTAGCTTTTTTAAGTACTTAATCAAAAAAGAAAATTGGACTTTGCCTGATACAATTTGCATTGCCAGCTAGCAAGAGATGAACAAAGGTGACAACCAAGACAGGTGTGATGGATGTCGTACCATTTGGATTGCATTATCTTTCATACCAACGACAGACAAAATCACCCAACCTTCCGTAAACAATGTAATGACTCCCAAGGCTTTGAGCAACACATAAATTATATGGCTAATTTAATTGGTCATCTGAAGGAACAAAGCTACCTGGAGCACTATTATACAAAGGTGGTCATCTGCTCCTTTCATAAACATAATGCAGTTAAACGGAGCCTGAAGGACCCTAGAATGCATGATAATTCAAATGCATGCTGTGAAGCTGTGCTGTTCTAAAGATGACACCTTACTATTACTAATCTGATGTGTTGTTTAATTCCAAGCAGAATTTTCACATTACACCATCAGCGCAGGTGATGCGTAGCAACTATGCGCCAGCAAAGCCCACCGGAAAATCCATGTATTTGGCACCTACCAGCATTTCTGAGCTAAATACCATCCCTACGTTTCATCTTACAATTAATACCGCAGTCGGTTGACAAAAATATTTTTGTAATGACAAATGGAGAACTAGCGCTTGTCTCTGATGCTGAATAGAGTCAGAGAGCGCATCCGTATTTTGGCTGGAAGATTGCTGCGTTGCTAATTTGCTAGTAATCGAACAGATCAGTGTAGAGACGGTGATTAGAGACGGTACAGCGCTCTCCAATCAGCACTTGTACAAGAAACTTAACATTCTAGTCAATCTTCATTATATGCACAGCAATGTATACACAGATACTGCTTATGCATTAGGATTTAAGTCTAGCGTAAAGCTAGCTAACAAAAACCTTGAAACAGAAGTTTTAATTCTAAACTGAACTGTGATTAATAAAGTGATCAAATAGAAAATCGAGAGGAAACAACTTCTTAATCCAAGAACACAGCTAAGTAAGGATGAAAATGAGGTGACACCAGGATCTTGCTGTATTTTTATTTCTTTACTTTTACAGGAGCCAAAAACATCATATATTGAAACTCCTTTTAAGAGAAAAAATATGAAAAGAGGTCTACTTACGCTCTCTCGCGGCTCTCCTTTGCTTCCACTCCTCCACATTACCAGGTGAATGCACTGCAGAAAAACACAGGGGAAGAAAAATCAGACATTTGCAGCTATCAAATGCGTTATTGATTACATAAGGCACAGGGTCTAAAGTGATGATCAGAAATAATCCAAAATTAAAAATATGCAAGGTAACTGCAAAGAGTGTCTAACCTCAAGCGGCTTACCCATGGATTGTATTGGGTGGCAGCATAGGTCAGTGCCACATAAAATCGCCTAAGCAGCAAATTTGTGAGTTAATTTACTCTCTTTAAACCCAGTAACTAAACACACGACTCTCTATGTCTATAAATTAGTGTGATAACCACTAAAATATATTAATAACAAATTACATTCAGGAAACCCTTTCAAACAGAAAAACTTTAAAAAATGGTACTTGATGTTCATCCAAATGTTTAATACAGAAGCATAACACATCTGGTTATACAAATGCATGAGTAAGATTTAGAATCAATACCCTAGGACACTTATGTATTCGCGTCATCTAACTTTCGCATTTTCGCAGTGTCATCCTCTCACGAAAATTTCATGAGCGAAACTAAACTATCATAACGAACGAGCGAAAACACAAAGTTAAATAGCTTTGTTCATCGGTATCCACAATAAAATCTTCATATTAGAAATGCAGGCAATTTTCGTCTGTGGTTGGGCTCAATGGGAAATTTCTGGTAAACTCATTATAGCTAATACACCGACTGAGCAGCATGGCAAAGCAAATTAAAATATCAGTTTAGTCACCGAATTTGTAACTGATGAAGATGAAAGTCTGGTAGGTGAAGTCATAAAATTGAAGAATAATTATTGTAATGATGAATTTTATTACCAACCAAAAACAATATCAACCCTCATCAGGTCCAACCACATTATCTCTTTCACTGCCAACCATGTACAAATTCGCTATCGGCCTAGTGCCAGTCATTTTACCGAAATTGCCGATACTGCTTCATATATATACAGTATTGTTTCAAGTTGAATCTCTATCTAGAAAATTTGTGTTACATATTTTATTTTGCCAACATTTTAACCAATATTGCTATGCAAAATTCAATGTATCTCTACTTGTGCACGATGATAAAGCTATGCGAAGCTACGATTGATCCGAAGCTAAAACAATCCTCCACAATGTTCCTTACTCTTACAAAACTATTACTTTCACCACTGTCAGAGACAGTGCTGCTACTTTAATTATCTGTATAATCACGAAAATCTAAATCTTAATTGGCTATAATGTCATCAACAACTAATTACCTGTTTTATGACTGGTAGTTAATGAACTCACACAAAAATGTTCATTTTTAGATTAGAAATTCTCAAACAAAAGTTTAAAACGGCTTCATTGTTTTAGGCTGATTTTATAGAGAAATCTTCGGACAACACTGTCAATTTCATAAAACTCTTAAAGACCGTGGGTTATGTGGTCAACGAATAATAAAATCAGGTTACCACGCAATTGCTGAGAAAGTCCAAAAATGCGTTTATGGCAGTGGCCCCTAGAAAACGCATAAATGCGTTTATGGCAGCGAAAGGGTTATACAGTTTTGGTTGTGAAGTTGATTGTTACCTATCTATTTTCTTCTTCTTGGGACTCGAGTGTGAATGTCAAGACGGGAGGGACCTAGACGTCATTGATAATCCAAGAAACAAATGGCAGCAAGTGATCAAATTGAATTATCGATCTCACCCACACATTTCATCCTGCGGTTTACAAATATGAACTAGTCCCAAATTGAATTTTTTTTCTTATTAGCAAACTGGACCTGAGGAATGTAATGTTTTTTCCACTGCATTTATTTTCACATCACTATATTTTCGCACTCATCAGAGCCGCAAAATTAAGTTGCAGCGAAATTTTACTCTGTGTGCTACTCACGAAACTAAATACTAGCGAAATAAAAGTGTCCTAGGGTATGAATCAAAATATACATGATAATGTATTCTATAAAAAAACTGTATGTCTTCCCAGGATCCAACTCAATCTACATAAATCTTTGACACCACTACCAACATGCTCCAGCTCTAATAATACTCAGTGAAACTAGATTTACACCACCCATCAGAATACAAATTATCGAGTCAATTTACAAAAAAGCATCCCCCTTGTGTAATATCTTGAACTAAAATATGTATAAAAATTCATCCTATGGAACCATGCTCATACACCACCTCCCATATAAACAAATGCTGTCGACTGCAATATTGCTACGTATGTGTTGCTACATACCTGCTTTATGAATTTTGTAAATGAATGGGAAGGCAGCTATATATCCATAAATTTGAAATCTGAACATCCTAGCATTCTTCCAATACCATTTGAAGGGCCAGGCCCTGAGTTGGGCCATAGTTGAGTATGGATAGACAAACTCTTTGGGAGGAGCTGGAGGAGCCATTATAGCCTGGAGTGACAGATTAAGGATATAAGGTAAATAGCAGGGAACTTAATAGAATAAATGTCTGGCTGTAAGCACTGATAAAATGCGTCTTTTGCATGGTCGTGTTAACAAAGCATTGACAACACTTTGTTAATGCGTTGTTCCGAACTGAACCTGTTACTCTGTTAGCAGAGACAAAACTAACACATCTGCAACCGTCTGATATAATTGATTACAACGATCTAGACTCAATTTTATCATTTCCAACGCAAGCTAACTTTATTTGAGATTGGCTTTCGAGCAGTAATGACAACAGCTTCACGCAAACAATGATTTATATACGGACAAACATATTTCCTTGTAACAAATACATGAAAGCAATTCATACGGATTGTAACTGCTTATGAAATGTTTCAGATAACCCTTTCTATAAATAAATCAGTTAGAACCCTTTTTGATATGTTGATTTGTGTCGTGAACGTAAGTACTTTTGTATTCAGGTGTTTTCATCATAAATATTGACGATAATTCAATATTGGTACTGGAACATCCAGCAAGAATTTTCCACAAAATGACTTTTTTCAAATCAAATTTTTTCAATTTATATCATTTTATGATTTGTGCGCTTATTTTGGCTCACGCAAAATGTCAGTGAATTGTATTGCACATCAGAATTCTGATGAACCCACTTTTTAGTATTGGTGACTTACATGCTTCAGTTTGATAACTTCTTATAATTCTTGCATTCTACAGCCATATAAAATCATAATTTGCAACCTGCATACAAATTAGTAGAGTAGCGTTACAAGTTTCACATAAAATGCCCTATAAGATATTTAAGCAGTCTTCCTTGGTGTGAACGATAGTTGATCATGCAAATTATAAATACCAGTGTGCTGGTTTTTTGGTGACTAGCCAGGCTCTTATTTACAAATGTGTGAAAAAAGTTGGAGAATACTATTTAATGCTTGTACTTGAGCTGATGGCAGTAAAGAGTTTGATATCATAATGTCATTTATTACACAGAATAGTAAGAAAAAACTGTACCAGTTACAGTTGCTACCACATAATTAACACTACTTGGAAGTTTACACCATAAACTGATAGGTCCCAACTTTAAGTATCCTTTTGTAGCATTGTACTACACATGCAGATAACTATCCCCATCACACTTGCTAATTTATCCCAGCGGAGTCTTTACAGATTTGTTATATACACATCAAACAAAAACTATCAAAAATACCGATTTTAGCAAAATTATGAAAGAATCATAAAAATCAAGGTTTTTTTCACAAAAAGATTGGAACTATGATTAAAATTACTGATTTACTTGGTTTTAGGTTTTAAGTGTTACAACATATTTTATTCCAGTTTTTCATCAATTATTTCCTTTGTACTATACAGATATATCAGTGATGCAGAGATTTAGTGAAAAAACAAAGTATTAACTAGGTAGTCACACTACTAAACTTCTAGAAGTGCCTTTAATCATGCTCACAAATAACAACAGCTTAACAAATCAGAGAAATTTCTGTTAGGGAAGGCGACAATGCATCCTACCTTCATTGATATTTAAACAAAAATTGTATGATTATCTCTTGCTCTTTATCTAGCAAGCGCAACTTTATTTGAAACTAATTGGTTAATAAGGAACGAAATTTAAAGGCTTCAAATCATTGCTGGTGATAAGAGTTACCGATCATTAGGCTAGATAAAAATGTGGTCATTTTTTCTACTTTGACGTGAATTTTAGAGCAACAGCAACATAAGCTATCACGTTGAGCTTTTGACAAAAGTATAATAGCTAGTCGTTCTAAGAAAAACAGGTAAACTAATATCACTTGTGTCTTGAAAATCAAGGAGTTGATGATTTATAATTCATGAAACCAATCGTATTCAATGAAACAACTCATCTAGGATGTTTACGGTTTCCGGTTAGCAAACATCATCCGGAAAGAAATAAAGTTCTTTTTTCTGACATCGCACATACTGTTAAATCTATTTAAAGCCACATGCACTGAAAGTACTCGCGTTCTCTACAAAATAGCCTGCTGCTTTCCAAGACAGAAACAAAAGTGAACTTTTTTGATGAGATAGCGAACAGTGAGCACCTCAAGATCTGATCAGAAGAAGCCTTGCAACAGAGATAGCCAAATGTACTCAACAGAGTGTGCAACAGAAGATAACTGTATAACTGCTAAACATTTATCTTTCTATAAGTCTAAGTTTAAATTCAAATGACATTCTGTGGTACTGCAGATGAGAGAGTTGGTTTGGTTGATATATTCATGCAGTATTTGGTTTGAATATGAATACAAGATAGGACAATCTGACAAAGTAGTTTTTTAATTAACAGGTAGTATAACAAGCCAGAGTGCGTGTACTTCAAGCCAACAGTAATTAGAATATAACAGTTGACGATGATAATAAATAAATTAACTTTTCTATGCTTGTGGCTCTACCAATGCACAATTCTATTTATCATTTCGTTACAAAAAGAGCCCACGCGTAATTGCCGGCACATTACTTTGTGATTAGTGAATCTTAAATCGATTACTACAGACTAACCACACACTGAAGGAATTTTTTCAAGGTTTAGATCGTTTTTGAGTTTTTAAACATTTAGAGCAGGTCCTTCAAATTTCTGGCACCTATTTAAGGTATTAGAATATTGATAATTAGTTATTATTATATCGCTAACTATTGAATAATGATTACTCCAATCATTAATAATTACTACAAACCCTACAAAAAAACTACATAAGATGGTGTGTGGTATGTTTGTGAGCAAGAACTGCCCGTTGTAAAACATCCGAATCAACAACTCGCGTAACTCACTTCGTTCGATCCGTCAAAGCAAGACTCTTGAGCCGGCTAGCCTTGAAGGCATAGAGGACGCTGCCTATAGTATATCTTTTAATAAGAAAATACGAATTAAAGAAAGACAGTCCTGCGAACATATCACCCGAATCCAGTACATTCATTTTTAGACTACTTATTTAGGCCGCAATCTTGAAAATATTTCTAACGAGGCTTCTTTGAGTCTACCCGAGAAATAACGAAGAAGTTTCACGCATCCGCGTGACGTGGCCTACCAACTTGGAAGTTCTGATCTGAACCACTTGGTGTGTTAGAGCGTTTTCCTAGGAAATAACACTTCTAAATCATCAAATACAATTGAGGCACTTGTTGCGATATAGATTTATTAGTGTTATTTATCAAAGTTAGTGTTACACCTACAATTAGATGAAATGTATTTAACTACGTTATTGTACGTTAATGTACGGGCTCATGGGTTTTGGACCTGAAGCCGATAGCTGTATTCAGACACATAACGATCAGCAAAGTTTGTTTTGTTTAACAATTTACGTTGAGTTGTGATTCTTTTATCAGATTAAACTATTTGATTTAGTTATTGTTAACGGTTTACTATTAAAGAGGATACAAGAGTTCATCATTTGCTTTCTTTCTGTAATGCGTTGCACAACATAAAAATAAGTAGGTGGGTGCACATGATTGTAAATGGGAATGGTAAACTGTAAGGGTTTACTTTAAACTAGAGTTTTCCAAAATGCACTGCTTCTGTATTAAGATTAAATGAAAATCTCACATACTATAGATATATATAGAATTCTCAGTTTGTGTGTTTATGTATGTTTAGCTATAGCTATTAAAATATTGGATTAACAGCTCGCTGCTTGTTGTATTTGAACTCACGATGGTTAAAACTGCAATCTTCCAGTCCACGCTCTTAACCATTTCTCATGATAGGAAGTTTGAAAGTTAGACTGGTAACTGCTGTTATATATGTTAAAGGTTGACTTGCAACAAAATTCACATTACAGTTATTTGGCATCAAAAGATTCACCATGTCTTACTCTGTTGTGTTGTAAGTGCCAAATATGTGGAAATGTGATTACAAGCTCTTAAAAGCTCAAAAACAAAAAGCCGCCGTAGATTAGAATCTCTTTATTTCGATGACGTAACCACGAAATTTGGTTATCATCTTGTCACGTATGTTCTCACGTGAATTGAAAGGCCAATACAAAGCTCAATATAAAACTTATCGTAGTACTAGTTTATGACAAACACTTCGGGTTTTACTGAGGACCCCGTATCAAATATAGATGCTCGCTACTTTACAGTTTTGTTTCTGCCTGGTCTAATTGGCAAGTCGTAATCTGATCATGTGACCCAATACTTCGCAAATAATTTTTGCAGCATTTTTCGATTATCACAGGTGACCAACAGGCTCATCATGATTATCAGACAATTATATGTACTCCTTCGAGGTAAGGTTAAAATGTTTAATGAATTTTTATGGTAAGTTATAAGATATCACTGCTAAAAGTGACAGCATTACGATGACGATAAAACAGACGTGTAAGAACAGTAGACATAGTTTTATTGAATGCGTGAAGTATATTTGTGAAAATATTTTTGGCGAATAAGGTTGCAAGAAGGTGTAAACAGAAACCATCTCTCACAACTGCATCACATTTGAGCTGTTTTGGAAAGGGAATCCAAACTACGGCGGTCTCGGATGGCTGCGATTTTCTGTTCGTTTTGAGCTTTTAAGAGCTTGTAATCACCTTTCCACATATTTTGCACCTACAACACAACAGAGTAAGACATGGTAAATCTTTTCATATCAAATAATGGTAATGTGAATTTTGTTGCAAGTCAACCTTTAAACAAAAATAAATTTTCTGTGCAAAGACTTTTATTACCCAGACAACACCGGGCATTTAGCTAGTATACGTATATAGGCTAATACATAGATATTATATTTATTAATAGAGATGTATATTTATACATATACAGTGCAACCTCGGTTCTCGAACATAATCCGTTCCAGAAGGTTGTTCGACAACCGAGTTGTTCGAGATCCAAAACAATTATTCCCATCAGAATTAATGTATATAAATTTTAATCTGTTCCAAGCCGAGGTAATAACTTCGGTAAAGCACTTTTTTAACATTTTACACCATAAACTGTACTGTATACTACATTCTATAAATAAAAACGGATAGATATAGATTGTGTATATTTTTAACAAAAGATTTTCTATCTATGATGATAAAAGCACAAAACAAAAGGTAAACATTCAGTATTTTTTGCTCTTGAAACATCGAAAACATTCTACGTTAAGATACAATACCAAAAATTGCAGAAATCTATAACAAAACAGCGAAAAATACAAAAGATCAGTTACATCAAAAATTGCGTGAAAAAAAAGATATAAACAGCAATGGCACGTTTACTTAACATCTTTGAAGGAGAATCCTCCTCCAAAACAATTTAGGGTAACTCGACTGGAGGAGCTAGCAAATCTCTTCGGTAGAGGGACGTCGTCCTACAGGGTTCTTTCTTTTTTGTGCAGAATTTATGAAGCGTAACTTACTTCTCCCTTTGTTAATGATTGCTTCTATGCTGTATCCGGAGCTGTCCCGAACGTTTTAATGTTAATGCGCATGCTTCGGTTGGTCGAAAAACGGATTTATGTCTGAGATACGAGACGAACAAATCTCAATTTTTTTGGTCGAAAACTGAATTGGTCAAAAACCAAAGCGTTCGAGAACCGAGGCTCCACTTTATATTACATAATATGTAAAAATTGATTTTTAGTAATTTTTGCATGTTGTGTTAAATGTGTAAGTATCAGTAATAAAATTACATTGTGAGAAGTAAAAGAAAGTGGTTATAAAATGACTTTTTGCAATAAAGTCATGCTGAGTTGAAGTATATATTCTCTAGTATAGACCTTCACTTACATATTATTGATCAACAAAAACTTTTAGCTCATCACCATATCAATATAATTTAGCAAAATACCATTCTCTTTCAACTAATGCTATAATCTCCTAATTCTTGACGTTGAAATCATGTATTATTATTTCCATGCTCGATGTTGCTCAAATGATGTGATACCACAATACTGAGTCTATCACAGCATTTCAATAAAAATATAGATATCAATCTAACATTGTAATGTTGCTTGTGTCTGCAGATTAACCAGTAAGATATGAGCTCTTTCTTATCATGTGTGACTTAACATGTGTGGTAGTGAAAAATTAGTACATTTCAATCTACGAGTATTTATAAATTAATATGACATATATTTTTTAAAGGGCAGTGGAGTAAGCTGCTCTCCTTTGTAATATTTTTCATATAGTCATGATTTAATAAAGGTTATTGTTTGATATATCTCTTTTGACAGAAAAGTAAAGCGTGTTGTTCACCTCGCAACACTGAGCGAGTCTAGCACAAGCCTGATGATTTTTTTCAATTACCCTTTAATTTCTTTGGTATTACCTCACAAAAAAGTGAGATTAAAACAATTTTGCTAGTCTAAAATTAATTCTATCAAAAGACTGAAGATGAGTAAATATAATTATACTAGCTGAATGCCTGACGGTGTATGAGTAATAAATTAATTACCTAATGAATTTGAGTAACGTACCTAGTAACCTAGTAACTTAAGCTAGTGTAAACCTTTGCTATAGTGAAAACCGTGTTCGAAACCTGTTTAGTAAACATTGTTACAAATAATGATCAAGTGTATTAGCTCATAACCAATAGTATTTTCCCAAGTGCATTAAGTATGCCTATTTTAACTGATGTAATGAATATGTGGACTATTATTAATCAACCTGGCCAGTTAGACGCGTAGTGTAATGGGTTGGCTTGTCTTTGTGCAGACCTGGATGTTCCAAGATCAAATTCTTTGCTAAGTGGATTTTTTGTACGTCAAACATTATTGCTATTACTGGACACATGAATGACAGACAGACAAACACTGAGATTTATATTTATAAATTATGATGTACATTACAAACTAAATTCAAACCATAAATAATATGAAAGCAATTAAGAATGTTTACTGGTCATTATTTTTTAGTATGTCAATAGAGGTGTCACACCCTAAACATATTTACCGTCATTTGATCATCTCGACCATTAGTTTTTCAAATGCGGACATAAACAAGTTACAGTTTGGGTAGTTTGTTCCAAATGTACTAAGCACTCTTGTAATGAAATCTGTTAGTTGCATCTAACAAATTTCGTTACTGCAGAATATGGATATTTATTAAACTGATTGTGCATAACAGAGAGAAATGCATACTCATTGCTCCAGCGAAGCTCCAAATTTGCGTCCTTCATAGTTTTCAATCCTTCTTTTCTATAACCACAGAGGCTTGTGATTTTTATATTTTGACTGTTTTTGTCACGATGTCTTGATGGCACCCAGCATTTTGAGTCACTTAAGGATAAGTAAACAGAAATTTTAGAAAATGTTTATACCCTCAAATAATGATTTCATTTTTGAGGCTTGAACTTTTTCAGGTAAACAGTCAGAGGCGCAGAAATTTTTCAAAAAGCTGCATTATCAACCTTCGTTTATAGATATACAGGATATGGCCTAGTGGAAAAGGATGTTTGTGCTATGAGTGTAAAAGGCTATACTGATACTTTATTTGTTCTGTTTGATCAGCCCAAGATTGCTTGGCATCGAAATCATGGTATCTATAAATATACCGATGGGTGACCATAGAATAGTTCAGCTTAACTCGTATAAGACTTGTAAAATAGAGATTGAAGTATTAATTCCTTCCTTATCTATTAATGAAAATGTATTAGAAAAAAATGTTATTAACCAAAGTATTGTTGGTCAATTTGCCAGAAGTTTAGCTATAAAGGGAACTACAAAATAACCTGTTTCTAGTGGTAAACTGTGTGTTGTTGTTCAAGCAATCCGATGCACCACACGCTGTATAAGGCAGGTATGTCAGTCTAGTATGTCTGTTTTCAAGTTCGCTATAAAACTCTTGGCTCACTCATCACTCAAAATCACTCATCTCATGTGAAAATTGTCTTTATTTTTTTGAGACAAATTCATCAACACAAGTGCTCATTTGCTGTTGTCTATCGCGGAGACCATAAGTAACATGGTGTTAATCAACATCAGATTGATGACGTCTTGTGATAAGTTTAATTATCATAATCAAAAGAGCCAAATGTATTTAACTATTTATTAATTTTTCAATGGCACAATGTGGGAGATGGTTTGGTAATACATATGGCAGTAACAGCTGCTATCGTTAATGCCAAGTATGGTATAACAATAGAATAATCTTGGGCAGGCTAAGGGTGTTAAGCTTTAAAAATTATTTTTATGGCTCATCATCATGCATATAACAATATTTCGCTGGCTGCATCAAGTACATCGTATATAGTTGAGATTTTCACACCAGCAAGGTTTATTTCCTTATCGGCTACTTTTCTGAAGATACAACTGCCAGTGCATCATCCTGTCATTACTATTGTTTATGAGAAAAGTTAATAACTAAGCTATAATCAAGACTTTGAGCCTGCTTCTTGACAATGTTTAGGGTTGATTATTTGCAGTAGAATGGCTACTTTTGCCGACTTCATACAAGAGCAAGAAGACCGAGATGGCGTCAGGTTCAGTTGGAACATGTGGCCATCTTCACGGTTAGAAGCAACTCGTATGGTAATTCCTTTGGCTTCACTTTACACACCACTAAAGGAACGCACTGACCTGCCCCCAATACAGTATGATCCTGTACTTTGCACTAAAACGCAGTGTCGAGCTATTCTAAACCCCTATTGGTGAGTCCTTTTACAATGGCCTAGAACTTAGATGAGCTAGCATTCTTCGTGTCAAATTGAGGGACTACATTACATGTCTTTGCAAAGTTTATGGCTGCCAGGCCATACCGAAATGTCTCTCTATTATAGAGAAATAAGGTTTCCAGATTCTTTTGGTTCTCCAACAGACTTGAAAAACACCAAATTGCAACACTGAAGACACCCAAGATAATTCGAGGAGTCATTTGCACACCAGATCCTACGTCTGAAAACACTCGGTTGCGTAGTTTCGCTTTGTTTTTCGCCACTTCAGTTTGAACTAGAATTACAAAATTTGGTCTCTTCGGGCTGGATAAGCTTTCGGTACAACTCTGAAATTTCAAGTCGACCGCTAGTCGGTGAGATATACCCAAATGCCAAGGGAATTTTAAACTGCCCAAAAAGGAAAAAATGGTTGCTGACAGAATATTGGTTTTTAATGACGCACTGATTATAATTCCTGATAATGAAAGCACAATATTGAACTAAACTAAAAGCTTCTTCTCCTCAGCAAGATGAGTTTTACACTCAAGCTAGTTGTTTTTCTATTCATAACAAATATATACCCTTTATCAGACTCTGTGTACTGCAATCATTGTTTTTTCAAGTTACATTACCCTCAAAACATTACTTTTTTAGTGTGGGAAAAAAACTATTCACTTTAGCTAATTTTCATCTTTTTATTGAATTCTACCAGCTCAAAGATTCGAAATGAGATCCAGTTCAAAATTAATTGTACAACTCTAAGTACTTTCACCGTCGATGGAGAGTAGTAATACAGTCTAGGATCAGTGGACATGCTTGATTATACAAGACTGAGCTTCAGAGTGTTAAAGCAGTTATTTGGTTGGGATAACAAAACCTTGTAATATGTACAATCATCGTTATGGTTATTTATCATCGCCCAAACAATGTTTCTTTCGTTTAGCCAAGTGGACTTCCGAGCAAGAATATGGGTGTGTCCTTTCTGCTTTCAGCGAAACCCTGTAAGTTGTTCACACATGGTATTTATTGATTCTAGTTGATAAACTGCACAACTAGTCAAGTGATGTCATGCATTTTTTCCAGAGTAGAAAGTATGCTTATGTGAATCTAAAATCATACAAAGGAAAATTATGACTGTTTAATAACACTATGTACATGTAGTTATATTAGCGATTGCATAGAATTATTTTTAAATTAAAAACAAATTTGTAATTTCATTATTTGCATCAACCTCAATTTATTGTGGGAACTCAAATCTGATAAATATTGATTTTGATGAAAATTGTTAAGCATGGCTATTCAAGTTATATTTTGTATTTATATGATAGAGGAAAATGTAATTTATGTAACATTATGCCTCGATCATCTTTAGTTTTGTTATATAAATAGATACTAAATGCTTACTTAATTTTAATACTTACAATTAGAAGTTTTAGTCGGAATAAACTTCATAGTAATATAAATCTTTATGCTCTATACAATATACTGTACACAGTTTATTGTATACAGTATACTCTATGCAGTATACTATATACTGTTATTATCAAACCCTAATATTATTACATTAAGCAATTGTACATATAAGGGATGTGGTGTAGTGTTGATGTGGTGTAGTGTTCCATGACCATATTGAACTATGACAAATTTTTTTAAAGACTGGCTGGCCACTGGCTGGTGTTGGATATACCGTAAAACCTCTATTGAAACGCCACCTATATTTGCCCGCCAACTCTATTTGAACAACACCTCTTTTATTTCAACGCCACCTCTTTTATTTGAACACCACCTCTATTTGACCGCCTCTTCTATTTGCCACTGCTATGAGAAAACGGTTGAAAAATAAAGCGCCACCCTCTATTTAAATGCCTCCATTTGACCGCCACATTAAACATTGACAATCTTCATGAACCCATAATATCAAGGATTAGTCGAAAAGTTTCCACAAAATTGTATTAATAATGAATCGTTTACTTCAATAACAATCAATTCTCTCGTTGTTCAACTCCAAAGCTTTTCGCTTTTTTCGTTAAAACTTTGAAAGCAACACCACCATAGAAATAATTAATAATTGTCTCAGGCTAATAGTAGTTTTTTGTTTAATGCGGTTTTGATACTTCGAAGTACATGTATATGAAAACCGTTTACATTTACGATAGTAGATGAACGACTAGTTTTAGGCCAAGGGTTATGTTTAACGAGCAAAACCTTTACGCTTTGCATTTGTGCTAAATGCAACAGTAAAAATTTTGCTCTGCCAAAAAATTGTTTGGACACTAATATCGACTAGTTCAGCAGCGTAGAAGAAGAGCTCAGGTCAAAAGATATTGTGGAAGGTATTGGACAACCAGAAGATGTTTATTAGTATTAAATCATGTGTCATTCTTTACTTTGTATTGTAAAGGACTGAAGTATGTATGTTTGTGTTCAAAAGTCTAATGGCTATCTAATGGCTTTAGCATAGAAAGCTTTATATCTATTAGGTAGTATTTATGCTTGTATTTCCATTTATAAAATACCTCTATTATTTTTGCTGAGCAGTTGTTCATCCGCTGTATGAGATAGATCGATCAAAGTTTCTGTTTTTTTTTAATTTCATGATTTAGGTTAGTCTATAGCTTTCTCATCTCATGTGTAAATTGTCATTATATAATTAAGTTGGTCAACACAGGGACATACCGTATTGTCTTACAGTTCCCTCAACAGTATGCTGGAATAACAGAGACTAATCTTCCTGCTGAACTTATACCCCAGTTCTCTACCATAGAATACACATTGACGGTAAGTACATAGCCATATTCTTGTTATAGATCAAACTAGCCGAACGCCCGGCATTGCATGGGTATGAAAAAACAGCTTATAATCAGTGGCAGGTAATGTAGTTGCCTGCCACTCACCATTAGCCTGGCACATTGCCAATTACTAACTTAAGTATGCTACTATCTGTATTGTTCAACTCACTAATAAGAGCCGTGAGAGCAAGCTTTAGTGACATTGCGTAACGCAGAGTGCTAATATTGCTCATATTGCCTAATGAATCCTTAACAGGAGGATCCTTAATTGAAGTTTAATTGGTTAGTTTATCGCCTGGTGAACGGAAAGTTTCGCGATCAAATCCAGCAAGATGCAGATCTCTCCTAGATTTTAATACTATAGCTGGAAAAACCGAATGACAGACTGAGATTTATATATATAGATGACAAAGTGAGTTCAGATGCTCTGATATATTGTGTTTATAGCCTTTGCAATAGAGGTATCCTGGTATTTTTAGAGGGCTACCTGTGCTCCACCCGTCTTTCTCATAGTACTTGACACGTGTATGGAGGAGGAGGATCTGCAAGCCGTGAAGGAATCACTCCAGATGTCTCTCAGTCTTCTCCCGCCCAACGCCCTCATAGGCCTCATTACTTATGGTAAAATGGTCCAGGTTCATGAGCTTGGTGCTGAGGGTATCGCCAAGAGCTACGTCTTTCGTGGCACTAAGGATCTCTCTGCCAAGCAGATACAGGTGATTGCAAGCGTTTTGGTTCAGTAGGTAGTTATTTAAAGCTTTTAAATTTGTTTTTCTAAATAGAAAATAACCAGATCAACTTTTTCAGGCGATTGGCTTTTATAATAAACACAAAAATTGTTTAAAACCAATCAAATTAGTAAGGTATTACTTTGAACTCTGTTGCTGTCATGTCAGAGATAGTTGATCCTGTGGTGATTTGTTGTAGTTCACTATAGTCGAAATTAAATATTGAAAATAATAATGGCTTTTAGGAATGTCAAAAATTGTTTTGTTAATATTGCTCTAGTTTCTCATCATGCCCTGAGGCTAACGCATGTGTTAAAATAAATTAGGATTCGAGGCAGTTGTAGCTGCGAAAATAAAAAAAGTTTATAACACTTTCTGGAAACGAATTTTTATCTACAATATTTTTATATCTAAGCATCATAGCTGAGTATCACATCTCAAACACGGGATCGACTAAAAAGGAATCTTATAATACATGTACATCAACTACACTCACGCAAAGCACCCATGTTTTTATTTTTCAAATGTAAATATGAATTTTATAAGTTTTTTCGTGATACCCTAATAACCAATAGGGACAATCGATGTATATGCGTACATCGCAAGTGTCTATCGGCAGTACAGATTAGACCAAGTGCCCATTTGTTGAATTATCGGCTAGTGTATGCACAGCTAAGTTCAGAGTGTACGAACGCAATGTTGTTCTATTAATAAATTTTTTATGTATCATCACTGCGATAAGAATTTTTTAGTATTTTTATTTAAAAATTTCGTTAAAAACTTTTAAAACAGTATTTAGTCCTTCGATAGGTTTAATCAATATTTTCATGTCTCCAGCTACTAGTGTCAGTATTGTTGCACCAACATGGATGCAAAATGTTCGCGCTTAGACAGCTAGATTAACAACTAGCGAACAACTAGATTAACTTATGACCTTGATTACTAGAACCCTTTCATATAAAATAAGGTAAAAGATGTCATTAAAGTTATAGTATTGCCAGTCTGACATTGGAAATCATCTCATTGTTAATGGTTGTGGTTAGAATAGCTATGATATGAGACATTTTGAATTCGTAATTCAGCAGATCTGGTCTCGGCATCATTTGTTAATTGTCATTTTTTGTTTGCCATCGCAGGATATGCTTGGTATTGGTAAGAGCGGTATGCCTGCAGGTCAGCAGGTTCCTCAGCAACCAATGGGACAGCAGCAAGGGCAGCAGGCACCTGGCAGCCTCTCGGGAAACAGGTTAGTAATAGTTTACTTACAGTAGACTTTGACCACTGGTTAATATCAAATACAAGATACTTGGAAACCAGTTTCTGCGATTACTATTCAATTTTTTTTCAAGTTCCTAATATTCAGATTGAGAATTTCATTATAATGATGGAGAGCATGTGGAAGAATATTGAGGAACTTATTGTATGCTGTGTTTCAAAACATAGTGATGTTTTACTTTATAATTGTGATTAGTGTTTACAATGCTGTTTTCGTACACTTAATAAAGCAGAAATCTAATAGTTTTATTAACAGTAAATAGCTTTTTTTTTAAATTTAGTAAATCAGTGATATATTAAAAATATACCATTTAGTTAATAAAATATATTATAAAACAATAGAATTGTATAAAGGATAAAGTGCTACTCACTTCCTGTAACAGTTAAAAAATGCATTTTAAAATACATTTTAAGGCTATTTTAGATACATAGTATCAAAGTGACTGCCTTAGTGTCAGGCAACACTGTTCCAGAGAGCTTAAAATTTATGTAATTTTTTAGATTGTTATAGTTAGTTAGACATTTTATTTTTTGAAGAAAAGAAGTCGATAAACTGCTTGTTTACAATGATCTTTGCAAAGATAACTATTGGATGAAAAATGAACTTATCGTGGACTGTAGTGAAATTATACCTTTCTTTTTATGTATTTTTGGTAGCACCTTATGTGCAATTTTTTTATAAAATCGGTTTTAGACTGCCCAATAAAAGTGTATTATGTATACTTTTATTGGGCATCAGAATAAAAGTGTATTATGTATACTTTTATTGGGCAGTCTATAATAATTTTTATAAAAAGATATTTACCATTATACATGTATCTATATATACATGCACTAGATGAATGCCTGGCGGTGCCCGAGTAATTGGAAAGTCTTTTTGCACAGAAAATTAATTTTTATTTAATATAGACAACATTTACCATTCTAACTTTTAAACTTCATATCATGAAAAAAGTGTTTTTGTGCAGTTCACATAAATTACGGGAAAAATAAACAATGAGTATATAGAAGTGCGTATATAAAAAAATTACTGTTGCAGCAGAAGCTCGTTGTATTCAATGTTTTGATGGACGATACCTGTATCTCTTGATACTGGTGCAAACAAGAATTCGATATCGGACTTTCTTTCTCTAACCAAACGAAGAGGGAATGTAGAGGCAATTCCTACTCCAGATAATACAATTATCCTTGTGAAAAGCGTTTAGCTTTTACTGATTTACCGAAACCGGAAATGTGAGTGTAACGGCAAATTTGAAATTGAAACGACACATTTGAAAATTGCAAATTAAAAAATAGGTAATGGTAAGAAAAATTAGCTTTTAAAACAATTCAAAAACAACAAAATAAACAGGCAATTTAAACTTGTCTCCCTTGACTAAAACTTTTCTATCTCATGATGTTGAATGGGCTCAGTGGTATAACTTCATTATTTTGCATTGCATGCTGCGCCTGCATGGCTTACTATACCTGTCCCAATGGTGTAGTGAGAATTATTGCTAAGCATTATATTGTATGCTTGCCGTACCATGTTATCGCAGTGTCGGACCAAACACAGACTTGCAGTCAAGGTAATGCATCCTCCTTGGCCAGGTCAAGGCCAAGAAATGTATACAAATTAGTGTTCGGTTTTGGGTGTCTCTGCTCTTCCCTTCTTGATTTAGTAGAGCAGTTCTTGAGCTTCATTCATCGCCTGCTGTTCAGTTTCTTTCTTGTATGCCTATGGCTTCCTCCTGTAGAATGCTAGTCTAAGGGTATCAGCTAAGGAAAAGACGTTAGGAGTTTGAGAAAAGCAAAACAAACTAAGATAGGAGAATTGCAGTACATGGTTTTGTTTAGTGTTGTTCTACAACAGAAGTTTGTTCTATGAATAAAGTTGGTTAGTTCTATGGATGTAGTTGGCGCCCATTGTTTGATTTCGTGTTATTCATCGCTTTTGTACTATTGACGCAATACTCCAGCTTCTCACAAATGTATGACCCACTATTATCTACCCTCCTGCTCTATGTCATGTCATGCTTTATGTATCCGTAAATCTTACTCTTCGTTGTTGAAAGGCATGTCTTATCTAGTTGTGTGTTACAGAGTTATCATTTGCGTGTTCAACTTAGTAAACATTTGTCATACCGTTTTTGATAAACTGGACGGTTGCCAAAATATGGATGGATGGCACCCTTTGTTGTTTTTGATAGGATTAACTCATCCAGGCAGTAAAAACATATGATATTTTATCTCGAGAGACTTTGGCTGGTATCCAAAAGTTCACATGTCCTCAAAAGTTTATCACTATCGATGTATTACTAAAAAAACTATCTTTTGAAAACCTTCAGAGTAATCAATTCCGTGTCACAAACAATCGGCTGCCAACATGGCCGCGTTTTCTGTCTCTAGATAGCAAGGCTGTTCACATACAAACCTTGTACACAGAAAATCTGTTCTACTCGAATGTATTCTAGTTTAAAGTTGAAACACTCATCTGTTTTGAGAATGGTATCATCTCTCAATGAAAGTACCAAATTGACTCATTTGGTTAAGGATATCTCCACATTACTACCCTATATATAGTAAATATATAGTAAATATATGGTATTATGTAATATAGGATTATATTATTATTAATGAATAATATATATTTTACAATTAATAGACAATTTTCCAAAGTTACTCAACGATTTATCATCACTATTAGCCTTTAGGCCTACAATGAAATTTTTTTGGACCAGTTTGAATCATAAGCATCCGTCCTCTATTTTGCGACCACCGTGAGAGCATTAAAACTTCAGGAAATTATCCTGGTAAAAAGATACTTGTAACAACGTAGCACATAATAAGCAATTTGCGTATGTCATCTGCAAATAAAAACGTATTATTTGAAAGCAGGTCTGTTATGAATGGGGTTGTGTTAAAACCAGCTCTTGTTGCTTCCAACTGCAGTAAATAATAATAATGTTTTAGGCAGTTAAAACCACCAACACTGACCTAGATTATATGAGAGGGTTGGGTGATATCTACATGTATGTTAGTGATCATCACCAAATGCCTAAGAGGCATTTAATAGATATATAGGGTAATACTGTAGCATCATCCATGGACAGTGATGGAAGGCATACAACAAGTATGTCATCCTAGGTCTTGCTTGATCTAGAGGCAGTAAAAAGTAATGCAAGGTCAAAAGAGGTCAACAGTTGTGATTGGAATTATCTAGAACGTTCATTAAACTTTGGAAAGACTTGCTCTACATGTCGATATACGGTATGCATCTGTCAGCCTCATCGATTATAATAGTATAGCCCTAGTATTATTGTGAGATGTCAGTGAGAGATGCCTGGTAGAGTGTCAGATAATGTTGTCTTTATAGTAAGGATGGTTCTCCCACAATTCCCAAGCTTTATATATAATTATAAGTGTAGTTATGGAATATATCAGGTGGAAATATATTTGCTGTGAATCTTTTCTGATGTACCATATTCGTGTTCTTATGAAGCCAAATTGCTGACCATGAAATAAACTTTCAGTTGTGAAGTAATTTGGAGCAAGTTTAAAGATTGTCTAAAGGCTGCTAGTAAATGTTCAATAGAAATATTTACTATAATAAGAGTTGTATCAGTCCGAAGCCACAGCTAGCGGTTGGAGGAAAAAGACCACATCATAGAGGATTCGAACTCACAACATTCAGGTTTCCCAGCTGGTACGCTAGCACCTGCGCCTATCATTCACCTTCCGAACTATTGTGTGTATAGTTGTTCTCCCTGGTTTATTGGCTCACCTGACAATCTCTCAGTGCACACCAAATTGCCAGGTTACTAGTAGTGGTATATAGTAGTGATCAACGAATATACACATATGATGTGTTGTTAATTGAAATAGGAATAGACAGTCCTGAGTCTGAGAAATCTACTTGTTTATTCTATTGATAAGCATTCCTCTTTCTCCATCCAGGTTCCTTCAACCCGTGCACAAGTGTGACATGGCCCTCACTGATCTCCTTCAGGAGATCCAACCTGACCCATGGCCGGTGGCACAGGGGAAGCGACCCCTTCGGTCTAATGGCGCTGCTCTTTCTATAGCTGTCGGACTTCTCGAGGTTGGTGAACTTTTTGAAATACCTCACCTGTTTACTATACCTTGGATGTTACCTATCTTCTGATTATATGTATTGACACATGGTAACCTGCTGCATATCTATAAGCCCTTGCGTAATTAATTAATGGCAATTGCAGGCCTATTAATAAAACATATTAATGATCCTATAATATTATATAATAGTATATATTTGTATAACATGTTACATATATATAATTATTTATATACATTTATGTGTATATACACTGTTTGCATGTATATATAAATAATTATACATAAATAATATATATTATGTATATATAGTGTATATAGATACACAATATATAATTGTGTAGCTTATATATACGCAATATAATTATATATTGGCTATAAACAATATGTTTAAAACTCTGGAGATCTGTCTCGTAGGTCTATCTCTCAATCTTTGTGTTGGATTATTTTTCAAATGCTCTGCTTTTAAGGACAAGGCATACAAATTCTTGGTCTATTGTTATGTGTTTCTGTACAATTTGCTGATAGCTAAATTTAACTTGTACATTTCTTGAAATGGTTGAAATTTTGTACTAAATGGAAATTATGTCGAACGTTGTCTTAGTATTCTGATGAGGAAATATTAAACGTACCATCAGATTAGCAAATGTGTGGTGAATTATTTCCTTGTTATTGCAACATTATCATTACATCAGTATAAATATTCAGATTTCAAATGTTTCTCAATGATGATTGTCAGAGAAGTTTGAGTATCATTCTGAATAACTCAACACATCCTATTTATAGCTGAATAAATTAGCTCGTTAGAAAGAAAGTTTCCTTCACACCTTCGAACATGATGTGAATTGGTGCTGGGAGTTTTGACACAAGAACAAATAATTTAAACTACAGCCATTAGTCCCATCGGGCTGTTATCTGTTTTTCTGACGATATTAAAAGGTGTTAAAATGGATAGAATGCTATATCTGTAACTCCAAGACGGGGCTAAGGGGTGTGAGCTGTTGTTTGCAGGGGTGCTGCAAGAATCAATCGTGAAGACAAAGGAAGTGAAAAAAATCACACAAAAATCTGAGTTAAGATTTTTTCTATAACTAGTCACCTATCAGCAAGTCTTTTATATGTTGCTGCTGTGTGAAAGGCATAATAACTTGCACTGCACTGTATTCATCCTATTTCTCACCAGTTCATAGTCAAGATGTCGAATATATAAACTGACTGTCATGTACATGTATTAATACATAGTTTCCTTTTTATGCACTAGTCACTGTGTATAGTTGGTGTAAATTATCATTAGTCACTGTGGATAGTTGGTGTAAATTACCATTAGTCACTGTGTATAGTTGGTGTAACTCTTACCATTTATAGTTTGTGTAGTGAAGTGTTTTTGAACACATGGAACCTGTTGGTTTTTGCGAGAGAAATATCTTTAATTGTGTGATAATTTATTCCCTAGAAAGACTCGCGTCTCAAAGTAGCTGTACTATTGGCTTCTATAATTATAGCTATGCATATTCTGTGTTAGTTTCCATTGTCAGATATGCCGGTAGGACATTCTATGCGCTAATTGTTTTCCACTGAGTTGGGTGTGTCAGGCATTAATAACCCTTGCTATATTTCAAGGTTGCTTACATTCCTGACAGGATTTCCTGTCATTACAGGCATACTATTGCGACATGTGCAGACCAAGAGAGACAAATCTAAATTTTGTTTTGGCATAAACTCGCGGATGGAAAAATTATAAAATTTTAATGTCCAACAACCTTCAAGCTTACATTTTAAATGATTTTTTGTGTGTTTTACAGTTGTGAATTTTTTATGCTGTTGCCAAGAGACTCCTCAGTTATATTATATCTTCAATATAGTAAAAGATTTATGAGAATATTTAACCCAAAACATCACAACATGGGTTGTTGCTATATACCTAAAACATATCACAACAGGGGTTATTGCTATATACCTAAAACATATCACAACATGGGTTATTGCTATATACCTAAAACATATCACAACAGGGGTTATTGCTATATACCTAAAACATATCACAACATGGGTTGTTGCTATATACCTAAAACATCACAACAGGGGCTGTTGCTATATACCTAAAACATATCACAACAGGGGCTGTTGCTATATACCTAAAACATATCACAACAGGGGTTATTGCTATATACCTAAAACATATCATAACATGAGTTGTTGCTATATACCTAAAACATATCACAACATAGGTTATTGCTATATACCTAAAACATATCACAACTTGGGTTATTGCTATATACCTGAAACATATCATAACAGGGGTTATTGCTATATACCTAAAACATATCACAACATGGGTTGTTGCTATATACCTGAAACATATCACAACATGGGCTGTTGCTATATACCTAAAACATATCACAACATGGGTTATTGTTATATACCCAAAACATATCACAACATGGGTTATTGCTCTATACATGCATGTATTCTGGATTGACTGTCTCAAAGTTTGGCGTGTTCAAGCCCAGGTATGACCTGTCTATTGAAAGGCCATTCATTTGACGAGTGCAGTATTGATTTTAAATTATTTGCTGGCCACAAAATTGACAAAAATATCTCTTCTTTGCTGATACAAGTAACTATATAAAGTAAAGGACACGAGAGAAATGTGAGATGGCACATCCAATAGCATCAACGTTTGTTGGTTACAGTGTAGCTATCCAAACACGGGAGGGCGGATCATGATGTTTGTTGCTGGGCCTGGCAGTCACGGTCCCGGACAAGTTGTCGACGATGAGCTTAAAAACCCAATCAGATCGCATCACACTATTGAGAAGGACAATGCTCGATGGATGCGTAAAGCGATGAAACACTATGAGGCGTTAGCCAATAGATCAGCTCAGAATGGTCATGTGATCGATTTATATTCATGCTCATTGGACCAGACTGGACTGCACGAAATGAAGTTCTGTTGTAACTACACTGGGTAAGAGTTGTGCCCACATATCAGTACTTGCAGTGGTTTGGCTTATTAACTTGTTCACATAGGAAAGCCTTTGTATAACGGCTCACGTATATCGTTCATTGGGCCATACAGCCTTTATAACGACTTGCCTTAGTAACTATACAAAACATTGATCATAGATCACAGAGTTAATGAAACCACCCGAAATTTTGCCACATTTGTTGTAGGATATTGGGTTATTTTACCAAAATAAGAATCAGCTAGTTTACTTTTTACTCAGAATTCACAGCATGATATCACGGTTTCCAATTTGTTTTATTTCCAGTTTAGGGTGGATGAAAAGAAAAAAAGTACACTGCGGCCTAAACGTATTTTTATTAGTGCAGTTCTTTAACACCGGACCTCCGATATTTCGGATAACCATTCTTTTATATTAGAGGATGGTGGTCTGCGTTTTGGTCAAACTGAAAATGGAAGCACTGTTCTTTTTGCATCCGGTTTCACTAAACTAAAAAAAATATTAAACATGTCTTCTGTTTGTCAAATGAGTTGATTTTGGTGCAGAGTTTTCTGCTGACTCCAATAGACTTTAGATTAAGGTTCTATGGGGAAAATTATAGCTTTTACAGCAAAAATATCGAGTTTCCATCAGCAACGATTATTTGGCATAAATTAATTCTGTCAGAACAAGCAAAGAATTTCGTAGTGAAACAGTTAAACTGAATATCATAAACCATTTTATATAACAACTCAACCGCTGACCATGCCGCAAACAAACCAAAGTGTTTAAAGTGTCTATATTTTGACTGAAGCATTGAAAGTTTGCAAGGAGTGACCACGTAGATCTACACTGAATAATAACATAGACAACAATGATAGGGAGCATTACGTTTGCTAATAATAAAGTATTCAATCAAACATGCACGAAAGATTTGCCATTTCGAATGTGTAATTTTGCTCCAGAATTTCCTGCTCCATTCTTACATATTTCAAAATCTAACGAATAAGGAACTGGCATAAATGAATAGTAAGAAATTGCTGAGACAGCCACATTAACTAGCACTATTCTGCCCAATCAAATGGAGGCTTGTGTTCCGCTTGATAAAAGCAAGACACTATTCTGCCCAATCAAATGGAGGCTTGTGTTCCACTTAATAAAAGCAAGACACTATTCTGCCCAATCAAATGGAGGCTTGTGTTCCACTTGATAAAAGCAAGACTGAAGCTTTTTTCTTCAGCCGTTTCTTCCAATAAAAGTTCTTTTTAGCAGAATCTTTGGTTTGCTTCCTGTATGATCATGTTTTAAGGAGCAGATGTTTCTAAACGACATTACTTGCGAATTATTGTACAAAAATATAAAATGGTGCCTGATAACTTTTAGGATGTGTGTTAGTCGTATTCTCTCATGAGCTTAAAAGCTTTGCTATGACCGTTCTTTTCTATACTTTACACAGTGATGACATTATGCATCAAACAACCTGGATAATTGTAATGGTGATATATAACTTCCATATAAGTAGTAGTTAGAAGTTGTTAGAAAACCGAAAAAAATAGTGTAATTTTGGTAAAGATTTTAAAGAGAGGACAACTCCTAAGCTAAGAACAACATGTTACAGTATTGTATACATGTATAACATTGATAAAAATTGTCAGTTAGGAGCCTGTCAGGATCCATAATTAATCTCTTGTTACTAAGTTTATGCATCGCCTAGTGATTTACATCTAGACATAGTTTATTCATACTAGATGTCTACCTGTGGTTTATGTTAATATTGCATCTGTAAATTTCCTGCTTTTCATAAGATATATTGCGCAAACTGAATGTCTGTTTCAACCTGAAATAGGAATGACCTTTGATTTACCCCACAGAATCATACAGGAAATAGCGGTAAACCTGCTGGTATGTGTGTAAATTCACTGCTGCGTAGGCTGGACAATTGCTTTCCAGTCTCTTTGCATTAGTTTCACACGTGATGTAGGCTCAAGTCACACCAAGACTCTCATGATTGTGTATCTGGACACTTGTTTTTACTTGTCGTTTCTTGTCAGGTGGTAGGCTCAAGTCTATTAACTCACATATTGTAGTGTCTGGACACTTGCATACCAGGTCATTGCTTGACGGGATGTAGCGTCAAGTCACTATAAAGCACTCATGATAGTGTCTGGACACCTGTCTTACCATGTCATATCTAGTCGAAATGTAGTGCCAAGTCATTCTAAAGCACTCATGATGGTGTCCGGACACCTGTCTTACCATGTTATTTCTAGTCGCAATGTAGTGCCAAGTCATTCTAAAGCACTCATGATAGTGTCTGGACACCTGTCTAAGCATGTCATGCCACTAACTACAGTGTTTAGTACGTTTATAGCTGGTTATCACTAGCTTTTTATCCTCAGGCAAGAAAATTGTTGTATATTTTTACCTGTGTCACTAATACGCTTAACCAGATTTTATTTCATGTGACTGTCAGTGGCAAATATTGTTTTCCTTTTTCATAAACAAAGATTTTGGTTGTAACTAATATAAATGGATATCTTCTAATGGAAGGCAAGCAAGGGACGGTGAAGACATGGTATCCGTATTCCACTTTATTTTGCATTATTTAACATTTTTATTAGACTTCCAAAACTCATGTTATTCATCTATTCTTCTAGAGGTCACATGGTGCTAGGGGACTCCTTCAATACGTCTCTCTTCAAGCAAACTTTTCAGAGAGTTTTTGCTAAAGATAGCCAGAATGAATTCAAGATGGCATTTAATGGCAATATTGAAGTGAAGGTAAGTCACCCTCTATCTTGTTAGTCAAGGTAAGCCACTATTTATCTTGTTAGTGTCACCTACGCAGCGGCAAACTTGTTTTGCATGTATTCCTTTAGTTATATTCCGTTCTGGATAATGAATCATTTACACACATTTTTGGCTGGCAAACTGACCACAATTTCCTGAGCATTTTTTTGAGTGTCATTAAAAGGTTGCCACTATGTAGATGTTTGTGTGTTCGTATGCTCCAAGCAAATCGACTGACAGATACTGATCCTATTATAGTAAATATATATTTTTGTTTCATTTCATTTTATTATGCGTAAGTCACTACAAGCTTTCTTATTGTACTTTTCAGATGATCTGCTTGAAGACATTGATAGTCATATATAAGTCAGCAGCATGACTTATCTATATATAATACATAAGTCTTGCTGACTTACATGCAAGTCATGCCATTTCGCTTCTCTAAATTGTGTGAAGGTATTCGTTGTGAAAAAGCGAGTCTATTTCAACGAATTTAGTTCGGGGGGGATACATCGCAAATTTAAAAAAGATCTATATACTCTGTGCAACTCCGAATCATTAAAATTAGGGTGTGAGTTCGTTGGCAGTGGGCAACTACGAATCTATTCGAAGCATGAATATAAAGTCTATAATAATGCTGACTCTGTTGAAAGCCTTATTATGATTCAAAAAGGTTATATTTATGTTCTTCGTGAAATTAGCTAAAGTTGTCAATGTAGAAATGTTGGTAAAACGCCTGTCACTTGTGACTTGTCACCAGTAAAAGCATGTCTTTTGTTATCTTATGCATGAATAGTTCGCATGTCATTTAAAAATTTTGTTAATCATATTGTTTTCATCGGAAAGCCTGTCCGTATACAAGGCTAAAGTAACTTGTCATGGCTCACATGACATATTTTTAGTAGTTTCTATACAATGGCATTTGTGTGAATATTGTCAGCATAAGTGAAGAGAGGCACTAGCATTAACAGAGTCCATGCTAGTGTTGGGCCGGTATATAATTTAGTGCCGGATAGGATATCCTTGCACTTTTTTGTCGGTTTTTCCGGTGTCTGTATCCTCGGTATTTACCATCTTCGGTATCCTTTGCCAACTAAGAAAGTTCGGTATTGTCGGTATTGTAGTTCAGTAAATGGTTTTTAGTGTGTGTTTAACTTCAGCTTACCTACTGCCCATTTTTATATAACACAGGGGGGGATAAATCAAATATAAAACGTATAAATATCAAACGTATCAAATATCAAACGGGAGTTTTATCAAATATAAAACGTAATATACGTTTTATATTTGATAAAATATAAAATGTGTTTTACATTTTATCAATGTAAGGCGTAATATAGTACTAGATACCTATAGGTAAGCGTGGTAATGTTCTTTGAAGAAAGAGTTATAATATAATTCGCATGTGTTGTGTTTTCAGAATGTCTGAAAAAAACAGTTGTGATTGCCAATGTGTGCTGAGCGACTCTTTTTGATTAGCGTGTTCCTCAAAGATGTGTTTTTGCTATTAACCATAACATCAATTGACCGCGATTTTTCTTTTTCATTTTTCTCATTTCTTTCTCATTCAGTTACATAGCGATTGTGGGTGAGACATCAAATGAGCTCTTTCATAAGCAGCTCATTGTGCGGAAGATTCTCCTGCGCACACATCGCTGGTAATGCTGTGGTCAAATACAAAAATCTTTCCTGATAACCATTTGCTGATAGGCTTTCACGGATAAATACCGATCATATCAAACTGGCCACGGATAACTAGCTGTCACCGAAAATGATTGGTTTTCCGGATACCGATAATCACTCGGTGTCGGTAAAAGCGGATAACTCCTTACCGGCCCAAAACTAGTCCATGCATAGGGTATTGTTATGGTACAGAGATTAGCATGGTTATTCAATGCACCTCACTTGCAGAACCCTGCGTTGGTCTACCAGCCATTCTTAGGCACTGCCATTCATTTTCATTTGTTGACTCACGCCGATGGATGCACGATTGCGCAATAGTATTTGCAATATAATTCCGTGAGGCGATACAGTTCCCTGTATGTTCTATGGTATTACACAGCCTTGATTCAGGCTTATTTCTGCATCCTGTAAGCAAGTTTTCCTGCTTCGAACTTCCAAGTAGTTGGGTTCAAATTCTACCCATGTCTGAAATATTCATAATTTACCTTAGACTTACAATATATAGTTGCGCTAGCGTATCAATTACCTCCATGATTGTGTTTCTGATTCGTAAAGATATTAAGTACAACTACAAAGTGTGGCCTTCAAAGTAAATCCATTGTCGTATATACTTTGGATCTTAAAAACCTTTGTATGTTGAAGTAAATACATTTATGAAAAAAATCAACTACACTGTATAAATATTTCATAAGGTTAAAATTTTTAGACCTGAATTATATGTAAAAACTATATTAATAAATTAATAATAAATTGTTTACTGTTCGCTTACCTTAAATCCTCATGAACAGGAATGTAGGTAAGGTGAATGTGACGGTTTGAGAAATGTTGGGCGTCATATGGTAAAATTATTTGTATGTCAAGACAAATGTTAGCTCCAATTTGACGACGCTTGCTGTAGAATTTGTAAGTAGAGGTGATTGTAAGTCGAGGTTTGGCTGTACACTATATTTTATACTAGCTGAATGCCTGGCGTTGCCCGGGTAGTAAAAGTTTTTGCTCAAAAAATTTATTTTTATTTAACATATAATAACAGTTACCATTCTAACTTTCAGACTTCATATCCTGGGAAAAGTGTTTTGTGCAGTTTAAATAAATTAAGAGAAAAAGTAAAACAACTGTAAAGGCTTTCAAACTTTGTCAAACAACCGTAACTTTCAAACTTCATAACATGAGGAAAATTTTTTGTGCAGATCAAATAAATTAGGAAACAAAATAAAACAACTATAAAAGTGTTTAATGTAAATGTGAAATAATTAGCAAGTAATAGCTAAATTAAGTCGGTTTTGCTATGATTACAATAAAAGATGATTCGGTAATGATACAATTAATACGAACTGAGAGAACAAAATAAAAATCCTGAATATGTAGAATTAATAATAACAATTCTTGCATAGAAGCGTGCGTGCGTGTGTGCGTGTATTAAAAGGGTACTGTTCCAGCAGAAGCTATCCATCAAAACTTTGAATACGACGATACTGGTACCTCTTGATACTGGTTCAAATGTAAAAATGAGATATCAGACTGTCTTTGTCTGGTGCTTTGCCTGACCAAACGAAGAGAGAATGAAGAGACAATTTCTACTCGAGATAACATAATTGTTTGTGTAAAAATATTAGCCTTTACTGAATTAGCAATCGGACTGTATGAAAAACCGGAAATAGAGGTGTAGCGGCACGTTTAAAAATTACCAATTAAAAATAGGTAATGGTAGCAAAAACTAGTTTTTAAACAATTTAAAAAAATAACAAATGAAAAAAGTGATGTTAGTTAATAATCAAAATTGCACATTTAGCGTGTGCAAAAGGTATACGGTATATGGTATAAACGATAGAAATATAAGGACTGTATAGCTCAGTGGATAAATGCGTGGTTTGGAACTCGCGGTTGCAATCCTGCGGTTGAGTTCATATCTCGCAAGCAGCGCGCTGTTCATTCCAATGTTTTAACAGCCATAGCCGGACAGACATTGAGCTTTATATATACAGATTAATCATTAATAATTACGGCAGCCAGACGGCATCCTGTACTCTTATTATTCACTGTTGCTTGTCATTAATCATTACCTTGGCTTGGTGACGCTCGGACTGATCTTAAAAAGGGTTCAGCAAATAGCACAGGCTATTAAAATACGCTTGGCTATGATTCCTTTTTGTCGTAACAAGGGAGTGTTTAGGGTGTTTGTGATAAGTTACGTAATAATTTTCAACCCATATGAGGTTATCCACTCTGGATTTGATTTGCTCCATATAGGCGTAAACAGTACTGTATTTTGAAAAACTGAGCTATAGTAAGAAAATTTGAATAACTTTGTGACAAACATTCTGTTTTAGACAATGATGTTTTTTCCTTTTTTCATATCGACTCATTGTCAATATCGGTTTCTGTTTCTATTAAATTGTGTTTTTTTGCGCAGACATCTCGGGAGTTGAAGACATCCGGATGCATCGGTCCGTGTATGTCTATGAATAACAAGTCTGGAGGGGTTTCTGAAATAGAAATAGGAGTGTCAGGTACGACGCAGTGGAAGACGTGCGGACTCTACCCCAGTACTACATTTGCCATATACTTTGAGGTAGGCATTTGTTTGCATGAAATATTTTGTTAAATGTGAATATTTTGAGTTATCTGCTGCTGTGCAGAGTTGAAATCGAAGCGCTTGACTGGCTGAGCCAATGGCCATAAATGCATATAAAGTTCACATCTGTTTAGGTGGGATGTTATGTTAAGAATTATCTCCCCTATTTAAGTTTCTCCTACGACTAACTTTGGAGCCAACTACTTCAATATCGGTTATTTTATACAAGGGGAAAGTTCTATGGTTTGGCAGCTAAACCAATCAAATGCAATAACTTATTGTGAAAAAATTTTAATAATACTTTCTAACCAACTCGGGTTCAATAGCGGTATAGTTAATTTTTCTACTGGTTTCTTAAATAGTGATCAAGCCTGATATCTGTACCCCAAAGTTGTCTAAACAGCTCTAAAATGTCATATAGTTAATTTTTTTGTTACTCCTGTTTTGGGGCTTTTTGTTGCTCCTGGTTTACAATTTGCATGTAAGTATTCAATTATTCAATGTAGTTTTCTCAATGTATTTTAAAAATACTTGTCCTCTTTCTGAGTCCATTTTTGCCATTTTCCAGCAAACATTTTTACCCTAAATTTTCGTGATGTGACATATTTTGACGAATAACTGAAATTATTCAGAGATTAAAATGGATTAAGGGATTAAGTCTTATGCACTTTAATTTATTCTCAGCTCTTATCGTGTTTGGAATGCTTAAAAATACTTACAACTTTTAATAAAAAAACAACTACATATCTCAGAAGTTAACATCCATGTTTGAAATTTCCCTAGATACTTAGTTTGTTGTCATTTCATATTGTTTGACGGTTTTAACATTATTTTAGGAATATTGATAGAAAAGGCATTTTGGTTGGCTAATTTCCTGTTTTGTAGCGTTACAGCGATGTTTGAAATGTTGATAGCATGCTCCTGTGTGACATCATAGCAGTGTGTCTAGTCCTGCGTTTCTAGCGCTGACTACTTCTCTATTCATCTCGTAGCTATTTGGAATCACTCTCTCTCGCAATAATCATTAACATTCCGTGTGGCGGGTTGCAGTGATATGGGTTGCTAGGCATTATACAATCACAAATTCTTGTTTTTAACACATGTTAATGCTTGGCAAACAATCTCTATTGGTTCCTTTTTGTTTAGGTAGCAATATATAAACTTTATTTTTAATATTTCATATGGATGAAATATCTAATGGCTCCAACATTCTATTTCAGGTTTAAAATTGGCAAACTGGAGTATATCTTTTATGTTGTACGGTTTGTTTTTCCAAATCTGACTCGGCGTGAGTCGGTTTATATTTTTGTAATCTTTTGTTTGTAGCAACTTGTACCATCCAATTCATTCAATCGAGTGCAAAACATGCATCAGAGTATACTATTAGATATACATTCTAACATGTTAGTTTGGCAGCATATTTAATAATGCTCTGCGGTAACCGTGGTTTCTTATATGCTATTTATAATATTCCAAGAGCGCCACATTCCAGTTGTATTAGCTCTTCTATTGTTACGTCACAGTTGCGTAGTCTCATAGGAATTTCTCAAAACAATTTCATGCTCCATTTTTGTGGTTATTATTAATATTGTTTACCGTTTTTGTTCTTTGCGTTTGATTATGTCCGTATTTTCCAGGTAGTCAACCAGCACAATGCTCCGATTCCTCAAGGGGGACGAGGCATCGTACAGTATATTACCACATACCAACACTCGGCCGGTCAGAAGCGGGTTCGTGTCACCACTGTCGCTCGAAAGTATGTTTACATCACTCATTCAAGAATTTCATTTCTGCTTGCTTTATCAGCACTTTCACATAATCGATTATGTTATAGCTGGCTGTAGAATAGTTCAGTTATGTTGGTATTTGTAATTTGTGGAATCAAATATAAATTTGGAGTATTGCTTAAAAATAGGCTTGTTCAGCGTATGAAAAAGATTTCCTAATGTTTGAAAAGATATCGCTACCAAGTTATGCGCAGAGCAGAAATGGATATGCTGGTACATGGCATAGATCCGTGTGTTGCCCAGCATCCTGGATATGAAAAAATGTTTGCACTTACGTTATCCTTTTGGCGGCATTTTAGTCCAGTTTTAAACAAGAAAATACAAGCTTTAATTTCGACAATTATCTTTAATGTTTAAACTTAATCCAGTTAAATGTTGTTATTCTCAAATATAGATATTTTCTGTTCTTTCTTTTATGTGAAAAGAAAACATGTTTACTTATACATGTAGAGACTGAGATAGAAATAGAAAACATAGAAGGCAGAGAACACTTTAGTTGCTGGTAGAAAAAGCACCAATTCGTATGGGTCATGATCGCAATTTTTTTGTCTGCATGACTTCTATAAGAGTCATAGCAGGAGGTATTATTTACTTTGGTTACATGGAGTGTTTAGGCATGGGCCAGTCTGGCTTGTGCCTGCGTGGTTGCCATTTGAACAACACACTACTAGCTCCCTCCATTGGCTGGTGCTGCCTCCGTTTGCTTGCGCTGCCTTCGTATTTTTGGACACACGGAGGCAGAACAGTGAGCAGTGTTTGTTATGTAAGGAAAAATGAGGGTGGGTGCCTGTACCTTTTGGGGTAATGTCAGCTTTTTTACAGTAAATCGAAGCAAAAGCTGTGCTAGTTAATTGAGGGAGTAAACAAGTTAAGGCATACTAACCTGCAACTCCAATGTTTTTACAAGGGAGATTACTTCTACGCTATTGTCTAGTTTTACATGAGGCTCTGAGCCATATAAGATCTGCTGTGAGTTTGACAAATTAGTGGGTTCATTAGAAACTTGCTCTCTAACACTTGCTATAGCACTTGCTATAGCACTTGCTAGCACTTGTTCTCTAGCACTTGCTATAGCACTTGCTCTCTAGCACTTGCTATAGCACTTGCTCTCTAGCACTTGCTATAGCACTTGCTCTCTAACACTTGCTATAGCACTTGCTAGCACTTGTTCGCTAGCACTTGCTATAGCACTTGCTCTCTAGCACTTGCTGTAGCACTTGCTAGCACTTGTTCTTTAGCACTTGCTGTAGCACTTGCTCTCTAGCACTTGCTAGCACTTGCTCTCTAGCACTTGCTATAGCACTTGTGCTCTAGCACTTGCTCTCTAGCACTTGCTATAGCATTTTTGTGTAACAACAGCTAGCTGTTGTTAGAAATTATTCAGCTCTTTTGCAAGCTGATCAACATTTGTGTCGAAAGTTATTGAAGATGATTTATTGCAGTTGGGTAGACGCTGCCGCTAGCGTCCAGCATGTGGCAGCCGGGTTTGACCAAGAAGCTTCTGCTGTTCTAATGGCCAGGATGGCCACCTCTCGTGCGGAGAGTGATGATGGACCTGATGTTCTGCGGTGGATTGATAGAACCCTTATCAGACTGGTACTGTGTCGTAACCTTTATAATAGGTCGCTGTATGTGACCTAGATATTATGTATGGTTTAGCTAGGACCCTGTTATTTAGGTGGAATGTTGTTGCCTATAATCTTAATACAGCCCTTTCCTATTTGTTTTCATCACCAAACCCCCCTAAGACGGATGAGTGTAATCTCTCACCCCCGTGTTTTAATAAAACGAAAAAGGCTCAAAACATAATGAAAAACAGACATATTCAGCATTTATGAAAACAATATGTTATTGGAAGATCATTCTAAGAAGAGCTCAAAGTTTTCACACAGCAGCAACATATAAAAGCAACTCACTTTATAGTCTTTGACTTTTTCATGTTTCTTCTCTGCTATTATCTGATCGAAACGTGGTTCCTTGTGGGTAAGTAAAATGTGCAGGTCATTTTCGGGATTGATGGCATTACAATATTTGTTTTTCATGTATAGAAGAAATAAAAATCTGGATTCATATATGCCAGGTTTTGTGACAACAAATATACCTTCTTCGTTTTGACGATTGATTCTTGCAGCCCGCGAACAACAGCTCGCACTCTTAATCAAGAGGTCCTGCCTTAATACGATGCTGTTCTATGTTCTAGATCAGATCTTGTCCTTATGTGGTCTAAAGAGGGAGCTTTTGAGTGTGGACTTAAACAAGTGGTCGTGTATTATGTGAATACAGCATTGTTCCTTTACGATCTCCATATGAATAAGACATTGTCCTCTTGTGACTTCCATATAAACCTTCATGTAGATTATAACTGTTTAGCTTTTGAATTTTTAAAACTCGTGAATTCCCTTCAAATTTGTTGACATTTGCACTTTGATTCAAGACCTGAAAACAGCTCTTTGCCTTGCAGTGCCAAAAGTTTGGAGAGTACAATAAAGATGATCCAGGCTCCTTCAGGTTCAGCGAGATGTTTACACTTTACCCTCAGTTCATGTTTCACCTCCGTCGGTCTCAGTTCCTCCAGGTCTTCAACAACAGTCCTGATGAGACATCCTACTATAGGTACCCCTACGACCTCTACCTGTAGTCTTCATTCTGGTTATTTGCTTCAGTTACAAACTTTTAATCATAGGCTTCTAATAGACCTAAAACTCATTGGACATTGAATTTTAGAAAAAATTAGGATAAGCATAAATTCATATGTTGATTGTGCCATTTCATATGTACCCTTCAGGTTTATTCAAGTCTTTGGACAGACAACTCCTCAAATTGATTAAAAGCTTCAAAAATCACTTTCCTAACAGATCTGATTGTGCAGATTTGCCAATGACATTGCCTTATGTACAAATTGCAGTTTAGGTTGTTTAACTCTTACCGATTTCAGATTTAGCTAAATTGAAATACTTTTGTTCAGCCTCAAAGTGTTGCCACTTTCTAACCAAGATATTCCTAAGTACTGCCTGTGCAGCTCAGCAAAATACTCTCAGTGCGGGTCATAAATAAATACTAGATTTTTAGTTTGTATCAAATTCATTTCCTTGAATTCTTTTAGATATTTAGTAATTTTGTTAACACTGTTAGAGGATTTCATTAGCTCATTGCTTTCTGTATGCCAAATTATTATTATTAATGTGACTTATAGCAATTCAGTTGGCTAAATTGCTAGATTGGCTTAGATTCACTGATGTGAAATGACTTGACTAAGGAAGTGTTACTCTGTAATGCTCTTTATTATTATTCTCCAAACATAATGGTCAAAACACACCGTGAAGTCTGCAATAGAACAAGTAGCACTAAGCAAAATGCTCACATGAGCTATAATTGCAAATGAAAACTGCATGTATAAATGAGACATAAATGCAACTGTGACAATTACATAACAGCAATTACAGAGTAAATAATTCAAAGGTAAAGCATCAAATATAATATACAAAATGTAACATACCTTTTGCCTCCTTAGCACTTAGCTTTGAACAACTGGTTAAACTTTAACTTTGCGTAGCATACGTATTGACAATAAAATGATAAAGCATAAATTTCTAAAGAGAATTGCATCTGGTCTGATGCATTGCAAATTTCTAACTGATTGAGCAGCCTGAAAGTATCGCCGGCAGCAAAATGGGACACAGGTGCTGTCGCGCTCCTACTGGCCCCACCAGAAAAGGTCCCACGCCAGAGCACCAATCAAAAACTGGGCTACTCGGAAGAACGGAGGAAGCAAGAGCCCAGCAACGGCTGGTCAAGAAAGCACCAACTGCCCACCTCTATGACCTGACAAGAACTCATTTCTGACCACAATACACTGAACTAATGGCGTGTATGTGAACACATTTTATTGTTCTAAAGTGTGAGTCAGCAATAAACAGCAGGTGGCATATAACGTAAAAACTTAATGAAACTACAGGCAAAAGCTAGAAATACAAGCAAGAGTTACAAAATCACTACACTCCCACCTAAATTTTGCTGACAAAAATTTATAACATATTCAGTTAGTGGGAAACAGATTGCTAAATATAATTGTGATTGCGCGAAGACATGCAAGCTTAAAATATATGGTTATATAAGGCTAGATAAGGGTACATAATACAAGCGTAATAACGTATTAAGGTTTTGTAGACTGCCCTTGTTCTTTTAGGCTAGAGTCCTGATTCTTATATTTTCGTTGAAGAAGCACTAGTTTTTGAATGGGTCTTCTAAGGTAAACTGCTGTAGCGAGAGGTATTCCTTTACAGTCAAGGTGCTTGTTGCCCAGTCTTATAGTAACATTTCTCACTAGACCATCCGTACCTGGGTGTACCTCCTCTACTACTGCTATCTGCCACTGGTTGCGTGGTTTGTCATTTTCTGTAAGTAAGACCAAGTCTCCTTCTGCGAGATTCTCTTTTGCAGTAGTCCACTTTTGTCTCTTGGTGATGCTAGATAGATAATCGGTTTTCCAAATATTCCAGAAGTCATTGGCAAAAGATTGTACTCTGCGCCAACGAGCTCTGCTATAAATATCTTCCTCTGAGAAATCTCCTGGTGGTGGAGCAACTTGTGATGCTTTTTGGGTCAGCAGATGATTAGGGGTAATAACTGTGCTATTTGGGTCTTCAGAACCAGCCGCTGTAATAGGTCTACTGTTAACAGTGGCCATTGCTTCATACAGTGCAGTTCTGAGCATAGTTGTATCCATTCTCCCGGCATATTTGAGGGAAATCTCATTTAGCACTGAACGAATACTTCTTATCTGCCTCTCCCACACCCCTCCTTGATGGCTGGCTGTGGGCGAAGTCATCTTGAATTCTATCTGGTGCTGTTTCATGAAGTCTTTTGTCTTTTTGTCACTCATTATCTCTAGTTGCCTCTCGAGCTCATTTTTGGCACCGACAAAATTAGTACCATTGTCGCAGAATATTAAGCTGACTGGGCCCCGTATAGCCATGAAACAACGGAGTGTGTTTAAGAATGCATCAGTGGAAAGGTCGTCTACCACTTCCACGTGGATGGCTCGAGAGAACAAACAGGTGAACAGTACGCCCCATCGCTTCAGCTCTGAGCGACGTTCTTTAATTTGAAAAGGGCCAAAACAATCTACTCCTACGTTAGTAAAGGGAGGTGTATTTTCTACTCGTTCAGCTGGTAAGTCTCCCATCATCTGTGTCTCTGTGAAGCCCCGAAGGCGTCGACATATAGTACAGTTCTTGATGATCTCTTTCGTAGTCTTTGTACCACCAATTATCCAAAAGCCATTCTGTCTTGTAGCACTTGCAGTGTAAGCTGTGCCAAGATGATGCGCCTTCTCATGAATGTCTCTTATCATCAGCTTTCCTAGATGGCAGTTTCTCGGTATTATGATAGGATGCTTCTCATCTTCTGTGAGTACTGTAGACTTGTTGGTTCTCCCACCGACACGGAGTAGACCTTTTGTGTCTATGTATGGGTTCAGTGGTAACAAATTACTCCTCTTTGGTAGTTGATTTTGTGTATCCTTTAGCGTCAATAAGTCTTGTTTAAAGTGATAGCATTGAGCGATCTTTATTACTACTTCTTGAGCGCTTTTTAAGTCTTCAAGGTCAGGTGACTGCAAATTTTTCCAAGACCTTTTGGCAGCCATCTGTCGTAGGTAGGCAATAGAAGTTACCAGCCTTTTGAGAGAGCTAAATTTGGTGAAGCTATGGTAAATTGTTTCCTGTTGCAGCTTAGTAGCTTTAACACCCTTGAGCTGTTTTACCTCAGGATCTTTGTCATCGATAGGCGTTCTACTCGGCTGTTTCTCGAATTGGTCTTTTAGGTTGTGGCATTTCAGGAACTTGGGCCCGTTGAGCCACATAGAAGTTTTTAACTGGTGGCAGCCTGTGCCACGAGATGCAATGTCAGCAGGATTTTCTCTACTGCTTACGTGATGCCACTGCTGTATGCCCGAGCACATCTTTATCTCACGTATACGATTAGCGACATACACGTGGAACCTCTTCTGCTCGTTAGCCAAGTAAGCTAGGACTATTTCCGAATCTGTCCAAAATTCTTCACTGTCCACTGTAATGTCCAACTCTCTGTGAAGTATCGCACTCAATTGGGTGGCCATGACAGCGCCTTGCAATTCCAGCCTAGGCACGGTTGTGATTCCTTTACTTGGAATTACACGTGATTTGGCCAACAAAAGGCTGGTGTGGATGTCATTGTTTTCATTTATCAAACGTATGTATGAGCAAGCGCCTATGCCATCCATGCTCGCATCACAAAAGTGATGTAGCTCCCTTCTTTTTACTGTTCCAAAGCCAGTAGGCTTAATACATCTGGGGATCTTGATAGTGTCAAGCATATCCAGCTCTTGAACCCATTTTTTCCAAGGTTCCTGAACATCTTTAGCAATGGGTTCGTCCCAATCGGTACCTGATTTATTTACTTTTTGTAGAATTTTCTTCCCTACTAATGTGTAGGGTGCTAAAAAACCCAAGGGATCGTACAGTTGGCTAACCGTTGAGAGTATACCTCGTCTGGTTGATGGCTTCTGCTTGATTCCGCTGTTTGTAAACCTCAGCACGTCTTTGTTGACAGACCACTCAAGACCAAGTGTCCGTTGCGCTGGCAAGTTATCACTATAGAGGTCCACGTCCTGGATTGCTCTCTCTGTGTCTGGTAGTTCTCGTAAAGCTTCCATTTTGTTGGAAACAAATTTGTGGAGTCTCAGATTGCCCTTTTTACAAAGGTTTCTTGCCTCCGTGATGAGTTCTATAGCTTCAGCTGTAGTGGAAACACTTGTTATCCCGTCATCTACGTAAAAGTTTCTTTTTATAAATTCTGACGCTGCTGAAGTCTCTTCTCCATGTTGGTCTGCTAACTTTTGCAGACTATAAGTGGCCACAGCTGGGGATGATGTTGCGCCAAACAAGTGTACCCTCATGCGGTAATCCTTGATATCACCATCCTTTCCAAACCACAGAAATCTCAAAAAATCTCTATCTTCCTTGTTTACATAAAAATTGTGGAACATTTTCTCCACGTCACATGCGATGGCTATGGGTTCTTTTCTGAACCTCAGCAATATTCCCAACATGTTATTTGTCAGATCAGGTCCCTGTAAGAGATGTTCGTTTAGCGATGTGCCACCAAAGGTAGCACTACAATCGAACACTACCCGGAGTTTTTTCTTTTTTGGATGGGTGACGGCAAAGTGAGGTATATACCAAACATGTCCACAATTAGGCGGGTCGTTGATTTGCTCTGCATGGCCTCTTTTCAACAAGTCCTCCATAAAGGAATTGTACTCTTGTTTGAAAGAGTCGTCTTTATTCATCTTTTTCTGAAGTCCAAACAGTCGTTTTTCTGCTTGTATACGGTTATTGGGTAGGAAAGGTTTGAGCCGGAAGGGTAAAGGTGCTTCAAGATAACCTTCTTCGTTTGTGTGAATGCCGTGTTCCATTATATCTAAAAACTTTAGGCCGTCCTGTGAAACCATCAAGTTCTCATCGCTGTCGCTGTATGTCGTTGCTGTAGCATTTGCTCTGGTCATATTTTCTTGATGTTGATAATTCTTTCTCCTGCCTCCAAGTATGGTCCAACCTAACATGGTTTTCTGTGCGAATGGTTCTCCAGCTTTGCCCAAAACCGCTTCTAGCGGTGCAAAGGCTTGAGGGCAATCGGCTCCTATCAGCATACCAATTGGTATGTCCAGTGGTGGAGGAAACTTCTTAGCGTGATCTTTCAAATGAGGATACTTCCCGACATTAATCTTGTTAGGTATGTTCTTGACATTTCCGGTCAGTTTGTCCCAGCCATAGGCCTCAACCATAGCATAGTCTCTTTGCTCGTAACCTTGTATTCTGATGTTTTTGTACTTATGGATGGTTGTGGTGGACTCTCCATTCAGGGTGTCCATTGTCACGGTTTCCACAGTGTGCTCAGCGTTGATAATTTCAGCGGTTTTAGTAGTCATGTAGGAAGAATCAGATTGAGTATCTAAAAGAGCGTACACTAGTGCTCTTTTGTTGGGGTCAGCTGCAGTAGAAACATAGATGGGCACAACCATACTCATTATGCCCTCTTGTACGCCTGTTGCTTTAACGGCTTGCTTTGTGGGGTGATCTTTTGCAGACCTTTGTGCTTCGTTCTCTTCTTTCGCTTCTTCAGTTTTCTTTAGCATTCTGCTCTGATCCGTGGTTTGACTCCTAGCCTTAAATTCACCAGGTTCTTTGTGTAGAATTGTGGGGTGCCTTTTGTTACACTTTTTGCAGGTGGCTCTTTTTCCACATTCTTTAGATCTGTGCCCGTTATGGAGGCAGCCCCAACATAGCTTGTGCTCTTTTATAAAGGCTTCTCTTTTCTCATCAGTCATCCTTGAAAGAACAAAGCATTCGGACGTGGGGTGTGGCTTCGTACAATGAACGCACATGTCTCTTGTAGAACTGGTATTAAAGGTTCGAAGATTTCCATACCCAGGGTTGCCTTTAGGCTTCCTTTTAGTTTCCCTACTTGTGCTACAAAGTTTCATCAGAGGCTCATCAGCCACTTCTGTATGGTCTACCACGAAGTCCACAAACTCTGCGAACCCAGGGTATTTTTGTTCAGCTTTTCTCTTTTCTTTGACTTTTCTAGCCCAGCTTCTGATAAGCCAATCGGGAAGTTTTGCTGCAAGATTCTCATTTTCCTTGCTACCGCTGAGAGACTCTAATTCCGGCACATTTGCCATGGCTGATTTCACGTGTAGTAGAAAGTCAGCGTAACTTCGCAATTCTGTTGAATCTCTGACTCCAATTTTAGGCCAGGCTGCAAGTTTGTCTCTTAGCGCTCGGTCAACATTATGCTTACTGCCGAATCGTCCTTTCAGTTCTTTTCTAGCATCTAAATATGCTTTCTCTGTATTAGTGATGAAGTGGCCACTTATGGCATCTTTGGCTTTACCTGATACGTAAATCTTTAGGTAACGAAGAGGTTCTTTCCCTGTCAAGCCCTCAGACTCAATGAATGAATCAAAATCTATCTCCCAGTCTTGAAAGCTTATAGGGTCGCCATCGTATACTGGTGGAGCTGGTGTTGACCTTCTGGTAGCCTTCATCGTGGTGATCAGACTGTCCGCCAGCTCTTTAACAGGATTCAAGTCTCTGTTTTGAGAAAATTGGCCTGCTGATTGGGTGTCAACTTGAATGATTTCAGCTGATGGAGATGCACGGGTGCTCAGATTATGCTGAATCGTGGGAAGTGCCGTGATTTGTGTGGGTGTTTCCTGGATCACTTTCATTTTTGCCATAAGCCTGTTAAACTTTGTGAGTTGTTCATTATACGCTTCAGCTGTTTGTTGAAGTGCTAATTCCTCATCTGCAAGTTCATGAGCAAGCCTTTGGCGTTGCTCTAGCAATTCTTGGAGTTTCTCTCTCTTTTGTTTTAATTCGGTACGAAATGCCGCGTACATGTTAGTGGTTGTTTCATCAACTGTGTTCTCAGTAACAGTTTCCAGCTCTAAATACTTGTCATTTACAGATTGTAAACATTCATCTATATCACTACAAAATTTCTCAACAGCACTATCTTCTTTTTTCTCCAAATCATCAAAAAGAGATTCTACTAACTCTAATTGCGTCACTATAATATCAGCCACTTCCTTATTGAGAGAAGCTGCTTTGATGCGCTTTGATTCGCGCCTGTGCTTCTCTACTACACTATCACTATCCATGTTGAAAGGCAAAGCTTAAATCAGGTGCAGACTAAATTGCCTAAATTAGCTGACTCAAGTGACTGACAATATACCTATGGCTCGTAAACGGTAAAGGTATTCCGTTTGTTTCGAAATGACAGTCTAATATTTCTTGTGGTTATATCGTGAAAACTAATTAGTGACTCAAGCACTACTATTATTTAATGACAATAACAATGATGCACTTGTCGCGCACCCTACACTTTGAGTTTCTTACGTATCAATTAACAGTGTTTACGCTCAGAATTCTTATACATAGAAACGATTCAGGCAACCCACAAAGAGCGAGCAGCGTACCGCCAAACCAAGCCGCGAGATAAGAGTCTGCAGAAACCAAGGCTGATGCAGCCAAGCACGAAGCGACAACAGGCAAAAAATGCACACTTGCGCGACGATTACGTTCAGCCTGCTCAATTTACAATTTGTTTAAAATTGGTACAAGTACACACAATATACCACAAAAGGGAGGCACTTTGACACAAACTAAAAAACAGCTTTGAATAATGCTCTATCAGATCAATGGAAAGAGTGTCAGAGAATATTCTCTAATACATAAGTGTACTTATCTAAGATTTGGTAAAGCTCTCCTGAGTTGTCTCCTCTATTACCGATATAAATGTTTATTTGCTATTGCGATTGTCTCTTTATTACGAGTGAATCGTCTCTGTATTTCTCCAAGGCAAGACGTTGGATACTTAGGAAAATTCTGTACGCAGTAGGTAGACACGGGGTCTCTGTAGGTAACTGTACGCCGTAGGTAGACACAAGGTCTCTGTGGGTAGACTTTAGGTCTCTGTAGGTAGCTGTAGGCTGTAGGTAGACACGGGGTCTCTGTGGGTAGACTCTAGGTCTCTATAGGTAGCTGTAGGCTGTAGGTAGACACTGGGTCTCTGTAGGATAATTCCTTCAATATTCTTCTCTTAGGCTTGAGACTACTGCCACGTTTAGGCGGAAGACTTCACTATAGCAATTCAGTTGGCTAAATTGCTAGATTGGCTTAGATTCACTGATGTGAAATGACTTGACTAAGGAAGTGTTACTCTGTAATGCTCTTTATTATTATTCTCCAAACATAATGGTCAAAACACACCGTGAAGTCTGCAATAGAACAAGTAGCACTAAGCAAAATGCTCACATGAGCTATAATTGCAAATGAAAACTGCATGTATAAATGAGACATAAATGCAACTGTGACAATTACATAACAGCAATTACAGAGTAAATAATTCAAAGGTAAAGCATCAAATATAATATACAAAATGTAACATACCTTTTGCCTCCTTAGCACTTAGCTTTGAACAACTGGTTAAACTTTAACTTTGCGTAGCATACGTATTGACAATAAAATGATAAAGCATAAATTTCTAAAGAGAATTGCATCTGGTCTGATGCATTGCAAATTTCTAACTGATTGAGCAGCCTGAAAGTATCGCCGGCAGCAAAATGGGACACAGGTGCTGTCGCGCTCCTACTGGCCCCACCAGAAAAGGTCCCACGCCAGAGCACCAATCAAAAACTGGGCTACTCGGAAGAACGGAGGAAGCAAGAGCCCAGCAACGGCTGGTCAAGAAAGCACCAACTGCCCACCTCTATGACCTGACAAGAACTCATTTCTGACCACAATACACTGAACTAATGGCGTGTATGTGAACACATTTTATTGTTCTAAAGTGTGAGTCAGCAATAAACAGCAGGTGGCATATAACGTAAAAACTTAATGAAACTACAGGCAAAAGCTAGAAATACAAGCAAGAGTTACAAAATCACTACATGACTGTTGCAGTGAAAGCTCACATAATAGATATTAAAACATTAAATATTGTTTGAGATATTCATAATAGCATAATAAAAAAATTGTCATTTTCATTGCTTTACATGATTAAATACTTTTTCATGAATGAAGCCAAAGATTACCTTGACTATAGAATTATACTTATGAGGAATACAGTTGCCGTCAGTTGGATTTGTGTTATCTCGTTCAGGTTGACGTTGTGCCGCGAGGACCTGACATCTTGCCTAACTATGATACAGCCTGTGCTCTTTTCTTACTCGTTCAATGGTCCACCAGAGGTGAGGTTCTTGAGCTTTATTTTATTCTGTTGTGTATAAGATGCTTTTTATAAGCATGTACTGTATTTACTATCGTATGCCAGTTGACCTTTCTGAGAGTTGTAAACACCTGCTGTAGTATCAATAGCAAAGAGAGGATAACTCTTATTATGCAATAAGGAGTTACTAGAAGGATTCACCATAATTTTTATATTTTCAGCCGGTTTTACTTGACACAAGCTCCATACTCGCTGATAGAATACTACTTATGGACACCTTTTTCCACATACTCATATACCATGGAGAGGTTAGTGTACATCATATATTGCTAATAAGTAAGTGTACATATTTATGTATCACTGAGAGGTAATTATCGGTCGTTATATGTCATGGAGAGGTAAATTCTTGTGATAAATCTTTTTATAATCAAGAAAATTCAAAATAAAATAACCTCTATCTATTGTTGGTGAAGGAATAAGGTATATTCCTAGCGGAGACAGACAACTTCTAATATATGATGTAGGATCAAACTTTTAGTCTGTAGTTGAAGACAGTTACTTGGGCGCATAGTTAGAATTGTGGTTGGCTCTAATGTAAGAGTTGTCTACCCTAGTAGTTGCTTTGAGTACCAAGTGCAAAACTTAGTAGTTGTTCTTTTCATGAGCTACTCTCCATCCCTTCACCTTGTCATAAGGGCGCTGACGAAAAAAAATATTTTCCTTTATCATTTCATAAAAGCTGACAATTTTTAGTTGGGTCGACACTCGATGCTTGCTGTTTTCTTGTACAGACGATAGCTTTATGGCGTAAGGAGGGATACCAGAAGTTGCCAGAATACGAGAATTTTAAACAGTTGCTGGAAGCGCCTGTGTCTGATGCGCAGGAAATATTGAGTGTGCGATTCCCAATGCCTCGATACATTGATACAGAGCATGAGGGATCTCAGGCTAGATTTCTCCTATCTAAAGTGAATCCGTCTCAAACACACAACACAGCTCTCGGCTATGGTGGCGTAAGTTGCTCAAATGATGCACCTTTGAACATGTATTTTAATGAATAATTTTGAAAACAGCAGTAGATGTATTGAACACCAGCAATTTAAAGTGTAAACAGCTTTTTATACTGCAATAAATTTGGCAAGTAGATCTGAAATAGTAACAGAATGTGGTCCTAGTTTCTATCAAATTAACTTTATAGTCATGATGATTCAAAGATACATTTTGGACATTTAGAGACACTAGAATTTTGTCTATTGTTACCTCTACATCTTTTGCTACAATTATGAAGTGTGCTCTTGTTTGATATGAGTATTTCATGTGCCATGCAGGGCTCATTTGGTGGTTCAGAGGTTTGTACATATACACGATGTCTTGTGGTGTAGGGAGTCTCATTAATGCTAGCTAGAGATAGTTCGTGGTCTTCTTACGTGTTCGATGTGGTCTTGGGTATATTCTCAATATGTGTTCATTGGTGGAAGGCTTTCTCATCTTGTATTTTTGTTGTCTCTTGCCTTGGTCATGAAAAACATTTGATTCCGTGGATTAAACTTTACATATGATTAATTTGCAGGAGGTTGGTACGGCTGTTATCACGGATGATGTAAGTCTTCAAGTCTTTATGGAGCATCTTAAGAAATTGGCTGTTACACCCTCTTCATAACATCTTTCTAATTCACCCTAGTCTCTCACAAAAGGATAAGCAGCAGAGATCAACTTTATAAAAACAGATGTTTTAGCTAATTTATTGTCAATGCAATATTCATTTTGCTAGTTGGATCACAAGCTAAAAGAAACCCTTGTGTTCACCAGCATTACACATGTTGTTTGTTTATATCTGTTGGACATCTCCTGATCTAGATTCTAAGAACACTCATTTTACATCTATTTTTGGTTTATTTAATGTAATCGTCAATAATATAAAATATACAGAAATATAAGTGCCTATTACAAAGGACTAGAGGTAGAAAGCGTACATGTTCAACAAGTGTTCCTGGGGCAATTAACTATTAGCCTGTAGGATAGAAAACCAATTATCTCTTCCAGCTTTACAAATCCAAAAATTCTTATGCTGAGGTGCTCGTGCATTTAATCTGCCACCTCTTCACTTATGTGAAGGTGAAATAGCATGTATTCCAAGTTTGCGGAAGGGAACTATTATTTTTGTGTTAGCAAATATTCATTAAACTAGTCTCAGAACCATAAGAAAATCAGATGCAAGATATTCACCTAATTAAAGTTTTCAGACATCAAAGATGTTTTTTCTACAAAATATTACATTTACATGTTTGTAATTTGCCTAGAACCAATGAAGTTGTGCGTTTTTAAGACGTTTTTGGAGTAAGAATCTCCAGAAGTCCAACTAATACATCTTTTCATGGTATTACTTTTATCGACATCCCACTTTTTTTGAGAGCTGAAAGTTGTCTTCTCAGCTGAATTATTATCAGTAGGTGGGCAGGCTTCGGAGTTGACACTGAGCATCTGAAATGACTTGGAACCTTTTAATATCCCACGATTGTTTTTAGTTCCGCAATCGATATTGATAGTTCGTATTGTCGAAGATGAAATGCTACGAATTAGTTCTAATGATGTCATACAGACCTGGCGACGATTGTTTCTTTGTTGGCGTTTCGTTTTGCATAAACTTGTCATCATTATTGCTCGGAATCGTCTTCCCATTACAGTGAATATTAGAAAGTTTGTACTTGAGTTGATGTATATCAGAAGGCTGCTGAAGATCTGCAACCAAGTAGAACATTCACAATAATGTGCATCAAATTCGCTGATAAATTACAAATGGTCAACATAATGTAGCTGATGCAGAGTGCATATTGGTGGTCTCATTTTATAGAATTCTCTGGCAGGCTGTTGTGCTGCAAGAGATAGTCATGGCATGCAATAAAGAGCAGAGAATTAGTATATGCACAATAATTGTAAAATACGGGATGATGAATGATTGGTGCAGGTGCTAGCATGTGCTAGCATGCCGGATGGCAAAGCTGAGTGTCGGAGGCTCATATCCCGAAGAGTGTAATCTTATTACCCAACATCCAACAGTGGCTACAGAAGGACTGATGGACAGGGCTCTCTTTATTATTATGGTAAAAATTTCAGCCTTTATGCAATGGCCTGGAGCAAAACATTCGTCAATTTTCTTTTCTAGTGTCGATTATGAAGAAATGTGCACTAACCATTTTGTTAGTTGTTCTTCAATTGGTTAAACATTCAAATGAACTTCAGCGATATGATAGGCTGACGCTGATGACCTTTCATAAATGAGATTACCCCATTATTAAGGAGATAATATTTCCTTGCTTGTTGTTTATCATAGCGATACATTTCAAGTTCTCTAATGATAATAGAGAATGCGCAACAACCTGTTGAATTGTTTAGAGGCTAATACATTGCATTTCAAACCACCAAGTTTATGATTTTAAGTGATCTGTGCCCAACTCATAATGCAATAAGCATAGAATTGTCTACCCCACGATAGCTAAGTAATAACTTAGTAAAGGAAATACTGAAAAGAGTTATCTACCTCATAAGCGTCATTGGCTGGAGGCTTAAATATGGCCAGAATGTGCAGAATGAGTCCTGGAGTTACGCAGATGATGAATTTGACGATAATGCATATGACCATCCGTGTAATACTTTCTTCAGTCCCAGAAAGCTTGCAGGAGCTCTTAATCAAAAGGTAAGAGAATGGCGTGAACAGGTTATAATAACCATTGTATTTTAGTGAGTGTACTACTAATTGTATGTATGTCAAAAATGCAAAAAATATTAATAAAGATTTTATCAGCCGCCCAAGTGTAAATTATTGGCTTGTTGAGCTTTACCATAATGCTATAGTTTTCTCTCTACAAGGCTATAACTATGCTTGTACCAAAAGCATTCACACGTGACGTCGCGAGATTTTAATAGATGTGTTGTTTCCGCTCTAACCGGTGACAGCTGTGTTTTGTTTGCATATTAATTTTTTGTCGAGATCAGCAGAGCTGTTGAATAATACAATACTCAAACTTGGATTTGCTTCCGTTTTCACTTCATTCCACCGATTTCTAAATAGAGTCATCAAATTCAACAACATCTTCAGCTGTTCTAATTATTCATTCAGTACTTTTATTTTAGGAATGCCTGATTTCTTTTTACCACTTAAAACATCTAGATCAAAACCAAAACCTTAAAATGTTAAATCGCATAAACAAAACAAGGGGAGCCAAGAAAATAGCTGAAATGATACACTTTCCAAGTTTTAGCGATAAGCAGTTTGCAAAGATGTTCTATTGACCAGCGATTCCATTTGATTCCAGCGAACAGTTTCCACCATAGTCAACACCAGATGTCTAGTAATATCCCAAGCTGCTAACATAGCTAGAAATTGAAAAACTAATAAAGAGCTTGAAAAGTTTAGATCGATATGTCTTAAACATTCCATAAAAACAACATTTCCAGCATTATGGGATCTCTTTTAAGAAAATGCCTACAAATAAAAAAGAGTTGACCGCCTAAATCAAACAACTCTACCAAAATTTCTAGCAGTTTTGTCCTGTTGAAATCATGTCACGGCAAGTGATAATACGCATAGCACTTACTGAGTGGCGTCGCAGGTTGGGCTGTTTAGAAGAGCGCTGAGGAGTTCGAGCGAGAGTTATGTGTCGCATGAGCTGAAGGTTGAGCCTTATCAGCAGTATCAGAGGTGCCATGTAGTAGACAAGAGAGTAGAGAATAACACTGTATCCAAGCAGATAAAATTTCGTGTCACCGAAGGTTGTTTTCTCTTCTGTCCATGTTGTTTCATTTGAGCACAACTCCAAAGTCGGTTGAATCTCATTCTACATACATGTATCTAATTTGATTGAACTTTATTATTAAATGATGAGTGGAATCTTGCAAGAAAATTACTGTGTTGTTTTTTCATCTTAATAATGAAATTTCATATTGCATCACACACCTTGTATTATATTACATTATATTTTACTTTACATAGTATATCACATGACATATTGTATTATTGTTCTAGTCAAAAGAGCTGAAATATGTAATAAAATACAGCTTTCCATTATGATATCACCTAAGCACCATTACTACTGTTGTTGTTTCTTTTGGAACAGTAAATCTCTCTTTTTTATAATTTTATAGGTTTATCTCAAAACAATAAAAGAGAAAACATTTTTCCAGCTGTTCAATATATAGCACACTTCAGCAGAAATGCCATTAAAAACGGTATGAGATATGTTCAAGGTGACAAAGCTACAATTCATCCCAGATCAAGTAAACCACATGTGATTATCATTTGTTTTTTCTCAAGGTAAATCTTTGTATTATGTAAGTGTACTCTAAAAATGTGTTTGCTATTATGGTCTGAAAATAATTAATACTTTTTTTCTTGATATGTAGCAACTTAATAATTCCATTGTATGATGAGGGTTCATTTATACAAAGAGAATTTTCAGTTATTTGCAATGCAACACGAAACGCAAAAGAGTACAAATGCATTTTTTTATAGTTCTAGGAGCCTCATATTTAGCCAATGTTCACTATAATGACAGCCGTGTGCAGCCATCTGTCTGTCTGTTTGAAGCCGTGATTGAACGATGCAAAAAGATTGCATCATACAGGATTTGAGCTTGTGACTTACACCTTGGCAGCCCAACACACTACCACATGCAGTAATTGTGTGCATTGCATTATTTTTGAATGGTTATACACATACTTATTATCTATGCTGTATCTACACTCTTGACAAACTCTCACAGCACACCGAACCGCCAGGATACAAGTTTGCAAAGTTTCTGCTGCATCATTCTATCATAAATTATAGCAAAATTGTTTCAGAAAGTTGTGAGCCAATCGAGAATAATGTATCAGATTATATTAATTGAAGCAAACAATATGCCAATTAAACTAATAATTTATATACACTGAATTTTTATGAGCTGGTGTTAATCAGATGAAAAGAATGCTATTCATGCCTGTAGGAGAAGTCGAGGAAACTTCAGATTTTAATTGAATCGACGGCAACTGAGGATTCAACTCAACTAATAATTATATTTAGTTAAGTTGAATCCTCAGCTCATATGAATATATGATTCATGTTTTATCTAGACAAAACTTATTTGAACAAATTTTTATCAGAAGTAGCTAACACAATTGACTATATACTGTGTTAGTAATTTCAGTTTCAGAACAGTTTTATCTGAACATTTTGTCATTTTATTTGGAGTATAAACTACCTATACAAACTATTGGTTATGAGAGTGGCCTCGCATAACTCGTACTGTTTTTTTTAATAAAATATAGACATAAATGTGACAAATAGATAATTTCCATTATACATACAGCCTCCTGAAAATGTCGTGTTTTATCCGGATAAAATTTATTTGAACATCTCTGTAAAGCCAATTCATCTAACCTGAATATTGCGCGTCACTCTAAGTTTAAAAACATCCAGATAATAAGATTACCATAAATATACCATACAAATATTAAAGATCACGCACTGTGTGGATAGTGATATCAGCATGACACAGAGTTTTAGAAATTGAGAGGTAAAAACTTAAGGTGTCGTCGACATTTTAACTGTATTATATCAAACTGTATTATATCAAACTGTATTATATCAAACAGTATTTTATCAAACTGTATTATATCAAACAGTATTTTATCAAACTGTATTATATCAAACTGTATTATATCAAACTGTATTATATCAAACTGTATTATATCAAACTGTATTATATCAAACTGTATTATATCAAACTGTATTATATCAAACCGTATTATATCAAACAGTATTATATCAAACTGTATTATATCAAACTGTATTATATCAAACTGTATTATATCAAACTGTATTATATCAAACAGTATTATATCAAACAGTATTATATCAAACTGTATTATATCAAACTGTATTATATCAAACAGTATTATATCAAACTGTATTATATCAAACTGTATCATATCAAACTGTATTATATCAAACTGTATTATATCAAACTGTATCATATCAAACTGTATTATATCAAACTGTATTATATCAAACTGTATTATATCAAACTGTATCATATCAAACTGTATTATATCAAACTGTATTATATCAAACCGTATTATATCAAACCGTATTATATCAAACCGTATTATATCAAACCGTATTATATCAAACCGTATTATATCAAACCGTATTATATCAAACAGTATTATATCAAACAGTATTATATCAAACTGTATTATATCAAACTGTATTATATCAAACTGTATTATATCAAACAGTATTATATCAAACAGTATTATATCAAACTGTATTATATCAAACTGTATTATATCAAACAGTATTATATCAAACTGTATTATATCAAACTGTATCATATCAAACTGTATTATATCAAACTGTATTATATCAAACTGTATTATATCAAACTGTATTATATCAAACAGTATTATATCAAACTGTATTATATCAAACTGTATCATATCAAACTGTATTATATCAAACCGTATTATATCAAACCGTATTATATCAAACCGTATTATATCAAACCGTATTATATCAAACTGTATTATATCAAACCGTATTATATCAAACCGTATTATATCAAACCGTATTATATCAAACCGTATTATATCAAGCCGTATTATATCAAACTGTATTATATCAAACAGTATTATATGAAACTGTATTATATCAAACTGTATCATATCAAACTGTATTATATCAAACTGTATTATATCAAACTGTATCATATCAAACTGTATTATATCAAACAGTATTATATCAAACTGTATTATATCAAACTGTATCATATCAAACTGTATTATATCAAACTGTATTATATCAAACTGTATTATATCAAACTGTATTATTGAGCATCACACGGTAACGACTTACGTATCCTTTATATACTGTACGGCTCAAAACATTGTCTTAGCTTTCTGATGATACAAGCAAGAGATAAAAAGAGACGATGTGTAATGTATGAGTAACTATAGACTAGGTCTGTAAAAAGTTGTACTGCTTGCAAGTCTGATGCAAGCTTAATCCCTTGACATACCGTGGGATGTATGTCAAAACAGCGTGGCAAGTTGTATAGAATAGAGAGGAGAGATAGCAGAAGTATAGAACATCTAGATCTCTTGACTGTCGAGGTAGAGTGAACTTGGAGTGGCCGAGCGACAACTATGTATCTGTCTATTGTAACCAGAACTATACACCATGTGCTGTCAATATACAAATACTCAAAGTACGATCAAAGGAATTCTCTAAAGCATTATTTAGTGACAGCAAGAGTTCCGAATTGTGATCAGCATATAAGCAAAACTTCCTTCTTGTCTGTACTGAATGTTTGTTAAATCAGCATTATAGCAAATTCAAATATCAAAAATTAAATAAATTGGCAAAAAATATCATGAATTGTCAATGAAATAACAGATTAAGAATTGCTCCCGCTTTTATCTCAGACAAAGAGTTGTCTGCTTTCAGGAACAAAGCAGACAATTCTTTGTCATTGTTCCCTATATACTAATCTATATATATAATTCTCAGTGTTGGTTTGCATGTCCCTTCAGCTATAACTATTAAAATCTTGGAATAAAGAATTCGTACCAAAGAAGATTTGCTCTCAGATCCTCCCGATCACCAGTTTCGACACCATACCAATTGGGCCACAGAGATTGCTTTGTTCGCTAGCCAATATATGTCACTATAGATGAGCAAATACCCAACGGCTTTGCGTACTATGCAGGGTGCTTTCGTAGCGTCATGGACACAAATAGCTCTCATTAGTAAGCTTACTCAAATTTTCCAGGCTAATAGCAAGCGACAGGCAACTCTCATTACTTCTCATTGTTTATAAGCTGATTTTTAATATCCGGGCAACGCCGAAAGCACAGCTAGTCTATATATATATATATTTTTCAAAGTATGTGTGTCATTCCGGCTATAGATATAGCTTTAGCGCACGCTGATTATTTTACCAATGCGGCCACGCGTTACAACGCCCTAATTAAAAAAAAAATTTTTGTAAGGTTCAATTACTATATTTGGGGTCAAGGCCAATTCTTTTAATGCGGACATTTATGTTGTTTCCGTGAGAAGAGCCTCGACATTATCTCTCTGTTCAGTCAGACAAAGACTGTACGATATCTCCTTTTTACATTTGTACCGGTATCGAGAGGTACCAGTATCGTCGTATTCAAAGTTTTGATGGATAGCTTCTGGTGGAACAGTAACCTTTTTTATACACATGCACTCTATGCAAGAATTGTTAATAATTCAACATTTTCATGATTTTTATTTTGTTTGCTCAGTTCGTATTAGTTGTATCGTGACCGAATCATCTTTTATTGTAATCATAGCAAAACCGACTTAATTTAGCTATTACTTGCTAATTATTTCACATTTACATCTAAACCTTTTTATAGTCGTTTTACTTTTTTTAATTTATTTGACCTGCACGAAACATTCTCCTCATGATATGAAGTTTAAAAGTTGTCTGACAAATTTTTAAAACCTTTACAGTTGGTTTTATTTTCTCTCTTAATTTGTTTCAATTACACAAAACACTTTTCTCATGATATGTAGTTTGAAAGTTAAAATGGCAAATGTTGTTATATGTTAAATACAAATCAATTTTTTGTCCAAAGACTTTTTTATTACCCGGACAACGCTGGGTTGTTTAGCTAGTCTATACATAGAGCTTTAAAAGCCATTCAGTTTGAATGTTGGTTAAAGGTTCACTAATTTCCTTATTGCTGTTGGCAGACAAATGAACATCGAACTAATCTTAATCTGACTACTGCAAAAGCTGTACTCAAAATAAATATAAATAGAAGGGTTTTGTTGGTGATTCAGCATAGGGTTAATGGCTCCTTGAGATTTTAGAACTGTTACTAACCAACTAACGGGTTGTGTAGGCAAAAATGTATGATCATTGATTGACAGAAAAGCTGCCCTTCCAACACGCCCTCTAAACGCGAGTTGGAGACATTATTTATCGATTTGTTACCAAACGCTCGGCGAACACCTTATTTACTAGTTTTCATTAGGAAGTAGGTAAATGGATTGTGAATATATCGCAAGCAACTGTTCGCTACTACCTGTGCAATATAAAATTGACGATTTTTTCTTTCCTTTTAAAAATTACAGAAAAGGCAAACAACTCTTTGTATAGAGAGGTCATATTTTGATGCTGATCATCAAACATAGGTGGGTGATTATTCTAGAAGTTATTCAATTTAAACCTTTGGCAGCCAAACAGCAAGAACTTGTGAACAGCTGACTAAAACCTCTCTATGACACAAAGATTTTTTGTTGGACTTGAATCATGTCTATACCTGCAGGTCTGAGCCCAATAGTAGATTGGTTGGCTGATAACGGAGAAGTAGGCTTTGTAGTCCCAGAACCAATGTCCAGATCCGGTGTATGGGAAGGCTGAGTAGAGCACTTTGCCGAACAACCCGTTTAACAGAAGTATGTTGTCAAATATAGCTAAGGCTAAGAGCAGCACTGAGCTAGAGTTCTTGGCAGGGTCTATCCAGTAAACCAAAACTACCAGACAATTTCCAACCAAGCCTGTAACAGTTTGCAGCCAACCTGTGACAAGCTGTCACAACAGTGAACAATTGGCTCATCTGCACAATTGACAAACAAACCTGCAACAATTGGCGATCACGTTTGACTGAATTTGCCAACCTCTACACGTAGCAAACCAACATTGTGGTAGCTCCCAACCAACTTTTTGGTGTTTGTCTCTTTAAAAGGTGGTTGCCATAAAATAAACTATTAGAAATATCAGTTAAACTTGTAGCAGCTGACAAAAATGCTCCGATAAGAAAAAATCAAAAGCTGCTAAACACAACTAATTGAATATTTGAAAGAAAACTCGTCATTCTGGGTACATTAGTTCTATTGTATGCTTCAAGAAACCTGAGATTGAAATTGCGATAAAAACTTTTCCCTTACCAAGAACAACAATCACAAGAAGTGCCACGACATTTCCATAGAAGTAGACCTCTTCAGAACTAGTATAGTTATGGCAGTGAGCCGAAGCATCCAGAGATGTCAAGCTTATATTATGGTGATCAGAATGAGTTAAAACGTTTTCCATCATCCTTTATAAAACAAGTCAGCTGAGCACAAAATTGTCTCCCTTGTCCCCAGCATCTTGCCTTAATCTAAACGGAAAAGGCATAGGTACGATGTGTGAGAGAAATACCATTCAAAATTATAACAACTCACAATGTTTCACTTTACACATTAAAAACTGATTAAAATGAAACCCCAAGTTAACGCATTGAAGCCCGAGCCCGGGATAATTTGGGAGTTGTTTTCCCACCTGATCATATGCCCGAGTAAATTTGGCTGCGTAGTTTTTGCCTTACTTTTTTGCACTTTCAACTTATGTAGGATTACGAAATTTTGATCACTTTGCACATAATATGTTTTTAGTTTAATTTCACAATTTCAAGTTGATTGGCTAATTATATTTTTTAATATATTTAAAATACTGAGGGCACTTCTTACCGAGATGAGCCCTCGGTAATGTTTTGGTTCGGTAAGAGTTGTGGCTCCTTACCAAAAGCTACACGCTGTTTGCCATTTTTGGTGATGAAGGATCTAAATTAGACAAAGCTAGAAAACTTCTCCTTAGCAACACGAGCTTTACACTAAAACTATCTGTTTGTTTATTAATAACCAATAGACTCGGTGTACATTAATCATTGTTTCTTCTGTTACTTTTGAAACATCAATTCTTTGAAAGATTGTAAAAAACTATTTACTCAATTTGGTTTCTGTTTGTTTTTCATCGCGTTCTGCAAGCTTGGAGCTTTAATATGATATACAGTTGAAAAAGATTCACAGCCTTAGATTCATAGATTGTAAAGTTGTTAATGCAGACTATGGCCAGGGCCTGTTTGTATATACAAGGTCATGCTTCAAAGTATTAAACTGTGAGAGGTGTGAGGCTGACAGGTTTTCCTGAGTATAAAATGGAGAGCGTCGAGTAGCTCTTGAGGTAACATCCAAATCAGCCAGACGCACCCGTATTGAAAACTTGACATAAATAAGTTTGTTTAAAAGTTTCACTAAATTCTTGAAGATTCGCAAAGATTTTAGAGTTCATGAAAAAGTGGGAAAGCCAAAGTATGCTCGAGATAGGCATGCTATGAGACTTCTATTGCAAGCTTTACACTTATCCAAAGCGACATCCTATCTGTCAACAGATCGTTACAACATTTATTATATTTGTATTTTACTAGCAGATGAGTTTCAGTTAGTAATTCCATGGCAGTTACATCAGAAGATCTCAAATATAAATCTTGCGCGGCTGTTACAAGTCTCAATCTGTTTGCAGCCGAAGTTCTACCCTTAGCATTACGAGGCTCAGCCACACTGATAACTTGTTGATAAACTACCAGGACATGTAGTGTACTACATATACACTACATATACACTACATATACATGTAGTGACTTAGAATTACACAGCCATGATTTGTGAGGATTCCATAAGCGCAGTTGTTGTTAACTGTTGGACGCGCTTAATGCTACCAGTTTTCATATGCGTCTTCACCGAGCATTTCTTTATTTGGTGAAATAAATACGATAAAATACAAAAAAACTCGATTTCTGTTTGCATTCATATTTACATATTGGCATGCTTACATAAGCATATGTTTTACTGGTGCACAAAATGAGCGGCGTATTAACATTACTGTGTTCAAAGAACAAAACCAATACAATGTATGAACTCACAACAAGTTAAATACCTTTCCATAAAGACATGACCTTGTAAATCAGTGAAACATCAGCTGTTGCCTTTGAGTGACCTTCACCAAGCCCCTTAGACTGACACGCCGAGCTCCGAGGGCTTGGTTAAACCCAGATTAAGAACCATTGCACCAGCATTAATCTTGAAAAAGGGACTTATACAGCATGTGAGAAAAAGGTCTTCACAGTTTGTTCAAAAATCATAACCACTGTACTGATAGAAAAGATAGCCCTAGCTCTTTGTACATGTGGGATGCTCATCTACTACACCTACCAAAGTGCTTCTTTTTAAAACTACGTCTTCATTTTAGAACGAAGAAGGAACCAACTCCTCAAGTCTCTTCAAGTCCCCTCAAGTTTACAGCCCTGTGACTTACAGCATCAGTACTTGATTTCAAGGAAACAGAAAATGGCTGCTTTAAGAAATATCCGTGACACTTATTTTCACCTATGCACACTTACCTCAGCTGTGATTGTATATATGTGAGCAATTGGCAGCGAAATGAAAAACAAATTACAATATACAATATACATAACACAATTAACCTCTTACAATACTAGTCTGATAAATACGCTGCTCCATTGGGCTCTTTGTGTTTGCTCACAATATCAGCTAGTAAATTTTCCAATAAAAGGACGTGCAACTAGCAATGATGCAAGCATTATGTACTCCACTCCATAGAAGAGAGTGTGTTCAAGCAGTGAGTTGATGATTTGACCTGTTCATGTTCTCAATGGAATGAACTCCAGAGTGATATAGTTCACCATCCTATGAACTGTGGAGATTTATTAACCGAAGACTTCCTCTATAAGGATGAACTACTTCAAGTTTCTTTCCACACTTTGGTTCAGATTTGAAGACTTAAAAGTTAAAAGTTAAATTCTTTGCAACAAAAGTTGTTAAATAGTTTTTCGAATTGCTCATCGCTACAAATTTCTTTATTCAATCATCTACTTACGTAATCAATTCGTTCCGGAAGCTGTTTCGTATGTGAAAAATTCCATCAGTAGAAACCCATTTTACTATATAAAAACCCAAATTTGTTCCAAACCCCAACAAAATTCGGACATAACATATGTATAAATGATAAATACATGTAAAAGTTAAAACCTATAACAAATACATGTTAGAATTATATTATTACATAATGAATAGAAAAAGTACACATGGGAAGAAGAAACTGAAAAATAACGAATGAAAACTACAAACCGTTTACAACCGCAGAGCTTGTAAGGACGGCAGTCAGAAGAGGTGGGTGTTGTAGGGCATCTAGAAACATCTTTTGTAATTTGAAGCAAAATTTTTGCCAAAAAATGTTTCATAACTTGAAAATTTCGTATGTACAATCTTTCGTAGGTAAGATTACACTATACTACGATTTCATCAACCCTTTCACATACTTTTATGAGGTTATCAGCGTATTTTTTTTTAAACATTTTTTGCAGGTATCAAAACTTTTTGCCCAGTTCCCTAATAGATGTCATCACTGATCTGGTGCATTGATCAAGATCAGCTTTCAATAAAAAGACAAAATAATTCTCAAGAGAGGAAAACTCTATTAATGACTAGCCTCGCTATGCATTCACATTCTATCTATTGCAAGGAGAACTTGTTTGCAGCTGTAAAACATTGTAACAATATGCCACAAGAGTCTTTCCTATTAGATGAAAGAACACAAGCTGAGTAGCCATTTTTCTGTCTTATTGAAGCCAGCAGCAAGGCTGTTCGTTCTAAAACGTGTTCTGGAAGGTACACAACCAGCTGTCATCAACCTCTCAGTTTATCATTGACATTGTTGGCAGCCATAGCTATCAAGTACCTCTGTGTGCTGACTTCATTAGTGTAGTAGATTGAGTCAGTATAGCCTAAGTTATTTTTATATCAATTTATATTAATTAAAAATAAGACATAAAAGGGAGTCGCTAGGAATCCTGTTAGAGTAATTTTAGAGAGCAGAAGCTAGACAAGTACAGTTGATTGATGTCATTACAGAGCATTGATGTCTAATAAAAAGCAGTTACTTATGATTTGATGACCGAGTATGCCTACCAATGTCCTCTTGGTAATGCTATATATTAAAGGTCTATTTTTCACACAACCCTCACTTGAGCAGCATACTAGACAAGAAGGCTGTAAATGATATCATAACAATCCTTTTTGCAAAAACAATTATCGCAATAGCAACCTACTCCCTCCGGTAGCTTTTAAAAAACAGAAAGTGAGTTCAGTACCAACTGAATCAGCCAATGAGAGACGAGTGTTACAAAGATATTAAATGTAATATCTCTAGAACCTTGCTCTAGACATATCGATGAGAAACATCACAGCTAAAGCATGCAATACAGTGCAAGTGCATATTCATTCACTGGTAGACTGGATAGTTTCAATCTACAAGGAAAGAGATATTTAACAGTGTTCTACAGAGTGCATTTGATGAGTCTCAAACTCGGGTCAGCATGCATGCTAGCAACAACATCCATGATGAGAACAAAAGCAAAAACTTTTCTCAGCTGAAGTGAAAATGCTGGTTAATGAATTGTAGGTGAAACTGAGAGTGACAAGATGACGCTGGTGGTTGTGGCTCGAGCTTATTTGGTTAGAATACTAAATTGTTTACACGTATTGCTCGCTCTTTGACAATTGGCGCTGTCGAGCCTTTGAATATTTAACTTGTGCTTTGGCCAGTCACAAACAAAAATACACAAATACCTTCATTTAAAAGTTAGAATGGTGAATGCTGTCTGTATATGTTGACTAAACATAATTTTACTATGCAAAGATATTTTATTACCTGTGCAATGCCGAGCATTCAGTAGTAATAATATATACGTACAATGATACTCTTGTAAATAAACAGTACATATTAACACACATATTAGCATACCTCCTGATAAACAGTATGTACTAACGTAGAAAATGAGATAATACCAAATAAATTGTGGATAGCTGCACATTTCAGATGATAAACAGATATAGAAAAACATTCGCAAAAGAAAATATCGACTTTAGTAATAGCATAGATGACAATATCTTGGGGAGAAATATGTGATGCAAAGAGCAAATCTAAAGCCTTGTATCCATGAGCTACTAGGGCTTTAAGAACACCCATCAAACGGATGCAGACCTTCTATAAGAAATACTGAACTGCAGCATATCACACCGATCATGACAATAACAATAAATTCAAAGTCAGCGGCTACTAGCAAATAGGAACCAATTGGCTGAACTGCTGTTGGATCAGCCAGGCTTGGCCAATAGTTGGCCATAGATATGAAATACATCCTTAGCTCGTGCTCACCAGCGTTCTAATGAGGAATGTTCCCAAACAAAGCTTGTGCATTGCGTGTGGTAGTATCAATCACCTCCTCTCTTGAGATCCCCTTAGCCTTCGCTATATACTCACATGATATGTTGATGTTGGAAGGCTCATTTCGCCCCTACAAACAGACAAATATTATAAGTTCTTGGTGGCTATGATAAACTTCCAAAAGATGACCTTGACCTTTTGACTATCACTATTAAAATATCAGACTCTGACAGCCATTCGAGCCTCTTAGTAGGTTCTGGCACTAAGTAGCAAAGTAATTTATGTGCGTGTATAACAGCAAGCGTTTAAATAAACGTACAAAATAATGAGGAAATGAGCTGATTGGCTGCATCTAAAACAAACCTTTATAGAAACGTCAGATGCGGTCAAAAAGCTAGAAAATTGGTTCCCTGGATGACGGATTATCTATATTGGCAGAAACCTTGAAAGAGCAAACACTTGAAATGTATAACAACAATTTAGAGTCCAAACACTCCTACTAATATCAAACTCGGCCCATGTTAGTATCAGTGACTTACCATATTCTCTGGAGTATAAGTCGCACCAGCCATTAAGACATGTCATTTGCAATTTAAATGATAAACAATTTAAAAATGTAATAGATGCAAAGACAAGCTGAACTGTATGTTTATGTTACATGAGACAGCTGATCATGTTAACATAACATGTGAAGAGTTATTCTCATAACTATAGCATAAATAACGTGCTAAAAAGCTACCAAAACCATCTGCGTCACTCCAAATGTGCGGTAGCTAAAATCCAATGAATTCTTCATCCAAAACGTTACTTTTCATTTGCGCTGACTTAGAGGGTGGAAGAATTGGTTACTTAGCTTTTAGCCAAAAATAGACTTTTATATATTTTTTTGTTTCAGTAAGAATAACTTCCGCTTTTCGCCAGTCTCTTACAAGTTTCTCACCAACTCCAACTTCTTTTGTGTTGTTCGATCGGTAATAATATGTTAATAATTTCACCCCCAAGTCACTCTATTGTATAAGGCGGACCCCGGCAAAACTATGAAAAAAACTGCGACTTATCACCTGGAAAATACGGTACTAAGGATAAGCATATGCAGACCATTCATACCAAAGTTAGAAAATTGGTCTAAAACACCGATACTTTGATAGTCATCAAATGTGGTGATAGTACACCTGATGACGCGTGGCTAAGGAAACTAAAGATGATGAGTTTAACAGCTGCACTATGACAAGTTCAAATCAACTAAAACTGTAACCATACGATAAGAAGAAAGTGCCTTCCCACCTGTTTCTCTGGCCCGAGGGCAGGGGAGTCTGTCTCCAGAAGTAAATTCTCCATTGGTATCTTCTCCACTAATTTTTGCTTCTATAACAAGCCATTACAATGATATATGTATAGTCGACCACCTATACGTCAACCACGATAATAAAAATCAGACAAGACTAGAACAGCATCTTTATAGCACATGAAACTCTTCGCTGGAACCATATGAATTCTATCAGATGTTAGAATGAATATTCAAAGTTTTCTTCTCTCCATATCTCTAATCAGATACAGCATTAGTTAAGTACAAAGACTATAACCAAGTTCCCAGTAGGCAGTTATCATAAATTCGGTCGTGTGAAGATGCGTTGACGAATAAAAGGAATTTTAATACACAAATGTTGACCGACTTTCGATCAAAGCATAACCAATAATCGATGATATAAATTGACTTGAGTATAAAAGATGCATTATAGAGGTCAGTCTAGTCTGGCAGAGAAAACTGATAGCAGTTACCATAGATAGATAGAGTTAACATTATAGATAGACATGTTGGTTGTCATAAGTAGGTGTAACAGATATAATAGATAGAGTTAATACAATATATAGACACAGTGGTTATCATAAGTAGATGTAACAGATATAGTAAAAACTTTTCAGCTATAAATTCTAGATGATCTTGCCAAGCTTACCACCAAATGGAGTCAGAAAAATGCCCATATTGAAGTTGTCTGCCCTCAAAAACCAGTTGCTTTCCATACACACAAATAGTAGCTAGATGGAATTACCTGTGGACTTCTCACCACACTTGGAGGAATGGAGAAAAAGTAGCCTAATTCCACTCCTTTCAAAGCTGTCGATACCTTGGCATCAAACGCATGCAGCAGCACCTAAAATCATGCAACATTCTTCATTGTGTACAATATGAGATGCCCTACCCGCCCTTAAGTTTTCTGTTAGCAGAGTCACGAGCTATGTAAGTCAAGGTTATCTTTGGTGGCTTTTAAACCAGCATTGGCTTTCTAAATTGTTGAAGGATCACTCATGTCAAGTCTAAATTGTTGAAGGATCACTCATGTCAAATCTGAAGAGATTTCATCAAAAAGTATGGCTACTTTTCTATCATTTTGAGATTTTGTTTGTTGCTCCAGGTGATCCGTCTGCTGGGATGATTCAAGATTAAAATCGAAAAACCTGAACACAGTTTAAAACGCTCAGAAGAAAACGACTCCTTTAACAATGACGTCAGTAGCCGCACTTCCTGTTTATCCCTCTCATTATGACATCAGCCATATCATTCATGCGTTCCAGTGTGACTGCGTATCTATCTACATGGACTTTAGTTTGTACTAGAAAAATAACTTTCTCGATTCTTCACCCATTACCTTGGCACCTCTAGGGCAGTGACAACATCCTTCACCGACCTCTATCCATCAGTAGATGAATAGTCTGATATAATGAACAAACCACTGGCAACAGATGCCTATTCTCAATGATCAACTTGCGCACAATTTTAATAGGTTTTATCAAAAAGTATCAGTAGTGTTCTATCCTTTGTGATTTTTTTATCTTTGAGGTGACCTGACGGCCAGGATGTTTCGAAATTAAAATTGATAAAACTTGATCAGGAATTAAAGCGCTCAGAAGAAAAATATGTGCCGAACTGACATCCCTTGTTGATATCGTTGCTATAGTTGATATCGGCTATTATGTTCAAGTTGCAGCGTTACACGTCTATTTTCTGTCGGTCTCTTTGCAACTACAGACGTCATAATCACACCTTGGCTTGATCTGAGCGTTTAACCATGATGAAGTTTTGTTGATTTTAATTTTGAAGCATCCTGGCTATCAGATCACCTTAAACATGAAAAACAGTTGCAAATGATACAAAATGCTGATACTTTCTGATCAAATCTACTAAAATATTGTGCAAGTTCATCTTTAAAGTGAACTTTCATTCATTACAAATATGGCAGCACATCAGTAGATAGGCAGCACATTAGTAGATAGGCAGCACATCAGTAGATAGGCAGCACATCAGTAGATAGGCAGCACATTAGTAGATAGGCAGCACATCAGTAGATAGGCAGCACATCAGTAGATAGGCAGCACATCAGTAGATAGGCAGCACATCAGTAGATAGGCAGCACATCAGTAGATAGGCAGCACATCAGTAGATAGGCAGCACATTAGTAGATAGGCAGCACATCAGTAGATAGGCAGCACATCAGTAGATAGGCAGCACATCAGTAGATAGGCAGCACATTAGTAGATAGGCAGCACATCAGTAGATAGGCAGCCAATAAAAATGAACGACTGTGCCAATCACTTCCTTAAACCATAATTTCTAGCGTAGAGGAATAATGCACCAATGATTTCGCATCATCAAAAATGGACGCCCTTCGCTTGTCACAGAATGATGCCAAGTAGCAAAAAGCTCTACAATGGAGTGTAACTTGTTTATGCAAAGATTATACATGATTATTGGGGAGATTTTTGGCCATCTGATCCCATAATCAGTTCAGTATTTGTCACTCTTGCAACATTTCACAAGTTCATACCAGAACTTCACTCATTGTTATTCAGTTATTTCAGTTATACTGAAAAATGTGAAAGTTCTCATTTGAAATTGCAAAAAATTTCCAAAACAGTAAGCTTGAATATACCAATTATTAAAACCTTTTCATGACATTACGTTTCTTCAGCACACAAATAGTTTCAAAAACACAAGTTCAAGCATGTACAATGTTTACTATTTTAGTGAATCCATTACTAACATAAATTAGAGTCATTTACCAGTAAACAACTGCAGACAGCTGTCAGCAAGTGTTTGTTTTTGAAATTTTGAGGTTTTGAGAAACCTGAAATAGTTGATTTTTGGTCACGTTGCTGTGGCAATTTAACCAGATAATATTTCCAATGATATACAGCCCTCCATGAGGTGGGCTGTATATCATTGATATTTCAGAATAGCTAATAATGCAGGCAACTTATTAGTGGATTTATGAAACATTTGATAATAAATTTACCTTTTTAGCACCAGCATTTGCCAGTAAGTCGATAACATGCTTGCCTGCACTTCTGGAATGGACATTCCTACAAACAGACAGCCATTTCATTACACACACCAATAACCCCTCCAGACCCACACCCACTGACCTATTAAAATAGCATTAGATGTCTGATAGCGTGACTCACACGCCTAGTACCGAAGCCCTGTACACTGTATGTAACCTTGTACCAAAGAAATCGTGACAAGATAACTTTGATTTCCTGGCCAAATTATTGCTACAGTCCATAAAAATAGGAAGAGCTCTGTAGTTATTGTAAATAGAGGGCAAATAAGAATGTATTCTTTGACATGCTCGGCTGTCACAAAGGTCAATCAGTTGATATGACATCACTCACTGTTGCAATATCCCCACACTCGTTGTAAAAAGCTAGCGATAGGCTGCCAATAGCTTTGAAAAGCTTATGATCATTACCCTAGAAAAACCTTGTCATCTTAATTGAAATCTGAGCACTTCTGTAAAAACCATCTACCCTAGAGTATATCACCATAGTATTTTTGTCTTTCATGACACCTAATATATACTAGCAGTTAGCCTGGCAACATCCGAGATTTCAATCGAATGGCCTGCAAGTGGTTGTTTAAGCAGCTGGTTTTCTGAAACCCGACAGAGTTTTGAATCCGAATATTTTTAGGGATCTGGTGGAAAGCATAGAGCATAGTTTGTGATGCTGGCAGGTTGGCAGTGAAGTTGGCAGGTTGGCAGTGAAGTTTGGATAAAGTCGGCTGAAAATGTGGAAATACTAGCGTTTACGCAGACGAACAGACAGGATAAAATTTAAAAAAGATAACTATTTGTGAGTTTCTAGCCCGCAGTTCCTAACTCGGTTGCGGAATGTACACAGAAATAAATTTTGTTTTTAATAAAATTGATTAAATTATTAAATAAGTTACAGAAATAAAGTTTCTTTTAAAAGTTATACAAAACTATTTTCTTACGTCCATGGTTCTACTGATTACATATAATCACCAACACAGCTACACATTTTTCTAACCGACTAAAACTCGTAGGCTAGGATCTCACAAAGAGCTATCTTAATTATATCATACCACCAGACACAATGACAAAGTTGGATTTATTGAGATATGTATTTCACGCTAGTCAGACAGACAGACTCTGTGTGTCAGCACCATAACAGTAGCAGTGATACTATAATCATAGTTGTAAAAGAAGTTCATGTAGGCCTATTTATTTTTTGTTTTCGTTACTGCACTGCAGAAGAACACGATGTTGGTAGTTTATGTTTATGTTAAAATCATGGTGTCCCACACTGAGCTCCTCGCTATCGTCTGTGTCTACTACACTTCAACTGTCAGCCACGCCATTTGTATTCATATTGTGGTATTTATGGTTTAAATGTGGGAAATAAAGCTAAACTAGTTGAAACTATGAGACATGCAGTGATACCGCTGTAATTCCTCGTTACTTCTGCCCTTCATCTTTCGGGGTTCAGCACTTCGGGTGGTAAAAAATATTTATTGCAAAATTAACCAAAATGTGTAACAATAAAAAAATAAAAAACGAAGGAAATAAAACATAAAACACATGAGTCTCTCTCCCCCTCTATCCCTCTCTATCCCTCTGTCCCTCCCTCTCCCCCGCTCCCCCCTCCCCTCCCCCTCCCCCTCAGTGACCCAGAAATTTCCCTCCTTGATATTCATCGGGCTAGAAGCTGTCCCATTTAGCTATTTTCCAGTTGCATTTTGTTAAGTGAAAAAGGGCAATGTGTTTATGACGCCATTTATCGTGTTTCTTAAATGCCCTCAACCCTACAAATTATCCATTGAACCTGAGTAACAAATTATCCATTGAACCTGAGTAACAAAGTAACAAAGTAAGAAAGAACGAAAAATAACGAAAATTCTTATTGATTAATGATAAAGTGGCTTCATTAGATACGAGTTGACTAGTTTCTATTTGGTGAATTTTTACTTATCATGAGAAGCGATGGTCCGATTAACAATGAAAAGTGAGGAATTACTGTATATTATAACATACTAGATGAATGTCCGGCAGTGCACGGGTAATAAAATGATTGCACAGTGAATTTGATTAGCTTATGCTAGTAACTTGCTATGTCTGAAGCCAGCTTAACCCTTTCGCGGGCGAATTTTCAAAACTAAATCAGACTCCCATGGGCGAATTAATTTTCCAAAAAATCAATTTTTTTAAAAAGGTTTATACACTTTTCTGTGTGTTATTATGTGCATATATCTATGTTTAAAGGTGCATATGTATACATGTATATGTCCGTAGGCATATATATATATATATTATAAACAAATAAAAATGTATAACAGAAAATATATGCTTTTCCTAATAATTGTCTATTTACGAATGACATTTCCGAAAGCATTTTCCTTTACAAAGGCCCACATCACAGTCTTTGCACCATGTCTTTGCACTTATTCGTGTAACTAAGAGCTCCCACAAAGATGTACTTCCTGAATTGACAGACTCAAAAAACTTTTCAAAATACTCTACTGGTTGAGCATCTACTGGACCTGTCACTGCTATAAATTGCTGAATTGTAGGAGATTTATCTCTGTTTATGTTGGTTATATTCTTCCAGGCACTGGCATCACTCCTACTCACATCCTCATCATAACTGCTACCAGCCTTTTCATAACTGTCACTTCCAGATGTAAAGTCATTCCAATCACAATCCAAACCTGACTCACTGCCATCTCTTGCTACTAAATCTAAAAAGTCACAGTCGGCTCTGAATCTCTTAGTAATTTTGGGACTAGTACTTCCTTTATTAGGTTAATCTCGGAAGGTTCTTTTAGAAGTCGCCATGACGGTAAAATAAAGTCAAACTCTCGAAAAATTCGGTAAATAAAAGCTAAAACCGAAGCAAGAAAAATAAAAGTTGATAAATTTTTTAGAACAGTTTTCTAATTTTTTTCGAAAGTTTATTTATTCATCACTGCTAAAAACGATCGTTTTTTTCAACCTTAAAGTCAATTTTTGAGGCTAACCGAAATTACTATATCATAGCTTGCTTTTGGTAAAAAAAGTAAACAAAAAACGGCATTTAGCTAACCAGAAACTGCAATAATGAAATACGTTACCGAAACGACAAAAACGTCGCACTGCCCATTAGCAGCCGTATCGCAAAGCGACAAAAACGTTGCTCTGCCCGCAAAAGAGTTAATAATTGTTACGTGTAATGGTCTCTAATGCATTTAGTAGCTAATAAGCTAAGCTAGTAGTAACCAATAGTATTTTCCTATGAGTGAGTTTTAACCGATGTAATAAGTAATTAGTATTACAAATTTGACACGGAGTGAATTGGGTAGTCTGCTTGTTTGGAGAACTGCAGGTTCCGAGTTGAAATCCAGAGCCAAGCAGATTTTTCATTTCTAAAACTTTATCGTTAATGCTGGACATCTGGATGACAAAACTTTATCGTTATAGCTGGACATCTGGATGACAAAACTTTATCGTTATAGCTGGACATCTGGATGACAAAACAGAAGAAAATATTCACCAAATGTGGCAGACATTTTTAACATTTCATGCAATATCTACTTGTAGCTAGAAGTCACCCGGTACAGGTCAACACACCGAATTTCTACATGCTGCCAAATCCTGCTTCATAGAAAGGGACATGACGCCACACCGCATTCCCTCACGTATTCCTGACATAAATTAGGAAGTCAGCAGATGCCAATGACTAGACCTGTCAACAATTATGGCTACACAAGCTCATTCTTCTCACGGATGTGCTCAGCACACCCGCCAATGACATCAGCACTAAGTCTGGCATCTTAGTGTTTATTTGGAATGTTTTTGCATCTCTTGTGTCTCATTGGCCAACCATGTCAGCACTGAGAAACAATAAGAATACTATTGTCATGATTCTTTCATCACTAATGAAAATAGACAAAGGACTGTTACAAAAAGCCTTGACCTTACAACTTTGGTCACCAATATAAAACCAGTATAGAAATATTATTAATTAAAAAAATATTATTAGTAAATATAAAAATATTATTGTTACATATAGAAATGTCATCCCACGAACAAACGAGCGGAAGCGAAGTATGAGAGTTTTTATGATAAATGCATGTGCACACAACTTACGAAAATTAATCATCAACGATGAGACGAACCCTTGTCTAAAAATTTCATCAAAAAATTCTACCATCGTTTTGTAGAGTCGTTAAAGTATAATAACGATACAAAACACATTTAAGCCTATTTAACTATGTTACCAAGTCTTTGTAAACCGCCGGCATTATCTTAAAACTTACCCATCTGATCAGATTATACACAAATAGACAGATTAATTTGGACGAAAATCGCCACAAAACGCTTGAAAAGCTTAGTTTAATAAAAGTTAAGACCAGAAATTGAAACGCTGAGCGACAGTGAATAGAACGATAAAGTCGTGCGCATTTCGCGAAAAAATAACGTGCACATTTCACCAGTCTACAGCATTGTCGAAGGTTTCTGTAATTAACGTAGGAGTACTGAAATCGTTTCATTTTTGCCGATTTCAAAGTAGCTGACATTTTAGACTCTTGAGTGCTTCGGTATTCTAACTGATGTACAACGCAGTGTAAGTAAAGGAAATGACGATGATATTTTTTCTAATGATTCTTATGAGATTTTAAGATTATGAGATTATATGTACTTATGAGATTATAAAAACTATGACGTTTATAAATGTAAACAAAATTGTGTATTGGTTTCATATTATTACTATATTAATAATATTGGTTATTCTAATAATGTCAGTGCATTTTACTTTTAATATTGGCCAATATTGCATTTCTCCTATTGCAGGGGGAGAGATATAAACATATAATCTTTTCCTTTCATTATTGCTATTTGTTGTATACATGTATAATAACACCCACACCCAGTACATTACAACTACCATTGCAGTTATCCTATTGCACTGCAGTGCCATTTGACTGCTAATAGGCCTATTGCATTTCTCAACCATCAGTACCCTTTTTTTCCAATATCTCTTTGGTCGTGGGCTGTATGACAGTGGAATTTCTAGTCATTAAATATAAAAATATTATTATTAAATCTACAAGTATTATTAGTAAATCTAAAAATACTATTATTAAATATAGAATTATTATCATGAAATATAAATGGTATTATTAAATATAGAAATAGAATTAAATATAGAAATACTATTATTAAATATATACATATTACTATTAAATCATTTAAATGTATAAATATTATCATTAAATATAAAAGGGTAATATTAAATACAAAAATATTTTTGTGCGCCTCTTGCTGAATCAGACAAGAGAAAATAATTCCAAGTCAATGGACAAGCGACTGAAAGACTCTTATTGAGCACCCTATCTGATGATAGATGGTTTTGGAAAATGTGTCACACGTAATCCTCTAGAGTCTAGGCCCTAGTGCAGCCATGGCCAAATGGCAGATCTAGATCCGGATGTGGATCTTTGTAGTTTTCTTGTGGATTTTTCAAGATGGCTGTTAAAAAATGTTTTCGATGTATTTTTTTTAATTGGGTTTAAAAAAGATTTTAACTTTTAGAATTTTTGTATTTCTTATATATTGTATTTTTGTATTTCTTAGAATATTTGAATTATTGTTTTCAGCAATGAATTTTGTGAAAAAACAATCATAGAATACGACATACAAATACCCCGCTTCATGAATATTAGGATGTGCTGTCAGTAGCAGGAACCCACTTTTTGATAGTATTGTGAAGTCAAAGCCCACTCATCAATTTTCTCGCTGATATCAGACATATTTATTGCAGCACATTCATTCAGTGACTTTTAGTCAAAATATGTACACAAACAAAAAAATTTTTAAATCGTATTTGATGCTTTGTTATAAGATGTGCACAAGTAATTGCATGTTTATGTAAAAAATGCACATCTTCAGCTCGTTGTGGATCTTTGATTAGTCAGATTTGGCTGTAGCAGATCATGACCAAAATCATTTGGCCATACCTGCCCTAGTGTATATGAGAGTGACCTTAGTGGCTACAGAAACCTTGAGAGGACTGCGTGTAAATAATCTAGGTGGCTTGTTTTTCGTGTTTATGAAATAGTTGGCACGCAGGGGTGCAGCCTTTCCTTTCCCTGCATCTGTTGTTGACTTTATCCTGTATTCGATGGCAAAAAATGCTCAGTTTTGATGATATCTTCTCTAGATCTAACCACATGTGGTATTTATATTTACAATTTGTACCTTCCCGTGTTTCTGAGAATAAGGATTGTGTTTTTGAAATAAACAAGATTTACATGCATGCTAAGATCCCTGAACAATCAAATGATTTTACTAAACTCTAATGAAATCTAGTCAGTGATTGTTTTAGGGACTCGGGTCACCAGCCACGAGCCGACATATTAGCCATAAGGGTTGCTGGGTGGTCACTGATTTAACAAATGAACAAGCTATCAAAACTAGTACCCTGGCAGTCTTGCGCGTGCCCTAAGAGATTGTTAGGTGTAATAACTATGTGTACAATTATTCCGGGATGCTAAGGTTTGGTTGAGTGTCGCTGATGGTAGCGTGCTCGGCTGCAATTGAAATGTATGAGTTCGAATCCGATGTGATGCAGGCTTTTTTCCCCCAACATGCACCTGTAGCTTCAGACCGATGGACATGATTCTTATTATAATAAAAGTTAAAATATTTTAGTACCATAAACAGAATTAAAAAAAACTACTCTAAGTTTGAAAATACTGTGAATAGGCATCCAATATGGCTGACAGGAAAGAGACACATGGCTACACCTGACAAATGAGGGACTTACAGTGGTAGGCCTAGCTGGGTGGCGAGATCCACCTGGTGCTTAAATACTTGTCTCTGTTCATCCTTGTCACCAGCAGACTTAATATAGTAAGGAGTAAAATCCAGACCACATTCTCCTGGAAAGTTAGAGGACAGAGTAGATTAAGCGAAGGTGATCAGGGACTAGAGAGAAGTTGGCTGATGGCTCTCAACTCACTGCATATGAGCCGAGCCGTGGTGTGCAGCTCGGCCCAGCACTTGCATATGGCAAAGAGCCGTGTGGTGCGGCTTTAGTAAGCTTCTCCCAGAATGTTTCTGATTGAAGTATTGTTAATTAATGTATTGTGTCTGTACTTAAACTTAAGGAAACAATCAAATTTTTAAAAAACTCAAACACTTTGAATGTTAGTCAGTTGTTTAAATTTCGGACTTTGCTTAGAGCTCATATATCTTTCTACTCATCATATTCTCATCTCTCACAGCACTATTTCACTCGCAATTCTAAATGCAATTTGCCTCTACCTAAATCATCTTCCGCTGCTGGTCACAAAAGAACAATTTATTAAGAAGCTGTTTTGTGGAACACTCTGCCTATTTCTATTCGCAGTATACAAAACACGTTAGGTTTTACGAGGGGCTTAAGGGCATGGCTATTGAGATAATTTTTTTAACTATAATTCTTTATTAACTTTTGCCTGTAATCTGCCACCTAGGTCCGCGCTGAATATTAGCTTTTGCTATTGCGCACTTGGCCTCATCATCAATTTCTCTGGATGTTCGTTGTCTAGTTTTCATTTCTTTTGTATATATTCATATATTATTGATGAAATAAAGCAAACAAACAAACAAACATGTCTGGGTTGAGCCAATAGAAAACATGTTCACAGCCATGCTGAGTTTCACTTAGAAAAAAGGTTAATTTTTTATCCCAATGTCTTCTTCGCAATGACCCCCATGTCAGATGCATTACAGCTGGTGAGACTACAAAAATTGCAGACTTCTGATGATTATCTATTGTGTAGGTCCTAGGGACAGTGATCATTTTATTTCTAACAATAATGACAATACCGTAAGTTACAGTAATAGTGATTACCATGTTGTTACGTTAAACTTTACCTAATGTAAGTTGGAGTAAGTTACGCTGTGTATCTTTATTACAACTGCTACCTCTGAACCTATCTATTACAACTGCTACCTCTGAACCTATCTATTACAACTGCTACCTCTGAACCTATCTATTACAACTGCTACCTCTGAACCTATCTATTACAACTGCTACCTCTGAACCTATCTATTACAACTGCTACCTCTGAACCTATCTATGGTCTTCTGTTCAGGCGTCTTTAAATATGAACTTACACAAAAATTTTGACAAAACTTGATAGCAGTTAAAACGGTCGAAAAAATGTGCTGAAATGACATGACTAGTAGCTATAGTTGATGTCGGCTATTGTGTTCAAGTTGCAGCGTTGCGCTTCTCTATTCTGTCTGTCTCTTTGTAGCTATAGACGTCATAATCGCACTTTGGCTTGATCTGAGCATTTTAACCATGATCAAGTTTGGTCGATTTTAACCTTGAAACATCCTGACAGTCTGATCACCTCAAATATAAAAACAATCACAAATGATAAAAAAATGCTGATACCTTCTGATAAAATCTTATAAAATTCTGTGTGTAAGTTCATCTTTGAGGCAAAGTGAGAACAAAAACTTATTTTTATGAATTAATTTATTAATGTAATTGCTGTCTATTTAACTTCTTACATAGTTGAATACAATTCATTTGTTTAAATGCCGAGTGCGATTATCTGCAGTATTTTTTGAAGAGTATTTCTTGGACTATGGAACAAATCAAACTAATTACTTTAATGTTCTTATGGGAATCATTGCTTCAGCGAATGAAAACCATCATGACAGAATCCAAAATGTTGTGTATGTTTCAATCCAAAATGTTGTGCATGTTTTAATTTTGAAGAAGCAATGCAAATGCAAAGAAAACTTTTTCACTTTTTAACAGATTTCTCGAAACAATCAATTTAGTGATTATCAACCCTTGTAAACCGATTGGAGTTGGATTAAAACTAATTAGTGCTCTATAACTAGTGAATTTGTGGTTTGAGCCTGTTAATAAACAGGCAAGCAATAATTTAAAATGCTAATGGTGATTTCTTCCTTCTCTTCTTCCTAGCAAACATGTTTTTGTAAGTTATTACAATGAGAGAGATTGTTGTGAAGTCATCTACTTCTATACATATAAATCTCAAAGTTTGTGTGTGTGTTTGGGTTTGTCCAGCTATGGAAATTAAAATTTAAGAATGAAATATCGGTTTCATGCTGGATTTAATCTCATTCACCAGACATATATCTTTCCTATTAAGCTACGCGAGACGCATTGAATTTATTGAGCGATATAGGTGGTTGTTCAAGTTAAAATACTCGTGGCATTACGTTACGACGCAACGTCGTTTTATGCTTGCTCTCATGGCTCTTATATAGTAAGCTACTCAAATTACTAGCTTACTCAAATTAGCCATTGGCAATGTGCCAGGCTAATGGCAAATGGCAGGCAACTACATTACCTGTCACTGTTTATAAGCTGATTTTTAATACCCGTGCAATGCTGAGCATTCCGCTAGTTAGTGCTATATATCCTATCAAAGAATTGTAAAGCTGACGCATATACGCCTACTGCGAGCAAAGGTTTTGACATTTATTAGTCTTTCTTAGATCGCCATACTTGCTCTGATCATGTTCCGTAACACAGGAGATTCTTGGTGTACAAGAAAGGTCAATATTCAAAGTTTATGCTGACTGCATTGGTACCAAGGTTCTCACCATACAGCAAGACAGCAGAGTGGTAACTATGGAAATTTAAATGTAACATATAAATCACACACAGAATTTTTAAGCAACAACTTTTGTCCAAATGGAATTTTTTTAAATCTACATTTGTCTTGTTAGTCATTGGAACATGACTTTTGACACAGACGAGCGAAATTGTTCAACTAAAAAGCAAAATGATCAAAAAAGGATTGGCCAAAAGATGCAAACCATAAATTTGCACAACATTCCGGGTTTAACAGTCCAAGTAGATCAAGGAATGAATTAACTTCGTTTGAGGTTTAGACCGCACTGAGAACAAAGCTAATGGAAACTAGAGCTGTGCCATAAGTGTGCATGTTTTATTGTTCAGATTTACAGACCATTTGATACACTTCTAGTTCTAATTCTAACAACTTTCAACTTTCAACGGTCAACATATTTTTCAGGACCTCCCACTCGTTTTGTTATTACATACGCTGAGATACATATATAACATTAGCGTAGGGTGACACCCACACAAACTGTGAAAATGTGCAAAGCTGACAAGAAAAGAAACTAACCAATGCAGCAAATGCTGGCTTTGTGCTGCTGAATGGAGGCAATCACTTGCGGAGTCCAGTCAGACAAGAGAGCACTTCTGTCAAAGTTGCCACTTTCACCCATCTGAACAAAGATAACAACTATTTAGTAAGGGTGAGGCAATCGTCCCAAAATTTATTGCGAATCTCTGGTCGAAGACACCATTGTGTGTGGATCAATATGTGAAATCAAGAATAAAAAATTCCTAAACTGTGATCCACTGAAAACTTTTAAACCGAATATCGTTGTTATTTAGCCAGCTCTGGGACTCGCCAAATAGGCTTGAACCACTGAATGCAGCACGTGAGAATGTTTTTTTAGATTGCTCCTGAGGTGATTTATTATCTGGCTCACCCTAATCTGGTGTACCTCTAGTGGGCTGTCTTCAATGTGAGAAAAGAAAAATGGTAAGCGCACCTGATTTTTAGTTTATAAGGCTGGTTTGTTATTATCGATTATAATCGATAATATCGATTATTATCGAACCATAATCGAAAAACACAAAAGCCAAAAAAATATCTTTACAAAACTTGCTTAAAATATTTTAGTGTATCGGAAGGTCTCCTAGTTTAAACTACTAGATAAGTTGGCCTCGAGCCTGTCCTCCAACTGTGCTAAACTTTAGGTAACAGCCTGGTAGATGGACCAAAGATATATTACATAGAAATGTTCATTGCGATCTACAAACCACGACATTTTCAAATTATTACCATTTCATTCTAGCAAACAATAGGAAAAGACCGGACAACATTCTAGAAATGGCTCAATTTGAAAATTCATTGAGCAGTTCGTAAATTTCGGTAATGATAGGGACACAAGAAGGTAACAAACTTTCAGATACAGCACTGACAACCATCAACACCAGCCATGCTATAGTCAAGACTCTCCCCATGCTACAGTCAAAATCACTACTGACGATAACCTCAGCATTTGTTCATCTATTTGATTCTATACCCTATGTAATTTCAGGCATATAGCTTGAAGTTTCATATGATAAGTTAAAATAATATGACAATGAAAATTTTTTTTAAAACCGTTTAGTATATGAAGTAAATTAGTTTAAACTTTACCTAGTCTAAGTTTGTGTAAGTTACCTCATGTATCTCTGGCACCGCCTCTACCTCTAAATCAATATTTGGAAAAGCCTACATATCCGATTGCTTTTCTCTCTGGTAAACTAAGGACCCAAACCCTCGTTACTGATCATTGCTTTGCTAGTTTAGTGTTTGCGTATAATTTAGTTTTGAAGTCCCAGAATTCAAAACTATTTTAATTTAACTTTATTTTATTTGACTCATTAGTTTTAATATTAAGTGCAACTACCCGCAGTATTTATTACAAATTATTATTGGTTGTTGGACTATGGAGTTGGATTCAATAAAATACAGCCAAAATGAAATAATAACTTTATTTAAGTTTTGAATTGAATAAAATACAACTTTATAAAAATACTAGTACCCTAGCAGTCCAGAGCACCGTGCGAGATCATCCGGTGTAATAACTATGTGTACAATTATTCTGAGATGTCAGTAAACGATTGATTGGTGCAGTTGCTCAAGCATAAGCATACTATGCTGAAAGTTGCTAGTTGGAATCACATATGATGCAATTTTTTTGAGACTTCGAATCTCGCATGATACAATTTTCTCTGAACATCAAACCGTGGCTTCGGACGGACAGATGGACAGACAGACAGACATGGCTCTTATGATAGCAAAGATTTGCTCCAACATATGGTGGCTCCAACACATGAAGACAATCTTAGAACTTCGTATATAGAGGTTTCACTGCATAAAAAATTCACAATCTAAGGCAAAGCTCAGAAGTGTTGGTGCATATGTACTTTTGTTCAGATGTATTTTTTACCATAGCAATAGATTTCAGGAAATTTTAGAACTTTAGACACACAGCCTTCTACTACAACAATGACCAGTTTATGATATAGCCCATCAGAACAGCCAATGAGGTCTAGTGGTTGGTTACATGAACAGAAGAGTTCATTGCTAGTACCTAATTATATAACTAACCAGCAGACTAACTCAAAGAAAGATAAAATCAGGGAGAAATAAGGAACAAATTGAGGAATAGTCAAAACGTACTTTTAATTACAGACATCTTATGCGCTGTGCAGCAGACATTTCTACGGAAACCATCCTGTAAAGTAATGAGCAAGCCAAATGAGCACATGAAAGGGATTTTTACTGATCAGACTGATGTATGTCACCGTAAAATGGGGAGCAAGAACCTCTCCACCGCCATGTGATGTACAAGTAAGTAGTAGCGGCGCATACATTAATCAAACCATAATACTGATATGTTGGTCACTATAATAATATGGTAATACAGTTTATGTCTATGTAAGAGAGACAATCAAAAGAAGACAAATTGCATAATGATTTGTTTAAACTCAGGTTGCTTGGAAGTTGCACAATGTCAGTATCATCCACCTTGAATCAAAACATCTACCCTGCAGGACAATATTGTTCACGAAGTTATATTTTGTGAAAGATGTCTTTTCATGCATTTTCGCAGACTATTTTATTCAGAGAGAAACACATACGCAAATAAATTAATCTGTGAATCCAGTTAGCAATAGAGTGCAAAACCTTGACATTCGTGTATGGCATGTTTTACTTTCTATTTGGCTTTTTTATGTTATATGTAAATCTATCTGCAAATCAAATCATATACATAACATCTAAACTAGAAACGCCTTTGTCAATGTCATCAATTTCACTAGTAGAAGTTATTGTAAGTGATTTCACAGTGGAAAACTGCAAGAGCAACTTTTGAGATGGCGGCTTGCTGAATTCTGAAAAATTGTCACCACCTTGAATAGTTTTGTAACGAATTGTGATGCATTCGTGATGGGAGCAACTCTAACCCTCAGCGATAGTTACAAATGAGTTTGGAACTCAGCTATGTTTACTGACTACGCCTGGCGACTAGTTTTTAATTTTTGGTAGTAGTTATTCTCCCTTTTAAAATGTCAACCACTAGTTATTTGCGGATTTTAACCATTCAAGATATTGTCTGCCCGTAAATTCATGAATTTTTAAATCCATTTAATAATGTCACGCCTTAGAGTATAAATACTAGCCGATGTGAATTATCACATTTGTAGAAAATATCAAAGTGATAAAAATAGTAATAAGTTAGGAGAATCCCACACTGCTTGGGACATTATTATATTTTAAAGGGTTGACCACGTCAAATTTTAAAAGATTTTATCAGAAAGGATAAATATTTTACTATCATTTTAGATTTTTTTTGTAACTTCAGGAGATCCAAGTGCTAAAATATTTCAAAATTACAATCGACTTGATCACAGTTAAAATACTCATAAGAAAAAGCTTCCCCAGACTTCTCCAAAAATTGGCACCATATCCTTCATTTTTTGTGACGTCATTTTATCGTCATTTTATCTAGTTTTGCCGATTTTAATTTAACAACATCCTAACAGTCATATTGCCTAAAACAACAGCTAAAATCTTAAATGATAAAAAAATATTCATACTTTCTTGTAAAATCTCCCAGAATTTGATGTGATCACATCTTTAATATCCCAAAAGTAAAGAAAAACTTTGTAAAGGTTCCTGAAAATACATGCGTTCCCTGAGGGTGAGTACTTATAAATCCTCATCATTTCTCTAAGCCGGCTTATGATAAGTTAAAATTAGAGACAAATCCTATAAACTCACAATTCTAGGGTATTTGCATCAGGGATCGCTAAACATATTATGGAAATGTTTACTTTTCCATATCCATTTCCATAAACATAAATATTTCCATAATTTTATGGAAATGGATATGGAAATTTTATTTTAGAAATATGGAAATGTTATGGAAATGGAAAAAATATGGAAATGAATTATGGAAATGGAAATAATATGGAAATGAATTATGAAAATATTATGGAAATTGAAATAATATGGAAATAAATTATGGAAATGTTATGGAAATAATATGGAAATAAATTATGGAAATGGAAAAAAACTATGGAAATGAATTATGGAAATGTTATGGAAATGGAAATAATATGGAAATAAATTATGGAAATGTTATGGAAATGGAAATAATATGGAAATAAATTATGGAAATGTTATGGAAATGGAAATAATATGGAAATGAATTATGGAAATGTTATGGAAATGGAAATTGTGACAAACACGTAATCCCTGATTTGCATATAGTGCTACTCGGCAGGTGTGTGCTCACGACAATGAATGGAGAGTGGAGATGGCCTATAAAACAACTTCGTGAGATTCTAGATAAAATCCAGCATTTTTCGCAAAAATGGACAATTGCTGACTTGTTCATTAGTATCATCAGTGGTGGGAAAACTATGTTGTTGTTATAGTTGCAGCTGTTAGCAATCCTTCAAAGGTCAAGTATGATATCTGATCTGCAAGTCTGAGTAAAGTGTCAAGGAATTTCGATGGCAGGAGACATGCTCAATTTTTATTAAGAATGCATCATTCCTTCCAGTTCCTTGACGAGTGTTCCTAGAGCCTTTACATTTGTAAAAAAGGAAATTTAAGGTTAAATGCCCACTACTGTCACTACAACTGGCCTTTCTATGAAATTAATCCAAACTCTACAGGATAATGAGGTAATAGAGAAATTCATTGATAAACTGATTTTTGGCAAGTTTAGATAGCAGTTAGGTAAACAAGTTGTGAATACATTACGACAAACTACATTCCTAATAGTACGGTAATCTCTACCACTTCTTGGCTTCGATTATCGCTGTATCCCAGGTTTTGCGACCACTCAACTTTCTTCATTTCCATTTAATAAAAAGAACTCATGTTTAGAAATCGTAACAATTTTCAATAGAATTAAATTAGAGATTCGGTGCAGTATACAGCGATATAGTATATTTTATTGTCACCATGTGACTCTCTTTACTGGTGTTGGTCTTTATCTATATATAGATCTCAGTGTTTGTTTGTCACCTGTCAGTCATGTGTCCAGTTATTGCGATTAAAATCGAGGAGTGACAAATCCACCCTGCACTAGAATTGAACTGGGAATTATCAGTTTTGCACACAGACAAGCTAACCACTATGCTACGTTGTCTTTGCCATACTATGGAATAATTGTGCACATACTTATGCAGCGATTGCGAAAATGCTATTAGTTACTACTAGCACACTTGAAGATCGTGATGTCATGAGAGATCATGACATGTAACGTAACGACTACAAGCTGGCTTCATGGCTCTGACAGTAATGATTTATACTAGCTTAAGTAACTAGCTTAAGTTACTAGCTTAAGTATCTAGCTTAAGTTACTAGCTTAAGTTACTAGCTTAAGTTACTAGCTTAAGTTACTAGCTTAAGTTACTAGCTTAAGTTACTAGCTTAAGTTACTAGCTTAAGTTACTAGCTTAAGTTACTAGCTTAAGTTACTAGCTTAAGTTACTAGCTTAAGTTACTAGCTTAAGTTACTAGCTTAAGTTACTAGCTTAAGTTACTAGCTTAAGTTACTAGCTTAAGTTACTAGCTTAAGTTACTAGCTTAAGTTACTAGCTTAAGTTACTAGCTTAAGTTACTAGCTTAAGTTACTAGCTTAAGTTACTAGCTTAAGTTACTAGCTTAAGTTACTAGCTTAAGTTACTAGCTTAAGTTACTAGCTTAAGTTACTCAAATTCATTGAGTAATTATTTTATTACCAGTGCAATGCTGGGCATTCATCTAGTTTGGATACATATAGCAATACAGTGTTGTCACTAAGGCATGAACGCAGAGCACTGTGTATTGATATGAAAGTCTCCCGGTAAGGAGCTGTCAATGTCAGTGATAATGATAGCATCTCATCCTAGAATAGCTTGAGATCATGTTTTAATAATCAAATAGAATTTGACTACCCCTTCTTCATCTACAGAAAATCACCAATAAGCCCTTTCCATTATTTTGCTGTCCTGATGAGCTCAACAATATTTAGCATTGACTTTGCCTCTTTCGTTTCAACCCCAGTCATGCTTCTTTACTTAGTTTCCGTTCTGTTCTCGTTAATCTCTTATAGTTTCTTCATATTCTGTACACAATGTACTACACAAGTATGCAGCGTGTAGAAGAACTTGTACATGAACTTATATGAGTAGACATTGCAACAGTTTTGAAATCAGTAGAAGCTTTTTGAAGTGGTAAAAATGGCTCATATTTGAAATATCTAGTTTCTATTTCATGAAAATTGCTAATTTGCGGGCATGTCTGTAACACAACCCCAAACCCTAATGTAAAATACGGGAGATTAATGCACGGGATTAGCTACACTACATAAAATTGCGAACATCATTTTAGTCATTTACAAAAAAGGAACAGACAACTTGGTACATTATATTACTACCTCATCAACTCATGTCATATTTTACCTTAAGCTGTCGAAGGATTGCCTAAACCCATGATCTAGTGACTGTTTAGATTGAAAGTTCAAGGTTTCTTATATATCATGCGCAACATCACTTATACAATTCAATCATATTTTATATGCCTACTTGAGAGGAACCATAGCAAGCAGAACAAATTACTCATTTAAAACACCACTAAACCTCAAAGGGTCTTACATTAGTATAATAATGCTAATGCATTGGCCTTCATCAACAAACAGGAGCCTTGTGATTATTTTTTTATGTTTATACAATTAAGCAGATGCGCACACGCCCATCAGTCTTCCTGCAACTGAAGCTATTACATAGGCAATAACCTACTGCGAGCATATCCTAGATGCAGCTCAGTGTAGGATGCCAGTGCTCTCATCTTTGCAAGGTTGTTATAAAATGTGAATCCGGTTAGGTCTATATTTTGTAAAAACAGCCATTGGCAGAAAAGATTAATTTAAATCCTGAATGATTTCCCCATGAAGCAGTTTTCAGCGATTCAACATGAGGTCACGAGCAGCTGATCAAGTAAAAGACAAACGCCTGTCAACTCGACTCACTAAAATATTTTGTGTGATTGATGATATGTTACGGTTATCTATATAATAGGGTCGACTATTACCACCCAAAAAGGGAAACACAAATGGTAGCTCATACTGTGTTTTTAATGGGGTTGAGTAGATGGTAACTGCACTATGACCTTGCTGCACTTAGTTAAGTACAAGTGAGTGATGAGTACACCTACCTGAACTGGGTGGATGCCAAGTCCTGGCAGGATGAACTCAGGATGCCTGCAAGAAAACAAACTGGATAAGGGTGAGAGCAAAAGACTATTTTTAACGGCTGGCCGGTATTAAAATGCCAATTTAGGGATGTAATCGTTAGACTGTTTTTATATTCAAAATATTCTTATACAAGTACATGTACTATTGAAGGCCGCGCAACGCATTGCAATGGTAATAAAATAATTTTTCACTGAATTTCGGTAACTCACCTAGTAAGCAAGTTGATCTAGCCCTGTTTGGAGTCAGGTTAATAATCATCATGGTACACGTAATGAGCAACTGTGCTTGTTAATAACCCCACGTGCTTTAAAGGTGAGTATTTTTCCCTGATGTAATGACTGTCATAACAATAATTTCCTGCTTGGTTAGCGTAGTCAAATGGTTAAAGCCTGGTTCCCATATACGTCGCAAAGCACCGGCGACAGCACCGTAGGCTATTAGCGGTGAAATGGGAACCTACGTGCCGAGTACCTCCGAGGACCGCTGGTAGTTGCTGGTGGCAATGCAATACTTTAGCACTGTTCAAATTTTGCAAAAGGTCGCAGGCAAAACTTTCCCGAAATCCACTGTACAGGTAAAGGTCACCATTATATAAACGGCATGGCGAGCGAACATTTGATTTGATTACGCGATTATGTTTAGCAATGCAGCTTATATGTGAACAGATGCCGCCGAGCCTAACGTCGCAAGCGTTTTGCTGCGCAAGTTACGGCCGGAGTCTCACAATTGATATGGAAACCAGGTTTAAGCTCCAAGATCAAACCCAGTGCTATACAGATTTTTCGATAACAGAATTTAATCGCTGTAACTGGACACAAGGATGACCGACAAGAGGCAAACACTGAGATAACATAAAGTGAATGAGAAGGACAATTTTTGTCTACAAATATGACGGCATTTCCGCGAACAAGCGCAAGTGCAGATGAATTGATGATGTCAAAAAAACTGAAGAATATGGCATAAAACCTAAAGTATATCTGAAAGCTAATTTAACAATGTGTAGAAGGAATTTTTGTTGTGATGTCATCTTTACATCAGAGAGAGAGGCTAACAGGGTCGTAGTCATGGTTACATAGAAAATGTCCCGAGAGAATCGTAGTCTCAGCAATGTGTAGGTTCGGCGGTAAATTGAGTGTGGGATGATGTAACTTACTGTAACATATGTTAAATGCCCGCTATAGGAGTGATAGTGTAACTTACTATAGAATACGCTAAATATAGCTTAAATTGACTTATTTTTTCTATTGTTATAATTTATTTTTAGTTTTACTAGTTCCCCGTAAGTGTTGAGAAATTTGGAATATTTTGAAGATTTTCTATGTCAAGGCAAACATTTGTTCAGGTTTTACGTTCTTATGTAAAAAAAATCGTAATTTGATTGTACTTGCATAGTGATGTGGATATTATACGACTCAGGCAAAAACATCAGTGTCGCAACTCATTTACATCCAATCAGTAACAAGCCAACACATAACAGAGATTCCTGCCAAAATGAGTTATTTATATCCTTCATGGTTTCATCAAACACCGCAATAAAGAATATAACAAATACTATTGCATGATGAATATCCTAGAGCAGCCTCAAACAACATCTGACGTCATAAGTAAAAAACAACTTGCCATAGATTGTAGCTACCTAAGAATTATAGTAACAAAATAATGGGTAGCTTTATGTTATCTAAGAACGAGTAAATCTATGAAAATGTGTCCTTAAGAACTAGTGTTTGAGTAAGAGAATCGACCAATGAGAGGAGCGCGCTGTGTACACTCTAGTCAGTTTCCTCTCTCACCTACTACACATGGATATATTCAAACTGAGAGATGATTTATGATTAGGGAACCGATATTGCTCATGTCATGTGTCTGATATGTTAATTCTTTTTATTATCATTCTCCAATTAACACTAAGCTTCCATAAATCTGCGCTTTCAAATACAGTGTACCCCAGGTTACGATGACTCTGTTATACAATTTTTTGCCTTACGATGTGTAACACGATGTTTTTCCGTCCTCGTCATACCACATTGTTTCCCACACCACATGAACAAAATATTTTTCCCGAAATTCGCGTTTACAAATAAAAGTCAAATTTTAGTTTCGCTAAACTTTCACTGATTACAATGAGCTTCTCAGAATTATTACATAGTCATGTGGAGTTGACTTCTCTTGCTCCTAGTGCTCTATTACTCTATAGATTAGCTCTAATATATAGGTTGTAAGAATCTGACTGGCTGAGGTCGCTTAATTCAACCTAAAAGCTATTATTGTTTCCACACTAATTTGATACCATCTCTAGTCAGTATTTGATCGATGGTCATTAGTAGGTCTACTTCATAATCTATGAAGGCAAAACTAAGGCTACATCTGTTAAGAGAGGACTATTGGATGAGCCTTAGTTAAAAGCCTGCATTACATAATATGATAAACTAGGCCACACTCGTCATGGCTCTGTTGTCATGTCAGAACCGGAGCGTAAAATTCTCTTTATTTGGGTTTGAGTTAGTCTCATGTTAACAGATGATTAAACATACAGATGTTAAAGTATTTTATGAAAATCATTATGAGGCTGACAGCTCTATGTTAATCATGAGTACTTCTCTTGCAAAGTAATTTATAATCGTTTGGCACATTTCCATAGAAGCATTAAACTAGGTCAATGACAACCGCAGAATCTCGTTGTTAAGGTTACGTAGTCAACATCTACTCAACTGACTAAAAAATTAATGTCTCTGAAGGTCTTGAGGTTTTCGGAAAACTCTGTTTAATATAGCCTAATATATATCAAAAAACATATTTTATCATCTTGTAGTTTCGTGTAACTTTTTAAATATACATTGCAAAAGAATTTAAGTCTCACATGCTAGTGCCGATCCATGCGAGCAATATTATATATACATATATTATATATATTAAATATATATTATGTATATATTAGCTACATTTATTTGAAGTATTGCGTAATCAGAAGGAAAAATACTTAGTCATCAGCATTTCAACAGACCATCTCAAAAGGTCACATCAGGGGAGACAAATCTATAATTGGTTTTTGTATAAAACTAGGCATGAAAAAGTTATTCAGGTATGAAGTTGTTTAAATTCTTATCTAAGATCTCATTTAAAACAAACCTAGACTCCATCGTTTTGGTACAAAATATTTATTGAACCTTATCAAATGGATTTAGTTTGGAATGTTCTATTGAAAACCCGAATTATCGTAAGTTTGTTTGATAAGGAATACGCATGGGTTACTGATCAATAAACTTTTTTGCTCAATCAACTGGTCTGACTTTCCACTGTGTTAGTAAACATCCGTAATAGTAAGACTAGCAACACCGAATATATTAAATTAAATAAATACACTAAATAAAATAAATGGATTAAATAAAAAATATTCACACACTTGTAGCCTTTCCTCCGGAGAGAATGACTGCATTGCTATTTCACAACGTGAATGAGCAAATACTATTTTAGAAAAAAACAGCTAAAAATGACATTAAGGTAGTTAAAATTAGCAATTCATATCTGAAAGGTATCATATACTACCATGTAACTACTGTTACATAGCCTACCCATTCAGAATAGCGGTGCCAGGTGAGAAAAAGAAGTTCAGTGGTACCTTGAGATACGAGTCGCTCAAGATGGGAATTCAAGCCCAAATTCGAGTTGCATTTTACTTGAAATCAAAGCTAAATTCGGAGACACAATGTTGGCTTGGGAAGCGGTTAGTACAGAGACAGAAGCTTCTGGTTCAGAATTTTTCCACTAGGTTGTATAGACGCATCTTTCTTAATCGGTTTGAATTTGTAAGAATCGAGTCCATATTTAGTAAAATTTTGCTTATGCTAACATGGCCTCTAAGAAGAAGTCTGAGGAGAAGATTATTAACGAAATTTTTTATTTGATGATATTACACACATTCAAATATACTGTACTGTGTAGTACATATAATAGTTATGAAAGTTGTTATTTATAAGGATGTTCCACATTCAAATATACTGTACTGTGTAGTAGGCCTACATATAATAGTTATGAAAGTTGTTATGGGGTTAAAAGGGTTTTAATGTGTTGCAATGGATTACATCTACTTCATTCAAGTAAAAAACATTTGGTTTGGATAGTTTTTTGGAATTCGAGCTTTGGTCTGGTATAGAATGAACTCGTATTTTCAGGTATTACTGTACTGTTTAGAATTAAGCCTCAAGAAAGTAGCAATCAATGGAATTCGTGAATCGATGTAGCAAAGGTTGTTCATGATAGAGAAACACAGCTCTTACCAAAATAGCACACAAAAAATGAATTTGCATTTTGATCATGTGAACTATCGACCATTGTATGCGTTACAAGTATAGTGACGATTATTTATGACCTTGATAGTAAATCGTAAACGTATAAAGACCTCCATTTTATAATAGAGATTTGTGTTGTGAGTTATAACTTAGTAAAAAAGTACCAGTGCAGAGACACTTGTGTTTTACTGGACAGTCGAATGTAGTGGATTAACATGGAAGCGTTGTTAAAAAGAAAAGGAGTTTGTCGCCACTCGGAACTGCTCCAAAAATAAGAACGGTTGAAGTGCGTATAATGTTTAAAATGAAATAGCTAGCGCGGCATTTTCATGCGCATCATTCCCAAGCGGCATTTCCATCTTTCCCATGCATGAAACATTCGATAAAAATTTGCGAGTGACTGTTATGTTTCTGCACAGAAGCAATTAAATAGAGTATTAAATTAGAGAAATGGTTTATTGCACACTCCAGAGACAACTGATTTGATAACAGAAAACCCAAGTATTTATATGTTTGGTCATAGAAAAGCTTTGTAAAAAGCTACAAGCATTATTAATAGCTATAATGAGACAGTACTATATAATATTAGCTTGTATAAAGCTTTAGCTAAAAAGCATAATGTTTGTTGGCAAAGTACCAGTAATACTTGGCACTTGCATGACACCTCCTCACTAAGCTAAAGGTTCTTTCTGGTTCTCTTAGACCTTCGGGGTTTGTCTCTGCTATACTCATCTCCATCAGGTAGACGAGGGTTGCGTGGTCTTCTTCTAGACGGAGGTTGCTCTGTTACAGTTGTAGGGGCTGGTAGTTGCAGTTTTGTCTCCTCTGTTATATCAGGTTTATCTCCAGGGTCTTGATCTTCTTCTGTTGAGTATCTTGGTCTGAGTTGTTCAACATGTCTTCTCCAAGTAGGTCCCTTTGGTACCACTTTGACATTGAGACTACGAGTTCCATATCTCTTAGTAACAATGGCTGGAACCCATCTAGGTTGTCTGTTGCGTCTAGGTCCATGATACAAGGCATAGCATGGTGCTCCAAGATTGTAGCTGTGTATCTTGCTAACTGTCTTTTCTGCCGATCGGTTGACTTCTCTGGATTGATGAAACTGTGCTATGTGTGCGGGTGATGGCAATAGGGTGTCAATCTTGCATCTCATCTGTCTTCCATTCAGCAGCTGACTGGGAGAGTATCCTGTAGGAAGTGGTGTCCTTCTATAGTGCATCAGGAACTGTTGTAGTGCAGATTTAGGTGAGAGTGACGATTTCTTCATGGCTTGTTTGAAGGATTGTACTAGTCTTTCAGCTGCGCCATTTGTAGCTGGATGGTAGGGTGCTCCAGTGAGGTGAACAATGCTTCTCTCTTGACACCACTGCTGAAACTCTCCTGAGGTGAAGCTGGTAGCATTGTCAGTGACTATGGTGTGAGGGTATCCAAAGTGTGCGAATATCTCCTCTAAGATGTCTGTGGTAGCTCTGGTAGAAGTAGATGACGTCCTGTGTATGCATGGATACTTCGAGTAGGCATCTATCATCACTAGCCATTGGCTGCCCATGAAGTTCACTGCATGATCTAAGTGAAGACGACTCCATGGCTTCTCAGGTAGCATCCAGGGATGTATAGGATACTTCTGTGGAAGCTTCTGGTGTTCAGCACAGGCAGTGCACTGTCGGCTTGTCTCCTCTATATCAGAGTCAATGCGAGGCCAATAGACAGCAGTTCGAGCTAGCTTCTTCATTCTTTCCATTCCAAAGTGTCCAAGGTGAAGGATCTTTAATACTTCCTGTTGTAACTTGACAGGAATGACTACTCTGTTGCCATATAGAAGACAACCTTCAGTGATAGAAAGTGAATCTGAGATCTTGTGGAAGAGTGACAGCTGAGTCTCCTTCATCTCTTTGTTACCAGGCCATCCTTCTGCTGTGTAGCGCATTACTGTGGCTAGTGTTGGGTCTTTCTTTGTCTCCTTTGCTAGAACATTGTAGTCTGTAGAGTTGAGCTGTTGTCCAATAGTGTGAATAGTGCATACTGTATCAACATCATCCTCATCTTCTCTTGCATCAAACTCTTTATCAGGTCCAACTGGCAGTCTTGAGAGGACATCTGCATTTTGATGATGCTGGGTAGATCTGTATTCTATGGTGTAGTCATACTGATTTAGTACCAGTGCCCATCTTGCTAGTCTGTTGGCTGCTAGAGCTGGAACTCCTTTGGTAGGTCCTAGAAGTGTGAGAAGAGGTCTGTGGTCAGTTACCAAGATAAACCGTCGACCATACAGGTACTGGTGATACTTCTTTAGAGCAAATATGATTGAGAGAGCTTCTTTTTGTATTTGTCCATATTTCCTCTGTGTGCTGGTCAGTGTTTTTGAAACATTGGCTATTGGTCTCTCACCTCCATCAGGATAACGATGAAATAGTACAGCTCCCAGTCCAGTTTCTGAAGCATCACATGAGATTCCAATGTCAAGATCTGGGTTGAAGTGTGCTAAGACACTATCAGTTGATAGCATATCTTTCAGTTTGCTGAAGCTCTTTTCTTGTTCAGTGCCCCACTTCCAGGTCTCTCCTTTGCGTGTCAGTTTGTGCAATGGTCCTGTGAGTTGTGACAGATTGGGTATGAACTTGCTGTAGAATTGTGTAGTTCCTAAGAAAGATCTTAGCTGAGTTAAGTCTGTTGGGACTGGCATCTGTTGTACTGCATCTGCCTTCTTTCCTTTAGTGATTCCCTTTGAAGTGAGTTTGTGTCCCAGATACTCTACTGTAGGTTGAGCAAAACAGCACTTGTCTTTTCTACATCTGAGCCCTCTTTCTTCTAATCTTTGAAGAAGTCGACGTAAGTTTTGTAGATGGCTCTCTGCATTGGCTCCACTCACTAGTATATCATCTAGGTATACTGCTACTCCTGGGAGGTCTTGTGTCAGTTGCTCCATGATTTCTTGAAAATACCCTGGTGCTGAGCTTATGCCAAAGGGCAACCTCTTCTGTAGTAGTACTCCTCGGTGTGTTGATAGTGCTAGTCGTCGTTGACTTTCTGGTGCCAACAATATTTGATTGTAGGCATCTGCTAAATCAATCTTTGTGTAGCAATAGCCTCCACCTAGTTTTCTGATTAGATCTTCTGGTAGTGGGATAGGTTTCCTATGTGTTTCTAGCTGATTATTGATAGTCTTGGAGTAGTCTCCACATACTCTGATCTTCCCTGCAGCTTGCCCTGTTGTAGATTTGCGTACAGGTACAACTGGTGTTCCATACTGGTTGAATTGAGTTGGTTCCCATATGCCTTTGGCTACACCTGCTTCGTATGCTTGGTTGAGCTCTTCTGTCAAGGCAATAGGAACTGGTCTGGGTCGGCAGAAGACTGGCTTTGTTGAAGGTTTGAAGTTTATCTCTAGTTCAAAGTTCTTGAGACATCCTAGCTCGTCTTTGAATATTTCTGGAAATTCTTTGCACATCTCCTTACACTTGATTTGTAACCTCCTATCTGGCTGGTTCTCTGTGATTGTTGATACAAGGTTCTGTTGTAGCTTGTCATCAATAGAGATGCCTAGTTGCTGTATAGCAGTTCTTCCTAGTAGGTTGAGATCTTGTACAGCACTAATCACAAATGGTAGTCTGACTTCTTTCTGTGCATCCAATTGGGCAGTTAACTCACATCTGCCAAGCGTCTCTATGAGATGTCCTGAGGCTGATTTGTAGTTAACTGTAGTAGGTTTTAGGTTTGGCTTTCCTAGCTTCTCCCATATTGATTTACAGATGAAGTTGTCACATGCTCCAGTGTCCAGTTCAAGTGTGAAGTTGTCTCCCTCCAGTTTGATGTTTTCAGCAAGTTTCACCATCTTGGTTAATGTGCATTCTATCATCTTTACTGGTTTTTCTGCTGCAGATGATTTCTTTTTCTTGCATGCTCTTTCTATGTGACCTTGTTTAGAACAAAAGTTGCAGGTGGCTGCTTTGAATCTGCAGTCATCCGCTGTATGGTTAGTTCGGTCACATCTGTAGCATAGCTTTCCTTCCTTCTGCTTGTCAGGTGTAGAGTTGTTTTTCTGGATTGGTTTGTATCTTGATTTCTGTTGAGCAACCTTGTTGACTTTAGACGAGTTTCCATAAACTGTCTCTTTGGCAACTTTAGCTGCTTCTTCTGTTTCCTGTGCTACCTGTATAGCTTTGTTGAAGTTGAGTTCATTGTCCTTGACCTTGAAGAGAGATTTGAGAACTGCTTCATTGTTTACAGAGCAGATAAATCTTGTTCTGAGAGCCTCATCTAATGGATCTGTAATGTCTATGAAGGCACATGTAGTTGCATCTTGACGAATTCTGGCAGCTAACTCTTGAATAGTTTCTCCAGGTTTCCTCTGCATGTCACTCCAATACTTGTAACGCTCTCTAACAATGAAGCGCTTAGGGTCATACTGGTCTTTGAGAAATTCCAGTATTTCATCCATGTTGAGGTCGTTGATCTGCTTGGGTGTTGAAAGCTGAGCTGCCATATTACTAAGCTGCTTGTAGAGTGTAGGCTGTTGGTTGGTGAGAAAAGTGCCAGCAATCTTGTCTTGATGAATAGAATTTGCTGCAATGAATGTGTTGAATCTGTCTATGTAATCTGTTAGTAGCTCTGCTGTTGGGTCAAAACCTGGGAAGGCTGGAACAGCGGTTGCAGCTGTTTCTTGTTTCCGTTGTAGGTTTTGTAGTAGTAGCTCCATCAGTTTTTTATTCTCCTCCATTCTTTCATCTTGCTGACGTCTGTATTCCTCTTGTTGCTGCTTGAACTCCTCATGCTGCTGTTGTCTATGCTCTTCTTGCTGCTTTCTCTGCTCCTCTTGCTGCTGTCTCTGGTCCTCCTGCTGCTTCTGCATTAGCTTGATCAGGTCTGCTACTTCTGCCATTGTAGTGGTGCAATTTTGAACAGTTACTCTTGTAATAAACTAGAACTCTTTGTATCGATTTTATCAATGATAAAATCTGAACAAAACTCTTTGTAACTGTTCAAAAGAGAAATCCTTGTCGCCAATTAGCTTCTGTTATGTTTCTGCACAGAAGCAATTAAATAGAGTATTAAATTAGAGAAATGGTTTATTGCACACTCCAGAGACAACTGATTTGATAACAGAAAACCCAAGTATTTATATGTTTGGTCATAGAAAAGCTTTGTAAAAAGCTACAAGCATTATTAATAGCTATAATGAGACAGTACTATATAATATTAGCTTGTATAAAGCTTTAGCTAAAAAGCATAATGTTTGTTGGCAAAGTACCAGTAATACTTGGCACTTGCATGACAGTGACCAAACTCACTTGACTTGTGAATTCTTGCCGCTTCCATAAAAATGTTTCACATAGGATAGCGCTAACGCATCATTCACAAGTCCCGTTTTTATCTGTCACAAGTTTGAAACATTGGATAAAAACTTGCGAGTAGCAAAGTTCATTTGACTTGTGGATTTATGCCATTTACATCATAGAGATGATGCAAACTTGCCGATTAACCTCGTCATGGAAACATAAATGCACTTTTGTGTACCGACTAAAGTGACGTTTAGGTATCAATTCGAATAATTAACAGAAGGAGCAGCGGGATTTCTATGAAGTGCTAAATTTTTTTACCTGGGAAAGCTTGTCAATGCTTTATAATAAATACTTTTTAAAATGTTTAATATTAAAAAAATTTGTAGTGAGAAAAAGGATTTTTCTTTAGCTAAAGATTAATGTGAGAAAATGTTTCACATTCTATATGTCAGCACATAGAAATAATCTTGTTTACTTGCCTTTTACATAGAACAGATATATATACAAAAATACATTTATTCATAGGAAATGGTTTGGACTTGAGATTAAAAAAACTAGTAAAGTGCAGTCATTACATAAAAAGAATTTTCATGTAAATATTCAATCCTTTTATTAAAATTTCTTAATCGAAATAAATGAAAATTTTTGAAAAACAACACTAATCCATGTATTGTATGTATTTCGCGCAATTTTTTACGTTTCATAGAGGTTTGTGAAAGGACAAACTGTTTCACACTTTTGAACAGTGAACTGTTTCATTTTCCTATTTAATTTAGAACTTGCTTCTTCCAACTCGCAATTTGCACTATTATACATTTAGTAAAGCACTTTTGCGTCTACATGAGTACACGAGCCTACATCTAACTTATCTCCGAAAAAATCTGGTTAGTCACAAAATTGTAGAAAACCTTAACAAGTTTATGATTTGATATCTAAGCAAGTTTCATAAAAAAAAAACAATTAAAAGAGTCACTGACTTGAAAGGTTTCTGCAAGCAAAAGGCCCAACACACCTAAACTCTTTGGCAATGCGCAGCTATGGATTACCATCTAGTTTAACCCATGTAGACGTATGTTAAATGACTGCGCTTAATTTTGATTAGTAATATTCAAAACAAAAACGATTTTAAACGGACTATAAATTTATCTAATATAATAAAGACACAAGCTTTGATAATAATTATAAAAATTATAGTTGTTTATACCATGTCTAACATGACTTACTCCAGGCTGGCTACTATTGATGTGGAAAAGAAATAAAAACTTCAATAAAATGATTTATAGATGTCAATGGAGAATGTACCTTTTAGAATTAATCCAAATTGAGTTATTCAGTTAGTAATTTTACACATACTGAAAGCCTGTGAAAGATGATCAGGTGTAATAAGTAACTGCACAACTATTCCTAAATACAGCAAATTGGTTGAGCAGAAGTCGTAACATCAAATCCCGTTGCATGTAATTTTTTTCCTAATCTGTAAGCATGGCTTCGAACGGATGAACAGACGCGGCTCTTACTATAGTAAGGATTATTTGACACTATGAAATCAGGTCCTCAATCAAACCAGTTTTACGAAAAATACTCAACAGTCCAAGGGATATAGAAGATTGTACTAAAATCCTGGGCCATCGTCAACTCATGTCGAATGTGTATTCATAAAGTATATAAGTATCGTACACCAGCACTAAATCTTTGTGCGATCTAAACTGCTCTAGGGTCCCACCAAACAGCTTGCAAAGCATCACTGATAGATTCTCACACCCTCCTGTTTTTTTGAATAATTTTTCTTTATTATACATGCTTCATGTACGCCCTACTCGTCAAACTCTAACACGTGAGAGTTTTTAACCAATGCTTCTCTGTGGTCCAAGTCTCTGGGCAAGCATCATAATGAAACTACTGTAAGGTACAGGCTACTGCGCACTACGCCAGGGCTTTCCGATTGGGGCTGCTCACACACGTAAGAAGTGTGAGCGGTTGTTCACGGGGGGGGGGGGGGGGGTGTAAGAACCAATGGTGAAGACGGAGAAAATGTATTTATCGTGGCAACAACTTATCTATGTGAATCCAGGTTTTTATCTCTTCTATGTATCAAACATAAATATAGTAAAAATGATCTGCCAGTTTCACTTACCCTAAAGGAAACACGTCTCGATCAGATAATAGCGGAGAAGAGGCAAGATAGAAATCAAAGAGAGTTGTTTTATATGTTGCTGCTGTGTGAAAACGCCAGACTCCTCTTAGGATGACATTTCAATAACATATTGTTTTCATATATTTCAAATATGTATGTTTTTTTACCATGATTTGAGCCTTTTGACTTTATTCAAAACAAGGTGTGAGCTTACTGTCTTCAGTCGTAGGGGGTTTGATGATGAGAATGAATAGGGAAGTGCTGCACTACACTACATGTATATATGTGAATCAGGCCTTACAAGAACTTCCTGCAATGACTGTCTTCACTTTTATTTATTGACTCAGGGCTGATTAGCAAACTAAAACTTACATTCACTTCAGAAGTAAAGCAAACATATTCTAGACACCTTTTGAACTGGCCAAAAGTGTTTTATTTTTTGCTTATAATGGCCTTGTGGTAAAAAAACATGGTAAAATAAGCGTCTAACGAGATTTCAATATAAAAAAAACATACCGTTGGTGTAGCTCGATAACATCACGGAACTGAAACTCTCCTTCAGGTACGACAATAGCCTGTTTCACCCCAGCCTGTATACAAGTCAGAAACTAATTTTAAAACAATAAGGACTCTAGCAGTTTGTAATTTAGGATTTAAAAAACCAGCGAGCAAGTGCAAGGGTTACAATCATGCCAACAAAAAAGGGTATAAGGACATAAACAAACCAGATACATGAATTTGACATTTTAAGAATGGAAGATTGCCTTTTTTAACCAGTTTCCTTTTTCAAGTTGAGGTTATCTTTAAAGGAGCTGACACTAAAACTTTTCAAACCTTATACACTGTATTTATCATCTTGCTATTGCTGTATAATATACAGCAATAGCTTTTCCAGATTTCAATTGAGGCAAAGACCAATTTTAGATTTGCTTCCCTCGATCTACCCTTTGCATTCCAATGTTGCAGACCTTGCATTTTACGGCTGTCTACATAATACTTCATATAAGCGTATATGGAGATACATGGAAAAAATGGACCATTTTAACAAATTTATTGCGATTATCAATAACTCACATGATCGACAAATGGTTGGTACATTAACAGATCGATGAAAAATATAGTCATAGAACAAGATCACGCAAGAAAATCTTAGCAAAAATTAGATTGAGACAAATATGTCAGTACGATTTAAAAGATTGATCCTGCTGAAAAAATAGTTCTCTTGCAAGAAAATTTGTTCCAAAAAAATTGACATGATTGTGCCAAAATGTAGCCATAAAGATGGCCAATGAGTTACAGACACACAAGTCATCTGCTGTGTCTCCCGACCTTGAGACATTGTTTGCATGATCACAATATTTATTTCTTTAAGGCTTATCAACAAACAGAATTAGATTGATTATAGCGCTTGACATCTTTAGATTTTGTAGAGCACAGTATTTAATAAACGTCTGCAATGAAATCTTACAAAGATGTGAAAAGACATCAAACCTAAAATACATAAAAGTTATACAGTCATACCTCGACATACAGGATCTGGGCCTGAGCTCGTATGTCAATTTTGTCGTATTTCAAAGCAATATTTTCAATATAAAATAACTAAGTACAAATTAATTTGTTCCCATACTAGGAGAAAACCCATAACAACAGGATATTATCATGGAAAAGCGTGTTTTTAATTGTTGTAATTCACTACCTACGGTCACAAAGTAACCAATACCTATTTAGTCGTTATGATCCACAATAAAATGTAACATTACTATGTACAGTGCTGTATGGAGTTCTTATTTTCGATACAGATGTAGTGGCTAATTATGTGGTGTGAGAGACTTGACAGCAACGCATTCAGTACATTTATCTTCTGTGACGCTACATAACATAAACTTTGAGTTTAACTGAAATGAATTTAGCTCACTAAACACAAACTTAACACTTTCAAGTCTGGTCGTTTTAGTACAATCTTCTCTCCAGTAGCTGGCCGCTTTTCAGGTTTTCCATTTATATAATGCGTCTACCGTAATGCTAGTAAAGCTGTGTATAAGCACACCATTGTGGAGGGAAAGACATGAGCTTTCATATACTAAACACGAGTTTATTCTGCTGAATCTAATCTATGTAGCGTCAGGACAAAGAATGCCCTTTCAAAGCAAAAATGACAATTTTGGTGAACAGAGTACAAGGTATTGCTTATCGCAGTAAACACTTTTATTACCTATATCAATCATGGCATATTACTACCTTGCGTTGGGCCTATGGTATGGCAAAAGAGCAGTCAACATATAATGGCACATCACATTCTTTGCACATAAATGATGTTTCTCATCAAGGACGCTTTCCATTAGCAGAGGACTTGGTGCTGCAATGAATGTAGCGGCGTGTGGGACGCTGCTTTGTAGGAGTCGGAAGTATCCGTATAAGAAAGTGATCCGCGTATCTCTTTCTTTTAGGTCTGGCTGCTGCTAGTGGAATCGCAATCTCGTCTTCCCGATTATAGGATGGAAGGGTTTTTGCAATGTGAATTATGTATAGTGCGAGTGTAACATTTGAAACAGGATTAGAAAGGTGATGCAATTTGTAGGAATTAGTAACTCCCATGACCAATAGCCAGAAAAAAATCTTTTCCAGCCATTTTACCTTTTTTCTATTCATCGGATAATATGATGCCATCTGATCATGTTTGTCCACACCTGCTCAGCTACCATTGTAAGTGGTGACAGACTCCGGTTTCATTACCTCATGGTCATGGTGGCATGATCTGGAATTGGTAGTGTCTACCATGGCATCTTTATTTATAGTCGATAGCACAAAAACGTCGCGTTTATCCTTCCATTTTGTCACAAGAATACTTGATGATTTATTGGCTATTCGTACACCTTTTTTCAGCATGCTGGTTTTCAATTCACGTGGCAAAAACTTTTTGTTAGACATGACAGTGCCAACAGGGTAAAATCCATGAGAAAGTAGTTTGAAAAGTCGGGGTGAGCTATACCTACGATCCATGAACACTTTGTGGTACTTACGTTCAAATGGCTGTAGCACACTACGCAGTAACACTTTGACGCTATTATTACCAGTGGTTGTATACAGTTCCATAAAACGGATGTAGCCGGTGCGAGAACCACAAACACATTCTAGGCGTACTCCATATTTTATTGGCTTATTCTTCATATAAACACAGAATCCTACAAGCCCCCGAAAAGAATAGATAGCCTCATTTAATGTTAGGTTACTACCGGGTGTGTATAACTTCCAAAACTTCCTCAACAACCTATCAAAAGCTGGTTTAATCTTGAACATAGAGTCATATCCTGGTTGATCATGTGGCACATGCTGAGTGTTATCACAAATGTGAAGGTAGTGAAGTATACTTTTGAATCGGTCACGACTCAGTCCGATAAGAGAAAAAAATGATGAATGCAGCACTGGGTCAGTTGAAAAGTAATGTAATCATTGATAGTTGGCTTTTTGACAATGCATTTATGGAGAATAAATGCAAAAAACTTGTAAAGTTCTGACAATGTTACCGTTTTCCAGGCTTGCATTTACGTTGATTTTGAGCAGCGTATCCATTAGTCTCTATCTTGACCTTATTGAAGAAATCCCTACTAAACATGGCGCTAAAAGATTCAAGCATCGAGCAACCCACTGGTAGTTTGGCAGTGTTGACTCCCTCAGCTTCAGTGTAGTCATTTATAGGTGGTTCTTCCTCAGGATTGTCTTGCCATTCAAATCCATCGCCTGAAAACAGATCAATTATGTCCTATATTCTATACCTGTGTCCCAGAATGGTTTTATCAACATAATTAAAATAATGTATATGTTGAAAATACCCTAGTAGACCAACACTTACCATTGCGCTGGGTGTTGGGAGCTCGGCCTCTGTGCCCACGTACACGAGCACCACCATGTTATCTTAGTTTTCTTGGCCTAAGCCTATAACCTTCATCTGTAAAACATTTACAATAGCCCTACATAGAAAGATGACAAGCAATATCACGATAACCTCAACACCTATTTCACCTTTCAGTTGCATTACCACTGATCTGACAGTCAATCAACTTATCAAACACTCACCTAAGAACTGCATTAGGTCAAGCCTGATAGTCAAAACCTCACAAACCTAAAGCGGGTCAATCCGCTTACTTTTACAGCTTGTGGTCATACCTTGTTCGTGGTCTGTTTCAAAATCGTTCTTGATCATTTCTGGTACGTGGTCATTATCATCACCAATATCCATAGGCCTATCACTATCTGAATCGGATCCACTACCAACTCTCCTTTCCACTTCATCATCGCAATCTAATACAATTATAATGGTTCCGTAGCTATTCTTTATAAATGTATGAATAGCCCACAGCCTGCTTCGGGAATCGGTCGGGTGGGGCAAGGGTAGATTGGGGAGGAGGAATCACCCTCGTATACCCCCACCCACACCCCCACCCAACCTACATATACATAGCCTACATAAATATTGAGTTTGACTTTGCATGTAGAATGTAAAATATCCTACTTTGCAGCAGTATAGCAGTACTAAGCAGTTTTTGAACTAATCTAGTAATCTATTACTATTAGTCAATAGTCACTTACATATCAAATAAGAGTTTGGCAAAAGGAACTAATCATATAAGTTGTGGGTGTGACAAAAAATTGGACTACCAAGATGAGTTACAATCATCAGGAATCTATCAATGAGTGAGTCTAAATCATCCAATCATCAATCCAATCATCATCATTTCATGACTAACTAAATAAAGTGAAACTGCCCTGATATTTTTCACTCACTCATGCTGTGGTTTTCATTTACTGTGCCTAATTCTGAGAGTACTTTCAATTTTACTCACCTTCCTCATGATCAGAGTCCTCTACATCTACTTCACTGTCACAGTCATTTACCAATTCATATATATTTACAGCTATTTCTTTATCAATTGAGTGTCTTGATGTAGACAAATTCCTAGCCATATTCTCGAATTTTTACAAAAACTTGACAAAGTTACTATTCTGACATAGCCTGAGGTCTTGGCAAATATTTTCAGTTCTATTTAACAAATTGGCAAATTTTTTTTGTACACAAAGCTAAAACTCAGGGCTATCAGAATTTTGGCAATATTAGCCTGTCAGAGGCCAGGAACTAGTTACATAGCCCAGGTCAAATTATTTCTATGTCAGCCACTTGGAGAGGAAAACTTCATTCGAACTATTTTGATTTCAGTTTTGAAAGTAGAAAGTGTTAAAGCTAAGTTTCAATATTTCACTAAACTTAAGTCTAATTTTGTCCTCATTTTAATTTTTCCTTACTTTTTTCTGGCCAGGCGCTTTTTCTCTCGCTTTCACATAACTTTTAGCCGGCTTTTTTAATACTTTTTTCAAACGGATTCGACAAAAAAGACCAAGCGATGCTGTTCTCAAAAGCCGCCTCTCACATACTTAGCCACTTAGTGGCCATTTCGAGAGCTGGCTCGTGTGCTCGTACCTGAGCTTTCTCGTATCTCAAGGTAGAAACTTGCTGGAAATTTTGCTCCCATCTAGACTTTTCCGCATGTTGAGCACTCATATATCAAAGTATGACTGTATTGCAACATGAATGTAGCCTATATAATACTGTCAAACATTGACCAGTCCGTTTACAACTTTTATTTCACAAAATGTGTTGGTGATACCGATAGTAATGGTTAGTCTTTGTTTTATAAAATGGTACAGCCTACGTCACATTAAAAATAAAGAGAATTTTACATCTGCTTCGTAAGCTTTTTAGATTTTTTCGAACATAGTACCACCTTAGTTCGTCTTTAATCATCTTAATAAACTATGTATATAAAATTACATAGATGCTTGCCACATAGAAAAACAATGGTTATACAATATTTGCTGCAGCTTATTCCGTACATGAATTCAGTTTTAGTCGAAGTCAATAGGGTGACAATTATTGAAAAGTCCTTTCGAAGTAGCCAGGATAGCTAAACTAACGCAATGCTCTGAATATATAAATTATAACGACTAGCAGATATCAACACGTTAGCGATACACGAACAATTGTAACAAAAGTAACAATCCAGGGTCTGAAAGTGTCAAATTTAGTCAGACAAAGAGAAATGCCTGGGACCAGCATGTAATGTATGTAGTACTCACAGCAATGGCTCTGGCAACCACATCATCTATATCCTACAATAGCGAGGGCTTGTGTCACCTCCGGCCAATATTAGTAATGCATACCAAGCCAAAGCTGCATTCACACCAGCCAATTTGCAAACTGAGTTATTGTTGCCGATCTCAAAACGATTTAATGGGAGCTATCGGCCAGATGTTTTCGTTCACACTAGGCCGGGTTATGACCAAGAGCGAACGATTTTGCCAGGTTTTTATTTGCAGAGTCAGATAATTTTAGCTGATATATTTTAGTAAGTCCTGCTTCGCATTGTTTCCTACGATGTTTCTCATGGACGTTTTTAGCAAGTTTACTAATTGTTTTGCACTACCCAGCTCATCACCGATAATGCATAGCTATAGGAGGACGAGCTTTTTCTAACATCATCTCAACTCATCACTAATAATAGATAACTATAGGGAGGACGAGCTTTTTCTAACATCTCAACTCATCACTAATAATAGATAACTATAGGGAGGACGAGCTTTTTCTAACATCATCTCAACTCATCACTAATAATAGATAACTATAGGGAGGACGATCTTTTGCTAACATAATAGGTTATGCTTCAACTATTATAGCAATGTCATAATAATTGAAGCAGATGCTTCAATTATCATGCCGTTGCTATAATAATTGAACCTAAGCAATAATTCTGTTGATAGCACCCTTCAGGGGTGCTATCAACAGAATTATTACTCACGAGTGAAGCTATGACAAAATCATGCAGGAATGTGAAGACCAATATGGCGTTCACTTTAAATGACAATGTAGACCCGCTGTAAAAGTAATTTCATTGGCTACTCAAATTGAAAAGCGGCCCAGAATCGGCCATCAATCGGGCACTACCCAATAAAATTTCTTTGAACAAACTCAATCTTGGGCTCGTTTGCTCTGTTCACACGTTGCAATTCTCGGTCAGTAGGATAATCTGGCGTGGAATCGGCCTGAAAATGACTGGTGTGAATGCAGCTTTACAGATAGAAAAAAACTGCGGGATAAATTTGGGTGCCGAAAGATAAGCTAACTCCTACTAAATTGATATTGGTATTCCAAACAAAGAAATATGGTATAACAGTGTCATCTGTACATATATTAATTAATAGAATTCAGAGATTAAAAATGAACTCACACAAAGTTTTAATAGATTTGATCAGAAGCTATCAGTATTTTTCTATCATTTGTTTTTTATGTTTGAGGAGATCTGACTGCCAGGATGTTTCAAGATTAAAATCTACATAACCTGATCATGGTTAAAACATTCAGATCAAGTGAAAGAGAGGTTTTGATGTCTGTAGTTGGAAAGAGACTGATGGAATACAGACGCGTAATGTTGAAACTATGTTGTATTTTTCTATCATTTACGATTGTTGATGATGTTTGAGGTGATCTGACTACCAGGATGTTTCAAGATTAGAATCGACAAAACTTGATCGCAGTTAAAACGCTCTGAAGAAAAATACAAAATACACGAGTTATCAATATCCGCTCCGACTATTGGGTTCAAGTTACAGCGTTATGCGTCTCTATTCTGTCAGTCTCTTCGCAGAAGTGCAACTATAGACATAATCGCACTTTCGCATAATAAACCTGAGTAATTTAACCACGACAAAGTTTTGTCGATTTTAATCTTGAACATTCCAGCAGTCAGATCACCTCAAGCCTCACAAACAATCGCAAATCATTGAAACACAAATACTTTCAGATAAAATCTACAAAAACTTTGTGTAAGCTCATCTTTGAACAGGAATTCAGTACAGACAAGGAGAGATAATTAATGCAAGGCTGGCTCATGAGTGTTTTCTTACACTCATCAGGGGTGTTCACTGCCAATACATTATGCCAAAAATGCTAAAAATAGCCATCTGATCTTTTCTTTTCCAAACAAATGTATCGAATATTCAGCATGCCAACCACAATCGTCACGCTAGTAGACCAGAGATTAACTATGACTCGAATAGTCTTGCCAGCCTACCATATAAGTGGCAAACATCCAACTAGCACTGCCAATAACAAGTCATCGATTAGCCTCATGCCAGTCTCACAATAGATCCAAGGTAAGACTTGGTAACAGAAACAGCTCATTTTAACCTTAGAGCTAAAGTTACTAATAATTGAGAATATATGTTCCATCTGATGGTAGAGAGCAGCATTGGCCTAGTGGTATAGGACGTTCGACCTGCAGCAGGTTGGGGCTAAATTCCCAAAGAGACCACTAGTGGTGACAAGAATGACATCCAACCATAAATTGCTCTCTGCAACTGGGCATGTCTCCAGTCATCCCCCACTGGACTCACATGTCTAGGCAAGATTATTTGCCTGGACATGTCTGAGCGAGTGGCAACGTCTTGTCTCGGCAAGATTATTTGCCGAGCCATCGTTTAGGCAACAATGCTCTGTAAAACATGGGCACCGCTGCTTGCTCTAAGCAAACATCATTTTAGATATTCGAGGAATTGCTCACACAGGGTATTATTTATTAGAAATAACTGAAAAGAAATCAAAATGAACTTTTCAACACAAATACGTGCAACCACTGTTCAACCCTCCCTACCTCCATGTTTCTACAACTAATGAAGGGTATTGTTTACGCCAATAAATGATGCAAATGTCTGCTGTACCTCTTTGAAGGCTTCGTCAGCCAAGTGTGAATGACAGTCTATCATAACAATGTTCTGGTCCAATATTCTGAAAAATAGAGACAAACCGAGTGAAGCAACCAAACGAGTCAACAACCGTAAGCTAAAGATAGCATTATGACCGTAGTGGCATAGATAAAAAAACCACAATATATGGTAAGAAAGGATGAAACGTGATGCAGCTCAGAGATAGAATGGTATTAGTGGGAGAATCTGTTCAGCTAAATGTGCTTGATGATATGTAACGATGTTATTAAAAAAGGTATTTTGCTTATCTTTGCCTTAGTATTTCAATAAACTAAGATTAGCCTACCACATGGGAGCCAGCAACCTGGATATTCCTTAAAGTTGTTTTAAAAATAAATGAATGTGTAATGTGCTTAGTTCATTTCAGAGTCAATTGTTTTAGCTACGCAGAAATTAGTTGGGTTTCCTTGGGCGAAGTCAGAGCTGCTTTCAAATTGCTTTTTTATGACTCAAATCAAATCATATCCGGTGAACTACAAATCAAATCAAATCCCCCACCCTTGTCAGCAGATGCAAATCAAATCAAATCGATTCAGCCCTATAACGAATTCAAATCCTGAATCATTTGAAAATGATTTGAAATACTCTTTCAAATTGTTCGCTCAATTGTTGCATAGTATGATCAATCTACAGTATATCTGTAGCGGCGTAGCCTGTACTCCTATTCATAGGACCTGAACCAGAGAGAAAGGGTAAGGGGTTTGCCCCCCTGCCCATTCTGGGTTCTATGGATAGGAATAGTATAGCTGTATCTCTGTACTACTATATGTATTATGTATGCTAAATTCATCACTAGATATGGTTTTGTTCTTTGTTCTTTGTTCTACGAGGTATGTTAAAACAGAGCAGAGCACATCATACCATTGGCTCGATACATCAATGAATGAGTGGAGGGTTATGTAACAGTTTATGGTCATGGCTGTGACTTTGTTTTTATTGAAGCTTTTAAGCAAGAATGTACAAATGTATAAAAACAAAACTTTATATAATTTTTTAAAGTTACAAAATATAAGATACAAATATAATATAAAACCTGAAAATATTGGCAAGTGAAACACAGTTACTGAGGCTTGAACTTGAAAGAGACGAAACTAAGCATTGAGCCTATAATTAACAGTTACATAATATTAACACATTTACTTAAATAAATTTGTTGCATTTTGGAAAAACTAGCTTGCGCAAGTTTTCAGATGTTAAGGAGCTCCTGTGTGGCCTCATGATGAAGCCACTTTTACTAAAAACCCGTTCTATGGGAGCTGATGAAGCTGGTACTAAAAGGACCTTCAGCGCCAGCTTGCTAAGCCTCAGTAACTGTGTCTCACCTTGCCAATAGCTAAGAGTGTTACAAGAAGATCTGCTTTTCGCCATATACTTTTCAATCTCCTGATTTACTGACTCCAGGTTACTGTACTAGCTAAAGGTGCTCTATTCAAAAAATCAGCCAACATATCTTCATTATCACATATTTGTATTTTCTGAGCGCATGTGACTTCCTCTTTCTGTACATCGTCCTTTTAAATCGAAATCCCGTTTTAAGTATTTTACTTCACATAGGAAGTAAGTGACTGTGTATAAATTATTATTAATTATAATATTATACATATAATATAATTAATTATATAATAAAAATGTATACTACATAAATGGTAATGTTAAAACTATGGATGATATATAATTATTACATTTATTATACTTACTTGAATAGAATGTTATTGTTATGCTATTCATTTATAATTTAAAATAATAAATTAAATCAAAATTTTATTTAATATTATTCTAATAAATTTGATATAACAAATAAAATTTTAATTTATTAATTAAATTCTACCCAATTATAATATAATGCATATTTATATTTATGAACATTGTCATTACCTGTCATTGTCGGTACTGTGAATATTGAATGTGTCTGCGGCATGGAATAGTATTGTATAGAATATTAAATATTATAAAACTCTATTCATTCATTCATGCCGTAGGCACAGCACAAGTAATTTTTATTTTGACTAGAGACTGTGAGGTTAGAGTGGGATAGTCACAACCAATTTCTAGCAATCATATAATTGACATTAAAGTATTCAATGCCAGCACCACAACTACAAACATGCCTTTTCCACAGCTTACCAGAGCTGCTCATGTTGATTTCTTTTACACACACGACACGCGGTCCTTTTCTTTGTTCTGTAGAGGGACACGCTCGCAGTTGCTTAGCCTCGGTATCGATGGTGCGCATTTCTTGCCAAAGTTTGGGCTAACTTCGCAAACGTCGTAAAAGTTTTTCGATCGGTTACAGAAGACAAGGCTATCGATAGCGATGTGATTTGATTTATTTTTCAAATCAAGTCTTCAAATCAGCCCGAAACTTCAAATCAAATCAAGTTACTTCCAAAACTTTTCAAATCGAATCAAATCACCATTTGTGTCACATCAGTACAATATGGTTTGTTTCAAATATTCGAATATTCAAATCACCATGATTTGAAAGCAGCTCTGGGCGAAGTTTCAATTGTTCACTGCATATATTTGTTTGGATGAGAAAAAAGAGAAAACTCTCTTACCAGGAAAACAGAGTTAAAAGTTCTCTTGAGAATAAGGAACAGTTGTCAAGTCCTAGAAACAAACAGCGACCATGAAAATCAACAAATAAATCCTGTCAAGACACAATCCAGGTTACAAAAACAAATCCCTATGATGCAATCAAACATTTAGTGATAACATGTGAACAAGTTTGCGAGATAGGGCCATTAGGCAAGCATTTTCGTGCAAGGTCGGCACACAGAAGTTTTTTGTGAAAAATAGTTTAGTTGGACAAATTAAGTTCACCGATTGTGATGTTTTTTGGTTTGGTCCATCAATCATTCACTAGTTGAGAGAATAAAATCACTTTTTTATTGATAGTTGAGAGAATACAATCACTTTTTTGTTGATGGTTGAGAGAATACAATCACTTTTTTGTTGGGCAGCTGCCAATTGGCTAGAATGGAACCCAAAAAACTAATAATTATGATTTTACCCGCTCATAACCACATTTTTTACAACATAAATTTCATTGTCATGAATTTCATGTGTTTAGGCGTTTACATTAAAAATATGCATGGCCATTGTAGTCCTTTGGATACTACCGAACTAATTGGCGATGTTTTGGATTGATAAAGTATAAGGTGTGATGAAGCTACATGCTGCAAAATGTCAAAGCATGTTTCAACGACTGACGAGCGTGGTTGAGGGTTTCTGAGGTCAGATAGGGCAAGGGTTTTTGATTGGTATCACTTACACCCTTAACTCTATTGAAATATAATTGAAAACACTGTCTTTTATTGTATTAAATTTTTCTATTATGTTAAACCATATTTTCTTAATCCATTTGTTCTCATTTAACACCTTTGTTATGTCTTATTATTATTTTTTCTTTCCAATACTATAATCAGCTATCTTTACCATTTATATACCTTATTCTTGCTAAAACCCTCCAGTTTTAATGAAGCTCGTAAAAATGGATTACAAGTAGTGGTCAATAACATGGGATATCTTGAACAAACAGCAAATGCTTCAACAAAGATCTAACTATTAACTCTAAAAGTCTTCTTCATAACTAATGACACGCAATCCGTATAAAAATGGTGGCAGTGTTAATTTTTGAACTGTAAAAGTTTTGAAATTTAATCTGGCACAAATCGCTGACATTCGTGAACGTGCTCCAAAGTCCTTGCATTTGAAATACAATGAGGAAGATATGAAGATATGAGCTTGAACTATATGGAGAAAAGTGTGAAATTTGTATGCAACTGCTACTAACCTCGCAGCGACAGTCGACGGTCGCACTGAGGATTACCATGTAGCTATGCTCATGAGCGCCTTGTGAGCAATCAGTTGAGCCGATGGGTCGAGATTATACAGCAGATGCAATCCACCTACTAATATCACCGTAATGTTAAAGTAAAGGTAATTTAAAATCAAATAAACAATGAATACAAAGTAATACATTCTAAATTAAAAATATGAAATATTGTTTGATATTACACGTATTTAAAAAGTCTTATTCAATTTCATGTAAAAATACAAACATACCGTGAAACCTCTAATTGAACACCACCTCTATTTGAACGCCACCTCCAATTAACCGCCACCCTGAGAAAAAGGTTGAAAAATAGACCGCCACTCTCCAATTGAACACCACCTCCATTTGACCACCACTTTGACATGATTTGATATTTTCGAGCCCATAATATCAACTGATCATAAGAAAAGTGTCCACAAAATCGTGTTAATAATGAATAATTTATTTCAATACCAGTTAATTCTCTCGTTGTCCAATGCCAAAGCTTTTTGTCTTTTTTTCGTTAAAACTTGAAAGCATCACCGTAACAATAATCAATAACGGTCTCAGACTAGTAGTAGCTCTCTGTTTAACGCGGTCTTTCTACTTCATAGTAGCCTAAATTTATAACAAAATATGGCTTTAATTTATGATGGTAAATGAGCTTTAAAAGCAACGCTATAGAAATAATTACGGTTTCAGGCTAATAGTGGTTCCTTGTTTAAAGTGGTCCCGATAATTCGCAGTACATGTAGGCCTACATATATAAAAACAGTTTAAATTTACGATGGTAAACGGAACTTTGAAAGCAACGCCATAGAATAACTACTAACTGTCTCAGGTTAATTATAGTAGTTCCTTGTTTAACGCGGTCCTAATACTTGGAAGGACATGCATATAAAATCGGTTCGCAAGTTTTGGACCAAAGGTCACGCAAGCAAACTTAAAGCAAGTAAACTTTTAGGCGTTGCATTAGTGCTAAATGCAGTGTGTGAAAGTTTTGCGCTGATAAAAAATGTTTGGACGCTAATATCGACTACAGTACTTTTCGGACTATTAACCACACCCCTATCTATACAAGCCGCAAATGCTTTATTTTCCAAAAATGATAATAAAATAATGCATAGGCCGCACCTTTGCATAGGCCGCAGAACTCAGGACGGCGCTTTTTAACGTGGCAGCAACTTTGCTGTTTAAAACGAAACAGTGCCGTTAGGCACTGTTTCGTATTAACTGACGCTTTTTAACCTAGTGTCTAACAGAACAGTACCGATTGGCATTGTTTCGTATTTTCTTTTACCGCTAGAGGTGCACTAACCGGTGTTTCTGGTTAATGCACCCTAGCGGTGAAAGAAAAAACCACAGAATAGCCGCACCCTTATATAAGCCGCATGGCTCAAATCGTCAAAAAAAAGTAGCGGCTAATAGTCCGAAAAGTATGGTTAGTTCAGCAGTGCGGAAACTGAGTTGAAGCCAAAAGATATTGTGGAAGGTATTGGACAACTAGAAGATGTTCGTTCGAAAGCAACAATCAGAACGCAGCTATCTGAGCAAACGATGCAAATATTTTCTTTTAAAAACGTAAATTTTTGTTTCTGCATACACGAAATATAATTATGGTTTGTTTATGTCACTTGTTCATCAATATATACTTGTATCATTTGATAGATTATTGTTGTATAACATATAAATATGCAGATTTATAGCATGTTATTTAATAGCATCCTTGCGGCTATCTTAACACAGCTTACAATGGATCGATGCTCATAACTCCACTTTTATTGCACATAAAAAGCTAGTGTTGGTTGCAAACTGTAGCAAACATATCAATGAGTGCAATGAGCCTTTATTCACTAATGTTAAATATAGATATAAAATAAACATATGTCTGGAAATTTAGAATGAAATAAAATTTGAAAATTCTAACAAATTGCAAAGAAGGACACAGGCTATAATATCATCGCAGGTCAATAGCAAGCAATTATAGATATCAACTGGTAGAGATATTTCTCGATGCACATTTATTAAACGATTTTTGATAAGTTAGAGGTAAGTTAGCAGACTTATTGCATTCAAAATGTTTAATATCGGTCCACCGGAAAGAGGGCAAAATATAGGTGACATCCGCTTCATCCGTAGTAAGGCTAAATTTATCTTCCGAAAATTCTGACGAGCTATTTGAAAGATAGACCGGCAGCCTCTATTTGAACGCCGCCTCCAATTGACCGCCACCATAGAGAAGAGGTTGAAAAATAGAGCGCCATGGCGTTCAATTAGAGGTTTTACGGTAATTTACATGTAGAAATGATACAATATTTATATTCATATTGTTAAAATCGAAATTAATTGGTGCGGTTTTGATGTTGTTAACAAAACGTTATTTACCTTTAAGTTATTAAAAATGTTTCCTTTTTTGTTATTTACTATCTATTGTTATTTAGCGAAAAAATAAAAAGTGACAAGAATATTTTAAAAGCACATTAACCTAATTTTTAGTGTAAAACGAGCACGCAGTTTACAGTATATTATATAAAAATTTAATTTTAAATTAAAATTTACTACCAGTCTAGGTATTTGTTCACATCGCAAATTGCTAACGGCAATGTAGTTATGTATACTAAAAAGTAATGGCCGTGACGGTTGTCCCTGTTCATACATACCCTCATCAGAATTACTATATTTAAAAAGGTGTAAAGCCAAATGTTGTTATTTTCGAGCGGAGAGCAATTTACAATAAGTTTTAAGATCTTTTCTACAATTTGCTGTATATTCTATGTTGCAAATGAAATATATAAGTCTTTTTTCATTGTTGAAGATGTAGACAACTATAATTTAGAATTTTTGCTAATGGCGTAGCAATCATAGTTAGATCAAAATGCCGATGTAAAGTCTTTTAGAACGCCGGTGTTTAAAGAAAAAATACATGTATTATTGTAAAAAAAATTGCTATAAATGTCAAATTTTCTATTTTACTAAGTTTGTTTGGATGGAGTAGTGAGGTAATTATAATAATTTTTACTAGCAAGCCTAAAACTATCATGGAAAATTTTAATGACCAGCTTGGCACTGTTTTGCAAGTGTTAATAACAGTAAAACAGGTGCTTGGAGTTTAAAATGCTTGTGAATTATATTTAAATTGTAACAAAAGTTGTTTCACTTCAATTTGAGAGCATTTTGGAATTTATATTTTATCTTTATCCAAAAAGCAACAACAATATAACTGAATGATACTTCCAGATGCATTACCATCACGACCTCAACGACTAACAAAACATACTAATTTCATTTTTAAGTTATTATTTCTTATTTTGTACAGTTTACGGCAGAATAAATGTGGAGATCACGAAAATAAAAAGCTTTGTTGTAAAATTACACATTAAAGTATATTTTCATAGAACGTTCCAAAATCTGGCGATTCTCATAATAAAAAATCTTACCCTTATACAAACAGCAAAATACATGTAAATTGCCTAATCCATTTTAATCAAATTGGAAAAAATTAAATTTAACTTTTTAATTTAATGACTACATTAACTGTGGTATTATTGGTTTGTATCGACAACTTTTCTCTTTTTATCTTAAAACTCTCGCTTGGTTTAGGGTCCATAATTACTGTAATCTTAAAATAAGTTAAGAGAAGCGCACATCTTCAATGTCAATTTAAACCGATTTTTCCCCTTTTTTTACACAACGAGATCTGTGCTGCCAAAAAAATGTTTTATATGTGTAAAATAAAGTAAAACAAAAATATATCTGCACTATAATAAGACCGGTGCCTGTACGCTCGAAGCCGGGGTTACACGTTAGAATAAAACACCGCTTTCAACGAGATGCCAACTCGTGACATTCAGTTCGGTAGGCCAACACCTTAAGACCTGCACATATCTACCACCTTTAAGCCTGGTTCCCATATTGATTGCGCGACTCCAGCAGTAACTTGCGCAGCAAAATGTTTGCGATGCTAGGCTCAGCAGCATCTGTTCACATATAAGCTGCATCGCTAAACCTAATCGTGTAACCAAATAAAATGTTCGCTCGCCATGCTGTTTTTATAATGGTGACCTTCACCTTTACAGTGCATTTCTAGAAGGTTTTACCTGCGGCCTTTTGCGAAATTTGAACAGCACTAAACTATTGCGCTGCTGCCGGCAACTACCGGCAGTCCTTGGCCCGTAGGTTCCTATTTCACCGCTAATAGCCTGCGGTGCTGTCGCCAGTGCTTTAGGACATATATGGGAACCAGGCTTTAGGCATCATCTGGACTTTATCGGCATGCTTGACATGGCACACTAAACTACCAGGATACTAATATATATAATAGAGATACCCATATATGTTGTTTTCTTTCCAAAGCTCGACAAGAGAGACAAACGATACTTTCAAGGCTAACTATGAGACTCTCGTTATTCAAATCGAATTTGAGAACTTGGAGAGTTTGATGCTTTACACTATATTGAAATTTTTACGTGCGAGACAAAAACTTTACATAATTAAATTATGTTAAGTGAAATTTAGCGTAAAACCTCTGATTGAACGCCTTCTCTATTTGAATGCCACCTCCATTTGATCGCCACTTTGACAATCTTTAAACTTTATGAACCCATAATATCAAGTGATCAGTAGAAAAGTGTGAACAAAATCGTATGAATAATGAATCGTTTAATCAATAACAATTATTTACGTGCAAACAGAGTAGATGCAGCTTCTAACTGTGAATTCCAAACATACACAAGAAGTGAGATTCATTGATGTATTTGATAACAACCTGGGAACAATTGATGAAAAAATTAAACTACATACTAACAAAGATGTCACACATGTACAGTATCCATCCCTTCGAATATTAATAGCGTTGCAACAGCAAGTAAAAGATGGCTTAGACAAAATGTTGGATCAAAGAGTACTTGCACACGTCAAAGAAGTACCGAAACAGTATTCATAAATAGCATTAGAGTTCAAAATGGTGAGACAGGAATCTGATTTGGCTCTCAGATTCTCAACAAAGTTCTGATCAGGGAATGATACCGAACTTTTACCCTAGGTGCCAGTTTACCATAGCTGAAAAATGCTGAGGTGTTCTTCAGAGTCAACTTATCAAAATGGATAGGACAGGAGGTTGTTCGAAACAAAGAAAATAAAAGATTAATGATGGCCTTTCTATTTGGACACTTTAGATTCAAACGGCTAGCATTCAGTTCAAAGATTAGCTGGACAGAGCTACATACATTGCAGATAATATACTAATCTATAAATGAACATGACATAAGGTTTAATGAATTATTGCCTAAGTGTAATGATGCTGGAATAAGGCTGCACAAAAGCAAGCCTGAGCTGCGAACCACCTTTTTAGAATTTCTAGGCTATCTGATAACCAAAAAAGGTTGAGGCAATTATTGCTAAGGCCAATCCTACACATCACGAAGCTTGAAAGCATCGGCCACTTCTCAAAGTTGGTACTTCAGCTATAATAGGCATAGAACCATTGAGGAAGCACTAAGTTGGCGAAACATGAGAGTGGACTGATAAACATGAGAGAGCTATGAGTCATCTTAAAAAAGCTAGTATAACAGGATACAGTACTATCATTTAAGATGAGGAGCTACGACTAGCATCGAGTACAGGACTGGTGGCAGTAATTATGAAAAAAGAACATCCTGTAGCATGTGCTGCACTGCCAAGTTAAGAGCAAGACAATGCTCAGATAGAAAAACAATGTTGGGTGGTAGTTTTCACCAGGGAAAGATTTCATTAATATACATATGGAAAAATGACATGTGTACATTTGGACCAAAAACTCATCGAGGCAGTTCTGAAGAAGCCTCTGGCATGAGTTCCTAGGAGTTTTTGAGCCATGTTGCTCAGATTGCTCCAGAGCAACATAGTGTTGGAACCTAAAAGTGGTACGCTATCGCTCATTGCTGACATGTTGTCTCGAGCAAACTTACCATGGGATTTGCAAACAACAAACGTTTTTTTCAAAATTAAACGCAGTTCAGTAGTTGATGGTTGAACAATAATTGACTTGATGAGTTTTACTCTGCTAGGCTGCATAATCATGTAACGACAAAACTTATAAAAATGGTAAGTAATGGATGGCCAAGAAACAGGGGACACACCAACATGCCTTCATCACTTCTTCAAATGAGTGTGTGATCAATCAATCTGAGAAACCTTAGAGGACCAGGTCATATCTATGGCAGACATGATGAAACTACCATAAATGCAGTGACCCAGGCTATTGAGGATGTTAGGACTGGTAGAAGCTCTACCTACCAGTGTATTCCTTCAACATTCAGACAACTTGCTGATACAATTCTTGATGTGCTTATTGCTGGTGTAGATTTTGTGATCGTCAAATATTACAAAAGAGAGTTAAGGGGAGTTAGCGAAGCAAAAAATGAAAAGAAACTACAAAGAAATCTTTGCATATTAGTAACAAAGCTGTGACGATACCAAACTGAAAAGCCTCTGTAAAGTCTGGAAGCAACAAGGAAATGATGTTAGCATTTATTGTTTTATACTGGAAGACTGCAGTAAGGCATGATAGCCTGATACTCATACTCTACACTACAACAAGAAGATATGCTACCGGCTTAATATGAACCCTTATGCTTAACTAAACTATAGAAGTGCCCCCTTTGGCTTGTGATTACGAAGAGGCAGACACGCGTCTCGTGCTGCATGCAAGACAGTGAGTCTAAGACTGTGAGTCTTAGACATGCAAACTCTATGGCCAGGAAGATAGCACCCAGGAACATGGCACAGATGTCAACTGGCTAAGGTGCGAGCTATTTGTGTTCAAGTCTGATGCAAGTCAGTCCCTCCCTCCCATAAATTGCTGAAAAAACATGTCCATTGTGTCTATTATGTAGCGTCTACCTATATGTATATGGAAAGAGGCAACAGCACAACTTGCCAATGTACCATTTCCTTCTTTAAATGGCTCGATACCGGATAAGGAAAGTGATGAGTATGCAGTGAAGTGTCATACCAGCATTATCGCCCCACCTGATATTCTGCAAGCAGTTCTATGTGTGTCTCAAAAATCCAGCTGCAGTGGGAACAGATGTATCGGCATCATGGCAAAGCTGCCTTACAGAGTTTGGCACAGGTGTGCACTGCAACAAAACTGAAACAGCAGTAGGACAGGATGTCGATGGTGCGGACAATGACTAAGAACACAACATATTGAACAAATAGTTAGTATGAGTAATATTTTGAAGTAACCCAGCTCAGTTTGTAAGACTTGACATTAGCGTTACTACTATTGATCACCATGTTCACAATGCTTATAGCTTTCTTGTTATTTTCTATGGTTCATCAGTGTCAGGTTATAGAACAAAATTATAGTGTTTTGAAATTTTTTGTAAAGCTATTAAACCATATATATGCATGCGTATATACACTGTATATACATGTATATATATATATGTATATAGTTTCCATGTACTTGTAACAATCATAAGATATTGAATGTTAGAAAATAGATAGAAGATGAATTTTGACTTCATCACCAGCATCCTAAATCACTGCAAAATAGTTATGAGAAAAAGTTGCAAATCTGATACATCTACAGTAGGAATCTTATTGACAGGAAAGATAAGTCCCAAAACACCCTTTTTTTACCAAATTTCTCACCGAAGTGGAAATGGCAGTTCCATCAACTATTCAGTTTTGAATTCTCTATACCCAAATTAGTTTATCCACTGCAGAAATGCCACTGAAAAGGGTGCTAACGGAACTCCATTTCTAGAGCTCTTTTGTCTGCTCGGCCCACAGGCTATAGAAAATGGGTTGAACATTGAGAGTCATGGCGTTCAATTAGAGGTTTCACGGTATATGTAGGACTGTGCTACCTGTAACTGAAAACATAGAGAAAACTGTAGAAAAAACATGAAACATCCCGAAGACAAAGTGAAGCACTGTTACGATAAACATGCCAAAGAACTAGCCAGCATTAATCAAGGAGGCAGCATGAATCCAAGCAACAGCCCTCGAAGAGAAATGGGGACTAAACTGCATTCAACAAAAATTTTTAGCCGCTGCTCAAATGAGGTGACCATGAAAGTTGGCAACCGCCGTTCTTTGCCAAAACCGGGAACGTCTGAGACAAAGAACAAGATGGCCCTATACTTCCTGAGAAATCAAATACTGATGCTGTCCTTTGTCCTGGAAGTACAGCAGATCAGTTGCTGCCAACAACACCAACAAGTACCACTAAGCAACAACAATCTATTCCAAGACAATCCATTTGGAGTTGAAGGTCTCCCCAACCTCTCGAGCTGATTTATTTATAATGAACAAATGACTGACATACATATTTGATAACTAACTCATTCGACTATTCTTTGATAATCATAAATTGAACTTAATTATTCTTCAAAAACCTTTTGTTTGACAGGGTTATGTTACTCGTACAACTCACAGGAATTGGTCTAGTCTTTGACTGTTAGACACTGATGTGTATTCTGAGTTTCATAAAACTTAGTTGTATTAACCTTGATGTATCACATTAATACTCATGTCTGAAAGCTCAGTGGCTTACTAGGTTTTTTGTATAAAAAGGGGACATGCTACAGATCAAGTATTATATTTTGTTTCAAATTATCAATTAAATGCCACATAGAACAAGCAGTCTTCAATTGGCCTGGTGTTAGAAACCAAATAGATGCTTCATTCTCCCTCATACACCTGACCAAAAAAAGTCACAAAACCAACTTTTGAATTTACCTGTTATTAAAAACACACCAGGCTATAGTAAGCTCAACCATCATTTGTGCTTGTCATAAGTTTGTCTAAATATTTGATAATTGTGAACTTAATAAAAAAGTGAAGTAATATTTTTAATTGATAAAAAACCACAGAGCTGTACAACTGCTGCAAATAATATTTACTTTGAGGATATAAGTTTCTGTTAAAAAGTTGTAATTTTAATGGAATAAAACAAAATTTTCACTAATTTCTGCTAGCGCATGCTCACATTAAGTGTATACATGTAATTATACCAAAATGATTTTAGGATGGTAAATGTGTAAAAATAAATATATGAAACGCTCAATAGGACTCCGTCTTAAACAATTTAATATCCACTATATGTTATTTACCAATAAACTGTCATGCGTCCCAAAAACATTTGATCAGATCTGTTAATTTGCTAGTTACTAAGTACTAGTAATTTTGGGGTTAACTTGATTATTGGACAGGTTCTTATTCAATGCAATACACTCATTATCATACTGAGAACATGAAATGGCAGATGTTTCACAATAACCAACAAAGATCTATTTGATTCAAAATAAAATATACTTTTACAAAATTGAAAAAGGTTTAGCTCCAATTGAAGGATGCTTTTCAAGTATTATTGCCACACAATCCCAGCTGAATTATTTCCTACTTAGCTTGCTGGTTTGATTTGATGACCCTAAAAACAAGTTTTAATAATTATTTTAAAAATTTAAATTGACGTAAACCAATGCTTGGTGTGCTAAAGTACATACTAATAGAGGAAGGGTACGGCTAGAAGAATGAAGATGGTTTGACCAGAAGACTATTAAGGGAAACCCGATAATAATCAAAAACCATAAACATGTAACGTATAAATAATGTGAAAAATAGTATGGAAGTGCGCTATCGATTGCCAAAAAAATCATGAAGGTAGAAGCAAGGCAAGATCTAACTAGGATATCGACGTGAGCTGCAAAATAATATCTGTACAACTACATACTGCGAGCGTTACCGGAAATGTAAAAAAGAGTAAAGTGCGAATCGTCACAAATTTCATTCGACAATCAAAACGAGGCTACCAGATAATGTTGGAGCGATCGAGATTTTCAATATGGATCGGTTTGTGCTGAACGCAAATATGGCAAGTTTAACTAAATTCTAGAGTATTTGAAGTCAAAATTGCGTTGAATACGAAAATGTAACCTGTTATATTATGTTTCTGAAAATTTATCGCTTTATGTTTTATGAAAAGTGTTTTTCAACCGGCTTTTAGTGTGCAAGGGGTAGTAACTATACAAGTCTTACGTCATTATTTTCTAATATTTGCTATTAAACATTGACAGTAAAGTTATGTTTGTTTGTTATTAACTGTAAATATATTAATATAATTATATCATTAAAAACGGAGTTTATTGCAAATATTAATAATTCTGTCTAGAGATGCTACTTTCACGTACTTTATTGGCCTCGAGCCAAATCGGTTCTACTACAACACCGCACGGCGCATTATTCATAGTGTGTGGACATGACTATTCGTTTGGTATGCCTGTAAACTAGGTGTAGCTTGGAGATTAACAACTGCTTCAGAGAATACCGATTAAACTATGTTCCTGAATTTTTACTAACAGCTTTTGAAGCCTTGAAGTGGTAAGAGAAATCTGTAATCGCTAGTTGTAATATTGATGTTCACCTAGCATTGTGTTAATAGTATCTAAGAGTGAAAGGCATGATTAATAATAGGTTTCGCTTCAACTCAAACTGGTCGTTGGAATCATTCACCCATACACTTCAGGGTGTTGGTTTAGATCGAAGACAAGTTTAATTATACAAATATGTTGTTACACTGATTCCGTTTTACATCTACATATAAAAAAATGTCTAAGCTACATGCGCGAAAATGGCATTATTGTACATTGGAATAGAAAACAGTTTTTGGAAGTGAAAATTTTATGTGCTAAACCTTTATGTTAAAGAAAAAGAAAACAGTGATCCTAGTTTTTTTAATAATCATATCACAGCATTTTTGTTTATGCGAGGATCGAGCTATCTCACCAATCCGCATTTTTATACACTTTTGGTTTCGCTGTGAAAATAACAGCACAAACTAGAAGAGGAAGTGAGCCATGTAAAGAAGTCAACAGCTGCTACATTTTTTTCAAGATTAAGATGTTACAAGACTTGGTCTAAAGATTTAATTAATCAACCATTTTAATTCAGTGTTGAATGGATTTTAATTTAATTTACATGGCCAACTCCCTTAAAACTGAAAACGATAGAAAGGCTTTTAAGAATAAAATACATTATCAACCATTAAAAGTGGTATGGTAAACTTTTCTTCTGTTTTGGCACAGTTCACGAAGGCTTAATTTTGTTTTACCTTCTACATGCAAATCATTATTATTGTCATTATTTAAATTATTTATGTTAGAAAAGGATTGATTGTTGCTGAACAAAAATTTTAATGGCCAATATTATATATGAGTTTTAAATACAGTCACTCAACTGAATCCTGCCAAAATAAGTCTGTACAGATTGAGTAGTTAGTAGGTTCAGCATTATGATGGCTGCTCATACTGATATTCTTTGTGTCAAAGTAATAACTAGCGCTTGACTACTCTCATGCTAGTTTTCAAATAGTCACCAAAAACTTGATGACTTAATGGAAATTCCATTGTTACACCACCGAAGTATAGGCCTGATAAGTCCTATTACTGCCTACAAGCAGTATCTACAGTAACTCTATTCGACCTAGTTACTGAAATGGCTTCTGGTACTTCAATATATAAAATTTAGTGTTATAGGCTGATAAGATTGTAACAGGCTTAAATCTACTAGGATTTAGCTTCTATTTTTATATATACCGATTGTTTACGGGCAAGGATAAAATATGAGTATGATAATAATTATGGTGCCTAGGTAGGTATGATATCAAACAGATGCATAGGCCTATATATCATTTATCATAATAGCATAATTACTTTTGGGTTTGTACTGACAGAAACTTATTCTAACTCCGGGTAAGCTGGCGTGTCTATGGCTTTCATTAAGCGGTCACATTTAGGCAATTTGAGTCTTCACCATGATTACTAGACATTTTTCATCTTGCATAGTACGAGCAAGTATAACGATTTGCTATGTGAGTGCATATGCTTGCTGTAAATAGGAGCTGAGTTGCCGTGGCACCTGGTGGCACCTGTGGAACAAGCATACGCCAGGCCTGTATGTTTAGCTAGAGGCAATGTTGTGAGGACCTTGTGAAGGCTTGAGTGTCATTGGGCAATTGTTTAATTTGATATGTAAATCTATTTTAGCAAGGGCAATCAAAGTCAATGATTCTACTTAAATTGGCATCGAGCACACGCACACGGCACCTATTCGTTCATCGCTTGTAGTGTGTGAGCTGAGTCACTAGAAAATTTGATAAAGTTCCAAGGAACTATTTTTCCTCAGCCTTCATCTATTGCAGAGCGATTGAAATCAATTTGCATATATACAACCGCAAACAAAAGACCGCTAATGAAAGACTTTGTTTTACCCACAGTGTTAACTATCTTGAATGGTTCAGTGTTGATACGATCGATTTCACCATCATTGTAAATAATGTTGTCGTAATTCCTCTGTAGGCGGTATGAGATTCTATAGTCAGATTCATAGAGTAAAATCAAAGAATTTGTTTGAACAGCACGTTGAGTTGGACTTCATACCAGGCAGTTGTGCCCTGCTGACAACAACTGAGGTAAGTTGGCATATTTTAAATTACTTTGATTTTATATTTATTTAAGATTAGAGCTGCCAGTGAGTAAACAACAGTCTCAGGTTAGGGTTTTACCCAAAGTCTCAGGGTAGAGTCCTACGCAAGGTCCCAAGATAGGGTCCTACCTGAGGTCTCAGGGTAGGGTCTACCTGAGGTCTCAGGATAGAGTCCTACGCAAGGTCCCAAGATAGGGTCCTACTTGAGGTCTCAGGGTAGGGTCTACCTGAGGTCTCAGGGTAGAGTCCTACGCAAGGTCTCAAGATAAGGTTCTACCTGAGGTCTCAGGGTAGGGTCTACCTGAGGTCTCAGGGTAGAGTTCTACGCAAGGTCTCAGGGTAGAGTCCACCCAAGGTTTCGTATGTTGCTATCAAGAACAGCAGAATATCCTCAAGTCCTGCATTAGCAGCTAATGTCTAGCAAGAGCCTGGTAAGCTGAATACCAGAGAATAATACCAAAATTGATTGCCAACTGTGACACAAGGCATATAAATTTCTCAATCACTACGATAAGAGGCTAATTAATGTTAAAAAGATTAGCTTTCGTTATTTTGAAACTGGTAAGAAAAATAAGGTCATGCATTATCGACAAAAAACTAAAAAACCCTTAAAAAATATGGGATCACCCATCCTATGCTTGAGTAATTCAGGCTAATTGAAATAATAACTGGATTCTGCTCCATTTTCTCCGCCGCTTGACTAGCTAGGTCAATGGCTATCAGCTTTTTCTTTGTGGCGGTATATTGAGTAGTTTTCTTTTTTACTTATAAAGTTTGCTCATCAGTTTTGTCTATTTGACGTTCTAGCCTCGGTCTCTAACAAATAATATCTTATTGTTAGCCTTGTAACAGGGTTCACATACGTACCCTTAAGCGTTGATTTACAAGAAACATATCACTGGCCCTCATTTTTAAAGCTTATCTCACGATTTGATTTTAACTCCAACTAGAATTTAAATGGTTAGATTCTGTGTCAGCGTACTCTGAGAGCAACATGCGGTATATGAATCCTGGTCTCCGTCTATCGGTAGTAGAGTAGGCCTATTTTTAGAAAGCGACGACTTTCTATATTAAAAATTGATAAAACTGTTGATGCAGCTCATTGACCTATTGTCAATATCTATATATTATTTATCAAATAAAGTTCCATCTGCGTTAAAACCTGATAGTGTCTATTTAACTTCAGATGAGCGGAGCACCAAACAAGGCGATTGGCAAATGGTTGGCGGAGAAAGACAGCGGTAACGACTCGGAGCCAGAGCTTTCTACCTTCTCCAATCTAAACATCTCAACGAAGCCGCTGCACACACGGCCTTCGAGGAGTCAGTCAAAGTATAGTGCAAATCAAAGCAAAGAGATGGTGCCTAATGAGAGCAGCCTAGCAAAGGGCTGTAAACTTCATCGCGTCAAATCTGAGCACATGTGCAGCGCTGCCGTGCCCGGTATGTACTTACTTTTTCCTGGTGCATCGTGTTGTATTTAATACCCTCGGCGTGACCGCTTGCAGCCAGTTGTGGTTATTATCCTGCATTGCTTTATTTTTTCATTGCTAACGCCCGTGTGCTGCTGTAATATTCGCTTATCCTATAATGAGCCTGCTGGCCTTGGCAAACATACTGTTTCTTGCTTGCACACGCTTTGCAGCAGCAATTTTTCTTGTCATACATACTTTTCTACCCTCATACATACCATTAAGGACTTTGCACTACGCAATTTCGTTATCTCAAATGGTCGGTTAGGAAGGTGTCATGTGTAAACAGTAATCATGAGGCGCAGCGGTGATAGTCATAGTTGCCATGAACTGGCCAATGAAAGGTTTCCATTACTTTTCAGTGATTTTTATCTCGCAAAAGAGTTATTTTCCAATAGAAAAAATTATAGCGTGCATCAATTACTTATTACCATTGCTCGTTCCATCAGACGTTCTATTGGCTAGCTTTCTGTCACGCCATAAATGAACAAGTCATGTATTGTCGAGCCATTTACACGGCATAGTTTCTTTTTCAAGGGACGCGACAGGAGATGTTGAGCTTGAAACTGCCACTTGGTCTTCTAGTTTTATAGAGTGTCATCATTTTCTTATTGTATTCATAATTGCAGCAGGTTCTTCGCTATTCTTTTTAATGCTTGATGTCTTCCATTCCTTCAATATCTGATGTCTTCCATTCCTTCAATATTTGATGTCTTCCATTCCTTCAATATCTGATGTCTTCCATTCCTTCAATACTTGATGCCTTCCGAACCTTCAATACTTGATGTCATCCATTCCTTCAATGCTTGATGTCTTTCATTTCTTCAATGCTTGTCTTACATTTTGCCGTTTTTCAAGCAGGCATTGTGGCATTGCTGTTTGGGATCACCTTGTATACATATATTATCGGGTTCATCTCTAGCCTCGAACTGGAAGCTATTAATCTGTGTGACAGAATGATCGATTGAGTCGCGTATTTCAAGAATAATATATATAATCATCATGACTGTATCCTGTCCTTTTGGAAGGGATCAGAAGGCCTGTGAGGGTATAGGCTAGACCCTGATGCAAACAGGCTGTGTATAAGCTTGAGTCATTTGTTCTTTGGGTAGAAGGTGGCATGAATGCAATCGCTAATGCGAGCAATGCTTTCTATTCTTACACCATTTGTCTTGCATCCATTTTTGTGTTAATGTAATGAGAGACCAGTTATTTGGCGCTAAGCAGCAACTCTACATAGAGTTGTGTTACTAACATCAAGGCCTGTTTGGATATGTCAGTCGGTGGGTCTAACAAGGCTTGTTAGAGTGTTCATATAGTCTGTTAACACAGTTCATCTTAAAAATAGGCATAAATTCATTGTGAAGCATTATTCTTAAGTTTGTAAGATTTATAGTCAATTTTCATGGAAAGTATGTCATAGACATTAAATAAGCTGTAAACTATTAGTAGAACGCTCCTTTAGCACTCAAACTGGAAGATTATTACGATGTGCGTTTGAAAAAGTATTCGCATAAACTCGTGATATAGTAAACGATCATAAAGTTAAGAGTTATCTTCTCTTTCATTCTAACTATTAAAATTAGAACAAATAGCTTGTGTCAGGTTTAATCATAGCCCAAAAATATATGAGTACTAATCAGAACCAATAGTCTAATGATTGTTCAGTAGATGGCTCATAGATCTCCCAATATCTCTTGTTGGGTTGGGACAGAGACCAGTCTAACTCTCGAGATGTTCGTTGCCTATGATTCGTACTAGTGCTTCGCTGCCAATCTGGTTCATGAGATTTGATATATGCAAGCACTAGTTCTGCGATGAGTAGAGTGAGCAATACGCAATGAGCCTCAGCATGAGCAATAGTTTGTTTCTTATATCGTGCCGACTTACACCAATATTAGTAATGTTCAGGATTTTCGGTGATTAACAAGTATCTCGGAGCCAATCGAATGCGACTGAGGCCACTTTCAGATTTGTTACGCTTACCCCAAAACCATCGCGAAATAAATTGTCAACGACACCATTTATATGTTGCGTCGCTTGCGAAACTCAAAAAATAATTTATTTATTTAGGATATTTTAATAACCGCAAAAAAAATAAGCGAGTAACTGTCATCGCTTGAATAATGTCAGCTGACAGGAAATCCCAGATGGGCGTGGATGTGTTAGTGCTGCCGTAGCTACTAGCTTTTTGGTTTCAAACAGGAACAATGTGTAATCCGATTTTCCCCTCTTCTTGTTGTCAATTTCATCATATGCAGTTTCAGTTTATCTCCAAACATTCATAAACTCTGCTACATATTTTATTGCTACCATAACAAGTTTTTTTAAATATTACATTTTCAAGAGAATTTTGATAAGGACTTAAATAATTATCTAATTGTAAGTATCGATTACTTCTGCATTAAATGACTAATATCGTAATAATATCCTAAATAATGTATACATGGCGATCATTGGGATCCAAAAGTGCCCTGATTCTCCTACAATTGTGAACGCGCAAACGAAAATGCCCAATTATGGATGATTTACCATTTTGATCGTTTGTTAAGCTGATGATTATATTTTCAATGTCAGCGAGTATCAGATCCCTTGACGCTTGGTCTCAGCCGAAAGATTATGTTCTGATAACCTGGAATGCCAAATATATAGTCAGTCACATATGCTAGCATCGCACTGTCTTGTATCTATTGCGCACTAACTGGCACCGATAGACAATGACGTCAGTCTGGTAGCATTGGAGAGCTAAGCCACAAGTGAACGCGCACCTTTGAATCCATCCCAACTAGTCACTGGAATCCTAAGTCAGTTGCCTCATACTCCTTGTGATAAGGAGGCTTCTGAGCAGGCTCAGTCGGTTTTATCTCGTTCTCATCTGCGGTCACAGCTTTGTCACGCACCCATGATGCCTTGCCAAGTCCTCATCAATGTAACAGTGGTGAAGGTGTTTGAGAAATGGCTGGTCATTGACCCTGCTAGACACTAGTCCTAGGCGTTAGTCATAACCACTTGTGGGTTTTGGCTGCTGTTCCGCAACAGCTTGCTTTCTCTGACTTGTTGGTTTATGGCTATTTTCAAATTTGGCAGAACATCGTTGGCTGAGTCTTCAAAGGCAATGCATTATGTAGTAATTCGATTTGGCATCATCACTCCAATCATTATCGCTTTTATTTGCCAGTGCTTTGACATTTTTATGGGGACTGTTGCCATCACCTTTGTACCCGAGTTATTCTTAGCCAGGTATCTGGCTAGCCAACATTGACAGACATGAAGGCGCCACAGGTGCTGTTTGCTGCCATTTGATATGGTAGGGAAGGTGGTTTTTATATTCAGTTCAGTGTTTGTACTGCTGTTTTCTCTCAAATTGCAGGCATAGTATTGTGAATGTCAGTGAATGCTGGCCTGCATACCTTAGTTTTCTGTCATTATTAAGTAATGTCCATATTTATTCTTACTTGAAAAATCTGTCTTTTGATTGTTACTATGAATAAAAATGACATGTGGTCATTTTTATTACTGCAGTATTGTGGATTTTTATTACAAAAATTAACAACGCTGCCTTTTCGACAGAAAAGCAACAACCAACGCAAACCAACCACTTTTCTCGCAGAGTGACCCACTAGGGCAGTGGTTCCCAACCAGGGGTGCGAGACATCATCCCACAGGGTACGAGAAGCAGGGCTGCAACTTCTAAGAAATTTCATATAGCGCTATATGAAATTTCTTAGATATATAATCGAATATAGCGCAGGCTGATTATTTTACCGAGGCGGCCATGCATCACGACACCCCTGTTAAGAATTATTTTTCGTAAGGTTCAATTACTATATCTGGGGTCAAGGCCAATTCTTTTCGCGCTGACAATTACATTGAAATATTTTGGAACATGAGTACATGCAACACGATGCTTCTTCATCTTTTTTTGTTAAAGCTAAGAGTTTATCTCGAACTTAAAATTTGGCGATTTTTTGTACTGATTATATACGTTACCAAAATATACCATATATGTCGCATCGACATTTCGTAGTTTACACATTGATATTTATGTTACGGGGTGCGAGTTATGGTATATTTTATTTTTAGGTATGCAAGGTTAGAGCGAATTTTTTTCAGGGGTGCAGGAATAGCTTGAGGTTGGCAACCACTGCATGACTAGGGACAAGTGACTCTTTCTCCAGAAGGTTTATTGTCTGGCACCCAGGCTGCCCTAATCTAGCTCACTGATAAGCCGGCTTCGTGGCAACAATAATTATGTACACCTTCACGGACTTGGTCTAGGGTGATTATCAACATCTCATAGTGGCCGGGTGGAGCGGTTCATTTCATCATAGAGGTCACATACTGTTTGTTATTCTCTTCGAGTAGCTAGTGTTCGTTTGTTCTGCATTTTCAGTGTCGATAGTGGAGTGTTTGCGTTTTGGTCACAATCTCGCTTTAGATGTATTTTATAATTGTTGATAGAGTTTAGCTTGTAAGGGATTCTTTTTTGTAATCGGCTTTCAATTGCTGATAGGTGCGTGCTCCTCGTTGAGCACTGTAGAGTGGATACTTGAGGCAAATAGTTATTTGTTTGCTAGGTAGGTACCCTCTTCAACACCATAATGTTATAGACCACAAACCAAAATAACGGCTTTGCGGTTTGCAATCCAATTTAGCACTGAATGCGTAAAATTTTATGGTTTTCCCTAAAGCGTTTAGAATTAAAATTAACGAAGATTACTTCATAATGTTTAAATGAGAAGCTTTGGTATACCTACCATTTATCTCCTGTTTCAGCCGATAGGGCTTATAATGCAACAATAGACATTTATGTTCTCAATACCGTGGAGCACTTCCACTGTTATATAATAGCGTAAGTTTATACATTGGTTGACACTTAGCTTTATATCCATAGCGAAATAATCGCTCTACTCGTCTCATTTATTCACAGCGCCCTTTATTTGCACTAGCGCATGCCTCTCGTTATAATCCTTGATTACGCATTGGCAACGCGTACTATTGTGTTGGCGCTCTGCCAAGCCTTGTCTTGGCTGAGCTTTGCGGGCAATGGTTCAACAAGGCTCTTATGGGCTATTCGCTGGCCTCTAGCCAATATAATGCTATCGCGCGCAAGATGTATGCCAGTGGCAAATGCTAGCCCTGCGTTATATCGAGCATTTGCAACGTGAATTACTTCCCGTGTTTCTTCGCGAAAATATGCTTTTCAGCATTTAGTATAAGTGAGTCAGCAGCATCGTGTAACTGGTTTACCGCGAGTGGTGCCCAACAGGCGAACTTTGCTGCCGGCGATCTGGCATTGATGAGCGCATTAGTCTGTGGTCGGTCGGTAGGTGCAGGCAGCCATCAGACGATTGCGCCATATTCATTTGCCTCACCTAGTTCTCTCCCAGGCCCTTCATGATCCTACAAATCCAGTTTGACATGTCATAAGTCAGCTTTGTCTGAAGGTTGAGTGTTCTCCATGGTTACCATAACACCAAACACCATCCCTTGTAGTATGCTATCCATAGTTACATTAAAAATATGTATCTGTTTCTTGCTGTCGTGGGATGATTGCTCATGGTGAACCGGCTCAGTTCCAAGAGGCTGGAGTAATTGGCAACTTTGAGATTTTAGATTGACATTTATCCAAATTATTTTATTATCGTTTCAATCAGTTTGTTTACTTTCCCAGTCGTAGTGCGTTTGAGGGTATCCATACCTCTAGTGTCCTTCCCTGAAGGCTGAGCTGTGGGGCATAGGAGATGTTTTGGTGTGGCTAAAAGGATGGCAAGCGTGATGGTAATGTCTATAGTGTTGGCTCGAGTCCAACAGGCTGTGGCAGTGATGCAAGCGCTAGCTAATATCTAGGTACAAGATATTTCAGTGGGCATGACATGCCTTAGTATCACCGGATGGTTATGGTTTTACCTTTCCTTTAAATATCTCGCCTCAAGACCTGCTGCAAGCGGCCACAATGGATATTTATCATTGTTTATGTTTACCAAGAATGTGTTGAGCAATAATAGCCTGTTACTAGTTGTGTTTCATGGGGGTACGTACGCCTTTGCTTCCCACCTGCAATATTAGTCTATTCAAGGTTGTTGGCACTATCATTACAGTGACTGGATATCCTACCAATGATCTCATTTTTACGTGTTAGTTGCGTACATGTAACTATTTACTTTCTCTCTCCTGGCTTTCTCCTGATTGCCACCACTGTATTCATTTGGTTTCCGTTATTTATGTTAGAGATTGAAACACTGTCTATTTCTCTAATTTGTATTCATATTCATACCATTCAGGTCCAGTCACTGATCATCGATGTATAGATTCTGTCGTGGATGAAAGGGAAAAACGGGAATTAACTCGGGGCTTACGACCTCGAGGGAAACAAACGCTAAACAAACTTAACACAAATGGCTCAAATTCAAACTCACCGGCTCAAACTACCTCTATTACTAAAACTGACCGTAACAATGACGATGTTGCTCAACATGATGACACAACTCCAGGCCAGTACTCCTGCTGTGAGGGCAGTTCCCTCGTGGCCAGCGGTAGCACTCTTCTCACCATGACATTATCACAAGTGTCTCGTAATAAAGCTCGATCAAGGACATTTGATGCTTCTTCGCTCTACTCAGTAACGAGCGATGACTTCAACGAAAGCGACGATGAACTCATCTCAATAAATGGTGACAGTAGCTCGGATTATAACCCACTACCTGTTCAGTCTCCTCGACTCTCGAGCAAGAGAAAAAGGACGACAACTCTATCAGCTGATCTCGAAGTTGCCAATCTATTGTCTCCCAGTGTAGACGACTGTTTTTCAAGTGGAGACAACTTCTCAATCTCAGACTATTCAGGTAGTTTTTCGTGCTTGTAGCTTGAAATGTCTTTCAGTCGATGTTGTTAAGCTTTTACTTTGTTAATTTGATTTTTCCTTTATAGAGCCCGAGGAGCCGGCAAGTTGTGATATTCCACGAAAGAGAGTCTGCCCTGAGTCCGGTGATAATCGTCCATTTTTGGACTTGGAGAAAATGCAGCACGAGGTTAGTTTGCGGCTACAAAAACGTCTTATTCTTAATGTTTGTTCAGTCAATTCGGCCAGTAAAAATTGTTAATGCGTAGACTTTTCATCGATCGGAATCATTTATTCTCACACAAGGTGATCGATACACAGCGTGTAAGCAAACATTGATTCTGCTCGGGGAAGAAGTATGTAGGGAGAGTACGCAATATATCGCTCACTCAAGCTAAGCTTTTACTGGCATTGGTCGACATTTGTGTTTTGTTTTCGACAAGGCAAAGACAAAGAAAGCTTTTCCGCAAGGTAAACACTGGCATCTCCTCTGGCTATGCTCCTATGGGCCAGGCTGTCAATGCAGCCCACACATGAATGCCTCTCCAATGGCCGGTGTCTAACCAGCCGTGATATATCGCAATAATTGAATTAGTTCCCAGTTCTCTCTGTTATCCTAAGTCTCTGCTCTGGTAGCTGTTGCTAATTCGACCGGAGGTATTCACAATCGAATGACTAATTCCAGTGTAAATGTGTCCGCGTATCTGTGGCCCACACTTGACTTGTCAGTCGTCACTAGCCACTCAGACAGAAGCTGCCTGATTAGCTAGGAGTCCCTTTAGTCTTGAAGCCTTTCCTATCACAGCCTGTTTGTACATTGTTCAAGAGCATTCAAATTTCCTTCATCGCCCAGCGATGAAATCAAGTTTTCCGATAACATATTGATAAAAAATGTGCTAATCGTTAGTATAGTAATAGCCTGCAGTCACCTGGCTTTTTCCAGCTGCTCCCTTTATTGGACGCTGACATCATATCAGTTGCTGGGAATAAATCTGTTAGACAAAAGTGCTCTGGGCAGTCTAAATGGGTATAATTGATTTCATGAATCTCAATATGCCTATTTTATATCTAGGTAGAAAAGTCGGCCTCCATGTCGATGAAGAGACGTCCAAGAGCCATACGCATAATGGTGAGTTGTTACCTAAATCGGTGCTTGATAAGGTTTTTATTGAAAATTTGACAATGAAATTGATCCAATACCTGGTTCAATGCATTGGTCCAAATGTATTTTGCGGAAAGGAAATCAAAGCATTACTTAAAATGCCACTGTAATCTCACTGATCAAATGTATATAAGTCGTAGTTTACTTTGGCCGTATCTTCTCAAGGAAATATTTTAACATCATGGCACAGGTGTGATGTACCAGCCAGTCGTCGTTGAGTGTTTAGCCTGCACAACCAGTTTTATTAAAATTTTACCTTAGTATAATTATTGTCGGTTTCATTTTAATGATCAGTTGAGATCAGTATCGTTAAAAAGTTGGACCAGACAGGGGAACTAAATCCAAGTTTCAACAACAAATGTCCCCAAGTTAATGTCTGGCAACACTTGGTCCTTTGCCATTTGACACACTCAAGATACCGAAATAATGCCATGCTCCCATATATGCAATGAATAAGTAATGCTATGCTCCCATATATGCAATGAATAAGTAATGCTATGTACCTATATATGCAATGAATAAGTAATGCTATGCTCCCATATATGCAATGAATAAGTAATGTTATGCTCCCATATATGCAATGAATAAGTATTGCTATGCTCCCATATATGCAATGAATAAGTAATGCTATGCTTCCCTATATGCAATGAATAAGAAGCTTTCTATTTTGTACAGTTTGGGTTTTAGAAACTTCCAAAATCTAGTGAAATTGCAAATGTGTTGGTTTTTGTTGGAGACCTCGTGTATCTGCGGACACACGGCATTTGAAGTTTGGTTCCTTTCTTATCAGCTAAAATAACCATGACTCGCTTCAACTGGCTTGTTACACAGCAGCACTGGCAGTAATTACCTGGCAATCAGCCATCTAGGTTAAATTTGAACATCCTGTTTGGTGACTGTTATCAAAGTTCATGCCAACATTCTATAGAAATGAATTAGATTGTGGCTTTTGGAAACAAATTCGGTAAAGTGACCTTGATAGGAATTGTCCATTGTGACCTCGTTAGGTACTCACTGCAAAAACTCATTCCTAGAAATCCCTTCTGGTAGTAACCTTTGTCTATAAAAACACTGGCAGCTGCCATTTATGGCTGATCACCAGCAGGCCAACTGGATGACATATGGCGGCATTGTTTATAATGTTGAGCATGTATCAAGATATTTGTTTGTAAATATTCGATATAATATACAATATAACATAAACGGACAATGATAGGTAAATGTACAATATAGGAAAACCACAGAAGAGCTTTAGCTGTCAAGGTGTCTGGTTGATTCAGTAACTGTCATACAGCTTACACTAATTCATGCATAATTTCCAATATTCTTAGATAAGTTAGCATAGTGCTGCTCTCTTCACCACATTTGCATATGCCAGTGTTGTCTGGATGTTGAAAATTCTCATATTTGTTCAACTAAAAGAGGCCTGGAAAGGTCATGTTCTATTCTGCTGAGACTTGAATATATTAAAAATCAGTAGAACCCAATCCGAATGAATACGTTATTTGAGTATGTAAACAGAATATTTAAACCGCATTTTAGTTTTAAATGTTGTGAAAATAAAAAGGCTTACTTTGCAACATAAACATTTAATTCTAGAATGTAGTATCAAATGTTTACACATCCAGTTCCTTTCTCATCAATAATAATGACTGACTAGGGCTGGGCGGACAGACCACGAGTGTAATCATTACTGTCACAAATGACTGGTTGTTTCACAAGCTTTATCCGGTTTAGTGCCCATGCGGCTTCTCAATATTCCTTCTGGCAGCATTGATGTCCTTCTCTAATTGCAGACCTATTACTGTTCATCGGTTATAGGTTAAACGCTTGTTTGAAGTTACGGTTATTGAATCAGCCCAAGGGACCTGTTACGCAGCTGGTCCTTTCCAAGTGGAGTTCGCAATCATTTCCTCTCACCCTTCCCACCAGTCTTAATTCAATTGAATCCCAATGATTTGACCCCTTTTGTTATTGCTTTCATATGCTGGTGTTGTGGTTTCGTAGGCCTGCTGTTAGCACAAGCGATCTCATCAGCGTGTTGTTTTTAAGCCACTTAGTGACATTTATACAGCATACTAGTATTTTTGGCTTTTTTGTTCAAACATTTCTCCTTTCATTTTGATGTATACTGTAGTTGTTTGTGTTTATGTATTCATCGCATTAGTTATATACATTATTACATTTGTAGTGCTTCAGCCCGATAAAGAACGTGTCAGGGCCACATCGACCTACAACAAGGAGTCAGTATAACAGTAGAGAGATGGTGCTCGCTACGCAGTTCTGTCCTCTTGTACCTGTCGAGTATCCTACAGAAGGCTACAGTTAACAAGTTGGCGACCCTATCGCTATTTTAAAAGTACGCCGTGTCGACCATAGTTCACGCCGTGTTTGTCATTGATCGTGACAATGCATTGGACTGCCGTTACCTTTCAAATTATATTTACTGTACTCCGTTATCTGCGCACTTGAAACTGTGACAGCATTATGTTATTATTAGATTATGCTGTTTGCTGGTTGATCTCAGCGTCTATTTATATCGTTTAGTCTCTAGAATATAACAATTATATATGATTTTAATGGAAGATATATTTGAGACCATGCATTTTCTTTTTCAGCTCACCGAGCTTTCATATTGGCTACATTATTACGTTTATTCCCTTTCTAATCCCATTGTCTCTATGTACTGCAACAGTAGCGTTAGCATTGTGTTGCTCCTCCCTCGCTGTAGTTGTCTCATTTTTTAAAGTTTTTGTATATCATTTATAGAACCTTCTCTGCCTTATGATCTTTGTATTTTTTTGCAAGAGATACTAAAGCCTTGCATGTTCAACTGACACCCTGACATGTTCAACTGGTTATTTGCTTGTTCTTTTTGAGTTTGACCGTCATATTTTCAGGTATGGCTGTCACTATCCAACGACCATATTGTTTTGCTAGAAACGGCTTTGCTGAATAACTCAAAATGTAAAGCTTCAGGGTAACAAAGAGGTAAAAAATATGGGCTTTAAAACGAAAAAAGGCTCCCTTGATTTGATGTAAACCTTGATGCAATGAATTTGAACTTGTTGGAAATTGTCACACCTGTTGTAGTAGACGCACAACTCCATAATGCCAGGTTGCCAATCCAGCTTGGCTGTACCGTTGCTCATGTGGTGAAAGCTTGGATCATATTCATATCAGATCATATTTTGCTGCTTGGTTCCAGCAGTAAACTATAAGTAACTCGCTGTGCTGCCTGGGTAATAAACAAGTCTGGACAGAAAATTGATTTGTATTTAACATATAATAACATTTGCCGTTCTAACTTTCAAACTTCATATCATGGAGGAAAAGGTTTTGTGCAGGACAACTAAATTAAAAATATTAAAACAACTGTAAAGGTTTTTAAACAACTAAGTTTAAAATTTCTTGAAAGAAGTGTTTTGTTGAAATAAATTAGATAGGAAAAACAAAAATGTGAAGGTTTTTAAATGTAAATGTGAACTCATTAGAGAGTAATGGCTAAATATAGTCTATTTGGCTAACGATTGCAATCAAAAATTATTTGGTATACAATTATAATATGATTTCAGTTCGTTTCAGTGTTGGCATGCAAAAGTTGGCATGCGAAAATATCGTAGGCTGTAGACGTACATAGAGTGGTACAAAAACCCATAATCATTATCTAATGCAATCACCTCTTAGTAAAAATCATCATCATTAACAGAAATACCATGAAACCTTAGTAACTATAAGTACCTACAATGACTTTAGTGCATTTCGGGGTTATGATCTGCAAGATATAACATTATAATGTACTACATGGAGAGTTCTTACCTTGGAGACAGACGTGCAACCTAAACGCTGAATTTAACTTATATGAATTTAATTTGCTAAACACATACTTGAAGGAAATTTCAGTATGTATTTTAGTAAACTTCAAACTTTTAACAGAAGTATTATCATTTATTGGTGAATCGTGTTTATGATAACGAATACCGGATATAATGGATACGAATAACTCGCCATGGCGAGTTCAGTGACGTGTATCTTTGAATAACGTATATAATCGGTAGGGGAGGAGTAGGATAGATGGTCACAGTGGATATATAGGTCACCCCTTATTGTAGGAGCTGTGTTATCTGTGAATGTTTTCCACTGCCATAATCTTTTTAGCCAATCAACAAAGAGCCCACGGTTGTCATTTTTAACATTTTTTAACATACAAAGAGCTGCAGGTGAGGTGCCTTATGTTTGCAAACTTTAACTATTTCTAGTAAGTCAACGCTGGTTGGGTCTTTGTAATTATTAAAAAGATGCTATGAATTTTAATTTTATATCAAAGTTGAACATTAAATGAGCCAATCAATGCATTTTGACAAACATTTAAAACTGTTTAATCCCAAAAATTATCAAATTACTAATGTTTTGACTGAGGATACGTGGACCATGCCATGGTAGGATAGGTGAACCAGGTGGTCCAAGTATCCCACATGAATGCAGAGATATACCTGAAAGATTAGGAAGGTGGCCCATCTATCCTATTTTTTCATTATTCCAGATAATCATGCCCCAATTTTACAAAAAGAGAAAGACAGAGAAGCGGTACCCAAGAATATGATTATAAATGCTGTCAAAGAAGTAGCATAGGATAAGATAACTATAAACTCATTCTAGGGCAGCGGACTATGTATCCTCCGTACCGGCTCATGTGTCCTCTTTAAAAGGATACATGAGCCACACTTTTAAAACTCACTTTTCATCAAATGCTTTTGTGCAGTAGTTAATGCCCTTATAGTATTGTACCAAACGCTTTAACGCATGGCGACATGAAATAAAAAGTATTTTTGGCACTTTTGGCAGAATATATTCAGATAACAAATTATTAGCACTTTTGGAGGCCCATGTATCTTACTCCTCCCCTACACTAATCGCCAAATTTCAAGTTTGAGATAAACTATTGTTGATTTCGTGGGCCGAACAAATTTTTGCCCTTACGAAAAAAAGACGACCAAGCATCGTGTTGCATATACTTAGATCCCAAAATATTTTAATATAATTGAGAAGAATTGGCCTTGACCCCAGATATAGTAATTGAGCATTGTGAAAAATATTTCTTAACAGGGGCATCGTAACGCGTGGCCGCATTGGTAAAATAATCAGTGTGCGCTATAGCCAGAATGACAGCCACAGTTTGAGAAATATATATATAGATAAAATAATTCTTCACAGATTTTTTTAATTTTACTAATACTGATCGAAACAGTGATGAGGTTAAAAAGTACTCCAGAATTTTTAGGCTGTAAAATTTATTGCTTGATCAGTACTCCACTAATCTTCTTATTTTTGTGTCAACCATATGCATTACATAATTGTGTTGATAAATGCCATTTGGTTTTGGATTGCTGGTGTATAGACGCTGAATCTAATTTCATACTGCTTGGGTTGGTAACTTTTTAGAATCATTAATTTTCAATTGGAATTGAATATGAAATATGGCTATTTGGCAATGCACTATTTGAGTGGTTGTTTTGTACTTATGATCAAACAACTATAGGAAACGGTCGTAATTACGTTACAAAAAGGTTCAATTCAATGCCTCTAGTACAGGAGAAATATATGTTTAGCTTTGGAAAAAGAGGCTTTGGAGAGGCACACTTATGTTAAAGTCACTGAATGGGAATACAGAGATAAAACTGTCTTCTTGACACTAGCAACAAGTTGCGAGTCAGGTGTCTACATTGGACCAATAATTCATTCACATAGACAAGGGTATCTTCCAACAAAATGGACTTTGCTACATTTGCAGTGATACTGGCAATAATTGCCAGTGATACTTCACGCGTGATACGGTTTTCTATTATAAATTTCGTATGTAAATTGGGTGTATTTTAACATGTTCACGGGTCACTTGAAATACTTGCAGATACAATTGGCCAGTTATATGATTGTACTAGCGAAATGCTCGGCGTTGCACGGGGTATTAAAACCAGCTTATAAACAGTGACGGGTAATGTAGTTGCCTGCCCCTTGCCATTAGTCCAGCACATTACCAATGGCTAATTTGAGTAAGCTAGTACTTTGAGTAATTACCAATAAGAGCCGTGAGAGCAAGCATAAAATGACGTTGCGTAGAGGTGTATGCGTATTTTCACCCGCATAGTGACATAATCGCCTATTGAGTACATCAAATCTTGAGTACACCAAATCTTGAGTACATCAAATCTTGGTAAGGTATTTGCCTGGCGAATGGGAGGTTCCGAGATCAAATCTTCTGCAATACGAATTCTTCATTCAAATATTCTAATAGCTATAGCTGAACAAAGCGAATTACACACAAGCTTTGATCTTTATATACAAACTAGCTGCATTACCCGCCTACAGGAACAGATTCACGTGCAGCATAAGGTTTATTGAGTTGTCTTTCATACTGTAAAACAACTCCAAATATGCAGTCTACTGAAATTGTTGTCCTGATCAGAGTATACATGCACATATACATGTCAATGTTGGGGAGAACAATGGAAATCTGCAATGTGCTTTACAGCTAGATGCGTGTTAAATCTAGTAAATATTCTAGATTCATGTGTCTAGATTCATGCATCTGTTCATACCTGTCTATATTTGCAGTTGACGATTGCGCACTTCTGCCGCTGAGCCCCCGCCTCGGCTGACCAGTCTTTACCCGCTTCGCACTTGACAATCGCGCTCTTGCACTCCCCTCATAATCAATCGCATCGCAATCAATCGCCTCGCAATCAATCGGCCCGCACCCGCCTCGCAATCAATCGCTTTGCACTCACCTCGCAACCAATCGCCTCGCACTCGCAATCTCATTCATCCGGAAAGCCGCGCCTGGAGACTCTCGCTGTACTCGGGACGAAAAAGGTCTCCCGCGCATCCCCGAGTGACGCCACGGCCCCAAGCCTAGCTGTGCTGCCCGGCGTTGCCCGAGTAGTAAAAAAAGTCTTTGCACAGAAAATTGATTTGTATTTAACATATAACAACATTTGCCATTCTAACTTTCAAACTACATATCATGAAATAAGTGTTTTGTGTAGTTGAAATAAATTAAGAGAGAAAATAAAACAACTGTGAAGGTTTTTAAACTTTTTCAAACAACTGCAACTTTCAAACTTCATATCATGAGGAAAAGGTTTTCTGCCAGTAAAATAAATTTAAAAAAATAAAACAATTGTAAAAGGGATTAGATGTAAATTTCAAATAATTAGCCAGTAATAGCTAAATTAAGTTGGTTTTGCGACAATTACAATGAAAAATGATACGGTAATGATACAATTAATACAAACTGAGAAAACAAAATAAAATTCATGAATATGTTGAATTAATCGTAGCAATTCTTGCATAAAAGTGTGTGGGTATAAAAAGGTTACTGTCCCACCAAAAACTATCCACCAATTCTTTGAATACGACGATACTAAAAATATGACAGAATATCATAGTATTTTGTAGTTGAAATTTTATTAGAACAATGTCTGCCAAAAATGGTTAAATAAAAGAATAATATTAATAATAAAGATTGGAAACTAATCAAGTAATAATAACAGTAATAAGAAAATGAATAATGTTTAAACTTCAAACGCGATACTCAATTTATGTTTAAAAGAATGCAAGTTGAAATGATAACGATGAAACAAACTTTAAAAAACTTATATTATAAACTTCAAAAGTCATAAGAAATTTATAAATGTAATAAGAGAATTTAAATTTATATATCTATGTATATATTTCTCAAAGTATGTAAATGTATGTAAATATAAGAGAGTGGAGAATAACTGATATTTGCAATCTTACAAGTTAAATCTTACAGTAATCTTACCAATGTTTGTTGTAAAATGTGAAATTAATTACGAAAAACTAATTGGTTAGGTTTAAAAGGAAAGATGTAGAAGCTAATACATCTAGCTGTACAACCCAGCGTTGCCCGCGTAATAAAAAAACGGAACAGAAAATTGATTTGTATTTAACATATAACAACATTTGCCATTCTACCTAAAACTGCTGAAGGAAATGAACATGACCCACTATCACGAACAGCGGCAAATCCAACGTTATTAAGTAGTGGAGATAAGAGAATTTAAATATCTACTATATGTAAATGTATGTAAATATAAGATAGTGGAGAATAACTGATACTTGCAATCTTACACGATAAATCTTACAGCAATCTTACAAATGTTTGTTGTAAAATGTGAAAATAATTACGAAAAACCAACTGGTTAGATTTAACAGGAAAGGTGTGTAAGCTAATACATCTAGCTGTACAACCCAGCGTTGCCCGGGTAATAAAAAAAACACTGAACAGAAAATTGATTTGTATTTAACATATAACAACATTTGCCATTTTACCTAAAGCAACTGTGAAGGGTTTCAAATTTACTTTGTCAAACTACTTTTAAACTTCATATAATGACAAAAAGGTTTCGTGCAGGTCAAATAATCTTTAAAAATAAAACGACTATAAAGGGTTTAGATGTAACAGTGAAATAATTAGCAAGTAATAGCTAAATCGAGTCTGTTTTGCTACGATTGCAATATGAGATGATTCGGTAATGATACAATTAATACAAACTGAGAAAACAAAATAACATTCGTGAATATGTTGAATTAATAATAACAATTCTTGCATAAGTGTGTATAAAAAAGTTACTGTTCCACCAACAGATATCCACCAAAACTCTGAATACGACGATACTGCTACAACGATATGTTATGTAAAAGTAAATTATTGTAGTGTCTTTGTCTGATCGAAGGTGAGAGAATATAGATGTTACTCCTACTCGAGATAATACATTATTGTCCACGTGAAAAGTAGTGACCTTAATAGCGATTTAGCAATTAAACCTTAAGAAAAGCCAGAAATAGAGGTTCACAAAAACGGCATCGTGTTTCATAGAATTAATAAAATTTAGTCGCCAAATTCTAATATCGAGAGAGTCTATTGTCGATATCGTTTTGCCGAAAACAAATTAGCCCTAATACGTCGAGGACAAAAAAGCATCGCGTGTCATGTAGCTAAAAGAAAGCCGTAGAGTTGTCATTATTACGTCATTTTGGGGTGAAAACGGCAAACGATGAATAGGTTATGAGGCGCAATAACCGGAGAATCCCGTTAACGCGCCCTAGATACCTAGTAGCGGCTAATAGTCGAAAACGTACGGTACTCTATAAGGCGGACAATCAATCACGCAGACAGACAACGATTGCCGTTTATATAGTAGATGTATATAGATATGACTTTGCCCACATCAAAGGAATTTTTTGGACAAATGCTTTTTGAGTTATTTGAAACTAACAAAATTTATCTCCAGTTTGAATTAGTATTAACACAAAATAAACAATTTAAAATGAAATATAATTGTTATAAAATATGAACATTACTGTTTGTGAAATTGTTTCCATTCAACTTTCACCACATTGCCCTTCAAGTTATCTACAGTGTTATTCAGTCATACGCTGCCGATGTCGATGTCGTTATGAAAAACTATGGAATGCAGTCTTACAAGTAATCAGTACACTGGATGTCTAGTGTGCTGTGAGAGATCTGACACTGGATGTCTAGTGTGCTGTGAGAGATCTGACACTGGGTGTCTAGTGTGCTGTGAGAGATCTGACACTGGATGTCTAGTGTGCTGTGAGAGATCTGACACTGGGTGTCTAGTGTGCTGTGAGAGATCTGACACTGGGTGTCTAGTGTGCTGTGAGAGATCTGACACTGGATGTCTAGTGTGCTGTGAGAGATCTGACACTGGGTGTCTAGTGTGCTGTGAGAGATCTGACACAGGGTATCTAGTGTGCTGTGAGAGATCTGACACTGGGTGTCTAGTGTGCTGTGAGAGATCTGACACTGGATGTCTAGTGTGCTGTGAGAGATCGTCAGCTGTAATAACCATATGTAAAATTATTGGGCAGCAGCAGCAGCCAGTGAAGTGGTGCAGTTATTAGGGTGTTGGTGAACCATGCATTGGTAAAATCCCGAGTTCAAATCCCTCATGACTCAATAGTTCTCATACCTATCAAACGCGGCTTAGCACCAACATACATGGCTTTTATAGTAAAGACTACTGAATAAGTAGGTGCACAATTATTCCATAGTAATTCCAGATACAAGGAGTGTAAAGGACTGTTTGCCTGTTTACAGAACTGAAAGTTCAGAGTTCATTTCCAATGTGAAGCGGATTTGTCGTTCTTGTAACCTTATCGCTATCACTAAACACCTGAATGATAGACCAACAAGTGATAAACACCGAGATTTATATACGTGTACATGGGTTATCATTATTAACATAAGCGTAGCAAAAGCTTTATTCAGCTTCCAGGCTCTATCTATATGACCTCACTCTAGCAAACAATGCTATTTGAAGTGCTAATCTGGAGTAGCTTTATTGCAGTCTGTTTCGCTTTTGCTAACAGCTGTACAAGTTAGCCAAATAGATAAAAAAATTATAGCCATTTGTATTATTTATTTAACATTTGGGCTCTCATGCGTTAATGATGCACACAGATATGAGGCGGTACAAGTTTGCATCTACTTCCTTATATATAGTCGAGTGTCAACATATTAAATTAATCTGCTCTATTGTTTGTTATATATATGTACTAGCTGTGCCACCCGGCGTTGCCCGTGTAATAGAAGAGTCTTTGGACAGAAAATTGATTTGTATTTAACATATAACAACATTTGAAATTATAACTTTCAAAGTACATATTATGAGAGAAGTGTGTCGTGTAGTTGAAATAAATTAAGAGAAAAATAAAAACAACTGTAAAGGTTTTAAAACTTTGTCAAACAACTGTACCTTTCAAGCTAGTAGCCTGGCATATTGCCAATGGAAAACTCCACTAAGCTAGTTACCGGTAATAAGCCTAAAAGGTTAGGCTTCCATTGACGGTAAGCCATGACTTTGAGTCTGTATTGTTGTCCAGCTCAGTTGTTCTAATAATAGCTATAGCCGGATTTCCAACAGACGGACTTTCAGACGGACTTTCAGATGGACTTTGAGAAATATATATATGTATATAGAAACCCTATTTCAGGGTTTGACTGTATCAAAATAGCTTATATGTTAATAATCATGCAACTAACTTCATTGAGGTGTAAGTTAGTATTTATAAACACATGATTATATTGCTTTGTGTCTAACTATATTTACTTTTATTGTCTCTGAATTTTAACCAAAGTAAGGCGGTCTATTTTGTTTAACTCAGAAAAGTAGGACTTTGGCATTTTCATATTATTCTGCTATAAAAGTATGTGTATGTCTAACGAAAGAGCTACAATTACATTAATTTTCAATTTGTCATATTCTCTCGAAGCAAAACATTCTAAAGAACAAACTCTATGAAAAATATGGTGGTCCTGAAAAGTGCGGGGGAAAGAACTCTGAAGAGTTATCGTATTTGTATGCCGTCGATCCCAAGGATGTCAATCTCATCGAAGCCAAAAGGATCTCGGGGATTCCTGGCGACGATTTGAAAGGCGTCTCCTCTTGATGGTGTGTGCTGCTCTGGGAAAGTTAGATGGGCACCGCAATGGTCTCCTGCGCCCACTCTGTGGCGGCCTCGGAGAAGGCGCTCTGATCAGGTTAAGGACTTCTGGAACAAAGGTGACCTAGAAAAAAATGACAGACACCATTTGTCAAAATTTATAAAAAATTCGTACACATTAAAAAATCTTTAACAAATTTATTTTCACTGTTCGCATGTTTGAAGACTTTTCTTATGTTCATGATTGCGTGTCAAAATAATCAAATTGTTCGTTTCAATTAAGTATTAGTTGTTTAAGTCGTTTAACTAATATTGTTTCCGGTTTTGATCGTACGCTTTCTCAAGATAAGATTTTGTAATAAGTCCTTTTCATTATCAAAGTGTGTCTTACTGTTTCTCACGAGTACTGTTCCCTACATTGTACATGTAAAGTTTTATGGACTTTTGTAAATGTTCAATTGTTGCACTGCAATGGTTAGTTGTCACTCAATAAATGTGTATGTTGCGGATGTAAAAAATTTTGCAAAGTCAGCAAGGCGATGTGATTGGTCCGTTTGAACAATAACTGTTAATCTCTAGATCAACCGCTTATGTAATAAAATGCTGCAATTTTTTAGGCAGGTTAGCTTGTGTTTTGCTCATACAAAAGACACATGATATTATTACTACTATAAAATCGTTTATTCGTTAGAGAAATATAATTTCTGATCATTATTAAAAGACAAGCAGCAAGCTCGGACAAGATTGCAATAAATAATAGTGGATAACTAAAGTTATTGTTCTCACAAGAGTTGTATTCTCTCTTGTTGGTTTCAGCAAGTTTTATCTCAGGCAGCGTTGCGTGCAGCGGATTCTGTTGATTTCAGCAAAGCGCAAGTGAGTTGGGTTCAGTTCCCTCTTGCTGTTTTCAGCAGATTGTATTGTCAGCAGTGTTTGGTCCTGCGCAGATATGCCAGAAGTAAGGGCTGTCTCCATCTCACCCTTATGAGTTTCCTTCAGCATCTTGCAGATTTGTGACTGTATTGCAGTACTTTAGTAAAACAATCTCGCTCTACACAACAACGAAAAAGTTGGTTGTGCATTTAACTGAAGACATGTATTTCTGCAATTCTTAAAACATGGTGTAAAACATTAGTATTCATAAGTTTACATACATGTAGCTCTATGGACTTTTCATTTTTGGATGACTTTCAGGCTGTGCAGTTCGAGGCAATATGAGACTTTGAGAAAACTATTGTTAGGTTAGGTGTCTACAGAGCCCAGAACACATATGCTAGGTATATCTTTATGTAACAGATCTGAAGGTATTTTGGCAGACAATTGGAGCAATCATTTGAAATCATTATAAAATCATAGCTGGCAATACATTCAGGTGTCTTGCAATGCAATCTTCAGGTAGTTAGCTGCCTTCCCAGTTGTTTTCAAATGTGACCCATTTGCAATTTCGTTTTCTCTGTTCAACTTATATAGTTTTCAATTCTAGTCTTTGATTTGAAGTAAAGCATCAACCAATCTTAAATTTACTCTTTTGGAACAAACCGATAAGGGATTTCACAAACCAGGATAGAGATTTTCAATTAAAGGCTGAAAGACCAACTGAATTTTATAATGAGAGTTACCATCACAGATACCTACCTTCAACTCTTAGATGGAACACTGATTAAAAGCATTCTTGCGGACATGAACATTTAATATGTAGACAATGTCAAATAGATACCATTTGTGCATCTACATACGATGTATAAATCTCGGTGTTGGATATTCCTCTGATTTTCATTCATGTCCAGTTACAGCGATCAAAATCTAGCGATGAAAAATCCACTTTGCACAGGATTTTAACTCACAACATTCAAGGCGCAAGTCTACAAACAAGAGCACACAACCACTAGGCTAAGTTATTCTTATTCTTACTAATGCTCTTACCTATAGGTATATCCTTATCACAATTGCACTCTTACCTATAGGTATATCCTTATCACAATTGCACTCTTACCTATAGGTATATCCTTATCACAATTGCACACGCTAAATATGCACGTTTTATTATTAATATTCCCTTTTACATGTACTATTGTTGCTGCTAGAATTTTTTATAAGCTTCGATTTTTCACCATTACTCATTACCTATTTTTTTTTTAAATGCGCCATTTCAATTTCAAACGTGTCATTAAACTTCTATATCCGGTAAATCTGTACAAGCTAAATACTTTTCACGTGGACAATTGTATTATCTGGAGTAGAACTTGCCTCTCTCTTCTCTCTCCGTTTGATCAGATAGAGTATCAGACAAAGAAAGTCTGATCTTTCATTTTTATATTTGTACCAGCATCAAGAGGTACCAGTTATTTTGTTCATCAAATCATCAAATACAAGTTGCTGCAAAAGTAAACATTTTAATACACACAATTCTATGTACTCATTGTTTTTTCTCTCCTATTTTATTTGAACGGCGCAAAAACACTTTTCTCATGATAAGAAGTTTAAAAGTTAAAATAATAAAGGTTGTATATGTTAAACAGAAATAGGTTTTCTGTGCAGACTTGTTACCCAGGCATTATTTTAATACGATTGTAATTATAACGAGTTGATGATCTTTTTAGCAAATAAATTATATTTTTTTATTTATAAGGATTATAACAGTTATAAACGCCATGATATCAAGAGTAGATAACTAAGAAGAAATAACTACTTATACAGAAGATGTTGAACCTCTCAACAGTAGTAACAATGATAAAGGACAACTGTAACTCAAAAAATAATAACTCTGCAATAGATCACAATATTGAAAAGCCGATGTCTTGATCATCTATACATATAAGAACACTAATACTACTAATTATCTTCTAACTTTTAGATATTCTTAACAATAACATTTTAGCTGCACACATATTGATCAAGTTTTGCAGAAGATGAGCAATACTTGATCAGACTATCACCACAAGACTGATCACTTTGTGCTGAATTATAGTAAGTAGGTGTGCATCAAAATACACGTCCACATCTATTCAATCTGATATTTGAGCACAATAAAAAAATTTTGATTGAATTTAATGACAGACATTTTCAAAATAATATGATATGACATTAAATTAAGCTTACAAGATATGAACGAAAGGCCTACAGATGAAAGCAATGATTATGTTAACTCTAGAATGCTTACTGATCTCCAGCACCAGAGCACAACAGAGCATCTAGGCAAATGTGCTTAAATTATGACTGAAAACAAAAAATATGTTATATATATATTTTAGAGTCATAGGATTTTAATGTTTTAATGTAGTCAAAAGATGTTATATAACAAAATATATTTATAAGACTCCAATGGTCTTAATGAAATCTAGAAAGAAAAACTAACTGCTGGGAGTTGACCCCTCACAACAGTGCTTGCTTGTGGGGAGGCAACTACAGAAATTTTGGAATGTGTCTCCTGTCTGCAGTGTTTGCCCACTTTGGACTTGCATGTTAAATTCTCTATGGACTTAATCAACAATTTTACTCTTGGCATATTCTATCTTGAGGCCTCCTCGACTCCCATCTCCCGCTGACATCAATACAAAACCTTGAAGTTTGTTCATGACATCTGTAGCATTACGCACATCCTGTAATGGCAAATTTGTCAATGATAAGAACTAGTGGACACGTTTTCAAGTACACCGTCAATAGACGGCATGAACTTAAAAATATGCTCGCACTGGTTTTCTACAAATTGAGTGAATATGTACTTGAACAATCATGTTTTTGATAGAAACACTAAATGGAGATTATATCTATAATTTGTGCCTTATTGAATAATGATACACAAAACGATGTGAAGTTCATTCGCCAAATAGTCATATGGAATGTAGCTACCTAAAGTCTATTGATGAACTGATAAAGAAATGAATATTCTTTTGAAATCGGTGACAAGAAAATAGAGCACTTTAAGTCTGTTAAGTGCATAAAAGTAATGGTATAACTAAATTATAACTATAGCTTTGACTTAATTATCTCGTACTACCTCGTACTTCCTTACCGCATATTCTACGAATGCACAAAGAGTTTGGTTGCCATTTTGCAATTGCACGGGAACCTTTGTACGTCTAAGTCGGATGTAGCCTGGGAAGGTAGCAAAAAGATTAGTGATCTCCTCATCTAAGCAGAAGGGAGAAATGTTGCTGACAAATAATGTGTTAGAAGGGGCTGCCATTTGTCCAGCAGGAGGGCTAGTGGCCATGATAGGACTTGCCTGCAATGAAGCGAAACCACTGTCATAGCCGTATGGAGCAGGAGCCTGCAAGGAAAGCAACACAGCCATACCACACATGAAAACATAAACAACATATATTACTGGTAGCAATAGAACACAAAGTGAAAGCATACCGATGTTGATTGAATCGAATTGCCTGCAGGTTTGTAAAATGGAACAAAGTTTTCACTTAGCTGAAAAGTAAAATTTCAAAGTCTTATCGAAACTTCTACACTTTTCGCTTTACAGCGCACCCTCAAGATATAGTGACCCTGTTATACGATTTTTTTGCCTTACAATGAAGAACACAATGTCTTTTTGCCCTCGCTGTAAGATATTTTTTCGCTATACGATATCAACAAAAACATTTCTCGAAATTCAAATTTGGCAGTCGGTGTGCTAAAAATCTCTGATTAACGAAGATGCCGACATGCTATTCGCTGAAATCCCTTCCACAACACGTGAAAGAGATATGACGCTCGCTTTCTCTCAGTTCAGCGCTATTCCTTATTAGTTATAGTGAAAACTAAACCGGAAACAGGTAGGTGATATAATATTAGCCAATGACAATGTTGAAGTTTAGTAAAATACATACTAAAACTTAGCTTTAAATATGTTTAGTAGGTTAAATTCATTTAAATTAAATTCAATGTTTATGTTATACGTCTGTCTCGAAGGTAAGAAATCCCTACAGTATGTACTGCACATAGCACATCGTACTGTTACATTTTATTGCAGATCATAGCACTAAATACATTAAAGTTACTGTAGGTAACTATAGTTACTAGGGTTAACATATTATTTTATTATTAATATGTACAGAACGCATATAAAACTTAGATGATTTTTATCAGGGAGTGTTGGCATTAGATAATCACTTTGAGTTGCTAGTACAAAGCTAGCCCTCTATACAACATTTTTGCTTTATAATGCCAACACCAGAACAAATTAAAATTGTAAGGCGAGGGTACATAGTAGTTTAAACTAAATTCAGAGTTAGCTCACCGAGTGAAAAATTTTAATAATGACAGACTCGGCCTTGTTCTCTTTGACCACGTAATGTTTTAAGTAAGACTACATAATGAGTTTGCTTTCTTCTAAGCAAGTTAAATGGGAAAGCACCGAACATTCATTGTTCAAAGAATATTTACCAACTACAAATAGCATAATTGTAGGGTTTCGTGACATTAAGAACTGAAAATTGGCGCAATACCAATGTTACACAATTTGTTTGCATGCATCAAAAGTTTTGTGTAATTGAACCGCATTGTTAAGAAATTTTTAGAGCCACTCTCCGAGAATGATTTCATTTTTCAAATTGGCAACCAAATTTCAATTATTTGATAACCATTTTAACACAAAATGAGAGAATGAAAATGAAATGGAAATTCAGCATACAAATTATAATTGTGAAATAATCATATTCAAAATAAGCATTGCCTCACAAACCTAAAGCAGTAAATAAAAGCATGGCAAATATAGTTGCCATTATGTTGTTTTTACTATTTTGAATTTATTAACCAGATTTAGAGCGCCAACACAAGTCTTTGATCATTTTTTTACTGATACATGCTCGATTTAATTCTATCTATATTATTTACTAGTTGATTGTAAAATAAATCTGGTGTTGTGTTGATCAGCACAACACCAACTCAACCAACTAAATGTTTCGCATGCAAACTCATTACCTTTTCTGTTTGATAAATGATCACATCATAACTTCAAATCATCAATTATACAGAAAAATCCTTTTAGATTTTAAAAGCGGCATTAGGTTTGGCGTTTTTTGTCTGTTTACGTTTAACAACTTGTTTTGTAGAACAAAACACCAAATTGTCAGCGTGCAATGCTTGGCATTACCAGGCCAGGCATAGAAATGCTTCCAGATATAATAAAGGAATAAGCATGCATGAACTCGGAAACAGCGATATGTGCATACGGAAATGAGCATGTAATTAGCGCGTGCAAGTGAACACAACGATTAGAAATGAAACGTACCATGAACTACAGCAACAGAAGACAGAGTGGCTGTTATACACAATTAAACCAATAAGAAACAACTACACAAAGTAGTGAAGGCATTTTTTAGCAAGACCAAAATGTACAGTAACTAATTTATTCGCAAAAAAATCTGCCAACCAGAAGAATCGCACATAGCTGGTGATATTCCAAGCAATGATCTAGACCAGGAGGCGCACTGAGAGAACCACTGATGGACTTTGCATTTGCAGCACAACCGATGGATCAACTCGAAGTAATTCTCTTTATGAGGAGCAACTGACTATTTGCATATAATGAGCGGACTAATTTTATAGCTTTTGTGTCAAAAACCTTACTATTTACCTGTAAATTTGGAAGGCCACTTTGACTGACAGCTGCAAGCTGACCAGGTGTAAGATGTCCCAAGCCGGGGGTTGATTGCAAACCAGCAATGCCTCCTAATCCTTGCATATGAGCCATGAGATGGGGAGGTAACTACAACAGTTTAACATTGATGCAACATTGCTGTATATTCTACATCTAATTAGCGGAAGTTATACGGTGATAGTGAGTGCTGAACCAATCAAACACAAGACGGAATAACTAATAGCCCAACTATTAAACTGCCTTCGCTCTGTTTAATCTCAATTAAAACGAACACTAAACCATCAGGGTACATGGTAATCAGATGGGCCAATAGAGCACGCAGGAGTTACTAAAAATCCCTCCGCAAATCGCACTCCATCTCACCAACATCTAAAAAGGGCACTTCACACGCTCTATAAAGTTTGTTTAGTACAATGTGGACTTCTCTTTAGTACTTTTCAGCATGTATTGATTGAATTCACTTACTCTCATTACACTTCCATCGCTCATGGTTTTTACTCGCGTATTTTTCAATTTGATATCACGAAAGAAAATTCGATTACGATAACTATTAAAAGTAAGGTTGTATTTATGGATAGACATGGCTATCAATTAATGGTTGAAGATGATAAGTAAGACAAAGTGGACTAAATCACTAAACTTGTTTGTTTCTCCGACAATTATTGAAAAGGTTAAAACACATCTTGTCAAAGAAGAAAGACCATAGTTTATATTTACTCATAGAGCGATATGAAATATAGCTAATTTTCTTGCTGAAAGAAGGGACCAGGAAATGCCCTTTTGTTAACAAATGTTAAAGCATAGTGAAATATGATTGCTTCAGAGCTATATGATCAATTTTTGTCAGTATCTTCTGCCTAGCAACACAGCGCTAGTAGTTGAAAACTAATATGCAAGCGAGAACGCAACTCCACTCTTTAAACAATTGCACTGATGAGATATTATATATGTATTTGCAAGACTTGAGGCTGGATCACACTATATCACCGTATCTCGGTGTTAATGCCACAATACTTTGGTGATTGTCGATGATAACAATGTTCACGCCATTACAAATCCATCCCGTTTGCATCAGGAAATACACCGTGACGTGGTGTTCCCAATTATCTTTTTAAATTTTTGCAATAAAAACCTCTCCTTTTGCACGCTAGAATTAAATACTAGCAACTATCATAAATGGATATGAATAAATCACGCTATCCGCGATCATGAATTACCATCGCCGAAATGGTTCACATTTGAAAGGCGGTCCGTCGGTGCTCGACGAAATATTGGGAAAGTTCGACAGCTGCAAACTTTCCCGACGTGTCCGTGTTGCTTCGTCGATACCAGCAGTTCGCCGTTCACATAATCGACGGTGAGCACTGAAAGGAAAACGCTGATAAACGGTGATATAGTGTGAATCTTTGAAACCTTGTGTCCTTCTGTCCAACCAAAATAAGTAAAAAAGTAATCCCTCGCTACTTCACAGTTAAAAAATATCCGTCAAAAAAATAAAGAGTAAAAGAACATTATTAAAAAAACATTAAAAGAATTGAAACTCCTAAATATCACACATAAATAAAATACATTTACAAACATGTGACTACCTTCTCGCAACGAGACCAGTTAATCTCAAGTACGAATATCCAAACCAGATAAAGTTCAAACTGCCCGTACTACGTAAGTGCATTCTCTGGCTCAAAGAGACTGAAGTTGAAATATAAACTGATAGTCAATCAAGATAACATGAATTTACTTACTTATTAAATAGGAAATAAATACAATATGTTTAGAAAGCAGTTAAGTGTTTTGGTGTTAAAATTTAGTTTATGAAGATACTTTAAATAATCGGTTTCTATTTCGCTTATTTTCACTTACTACGAGGGGCGCCGATCCTCACCACTTACTACGAGGGGCGCCGGTCCTCATCACTTACTACGAGGGGCGCCGGTCCTCATCACTTACTACGAGGGGCGCCGATCCTCATCACTTACTACGAGGGGCGCCGATCCTCATCACTTACTACGAGGGGCGCCGGTCCTCATCACTTACTACGAGGGGCGCCGGTCCTCATCACTTACTACGAGGGGCGCCGGTCCTCATCACTTACGAGGGGCGCCGGTCCTCATCACTTACTACGAGGGGCGCCGGTCCTCATCACTTACTACGAGGGGCGCCGGTCCTCATCACTTACTACGAGGGGCGCCGGTCCTCATCACTTACTACGAGGGGCGCCGGTCCTCATCACTTACTACGAGGGGCGCCGGTCCTCATCACTTACTACGAGGGGCGCCGGTCCTCATCACTTACTACGAGGGGCGCCGGTCCTCATCACTTACTACGAGGGGCGCCGGTCCTCATCACTTACTACGAGGGGCGCCGGTCCTCATCACTTACTACGAGGGGCGCCGGTCCTCATCACTTACTACGAGGGGCGCCGGTCCTCATCACTCACTACGAGGGGCGCCGGTCCTCATCACTGCGAAAAGTGAAGAATCACCGTATGTGACACAACTGTTCCTCTGACCTCTGACAGAGACAATAGCAAAAGCTGATACGAGTAAGGTTTGACAATTACCTGTATCGTCTGTTGAAGAGCCATATTTGGATTGTGCATGGCTGGTACTCCAGGCAGATCGTACAGAGGTGTGCCCCACGCTTCCGTCCCTGTTGGGAAAAAAGCTGTAGTGGCAAAATCTTCTAAAAAGTGGAGGAAGAGAAAACATGGTGGGTGTTAGTGAGATTACAAAATCACAACACACAAGCAAGAATAAGCGGTGCATCACGACATCATCTCTATATTATTACAACAGCGCTGGCAGCAGAAGAAGTTAATACAAAACTACGATAAGTTTAAACACTTTACAAAGCGGGAAGTGAGAATGATGAGTGAGCAGACAAACATCGGCGAAAGAGAAATTGACAAGCCTATGCATTGTATGTTCACATCCGTCAACCTACCCAGGTGCGGCAAAAATTGAAAGCTTTGACTGATTCAGAATAAAGATGTAAACTCTCAGATGGACCCGTTCTTTTGTATACAAGAAGAAGCGCAATTGTGGCAAAAATCAATTAGCAATGTCGAATAAACATAGCATATAAAGGCTTGTATCAATATTTCAGCGACAAATTATTTTTAGCTATTCCCGAATGAATGTGAGGACAATACCTATGCATTGCTGCAGACAATAGCATTAGACGAAATTGTTACAAGGTCTTTTGACACTCATGCCTATAAAATGGACTGCACTCAACTCTCCAGCAAGCATCAATCATGATCGAAATTTGTCTCACTATCCCCAAGCATATCATAGGCCCTAGGTGATTCGTGAGATGTTTGCTTTCGTTGTCCCCTGCGTCTGAGAGCGCTCATGCCATACCACAATAGATATATTATAACTACATAAACCACGATTGAGAGCGCAAGCGATGATGCCAGAGGAGCAAGAGAAGGCAAGCCTTATAGTCCTAGTTAGTTAATGTGCAGTGTCAACAGATGGTAAGTGATAATACGACACACCTACAGGTCCTCCCTAGTAACTTTGGCAGTTCTAATAATTCAATTAGTAAAGAACTGAAGCAGATTGTAATTTATCAAGTGGAGTACATCAATATTTACACATACGTGTAAGTGCAATACTGACAAGTGCTCGGGGAAAATAAGATGTTACAGTATTTGAACTTCATAATTGTTGGCATACACGAAAAGACGATTCCGCAAAAGACACAATATTCAGTATCTACAAAAGGAATCTTTTATTTTAATACTTACGGGGTGCAAACGGTAAAAACTGTGGTGCAGCAGAATGGGCTATGGTATTGTTGTTGATTGTTTTTGGCTTCGTCACTTTTGTATTACTTTTAGCAAAATCGAGTCTAATCGTCTGAGGTACCTTAGGATCAAACCTGATATCCTACAGAAAGAACGATATTTATGCATTTGTCAACACCTCATCAATCAATGATGTTGTTCTAAAAAGAATAGGACTGTATAGAATAAAGTATTCAATAATGCCAGTTGTAGAGACAATGGCAAGAAGCGTCGGATGTGTGGAGTATTGTCTCACCATCTAAAGCTCAAACAGGCCTTGCTGGTCTCCTAGAGTGAGATTCTAGAGAGCAACTTGGAGTTATTCAGATGAAATTGATTTACAGATTACATGAATGTATGGGCGGTCATAATACCACACGAACCAATTAGTCTTGCTAGGGGTCGATACACACAAATCAATTTCCATCTCTTGTAATTTCGGTACAGCCGGTGAATCAACTAAATTTAGAGTTTAGACAAGAATGCCACAACTTTGAAATACTGAAACTGATTCCTGCTTAGTAAGCGTGAAAAATAACTCATTTTTTCTAAACTTGTTGCTTTTATAAATAAAATTTTAAAGTCACATTACACAATGAAAAGCGAGCATTAAGACATTACTAGTAAAATGTTATATTCTTACCTTCAAATCGTTCTTCGCGTTTTCAGCAGCTGCTTTAGAATCAAATGTGACAAATCCGACGGGCTAAAATAATATAAAAGCCAAATAAGTAAAATTTAAAAACCTGCAAATAAAACTTCTTCACTAACTCACTACATGCTCTTTTGTGCAATCAGCAGAAATGACAAACGGATTGCGAACAACGGCCAAAAAACTATAGAACTAAAGTCTTTAATCAAGACTACTTGAAGAAGATGCTAGTAGCGTGCGTGCTTCGTGAAAGACATCAGTAAACTAACAAAGCTTTGGTAGCCCTAAGCAGCGAGACCCTACCCGTGAGCCATATCATTTAGGAACTACCATGAAGGAAATCACTTGTCTCCCAGTGTCACTCTAAGCAATGGCCTCGGTGCATAGGCATACAATCAGCCTTTCAAATTATGGATGCTTGTGCACGAAGGATTGAGATTTGATGCAAAACTTTGCATGCAAGTTACGGAACCACACAAATCTTTAGATGCATTCGCGTGACAGCAGGTCAATGAATAGTATCATATGTGAGCAATATTGGTATTACGTGTCAGCTGAGTCCAGCCTTACTCTGAAATCCCAAGTTACTATTATAAATATCCAACGCAATCCCTGCATTTACTTTCTTCTCTAAAGTCTTTAGGTTTAAGGCAACTGACCAACTATAGCGTGCCGGCTGGACTAAGAAAATTGCAAGCTTTTGCTATGATTAGCGGAGTTGGGAGCCAATATGGCAGAGAACCTTTAAGCCTCTTACACAATCTTGTTACAAATTCTACTACAAGTATTATTAGTCTTCTAAGAGAGCACAATACATAATCCCCTGCATAATATCTGTCACGCAAGCTCCCGTAGCTACCAGTTACAGACATGAAAGACAGCCATGTTGTTATTACGTTGTGCGGAGTCGAATCTACAGAGCCAGTGAATTAGAGAACGATAATTACACATATTCCCCGTATGTAATCTCTTGAACACATAGAACTCTGCTTCTAATTAATAGTTGGTGCAACCAGCCATCTTGCGTTGTTAATACTTTGGAAACAAGAGTAGAAAACAGTGAATTGTTCGGGAGAAGATGATTGCAGTTGTGCCTCACATATACATTCTTGTTAATTTGACCACGACTTAAAGTTGTGTTGAAATATTGTTGAAATGTGGTGTGGTGTAGTGATGTGGGGGATTGGCGTGAGTGAGGAGTAGTAGACTATATGGAAGTGAGAAGAGGGCGGTCGAGACCCTCCCCATACATATTGGCTCAATGCAGTGATTCTTACCTAACCATTTCTATATTGTTCAGCTCTCCTGGAAATACGAGCCATCGTAATAAATTAGAACACGGAGAAGTCAATTTGACATCTGAAGACATCCTGAGATGTGTTACAGCAGTGTGCCAATCACAAAACACGCACGCATTGTTACAAGACAGCTACATACCATGGATTATTCACACAGAGGACAGCTAAGAATGAACTGAGCTAAAACACACCGTGCAAAAGAGAGTTTTCTGATGTATTGTTGTTTTTCCACAATCGAGATGAGCAATTGAACAAAAAGTGCTGACAAAGATTAATATTCTAACAATATACGTAGAGCATCACTTGGATTAGCTGTGTATCACACTGATAAAACCAAATATGCATCCATAAAAATCGCAAGACTTAATAAAAAACAAGAAAATGCATTATTAAGAAGAACTATCAGAGGGAAAACTGGACATAGGCTAAGTTCTCAAAAGGTAAAACCTTTATAGACTTAACCAATGTACGGATAAGAAACGAAATAGTATTTGCAACAATTTGTTTCTGTTCAGCGTACGATTGCACATGCTAGCTTGTATGATTGTGACAAGTAAATATAGGTGCAGGTAGGAGATCTAGTTAAGACTGAGCTGAGCAATTACCACATATGAGATCATTAAAGATAAACTGAGACTGCTCAGAATAGACAGGTCTCGAGACAAGTGCCAACTAATAAAATAATATGTCTATAACCTTACCGAAGTATTTTTGCCATTCTTGTTGGTAATTTTCAATAACGATCCTTCATAACCCTGCAATGATAAAAAATTGATCATTGTTTATAGTCATAAAATACAAAGGCTTACTATAACATATACTAGTCAAATCTTGACACTAATACTATTAAAAGATATGTATACAACAGAATATGGTGGCTTGAAAATTTATGTAATTAAACCGATGAAACTCGTTCGAACACGTACATCAACAATTACGTGTATACTATAAATTTGAACTTGCCTGCCGATGGCTCATCGTACGATTTCCAAACAATATCAAATTTGAGCAGATGTATAGCTTTTGTAAGCAAATTAATTTCCAGCATATGATGTCCAAGCTTTGAATGGCTGACCATCGCAATGCCATCCATTCAACAATATTTAGATCAATACACAGATTTTTTGCAATTGTGATTTTATGAAATTTTTATTTTTTTCACATTGCTTTTTTTCAAATTTAAAAATGATAGGAAAAAGACTAATGCGAGTAATAATGATGGTAAAAAAAGGTAAAACTTATAACATATTTTAAGTTTAACATATTTCACATTTTATAACATATTTCTTAATGCAGTGGGTTATTACCTGCAGCATTTCTTCAAGAGTGGTCATAAACTTCAGGTTGCGAAATGAATATAACGCGAATTATATAACGTCCTTATAACGCAAACTTCAAATAACGTAAAAAAATGCAAAGCTTTGCTTTGCACGACGTAAATTTCATATAACTTGAAATTTAGTGAGGTACAACTTCTCAAAGTCCATTAAAATGGTAAAATATCTCGCTGCACTTGTGAGAGAGAAAAAGCAACGAGAGCCTACTTATAATGTTGAAAGTATATATATATATATATATATATATATATATATATATATTACACGTACGTATATATATATATATATATATACAAATTCCATGACATTTTAGTTCGTCTTAATAACTCATTGATGAATTGACGAAACAAAGAATAAGTCGCTGCGCAATTATTAATAAATACTTAAAGGCGATCGATTGGTGCAGGGTCTACTGCGACGGTCCACCAATCTAAATGTTACGAGTTGGAGTAACGCCGAAAGTTCTTTTTCATCCTAACCTTGACCCGTGGATACAGATTAACGATGAACAGGTGAACACTGCTCTTTTTATAGTAAAAATATTTTTGTTTTGCTTTATAGTAGACATAAAATATTCCTTTATAAGTTTTACTTCACAGAATAGACTTTGCTGTCTAAAAAAATAAACAAATTGTTGTAAGTGGATTTCAAATATGTACATTTCCATGAACTTATTGTAAAATAACCGCAATTATAGCTTGTAAAACTAGTGAAATTTATCAGCAAAAGGAGACAAGTTGTCGATGCGAACTAATAATATTACAGTCCCGATACAGCCAACAAATTAAAAATTGAAGCCTAGTTTTTTTCTTTTTTATGGCCAAAGGGGTGATTTTGAAAAGTCCTTGGAACGGATTAGGCAATTTACATGTCGTTTACTGTTTGTATAAGGTAAAACCCCTATAACGTACACATTCCTAGAAGGGATTATTTACGTTGTCGGAGCGTCTACTGTAAATGAATTACAGGCTGCAGTATTCTTATAAGAAACTTGATGGGGCAGACATCAACTTCAAAATATATAAAGAAAATGCTGAAACAAATCAATTAACATGCAGAGGTTCAGCTGTGCAGCCTAGCGCATGACTTTTTATTTACATTTGTTACCAAATATTACCGAATAACACAAAAAACTATATTATGCAATTTTGAATTAAAACATTACTTCAATAAAAAACTGTACTCTACAGTGGTAAAAATAGAAATGACTAAAATTAATTTGGCACACTAGTGAAACGTAATCAGTGTAAATTGAAAAAATAGCGAAAATCACATAGGGCCTATTGATAAAAACTCCGACCATGATAAAAAGAAGAACAGCGAGCATCTACATGTATGTAGATGCTCGCTATTTGTGTATAGCGTGTATACCATGTATGTAGCGCTTAAAAATGTTTTCATGTTTTCTATGTGTATGGCTGACTAGTGTGACAAGTTAGAACAAGTTGTTGTGGTCAGTTAGATAAAAATGGTATTATAAAAGCTAGACTGCTAGAAGACGTACAAGCGTAAGTAAATTTTGACAGCCTTTATCCTGGTTAACATGGCCTACGATAGACCTTGACTAGCCACAAGCGCAGAGGATAACGTTAAGACCAATATTTAGAGATTTGCTAATGGCAATGCATGAACATCTGGATTTTCAAAGGTCACCAAATTGATACGGACCAGTAATGAAGTTTTTCATCAGCAGTATGGTTTCGATGTTTATGGGTTGATATATTGTTTATGCTTGGCTTATACAATTGGTTTGCATACTTAGTTTCCCATTGGAGTTCTAATTGGAGTGTTTAGAAGCTAAATATTTTTAGATAACTTGCCTTGCATGTGCAAAAGAGCAGATAGAGTTCCTGTTCTGTAGCATTCATGGGCAGACCACTGACGAAAAGGGTTCGCACCTAAAGTGAACATATTGAATAATCATAGACATATTACATAATTACTGGACCTAGCGTATTAGTAATACGATCATAAATACAGGGGCCAATAGCGTGTCTAAAGCATTGAACAACAGGAGAGGACAACTCATTTGTTTGACATAAGCATTGATGATTTCCGAGGTGAAATGCAAGCTGGAGACACTTGAACAGACAAACTAATTGGTAGATGAGAGAGCTCCTGTCAGGCCATGCCATTCATTATAGTCAGACAAACATGGAAGTACAGGCTGCTAGGGTGCAAGGTGTGTGGTGGTTGTTGCTTTGTCCTCGCGTCTAATGATTACCCTCAGGAATATCGTGTGAACTGTTTTGTCGATAAATTGTCAACTCAAATTGAGTTAGTGAACGAAATAGTGTGAATGACATACAAGGGTAGTAGAGAAAGTTCTCTAGTTATAGAGATCACAGCAATCTTGTAGAAAAGTTGAGGTTCAACCTTTATTTATGATCACTGTATTCCAACAAAAGTGTGGTCCTTTTTCTGGGAAATCAAGCAATATAAGCCAAATTACTGGAACCAAGATGGAGGCAGTCAAGGCTGAGGTTTTCCAAGATCTTAACAGCTAATACAAAAAGGCATTACGCTATTTCTTAATTTGAATATCTCAATTGTTTCTTTTGTCGAAACTTTAAACAAAGCTAACCTAATTACCTTTAATTGAGTAAACCAAATATTATTATAATTTTCCGAGTGATATTTTTTCATACACTATCAAAAGACTTACGTTGAAGATAAACAATTATATTATTGCCAGCGAGACGCTCACAATGCTGGGGCAATGATGAAGCTTGGCTTTTATTGACACAGAGCGTTAAACTGTTTAGATATTATAAGAATGCACTGGTGAAGGGATTAAAAGTTTTCTAAGACAACATCGTCTTTGTATCCATCTACTATTATTGCTATAATGTAACATTCAAAATGCTTCGCATTACACTGGCCTTCAGACTACGGCTTGGGGCTTCACACAAATCAAGCCAAGTCACTTGGACTGAGAAGTTCGCAACATTTTCATTCTCACAACAATGAGTGCGTGCCGAGGAATGAATCCAAAAATGAACTAGATGCTGGCAAATTTGGACAACTCGCACTCGTTATCAAGGCGATGCAAGCATTGACAAAACATCAAGAAAATCTAACAATCAATTACACGGCATCAAGATGAGACGAGGTGACAAAGCAAGAGCTTTATTGATAAATGGATGGCTAAATGCGCATGAATATGATTTAGAGAGAAATCTTTTGTCGAGCGAAGATTTAATAATACTATCACATTCATTTCCGAAGCAAAAGAGTTATTGTTACAGCAACAATGATATTAATCTCTTGGGTGCTTCTCCACGCAGGCTTCGTGTCTATAAACATTCAAGACAGAATTCTGACAGAATCCATTTATCGCGAGACACAATAGTTGACAATGCAGCGGGTTCTAAGGCTCATAAGCGGAGAAGCTTCCAAGGCAGCTCTGCTCAAAGGGGAGGCGCTTCTGGCTTGTTTGACTCGCAAGCGGTGGCTAGACACTCGGGTGTTTCGGGATACTGATGGTTGACAAAGAGCCTCACATTTCTACTCTAACTACTAGACAAGGCAACTATGAACAGCGACATTTTACTATGACGCTCTATATATATATATATATATATATATATATATATATATATCTTTGCTATTTTGATAATACCAGCTCTACCATTCCATTACCCAATGAATGTTTCGAGCTCAAGTCATTTTTTAAAGAATCTTGCTATATCTCGTCAAAAATAATTGTTATAATGTCTTGCCTAGAAAAACTTGAAACAAGAAGTATTCGAAATCAGCAATAAAATAATTAGCAAATTAAACTAGAGTGACATGGCAAACACCAACACCCTTGTTTCAATATGGCCGCCTTCAAATCGTCTGCCAAAAAGCATCAGTACTTGCATCAGCCAGTCTGGGCACAGCCTTAGGGACAAAGAGGGACAAGGTAGTGGTGTCTGCATTAGAAAATCCGCAATAAGGAATACAGGGACAGATCTGCAGCCATTGTTTTCAAGAGTGTAAACCAATGACAATAATCAGTGGCCACACAGAAACTGCTAGCGCTCTCTGCTATGATATTTTTATATACCAGTTTTTTACAATACAAAATACTTTTTACCAACTTCTATCTAGTATAAGCACCCGAAATGTACACTTGATATCGAGTAAGCCTTATTGAGATATCTCTAGGCTAACTACTATAGACATTGGCGAACCTTTGTGGATAGGACTGTTCAGTTTATGGCACTCTTCGCATGTACAAGTGCCCTCTTTCCATTTGATAAATTTATTGTCTGATTGTTCAAGTACGCAAATAGCTCTTCGCTCTGGCCTTTATGACCAAGCTTACAATGTCATGGAGGCACACCATTTTCTAGAGTTATGCCAAATAATAAACTTTAAGGAAAACAAGATATTTCTTAGGAGCCGATCACTAATGTAAAATTCGCACATTCAAAAAGTATGTACCTGCCACTTGCGAGTTTATGTAGGGACAGATATTTTACATGTTTACACAATGATCTGGAGTGTTTAAAAACTCAGAATAACCACCAGAGGAACTTAGCAAGACAGCTAGTTGTGCGAGTTTATGTGGCGACTGAGATTTCGGGATGATAATCTATTAAAAAAGTGTTGCAGAATTCTATCCACTCTAGAGGTAAAACTTTTTGTATATGCTTTATTTTGATTTCACTAACAGGCATATTTTTGGCGCGCGCCTTTAAAGAACGACTCAAAAACCATTTAAAAAACAATTATTTTACAAATAATCAGCTTTTCAGTGTGATGAACTATAACAATTCGTTTATGGCAGCTTGAAAAATTAGTGATGTTATTATTTTGAGAAGCATAAGCGAAAGCAGAGAATAGAAGTAATCGTATCGACTAAGCGTTCACACGGTACTAATTGGGTTAGTCCAGACCTAGGTAATACTATCTGAATGATGTAAATGATTTTTTGAACTTTCCTGCTTAGTTAAAATAAACATGGCAGTATTAGTGTGAGAGAGTAAGTCTGATGGCCAGCAGAGGGCAGACACATAGTCAGTCTAACGAATACACTCTCGATTGTTTGTAAACAATCAAAAGAGAGTATATACTTTTAGGGCAATTCGCCTAGCAGATGGACAAGCGGTGTCATATAATCTCTCGGCATTTGTCTGAATTAGCTTTTCAAAGGTCTGGCAAAGGCTTTGAAAGCTTTATACATATAGCAGGCCGTCTGACATGAAACCGATGAGTTTCATGCTAGGCAATGGAGGTGTTTGGATTGGTTGGTACCGAGAATTTTGTAATCAAAAGAAGCATTGTCAAATATAATGTTGTGATTTATGAGTAGGATATTTAGACGGAGGATCTAAACCATATGGACAAGTGGATTATTCAATAACAGGTAGATTTTGTAGGATTGTTATGACATCTTGAACGTCCAAACGATGTTCAGTTTTAGTTTGGTTCTTATAAACACAGCATGTGGAGTATACTAGGAGTTACACAGCATGTGGAGTACACTAGGAGTTACACAGCATGTGGAGTACACTAGGAGTTACACAGAATATCTTCATGAAAGCTTTGAGATTGAATGCTAGACCAAAATCAGCTAGAGCGTAATTGGTAGCTTATCATTGGTAGTACATAATTTCCTTCTAGAAAATTATAGGGTTTGCACTTGGAATACTGACTTGAGTATGATGTAGGAATTGGTACTGGTTAATAGACGCATATATGACTGAGCACACACAGATGTGGTTAATAGACGCACATATGACTGAGCACACACAGATGTGGTACAATAGACACACATATGACTGAGCATACGGAGATGTGGTACAATAGACACACATATGACTGAGCGTACGGAGATGTGGTTTCATTAGACACACATATGACTGAGCATACGGAGATGTGGTACAATAGACACACATATGGCTCAGCATACGGAGATGTGGTACAATAGACACATATGACTGAGCACACAGAGATGTGGTACAATAGACACGCATATGACTGAGCATACGGAGATGTGGTACAATAGACACACATATGACTGAGCATACGGAGATGTGGTTTCATTAGACACACATATGACTGAGCATACGGAGATGTGGTACAATAGACACACATATGGCTCAGCATACGGAGATGTGGTACAATAGACACACATATGACAGAGCAGAGAAAGATGTGGTACAATAGACTAAGTCATTGAAATAGCCTATTAAAAAGACGATTGTTCACTCATTTAAAATACAACACACTGCAACAAAGCTTCGAGTTTTGTCAACGAGCAAAAAGACATTCTGAAAGAACTTTACTAGTTAAACAAAAACGTCTGAAGTTTGACAATGCAAATGGTTAGATCGCTACTAGACTGAGCATTTGTAAGGATTGACAAGTTAGTAGTGAGTAGACGTGGAAGATCAAATAAGTATCAATGAGTGAGAATCATACAGCAATCATGGTAGACGATAACTCTGCTAGAACGACTTGCATAATTATAAAAAGGAGAAAAAACTTTGACCTGCTATTAAAAACACTCTAAATCTAGCAACTTTTGTAAGCAATAATGGAAAAACTAACAAGAACAATGTTTCCTGCTTAGTTTACGGTTTCTTTTGATTTTATGTAGCATGTGTCATCAATGTTCAAGGTCACTTCGCCTGTGCTCGCTGCTTATTGAAAAGATGACTGCAACTAGAAACTAACTAAGATGAAATTTTCATAAAAGTTTTTATAACTTGATTTTTTTAATCACTCAATAGACTACATATTTTCTAGAAGAATATCTATAGCTAGCTTATTAAACAATGCTTACCTCATCATCACCAACTCCTCCGCTTAAGTTATCCATACTCGGTGCATGAGACAATGGACTCAGACCTCCGCCATTTGCATTGGTAGATACATCATGATCATGCTTCACCATTGGTGGTGGAGCATTCATTACTTGTGTTTCCATTCTTTCAACTTTAAAGAACAGTGCTCCTTTATCTGAAGCGCCAAGAAGCTCTTCAATACCAAAACTGTCGCTTTGTAAGTCTGATTATCTATAACACTACAGTAAATTATGCCACCAAATATGAAGCTGCTACTAGCCTTCAGTGTGATGCTTCCTGCAGCTTTGACTCAAATGAAAGTGCTTGAATGAAACGCGTGTGTTACAATGTGGGAGTTCAAGCCTCTTTTTCAAACACGTGTTGGCCTCAACTAGGACCACCCACAAAATGTGAAACTGTCAATCTTGACAGGTGCTAGTTAACCGAAGTTGTGTTCCCTACAGACATCTAACTATCGCTTGGTTAGTCACGTGATTATCACGTGCTTAGTATTATCAAGATGTCAGACAAATTAGGATCCGACGTGAATAGTCCCCCGTCACTTTTCTACAATGTTGATGAGTCTTTTATAGATATTAGTGGATATAGTGTGGCTGTAGAAAAATGTCCAATATGCCGTATAGGGGAGCGAAAATTAAACTGTGCGCAATGTGCATCAAAACGAGATTTGACCGTAAATAGTTCGCAATTTTCAACTAGTCACATTTTAGATACACAGTATTTGTCGCAACATAGGTCGTTGACGCCATGGGACCGTTCATCCGATTTAAAATCTTCCGCCAACAGAGCTTCCAAACTAACTGACCATTCTTTGCAGCACCCGTACAGGTTAGTTCATAGCGTAAAATTAGTGGTAATAATAACGTATAACTCTCGCAGTAGTTTTTTCTTAATAACAAAAGAAAAACGATTCGATTCACAGTTTTATATGTGGTGACTGTAATTTCGTTAGGCTCATCGTTGAGAAAATTATGTGCAATATCAATGTTGTTCAATTTTTCCACTGTTTTCGATTTATTTTGTATGAATCACCTGAAACAAAAGGGCAAAATTTGTATTGTGACAAGTATTTTTGCTCAATATATCTATAAACAAACCAGTCATAGCTTTCAATATCGTGCAAAACTGTATGCCTTTATAACTGCCGTCCGTTTACACTTTGTGGTATTTGTAGCTTATCTGAAGGTTGTAACCGTTTAAAGGAGTTGCATATCATCAAAAGAGAGCTTGCTTTAAAAATCGATTCCAAAATGATGACCGAGTACGCTCAAGATGACAAGGTGATTCTATTTGTTAGCTACATCGGTATTAAGGTTTTAAATTTTTTGCAAATCTTCTATATACTATTTTAGTGACTGGTTAATCGCAGTCTAAATATAGCAGCTGCAGACAGATTATGAGAAAATCATGTGAAAAGAAAAATTGTGTTGATGCAAGTATTAGGCTGTTTTTCTCTTATAGAAGCTGAAAATAGAAAAGCTGCGTGAACGATTGAAGTCCCTCCGTTTGAAGCTAGATCAGCAGATAGCAACACGAATTGAAAGTAGGTCTAGTTGTAGCACAGTCTACAAGTATTGGCCTTGTAAAAGTGTAAGAACCAGTGAATGGAAGTTAAACACTGCCATATTACCATAGTTATTCCAGTAAAATTTTGTACTGATTTTAAATAAAAAATTAAAGGTGTGCGTTATACAGGAATATATACAGGTAGTTACTTGATGTATGTATGCCGTTTTCCGATTTACTGAAGATGGCTCGCCTAGACATTAGCAAATGATTTTTGTACAGAATGTCTGACAACTTACTTATTCAAAATTGGTATTACGAAACGGATGCCTCAGTCGTGATGTTTTACAAATGACTGTTTTGTGACTTTTTCAGTTGGGAACAAAACATTTGGATTTTTGATGGCACCCAAAAATGTTCACTAAAGGCAGGGGGTTACAACCACTTGACCAAAAACAACAAAAAATTATTTTATTATCGCATCATTTATAGCAATACAAAAATATGCCATGGTTTGTTGTTACTAATAGTCAGGTATTTGTTATAAATATTTTGATCTCAACCATAATACAGCCTCTCACAACAACATTGTACAGTCAAAATATAGACAAGACCGGTTAAAAAAATGAAAAAAGCTTTATACTAATTTTCGTTCAAAAATTTGATGTTGCATCTTATACACGAGTACGTGTCATGTTCAAATAAACAAAGTAAATGTTTGTACAGTAAGAACAGTCAATAATATGGCAGTAGTTAGTTTGTAGTAAGAAATTCTGTATTTTTGGCTACCAAATTCATTTTAAATTGTTTTATCATGTTTTTAGAATTATCTGAAAGCAAAGTTATATGTCGGGAAAACAGAAAGTTAGCTCGATTTATAGCGAGTTCGAAAAAAAAGTGTTTATCCAAAGTCAGTGAAGTTCAAAAACGCAAAGAAGCTCTACTGGTACGTCAGCAAGAAATTGATGAAATGGAAAAAGACAGTCTGGCAAGACGCCAGAGAGTTGTCAAGGATATGGGAGAGTTTATGTTTCCAGTTGAACCAGTTAGAGCTCTCAGGTATATATACAAACACCTTATTCTACCTGTAAGTGTATGAGAGCCTACAAGGCATTTACCGTCAGCTTTTTATCAGCTCAAGAAAGCGCGATTTTATCACAAGCTAGCGTTCTTATCACGCTTTTTGAGCTCATTTTTTTCGGCGTTAAGCCTATTAAACATCCTGTAACAAGCTACAAGCAATGTTAAATAGCTCATTTACTTTTCAGAAAAGACTGAGATTATTTTGAAGGCTGAATTTAAAGAATATTGGGTTTTAAGACACCCATCTCTATAATTCTAGATCAGACTAAACATCCCCAACTTCCTTCCCTGAAAAGCTAGGCTACGTCACATATTTATGGATGGAGCTTGTTGTGTTGATTGTGTCGTGTGCGACACCAATATTGAATCACTGTGGAAAGCCTTCAAAAACAAAAATGACTGAAAGTTAGTTGACCAATTTTTATTTTGAGTACAAAATTGGAATCGGCGTGTCTGATTTACGTACGAGAAAGAACAATAAAAGCTCGTATGAAAAAACAATGAAAGCTGTTTGTGGCAGTTATGCTTCAAGTTTGGTTTTACAGTGTTTGAATAACATTAAACACTGGAAATACTCTCCATACTAAGGTATAAAGAGCTGTGTGTAGTGTTATTTAGTTTTAAAATCATGGATCCCAAAAAGACTGTTTTTAATGAAAATAGAATTCAAGCAGTAATTGTAGAAAAAACATTAAATATAGAGATATTGTAGATATAGAAGCATTAGATATAGAGATATGGTAGATACTGAAACATTAGATATAGAGATATGGTAGATATAGAAACATTAGATATAGAGATATAATAGATATAGAAACATTATATATAGAGATATGGTAGATATAGAAACATTAGATATAGAGATATGGTAGATATAGAAACATTAGATATAGAGATATGGTAGATATAGAAACATTAGATATAGAGATATGGTAGATATAGAAACATTAGATATAGAGATATGGTAGATACAGAAACATTAGATATAGAGATATGGTAGATATAGAAACATTAGATATAGAGATATGGTAGATACAGAAACATTAGATATAAAGATATGGTAGATACAGAAACATTAGATATAGAGATATGGTAGATACAGAAACATTAGATATAGAGATATGGTAGATACAGAAACATTAGATATAGAGATATGGTAGATACAGAAACATTAGATATAGAGATATGGTAGATATAGAAACATTAGATATAGAGATATGGTAGATATAGAAACATTAGATATAGAGATATGGTAGATTTAAAAACATTAGAGATATGGTAGATACAGAAACATTAGATATAGAGATATAATAGATATAGAAACATTAGATATAGAGATATGGTAGATATAGAAACTTGATAAGTGTCTAGTTTATGAGATATCCAGTGTACATCGTATGTGTAAGTGAATAAAAGTAATTTTTTTGGTTCCAGTCAAAGTAATGACAATCTGGACTCTGTGTCGATGGAACTACAGGATGCCTCTAACCACCAGTATGTCAAGGGGGCATGGGCCTATGTTGATACTGCCAAGGACTTTCAATATACCATAGCGGGTGCTCGGTTCTACGCTTCGGGGGAGTGTGTAGAACTAAGGCAATATCTGGGTAGGCCAAAGCTTCTCTAAAATTCAGGTCATCCGCAGTGTTGATTTAAACTTTATCAAACCTTAATTAAAAATTAAAACTATGTCGACCATTTTCTCCTCGGAAGAGGTGTGATGTCTGTCATATGCATAGCACTCTAGCTTGCCCTTGCTCCACCCTAGAAATGATTGTAATATAACTATTACAATCATTTATGTTCATTACCCATGATATTATTTTGACTTCACAAAAATAAAGATTTTATCGATTGTTCAATAGTTTTACTAATAATGTTGAATAATCATTTTAAAATAAAACATTTGTTATTCATTTCAAAGCTCTGATACTTTTTGATTTTGTACCAAAGTAATTGTGTTCATCAACTATTTTGTTTTTACTAAAAGGTAAACTTTCAACTTTATCGGCTCAGAGAAATTTTATTAGTGTAAATTAGTAAAAAAATATTCAGAAAGTTGATTAAAATGAAGCAAATGTCACTGTTAAAAATTTTACGTTCATGTTCAGGTCTTAGGTAAGTTGTTTAAATGTCCATTCTCAGCATTTATCGTTCAATTTGAAATATTATCAAGTTACGCGCTCTAAAAATATAAGTTTATTTCTATTTAATTGAGTCACTTTCTGATTTATTTAACATATTGGTAAATATTTGTCTGCGTCTCATTCACTATGCAGCTTTAGTAGTTATTTTGGTCACATTTTTGTGTGTAACTTGTGACTTTAGCGCACGTTTTTTGCTAGCAGCCTTTTGTTTTTGCGATGGAAAATATTTGTTACTATTCCAATGTTTATACCAAGTTTAGTGGCATCTACTTGTCAGTTCCTTTTTTTTTTATTATTCTCATTCTTTTACTATCTTCATGTGATCCTCATTTTTCTTCTACCACTTCTACCAACAATTCTCTTGGCTCACCGTTGTTTATTCTCTATTCGTTTTGTCGATAGGTTTACATCATTTTCACGTCGCTCCCGACAATTCTCGCACATCGCTATATTGTAAGCATTATTAATGTTTGTAATTTTTCTGTTGAATTGAAATTGTCCCTAGAATGAATCATTTAAAGCAACACTCGATGACTTATATCTTTGTTTGATTGGACGCTCTACCACAGCCACTTTTACCTTTTTAACGATCAGCACATACTTGTCTTTAGATTACACGCCTGAGCAAAAGATAGCATCAAAACCTACAAGTGCACACGGAGAATGGGCTGCTCTCTCTCACATATCACAGTTTGTACAATCCATGGCAGCTAGCCTAGATGTCCATGTGCCCTATATGACTTATATACCGTGAGTTGCCTTACCTATGCCTTATATTGCCGTGAGTTATTTGATATATACAGTCGATGCTTCTATAACGTATACCTCCTACGACATAGATTTCTCCTAGTGTAAAGAAGTAATGTAAAGTTTTTGCTTTGTACCCGTAAACAATTCCATATAACATAAAGTGTCAAGTCGGGGCAAATTCTCAAATTCAATTTGAATAGTGAGAATCTCCTAGTGAGCTTTAAAAATATGGCTTTTTCTCTTGCCGTACTTGAGAGAGAAAATGACACTTGTCTCTGTTTTATATACAAGTACCCTGACAGTCGGTGCACCATGAGAGATCATCAGACGTGTCGATAAAGCACAGAGAATCATTAGCCGCACTCTTATTTTGAAATATTTAAAGGCGAATATTGATGCAGGTGTTAGAGTGTCGGTCTACCGATCAGACGAACAGAAGGACATAGAGAAGGCATTGCTCTTATTATAGTAAAAATATACTTTTGTTTTGCTTTATTGTAGACATATTACAAGTTTTCGGTTTTTAACTTCAACGTCGGCTTACAATGGCTAGTTCATTTTTTTCTAGATAGCAATGTCTATTCTGTAATGGAAAATAATTAAAATATGTTTTATTATTCTTTCTATTAAAGAATAGACTTTGCTGTCTAGAAAAAATAAACTAATAGTTGTAAATTGGCGCAAAGGTGTGTGGTCTACATAACTTGTAAAATTACTGCAATCATGGCCCATAAACCAAGTGAAAGTGATAAGTAAAAGGAGAGAAGATGACAATACAAACCATGCAATACTACAGAATGACCAATTAACTAAAAAGTTGAGTGTAGATTTTTTTTTTGAATACCCAAAGGGGTGAGTTTAAAAGGATCTTGGAACGGATTAGGCAATTTACGCATATTTTACTGTTCTTATAACGTAAAATCCTATAACATAAATTTTTCCTGAAGCAAGGATATTATTAAATAATATGCTATAAATCTGTAAATTTAAAAGTTATGTAATGATAATCTAACAAATGCTAAAAATATATATCCATGTACAAGGGACATAAACGAACCATATTTATATTACATGCAGAAACGAAAAACAAGGTTTTTAAAACAAAAGTATTTGCATCGCTTGCTTGGATAGCTGAATTCTGATTGTTGCTTCCGATGAAAAAAACTTATTCTGGTTGTCCAATACCTTCCACAATGTCTTCTGGCCTCAACTCTTTTTCTGCACTGCTGAACTAATCAATGTTGACGTTCAAACAATTTTTTGGTTGAGCAAAACCTTTACGCGTTGCATTTAGCACTAATGCAATTTATTATTAATACCATTTTGTGGACACTTTTCTACTGATCAGTTGATATTATGAGCTCCTGAAGATCAAATAATGTCAAAGTGGTGGTCAAATGAAGGTGGCATTTAATTAGAGCGTGGCCTCTATTTTTCAACCCTTCTCTCAGAGTGGCGGTCAATTGAAGGTGGCGTTCAAATAGAGGTGGCATTCAGTTACAGGTTTTACGGCATATATATATATATATATACACATACACACACAGTGAAACTCGGCTAATTCGACCTTCATGGGACTGAGAGAAAGTGTTCGAGTTATCAGAGCGTTCAGGTTATGAGAACACTTTCACAAGTGCATGTATTTATCTACATATACAAACTATATATAAATGAAAAGCATTGATTGCTTGTTGCAAATTAAGGGCTTCTCATGTAATGTTTTAACAATTTATATCAGAAAGTATAAATATTTTCCTATTACTTGATATTTGGTTTTTTAGGTGATGTGACTGCCAGGACGTTTTCAGATTAAAATAGGCGGTTTTAACCTGATCGCGGTTAAAACGCTCAGAAAAAAAGACATTTTTTTAGCGTTTTAACAAAAACCAGTTTTGCTGATTTTTTTTCAAGTTTATCTGAAGGTCTCCTTGCTTACGGAGGGCTATCCCCAACCTATGTTTGGTCGTTAACGAAAATATTTTGCCAATAGTGGTAATAATGACGCCTAAGAACTACCAAAAGTTGATGTTCATCTCTATGGCTTGGAATAAAGTGATATTCTAAAGCGATAACAACCGTCTCGGTAGCCGTTGGACAAAAAACTGTTCGAGTTAACGGAGTTAAGGTCGAGTTATCTAAAGCAATTTATCATTGCATGGAAACGGACCAAACAAATTCATTCGAGTTTACCATGTGTACGAGCTATCCGAGGGCGAGTTATCGGAGTTTCACTGTACATATATATATATATATATATATATATGTATATATATATATATACATAAGTTTAATTTGTATTCGCCTGAAAATTTTATCAAGTTTGGCTGACACAGTCTCATATAACTGTATAAGTCAGCCAGGAGTTAAATGTGAGTGGCAGTTGAAGAATTAGATCTTCTGATGACGTGGTAGAATCTTTGTTTGGGAGTTGTTCAACCATGTTACATGTTACGATGAAGCACATACAACAGCTATTTTTCATCGCAGCTGACTGATTTACATAGGCCAAAGTTTTAAGGGTATCACAGGGGTGGGGTGGCTATTGTACGGCCCTTAATCAGAATGTTTAAAACGTGGAAATATGTGAGCAGCAGTAATTAGTTTATGGTTGATTAATTGTGGAGGTTTAGGTAAAGAAGTGTAACATCTACAGCAAAAAGTAACTCGGTTTCTCTTCAGCCTGTCACTGCTTCATCCATTGCTATATTGTTGATAATTGACATAATTCCACTATTACTCCGTTATAAAAATGTATGTCAAGTTACGTGCAGAGAGAACAAAACTAGTGAATAAGATATGATTTCAACATTTTTCATGAGCCTTAAATGTACACTGATATCCAACCATCACTGGTGGATACAACAAGAGAAATTAGCAGCGGTTTCAATTTATAAAAATACTAGTCATTTGGAGTTGTCTCACTTTGAATTGAATACCACTGTTTCTCGTGAAGGCAACACGCCCCATCACTTTGTTGCAAAAGATCCTATTATCTTTGGGTTGTTTATCATTTGTTTCATTATCAAGTGTTAGGCATCTTCCCAGCATGGCATATCTTCCAACCTGACTTTCTCGAAGTGACTAAGTTTTTTTTATTGTAGCTTGCTCAACCTTGGTAGTGCCACCTCAGAGGATCTGACCAACTTTCTTGCTCAAATCAATATGAACCTTGCAGTGTTGAGCGCAAGTCAAGGAATCGACATGCATGACTATTTCCCTCGACGAACCATATCAAACCTCTACCATCTTTTGAATCGGGATTACCTAAGCAGGTTCGTCATTTATCTGACCACAGAAAAATGAATCTGCTTCAGGTTCATTTATAATTGTTGCGTATTTGTAGGTCTTTTGTATACAATTGCTCGAAATAGTTGGTTAATTGTGTCTGACGTTGGACAAAACTAAAATTGATTTTTTTCTGATAAATCCATAGATATAATAAATAGGGTTTATTACATCTATGGATAAATCTCATTTCATATTTTTATTTGCTCTGTTCTTGTGCTTGTAAGATAGTATTTGCGAGGTCATGGGTTTTCTTTACTTGATAACAATAACTACTTTTTTCTCATCATTTGGTGTGAGACATCATCTAATTTGTATATTTTCTAACCTCTGACATATATATGTGTATATATACAAGTGTATGTATATGTCTGACATATATATATGTCAGAGGTAATAGAAAAGTGTTTGCGCAGAAAACTTATTATTTAACACTAGCTGTGCTACCCGGCGTTGCCCGGGTAATAAAAGATTCTTTGGACAGAAAATTGATTAGTATTTAACATATAACATCGTTTGCCATTCTAACTTTCAAACTACATATCATGAGAAAAGTGTTTTGTGTAATTGAAATAAATTAAGAGAGAAAATAAAAACCACTGTAAAGGTTTTCAAACTTTTTCAAACAACTGTAACTTCCAAACTTCATATTATGAGGAAAAAGTTTTCAAACCACTGTAAATTTAAAAGTTGATAACTTTCAGCGACGTATAGCTTTTAATAACGTACAGTGGAACCTCGGTTCTCGAACATAATCCGTTCCAAAATGTTGTTATGTGTTACTCGTTAGGTTATGTGTTAGGTTGTTCTAGCGTTGCTGACCGAATTTTTCGAGATACGAAACAATTTTTCCCTTTAAAATGAAATTGTGTAGATTTTAATTTGTTCCAAGATGATAAAAACTTGGGTAAATTCGGAGATATACTTTGGTAAAGTAGTTTTTCAACATTTTACACCATAAGCTGTACTGTATATTGCGTACTATAAATTAGAAACGGGTATATATAGATCGTGTTTAATTTTAATAAAATGTTTTATATTTATGATGATGGAAATAAAAAGCAAAAGTAAACATTTTGTACGTTTGGCTTTTAAAACATCCAAAGCATTAAAGGTTAAAATACAATACTAAAAATTGCAAAAATAGATCATGAAACTGCAAAAAATGCAACAGATAGTTACATTAAAAGTTGTAGGAAAAACATATAAACAGCAATGGCCTATTTACTTTACATCTTTAAAGGTTGACTTGCAACAAAATTCACATTACAGCTGTTTGGTATCAAAAGATTCACCATGTCTTACTCTGTTGTGTTGTAGGTGCCAAATATGTGGAAATGTGATTACAAGCTCTTAAAAGCTCAAAAACGAAAAGCCGCCGTAGATTGGAATCTCTTTATTTCTCTGACGTAGCCACGAAATTTGGTTGTTGTCTTGTCATGTGATGTTCTCACATGAATTGAAAGGCCAATAAAAAGTTCAATATAAATTTTATCGTAGCACTAGTTTATGACAAACACTTCGGGTTTTACCGAAGACCCCTTATCAAATATAGATGCTCGCTACTTTACAGTTTTGTTTTGGTTTGGTCTAATTGGCAAGCGTAATCTAATCATGTGACCCAATACATCACAAATAATTTCTGCAGCAGTTTGCGATTATCACAGGTGACCAACAGGCTTGTCATGATTGGTCACCTGTGATAATTTATCTTGTCATGAGGACAATGATATGTACTTCTTCAAGCTAAGGCTAAAAAATTAAACAAATTTTTACGGTAAGTTTTAAGATATCACTGCTAAAAGTGACAGCATCGCGATGATGATAAAACAGACGTGTAAGAACAGTAGACATACGTGTAGTTTTATTGAATGTGTGAAGTATATTTGTGAAAATATTTCGATGAATAAGGTTGCATGAAAGTGTAAACAGAAACCATCTCTCACAACTACATCACATTTGAGCCGTTCTGGAATGGGAATCCAAACTACGGCGGTCTCGTGTGGCTGCGATTAACTGTTCGTTTTTTAGCTTTTAAGAGCTTGAATTTTGAATTTGAAAGAGAACATTTGAAAATTACAAATTAAAAAAGTAGGTAATGAACTTTAAAATAGCTTTTAAAAAATTCTAAAAGAAAGAAAATGTAAAAGGTATTAATAATAAAATAGTTAATAATAAAAAGTATATATTACATTGTAAACTGCGATCACGATAAAGAGAAAAAACAACAAAGATAAGGAAAAAGAACAGCTAGTCTGGTTTACACTATATCGCCGTATGTCAGCGGGGTCCGTTCAGCGTTTATTGTTTACCATCTGCAGAGAGGACCGATAGCAGCGAAGCTAGCGATGATAGCAACGCGGGAAAATTTGCAGCTTTCAAGATTTCTCGACATTTCATCGAGCTCGACGGCATGTCAGCCTGTACAATGTGAACGATTTCAGCGATAGTAATTGGCGGTCGCAGATAGCCTGATTTATTTATTTCCATTTACGATAGTTGCTGCAGGAATAGTATTTGATTGAAGCGCGCGAAAACAAAGGTTTTTTCACGAAAATTAAATAGAAAAATGAGAACACTACGTCACGGAGTATTTGCTGATGCAAATACAGATGGGTTTATGATAGTGTAAATACTGTTATCATCGAAGATTGTGGCATCAACCCCGAGATATTCCGATATAGTGTGAACCAGCCTTTAGCTTAGCGGTTGCCCATGCTCCTTTGTTGATTTGCGAATTAAATGTCATGAGTTCAAATCCTCTGTAAAACAGATTTTTGTTCCTAAAACCTAATCTCTATAACCAGACAGACACTGACACTTATATATACAGTATAAATAAAAAATAAATAGATGATAATAGATAATCATTACAAACACTAGTTTTGTAAAGAAATTGGAAGGAAATAATACTCAATACCCTAAGTGTAAATTATACTATAATGCATAAAGAGTACTTAGCTAGTAGTTAATCACTATAAATTTGTTTTAAGCAGATATACATCTGCTCTCATCTGACGTTATCACCTGATGAGAGCAAATACTGTAAAACCCCTATTTGAATGCCACCCTTATTTGAATGCCACAAGGCTACCACTAATATAACGCTGCTATAGAAAAAGGGTTAAAAAATAAATGCTGCCCTTTAAACGAAGGCCACCTCTATTTGCTTACCACTTAGACATTTTTTGATCTTTACGAACCCATTATAGCAGATGATCAGTAGAAACGTATCCACAAAATGGTACTAATGACTCAGTTACATCAATAAAAATTAATTCTTTCGTGGTTGCTGTAATGTTCGGTGCTTGTACATGTAGAGAGGATGTATATCTAGGGGGTTTGGTAACATGTGGAATGTTAATAAAGTTATGTTAATATGAAATTAGACGTTCGTGTGGATCATTGCAGCCAATTATGCTCCTTCCTGCTTGTGCTTTTCTAGTTATATTAAAGGTATAGTAATTTTATTCATATACCATAAGATTTAGGGTATGAACTGAGAAAGGTTGAAAGCTACAGCGCCACCCTTAATTGAACTCTCCCTCTATTTGTCTGCCACTTCGGCATTATTTGATGTTTACGAACCTGTAATAGAAAGTGATCAGTAGAAAAGTGTCCACAAAATGGTACTAATAATGACTCAGTTACATCAATAACAATTAATTCTTTCATTTTTGCTGTAGTGGTTGCCATGATTTTAGTGAGAGTGTACCTGAGAAGATCGATCATCACAATCGTCAGAAATACACTCTGTTTTGAAATCACCAAGTTCTAAATCATATCCGTGTTGTTTTCAGATTCGTCCATGTGATTTACAATCTTTCCTTAAGACTTCAAAAGCGTTTTAATGAATGATGAGAATACTCTTCAGGAACATCGTCCGCCATAATAGCAGCCATTGTTATGGTGTATTCTAACTTTAAAACATTCAAAACGTTTTTGAAAATGAAAAACGTTATGTTCGTTTTCAGCTCAAAGTTTTACAGTTTTCTTTCAAACTTTGAAAGTGACATTAGCGAAACAATTAATAACTGTATCTTGCTAATATTTTATAACTGAAGTAGCTCCTTGTTTAACTCAGTCTGATACTTCGACTTGTAGGAAAAATGGTTGAGCAAAAAGTCTGAGGCTGACGGCATTAATGTAGATCCTTCTGAAGGAGAGTGTAAAATATAGGCGAGTGTTAAAAGGGTTAAATTTATCTTTCAAAAATTCTGATGAGCTAGTCGAAAAATACAGTGCCATCCTTTATTTGAAGGCCACCTCTAATTAGATGCCACTATACGAGAAGGGCCGAAACATAGAACGCCAAGTAGAGCATAGAGCGTTCAAATAGACGTTTTACAGTAAGTATTGAGGATCAACGTTTGACTATTTGACCACATCTTGGAGTGGTCAGTGGAACAAGATCCATGATAAAAAATGCTAGGCAACTTTTCCAAGTTTTTTCAAGCTACAATTCAGTGCGGTCATCATCATTATCAACACGCACAAAATAGTAATGAGCCAAAATATATGTACGAGTATTTCCTTATGCGTCCTTATAAGTTCGGTGCTTCTAACCCTTTCACTGCTGAAGAGGCATTTATGCGTAATCTATGGTCGGCTGCCGAAGGCACATTTTTGCGACATTTTCAGCAATTGCGTAGTAACTTAATTTGATTATTCGTTGACAAAATAACCAACGATCTTTAGGTATTTTATGGTATTGACAGTGTTGTCCGAAGATTTCTCTATAAAATTAGCCTAAAATCATGAAGCAATTTTAAATTTTTGTTTAGTAATTTCCAACTTGAAAGCAAACATTTTTTCTTTCCGACGTTCGAACCATTTAGTGTTATTATGGCTTTTGTAAGTACCTCTCAAGTTAGAAAACAGAGGATTACTTATGTTGATGACATTATAGCCAATTCAGATTCAGATTTTTGGGATTACACAGATAATTAAATTAGCAGCACTAACTCTGATGGTGGTGAAAGTAATAGTTTTGTAAGAGTAAGGAACATTGTGGAGGATCGTTTTAACTTCGTAGTGATCGTGGCTTCACATAGGTAGCTTTAGCAATGCACAAAGTATAGATACATTGAATTTTTGGCATAGCACTATTTGTTAACATGTTGGCAAAATATAATACGTAACAAAAGTGTTCTAGGTAGAGGTTGAAGTTGAAAAGAATTGTATACATATCATGAAGCAAAATCGGCAATTTTCGGTAAAATGGCTGGCGGTAAGCCGATAGCTAAGTTTGTACATGGGTGACAGTGGAAGGGTTAACTAACCCTGTAACATTATCTCTCATTCCTTCCATACAATGTGCTCTTCTACCTTATAGTATACGTTGTAGTGCTTGTCTGTTTTATTGCAGGTCTCAGCAACACCAACTGGTACTCACCAGCCAAATTCAAACCGTCCATGATGATATTACGAGGCCACTTCTGTATGAGCCGTTGCCAGGAGAACAGCCAGAAGATAGCAACTATGTTATTGTCACGGAATCACCAATCATTCGCTCCTCAGAGATGATTTCTACGAGCTACGCCGCCTCTGCGAGCAGCATTATGACCTCGGCTGTCAGTGCTGTATCTAGTTTGTGGCCTTGGAAATGAACGACTGATGCCAATATTCGCGTTACGATCACACGGTCGCTTGAAAAGGTCAAGCAAAAGGGTCAATCTCTATTTCAAGTGTGCTCATGGTATGCTCGCTTCTTGACAAAAATTTTTCTGGTTGAAGATCCAAGAACCAGTTTTTGAGCTCTACCTGTTACTTGTCTGTCCTGTAAGGTATGCGAGAAGCAGGAAGTCATATTTATTTCAAGGCAAGCATTGACCATCTCTTAAGATGTAAGAATAATAATTACTAGAATCTTCAACTAATGGATAATGTGATAAGCTCGTGTAACCTCCTCTCATTTCATGTTCTTTACAGCGTTTTTAGTTGATTTTCAGTTAGAATGTGTTCAAATTTCCTAGTATTAAATTATATCATCCTTTAAAACACACTTGTATGTCATTCACGAAATTCATTGTATCAATTCTATGTTATATTATAGATATTTAATAATAGTGCATAGTTATAATATTGTATTAGAATACTCTGTTCGGGAGGCTGTTGCTCTCTCAAGTGACATTATATATATGTATGTTTTTGCATTTAACTAATTCAAAAGTATCAATCATATCAACAGGGGGCAGATTGGTTCGGCGGCGCTAGTTGCTCGGTATATAATACCGAATTTTTTTTGAACTTCTGCAATCTTTTTTTTTCGGTCTCACATATTGCTACGATTTTGTGTATCCCAAGGATTACCAGAATCATTGTGCTAAATATACTCAGGTATCTTTCATATTTTTAGTATTATATAAATCCTTTCCATTGTTATACAAATATTATCTCTTGCCCATGTATGCAGGTATTCGTTATATTACAATATTGTTATAAATAAAATATTGGGAATGTTCACTGTTGTATTTATCGGGATACACCAGACTGGCGTTGAAAGAGTTTGTGTTGAATCAAGAATAAAATATCAAGAAATTCTTCCAGTAGAAGTTGCATTTCCATGTTCTCCTTAATTAAACCAGAAACAATAGAGCCTTCCTAGAGCAGAGTTACGCTGATGATGTACATGTATATTTTGTTTGTAAATCGTATAAGCTAGTACAGATGTAAATAAGAAAGATTAGGGCTGATGCCTATTTGATTTGTGCATCATAGTTATTGCAGTGACTGATAGCATGCAATCTTTTGCCATAGTTTATTATACCATCCGGTGCACAAGCTAGTATGGTGAGTCGCTAATACTGGACACAAGTTGTTTTGAGGATATTAATTTTGACAAAATGTAGATTAAATCTTTAATATTTGTGGCTGTCAGTTGCTGTGTTCAATGCTACCATTTGATTTCTTCTTACAGTAGCTTAATGATGTTCTGCAGTGTGGCAGAAATGTTTTCTATTCTATTAAAAAAATTGAGTAAGATTTCAGTAGTAATTTGAGCAACAATTAGATGAATATGGCAATGATCCACAACCAATCAGATTTTTATATTCACATAGAAAATGGCTACTTTGCTGTAAACAACTTGTCATAATTATAGGTAATGACTCGCTCTGGTAGGTGCTACTCCGCACCCCAACTTTTATAATTGCTAATGGTGAATCCTTATTAATGAAATGTAGAAACATCAGGTTATTGAAAGAGGAACTCTTTCAATATTCAATATATTGAAAGAGGAACTCTTTCAAAACATTTGTCACATTAAGGTATGTGAAATGTTTGCCCAAGCACCTGGTAGTATTCACAAGTGTGAATTGTGTTACTAGTCCATCCTAATAGGCTTTCGGTGATGAAACTTACAGTATGGTTTAAAATTTCAATTTGGGACTTTAGGTAAATGAATTTGTAATTGGTTAGTAACTATCATAGCAACAGCATTAACCTTGTTACATATAGGCATGTATTCCTCCCTTTTAGTTAATAGCGCGTGGTATTTACAGATCTATTCTTGCAATTACTAAAAAAATCACCTCGTCTCGCTAACAAAGACAACAAAGAATGCATCTCTATAATACGAATATGAATGTGGTCCTTCACCTATTTACATGTGTTACCTATAAACTGTAATACATGTAAATAGTTTACCAAATTCATTAACAGACTTGTGTTACCTGCACATACTTACCCACCGCTACATAAAATAGATTTGATGTATTTTCCATGTAGTCATTGTGGTAATTTGCAGGGGGTAATTGCCTTGATGAATTGTTGGAAAACAGGCAAAGGGGAACAAGACTAATTGGATAAATGCGAATGAAACATTTCATTTATAACACGTTCTGTATTTATATTTTACAGTAAACAAGTATCAACATCAGAATAAAATGATAATACAATATAAAACGTCTAAAACGGGTAACAAAAATGCAAATGCCTGACTGATTGTTATGTAGGTGCACTCGCCACATGTCACATGGCTAGTAAAAAAGAACAGAGAATAGTTGCGACTAGCAACACGGGTCACACTGTCATCATGTAATTACAAAGAATACAAAACTGACAGATATTTACAAGAATTTATTAAGATACAGAAAAAATACCAGCAGTTTGGACCCGATCAATAAGCAAAAATTGTAGAGGTATTTTACAATTGCTACAGAATACAAAACCTTGTATGTGCAAACAAGTAGAATGACTTGAGCCACGAGAGGGCAATGTAAGTGTGAGTCGCATGCAGTGCGAGAGATCAACTACGTTACGCATGAGCTCAAGTCTTGCATGATGTTATCAAAGTTGGCCATATCAGTGTTCAACTGCTCGGTGCTTCCTGATTTCTAAAGAATAAAACATGTCTACTGTACGACTCCTGCAGCATGCTATAGTTGGAGGTCATGGCCTTTCCAATTGTCGACTTGCAAATTAAACAATTTAAAAGGCGATGATGATCTCCAACTTGAATGAAAGGCAATTTTAAAACTAAACTACAGCATTGAGCATTATAGTACAGAACCTAGGTAAAAGAATTTTATTCAGTCAATTGCGACTATCCCCTGTCATCCCACCTACTGGCTACTAACAAAATACTATTCCTAACACAAAATAATTAACACTGGCTAATGCAAAGGAAAACACGCTCACATATATTGATGAGTAATACTTAACTTTTACAATAAGTATATTTCAATGTCTTTCTCACAGTAACTCACTCCCTAATTAGTGGTTGGGCAGTCGGCACTCTTCATAAAAGTGATAATATGAGAGAAGCCTTGGATTCATTTGCCAAACCAAGCTGACATAAATTGATATTTATGCAGCAAACATCTGCATTCACCGGATATTCATCAGCGTTGTTTATTAAAGAGACTCAAGCAGCTCTAATGTATTTGTCAACAATGATCGCTGATACACACTGTATCCAAGTATTTTGGCAGTAATCAGACACTACATCGGTTCGTCTGTAATAACATTGTTCACATTATCGCAAACCCATCCTCGTTTACATCAGCAAATAGTACACGGCACAGTATTCTCATTACACAATGCGGTTGCTGAAACAACAAAATACTAGTCTCGCAGTAACTGTTATGAAGGGTCATGTATATTAAGCAATCTGCGACAACCAACCACACTTGCCAAAGTGGTGTACATTGCAAACTGTCGTGGATGCACTGTGAAATATTTATTAGAAAGGTTTGACAGCTGCTCTATTTCCCTACATAATGCGTTTCCTCAGCGATGTCATCAGTTTCTGATCTAAATAGTGCATAAATAATTGCCGAGAGGACAACTCCGATTAAGTGTGTATCAGCCTTTATGGAACTAAAAACTTTTCAAAACACGAAATAACTCGATCCTGTGCACAACAGTTACGAGTCTAATACAAACTTCCCCACAAATCAAGGGCGTTAGTGAGTGGGTCAAACTTACCAAGTCACCAACACGATATTATTAGTGTAAACACACCTTCACTCCCTTATCACACCTACCAGAGTCATCTTCAATGAGTCCTTTCCCAGGCTGCCATGGTTGAGTTGCCGATTGCCATAAGGAGGTCTTGGAGGCTTCAACATGTCCTCATCAACGCCGGTTTGGTCAGCAGCATCTTCTGAATCGGGGACAATGGGTTTAAAGATCATCGGTTGAGGTTTTACTGTAATAGGAACAGTTTACTCCAATCCAAAAGTGAAAAGCTTTGGATGTGAAATGTTGTAGTTACAACTAGTAGGTAAATAGAACGGCGGAGGTTTCTTCAACACAATCATATCTTACCATCTTCATAACACAACTAAGATAAATATGTTCCAGGAAGACTGAGGGATATAGGAAACTTTATGATTTTAAAATTACGACAAGTTTTCAGACATTTAAGAGATACTTTGCGTCAAGCTGCTATATATTATCAGTTTACAGCTAAAATACGTGTAAAAAGACATATGCTCATAAGGTTTTCTAATCGAGTACTTGCCAACAGTTGACAAAAATTAGAAACTGCAAGCATTAAACTTGTCACTACACACAGCACTACAGTTGCACAATATATAAAAGGTGGCAGGACAAATAAACTTAGAGAATAGTGATAAACAGAAACGTGATCAAATGTGGTAGACCAAAATTGTCGAACTTTTGGCCAAACCATAATCCTCAGTAAACTTGACAAGTAAACCAGCAAGCTTTTTGTTTTAGCGGACAAAAAATTTGATCCTTTTGATATTCAGAAAATTTACGTTCCCGCAATAGAATAATAACATTTAATGTAAAATTGAGAAAATTCACAAACAAAGCCTGACAGCTCAGCAGGCGATAGACAATACGATAATACAAGCAGCAATTTGATAGCGTTGGGCTGGCCTTTTTTAACAAACAATTTCATCCGAGAACTTCACTTCATGGAAATTTTTTTAGCTGGTTGAAGTCGCCATATCCAACTAGACTGAGATGTTTTGTTGACTGATCAACCCTAAATTATTAACACATACCAATATGCTTGGGAATTGTGTGCCCAGTGCCATTAAAATTCTTGAACTTTAGCGGCTGAGGTCTGACTTGCATAGGAGGGGGACGGGGTGGAGGTATCTCCTCCCCGTCAATCATGTAAGGCGTGTTGTAGTAGGGAGCCGAAGGTACATGATTGTATGGTTCTAGAAAGCATGACACAAATGTTTGTGCAGACAGTGAAATTAAAATCTACCGCAAACAGGAAAACCTGATTTTATGTAATTTGTAATAGACATGTACGCAATTTTATGTAATAGACATCCTATTTGGTTGAGGATACGAGGAATAAGCCATCGAAAGCTTGAGGAAACTCGACTGGCATACAACGGAGAACAGTGCCAAAATGCCAAACACAAATAAGGCTATGGAGGTGCGAGTGGTAAACATGCATGCTACTGCAACCGAAGAAGGCAACTGATAAGAGAACACAAAGAAAACGAAGAAGAAATAAGATCTACACAACAAGCCCATGTACCGGTGTCTTCGGTGCTGAAAGTACTGCTAACAGGGGTAGCCAGACCCCTCAGCCCTGTCAAGGGGTCTGTGCAGAAGGACGAGGTCTCTGCAAGAGATACTACACTCTAAATAAATACGATAACAAATGCTATGTCAAGGTTTTTGCTCCAGGATGTGGTAGTGACAGCCAGGAAGGCTCTACCTATCAACCTGTTACCATCCTAAGCACCACCATAACCTAAACAAACATCATTTGATAAAATACTTGTACAACTAAACACATTGACTACTGTTAGAATTCTATCACTGCTATAGAGCAACGGACAAGTTGTACAGACTAATTTAACAATCAACAGATAGCTAGCAAACAGTAAACTAGTACAGAAACTTCTGGTTGGTTTTAAGTGGAATTTAAAAAGCAGTGAAATGGAACAGTTGAAAGATTAAAGCAAGATAACACGCTTGACCTCAAGTCAGTATGATTCTAAGTTGTTCTATAATTACATTTGTAGCCATCTTTGAAGAAGTTCGAGAGTGTCTCTGCCACATAACCATTTTTGTTCACACCTTTTCAGCCAGTATGATTAAAAACTATTTATACATTTTGATTTTATTAATATTGGTTATTTCAAGAAAAACGCTGCTGTTAAAGTGCTGCTACCATTATAGCCTTCAAATATGAAGTAAAACTAATCCAATAGGAATTAATCGACGCAAGCAGTTTATATTAGAATATAATACTAAACAGGATAAGACAACAAATTTGTAGAGTTAATCAGCTCAGACAAGCCTAAAATGAGAGTTCAGCAACACTAACTTGGTCAGAAGCTCTAATCATTCTATTTAGGGTAAGCTTTACAAACTTGAAATAAACCATGGTTACTAATATGAATTCCCAACAAGTACAACATACAATATATGTACTTATATGTTTACTACATCTAGACATGTGCAAAAGTATAAAACTGTCCAATAATTTACGTAATTTTCAATTACTTCAACTATAGGACTCAATAAGAAGCATACAGTCAACTCAAATACAAAAAAGTTATATATTATTTTAATCCTAAAAAAGTACACTTTTTATGATGTTGTACTGTTTTTGAGTTGAAATTTATTCCTCCTAATAACATAATACTCTCACCCGATGAGATCTGCTCTGTGTTAATAAAACATTAGTAATAGTTAATAAGTGGTTTTTTTCCTAAGCCTTTGTATTAAATCTTTGGGGGTTTTCTAAAATGTTTGACATTTATACTTCCCTAACGGTGTGCATTCAGCCATTTTTGACATTTTTAACACTCATGTTTCAAAATAGCTTTTAGTAAAAAAATATTTACATTTAATACTGCTTAGCAACACAAGTCAGAGCATTGCTTTTGAAGACTAGCAGACCAGAAAAACAGACAGAGTAGATTCTTCGCATTGAAAAAATAACAAGTTTTGGTATTCTTGTCCTTTTTAGGAGAAATTACAACTGGTTTGATATATCTCAGAAATACTGGATTATTATAGAGGGTCCTATACTTTTGCGCATGACTGTAACTAAAACAGCCGCACAACTGTATTCACCTTGGATGCGCAGTACTTTGAGAATGACTAATTTGACAAGCAAAAATACCTACATACATACATAACGCAAGAAACAGAGAAAGACAAGCTGAGCAAGAGCCAATTAGTTTGAATATCTACGCGATATCTACTGTGATAGTGAGTGACAAAGTTTAACGTCTAGTAAACTCTCAGCAATCACATCTAGAAACTGCCAGTAAGTATCATAATGGAGCCATAGAAGCTACAAGCTAACATCGAACGAGAAAGACAAGTGAACTAGTACAAATGATAGCAACATTTAGCTCCCTACCGACTCCGGTATAGCTGCCATAGATGTCTAAACAAACATATCACATGCTTGTAACACACCGAGTATCAAAGACAAGAAGATTAAAGTAAGAGATAAGGCTGAGGTAATGTTTATAAACATATCTCAGGCATTTAGATTACTGAGGTCTTGTAGGGAGAGAGCATGGCGGTGCAAATCAAGTGGCAAACAGATGTGATGTAACTCATATTGGACCTCATACTACCCATGAATGTTCGTTACGGTAATTCCTCAGTTTCGCCATTTCAAAACTTCACGAGGGTAAAAATGATTATTAAGAAATTTAAAAACATTAAAATAAATAAAAAGTAAACAATCTAAAATACAGAAATATCTTTCCATATTCTGGCTCAGTGAGAACCCTCAACTAAACCCATAGTGAAGTCAGCCTAAACCGAAAAACATCATGGCGACTTGACATTTTATCGATCGTGATCATTTTCTTTTCAACTCTAGAAGTGAATTAGCAGGTTCAGAAGTAATAAGACAATGAGAGACTGCATAAATCAAATTAAAAAATTTTAATGTTATCAACTTTTAATTCTGTCAATTTGAATCGTATGCTCGAATAAAAATGCACTTTTCAAGTAGTCAGCCGTAGTCAGACTAACGTTATCATTCACCTTCGATAAGATCATATCGATTCTTAGAGCTGGCTATAGAGTCTGAAAAGTCAAGAACAGAGTTATTGAACATACTTTAATTATTTGAAACATATTTATGACAGTTTATTTAAGGTATATTGGCATGTAGATTTGCTATGTTTTGGTTTGAAGGACACTCGCGAGAAAGAGTTCGAAATTAGTGTTTCATGATTTTCACATTCATGACTAACTGTTATATTTATATATATATATTATTCAGAACGTTGTATTATATGTTAAAAAAAAAAATATTCTTAGCTAAATTAGTTGTTTTATCATTTTTATTGTGAAATTCTAACTTGGTTTCAGCGAGTAAAGCTTTTTGAAAATAAAAAATCTTTTAACACCACCTTCTTCGAGACGCAAATCTACATGTAAGTAATAGGAAATCTCTATCTGAATTTTATACCTTATGAAAAAGGAAACTTGGCTGGTTATTTTGAACATTGAATGGTACTAACCTATTTGAATTCAGTACCTTCAGTAGCAGTAACTTAAATTATAGCAATTTTCTGAGAAATGACGGTATTTAAGGTAGATCGCATGAAAGTTAGTCAGTTGCGAATGAGTTAAACACCCTCAAATTTGTATAATAAACTTAAGAAAATGAGAGGGAAAATGAGAGGGAAATGTTTATGGTTAATTAAAAAGTAATTTATTAAATATGAGTTTATTAGTTTTTATTTCAAGGATTTTCACTTATCAGGAGTGGAGCACCAGGAAGCACCAAAAAGTGGGGGATTACTGTAGTTCGTAAGTTCATCAATTCATTCATCGTCCATTAACTCGATGCATTTATTGGATTAGAATAAAAAAAGACTGGCAGCTATAAATAGGAAGTGTTTTAAAAAGATCAATTCATATGTTGTTCCTCGTAGGTTTTCGAGCAAACAACTGGTTCAACACTGTGGATGTTATCAACAAATAGACTTAATGACTTCCACTTGACATCCGGATACACGGAACAGGAATAACGGAACCAAGCGTACGTAAAAGGCGGATTGAAACATTGTGGCAGCTACAACAGAGCGACAATGTCAACATGCTATCTAAACAGAATTCATACTTCATAGATATGATGCCAAAGTTCTTACCTTGGTAACTGTAGCATGCAACAGTTACCAAGGTAAAAATTGATCTAAGTACTAAAATTGTATAGGTGGAGACAGCGTGGCAGGAAAAAACGGTTAACAACTGTTCGGCGTTTAGTAAAAGCTCATTGATATTTTCATAAAAAAGGCTCATGAAATGCCTGATGATCAGTCTTTTTTCTGTGATAGCACGTACAGGATGACCTATGATGCACCTATGATGCCCCCATGATACTTCACAGTTTACCAATGATCAACTACTGTAAAAGCTAATAGAGGCTTCCCAAATATTTTTTTGGAAATCATGATAACGATTCAGCAAACAAATGATGGATATACCACAATGAACTGCCCAACAAACTGCAAAATTGAGTTGTCTTCTTTTTTAAATTGATATTGATAAGAGCAGGTAACTCTTCATAGTGCGTAAATGCTGGCTTTAATCAAGTGTTTTACAGAAAAATTATAAGTTGCACCGCACCATCCATTTGGACATAGAATGACTTGTAATATAGTTGTGGTACGGGATCGCAACAATCAACAATCAACAATCAACTGTCAACTCCAGCCACCATAAAACATTTCAAATGTTTGTTTAACAACTTCAAAACAAACTCTATTCTTCCATAACTAACCTGTGATAGGTTGCGACGTGTCACCCAGATGCACCCTGGGAATGTTGGCAGGATGCTGGGTTGCAAACTGCGTTTTGGGATAGAGAGGACGGCTATGCTCATTGGTCATTGGCGGTACAGCTGCCCTTGGCATGGCTGTAAAAGGTCATTTTATAGGTTACCATCTGGCATAACTCAAATTAGCTCAGCAAACCGTCAGCTTCATGTCGACTGCCTTGCAATTAAGTGCCTTCTTGTCTAGATGAACCGAATGGCAGTGTTATTTTATATCAGCTGCACACTAACAAAAAATCCCTTTAATTATTTATAAAGCAAACACCACCACACACACCGTGTAGGCGTTCCGCAGTAAATGCTTGAACTAGTCTCAGACACGATGCCAAGTCGAGAAAGAAAAGGGGTAATGCAGAATGAACATGGCATGGCTGCCATTAGAGCAGGCAAATATTCTAACAATATGTGAGTACGAAGGTAAAATATTCGCCGCATCATACCAAATGCTTTAATCGTATAATGCTGCCAAGGAAGCCTAGCGCATCACATATACATGTAATATACATTTGTGGCACAGCCAACACAGAACACGGTGTTTAGAGCTAGAGTTGGGGGTAAACAAATCTAATATATCGAGTATACAAATCTCAAAGTTAGTTTAAACCAACTGTTATTGCTGCAGAGTGCGATATACTAAGCCAATGCATTACAACATAAAAAGCTAGTAGCCAACAGCTTTGCTCTGTTAAACAAGCACAATATGTTATATGACTTCAAAACTCACTGCTATAGGGATTGGTCTCATAGCTTCCATCTGCTAGCAACGAAACAACATACAAAACAAGAAAATTTTAGTTTAACAGTCAATGGACAAAACAAGTCTACGGCGCATTGCCATTGGTCAGAACAAGTCTACGGCGCATTGCCATTGGTCAGAACAAGTCTACGGCGCATTGCCATTGGTCAGAACAAATCTGCGGCTCATTGCCATTGGTCAGAACAAATTTGTGGCGCATTGCTATTGGTCCAAACAAAATTAAGGAGCACGGCCATTGGTAAAAAAACGGTGTTGGCCCATTACTATTGTTAGAATTAATTTATGAAATATTTCTACTGGTCAGCGCAAATTGAAAGCCTACCGCCAAAAAAACAAATGATTTTCCTAGCCAATGGATATTGCCATAGCACCTTGATGCAAGAACACAAACGGAATTCAAACCGGGCATAAAATGTTGATAGGCATTTCACGCAGCTAACTCCAGAACCGGCCCAAAGACTGACCCATGGCAGACAGTAAACAACCTCGGCCAGTCTCACCTCCTTGCTGATATGGCGCAACTACAGCAGGCCTCTGCCTTCCCAAAGTGCAATAGCGTGGCTCATCGACATGCATATAACCATCACCAACCATACTTGGTACATCAAAACGGCTGTCATAGTCACGCAGCATAGATGTATTCTCATCAATCCCTTCAGGTGAATCTACCTCTTTGTTCAAAGCTTTCATCTCGACCTGTCAATAACAGCGGCTTTAGCAATTATCGGTTTGTTTTATTGAATAGCAAATAAATTACTGCTTCAACCTAATGAACAATTATGCTGTAGTTTTCTAACATATTTATAAAGCTTTTGCAATTTTAATTTTTATCAAATAACATACCGGTGATCTAGTCATAATAACATACCGGTCTAGTCATAATAACATACCGGTCTAGTCATAATGCATTACAGCTTCGCGAGTATCTTTTGAAAATGGCTTCAACGCAAAACTATCTCCTTATTGCAGCTGTTGTCACTAAATTTCATATTCATAGTGCAGCAGAATTTAATTAACTTTTGAAAAATAAAAACTTCTGTTTTTACATTAATAGATGATAGAAATGTTTTTACATTAATAGATGATAGAAATGCCAAAACGTCGAAAAGAAAAAATACCCCAACCTTTGTTCTAGAAGAATTTGTGTAAAATCGTCCCGTTTCTTGACTATATAGAAATAATTTTAGCTAAAAACGAACAATCAACATCAGAATCCAAGCTTTAGTTATTCAAATTACTAAATAATAGTGAAAATATATTTTATAGAATGGCAGAATAGAAGACCTGTGTTTAACTTTATGGTACTCATTTGATAAGGTTCAAAAGTTGTTCCATGAAGAATACTCTTCCCCCTGTTAAATGTCGCCCCTGTGTTCACAGCTAGAACAATGCTAATTTCCTAGGCTTGGCTCAAGCTTGCGTGGTCATTTGTTACAAACTTTGGTTTCCCAAATATGAGCTCTTCAGAAGCATTGCGTTAATCGCCAATTGGCCACCCCTCGACCGGAACCTTACAATTGACACATGAGATGTCGTCTACCTATTCACAGGTACCTATTTCAACACAAATGCGTGTTGGCTATTATTCTTTGTAATAACAATTTTCGGAGAGGAAGCGCTAGAAACAAGAGAGAGTCAGTTACCTGTTCGTGATTAATCCAAAGGTTTGGTCCATTTTGTTTGCTTTTCATTCCTTTTGGTGCCTGATTGGAAGCTTTAAGGTTGGCTGGTTTCCGTTTATTGCCCAGCCGAAAGCGTCTGCACAGTAGAATGACAAGGGCTGCTATCGCCCAAGCTGTCACGGTGGATACACAGGCTATGACAATCCAAAGAGTTCGTTCTGAAATTCCTCCTTTTCTCGGTTTGCTCGTAGGCAAAACTACAACACACGATGCGACTAATTAAAAAATTGCAAAATGCAAATATGGACTAATAACATAAAAACCTATTTTTAAATTCTTGCCATACAGAACAATGAACATCTGAGCCTTAGGACAGCGCGTTAGACTCACCACTCTGATCCCCTCCAGGACTATCGCCATCCTGACCAGCGCCCAGCCTAAAGGACCTTCCAAACTCTACAGCATCAGAATAAAGCGAGTCAGTTCGAAAGTGGCAGCGATAACAAGCTGCCAGCGTCTGATAGGACTAGTGATGTACGTAAGTGTAGCACAAGCCAGCTAAGAGGTAAAATGGTTAAACTTGACTTCCATTTATGGCTGAAACTGCGAATAAACCATATTAAACCTTTGGTAATGCAGTCTCAACTCATATTATAGATCAGGAACAAAATTACCAACGTTATTTCTAGTAATGACCATGTTTCTAATAGCGCATCAGGAAAAACAGGCTATGTATGCTTTCAAAGTGACTAACAATTTCAGGAAACACAGGCTATGTATGCTTTCAAAGTGACTAACAATTAGAGTACCTCCAGCATCTGCTTGAGAAATCACTGCGTAGCATTGACACATGTTTACAAACAATAAATTGACACTGTTCATCTCCTACTGCATAAACAATTATAACTTTTACATTAAAAATGAAATACTTCCAGTATGAAACTGATAAAAAAACTCAAATACCGGGTCAATAGTTTGCTAAAATAAATGTAATTCAACTTGAACGGGATTATAAAATGATTTATGATCAATTGCAGTGATCTTGGAGTCCAGATTTGAGCAGGTGCTCTAGAGCAGAGCCATAACTAAAATTTACTAACCATGTTGAGTGAAATACTATCTCCGCTGCCACACTTAATTCTTCTATATCGGTAAATTAAATGGCAGCACTTTCCGACACTGTTTAAGATGTTGTTGAAAAAAAAACAGCAGAACCCACCACAAACAACAAAATAGCGAATTTCAGCTTTTCTTACCCTTTGGGGTCTGTAGGGTGGTGGTTGCAGAAGGAGGCGATGCTCCTTTGCTGTTGTTTGCTGCCATCTTGAAGAAGTAAAGAGTTGATGCAGTAACTGGCCCAAATTCATGATTGAGTTGATCTCCCTGGACCTCTGTCAACAATCCATAACTTTAAATCGTACTATGGATAATTCTTGTGATGCTAATATTATGAGCTTTACAAAATTTCGAAAGGAGTACAAATAAAACAACAAAGAAACTGAAAAGGTAATTTTAGACCCAAATATGATCTTTCAGCAGTAACATCAAACATTTTTCATGACAATATGAACAAATTAGTTTTTGTATATGGAGTCGTCTTCCTTATACTATAATGCTTTACTATAATAAGAGCTGTGTCCGGCCGTCTGAAGCCACACTTGAAGGTTAATAAAAATGAATCACACATGAACCGAGCTTGGATATTAAACTTAGCAGCCAGACACACTAGCTACTGCGTCAGTCAACCACTTGCTGCATTGGGGAATAATTGCACACTTACTTATTACACAGATGATCTCTCACTGTGAAGAGGGCTGCAACCCTGGCAGTAAGCACTACTAGTAAGTATTATCACCTACTAACACACACTCGCTAGTACTTCCTACTAGTACATTTGTTACTAGTAATAAAACCTTCGAAGGCAGGCAGCATGGCAGCATGGTAAGGCCTTACCTTCCACTATCCAGCTTTTTAGTGGCTGATCATAGTTGGTGTTAGAGTAGATGGTGTACGTAATAATCCTGCCGTTAGGGGTAAGTGGGGGCTGCCAGCTGATCATGAGCATGTTGGGTTTGTTGTCTATCAGGGTCACAGTAAGGTCACGTGGCGGTGAGCTAGGTTCTGTAATAGCACAAGGTGTAGACAACTTCACACACATATGAGCAGCGCAAAACACGAAAGAACATGGAATAAAAATTTTACACAATTACTACAATAATAACTTTTTCACATTTTAATTTAGTAATTATAAATTCAGCGTTTTTCCTTTAGACTGCCCTTTAGGCAATGGTGTATTACAATGCTGCTGACTACAAAGTGTTACTCATGTTTGTCCAATACATCATATCAAAGTATATAGTTGAAAATTAAAAACTCTGCTATTTTCATGTTTTAAGAATATCTAAAAATGGCAGATCTGACATATGCTGCTGCTTAGTAGAATTGAAAGTTTTATAAAAAAAAGTAAATTTAGGCGATGACAAACTTCGCCGACTTTTAAACAATTTCACTAGCACTATAACATAATTTGTATTGATCGACAGTGAGCGGAATGAAATAGACTTAAATTCTTTAACAATACAATCACGAGCAATTAGGTACGATAACAATGCACACATAACTATTTCTGCAGGATTCATTTTTGTGGTGGATATTAGTTAAAGTTCTACAAAATCCTTTGAAAAAACAACCCGTTAAGGATGCACGGCCCGTAGCACTAAGTTATTACAGTTAATTAGGTAGATAGTAGGCTATATAACCATGACAACAATAATATAAATTCGTTCTCTACCTGCGATACTGCTCACAAGCAAAGATGCAGAAACTATTTGTGATTTAACCCCTTCAAGTAGGCAAGAACTCTGCAATCATGCGGCTTTCTGACATTGCGGAGTTCATTTGCTTGTTGCATGGCAAACGCCAACAGTAGTTAAATAATTTTTTTAGTTGCGTTCTTCATAAAATTCTCTACAAGATACACCCTATTTGAAATCTTATATCAAAAAATGAAGTGGTTTTATTATTTTTTTAAAATCGACAATAAAAAACGAAGGCTAAACTGCCAGAGCTAAATATCCGCTTTAATATTTCTTATTGCTATGAACAATTAAGACAATTGACGTGAATTTTGTTATGTGAAATCACCAGGAGTTTCTGATTCTGCTTCAACCAAGCAAAAGCCTTTTAGCAAAGTTCATGATAGACCAACTTATCCAACTAATGTTTTATAGGCGCTTTTGGTTTCGGAAGTTTCTCAATAAGTATTGTCTAGAAACAATTTTTTTAAATAGCTTAGGAATAGCCCAAGTCAAGGCCTTTATTTTGTACAAACTTACACAAAACCTCCCCACTCTAAGCTTCAAAGAATACAAAAGAGCATTGATCACACAACTTCTACAATCCTACTCATAACTCCTCGTGGTACTTGATGGAAACGTGTCCTCTGTAGTGCAAAATAATAAAGCTACTATGATGACAAAGTTTCCAGTGCTCACTATGATGGACATGGCTAACACGCGAAATCACAAAACATGTGTAACATTATTTTTTTGTTCTTATAGCCAATTATCTCCAGCATTCTAGAGGCGATTTAGAAATTATTTCTCCAAACCATTATTTTCCCATTATTATAAAAGGATTTACTAAAGCTAGCTATTTTATAAATCATTAGAAAGGAGACTTAGTGCTGAATAAGATGCAACATTTAGTTTAAAGAAATACCAGTTAGTCTCAAGTTATAAAAGATTATATATGGCCATGTCGGCTTTTGAATTCTTCTCGGAAATTAAATGCGACTTGAAAGAGTTAAAATCATGTTGTCTGCTTTGTAATTATTTCCATACAATGATTATATTTGGTGACGTCACGTTCTTCGAAATAGAAGTAAACTATACGATGGTAATTTTATGAGCGAACATTGATAGCATGAGTTACTTAGTAAAATGTCATAGAGTGATACAATATATGACTACCGTTTAACCAAATGCTAAACACTGCCTACAATGCCAGAAATATGGCACATACCAGCCTCCAAGGTCATGTTACGCGCTGTCAGCGAATAGAAGCTTGTTCGGCTGCCTTTACGGATCATCACACTAAATCCATATTTGGTGTAGGGCAGGAGTCCATTCAGACTCATAAACCGCTCAGTTGTGTTTCTGTACTCGGTCTTTCTTTGAGCTGCGGCTGAAACAGATGACAGCCTCAAATGCATGGAAACGCTTGGAATTGCATGCATTGAATCTGTTAAAGTCCTCAACAGAAACCAACAAAGTCATAAAAGACTAGAATAATGAATGTCAAACAGGTTTGCTTCTGCAGTAGGTGATAGACAAAACAAACAGGTTTGCTTCTGCAGTAGGTGATAGACAAAACAAACAGGTTTGCTTCTGCAGTACGTGACAGACAAAACAAACAGGTTTGCTTCTGCAGTAGGTGATAGACAAAACAAACAGGTTTGCTTCTGCAGTACGTGACAGACAAAACAAACAGGTTTGCTTCTGCAGTAAGTGATAGACAAAACTAACAGATTTGCTTCTGCAGTAAGTGATAGACAAAACAAACAGGTTTGCTTCTGCAGTAAGTGATAGACCAAACAAACAGGTTTGCTTCTGCAGTACGTGATAGACCAAACAAACAGGTTTGCTTCTGCAGTACGTGACAGACAAAACAAACAGGTTTGCTTCTGCAGTAAGTGATAGACAAAACTAACAGATTTGCTTCTGCAGTAAGTGATAGACAAAACAAACAGGTTTGCTTCTGCAGTAGGTGATAGACAAAACAAACAGATTTGCTTCTGCAGTAGGTGATAGACAAAACTAACAGATTTGCTTCTGCAGTAAGTGATAGACCAAACAAACAGGTTTGCTTCTGCAGTAGGTGATAGACAAAACTAACAGATTTGCTTCTGCAGTAAGTGATAGACAAAACAAACAGGTTTGCTTCTGCAGTAGGTGATAGACAAAACTAACAGATTTGCTTCTGCAGTACGTGACAGACAAAACAAACAGGTTTGCTTCTGAAGTACGTGATAGACAAAACTAACAGATTTGCTTCTGCAGTACGTGATAGACAAAACTAACAGATTTGCTTCTGCAGTACGTGATAGACCAAACAAACAGGTTTGCTTCTGCAGTACGTGATAGACAAAACTAACAGATTTGCTTCTGCAGTAAGTGATAGACCAAACAAACAGGTTTGCTTCTGCAGTAGGTGATAGACAAAACTAACAGATTTGCTTCTGCAGTAAGTGATAGACAAAACAAACAGGTTTGCTTCTGCAGTAGGTGATAGACAAAACTAACAGATTTGCTTCTGCAGTACGTGACAGACAAAACAAACAGGTTTGCTTCTGAAGTACGTGATAGACAAAACTAACAGATTTGCTTCTGCAGTACGTGATAGACAAAACTAACAGATTTGCTTCTGCAGTACGTGATAGACCAAACAAACAGGTTTGCTTCTGCAGTAAGTGATAGACAAAACTAACAGGTTTGCTTCTGCAGTAAGTGATAGACAAAACTAACAGATTTGCTTCTGCAGTACGTGATAGACAAAACTAACAGATTTGCTTCTGCAGTACGTGATAGACAAAACTAACAGATTTGCTTCTGCAGTAGGTGACAAAACAAACTGATCAAAAGATAAGCAAAGCTGGTCTGAAAATGGATCTTAATACGTGTAAGTTCACAAAAATCTTCTGATTAGCTGACAACATTTTTAAGTTAAATCTGTTTGTATCAATATAATCATGATATTTCATTTTTCAGCAATGATATCGATGTTGAAAAAAACAAAAACCGGTTTTGGAGACAAAAAGACACGCGATGCAAGCTCTGTCTATGTTTTTGACAAAGCCGACGTATAATTTACAATGTTAATGCCGACGATTAGCCAATGCGTGAACATGAGACAAAAACACTTCTCTTGGTCACCATTCCTGTACATTTTCCCCTTCTAGTCACCGCACTGTCGTTATGTTTATCTAATATGGTAGATAATTATAACAGACTGTTGAAGCGGATTCTACAAATACCTAAAGTCTATCTACAGGCTATCTATCTGTTCGTCAATCTATGTCCAGTATTAACTTTCAAGCGATGGTTACAGACATGCACCAATCGGTTTGTGTGAACAACTTGTGTAGTGCGCTAGCACAAAATCTTTCCTTCACGCAAATAAGAAATGTGATGTGAAAAATTGTCTATAAATATTAGTTATTCTTGAAAGTTACTGATTTCGTGAATAAAAATTTTGAACGAACAATTTTCAGACAATCTAATTGAAAAAACAAGCGATTTTAATAGAATTATACAGCATCATAGATGTTTTGGGTCAATATTTTGCAAAGATCGCGAATCTTTCTGTTGGTTTTTACAACTTGAAGAAAATGTTGATAAAACCTGCTATTTGGTTGAAATCACATGGAAATATTATTCAAACACCAATCTGTAATGTTATCTGCTACTGTTAATACAATAAAAATCTTTGCTGTCAGTTAACCTTTAACCTTCTTTTGAAAGATGCTTCAAGTGAGTTTCCTGTGTAACAACTGCTGTTTACTGTAGGTTCTGGTTCCCTACACAAACGATAGTGATAGCATGCATTGTCAAATTACTTTCAACTTTTTTAAAAATCTGATGATGGAGGCATAAGCATATACTAGACATATACTAAAGAGTATGTTCATCAGTAAATATCAATTACAGCTTCTCTATGAAACAACATAAATAGAAAGCTATATGTAGCATTACAATATAATCCTACTATCATATTTTGGTTTTAGCACAGCGAAATCACCTTCACAAAACATTAGTTGTCCGCTTAAAGGTTGACTTGCAACAAAATTCACATTACAGCTATTTGATATCAAAAGATTCACCATGTCTTACCCTTTTGTGTTGTAGGTGCAAAATATGTGGAAATGTGATTACAAGCTCTTAAAAGCTCAAAAGCGAATAGTTAATCGCAGCCACACGAGACCGCCGTAGTTTAGATTCTCTTTCCAAAACGGTTCAAAAGTGACGTAGCTGTGGTAGATGGTTTCTGTTTACACTTTCATGCAACCTTATTCGTCGAAATATTTTCACAAATATACTTCACGCATCCAATAAAACCATGTCTATTGTTCTTACGCGTCTGTTTTATCATCATTGCAATGCTGTCACTTTTAGCAGTGATATCTTATAACTTCCCGTAAAAATTCATTTAATTTTTGAACCTTACCTCGAAGGAGTACATATCATTGTCTGATAATCATGACGAGCCTGTTGGTCACCTGTGATAATCGAAAAGTGCTGCAAAAATTATTTGCGAAGTATTGGGTCACATGATCAGATTACGACTTGCCGATTAGACCAGGCCGAAACAAAACTGTTAAGTGCGAGCAACTATATTTGATACGCGGTCTTCGGTAAAAACCGAAGTGTTTGTCATAAACTAGTGCTACGATAAGTTCATATTGAGCTTTTTATTGGCCTTTCAATTCACGTGAGAACATCACGTGACAAGACAATAACCAAATTTCATGGCTATGTCAGAAAAATAAATAGATTCCAATCTACGGCGGCTTTTCGTTTTTGAGCTTTTAAGAGCTTGTAATCACATTTCCACATATTTGGCACTTACAACACAACAGAGTAAGACATGGTGAATCTTTTGATACCAAATAACTGTAATGTGAATTTTGTTGCAAGTCAACCTTAAAGAAAGCATAAAGATAATAGCCATCACTCGAGCTTATTTACGAGTTAAAAATAGCGCAAAAGTCAGCACATAGACCGAGAGGTAGTGCTCATTGCTGCAGCAATCACCCACTATTTAAAAAGGAGAAAACTAGTATTCAAAATGCCTTCAACTTTCATATCTAGCATGTTCTTATACCCAATAGTGACTGTACTCTTATCTACTCCAACTTTCAACTGCGCACTACATGTATCTACATGTATATGCATATATATATAATTACAACGAAGGTTCTACTATATTGTAAGTTAATACGGTAAAGTAATACTAAAATGAAAGAGCTCTACAAGATAATGGAGCAAATAGTACTAGTTATGGAAAAGAGTTGCATTTATCTTTGAAGAGAAGTGTAACTATTTGCAATAACTAGTACATATATATAATATATATAAATAATATATATAATATATATTATTTATATATATAAAATGAGAAGACAATTTTAATTATCTACATCTAATAAACACATGAGGTGTACAACCAATAAGAGGAGCCTACATACCTACTAATTTGTAGTTGACAAATAAAATGGGCAAACTCACCCGACAAAGCATCATACTTGACTGTGTATATTCTACCAGGCTCCGGATTCTGGTCGATGCCCAGGTCCCTATCATACCAGGTAAGAAGGATGGATGTGGAGGAGATAACTTGAGCCTTGACAGCTACAGGCGGGTTGAGTTCTGAAGAGTGTTGGATAGACTCGGCAGTCAAGCCAAGCTGTTCAGTAACCGCTCCAGTCCCAGCATTATTGTAGGCCATCACTTGAACAACATAGTTCTTCTGTGGCACTGCAACAGCCACTCCATGAATTAAAATCTTGCATTCTAGCCACTTTTGAATTTTTGTGAAGTGTTTAATTTTGAATAACTTTCCAAATAGAAAAAACCTGAATTTAATTGAGTATCAATAAAATTATTGAATTTGGAACAAAAATCCAAACAGAAATATTAAAACACACATATTAGTATCCTGCAAAGATCTGGCTACGCACATACCTACGAAATGTGTCACCGACGTCGTGGCGACACATGACACTACTAAACCATGTGTCGTGTCGACAAATAGTGTAGATTGACTGATGAGAATTGGCTCAAGTCGTATGAAAGCAAAGACAACCTTGCTGAAGTCTCCGGTAACGTTATTGAGGTATCGTCAGAATATTTGTATAGTAACAAGAATCATCAACGATTTGTAAGAGAAATAAATAGTGTTTATGCAGCTATTTGCATTGTCTATTTTGCTCAGAAAAAGCGCTGCTCATCACTGATGACAACCAAATACAGTACACCCTCAGGATACGATTTTAATCCGTTCCAGGGTTGGCATCGCATGGTGAAAAAATCGTATGGATGGGTATAGAAACCATTGTGATTATATAATGCAAACATCCCTTGGTAAAAATCATCTAAGTTTTATACAATTACTTTACATAATAAAAATTAGTAATAAAATAATATGTTAGTAACTATAACTATAGTAATCTACAGTAACTTTAGTATATTTAATGTATTTATTGGTTATGATCGGCATTAAAATGTAACATTACAATTTTCTCTGTGCAGTACATACCATAGAGAGTTCTTACCTTCAAGACAGACGTATGTATAACATATACTTTAAATTCACTTCAAATAGGTTTAGTTTACTAAACACACACTTAAAGTTAGGTTTTAGTATCTTTAATTATTTTACTCAACTTCAACTTTTTATCACTAAAATTCTATCACTCATCAATTTCCAGCTTTGTTTTCACTATAACTTTTGGCCGACTTTATTAAAACCTTTTTCTATCTAATTTGCAAAAAAAACTGAACGTGGCTGTTTAATACATAATGCAGCAGATTTGTTATCAGGTTAAGAGAAGCTGTCTGGCATTTTGTTTGAAGAGATCGCAACTCCAACTTTCATACTAGTTATAAAGGTTTACGTGCAACAAATTTCACATTACAGCTATTCCGTATCAAAAGATTCACCATGTCTTACTCTGTTGTGTTGTAGGTGCAAAATATGTGGAAATGAGATTACAAGCTCTTAAAAGCTAAAAAACGAACAGTCAATCGCAACCATCACGAAAACGCCGTAGATTGGAATTCATTTCCAAAACGGCTCAAATGGGCCATAGTTGAACACAATGGCTTCTGTTTACACTTTTATGCAACCTCAATCGTCGAAATATTTTCACAAATATACTTTACGCATTCAATAAAACCATGTCTATTGTCCTTACTCGTCTATTTCATCATCGTTGTAATGCTGTCACTTTGAGCACTGATATCTCAAAACCTACTGTAAAAATTGGTTTAATTTTTTAATCTTAGCTCGTAGGAGTGCATATCATCCTTCGATAAACATGACACGCCTGTTGGTCACATGTGATAGTCGAAAAATGCTGCAGAAATTGTTCGCGCTATTTGGCAAATGTACGGGGTCACATGATCAGATTACGACTAGATGAATAGACCAAGCCGAAACAAAACTGTAACATAACGAGCATCTATAATTGATACGGGCTTCTCGGTAGAACCCGAAATGTTTGCCATAAACTAGTGTTGCGAGACATTTGATATTGAGCCTTTGAATTCATGTGATAACACCACGTGTCGAAACAATAACCAAGTAGGCTTGAGTACGTCAGCAAAATAAAAATATTCTAGTCTGTGACGCTTTCGTAATGGCTGCGATTAATCGTTCCATTTTTTAACTTTTAAAAGTTAAAAAACATTTTCACAACGCATGAAAGAGACACGACCAATTTCTCTCAGTTTATCAATTTTCGTGTGATAAACAGTAAGATTTTTCCTTTAAAGGTTTACTTGCAACAAAATTCACATTACAGTTATTTGGTATCAAAAGGTTCACCATGTCTTACTCCGCTGTGTTGTGGGTGCAAAATATGTGGAAATGTGATTTCAAGCTCATAAAAGCTCAAAAACGAACAGTTAATTGCAGCCATCACGAAAACGCCGTAGTTTGGAATCTCTTTATTTCGATGTCATTCTCAAACATTTTGGTTGTTGTTTTGACACGTGATGTTATCACATGAAATGAAAGGCCAATAAAAGGCTCAATATGAAATGTTTCGTAGCACTAGTTTATGACAAACACTTCAGGTTTTACTGAAAAGCCCTTATCAAATATAGAAGTTCGCTACTTTGCAGTTTCGCCTCAGTTTGGTCTAATCATCTAGTCGTAATCTGATCGTGTGACCCATACTTCCTGCTAAATAGCGCGAACAATTTCTGCAGCATTTTTCGACTATCACGGGTGGCCAACAGGCTCGTCATGTTTATCGGAGGATGATATGCACTCCTTCGAGCTAAGGTTAAAAAATTAAACCAATTTTTACAGTAGGTTTTGAGATATCAGTGCTCAAAGTGACAGCATTACGACGATGATGAAATAGACGCGTAATGACAATAGACATGGTTTTATTAAATGCGTAAAGTATATTTGTGAAAATATTTCGACGAATGAGGTTGCATAAAAGTGTAAACAGAAGCCATCGTGTTCAACTATGGCCCATTTGAGCCATTTTGGAAATGAATTCTAGCACACAGCGTTTTTGTGATGGCGGCGATTAACTGTTCGTTTTTAGCCTTTAAGCACTTGTTATCACATTTCCACATATTTTGCACCTACAGCACAGCCAAGTAAGACATGGTGAATTTTTTGATACCAAATAACTGTAATGTGAATTTTGTTGCAAGTCAACCTTGAAGACGACAAAGATCAGCATATTTGTTTTGAACCGGTCTTGACAACGCGTTGGCAACACAGTCATTATTACTATTAATATCAGTTATTGTTACTATCACTATCATAGTTATTGTTATTATTAGTGACATATCAGATGTTACACAATATCACATTAATACGTAAAATGGGTATTTCATTGCAATTATTTTTTCGAAACTGAACCATGATTTTAAACATTAATTAATCTGCAAAAATGAATAGCTTCTACATATTATTGTTTAACCCCGCATTAAAAAATGAAAGAATTTTTATACGAACACAAAATAAACAAGTCGACAAGTGCAACAAGGATTAACGCATTCATAACCTCAGCTTGTAAACATAGCAACAGTGGTAGACTAACACAGGTTGGTGAGAGTGTAGATCCTGAGACTAGGAGATATATTTTCTATCCACATCTGTTCAGGCACGCCAATCCCATATCCTATTCGGAATCCTCTAACCACAACTTCATCAGAGTCCTCAGTCGATCCCCATGAAACGATCATCTCACTTGAAAAGGCTTTCAGCTGGACATAAGTAGGTTTAGCGGGGGCTCGCGACTCTAATTAAACATAGCATGTGTGTAGGAGGAGACAACTCTGATAGCACACCGCTTGAGCAAGCATGGTTTTACGCTGTTGACAACAACTAGGAAGGAAGCAGTTACACGAGTTAACAAATATCGAAGAGGAGAGATAGTAAGTTAGTTGCTTTAGTAAAATGATTACACCCCCATTTGTCTTATTATCTCGATGATGCGTGTGAACCAATTGAGTGCGTGGAAACTGGTGGATTGAAGATGATTTAACATTTTCATACAGAACACTAGGAGCCACGCCTCTACTTTAGAAAACTACTAGACAATTTAAAGCAAACCAAAGAGTTGTTCTTTGGGGAATATTAGATGGTGCGAGTGCATAAATCTTGACTCGGTTTCAGTTGTAACAATGTAGTGTAATTACATTATTTTTATAAAAAAATTTGCTATTAGAGATGTTGTTTTTGATTTGCGAATAAAAATGACAATGGCCATCAGAAAAACTGGCTTACATACGAGAAAGAAATGGCCAACATCATTGTTCTTTCCTTTTTTCTCTCACATAAAATAGCCCACTTGTGGGCTACTAAGTGAGTAGGCTGACAAGGGGCACGTACATCTGACTCAGGGGTAAGTCTGACCTTACATCTGACTCAGGGTAAGTCAGATGGACAGTCGGATCACTGGGTGGGCCATATCATAACAGGACATAAGTACTTGTTTGCTCGATGACGCGATGTTGCAATTTGACAAGTTAGAAACATTGAAAAAGGACTCAACTGTGGCAACCAGTGAACACGAAGCAATGCAATCGATATCATGTACAGAGGCAAGAGGTTTATGCTAACGCGTGAATTAAAGTATAACAAAGGAGGTATGAAGGATCTAAATCTGTGAACTTTTGGATTACTTCACCTAGGTGCCTAAGGCTAAGCAGGCATACCATCTAGTTCAACTGCATAGGTTGTTGCTTCCATCCATGGAGTAAACCCGCCGGTGCCGTTGATGTTCATAGCAGCGATCTTGACTACATATGTTCTGCCTGCATCCAGCCCTGTCACTTCGTAGCTTCTTGCATCAGCATCCGTAATGTAGGTCCTCGTACGAGGAGTACTATAGTAAATAAGGTGAACGAAACCGTCAACAAACCATTTGGCAAACTTGCTAAATGTCTCATGCCGCCATCAGTTACCTAAACATCTCATGCCTATCTACTCATGAGGCTCTCAGTTACCTAAACATCTCTTGCCTATCTACTCATGGCGCCCTCAGTTACCTAAACGTCTCATGCCTATCTACTCATGATGCCCTCAGTTACCTAAACGTCTCATGCCTATCTACTCATGATGCCCTCAGTTACCTAAACATCTCATGCCTATCTACTCATGAGGCTCTCAGTTACCTAAACATCTCATGCCTATCTACTCATGAGGCTCTCAGTTACCTAAACATCTCATGCCTATCTAGTCATGATGCCCTCAGTTACCTAAACATCTCATGCCTATCTACTCATGATGCCCTCAGTTACCTAAACATCTCATGCCTATCTACTCATGGCGCCCTCAGTTACCTAAACATCTCATGCCTATCTACTCATGATGCCCTCAGTTACCTAAACATCTCATGCCTATCTACTCATGACGCCCTCAGTTACCTAAACACCTGCAGTTAACATCTCCAACTATCAAGGTGTGACACATAAATTTTATATAATTTGAGCAGCACTAACTCTTGCATCATCTAAAAGCTAGGCCTGAATCTCTTGGTCTACCCTTCACACAGTCGTGTTCAAATGCTGCATACTATCTATTTTTAAGCTACTTTTCCAAAACTTCCTTTTAAAATATTTAGCTAAAGATTGATATTTTTATATTTCTAATAGCTAAAAATAGCAGACTTAAGATTGTTGGTTTTTGTAAAATAAATATATTATGGTTTATGTCCTCATTTTTACGTGACAATTTCAGGTTTTCAACTCATTTCAGCTTACGTGATATGAACAAATTGCCTACCTTTAACAATTATTTTAAATTTTATTACTAGCTCCTTGAAAAGTCTTCCACCTAATATCCTTTCTCTTAACAGTGAATGATATTTCAACTGCTATATGTCAAATCATTTGATTTTATCACCCAACTGCAGCCCCTTTTTATTCGAGATTCTGGTATGGCATAATTTAAAAAACATTTGTTAGAAATGAAGTTATACTTGATAAAATAATAAATCTATGCTTTAAATTAGATAAAAAAGAAAATTAAAAACTAGGAAAGAAAAACTTTGCAACCTTCAAAATATTGTAGTCGCCATAAAATATGGCCAATAATCAAAACAGTGCCAGACTGAAGATTTCAACTTACTAATATTGCAATAAGATTTAAGCTCATTAAAACACACCAACTATATTGGTGTAAAAACTTTCTTCACACTCACAGAAAAAGAATATAAAAAGGAAGAGGTAAGAATACATTGTCAATTAAACCTAATAGAGTTGACAGTCAGCCACATAGCCTGTGTTTCTTATTGACCTGACCTGCTGTGCGGATCGCATAGATACAATTCCGTAAATAAAAAGCTCCTTGTCCTGAAATAACTTTTGAAAAATGTTTAATATTTGCCCGACCACACCTCCCTTGGAATGTTTCATGCACTCAAGCTTCATTCACCTCACCGATAGACAAGAGACAACGAGCAGCGGTAGGATAACATACAAGAATATCGAGTGGGTAAATATTAAATAAAAGATTATTAGCGAAAATGAACTCAATGAAATTGGGGTAAATCAGAAATAAGCAGAGGAATTACCCATTAGACATAATGCAACGTTAGTCTGCTCTATCAAAAGGGACATACATGTATATGAAATAGCAGGACACATATAAAAAGAGCGCAACTCCAAATATAATCATCTCTTACCCTTTGTTACCCAACAGAAGAAAAGCTAGTGCATATGTGTGTGCATGCCATGACAGAACCGAGAAAACCAATACAAAAAGCGGAGCTAGAACAAATTGGCAGTTCAGCATTTTTAGCTTGGTGTCGCTGGCAGCCAACAGTAAAGCAACGGACTTGAAAAACAACGAATGTGAACCCACACCAGAGCACCAGAGCACCATGCTACTCCACTAAACCAATCAGGGCTATGCTAGTGGAATGGATGGGAAGGTTACAGAATAAAGATATACCTATCTTCCAAGCTGTAAAATAGACATTATGCAACAGCTCATTCATCGGAACAAACAACGGGTTGAACGATAAAAACTATTATGGATTTAAACTAGCACGGGATAACACAGGGCAGCAATAGGTGAGAGAGCAATCCGCACAAAGGGTATCGCAAGCCCATGCAGAATAAGGTGTTATACATCAAACGATTATATGAAAGTGCATCGCAAGAAGTAGGCGTAGTCTGAGTTGGACATACTAATTTAATCTGCTCTGATACTTCCTTCATATGTCAAAACCAATGCATGTTGAAAAATAGATTCTTATACCAATATATTGTATTTCGTTTAATTAGTTTCGTAACTCTAAACTCATACAATCACATGTGCGATAATTAAAACAGATGCATTATATAAAATTACGTGACCAAATAAATGTAAAAATCAAAATAACACAAAAATCAATAGGTTTATATTCTCACTTGACCTTTACTTTAAAAAGAGGAGAATGGAGGAGTAACCATGGAGACAGGCAGTGTATAGGTGGAGGTAGAGATGAAGTAACCATAGAAGTACTCGTCTATAATTGGGTTTTACTAGTACAGTTTTACTATTTTTGTTTATTTTTAACAGTTGTAACCAACTTGTCCATTTTCATTAGTTTCAGTCTTTTTTTTACTTTCTTCCTAAAAACAAACAACTTACCAGATGACTTTGGAGATTCATTTTAAAGGATTGAAGTTGTTTGCTCATGTTTTTTGATTGGCTGTAGTTTTAATTTTAAAGAAAGGCTCACCGCTATTATTTTGCCGCTCTTCGTAATCGTTCTCTTGAGATTCAAAATTTTAAACTAACAAAAGGAATGTATGAAGTATTGCTTAATACTATTATAACATCAGAGAAACGAACTATTTGAAAGTGATTTGCATACATAATCAACTGATATGCAAAACTGCAGGGTTTCTAAAAACTTAGGACATCATATGCAGAAATTTTGAGATAAATTTAAGTTGCGTGTTAAAGAATTGATCTGGTGAGCGGAGGATAAGTCGAGGTTTGACTGCATGTTAAAGAGGAATCTGAATGCGTGACAAAGTTACTCTATCTAATATCAGTTGTGTCATAAAACTAAAGTCGTGAAAAGATAAAACTAAATTTTCAAGGATCAAAAGTGCTGACAGTAAAAGACGTAGCTACAGATAGACTACGGTTAAATTTAGCGCGCAATACGATTCTTTTCAACTTCTACTAACCGTGAAACCTACAGCTACATGTGCCTGCGCAAAGCTAAATTCATATGGCATGACTAAATTATGACTTATTATATTAGCTCAAAAGGAGAGACTATGCATAGCTTGACTGACCTGGCCTTGGCCTTACAGCGAATTTTGTATCCGGTAAGGGGGCCATTCCAGCTATTTTCACGGGGTGGAAGCCAACGCAGAGCTATCGTTGTGGAGCCACTCGCATCGAGTGTCGCGTTGAGAGGTGGTCTAGAAGGCTCTGTAAAGTCAGTATTATATAGTCATGAGATGTACTAGCAGCATAAACCTTGCATTTTCACCTAATAACTATAAAATGAGCGCGCTCAATAAAAATCATTCTATAGACTAGTACAAGCAGTAACTCTCCAAGAGGAAACAATTCCATCACCCTGTTTCCATGACACAGTTAATCAGCCAGTTTGTACCATCCACAAGATGGAAGTGGCACAAACCTTCACAGCACCGGCGTTAATTCGCCACACGCGAATGTCCATTGAAACACTTTCGCACAATAAGAACACGTGCGCACAATTCCAAATCTGCATTACCCCAAACTGAAAACAAAAGAACTGATAAGAACACGTGCAATTCCAAAATCTTGATTACAACGTTTAACCAAAGACCAGTCTCTGTTTTAAACTTTAGTAGAACTTAAGAATAAAATAAATTGAAAATAAAATCCATAAGAACAAATAAAACTGACTGATACCAAAATAGAAATAAAACTGATTGAGCGCACAAATAACGACATGTTTAGTCGCTGTTGTTGCCTAAGTTCTTAAGTTCTACTAAAGTTTACCGCAGAGACTGGTCGCTGGTTAAACGTTGCAATCTTATTTTTTCTTCATAAATTTTTGCGTGAAATTCGTTATGATTACCAATGGAGCGACCGACATAACATCGCAACCAAGCCGCATAGATGGAAGAGAACAACTCCCTATAAGTGCAGCTGATGCATCAGGTGTAGTACGTCTTGTGACAAGCTGTTGTGTTGCCCACCCGCGCGACGGGGACAACTCCGCAAAAACAACAGTTTGTCAAGGCAGGCTATGAGATATCATGCGCAAATATGTTCATCTCTGGATAAACCTTTTCCTATGATTCATCACAAGTTAGAGCTACCATACATGCCAATATTTACGTACTGTGTTGATGGACGAGCGCTCCACGTTCCATTTGCATGTCTGCGCTCCATTCGTGCTAACGCCCAGTCAGGTCAGAATTTGGCTGACTTTCAAATATTTAAACTAGGTGATCTATTGCCGCGATTAACAAAAATTGATTGCCAACATTTTTCTTTGTATAAAAAATTTCTAACATGTCTAAGCCAGAAGAACATAGCATTGCAAAATCAAACCTTTAAAAAAGAGAGCATTTAAAAATCCGTACATTTTGAGTTTAGATTATGGCAAACTTAAAGAAACAATGAAACTTTCAGCTAATTGCTATCGACGTTAATATGAACAATACGCTGACCTCAAAAGGCAGTACACTAAAATATTTACATTAATCAGCCCCTCCGCACTCACCACAACACGGTTTATCACTAGCAAACTGGACAAGCCTGTCAATATGTATATACAACACTCTTCATCCTCAAATGCTCGATATAAAGATATAAAGCCATTAACTACATGTATTAGAACAGTTCCCAAGATGGGTCGTGGGGTTCTAAGGTTACTCCATGGACTGAGACACACACACAGCGCCATCAAGTATTCACAAGTATGTCTGTGTTTACAAAACATAATGACTTGGGGGAGATGCACAAAGAATTTGGACTAATTGATCTTGAGAAGCGTCGGTTAGTGGGCCGTTTCTAATGGCCGACACGCTAGATGAGCATCCGGACTGACCATGCGCAGAGATAATTAGTTTAGTACCAACACCACTAGCATTTTGTATGATAGACAATAACAAAGCATAGCAAGCATTAATACGAGTTGTCTCCTCTTGATCCTAACTAGAACCGCCTTCAATTTTAAAACACAGGTATTGCACAAGGGTTCAACTTCCAGTTATTGTATAATGCGAATTGCGCAATGTATAAGGTCATGCACAGACAATGGTCTCAGTGTAAACACTATTAGCTATCTGTGTCAGCATTTTAAATGATAGTAGGCTACACCGTTTATATGACCGACTAATAATTTTAATATGACAGATTAACAACTGTTATATGATGTGTAATACAAACTGAGTAATGCGTATTGTATAACGCATATTATGTAATGTGTATTGTATAATGCATATTATGTAATGTATATTGTATAATGCACATTATGTATTGTGTATTGTATAATGCACGTTGTGTAATACAAATTATATAATGCATATCGAGTAATGAGTATTGTATAATGCATATTATATAATGCATATAGTATAATGCAAATTATGTAATGCGTATAATATAATGCACATTATGTAATGTGTATTGTATAATGCATATTATGTAATACATATTGTATAGTGCACATTATGTAATGTGTATTGTATAATGCATATTATGTAATACGTATTGTATAACGCATATTGTGTAAGAGCGTTGTATAAAATATATTGTGCGGTGAGCTTAGTGCATTACTGTAAGATTCACTAAGTCCTAATTGAAGATGTTAATAATAACTTTGCACCATCCCACCTACATGTAAGCTCTACAACAGATATGTTACTAACAATAATATGTATCCTCTTATTGCAAAGAATCACATTTCCTTTATATTACCAGCACTCAAACTCATAAGCTTGCAGATTTTGGCCGATCACAGTATGGTGACAGTATAAACCTGCAAGTCAGTATTGGAATGCAACCAACATGACTGTCCAACAAAAGTAATGCACGTGTCAGCGGCTTACGCTAATCACATTCACTAATCACATTCATAAGAAATGATTGTTAAAATGTCAAAGCTGTGACAAGCTGTCACAGGCGTGGAACTTGAATCATGTGAACCAATTCCTCTGACCCCATCAGCAGTAACAATGTTGATAAGAAATACATGTAAGATTGGGTTAGCTTTGTTAAACGTGTACTTGTAAAAGTACAGTTGAGAGCAGGCGAGGCGGCGAAGGAGTAAGGCAATAACATCTCCTAAAGGCCAATGTGCAGGAATAACTACTGTGTTGAATATATTGACTGACTCATCAATTGAGCCCATCATGGAGCTTATGTCTTAGTTCGTGGCTTTGTCAAAATTCAATTGTCTGGATTAAAAATGAAATCAAAGAGAACCAATCAAGAAAAAACCTTTGATTCCCAGAAAACAAATGGCATCATTATAGTACAAGGCAGTGGTAAATATATGTTATTGCAAACATAAAATTAGTAGCAGACACATTACATTTGTTCCCAATTTTCATAGCTTTTCAAACAAGAATTGGTGCAACACAGGATAGGCATGCACCATGGTGCAACACAGGATAGGCATGCACCATGGTGCAACGCAGGATAGGCATGCACCATGGTGCAACACAGGATATGCATGCACCATGGTGCAACACAGGATAGGCATGCACCATGGTGCAACACAGGATAGGCATGCACCATGGTGCAACACAGGATAGGCATGCACCATGGTGCAACGCAGGATAGGCATGCACCATGGTGCAACACAGGATATGCATGCACCATGGTGCAACACAGGATAGGCATGCACCATGGTGCAACACAGGATAGGCATGCACCATGGTGCAACACAGGCAAGGCATGCACCATGGTGCAGTTGCTACTAAGCTCATGCCAGTCATACAGCTTTATAATGCCCCAGCTTTAGCTATGAGTGTTGAGCTTTTTAATAATAGCTAAAAGATGGTATGGGAAAGCCTGTTGGAACAGACATAAGTCACAGGTTGTTTGGGTGAAAAGTGTTGCAAGGAATTCCAGAGCCTACTTGACTTTTTCTTATTGGCTCAAGATGACCTACACCTACTCCAGTACATCATGACAGACAGGAGACCTAGGTAAGTTAGCGCAAGTACTTAAACATGCCTCTGCAAAAAATGAAGTTGGAATACGATACACGAATTTATATCTGTGAGCACTATTCAGATGTGAAAATCTTTTGTATTGCAATAAAATGATGCTAAATCTAAGTAGAAATCATTTGAATGAAATTTTAAATTTGGGTCAACCATAGATACATAAACCATAGATATATATAGGTTTCCATATTTATGGGGTCAACTAATCAAAATGATGCCTTGTTCCTAGATAAGATATCTTTAAAAATGCAGAGATTAAGGCTGTCTAATCCTAGAGCACAGGATCTGGATGATCTCTCATATAAGTGTTGATTGGTAGAAAAAAAGTGATGTAAATTTTGAACAGCTGGATATGCATAGCTACAATAAACTATGCTTTTCTGAGGTAAGGAAAATTTTGTTCTAAACAAATATCCATATAATAAACTTTCCAATAGAATAAGTGCAAATTTTAAAGATTAAAACGACAAATAGTTCAGGTAATATGAATAATATTACAGCAGGTAAATACAATGGTTCCTGATTGAGTAATCATTGTTACAGGATTAAAACGACAAATAGTTCAGGTAATATGAATAATATTAGAGCAGGTAAATACAATGGTTCCTGATTGAGTAATCATTGTTACAGGATTAAAACGACAAATAGTTCAGGTAATATGAATAATATTACAGCAGGTAAATACAATGGTTCCTGATTGAGTAATCATTGTTACAGGATTAAAACGACAAATAGTTCAGGTAATATGAATAATATTAGAGCAGGTAAATACAATGGTTCCTGATTGAGTAATCATTGTTACAGGATTAAAACGACAAATAGTTCAGGTAATATGAATAATATTCCAGCAGGTAAATACAATGGTTCCTGATTGAGTAATCATTGTTACAGGATTAAAACGACAAATAGTTCAGGTAATATGAATAATATTAGAGCAGGTAAATACAATGGTTCCTGATTGAGTAATCATTGTTACAAGATTAAAACGACAAATAGTTCAGGTAATATGAATAATATTAGAGCAGGTAAATACAATGGTTCTTGATTGAGTAATCATTGTTACAGGATTAAACTGACAAATAGTTCAGGTAATAGGAATAATATTAGAGCAGGTAAATACAATGGTTCCTGATTGAGTAATCATTGTTACAGGATTAAAACGACAAATAGTTCAGGTAATAGGAATAATATTAGAGCAGGTAAATACAATGGTTCCTGATTGAGTAATCATTGTTACAGGATTAAAACGACAAATAGTTCAGGTAATAGGAATAATATTAGAGCAGGTAAATACAATGGTTCCTGATTGAGTAATCATTGTTACAGGATTAAAACGACAAATAGTTCAGGTAATAGGAATAATATTAGAGCAGGTAAATACAATGGTTCCTGATTGAGTAATCATTGTTACAGGATTAAACTGACAAATAGTTCAGGTAATAGGAATAATATTAGAGCAGGTAAATACAATGGTTCTTGATTGAGTAATCATTGTTACAGGATTAAGACCTGTATTTGAACACCATGGCACTCTATTTTTCAGCCCTTCTCTTGTAGTAGCAGTTTTATTAGAGGTGACGTTCAAATATAGGGTGGCATTGTATTTTTCAAATAGCTCGTTAGATACTTGAGAAGCTAAATTTAAACTTTGTATTGATAAACAGATTATTGCCTGTATTTTGCACTCTCTCTTAGAGTGCGACCCTTTTAGATGCAAGAAATCTGCTATAACTTGTCTCAAATTGTCCTAGATCTCTAAACAAATATGCATTGGGAAGCTAAGAAATATCTCTACCAGTTGATACCTATTGCTAGCAACTAACCTATGATGATCTTATAGCCTGCGTTGGAATTTGTTAGAGCTTACAATATTTTATTTCATTTTAAATTTGAAGGCATCTTTTTATTTTTGCAACTATATTTAGCAATATTGCATAAAAGCTCACTGTACTCATTGATAAGTTTGTTACAGTTTGCAGCCAAAACTGGCTTTTCATGTGCAATAGAAGAGGAGTTATGAGTGTTCATTGTAAACCAAGTTTAGATAACTGCAATGATGCTATAAAATAAAATGCTAGATTTATAAGTTATATAATAATAATCTATCAAGTGCTACTCAAATATATTCAAAAACCAGTGACAAACAGATAATATTTATAATGCATGCACAAACAAAAATCAACATTTTTAAAATTAAACTATTTGTATCGTTTGTTTGGAACCATTTGATCTTCTGGCTGTTCAATACCTTCCAACATGCTTTCTGACCTCAACTTCTCTTCTGCGCTGCCGACTGGTCAATATTACCATTCAAACAATTTTTTTAGCTGAGCAAACCTTTTACGCATTGCTATTTAGAAAACTTTTCGCAAAAATAATGATCACTTTTTAGTCACATACATGCTCAGCGCAACATTTAGCCTGACAATAGTAGTACAGATTCATTCGTGATCGTAAAACATTTTCACACACGTCGAAGTATCAAGATAGCGTTAAACAAGGAACTACTACTATCAGCGTGATGCAGCTAATATTTTCTTTTTCAAAACCGTAAGCTTTCGAGTTAAAAAACGGAATTTGATTCGACCAGCAACCATAAAAGAAGAAATTATTTATAATATAACCAAGTCATTATTTGGTGGACACTTTTCTACTGATCACTTACTACTATGGGTTCGTAAAGATTAAAGAGTGTCAAAGTGGTAGTCAAATAGAGGTGGCCCTCAATTAAAGGGTGGCACACTATTTCTCGATCCCGCCTCATTTAGTGGCGGTCAAATAGAGATGGCGGTCAAATAGAGATGGCGGTAAAATAAACACGCTCTACTTTTTAACCCTTCTCTTACGGTAGCGTTCAAAAGGAGGCTCTACTGTATGTGGATTTTGTAGAGCTTAGTCATATTTCTGACTGTGAAGCCAAAGAGACAAGCCTTCAATGAAGCTTGAAAGTGGCTCATACATTGCAAGCTATAGTGAGACTAACATTTATTTTGTTAACATTTTGCATGTCTTGTTTTTTATACATATATATTTTTTATGGCTCGCACTTCTAAAAACCTTTAGTGACATCTGAACAATAGGGAATAATAGCAAATCTGCATGACTGGACTTCGAGCCTTGAAACTAGCTGTAAATAAAGATAATGCAATAATATGCCGGAATGAGTAGAATAGTTCCCATATCACTGGCTTGTGAATAGCAAAGATGCTGTCACTCAATCATAGTGTCAGCCGTCTGTTAGAATATCTGTTAGAATATCGTTTGTTAGAATATCGTTTAAAAACATACTACAGCAGATGAATATGTTTTCATGCTCATCCCCCCTTATCATGACATAACAGTTTATAGGCTACACAAATTCTGGTGATTATGAACTGCCCAAAGGCCAGCTACAAATGCTGATGAGATACTTATGGCATTCAAAGTAAGTTACCATGTAGCTAAAATCAAGTTATTCCCTAGAGCTCATGCATGTAACAACTGAGGAACTGTTTTTGTGTAATTAGTTTAGGAATGACCATCAAAATAGAAATACTTATTTCATGTTCAAGTTTATTCACATTAACTGGCTTTTAAAGATGCTCTCCGCTTGTGTTTGTTTGCTTAGAATAATTTATATGCGCTACAGAATACTCACCCGCGGAAAAGGTACGGACACGGATGACCTTATCATCATCATGAGCACCCTGACCATTGGCATTTTCAGCGATGACTTTTATGTAATACTCGCGGTACGGGTGAAGATTGGGGATTGTTACGACAGTATTATTCGTGAATGAATAACTATCATTGTGGAAGATGCTGAAAAGCAAGAAAGGAGGTAAGTTTTTTCAATTACACGTGAAGAAAAGGACATTGATTACGCAGTAAATCACAACCTGATTGACTATAAATATGTACAATAATTCCTCCCAAAACATTACAAGGACAAATAGCTGTATTGACGGACTGAGCAAGTTGAACAAATAAGGTGTACAGCTAGCAAAACGATGGATAATGCGTAATGACGTCAATATAGCCCATCTATCATATCCTAGTGATATCTTCTCTTCAAACCTGGTTCACGCTGGATACCATGAACAAGAAAAACTAACAAGAAATCTACATGAACATAATACTAGCAAGGTATAAACAGAGTCAAATGTGTGCAGAGTTCAAATAACAAAACTGAAGTCAAAGCTTTTTTCAAACGCTATGATTTTTGGCATCAATCACCATTTTTCGTATCAGTGTTTCATGCTCATCATTCTCTAGAGAGCACCTGGTTTTAAATTTTAAAACTGTCCATTATTATAGGATTTTTTTACGCATGTATATATCATCCATACTGATAAACTTATTTAGCATTGATGATTATGCCGTCTTCAAATGGCAATCCAACAAAACACTAAATACAATAATGCAGACCTACCCAACATTCAATGCAAGGTCAGCTAGGTGCTGAACTACAGGCAGCTGTTCACAAATAAAAACAAACGATGGCTAAAATATTTTCATACACAACTACCTACACAACTACCTACACAATCCAAGTGTCAATCACAATTAAGCAACGAATATTTTTCCATCCGATTTCAGAAGAAAATTTAGCGAGTAGCAGATACTAATTTATTTGCACAACCAGAGTTGGAAAAAAACCATAGTTTTTATGAAAAAAACAGGTTTTTAGGTTTAAACCGATTTTCATGATTTTTATAATTTGACCGAGGTTTTTGCAATTCTAAGTCTAATTAACATCACTTACTATAGCTGCATGATTGAGTATTGAACATACACATGTGAAATCATCTATTAAAGATGGTACTGTGGGAGTTATTATGGGAAAAAAAGAAAGAAAACATATGGAAATTTCAGAATGAATCTTTAATCAAACATGATTGATGAAATACAGAGCAGAAATCTTATCATATAAAGTGAATATATTACATACAGCTCTATGAGTAAGTAGGAATTTAATCCAAGTGATTAGTTGTGTGGTGGTGCAGAGCAGAGCATAATGCAGATGCATTGCTAGTGTTTGGAGCAGTGGCAGGTGACTCAACTTCTATCACCTGAATCTAGCATCACTGTCTAAATTGGTGTTGTCAGCTTGACATTTTGCTACGTGAGCTTTAAGCTTATCTGTGTGACCTCGCGTTACGACAGCACACCTATTACATTTTGCCTCAAAACCTTTGCCTTTTGCAGTTCGAGTGATAAACTGCCAAACGGGATCCTGTTTTCGAGGCATGTTGAAAATTGGAGACACAACTTGGTAAACTGATATCTACCAATCCAACTACTTTGGCTTGTGCCCAAAAATGAAATACTTGTTTGTAAACTTGAAGCATTTGCCCAAAAGGATTTTAATGTTTTAATTTCTAATCATAAGCAATCCTTTCTCACTGGCCAGACTTGAGAAAGTATTACCGTACTTTTCGGACTATTAGCCGCTACTTTTTTCTGACGATTTGAGCCATGCGGCTTATATAAGGGGGCGGCTATTCTGTGGCGTTTCCTTTCATCGCTAGGGCGCATTAACCAGAATCTCCAGTTAGTGCGCCTCTAGCGGTGAAAGAAAATACGAAACAATGTATAACGGCACTGTTCCGTTAGGCCCTAGGTTAAAAAGCGTCGGTTAATACAAAACAGTGCCAAAAGGCACTGTTCCGTTTTAAACAGCAAAGTTGCTGCCGCGTTACAAAGCACCGTCCTGAGTTCTGCGGCCTATACAAAGGTGCGACTTATGTATTGTTTTATTATCGTTTTTTGGAAAATAAAGCAGATGCGGCTTATAGTCTGAAAAGTACGGTAATTCATTATTAGAGATGATGATTGGATTAGTATATTTCACATAGTTTTTTATATTTCATCGGTAAAGGGATCATCATACCACTTGATAAAAGCAATTGAAAATGAAATTTACTAATTCATTGTTGTGCTAGGATTTCATGTAGTTTCAACTTAGCTCTGCCATCACTTTACTACTTTGTCCTAGATAGACTTCCACAGCTGATAATTATATAGAATTGTATTTCTACCGTACATGAACCACTAGGAGCTTGAAATATTATGTTTTCACAAATAATTATGAAAAAACAAGAAAAACCGGTCATGTCTATGTGTAATTAAATAAACCATATAAATACGGTATGGTATATATAGCCATGCCCTATAATATAAAACATAATAGCCACCCATGTAAATACGGTATGGTATATATAGCCATGCCCTATAATATAAAACATAATAGCCACCCATGTAAATACGGTATGGTATATATAGCCATGCCCTATAATATAAAACATAATAGCCACCCATGTAAATACGGTATGGTATATATAGCCATGCCCTATAATATAAAACATAATAGCCACCCATGTAAATACGGTATGGTATATATAGCCATGCCCTATAATATAAAACATAATAGCCACCCATGTAAATACGGTATGGTATATATAGCCATGCCCTATAATATAAAACATAATAGCCACCCATGTAAATACGGTATGGTATATATAGCCATGCCTTATAATATAAAACATAATAGCCACCCATGTAAATACGGTATGGTATATATAGCCATGCCCTATAATATAAAACATAATAGCCACCCATGTAAATACGGTATGGTATATATAGCCATGCCCTATAATATGAAACATAATAGCCACCCATGTAAATACGGTATGGTATATATAGCCATGCCCTATAATATAAAACATAATAGCCACCCATGTAAATACGGTATGGTATATATAGCCATGCCCTATAATATAAAACATAATAGCCACCCATGTAAATACGGTATGGTATATATAGCCATGCCCTATAATATAAAACATAATAGCCACCCATGTAAATACGGTATGGTATATATAGCCATGCCCTATAATATAAAACATAATAGCCACCCATGTAAATACGGTATGTGTAAATGTGTAAATGTGTAAATTAAATAATGCAGTCTTTGCAATTTGAGCGCAATAAACCATAAAAACCGGTTTAAAACCAAAAACCGTTTCAAACCATAAAAACTGGTTTACTCGGTTTTTCGAAAAATATTTTTCCAACCCTGACTATTATATCGTTGTAAACCAAAATTTAAAAATGCTACGAGATACCCTCCAAGTTGACCCTCCAAGTTGATGGCTTAAGGCCCCAGGCTAAAATCAGACTGACAATGGCTCAAGCCAGACATTTGCGTAAGGCTTGAAATTCAATATAGATTTGACACTCATTAATGAATAGCAAAGTTAGGTTCATAGACCTGGGGCTAAAAGCAAACACACTATAGCCCATGACAGACTAATATCACTGGCTCTGATGGAAGGCTGTCAGCCTGAAAATGCTGCTTCAGAAGGGCTCCGCAGTCAGCTTACCGGTAGCGAATGATGGTGCCATAGGTAATGTTAGGAGGATCAAAGCTAACGACTATAGACTGAGAACTTGACGCCCAAACTTTCAAGTTGCGAACTGCTGACGGGACATCAATCTCAGCCGCTGTAGTTCTTCTTATCTGTGCGCTCTCTTCGCTGTAACCATTTCTATTGATCGCCCGGACAGTAAATATATACTCGGTGTTTGGTTGGAGGTTTTGCCATGTGTAATTCTGGCTTGTTGTATTGACACGCCGTAATCTACAAAAAAGCCAGGCATTTAATAAAAAATAACCAAAACTATAGATCTCAATAATCAAAAGGCTGAGTAATATAACATTGAATTTGTAAAATTCAAATATTTGCAAGGTATAAATTTCTCGCGAGGACGAATCTACAACCATTTTTCTAACGTGAAGGATGGACAGGATTAGCTATAATTAAACATGGTAAGCCAGAAAATGGGTGGTTAAGATAAACTTGAGGGTAAATTGTCAGAAATACATGATTAAAATAGCGATATTCATGTCCGAGTGATAAAAATGAACAGTTCATTATTACTATAGTCAGTGTGGTAGGCTGAGATGCTATGAACAAGACCAATAATGAATTTGTAAGAAGTATATCTGATGCTTCAGATTAATTTCCTTTTAAGTTGGTTGTTGCCGATCTCAATATGGAGGCCAGGTCTGAGGCATCCCTATTAAAAGGCTAGTTGTCTATCCCGCTTGTTGGCATATTCTCAAGCCATAAAAGGCAAGGAAGCAAGACCAAGCGTATTTTCCGGAGCTTCAGATAGGCTACACTACTAGAGGTAATATGTAATCTGTGATGCTATTTCTTTGCTTGACTAAATCTATTCCAAGCATGACACCAATAGATAGTCATCACAAACCTCATCCTGGTCGCTCAGTCGAGACAATGTCGGCAACAAACATTCAAATCTTCGATCAAACCATGAGGTAAAAACGCTGTCCAGTCTAAAAATCTCAATCACTACATTTCCTTGTTCTGAAAATCAATCCTACGCCAAATTGTAAAGATTAATACTAGGGGATTGTCAAACTTGTGACATATTTATATACACATTTAAATAAATTGGTTGGTTATTTATCGTTATACAATGACAGTAATTGAGGGAAATACAATCAATTCTTGACATCAATTCCGACATGTGCTTCCCACGTGATAACTATCACATATTAGAACAAATATTCTTACAAGAAATCTTTAAAATGAACTTAGTTCATTCTAGAGCCAAAAACCATGTTAAATACTTTGACAAATTACATGTAGGACTGAAACAAGTATGTTACACTATGTAAAAACGTAGATCAAACCTAAATGACATGTATGTTACATTGTGTAGAAATTTAGATCAAAGCTAAACTGACAAATGATGGATCAACATACATGTATTTGTTATTTTACCCAAGTTATACCCGAGCAGAAGTATAGGCTTAGCAATGCACAGGTTGAGTGGATGGTAAGTAATAGAATATGTGGAATACCTTCTACTAGATACCTATTCTAAATATCTATTCTAAACATTTTAACTTTTCACTTTCACCTGCAAAACTCGAAGTTTCAAGAAATTTTGTGGATGTTGGAAATGATGTTGTATGTTGTAACCAAATATTGGCTCAAATTTTATATGATATGTTGGAAAGTTCATACATAGGTGATAGTAGATCAGGGCTAGACTGTAAATACAATTTAAACTGATACCAATGGCTACAGTAGCAAGTACAGCCAAGTCTTGAACACAAACTCAATTACGCTTATGGCAGTCTTTTATAGGATTGTTGAAGGAATAGAATATTTAGAAAAAATCCTTCATCTGATGACTAAAATTTTTGTATTTTTATCGAATAAATGTGAAATTGTGCATGTAATCTAAAGACGGACTTACCGAAAACTTAGTAGATTTTATCAGAACGTGTCGGTATTTTCCTATCGTTCGCGATTGTATTATTATATTTGAGGTGATCTGACTGCCAGGATGTTGCGAGATTAAAATTGACAAAACTTGATAAGGTTAAAATGCTCAGATTCGAGCGAAAATGCATGCAATAGTTGATATCTTTATCAAGAGAGACAGGCACAGTTTTTCTCGTGAGCGTTTAACCGCAATCAAGTTTTGTCGATTTTGCTCTTGAAGCATCTGTGAGTATGATCACCTCAAACATCAAAAACAACCACAAATGATTAAAAAATACAGATACTTTCCAATAAAATCTACTAAAATTTAGTAAAAAGTCATCAAGATTTCAAGACTGGAAAGTCGGTTATCAATAGAAGCTCTGCCCTAGCAGACTTGCATATCTCAGACTATTTCTCCTTATTCAATAATCCACTCTGCGGTCTTCATCAAATTCTCACAATTGAGCGACAGCCTTTTTTTACTGCTCTTTGATATTGGAGCGGATAAACAAATGGGCAGAAATAGCTCGTCGGCGTGTCAATACATGATTAAATTAGCGAGAGATATAAACAAATTTATCGTAGATAGCTCATGGTAGAATTAGAAATTACGAAATGGACAGGTCTAGACAAGGAAATGAAGTGTCAATTTAGTAAATGTTAGACAGCAACTAGGATGTCACCCTCTCCTCATCTAATATATAAGAATCTTTGGTGAGTGTCATCAATTTATAAAAATACATCGATAGTGCTTTGTCATATACATGCAACATTCTGTTACTGTGATGCCATTGATGCATGCTGTGAATGAATTAAAATAGTATCGGCTTGGCATGACATGAACTATAATTGCACAGCTAGATACCAGCGTGCCCTTCGATGTTTATTCCTGATGCATTATAATGGTAAACCTTTAAATGCATATCTAATCACATCATACTAATGCTTAAACTGCATGCTGATGAATAAACAACGGCTAACATTATATGAACACCATTCTGGTAAAGTTACAAAATGAAAATTCAAATGGTGTTTTGACAAGAAAACTTGTGTTAAAAATGAGCAGGTGACTCCGATTAGGAACATGATGATGAAAAAAAGGTTCGATATTAAAGAAATACACTTCCTTGATTAATCTCATGCATTTTGGTCATATAGCTTTCACAATTTGAAAAAATACCCTGCTATTTTACATAAAGGAAATGAGAGTTAGAAAGATGACAAACAAGGTAGGAACAAATACACATTTTAACATAGCCCTTGGTAGTAAAATTACTCACCACGATGATGAACAGGAATTCTATGGATTTTCTAACAAAACCACGTCAGAGTGATATTACTAAAAACTTAAAGTGTGGCACGGATTACCACAAATGTTCGTCCATATACCACGTTTGAGGCATTTAATCAGTTTAATTGCACAATTACCCGAATATAAGAGTTCTTGCTATAATTAGCCATCGTCCATTATCGTCGTTAACTTCTGAGAGATCTAGTATGGTATTTTACAAGGTCTACTTTTTAGAATTAGACCTGTGATGTCTTATTCTACACATTCGTGTATCTCCTAGTATCAACGGCAGCGGGCATGCCAAAACTGTGTTATACTCGGTAGCAGCAAAATTTAAAAAACGTGCAGGTTTACTTTGTTCATTTTTTTTAGTTATAACATCTTAAAAAATTTCTTACTAGAAAATTGTAACATCACATTTCTTGCTTTTAGGACTTTTTAGACCATTTCTTCAAATGGACTTTCTTGCATAAATAACATTTGTCCTGACAGAATCAACCTAAAATTGTATTGTAATAATTGTATCAACTCAAGCACAGTGGCTCAATGCGCCTTTTTTGTACACTGCTTTTTAGTTAGTTTACTTGCTGTGGTACCTTGTGGAAAACATGTTGGGAAATATGACTATTGATTACAACAATAAAGATTGTTCATATATATATGGTTGTTTCACGGTTTACAAACCAAAATGGTTTTGCAGCAATTATGTTTCATTTTAATTCAGAAGGAAAAAAACAGGTAATGAAAATGAATCAATGTGGTACTAGGCATCTTCTGATCTGTTAGTATGGATGAGAGTGTAGGGTTACCCATTGTGACTAATTAACTTTAATAGAGTAATATATAACTATAAGAATAATATATAACCATAAGCAATCAGGCCCACAAAACTCGGCAAGTAGCAACTGCTCTGAAATTATTAAAACTATTTAGAGACAGCAGTGCGAAATTTTTTAATAATATTGCACACAAAAAACTGGATATCCAAATTACAAATTCAATTGTCTTTGACTCGGCAGAAGCCGCGGTGTTAGTTTCCTATGCTATAGCGGTATAAAGAACACATCAGGAAAGCTGAGATTAGAGTTGTCTTACCCTCCGACAGACTAAGGAGTATCAGTGCGCAGCCTATTCTTATTTATAAACTTATTCAAGTTTCTACCCATAAAAACATAAATGTACGTGTTTGATCTGATAGTAATATCTATTTGGACTATAAATTCATAGCATGAAACAAATTGTGACCCTTGCTGTCATCAATTTCAGTTTGAACCTATAACATTGCTTAAAAGCGTGCTGTTTTATATCACACGCCATAATCAGCAGTATCCAAAAACATGGGACATATTTTTACCCGTCTACCTCTACACTTTTTGTATTTCCTAATATGTAGGTTTAGAGGCTGTTTTGACTACCAATTGGTCTTATTGGTAATAATTGGTATAATTATGACCATTAAAAAGGGATAAGATGACAGCGACACTTTGCTAATATTGATAATAATATTGTTTTACATGTGTAATTGTTTAGCATCTCAATATTTGTGGCTGAAGAATACTAGGAAACCCTATTCAATTCAGACATCACCTGCCATACCTATTGGACTGCTGATGGTCCCAGCACTAGGCCACTAACAAAATCTGCTACTTGGCAAACAGTTAAATTCAACAAACAATTAGTCAAAAACTGGAATTGGACTAACAGACTCGGATAACAATATGTTCGAATCGAGAGACATCAAAATTCCATGTATTAATGGTTCGATAAAACTATCAGACAAAACTTTTGATGTTCAAGCAATAAATTTAATCGACTTGTCCGAGTCTGCAGTGAAATCAGCCGTCAGGTACTATCGTTGAGTTTTTGAGAGTCTGATATTCAGAGAAATGTTTTTTTAGTAAACTCAATTACAATTGTAGCATTTGTGTTCACAAATGTAAGTAAATGTGACTTTGAATACTAACAACAATACTTAAAAGATAATTAGGAAAATTACAAGCCAGTCCATATTTCTATTGCATTCTAAAACAACTGAAACAGCCATCTAGAGGTTTGAGGAATAAAGACATGGCACATCTAAAAGCTGTGTCATGTCTTAAAGATGTTTCCACCAATACTGGTAAGAGGATGCGGTGCTCGCTCGCTGTAATTTATGATCAGAGGCTACAGATTGTCAGAAAATGTTTTTAGTACATCGTAGCTTGACCTATGCAATGCAAATGCTGACCGCGTTGGTTGATATTTCTAGGAAATAACACAACAGGTCATTGTGAGCGCTATTAGTCTGAAAAAATATTTCAAGTGTTGATCACATGCTAGGACTAACGGCCCTCTACCAAATCATAGTCTATGCAAGTTTATTAGCTGGAGTTCCATGGGAACTGTACAGGTCTATATTAGGTTAGAGTACTACTCATTTGATAGGGTTTGGTATAAACTCAATCTAGAGTAAACAAAGTTATAGCTGAAACATTAATTTCTATCTTCCCAAAAGAAAAAGACATAATACGACCTGAATTCTTGTTAATATGTACCCAGTTCCGCTTTGAATATGACTAGCATGCGATGACCTTGACCTGTGGCCTAAGTCATTTTATTGCACAGATTAATAGCGTGTCATTATGAAAGCCTATAGATGTCAGCTAACCAGCGTACTATGTGAGGAAACTCAATATATGGTGACGCATGGTGAATTTTAAACTTCTGTAAATTAATCCTTGAATGCATCTGTAATGGGGAGATTATACAACCTTAGAAAGGCAAAGAGTATTGAATAAGCTTACATGATAATAGTATGCAAATCTGTGGAACAGTGAATGTTGTTAGTTTCTACCCATATTTGCAGTTGCCAGTGTAAGGCTTCAGATATCAGAAGATATAAAGACCTACACGTATTTTCCAGAGGATAAGTCACGATAATTTTGATAGTTTGATGCGTCTGAGGGTGTATCTCATACTCCTGAGCGACTCATGCGTGTAATTATTAACAGATTAGTAATGATCGAGCAGCAAAAACAAAAACTGGAATTGCCAAAAAATTTGCAAGGAACGGACGAGAGGTTTCGGTGAATTTCTTAGCATGCTATTGATGCCATAATTATCACCATAATATTGGATGTAGCATACGCATACTGTTCAGCGTTTGTTGTCGCCATTATTTATTTTCAAATTGTTCGTCATTTAAATTTTAAATGGATGTGTTTGTTCATGACGTTCAATTTCATCCCATAAATTTCTTTAAAATGTGGCTTATACATGTTTCGTTCCTTCATTATCATAGACTTTATGCCTGGTACGACTTACAGTTCAGAAAATGCAGTACGCTAAATGCAGTCTTAGCAAAAAGATATGTATTTATAAAATGCTGCATGTTTTTTGTTTGGACAGAAAAATCCAGTGCTATTGTCGAGTTTTTAAAAATAGTGCAGCATTAAGAACAGAGCTAACTTACCTCGAGTCTCCAACCCGTTTCGCACTGATGCGGTACTTTGTGACGGGACCAAACCCTTCCTCCGAGTCAACAGTCCATTTTAGGGTCACATTAGTGGTGGCGACATATTCCGCCCTGAGGTTGGTCGGAGAAGGAGGCTTGGCGGTAGATTGAGCAATGGGAGTTGCCATATCGACCCCGAGCAGAGGAGAGGAAGTAGAAGACTCGACATCTTCTAAAACCGAAACATTAACAAATTAAATACCGAGTGAACTCCAATTGTTACATAGGAAAGAAACAAAAGATTCCTTCAATTTAAATTATTTAAAATAAGCTAAAAGTAAAGAGAAATCACAGAAGCATTAATGAGTTAGACAATGCGGAGATGAAGGAGCGTAATCTGGGTGAAGGTGGTTGACGAGATTAAAAGCCCGTCTATAATTTTCCATACAGTTCACCAGGTTCTTTACTCATAAAATCTTGATCTAATGCTTGCCATTTTAGGCGGGTTAGTTTATAAAAAGGTTCTACAGTGTCATTGCTTGAAACAAGTTATCCGAATAGGGAATTGACATTTAAAATATTGATTTATAAATTGTTGTTCTTGCTGAAAAATGGCGACAAGACCTTGAATATTATTGATCTGTCAATCAATCATGCATTATTCATCGAAGCCTTTTAGATGGGATGTGTGATATACTGCCGTGATATACAGTAATACTTCAACTTACGAGTGCTCCAACGTACGAAAAACTTGAGATACGAGCCAGCTTTTAAGCAAGTTTTAGCACTAACATACGAGCCATGTTTGAGATACGATCACGTGAGTCAGGTGCCAAGTATGCCGGAGGTGTTTTATGACAACAGCATCAATCTGTATTTTTCAACTGCTCAGGTTATACTTTTGTACCGCGTTTTTGTGCGCACTTTCAGTGCAGAATTATGTGAATTAAAAGTACTGCGCCTAGACCGAAAGTTTGCCAGTAAAATGAAAAATAATGTAAAAAAAAGCAAATGATAACAACTGATATTAAACGGGAAATTATTGAAAAATATGCGAAATGTGTATACGTGATTGAGCTAACTCAGCAATATGATAGAAATACATCCACAATTATCAAACAGAAGGATTATATTCAGGGTATTTAGCTCGCAAACGGACTAACCATAGTTTCTAAACGGCGCAGCGATCTCCACGACCGCTGATGGAAAGACCGCTCAGGCATTGGATAAAAGATTGGCCGGTGACAGCGTAACTGAAAGGATGCTATTTGAAAAGGCCGGTGCTATCTATCAAAACTATAAAAATAGACATTCGGACAAGTTGGCTAGTGGTCGTGCATTAAACCTTTGTGACGACATCTGTGTTCGTCCTAATCGCAACATGTTGAAAGGGCGACAAAGGCAAACGTCCTTAGATAGGTTCATCTTAAAACGGCCGACTAGCCGTGAAAGCGAAACAAAGAAAAAATTAGCTAACTAGCGAGAAACTTCAAACTATGAACGCTGAAGAAATTTTAATTACGTTAAGTTAAAAATGAAAGTTTGCTTTTAGATTTGCTTCCAAGTTTGTCTTTTAAGACTTTGATAAAATCCAAATTTATCAAAGTCAACTGTTGTAATGAAAGATAACTTATATCTGGCTCTCTGGCAAATGCTAGCGTTAGCTGCTATTGTATGTATTTAATTTTACATTTTAATTTATCACATTTCCTTGCATTATTTTTCATTTGTTGCTTTTTGAAAGCATGTGGTAAGTTAGGACAATAACCAACATGTTCTTTCTGTTACAATATCTTGTTTTGAGTGTTTTATTTGCATTTTTTAGAGTATGGAAACCAATCAATATATATTTAATTTTTCTATATATAAATAAATTGCACCAACATGCGAGTAAATTGACATATGAACTCAGTCTCGGAACGCATTAAGCTCGTAAGTCGAAGTATGACTGTACTGCCGGGTAAAATACACGCACTAACCAGTGAGTGAGTCGGCCCAGACTGGCGCACCTGTTCAGTCAGGTGTGCCCAGGGTATAAGGAGAGATGTTATTGTACATAATTGTCTAACGATCCAGCCACACTTAACGAATTATTCTTAATCTGACTGAATTCACGAAATCCACAGATTTATTCGGCCAAATATCACAGAATTATCTGAGCTGTGCATGCACACCAAAATCATCGACGAGACGCTTTTAATTGGCTAAGCAATTTTTTATTTTAGCGAGCACGATTCTAGCAGCTTTTGCAATTGGTATAGTCCAAGACCCGTACCACGACACACAATAAAGTATCAGCGCAATTCAACATAGTACATACGATACGCTGCCTTAATTGCGCTATTGTTGGTTCTTTATTGTTGGGACAGCAAGGTTACAAATATTTTCTTTTTTAATAATAATAATTTTTTAGCAACCAAAGTCCGTAGTAAAAAGAGTTGCCATCTTTGGCGCAATCAAGTTAGATGCATCGTAATTAGTATGGCGAATTGTCGTAATATTTTTTGCGTGTCGCGTTATTTGCCTCGGACTATATAAATGGCAAAAGCTGCTAGAATTGTGCTCACTAAAAAATTGGTTTAGCCAATTAAAAGCGTTTCGTCGACGAATTTGGTATGCATACACAGCTCAGACAATTCTGTTCATTCCGTGATTTCGGTCAGAATGAATGAACAATTCATTACGTGTGGCCGTACCTTACAGGTACACGTCACCAATAAATCTGTGAATTTCATGAATTCAGTCAGATTAACGAATAATTCGTTACGTGTGGCCGTACCTTAACTCTATGTCACTGCTAGAAGAGATGATACATGGAGAGATGGCAAAATCATTATGAAGACAGCTACCTAGCCTGGTGAAGAATTATGCGGAAGGCAAACAATTCGCAACTGGCTTTGTATCGCTTACCTTCCAAGACAATCAACTGAGCTATTGAATGAATTTTTCCTAGGTCATTGGTTGCCATGCACTGGTAGTAGGCTGCATCTGATAGCATCAAACCCATAATTTGCAAACTATGCCCAGTATATCTGAAGTATTGACTGGGATGGAGCTCCTCAGAATCCTAGAAACACCAAAACACCAAATTGCAATAAATTCTCATGAAGGTGTGTAATACCGACAGCAACTAAGCCTTAAAGGTTGACTTGCAACAAAATTCACATTACAGTTATTTGTTATCAAAAAATTCACCATGTCTTACTCTGCTGTGTTGTAGGTGCCAAATATGTGGATATGTGATTACAAGCTCTTAAAAGCTCAAAAACGAAAAGCCGCCGTAGATTGAAATCTCTTTATTTCTCTGACGTAGTCATGATAGTTTGGTTATTGTCTTGTCACGTGATGTTCTCAGGTGAATTGAAAGGCCAATAAAAAGCTCAATATAAAACTTATCGTAGCACTAGTTTATGACAAACACTTCGGGTTTTACCGAAGACCCCGTATCAAATATAGATGCTGGCTACTTTACAGTTTTGTTTCAGCTTGAACTAATCGTCGAGTCGTAATCTGATCATGTGATCCAATACTTCGAAAATAATCTTCGTAGCACTTTTCGATTATCACAGGTGACCAACAGGCTCGTCATGATTATCAGACAATGATATGTACTCCTTCGAGCTAAGGTTAAAAAGTTTAACAAATTTTTACGGTAAGTTATAAGACATCAGTGCTAAAAGTGACAGCATTACGATGACGATAAAACAGACGCATAATAACAATAGACATGGTTGCGATTAACTGTTCGTTTTTTAGCTTTTAAGAGCTTGTAATCACATTCCCACATATTTTGCACCTACAACACAATAGAGTAAGACATGGGGAATCTTTTGATATCAAATAACAGTAACGTGAATTTTGTTGCAAGTCAGCCTTTAATTGAAACACCAAATTGCAATGTATTTATACGAAGGCGATGTATTCATACGAAGGCGATGTATTCATACGAAGGCGATGTATTCATACGAAAGCGATGTATTCATACGAAGGCGATGTATTCATACGAAAGCGATGTATTCATACGAAGGCGATGTATTCATACGAAGGCGATATATTCAAACGACGACGATATATTAAAACGACGACGATATATTAAAACGACGACGATATATTAAAACGACGACGATATATTAAAACGACGACGATATATTCAAACGACGACGATATATTCAAACGACGACGATATATTCAAACGACGAAGATACATTCAAACGACGAGGATATATTCATACGACGAGGATATATTCATACGAAGGCGATGTATTCATACGAAGGCGATGTATTCATACGAAGGCGATGTATTCATACGAAGGCGATGTATTCATACGAAGGCGATGTATTCATACGAAGGCGATGTATTCATACGAAGGCGATGAATTCATACGAAGGCGATGTATTCATACGAAGGCGATGTATTCATACGAAGGCGATGTATTTATACGAAGGCGATGTATTCATACGAAGGCGATGTATTCATACGAAGGCGATGTATTCATACGAAAGCGATGTATTCATACGAAAGCGATGTATTCATACGAAGGCGATGTATTCATACGAAGGCGATGTATTCATACGAAGGCGATGTATTCATACGAAGGCGATATATTCAAACGACGACGATATATTAAAACGACGACGATATATTAAAACGACGACGATATATTAAAACGACGACGATATATTAAAACGACGACGATATTCATACGACGACGATATATTCATACGAAGGCGATGTATTTATACGAAGGCGATGTATTCATACGAAGGCGATGTATTCATACGAAGGCGATGTATTCATACGAAGGCGATGTATTCATACGAAGGCGATGTATTCATACGAAGGCGATGTATTCATACGAAGGCGATGTATTCATACGAAGGCGATGTATTCATACGAAGGCGATGAATTCATACGAAGGCGATGTATTCATACGAAGGCGATGTATTCATACGAAGGCGATGTATTTATACGAAGGCGATGTATTTATACGAAGGCGATGTATTCATACGAAGGCGATGTATTCAAACGACGACGATATATTAAAACGACAACGATATATTCATACGACGACGATATATTCATACGAAGGCGATGTATTCATACGAAGGCGATGTATTTATATGAAGGCGATGTATTCATACGAAGGCGATGTATTCATACGAAGGCGATGTATTCATACGAAGGCGATGTATTCATACGAAGGCGATGTATTCATACGAAGGCGATATATTCATACGAAGGCGATGAATTCATACGAAGGCGATGTATTCATACGAAGGCGATGTATTCATACGAAGGCGATGTATTTATACGAAGGCGATGTATTTATACGAAGGCGATGTATTTATACGAAGGCGATGTATTCATACGAAGGCGATGTATTCATACGAAGGCGATGTATTCATACGAAGGCGATATATTCAAACGACGACGATATATTAAAACGACGACGATATATTAAAACGACGACGATATATTAAAACGACGACGATATATTAAAACGACGACGATATATTAAAACGACGACGATATATTCATACGAAGGCGATGAATTCATACGAAGGCGATGTATTCATACGAAGGCGATGTATTCATACGAAGGCGATGTATTCATACGAAGGCGATGTATTCATACGAAGGCGATGTATTCATACGAAGGCGATGTATTCATACGAAGGCGATGTATTCATACGAAGGCGATGTATTTATACGAAGGCGATGTATTTATACGAAGGCGATGTATTTATACGAAGGCGATGTATTCATACGAAGGCGATGTATTCATACGAAGGCGATGTATTCATACGAAGGCGATGTATTCATACGAAGGCGATGTACTCATACGAAGGCGATGTACTCATACGAAGGCGATATATTCATACGAAGGCGATATATTCAAACGACGACGATATATTCAAACGACGACGATATATTCAAACGACGATATATTCAAACGACGAGGATACATTCAAACGACGAGGATATATTCATACGACGAGGATATATTCATACGAAGGCGATGTATTCATACGAAGGCGATGTATTTATACGAAGGCGATGTATTTATACGAAGGCGATGTATTCATACGAAGGCGATGTATTCATACGAAGGCGATGTATTCATACGAAGGCGATGTATTCATACGAAGGCGATGTATTCATACGAAGGCGATGTATTCATACGAAGGCGATGTATTCATACGAAGGCGATATATTCATACGAAGGCGATATATTCAAACGACGACGATATATTAAAACGACGACGATATATTAAAACGACGACGATATATTAAAACGACGACGATATATTAAAACGACGACGATATATTCATACGACGACGATATATTTATACGAAGGCGATGAATTCATACGAAGGCGATGTATTCATACGAAGGCGATGTATTTATACGAAGGCGATGTATTTATACGAAGGCGATGTATTCATACGAAGGCGATGTATTCATACGAAGGCGATGTATTCATACGAAAGCGATGTATTCATACGAAGGCGATGTATTCATACGAAGGCGATGTATTCATACGAAGGCGATATATTCAAACGACGACGATATATTCAAACGACGACGATATATTCAAACGACGACAATATATTCAAACGACGACAATATATTCAAACGACGACAATATATTCAAACGACGAGGATATATTCATACGACGACGATATATTCAAACGACGACGATATATTCAAAAGACGACGATATATTCATACGAAGGCGATATATTCATACGAAGGCGATGTATTCATACGAAGGCGATGTATTCATACGAAGGCGATGTATTCATACGAAGGCGAGGTATTCATACGAAGGCGATGTATTCATACGAAGGCGATGTATTCATACGAAGGCGATGTATTCATACGAAGGCGATGTATTCATACGAAGGCGATGTATTCATACGAAGGCGATGTATTCATACGAAGGCGATGTATTCATACGAAGGCGATGTATTCATACGAAGGCGATGTATTCATACGAAGGCGATGTATTCATACGAAGGCGATGTATTCATACGAAGGCGATGTATTCATACGAAGGCGATGTATTCATACGAAGGCGATGTATTCATACGAAGGCGATGTATTCATACGAAGGCGATGAATTCATACGAAGGCGATGTATTCATACGAAGGCGATGTATTCATACGAAGGCGATGTATTCATACGAAGGCGATGTATTCATACGAAGGCGATGTATTCATACGAAGGCGATGTATTCATACGAAGGCGATGTATTCATACGAAGGCGATGTATTCATACGAAGGCGATGTATTCATACGAAGGCGATGTATTCAAACGACGACGATGTATTCAAACGACGACGATGTATTCAAACGACGACGATGTATTCAAACGACGACGATATATTCAAACGACGACGATATATTCAAACGACGACGATATATTCAAACGACGACGATATATTCATACGAAGGCGATGTATTCATACGAAGGCGATGTATTCATACGAAGGCGATGTATTCATACGAAGGCGATGTATTCATACGAAGGCGATGTATTCATACGAAGGCGATGTATTCATACGAAGGCGATGTATTCATACGAAGGCGATGTATTCATACGAAGGCGATGTATTCATACGAAGGCGATGTATTCATACGAAGGCGATGTATTCATACGAAGGCGATGTATTCATACGAAGGCGATGTATCTATACGAAGGCGATGTATTTATACGAAGGCGATGTATTTATACGAAGGCGATGTATTCATACGAAGGCGATATATTCATACGAAGGCGATGTATTCATACGAAGGCGATGTATTCATACGAAGGCGATGTATTCATACGAAGGCGATGTATTCATACGAAGGCGATGTATTCATACGAAGGCGATGTAATCATACGAAGGCGATGTATTCATACGAAGGCGATGTATTCATACGAAGGCGATGTATTCATACGAAGGCGATGTATTCATACGAAGGCGATGTATTCATACGAAGGCGATGTATTCATACGAAGGCGATGTATTCATACGAAGGCGATGTATTCATACGAAGGCGATGTATTCATACGAAGGCGATGTATTCATACGAAGGCGATGTATTCATACGAAGGCGATGTATTCATACGAAGGCGATATATTCATACGAAGGCGATATATTCATACGAAGGCGATATATTCATACGAAGGCGATATATTCATACGAAGGCGATATATTCATACGAAGGCGATATATTCATACGAAGGCGATATATTCAAACGACGAAGATATATTCAAACGACGACGATATATTCAAACGACGACGATATATTCAAACGACGACGATATATTCATACGACGAGGATATATTCATACGACGAGGATATATTCATACGAAGGCGATGTATTCATACGAAGGCGATGTATTCATACGAAGGCGATGTATTCATACGAAGGCGATGTATTCATACGAAGGCGATGTATTCATACGAAAGCGATGTATTCATACGAAGGCGATGTATTCATACGAAGGCGATGTATTCATACGAAGGCGATGTATTCATACGAAGGCGATGTATTATGGACATCCACTAAGGGTATGAGTCAAAGGAATACAAACACCATCACCTAGAGTCACCCTGACGAAGCTGATTATACAGATTTGTACAAGTTCATGGGGCTGCATTTGCCAGCATCCATGCGATATATAGAAACTCTGGTGCTACTTCAGTATGAGTACCACTGTATTATCCCTCCTATATGGACAGTAGACATTTCCATACATTTATTATATATAACATATATTATATAAAAATATAACATTATGTATAGTATATGATATATCATATCGTAATAAATATATAACCATAATATGGTTATATATATGATAACTTATAAATTATATTAGTATGCGTATTATATATTTATATATAATACACATACTAAGTATGCGTATTATATATAAATATGTTTATTTATTATATATAATAAATACAGTCAAACATGGATAACTCGAACTTCACGGGACCGAGCAAAAGTGTTCGAATTATCAGAGCGTTCAAGTTATCAGAGCACTGTCACAAGTCCATGTATTTACTTATTTATTTGTAGATACATGTACATATACAAACTATAATATAAATCAAAAGCACAAATGGCTTGTTTCGAATTAAATGCTTCTAATGTAAAGTTTAAAACGTTTTTATGAAAAAGTATAGAGATTTTTCTATCACTTGAGATTGGTTTGTTGTTTGAGGTGATGTTATTGCCAGGACGTTTTTTAGATTGACATTGGCAAAACTTGATCATTGTTGAAATGCTCAAAAGAAAAGACATCTTTTTCTTTTGAGCGTTTTACCCACGATCAATTTTGCCAAATTTTCTTGAAGTTTATGCAAAGATTACCTTACTTTACCTGGGATTCGTTAAGAGCAACACTCCGAGGCAGTTCAATTAAAAGTTTTACGAGGTTTTACGGTACATTGTATATCACTCACGCTTTTTGAATGGATACTTATTGAATGTACACATGTATTCTGCGTTTAGGTCAAACGATGAATAGTTTTTTTTAGCTAAGACAACGTATACATTTAATTACAACAATTTTTAAGACGTTTTAAACATTCAACATTCCGACGTTGATTCAACACGGAATCAACGTCGGAAAACTATACATCGCGGGCTAGCCGGGTCACGCACACAAGGATTTTCGCCACGCACATACAAAACAAAAACAACATGCTGTTTTTGTTTTGTATGTGCGTGGCGAAAATCCTTGCGCGCGTGACCCGGTTAGCCCGTGCTATTCATCGTATAGCAGTATAAATCAAATTTCACCAAACATATATTATATAATATTACATATAATATATGCATAATATAAAACGCAAGAATACAAACAGCATCAACTAGAGTTAAACGGACAGAGCTGTTTATATAGAGTGCACCCTCGCGATACGATTACCCCGATATATCATTTTTCCACATTAAGTTGAACATTGCGAAATTTTCACCTCACTATACGAATTTTATTTCACGATGCAATTCTGAAAAAAATTTCGTCCGAGTTAAAAATTGGTGGCCGGTGTGTTCATAACGCATGTCGAAATAACAAAGACGCTGAAATACGCTTCGCCGAAATCATTTACAGAACGTTTAGAAGAGACACGATGACCAACTTCTCTAAGGTAAACATTTCGCATGGGAATTTCGTTTAAAATACACAAGCGAGAGCAAATATAAATTTTTAGCGTAATACTCTCTTTTAATAGACACTTTTAGTCAGCATACGTATATAACTACAAGTATCTATATTTAATTGGTTAGCTATGGAATCTGAGACCGATACAAACGTTACAAAACAAAGGAAAAATGATTTTCATGTCAACAAAGTTGGTGGTCATAAATAAGAAGAAAGCGCCCGTATTGTTAATATTGTCAAGGAATATGGTCGCAACCAATCAACATGTGCAGTTATTATTAAAACAAGAACTCCATTAAAGCAAGCACAAGGAGGAGCTTACGACTGACGATAGAAGTAGTTGAAAGGCCAGCACGCGATCAGCATTCAAGATGAGCAACCCTTAAGTATGGCCGAGGAAGTAGAAGATACAGAAAAGCCTACATTGGGAGAAATATTTCCAACGTTTAATTTACTGATGTAGACTGGTACATAAAAACAATGTGTGTGTAATGTATATTATTATTTATCTTCTTTGTATGGTATGTTTTTTATGTTTTATTCATTTCATTTTATGTTTTATTCATTTCATTTTATGTTTTATTTTCTTGTTTAACCGTGTCTTTGCAGTCCGGCTTGTTCTCTACTATGTAAATACAATTTATCGTATGTATGTAACTCATATAACTAGCTACTCAAGATAGTTGACGCATCTACATTACAGTGCACCCTCGAGATACGATTACCCTGATATACGATTTTTTCACCTTACGAAGTCAAACAATGCGATATCTTCACCTCGCTATACGAATTTTATTTCACCATACGATTTTGAGAAAAGTTTCGTCCGAGTTAAAATTTGGCGGTTGGTGTGCTCATAATGCAGGTCGAAATGAAAAAGACACCGAAATATAGTCTGCCGAAAACATTTTCAGAATGTTTAGAAGAGACACGATGATCGACTTCTCTCGTGTCAGCATTCCGCGTAGAAAATTTCGTGTAATATACACAAGCGAGAGCAAATATTCATTTGTAGCGTTATTATATATTTTACTATAAGCTTTTAAGTCAGCATACGTATATAACTACAAATATCTACATTAAATTCGTTAGCTATGGAATCTGAGACCGATACAAACGTTACAAAACGAAAGAAAAATGATTTCTATGTCAACAAAGTTGGATGTCGTGAATAAGAAAGCACCCGTATTATTAACATTGTCAAGGAATATGATCGCAACCAATCAGTATTTGCAATTATTATTAAAACAAGAACTCCATTAAAGCAAGCGCAAGAAAGAGCTTCCGACTGAAGATTTGAAGGAGCTAGGTCATGCACGCGATCAGCATTCAAAAGGAGCAACCATTTAGTAAAGGCCAGGAAGTAGAAGATACAGAAAACCCCACATTGGCAGAAATATTTCAAGTGTTTAATTTGCTGATGTGGACTGGTACATTAAAACAATGCATGTATAATATATATTATTTATCTTTTGTGTGGCGTGTTTTTCATATTTTGTTCATTTTATTTGTTTCCTTTTGATTTTGTTTTATTTTTTTGTTTAACTATGTCTTTGCAGGTGGGCTTGTTATCTCCTACGTGAATACAATTCATCGTATGTATGTAACTCATATAACTAACTACTCAAGATAGTTGACGCATTTACATTACATTCTGAAACTTGTTAAAGCCCTTTCCTCTAGGGTATAAATACGTACAAACTTTTTACATATGGTTACTTTGATTCTTGTGCACATTCCATACAAGAAAAACTACTGTAGCACCTTCTCTGGTTCCTTCTACAAGTTTTAGCTAGCTAGCAGTTTTCTGCATTGCACCAGCATTTTTTCTTTTAAACCAGAAGAAAAATTGGACAGGACTAGACAACCTTCTTTAGCCTGCTGAAAATTCCATTTTATTACGTATTAAATTAATCTTCAAGGGTACAGCAACATAATTAGCATTGATACGCATTTGCCTCCTCTCTGCTTTATTCACTACAATGTAACAGCTAAAGTCACGTTACTCCAAAGGTATGTACGTCCTGTACAGTAAATGAAATTTCATTTTTCTTTTCAGTAGCCATTAAATGGTCAGGTGTGTGAGAGGCCGCTTTCGATAACTGCATCGATCGGCCTTATTGAATTCTAGTTGAAAAAGGTTTCGACCAGACATGCTAAATTTTATAATGAAAGTGAAGACAAAAACTTATGAAGGATAAAATTTCGTGATAACAGTTGAAATTCATTAAAATAGTTCAAAATACATACCAAAACTTGGTTTTAAGGGTGAGTTTGGCAAGCTAAACTTATTTGAAGTGAATTCAACGTTTATGTCATGCGTACCTTTTGAAGGTAAGAACTTGTTACCGTACGATCTGCAATTGGTACACAGATTACAATTTTACAGTATTGCAGATTATAATCACTAGGTACACTTAACACAATGCAGCTACTGCAGGTAACTATAGTTACTAAAGTTAACATACTATTTTGTTACTAATTTTCAATATGTACAGCATTTTTATAAAATTTTGGACGATTTTGACCTTTTTTTTCATTGTATAATTACAATGGTTTCTATACCCCGACATACGATTTTTTCGCCATACGATGCCAATCCTGGAACGAATTAACATCGTATCTCAAGGGTGAACTGCACTTTCTGGGACTTGCTAAAGCCCTGTCCTCTAAGGTATAAATACGTACAAACTTTGTATGTATGGTTACATTGATTCTTGTGCGCATTTCATGCAAGACAAACTACTGTACCACCTTCTCTGAAACCTTTTACAAACGTTAGCCAGCTAGCCAATTTTTGCATTGCACCGGCAAGTTTTTCTTTTGAACCAGTAGAAAAAATTGGACATGAATGGACAACTTTTTTTAGCCTGCTAAAAAAATTCCAATTCATTACGTATTAAGGTAAATTTATTTTCAAGTGTACAGCAACATAATTAGCATTGATACGTTTTTGCCTCCTCTCTGCTTTACTCGCTACATGTACCAGCTATTATAGCAAATAAAATTTTATTTTCTTTTTGGTAGCCATTAAATGGTCAAGTGTGCGAGTGGCTACTTTTGATTACTGCATCGCTCGGCCTTATTGATTTAGGTTGAAAAAGGTTTCAATCAGACACGCTAAATTTTATAGTGAAAGTGAAGATACGAACTGCTGAAAGATAAAATTTCGTGATAAAAAGTTGAAATTCAGTAAAATAGTTCAAAATACATACTAAAACTTAGTTTTCAGTGTGGGTTTAGCAAGCTAAACTTACTTGAAATGAATTCAAAGTTTATGTTATGACTACCTTTTGAAGGTAAGAACTCCTTACCGTACGTACTGCATTTGGTACACACATTATATTTTTGCATTTTATTGCAGATCATTAGAGGTGGAACGAGACACGAGACGTCTCGAGTATCGACCTGTCTCGTCTCGTATCGGTCTCGTCTCGAGTTAACTATTGCCAAACTCGAGACAGGAAATAGAACTAAAGCGCCTGCACACGGTCGTTAAAACATGGCTTCTTGCGGTAGCAACAACTCCATATATTGTAACGGATTGCGGGCAGCTGCCTTTAAAGTTCTACCCGGTCCGTTACTACCTGTTGCTATTGATTATGTTGGCCACTGAGTCTAATCATGTAGTCCGGACAACGGCCCTGTTATATTTTAGTTCGGTTCTGTGTTCTTAAAACAGATACCGGGTCGTATCTAATTGCTCTTCGGATAATCCACTTTAATAAATTGGATAACTTTTGCGGGTAAAATGTCTGTATTTTATCGTATCGTGTCTAAACACCAACTGCCCTTCATAAATTTCGGGCCTCTTTTACGTATATACTACCAATCGCGGGTAAAACTTGCCCGGACACGGAGAAACGAACGAAAGGCCGTGTCGACCATAATCCGTGTTCGATTAACAATGACGTTTTGTTAGCTCAATATAAGAATATACATGTGCATGTATACAGTAATTAATATAATTTCATGAGTACAATTTAAATATAATTCACATACTACAGCTAATACACAAACAAAACTTAACATTAATGAAACGATAATAATGAAAGTGTTATCGTGTGTTCTTTTAGTTGCGGTATTTCTTTGTAGAGCGACGGCTATCGGTTTCATTACACATTACATTAAAAAGTAAGAACTATTCAATAGATAGTAAAAATATACATGTACAAAGCAATACATTTATAATAATTATGATCAATCACGCTCAAAATTCTTAGAATATATAACTTCGGTATTTTAGAGCTGTTTGTGTCACTTTTGTTTACAAAAACTACATGCATATCACTATTAAAATGTTGTATTTAAATCGTTTACACCAGGTGAAAATTCAATTTAAAAATAGTTTTATTAATTTTATATATACCAAGTAGCTAGTACGTGTGTAGTGAAATCATCACCAAATGCTCATTATTTTACTGTCTCGTGTCTCGAGTCTCGAATTTTTACAAGACAGTGTCTCGAGTCTCGTCTCGAGCTTAAAAAACCTGTCTCGTTCCACCTCTACAGATCATAACTATTAAAATACACTAAATACAATACAGTTACTATAATTACTAAAGTTAACATACTATTTTGTTGCTAATTGTCAATATGTACACATTTTTATAAAATTTTGACGATTTTTACCCGGGGATGTTTGCATGGTATAATTACAACGGTCTTTATACCCTACATACGAATTTTTCACCATACGATGCCAACCCTGAAACGGATCAACATCGTATCTCGAGGGTGAACTGTAAATTTATTTTCATCTTTCAGATATACTGAAACTCTTTCGGCAAATAATGCTATGTGAAACAGTTCGCCGCCAATACTTATGATATTTTTGTTACAGGTAACTCTATGGAATTATGAGTAAACATTCTCTGCGGTACCCCGTCGCATAAAGCACAGAAACTAAACATTGCTTGAAACAGCCTGTGCGACCACCTTACCTTCAACCAAATGACGCGGGGTGGTGGTATACCTCCGACTTCACAGTCCAATACTATATCCTTATTGACGACTCCATAGGTGTTACGTGGTACTTGTATGAAATACGGTGGCACTGCAACCAAGGTAATATGCAAACCATGAGAGTTCTAGACCAGAGCGAGTAACTCTAACAGACGGACGTGTCAGTAAAATATATCAGTTTTATCTTTTACAATTGTTACAGAAGATAAGATTGGCAGGGTGTCAACTAATAACTGCATTTCCATGCTTTGAAGGTGTTTTTCCTTTGAAAAAAACATACGCAGATAAGTTGCTAATCAGTTTAGCTAAGTTTTACGAAACATAAAAAGTGAATGGGAAGCTTCCTTCAATGTATCAAATATTAGTCAATCTACACATCAAAGAACGAAATGGAAAAATAATCATCGAGAGAACAGAAATAATGTTTGTTACTTAGTCTCACCATTCTATAAGATTGATGTAATGAACACAACCTCACAACTTGTACCACTGAGAAAATTGCAATATATGTTGAACAGTGTTTGCATCGATTTATGTCAGAAATGTCGTTTAGCTATAGGTCGCGCAGTTAAATGGAATCGACGTGATTCACAACTTCCTAGTCATGCGAGACTTTAGATTTCAAACTGCAAAACTGCTTACAGAACTACCTAAAACAGTGTTCACACCTGCCGATTTGCAAACAGTTTGTGGGGTCAATCCATAGAGTTATCCCCCCCTAAAGTGATAACTGTGAATCTATGAACGATTTTATGAGAGTTATCGGCCCCATTGTTCCCGTTTGCACCATGATGACTTAGGTCAAGAGTAATCAATTTTGCCAGTTTTTATTTGCAAGGTCAGATAACTTTAGCTGATATATTTGCAGTCAGTCGAGCTTTTCATTTTGTCGAATGTTTCCTACAAAGTTTCTCATGGACATTTTTAGCAAGTTTACCAAATATTTTGCACTACCCAGCTCATCACCAATAATGCATAGCTATAGGAAGGACGACCTCTTGCTCACAGCATTTGCTTATTATTATAGTAACAGTATTTTTTAGTAATTAGAATCAGAAGAAACAAGCCCAAAGCACTAAGAAATGCTTGGGTATCGACTATCCTTGCTAATGGGGACTCTAGAGGAACTTGAGGTAGTAGTGTTCCTACTACACAGTTTCCATCTGGAGCCAGAGTGAGAGAAACTTTGGCAAACTAGTTAAAGATGAAGAATGTTTTGAAGTGATACTTTGTCATGTTTCTTCTCCTATTATTCGTGTGAAGGAGTGATGCGACAAACGATCTCCCTACAGCAGAGATTTACTCTGAAGAGTGATATCATTAGCTAATCAAATTGAAAATCGGTTTATAATCAACCACTGGTCGGACATCGCCCGAAAGCTTCTCTGAACAAAAGCGGTATCGGAATCGATAGCTCCTTTTATATTAGGCAACCCTCAGTCAGTGGGCTACATCGGCCAGACAGCTGCAAGAAACCGGCTGGTGTGAATGCAGCTGTACAGAAATGCCTCTTTAAGCCGTGGTCACACGATGGCCGAACCGACTTAGGTTTGATTCGGTTCGGAGGTTGTTTCCGTTCGGCTAAGCCACATGGAACACGGCATCCGAAGTCACTTCACTTCCTAGATACCATACGCATGGAGACAGGACACCGTTTCATTGGTAGTTTTTATGTATTTGAGCTAAATGTTTCTATCGTAAACAAAAAACTTTGAAATACCACAACCATTCTCTTACATTTATGCAAAACTTGAATGCAACATCTTACACTTATGCAATACAATCACAAGTCCAGGTGAGCCTTGTCGTAAATTGCTTCATGTTGATTATTGAACGAAATGAAAGTATCGTCCCATTTCTTTTTTAACTTTGCTCATACGCACTTAAGGAGAAATGTGACTCGTGCTCGCTAGAATTTTAACCAGCCAATAAGAGCAAGGGTTCAGCCAGAAATTTCGAGCATGACTGAAATGGTTGTTTCAGCCAGATATGTCTTCGGTCGAACAGTTTACAACTGACACCTGCGGCGTTTTGCCAGTCGTTTAGTTAGTTTCGGCTCTCGTGTGACCCATCCCTTTAGAGTGACCTTGTTCTCAGGTAATGGTTGACCAAGGATACAGACCTTTCCCATTGCTAAGAATATACAGGCACGTCTGTACTAAATATAGACCAGCAGTGAGTCACCTTATTTCCCAGGCACCTTTCATGCAGTTCGCGCTCACAAGTTCGCGTGCAAAACTTGCAAGCAGCCAGGCAATAAAAAATGACCGATGATACAGCTTCTTACTGATGGGACCTAGTATTAGTTGGCATAGTCGGAAGCTCCTGCAACGCGTGTTAAATAAAAATGAATCAATTCAAAATGGGATTCAATTCTCACGTACCAGATATTCACATCATAATGATTTATTTTGTACTAACCAAAATGTCCTTTATTCTTTTGTCCAAAAATATCAGATAGATTCACCAGCTTAGCAATTTCAAGTCTTTCTTGTAAAAATTTTAGTTTTAGCATCTATGAAACCACAATGCAATACCATTCTTTTATTTATTTTTGTGGCACCATATATAAAACGTAATTTTAATGAAAATGATGATACATTGATTAATAATAATAAAAGTCTATATGAAAGAATAATAGAAAAACCCTACTAGCTCATTTTAATATCTCTCAATTGAATAAATCGCAAAACCTCTAATTGAACGCCACGGCGCTCTATTTTACAACCCTTCCTCTATTAATAGTGGGGTCAATTTGAGACAGCGTTCAAATAGAGGCTGATGTATTTTTTAAATGGCTCATCAGATTTTTGGGAAACTTCTGCATTGCATTCTGATTAATTGCATCAAATTTTGGGAAATTTTGATGCAATAAATTTGCTAACTTACTTCCAACTTGTCAAAGATCTCCTAATAAATATGCATTGAGAAATAACTCTACCAGTTGATATCTATCGCTTGCAATTAGCCTGCGATGATATTATAGCCTGTGTCCAGCTTTGCAATTTGTTTGAGTTTTCAATTTGTATTTCATTTTAAATTTGGAAGACATATTTTTATTTTATATTTCCCATAAAAGCTTTGCCGCATAAAAGCTCATTGCACTCATTGATGAGTTTGCTACAATTTGCAGTCACAGTCAAAACTAGCTTTTTATGTGCAATAGAAGAGTAGTTACGAGCGCCGACCAATTGTAAGATCAGATTACGGCAATGATGCTATTAAATGATATGCAATAAATCTGCAAATTTATAAGCTATATAATGATAATCTTTTAAATGATACAAATATATCTATTCATGTACGAGTGACATAAACGAACCTTGCTTATATTACATGCAGAAACAAAAATTAACTTTTTCAAAACAAAAATATTTCTATCGTTTGCTCGGATAGCTGCGTTCTGATTGTTGCCTCCGATGAAACAAACTTCTTCAGGTTGTCCAATACCTTCCACCATGCCACCTGACCTCAACTCTTCCTTTGCACTACTGAACTAGCTGATATTAGCGTCCAAACAAGTTTTGGCGGGCAAAACTTCTACACATTACATTTAGTGCAAATGCAACGTGTAAAAGTTTTGCTCCCTAAACGAAAGCGTTTGGCTCAAAACTGGCAAACCATTTTTATATATGTACTTCGAAGTAAACAAGAAAAGGGTTAAATTTATATTCCCAAAAATCTGACGAGCTATTTGAAAAATACATCACCACCCTCTATTTGAACACCACCCCTAATAAAGCACCACTATAGGGGTAAGGTTTAAAAATTAAGTGCCATGGCGATCAAATAGAGGTTTTCCTGTACGTTTCACTGGTGATGTTTCACACCAACACAATTATGAGCTTTGAACTCTATTGACCAGGTGTGTAGATCACTCAGCAACATTCCATTATAAGACAAATACCATACGTCGTTGTTTGTACTGGAAGTGTCCAACAACTGGAGATAAATAAATGCTATATTTTAAGTCAGAAGTTATACACAGCGGCCAACACACATGTTTGAATTCTCATTGAGTAAAAATTTGCCGACCACAAAATGTCTTAAAATGCTATAAAATGCAGTGAATTACCAATTTGAAACCAACAAAAGAAGTTGATATCATTTACTTTTGAAATTAAAAAAACCTTTCACTTGCTGATTATTTGCATCATTTTTCCAGTTGAACAAAATAAACCTCTGTAAAGTATAGCAAGTGTCTTCATGCTGATACACTGATGCTACAACTCAGTACCTCGCACAGTAAGTCTAGCAGCAGCATCTGCGACCTCTTCAAGGTTCTCTCCTCGGCAGGTGTAGATGTCGTCGTCATCCAAGCTAGTGTTCTTGATTTGCAGACTGGCTCCGCCCACAATTGACATCCGTCCAGAGCTACAATGCCAACATCACAAAACTGAGCAAACGGTGAATGATGAACAAATTATCAAATGCAGCAGCAATACAAGCCGGTAATGTCCATTTACCATCTGGATGGCATCAGCATCATGTTGTATCCTTCAGCCATTTACTATGTTTCGGTTATGCATATGATGCCGAGTGGGAGTTGTCCGCACGTTGAGTTACCGTGCGATAGTTGTTTCAGTGGACATTAGCATGTTACGGATTAATGCAGGCGCTATTTTAACAAGATGAAAATTCTTAGACCAGAGGTGACAGCGGCGCGTTCGGCACTGCTCAAATCTGAGTTATAGACTAAAGTATGGCAAATGTTTAGAATGGAATAGCTTGGGCAGCACTTCTTGCGCTTCATCAGCGAGTGCCTTCTTGCAAGCATTTGCAAGCATGCAATATTCAATTAAGATCTGAGGGCAACAAAACTCGCTTACTTCATATTTATTTTCATCAGTCATTTTTATTTTTAGTTACAAAACTGTCGCATTTCGTGAAACTTCGAGCGATCTTGAAAAATTGATTCGCAAGTTGAGACAACAAGTCGCTCCAATTTTATATCGCGTGTCAAAAAAATTTTGTATGTGGAGACGATCAATAAATTGATATAATTTATATTATAAACTTTATTATAAAACTAAAATTTATATCAATAAACCCTACAGCAAAAATTAACTCTAAAGCAAGGGATTACTCCGTAGTAATTACTCACTTTTCGCTATTAATCAAGACTGGTACTTCCTGCGATCAGGAAAAATCCTTGAAATAGGAACTAATAAACTCATATTTAATAAATTCACCTCTTCATTAACCATAAACATTTCCCTCTCACTTTCTCCTCTCACTTTCTCCTAGGCTCATTAGACAATTCTGAGAGCTGAAGACATTTAAGAGGCATGATGAGGCAAGGGTAGGGTGTCACAATCACTACACTTTTACAAAACTTAAAAAGAAAAGCTGAACAGTAGTGACTGCTACCACAATAACGCTCGTGGAGGAACCTCACGGGGCCAGAGTAGAAAAGAAATTTATGTACTTCATGCATTTTAGTTTTCTCATTTTCTATTGTTATTACTTTTTCTTTTTTTTTAAAGTTTGTAATGAATATTTTTTATTCCGCATTTCACTGAAGCTGTGAAAACTGAACAGCGGAGTAGAACGGGATTGCTGTACTGCTAGTTTGACGATCATCAGCGTGAAGACATTGCAAATTAATCTAAGGCATTATTGATTATGTATTGTTGAAAGAAGATAAGAACAAAAAACATATTCTAATAATTGGCTTAACGCCAATATACTAACAAAATAATGTTATAAGCATACTCCTCCACATTTTACTAAGTCAAGTTTACAAGTTCAATCATTTGTCACAATAGCAATTTTAAATATGGTCTGTCTGCCCATCTTAGAATACCAACTATAGCAGAAAGCACACACTACTAAATACCTATTGGTGACCAAATGTAGTTGCTGCAAGTAATAATTCTCACAGTAGACAATTGCTGTTAGACAGGGCAGACGACGCCGACCCTTGGGCTATATTGCTATTACGGTGATATTACGGTTATATTGAACTGAAATAAAACAAACACTGATCTGATTAAAGTGAATACACAGTCTGGTCATCGACATAATGACTATAAAGGAACTGAACTACGCAGCAAGCACCTGTGCAACATGTCACAATTATAAACCCTAAGAACTAAAACTGCGAGCACCTGTATAGTTTGTCAAACAACGCTAGGAGACACTGAACAAATTTACTTTAAATGTATTAATTTCAGATTATGGCTGGCTGAGCCTAGCAACTCAACACTAAATCAATGCAAGGCTCGTTCAATCGGTAGATATGTTAGAGATATGATGCAGATTTCCCTTTGATTACGGCTTTACTTGTCAATAATTCTCTATGGGACACCTACAGTCCGGGTGTCAAACAGAGAGATGCCAACATTGTCTTGTGTCTGGCCAAACAGACATCAGAGGTTACAGTATGGTTCATCACAATCAAAGCAGTACTTTGGTCTGCCATATGCATTTCAGACAGACCATAACAAGTGACACGATATCATTGTTTAGTTCTATCAAAAATGAAGGTGTCACAATGATATAAATAATAGCCAAATCTGGAAACATGTAGCATACGTTGCTCTTTCAATTGAATCAAGAAGTTACAGTTAATCCATGAAAAAATCAAACAATTTGGAAAAGAACTTCAAGATGATTTGAATAGTTCACAATAAAATGTGAGCCCAGTGGCTGGCAGCAGTTAGATTATAATCCTGCATATGACACAACCGCCAATTTTTAGCCTGGGATCTATTACAGTGGGAAAAAGGAATAGTTGTAAACAATTGACTGCCCGGGCTAATATGGGCTGCCCAGTCTAATATGGGCTGTACAGGCTAATATGGGCTGTACGGGCTAATATGGACTGTACAGGCTAACATGGGCTGTACAGGCTAATATGGACTGTACAGGCTAATATGGGCTGTACAGGCTAATATGGGCTGTACAGGCTAATATGGACTGTACAGGCTAATATTGACTGTACAAGAGACTGTACAACTCAATTGAGAAGAGGGTAACTAATTAATATCTAAAATATACAAGTAAATTATTTAGTAAAATTTGGCTATTAAGTAGTCATAATATTAATAACTTTACAGAAATCATTTATAGAATAGCGTGAAACATAGTGTATAAAACTCTCATCGACAGAATGCCGAAACTCTCTTGAGTGTGGAGAACCAAATGATACGACTGCCAATGATAACACGATATCAAGAGTTGTAGTAACAACATACCAATAATCAGTGAAAGTTTTTTGTTAAACTCATAGATTCTAGTGGATTGCTAGTAGAGATGACTAGACCGAGTCATCCACCAATTATTACTGTAGACCAGGGAAACTTTGCACCGATGATAAATGTAGCGATAAAAAGGAGACAAACCTTGTGTCGACAGTGCTGCCGCTCTTGAGCCAGGTGACAGTAGGGAGGTTATCATTGCTGTCTTTACCAGCAAGCGCGCAATATAGAGTCGCCGATGAGCCGAGTGTCACGGATGTGTCCCATGGTCTCATAACAAAGCTTACACCGAAATGGTCTAGAAACATAATAGGACATTTTTATCTATGACAGAAGATCTGAAATAAAACACCGGTTGATGTAGAGCAAAGATTACTGATTCAGCGAGTGAATTGACAAAGTGCGAAGCCAAAACTAATAATACAGCCGGTGACCGCTTGATAAAACCAGCATTACCTAGCTACAATATCGCGATGAAGGAACAAAGCAGTTTACTTCTGGCGTACAACAGAAATATAAGACTAAACAAAATCGTACCAACTCTTGATAAAAAAACATTGACATGCAGCGACGGGTGTAATGTAAAATGAGTAAACTCGCTAACATGGACAGACAACTATTAGTGATAATATAAAATCTAATTACTTCCAAATTTAAGCAAGCTTTTATGAAAATGTTTAACAAAAAGTGTATGAGGAAATGAAAGTATCATAAGTCACTCGCTTACTCTGTGTTTGGTCCGACGAGAGATTGAGAGGGGGCGGGGTGGGAGAAGTGCTCGATAAATTGTTACTCGATGTACTAAAGACTTTAGGAGCGGTTGAGAAATTTGCAATCAGATGAAAAGGAAATGGAGTAAGTGTGCTCGCTAATTGCACAGGAGGTAATGTTGTTTCTTTCGGTGACTCTCTACCAAAACCAAAGTAACCGAAAATACTCGATAAAATTGATGTAGAATTATCCTCCCCCACATCGCCCAACTCAGAATCTTGTCTATCCAATGTTGGTAAATCAGCTGTATCTAAAATATAAGTTATTGTTGACTTGTTCTAGTCTATTGACATTTCGTCAACTCAAGATCAACAGCTGCCACCTTTTCCTCTAAAGCATTCATGCGAACAGCCAGTCAATGTATCCGTATCACGCACAAAAGATATATGAAAATTATATATTCCCTCTAGTTTTGAATTGCCATTTATTAATAGCCACTCATCCGGCTCTCATTCATCTGTCATTAATCGTAACATTTGTTGTTTTTATGGCTGCTGGCAGACTCGAGACGTCAATCTCAAAATGAGGCCATTAAAGCAGATCACTGAGGTTGTCAGAAGGCGTGAAGTCACTTCAGGGGGGACACATTCAGCAATGCAGATGTTACGACCAAGTTGTCAACAGTCAAGGATTTATGCATCTCAGCTGGCTGAATATGTCAAGGTTATTTGACCTTAAGTGACCCTAAACATGAAAACAGTTTCAAATAAAGGAGAATGATTGCTCCTGTCATACCTTTCTTGCAAACCATGAACATAATTATCCTAATGAGGGTGCTTAGTGGCAGAACCCGACAAACAGTACATTTGCTTACAGAACTCAGTTTAGCTGAAAGCTGGATATGGCAATAAACCGCATTATTCTTGTCCTGTTAAGGTATTTCAAATATATTCGTCATCCTGTATACAGACATCCACGATGAAAACATTTAAGCTAAGGCACTTCGAACTATGAAGTCATAACTTTACATTACTTGGAAATTATCACTACAATATATATATATATATATATATATATATATATATGTAATAATACAATAGTCCATGTTACAATAACATAGTAGTCGCTATACATGTTATAAATAATCCAAAGGATTGTAAGTCTATCGTTCTCAGGCTATATATATAATATTACTATTGACCTCAATTGCAACTAGACCATGCCGCACTGCAACCTTAGACCGAGTCGTAATATGAGTTTTAGCACACATGGCACCCCTCTGATGAGTTACGCACGAACTGCTACACATTCCAAGGCGTGTAGCTCCTTTTGTCTAGGTTGCTAGCTTTTATACAGGCCATCTCAAGCAGAAGGTGTCTTGAAATTAGATTAAGTAGCTTATGAATTCACCAAACCTACCCTTCTCAAGTAGGCAAGAGAAATATTTGACATTGACTAGAGGTGTGTGTAGAGCAATCATTGGGGTCCATGCATATCCATGAACCATGAATAATCATCTACATGCTGCTTCTGACCCTATATGATCCAGTAAAGAAAAAAGAGCAAGCTAATCCAATAATAATACTTTAATTAATGATAAGTATTTATCATATGGCAAGTGGACAGTTGCTTTAAAATTTTTCAACAATGCATAGAAGCGTATGAATACACATGTATGTAAATATATATAAACATACATGTACATATGTACATACATGTGTATATTTATTTATATATATGCACATGTATGTATATAATGATCATTCACTATTTTGTGCTTCACCTTCGCGGTTTTAATTATACGCAGATTTTCAGAAATATCAAAAATAAAAATTGGTTAGTTGAAACTATCACCCAAGAATCACATGCGCTGGTTCTGTTACAGCAAAAACACCCGGGTTCAGGCTGTCTCCCTTTGCTGCAGTGCCTAGCTACTTCCTTGTGCTCTTTGGACTATTTTTAGCCCTTGAATTGCCCTTAAACCGATCAATAAAACGATGGGGTCTTCAAAAGCATCTAGTGAACAACTGATGACACTTACCATTTACCGTCAGTAAAAAGTGAAATTGTTCAACTCTTTCGCACCCGACTAATTTCCAAGAGGGTTAGTCCCAAATTTGCTCATTTTTTAAACGTTGCCATAATTCAAATTAGGCCACTACAAGAAACAGACTTGAGATAATTTACTCATTCAAGTTGCACAAGAACCAGCAAAGTCCCCTCTTTCAAATGATATTACATTCATATAGACAACTCATATCCCTTTCATGTAGATCTGTGTTTCAAAGAAGGCAGTTTCAGAAAATTTCTGATTTTGAAAAAATTATTATTTGCTGAAACAAAGTTAGACTTGCACCATAAAATTACAAAATAGGCCTCTACAAAGTTTCATTAAAATTACTTATTTATTACTTACAATACACAGTTATAAATATTATTTATACATATACAGTTAGTCATGAACATGAAAATTATGAAACTAATTTCAAACTTTTCTTCGTGAGTATAATCCTTCAAACCAAAACAGCTAATCTGCATGCCAATATAACTCAAATAAACTGTCATAAATATGTTTCAATAAAAACATGTTCAATAATTCTGTTCTTGACTTTTCAGACTATATACAGCTCTAAAGAATCAACATGATCCTATCGAAACTGAATAATAACTTCTGTCTGACTATGGCTCACTGTCTAAAAAGGACATGTTTATTCGAGCATAACGATTCAAATGGGCAAAATTAATAAAAACGTTAATAAAGGTTAATAAAAACTTTCAAAACATTAAAAATAATGTTTTGATTTGATTAATGCAGTCTTTCGCTGTCTTACCACTTCCGAATCTGTATATTTACTTCTGGAAATGAAAAAAATTTATCGCGAACGATAAAATTTCAAGTCGCCATGATAATTTCCGGTTTAGGCAGATGTCGATATGAGTGTACTATTTTGGTCATAACTTTTGCCAGAAACATCATTGAGGCCTATTTCAACGTTTTTCTGATTGGCATGAAATTTTCTTTCTAACTAATCAAAAACTTTCTTCTATAATTGAAAAATAGCGATACAATGAGTAGGTAAATTTCAGAGCCGAGATAACTCGCATTGGGTGCATAGCAACGTTATAAATAAGCGAGTCAACTCGCGTCGGGTGCGAATGAGTTAATACGCTAAAGGAAGAACACACACATACAGCGTTATGTGACGCCATTACAGACTAAAAGAATCGGCAGTGCTTTACATTGAGAAAGACAAAAAAAGATCTGAGAAAAACTGCTTCTGTGCCTTTCAATCCAGACGAAATTACGGCTATGATTCACAAAATGAGAAAATAGTGAAAATGGAAAGCGCTACAATTGTGGCCCATTTTTAACCTGTTTTCATTATTCATGGAGGGGCGGTCCTAATCAACAGTGAAAAATGAGGGATCATTGTATCTTCTCACTATAAAGGAAAGCTCCACAAATCTTCACCCGAGGACGATAGTGCAATAGCTTCAGTAATTCTAATGATTGCAAGAGGTATATGATTACAGCCCAAAAACCATATGCATAGCCCAGAAACCATATGCATAACTCTAATGGAATAATCCTAAAAGCACCGTATGACGAATGTCTGAAATACATTCCGAAGTCTACAGTATTAAAATATGAATAATATCAACATAGCATAAGTCATATCAGATTGGTACTTGCTCACCGTAAGGTCCATGGTGATCTAAACTGTACCTACCTTGCGTGTCTCTGTTCACTACTGTAAGACGTGCTGGCGGGCTTTGAACGACGCCTACTCTGTTTTCAGCTTGACAGCGGTAACCTCCGGCATCAGACCTGTTTAATGCTCGCACTTCAAGCACCGAGCCATGTGCATGAAGCAGCACACGACTAGAAGAGACGAGTGGCTGCCCGTTTCGGGTCCAACTGTAGGAGACTACTGAATTACTCTCTACCGAGCACCTGAGCATCAGGGTATCTCCGACCAGCAAATCCATTTCCTCGGGCGCCCACAGCAACTTGGGTGACTCTGCAAGTACAAACAAAGACTTACTGAAAGCTCCAGGTGGGAACAGTAATTAAATACCAACAATGGTGGAACACATTTTGCCACTGTGAAAGCTTTTGCCACTTTGCTATGAAACGAATGGAGCTCTCAACAGAAAAACATACACCTAGTTGCAAATTATACAAATATTTAACAGGCAGTTTTGCCCTCAGTACAAATGGCATGACACACACCCTATCAGCACTTGATGCGCCTTATCAGCACTTGATGTGTCTCCCATAACAATACTTGATCGCCGAGGTCAGATCATCACCGGTACACCAAAAATAAAAATGCAGCAAATCCTAGCTAATAGTTAGAGCTAATGGCTATACTAAAACATTCTTGCTGAAACTGTACCCACACCATCTACCTAAATAGTTGACAAACGACCTTCACAGCTTGATTCTCACCAGGCAATATCGCGTAATACACCGAAACTCATCCAGATGGTCGTGTGAGTAGGGACATGTTGTAAAAATGTGTTCGGTAATGACATGTTCACACTAGGCACTTGAAAGACTCAAGTGTAAACTGTACCTGGCTGACAATTGATGGCTATACAGTAGCCTTCGATTAGCCTTTCGTCTGTCCTTTGTGTGTCCAGTTATACCAACTAAGTTTTAGCAATGGAAAATCTGCTTCGCACCCGATTTGAACTCGGCACTTCCAGTTCTGGAGACAGGCATGCTAGCCTACTATGCCACACGGCCTACTAATTTTGAGATTGGCTAATTAGTCAACTTAGCCAGTGGCAACTCTATTACCTTCCACTGTTTATAAGCTGTTTTTTATTACCCGTGTACCACCAAACAAACATGTTTATATAGTTGCCAATATTTGAGCGATTTGAATTTTGCGATTTTTCATGGTCTTCCAACAACCAACGGGTTACAGTTTACATTTGAACACTGCGGACTCTGGAATGGAGTCAATCTGAGATAACAGTATTTATGCAGATGTTGGCAATTCCTGAAAGAACATGTTTATGTGAACAAAACTTCTTCGACAGAACATAATCTGAATTGGGTCATTTTAAACAAGTCATGGGTGACCTACCAATGAGTGACAACATGATCTCAGGAGTAGCAATACGATGCACTTTACTCCTGTCTTTCACCTCAGCTATACATCTGTATGAGGCTATATCAGGCAACAGCCCAGTTGATGCCACAGATGGAAACAAAAGCGACCCATTTTCAAGTTTCTGCCTAAAATACAAAAAACCACATGAGATCAGCATCAATAGAAAGAATGCAGTAGGGCTTGATTACTAGCATTTGACTATAAGAAGTGTCATATGTCAAGTATATTTATCAACGTAAATCTTTGAAAAACTTGTGATAGTAAAGCCCTAGTAAAAAAATGAAAAAATAACAGAGTGACAAAAATATTCAATAAATAAACTTATGAGCATGGTCAAGCACGCCGAGATACCTTATTCAGCATTCTCACGCCTAGCCTTATTCTCATCTATAACCAATCATCAGTGGCGATGAAAAAATATGCTTAGAAAACTCAAAAAGGCATCGACCATCGACCTTGGGATAGGACAATTGTACAGCGAGTCATGGCCAGAGCAAGAATGGAACCAATCCAGATCAGACCAGCCCCTGTAAAACTTATCAATAGTGAAATTTTCACCGCTGCAACTGGTTTGGAACATCAACTGTTTATACTTGAGAGTGTTAATAACAGCTGACACTTGTCATGGATGATGGAAAGCAAGGATGAGAGCATAGAGTAGTTGATGATATTAAGCACATAACCCTCATCCCCACACATGTTACAATAACCCATTACAAACTATTAGCGGAGCTGGAAAAGATGGCTGTTCTCAGAAAACTGTTTATTTTCTTTAATGTTCTGGCTGCTGATATAATCTGAGTGCTCCCATTAAACTCCTAACTATTGCTTGAAGCATCTGGAGCTCGTTAAAAATATATCAGCGTGCAAAACTAATGATTTATTGTACAAAACATAAAATTTTGCTGTAAATCTAAATAAATTTTTGCGTTTGAATTATATTCAGTTAGCAATAATTCTGGCCGAATTTGTTTAGATACGGAGCATGCTATCGTGTCTTAACTTCATCCTGTAGATACGGAGCATGCTATCGTGTCTTAACCTCATCCTGCATGGCCTCGAGAGAACACATGCCTCTGGTCTAGCCACAAATTCTTATAAAGCTTAAGTCACCTCTAAATTTTAACTAAATCATGTTAGCAGCCTTAGATTTGATAATTCTTCCAACTACCAGATATTTGGTACTTTAATACTTATTTCAATAGGAAAAATGGCATACGATCATCGACAAAAGCGCAAGTAACATTTTTCATCTGAGTATTCTATCCCAAAAAAATGTTTACCTGGCACGCATGGCTGCAACACCGTATAAAAAAATTAATGTGTATACGAATAAAGCGGAGACTTGACCTGAATGCGGACAGTTTGGATATCCGCGATAGATGAACTGAGAACGTTGACAAAAATATTGAAAATAATTGAAGGTCACATTTCGAAATGGGAGATCTTTCTTACCCGTGAAAGTCGCCACTACGAGACCAAGCCCATATGTTCACCATTAAGGCATTATTTCTCTTCCACGAGTACTCTGTGGGGCTACGGCCATCATAAGTAGCTGAACAAGGCAATAGAGCCTCGGAGCCTTCCGCAACAGCGATATCTTGGGGTTCTAATGTGAATATCATCTCCACAAATTCTGGCCATGTGGCTAAAACATAAAATTTAAAGTAAAGGAACAACTTTACAGAGTGATCCTTGCTAGCTATGTTGTAGTAACATTGAATACAAAGCAGGGCCCTACGGATTTCTCTTTTTTAAATAATTACCATCTCAGGGATACAGGATTATTCCTACTGTTTCCTTGGTAATATATAAAAATAAACAAAAATGACCAGTAGGGACCTTTGGTAACACCCTTGATTAAATTTTTACTGTAATAACAGCTGTCTCTGCCTGTCTATCCCAAGCCACGCTAAGAGCATCATTAAAAAAGATCGCGTCGCGAAAGAATCAAACTCCGATATTCTCTTTTACAGACAGGCACACTAACCACGGCGCTACACAGGCACTTGGTTATTGATGGAATAATTGTGCGCATAGCTATTACACATGACCATCTCTCACGGAACATAGGACTGTCAGTACGCTTGCAGAAAGTACTTTTAAGTCCCTGCTTGGATACTAGGAACTAGCATCCCTATATGCCCTCTATATGCCCCTATATGCCCTCTATATGCCCCAGGCCTCCGCTCAAAACTTACCAGCGTATGATGTGAAATTTGAGCATATATTTGATTCTACATCAGAATGATTTCCAATATGCAGTGTTCTAAATTTTTGAAAAATAACTTTTTTGTAATAGAAAGTGAAGTGGGTAGCAAAAAATTATATTTCAATAAAAATTTAAATTATATAACAAAACCCAAGGTAAGACCGTAAGAAGTGGATTAGATCTTCACATGGTCTATGAGTAATAGGGGCTACTCGTCTTTATCACCATCTCTCCCCAAAACTACACATCGTCACGCCCACGCTTCCAGCTAGGAAAACTAATTTTTTTCAATTATTTTGTTCGTAGTATGATCTAATACGTAACTATTTTAATGTCATGTGTGATTATCCTGTAGTGCCTACTAAGGAGCTGTCATAGGTTGGTCTGTGATACAAATTAGATGAATCAGTATAGTTATTGGAAACACCTGTTCCGACTTGTGAAGGTCTTAACAGACATATAGTCAGTCAGCCGCATAGCAGAAAAGTGACTAGAAATAAAATTTCGTTTCTACTTAATTTAAACTAAGTTTTGTAACTATAGAGTTATGTAAGGAAGTTTGTAGATTCTATTTCTTATAATTTGCCCCAAAATCTGTTGCACATTAAATAATTATTTGATTCAAGACATTGACATTTTATTAGCGTAGCCAGCGCAATCATCTTTATATAGAATCCATTGAAACGTGATACGGTTTGTTATGAACATTGACCAATGAGGATCGATTTCCGGAATATGCAAACCGGTGAAGTTCGCGAAAGTCTTGGTTGATGCGTTAGGATTGATTGATGATCTAAATGACTGCTATAATTGCTATTGACGCTTGTTGCATTCATCTTGAGGGTAGCTCATCAAAGCCTGAAACTGTATCACGATTGACAACAGTTAAAATAATGCTCTAACAGATGGGCTGCTGTTTCTAAACAACTTGAACATTCACATCTAAAGAAGTCATCAACTGTTACATTATAAGAGGTAAGATAAATTTTATTATTATTATTTGATGGTGTAGCTGCTGTATATATTAAATTAAAAAACTTATTATAAAAAATCTAGCAAATTTGTAAATTAGACAAATACAATTTGTTATTGTAAGTAGCAGCATGTGAATAACTGACATGTAGAGACTGAAGGTTACATGGGCTGCTGCTGCTAATTATCTTTACATATTCATGTACTAGGCCTGTACCCAACAAAGCACTTTTTTTCTTATGAGTATACTTATGTTTACCAGAGCGTCTCATCTTCTGATGAGGAGAAAACTAAAAACTCTGAAAGTGAACCAACTGCTAAGCTTTTACGCTCTAGCTCAACTGTGAGAGCACGTCGACGAACCTCTGTTCTTGATCCTACTTGCATTATATGTCAAAGGTTGGGAAAGTTCATAAAATCTAAGCGTACTCACAAAAGGAAATCGGAAGCATTATCACAGACCCAAACTCTTACAGCGGGTAGGCCTATATTAATATAGTTATATTTTTTGTACTAATTCCTTGAAATTAACAGTAGCTCGAATCTCCATTAGTTAATGTTTTACAGCCTTAACATTTTAATTAATTATTGTCAATCATCTTTTTCCATACTTTATTATTTAACTGGATTGCAGGGCTGCTGAAGAAAGCAGCTGAAATAAGAAATGATCATAGAATCTTGATGTATGTAAGAGACGCGGATCCTGTAGCCTCCGAGGTTCGATATCATAAGTCTTGTTATCAAACATACACCAACTTTCTTCACTATGAACCTAAGGGTGGAAGGTATTTTAAATACAATTAATCTCTGTGATTAAAAAAACTGCTTTTGGCATGCTCGTTACTAAATGAATTTTGTCACTTCTGTTTTTAGCATTCTTAAATGTATGTATTTTTCATTGTTGTTAAATACTTGGTGTAAAATACTGGATGTCCTGTGTGCTGTGATAGTGACACTTCATTGTACTATAGCCACTTTGAACTACCAGCTTTGGTACATAAGGCGGGATATAAATACTTCCTTTACCTTTAATGTGAGGAGCCTACATTTAGGTGTCATTGTAACCAGCCAAAAACCAAGTTGCGTTTGTCCTAGTTACATGTGATTTTGGAACACTTACCTATAGGTGTTTAGTAGCTGTTTCATTTGAGATTGACTTACAAACTAGGTAGAAGATGTATTCATTCGGTGTGCAAATTGTAATTTTATGTAGCAATAAGCAAGTGTTCTGTGCTGTGTGCCTCATGCAGCACAAAATTTAGATTTTATTGTTTTATGCTACAGGACATCAGCTAAGCTAAAGTATCGACTTCGTAAGCAGTTTGACAGATTGGTCTTTTACAAGCCTGCAAACCGAACTCGATCTGAAATTGTCTATGCTGAAACTGCTTCACTGTCTGATATTGTGGCAGATGGCAGTTTTCGACTCGCCAGATCATCAACAGCTAGTGAAGACTCTGTAGACTGTAATCTTAGCCAGTCGATACCGTCTTCAGCATCTAATGTAAACAGAGAACTGTATTATAGTGGTCTACAAATAAGAAATGTCATAGAAGATTCAACAAAGGAAAAATGTTTGGACAATGCACAGCATGTTTCCAGTGACTTTGAGGGCTTTGATAATTTTGATGATTAAGTAAATCTGTGATTGGGCTATTTTTCTAATTTTTTGTCAAATCTTCATCCAATTTTAGTCAACATTTATTATCTAAATATAGAACTCGGAGTTGTCCGTCTTGTATTACTTGCAGATAAGAAACAATTCTACTTTTGCTACAAAAGAGGTAAATCAACAGTACATGTTTGCATGATATAATTTTAAACATAACTTGATTGTTATGCACATATATTATAAAGATAGTAACAGCCTTTCTCAAAATATTTCTTTTTGGCACAATAGGGACAATTATTGCGAATTGGCCAAATTTTTGCGATAACAATTTTGGTAATAACTCGAAAACGTGCATAGAAATTTTGGGGCAAAGTTTATAAATAAGTTCCTTATTATATAGAGAATGTTTTTTCACTATCAAACTTTAGTTTGACTAAAGTAGAAACGAAAATTTATTTCTAGTCACTTTTCTGTTATGTGGCTGACTGATTAAAAAGCAATGTTTTTTTTTAATCACAGAGATTAATTGTATTTAACATACCTTCCACCCTTAGGTTCATAGTGAAAAATGTTGGTGTTTACAAACTTCCTAGAAGTTTTTTTAATTTAGTATATACAGCAGCTACACCATCAAATAATAATAATAAAATTTATCTTACCTCTAATAATGTAACAGTTGATGACTTCTTTAGATGTGAATGTTCAGGTTGTTTAGAAACAGCAGCCCATCTGTTAGAGCATTATTTTATCTTGTTCATTTTAACTGTTGTCAATCGTGATACAGTTTCAGGCTTTGATGAGCTACCCTCAAGATGAATGCAACAAGCGTCAGTAGCAATTATAGCAGTCATTTAGATCATCAATCGCTCCTAACGCATCAATTACGACCTTTGCAAACTTTCATCTGTTTGCCGATTCCGGAAATTGATGCTCATTGGTCAATGTTCATAACAAACCGTATCACATTCCGATGGATTATATATAAATATTGTTGCGCCGGCTACGCTAATAAAATGTCATTGTCTTGAATCAAATAATTATTTAATGTGCAACAGATTTTGGGGCAAATTATAAGAAATGGAATCTACAAACTTCCTTACATAACACTATAGTTACAAAACTTAGTTTAAATTAAGTAGAAACGAAACTGAATGATAAACTACCTTGGCTGACTGACTAATATTGATTTGGTGACGCAACATGTCCAATTGAATAAGAGTTAAATTGATGTTGCCTCGTACTTCTGAAACAGTTCAGCAGATTTCTAGCAATGATATAAACAGCAAACCAACATAAATATAATTATGTTAATTGGACATAACTGATAGTGGACAATTAATTTCCATAGTATGGATTTTCTTATGTGAAATTTCCATAGGAAAACACAAGTGTAGTAGCTCACTTGATACAACCATATAAAACCTCTGTATAATTAATTATAGGGCTATAGCTATAACTTCAAAACCTGTATATTAGCTTAAGTTTGTAAAGGAACGTCACCCAATAAAGTTAAACGAGAATGAAGTCTTGCAATGAATGATATATAACCTAGCTAAAAAATCTCTTCCTAAGAACAATTACTCATCATGGCTTTATTAGACAATTATAAAAAACAAATGTTAACCCACCAATGTTGGTTTTTCGTATTTATTATTGAGAGGTAAGGGCAGTAACGCCTTGAGGCTAAGTTTGTGCCTTCTGATACATTTAAACGCAGTTGAGTGATAATTAAATTTACCTCAACAAAATCAGAACTTACATAAACAAAATAATACGTCTTTTGAATTTCAAAAACCACTGATTTTTGCATCCATGCATTTTATACCAACACTGAATCAGTAGCACTCTAAGCTAGCTGCTTACCAATAAGAAAATATTTTCTACATTTTTACAGGATTTGTATTAGTTGTGAAACAATTTGGAGTGATTTTAAATGCATGAACTTAGGGCTGATTTTAACACCTGCATATTCACAGAGAAGCGAATGCCAGCTTCCGACAAAGAGATAACTAACAAACATTTAGCTGGTAAGCTAGCTAGATGAAAACTATATGACCTTCAGCATGAAGTAAAAGAGATTTGTGACAACACCTCAGACAATCAGTTGAACATACTCGGTGGTTACACGATAGGTGTGATATGATATCCAAGTCGACGTGTTTACATATTTCTCAAATCCAGTCTCATAAACTTGTCTCTCCCTTATTATTGCTGACAGATGATGTAAATTATCACTCATATATGGCTTCCCTACGCTGGCAGTAACAATAGTCACCTGATCTGTCATCTGTTTGTCATCACAATTATACAGCAATTATTATAGTAGAGCAATTTTAACCCCAGTATTTATATAATAGGGCCTATAGTGTATTTATGAGGACAAATTAAGATAATGATTTGTGTCAATGGCTTTGATAAGTCTCTGACAAGGCTTCTTAATTGGTTTATATTTGCATGTTTCGCCAGTCAGTCCCCGCAGCTAACTGATAAATTACAAACTTAAAATTTGCTGCCAAATGTTTGCTGGTCTTCCTGTTGGAAGCTGGCATGGATTATGTGAATTTGAAGACCTTAAAATCGACTCAAGTTCATGCATTTAAAATCATTCAAATTGTTCCACAACAAATACCAGTTCGGTAAAAATGTAGAAAGTATTTTGTCACCCATGAGCAGCTAGCTTAGAATGCTACGGGTTGACTTTTGGTTTAAAATGGCACAAATGCAAAAGTCAGTAATTTTAAAATACGAAGAGATTTATTATTTCGTTCATGAGTTGCGATTTGGCTGAGATACACTTCAATTAGACCTAACTGTTTAAATATTAATCAAAAGGCACAAATTCAGTCGTGAAGTATCGTTGACCTTGACCTATTAATGAATAAATGTGTCTTTTGTACTAAGGCAGTTGAACGTATATATGTATTGCAATATATAAAATAAATTGAGACAATGACATGTTTTAATGAAAGATAGAGGTAAGATAGAAACGGTATAAACCTGCAACGCAAGTGAGATTTGCTACTCGCAAATTTCTATCCAATGTTTTGTGCTTGCAAAAAATGGAAACAACACTTGCCAAGCAAGCTATTCCATTTTAAATATTTCAACTCTTCAGTCATTCTTATTTTGAAAGTGTACTGCTAAGCGAGACAGGAGTGCGCAGCTACGACCTAAGGTATGTTTTCATATCTTTTTTACAAAGCGCCCGAGTTAATCCGCAACACGGGATTAAAATACTTAACGCACAGTAACTTAACCTGAGCACAATTCCAAATCTTCATAATCCGCATGGCGGAAACAGTATATCATACCAATACCCGGGACCACAAGGTAAAAATCATTGCCATGAAGACGAAAAGATGTAGGATTGGCAGGTGTATACGCATCGCAGGCATTATATTATATGTAGCCTACACTAGATTCTCATATTTCAAAAACGGTACATAATGCGATTATCAAATTAACCAGGTGTCTGTAAATTTGTTGTGAATATTCTGATGTGTTCTTCATCATTTTAATGACCTACATAAATCTGAAACTAGCGAAATTAAGCACTAAGGCTAATAACTGACAGTGCATAAATTGTGGCCCAGAAATAGCGCATTAGATCTTTAGCCAGATAAGCTCTCCAACAGTTTCAACATAAACGGCGTCTTTACCGCCAACATTTGCTGAGCTTGCCAAATTTGTGTAGTGACAAAGACCTCTTCAGATACTTTCATCTGACAGGTGAAGTCATCAATCAACTTCACTCACCATTGCACCCAGGTATAAAATCAATGGCTGCCTTTGACAATACTAAGAATAGCTTACAAAGACTGAAGCCATTGTGGCTCAATCCGCGTTCGCTACAGTGTCATCTCTGAGACCCCTTTTGAAAAGCATAACCACAACAGCGCTCGGCAGATGCCCTTGAGACTAGGGATGAGTAATGAATATGAGAGAAGCTGCGAAGAACTAACGGAGATATGAAAGAGAAAGCGTTTCAACTCGGCAAAGCTCATCTGCTGCTCCTTAGGCATTCACTAGTTGTCTATGAGCAAGTTACAGCGGGGATTTATCATGCATAGACATAGTCATGCGTAGACCACTGAACAAAATTACATACTTTAAAAATTAACTTACACAAAATCTTAGTGGATTTTATCATGAAGTATCAGCATTTTATATCATTAGCGATTGTTTTTGATGTTTGAGGTGATCTGATTACCAGAATGCTTCAAGATTAAAATTGACCAAACATCATTGCGGCCAGAACATTCTTCAACAGAGATTAAACCAGACACCGGACTACCTAGTAATTAACAGCTGCTTTCGGCAAACCCAAGAAGATAATCGATATTAACAAATATAACCTTTAACATTTAACACAAATCAAGTAACATTTACTATATATATACATATTAATTAATACTGAGGAAGCTATTGTTGTACGGTACAAGATCTCCACAGTTGCCAGACTAGTAAACTAGTAGAGTATATGGGTATCCGAGGTTACCTAGTAAGGAGTCTAATATAATACCAAAGAAGAAGCAATACGATAGCGCAAGCAATTATAGTAAGCTCGGTTATAATGGAAAACAGGACCCATGATCCTCCTCGGATAAGGCCAAATAATTAGCTCTACAATACGCAGAGCGGCATTTGGCGAACACGAGATGTCAGATTGCTGAAGACAAGACTAGACCTACGTATCACTGAGACAATCAACAAGCTGAGAAAGTGATAGTCAGTAAAGCAGCAAATTTAAAGGTTTACTTGCTACAAAATTCACATTACATTTATTTGGTATCAAAAGATTCACCATGTCTTACTCTGCTGTGTTGTAGGTACAAAATATGTGGAAATGTGATTACAAGCTCTTGAAAGCTCAAAAACGAACAGTTAATCGCAGCCATCACGAAAATGTCGTAGATACATTTCTACATATTTTACACCTACAACACAGATGAGTAAGACATGGTGAATCTTTCGATACCAAATAACTGTAATGTGAATTTTGTTGCAAGTAAACCTTTAAAGAGAAGGCCAACATTAGGAACACTTGTTGAGGTAGACTCTAAGTGAGAAGAAACAATAGCTCAATATAGTTATTACTAGCTAAATAGAGTTATCACTAGCTAAATAGAGTTATAACTAGCTAAATAGAGCTATCACTAGCTAAATAGAGTTATCACTAGCTCAATAGTTATTGCTAGTTATTGAGTAGGATGTTAGTTATTCAAGCCTATAACGCTCCATACATCTCCCAAAAAGGCTGTAATTGAATGAAGATTTATGAAACGTCCATATAATGTGTTTGCATTTGTCAACCAATAGAAGCAGCTGGTAAAGTTCTTCAGCATGAAGATTTGATTTATCCTGCAACTATGATACTAAAATAAATGGCGTCTAGCACGGTTGTCATGAGAAGAAACCTCAACCTCCGCTAAAACAGAACGTTCAGTTTAGTAGGACTGATGACCACGAAAGTTCCAGCCAAATCAACGTTAATCTTTACAAGCACATGAATGCATTTTCGGCAAAGATTGCTTTTGCTCTTAATATCTTCTCATTTATTTGCCTTGGCCACCATAACCTGAGAGTATCCAGATGAGCCTGAGAGTATCCAGATGAGTGTCGCACAACTTCCAACTAAAGCAGGGCTCTACGAATTCAACAGCTAATAAGAGTTGATCTATACACTAGTCTAGGTGCAGAAGAAGTTGATCAAAGACTCAATAATTAGCAACAGCCAGTGGTTGCAGTTCTACTAGTCAACCAATGCAATGGGCCCTCGCCATACGACATTAATTCGTTCCAGTGTTGGCATCGTAAGATGAAAGTGTCGTATAGAGCGGTAGAGAAACCCATAATAATTATCTAATGCAAACAAGCCCTGGTCAAAATCATTAAAATTTTATATACATACAGTACATATTGAAAAAGAAAATACAGTCAAACATGGATAACTCGAACTTCACGGGACCGAGCAAAAGTGTTCGAATTATCAGAGCGTTCAAGTTATCAGAGCACTGTCACAAGTCCATGTATTTACTTATTTATTAGTAGATACATGTACATATGCAAACTATAATATAAATCAAAAGCACAAATGGCTTGTTTCAAATTAAATGCTTCTAATGTAAAGTTTAAAACGTTTTTATCAAAAAGTATAGAGATTTTTCTATCACTTGAGATTGGTTTGTTGTTTGAGGTGATGTTATTGCCAGGACGTTTTTTTAGATTGACATTGGAAAAACTTGATCGTTGTTGAAATGCTCAAAAGAAAAGACATCTTTTTCTTTTGAGCGTTTTACCCACGATCAATTTTGCCGATTTTTCTTGAAGTTTATGCAACTTCAAGAAAAAGTTACCAAAGAAAAATCCCTTACTTTACCTGGGATTCGTTAAGAGCAACACTCCGAGGCAGTTCAATTAAAAGTTTTACGAGGTTTTACGGTACATTGTATATCACTCACGCTTTTTGAATGGATACTTATTGAATGTACACATGTATTCTGTGTTTAGGTCAAACGATGAATAGTTTTTTTTAGCTAAGACAACGTATACGTTTAATTACAACAATTTTTAAGACGTTTTAAACATTCAACATTCCGACGTTGATTCAACACGGAATCAACGTCGGAAAACTATTCGTCACGGGCTAGCCGGGTCACGCACTCAAGGATTTTCGCCACGCACATACAAAACAACATGCTGTTTTTGTTTTGTATGTGCGTGGCGAAAATCCTTGCGCGCGTGACGCGGCAAGCCCGTGCTATTAATCGTATAGCAGTATAAATCAAATTTGACTAAACCTTTAGAAAAGTCGTTGACAAAATTATTTTGCCGATGGTGGTAATAACAACGCTTATGAATTACGAAAAGATGAGGTTTACCTCTATGGCTTTGAATAAAGTGATTTTCTAAAGCGATAACAACCGTTTCGGTAGCCGTTGGGCAAAAAAACAGTTCGAATTAACAGTGTTGAGTTCGAGTTATTTATAGCAATTTATCATTACGTGGGAACGGACCAAAGAAACCGTTCGAATTAACCATGTGTTCGAGCTATCCGTGGACGAGTTATCCATGTTTGACTGTATAAACAGCGATGGCGCGTTTACTTCACATCTTTGAAGGAGAATCCTTCTCCAAAACAATTTAGGGTAACTCGACTGAAGGAGTTGTCTCTCTAGCAAATCTCTTCGGTAGAGGGACGGTTGTCCTAGATGCTTCCTTCCTTTTGGTAAAAGATTTATGAAGCGTAACTGGCTTCTCCCTTTGTTAACGAATGTTTCCATGCTGTTTCAGGAGCTGTTCTGAACGTTTAATTCCAATGCGCATGCTCCAGTTTAGTCGAGAACCGAATTTATGTTCGAGACCTGAGACAAACAAATCTCAATTTGTTTGGTCGAAAACCAAAAAAATTTAATGATCATGATCCCACGACCAAACGAGCGGAGCGAAGTGTGGGAGGTTTTATGATAAATGCATGTGCACACAACTTACGAAAATTATTCATCAACAATGAGACGAACCCTCGGCAAGAAATTTCATCAACAAATTTAAGCATCATTATGTAAAGTCGTTAAAGTATAATAACGATACAAAACACATTTAAACCTATTTAAATATGTTACCAAGTCTTTGTAAACCGTCGGTATTATCTTAAAACTTACCCATCTGATCGGATTATACACAAATAGACAGATTAATTTCAACGAAAATCGCCACAAAACACTTGAAAAGCTTGGTTTAATAAAAGTTAAGACCAAAAATTGAAACGCCGAGGGACAGATAATAGAACGATGAAGTCTTGCGTATTTTACGAAAAAGTAACGTGCACTTTTCACCAGTCTATAGCATTGTCGAATTGCTGAAGGTTTTGGCAATTAACATAGGAGTACAGAAATCGTTTCGTTTTTGCCGATTTCAATTTTTTCATTTTCATTTGCCGACACATTTGAATACTTTCACATTCTAACTGATGTCCGACGCAATATAGGTAAAGCAAATGACGATGATATTTTTTAACGTTTCTTATGAGATTATTACAATAATTAATTATAAGTTTGGATGACTACAGAACAATAACTACGTAGTACAGACTTTCATCTAACGCAGTGTAAGTAAAGGCATGACGATGATATTTTTACTAACGGTTCTAATGAGATTATTGCAATAATTAATTATAAGTTTGGATGACTACAGGACAATGACTACGTAGTACAGATTTTCTAAAAATCTATATAAATATCACAACTTCGTGATATTGTTAGCTATGCCGTTTTGAGATGTAAACAAAATTGTGCATTGTTTTTTATTATTATATAAATAATATTGGTTATTCTAATAATATCAGTGCATTTTACTTCTAATATTGGCCAATATTGCATTTCTTTTTTTGCAGTAGGAGAGATATAAACATATAATCTTTTCCTTTCATTATTGCTATTTGTTGTATATAATAACACCCAGTACATTACAGCTACCATTGCAGTTATCCTATTTGACTGCTAATGTTGCATTTCTCAACCATCAGTACCCTTTCTTTTTTCCAATATCACTTTGGTCGTGGGCTGTATGACAGTGGAATTTCTAGTCTTTAATATGTAAACTTAAATTTTAAACTTAAAATCTAATCGATCGAGATCAATTTTCTTTCAACAAGTCCATCAAGTAAAGCATTAACGTAACCAAGGTGTTATATAAGTAAGGTGCTGTCTAACATTTTCAATTTCATCAGCTAATTAATATGCCAGTCTAGGATTTGTCCGCTGTATGAGCGTCACATATGAATGTCAGTCAATTACCATCAATTTCATAAGATTCCGGAGATACTTGTTGCCAATATTTTAAATGGTTATAGCATTGGTGAATGTATATTGTTTCCAATGATATGTTATCAAGAGACAAATGATAAAGCATTCCTGTAAATTTTGCTGAATTTTTCGATCCTGTTTTATTTGTAACCCGGCTTTTGATTGGAATTTGACATTCGATGGATCTTGTCTAGTTTAGCTTTGATTTAGTTTAGCTGTATTTGGAGTAGGAAATCTTGTATTTATCATTACATGGCTGTAGGTATACAACTGATTTTATAACAACCTGTGAGCAGAAGTATTGAAATCGCAAAAGTCATTAGAAGGAAGTTTTCAACGGCGTGTAATACTGAATAACTTGACAGATCACAATAATGGATAAAACTGAAAGAAAAGTTTTCCTTGCATAATCACACATATGTGTATACAGCGAACATTTGGTCTGTATTGCTACCAAGAGGTTTTAGAAAAATGACTACTACAACTGTTTGGTAAGCGTCTCCAGCCAGGACTTAACGCCCGACGCCGAAAGTGTTAAAAGATATTACTTTAGTACACAAAACGACTAGCCACCCTTGTAGTATCCATTAGTTGTGTCGGAGCGATAAAAAAAAAACTAATTATGCAAGACTTGAACAAAGTAGCGAAATAAATATAAAACTGTTCACAATCATTTTTTAAATTATATAATCCCACATACTTTTCAAGCGAAAATGAAAAAATCTGGTAGTACATTTCTTTGAGCAACAGTATCTGCATCGCTTATATTTGAGCAATACATTTATGATATATACATAAAACATTTTATTACGCCACAAAGAGCTAACAAATTTGAAACCATTCCATGATGATTGTGGTGTTACATGGCCAAAGCATAACCATAAATTCTAGCTATTGGTGTGAAAGTACTAAAGACTCACCTTGACATAAGCTGCAGTCAACGTGCAATAATATCAGTAGAGCAGATATTTTAATAAATAAATCCATGATTGCGTCCACGCTTTTTAAGTAGGCGAATGCACTGGCTCACATCGTAGATCTACAATACATTATGCCAACTAAAAGACAGCGTAACCATGTAGTCGCAGCTTGAAAAATATAATGTTCAAGGATAGTACGTATCAGTGCATACACTAGAGATGAGTGAAGGTTTGGTGAGATGTATTGGTGTAAACTTCGTATCGAAAGCAATAATGGACGACATATTTTTATACAGCACAGTAAACCTGCACTCCTAATATCGATTAAAATAAGTAAAGTTACAGTGAGAAGGGTAACTGGCAGTATTTTTGAGTGCATGATAAATTTGAAAAACCTAAAATAATTATTAAATATTAACAGTTAGTTTCCTTCCTGCTACAAGCGACGTAAATCTTTGAAACTTAATAATTAACGATAACTTGGAAGTTATTTGTTGAAACCTGGCTTAGCAAAACCACTCATTTTATTTAAATCTTTGACACACAATTGGGACTCCACAAATCATTGCAAATGGCATAATATTAGTTCACATCAACAAAATTTTCAATTACTTTAGCAACGCTTTATTAATATAACAAATTCATAATAAATATGACACTACCAATCGAGTACGTAAGTGTTAATTTGAAACTAGTTGTTAGCGATCATAACACAGAGCAAAACTTTGGCACAAAATAAAGTTCATGTCTACTTAACGTAAACATACCTGCAGTAACAAGAAAGCGTAGGTTTTCTTTCGAAAATACGTATCTCAGTGTTCATACAAAAACATTAATCGATGTGCCAGTCAAAATAATTTGAACTATGAAGGATGCTAGACAACTTCAGCCACTATTATAAGAGCACGAAACTGAGAAACACAGAGATTATCTTATACAAACGTACGTTTACGTAGACTGAGATTGTAAAATTGGGGTGGGCACAAAGTTCGATTAAAAGCTAAGTTATTAAACGGTTATTATGTATCACGATATTTATGGTACTAAGGCTTACAAATGCTCACATCTACTGAGAGAATATAACTCTGAAATACTTCAGTTTTCTGTTTAATACGTCTATATATCGTTAGTTGTTGTTATTAGAGCGCAAAATAATCACAGTCTACCTAGAACGATTCGCGCATGTGTAAAGCAATGATGGCTGGATTTGCGGTGGCTTGCGGCCGGCTATCTGGGAGAAACTTTTCGAAAATATTCACCCGAACTGCAACGTTTTCTAGATGTCTTGTAAGCAGTGTATTTAAACATATATAAATTATTGACAAATTTAATAAAATGCATCGATACTTTGCCTCCTAAATTTGCTTCCTTTCGTTAACATTTGTACAACTTCCACCTAAAATATGAATATAGTATATTTTAGTTTATTTATTTATATAGTTTTAGCATCGGAATATGATATACTATGCATTACAGAGACACATATTGATTCGTCTTTCAATAATGAAATGATTTTGAGCTCATCGCAAAAGTGTATTTATAGATGTGATCGAGATTGCCATGGCGGAGGAGTTATGATTGCCCTTTCACCATGTATTAATCACCACCAGATCCACTTAGAGGGTACATATTTTCCAATAGAAGTGGTTTGTGTAAAAATAGAATGCGTTGATAGTGGCCTAGATTTGATAATTTTGTGCCTTTACATCCCACCTTCTTTTATCAGACAAACAATTGATCCACTTGACGATCTACTGGGACAAGTAGTGTCAAGATTTCCTAAATCTACTATATTTGTTTCAGGCGATTTTAACTTGCCTGACATAGACTGGATTATAGGTCAAGTTCGTTCTGGATCTCACAACAAAACACTTCACAAATCTTTTTTGAGCAGTCTGCTATCCCATCACCTGACCCAACTCGTGACTGAGCCTACACACCAACTTGGCAATACACTCGACCTAATCCTTACTAATAATGACAGCCTTTTTACAGATTTGAATGTGATCAATCCTGGACTAAGTGACCATTACATGGTAGGCATAAATATAAAAATCAGGGATTTTAGGCCAAATAGTAAGCATAATGATTCTTTTAAAATATACGCTAAGGCAAATTTTGAAGCTATCACTCTGGCTCTAGAGAAAACACTTTCTAAAGTGTCAAGCGCTATTCAAAATGAAGAAAACATAAACACAACATGGCAAATCTTTGAAACGGACTTGAAAGAAGCAGTCAGTAACTATGTACCTAAATGCACAAAAAAGATCAGAAACAAAGACGAGCCCGTATGGTTTAATGATTCTGCCAGGAAGTGTGTAAGATCGCAAAGAAAATTGTATGATAAATTCAAGAAAAGTGGCCTGGACACAGACCTACAACAGTACAAACAGGCTAGGCGCCAAAACAAAAAGCTCTTTAGGAAAATGGAATATGACCACTATGATAGAATATTATTCAAACCACTGAGTTTGGGAGATAGCAAGCCTTTCTATTCATTTTATAGAAGGAAGAGTGGGAAGAGCTGCCATGGCTCTGTTATTTTTAAGGGTAAATCAGCTTTTGAGACTTCAGAGATTTTTAACAAGTATTTTCAGAGTGTTTTTTCTGGGAGCAGTTCATACTCAGACCCGCTTTGGGCTGAAGGGAACTGTCCGATTACAATTACTAGTGAGGGGGTGAGGAAATTATTAATTGGTCTGAAGACCGGAAAGGCCCCAGGCCCTGACCAGCTGAGGAAAGAGGACCTCAGTCTTGATGTGGTGGTCACTAGTCAGATTTTAGCTCTTATCTTTCAACATTCTCTTAATACTGGCCAGCTGCCTGATATCTGGAAGGCGGCAAACGTAGTACCAATTTTTAAAAAAGGCTCGAGAGACAGCCCCAGTAATTTTAGACCAGTTTCACTTACATGTATTGCATGCAAACTTTTAGAACATATAGTACTAAGCAATATTAATCAGCATCTTAATGTGACGCTCAACCCAAACCAACATGGATTTAGACAGGGTCTCTCATGCACTACCCAACTTGTCACAACAGTAGATGACATTATGAAAATGGTGGATGGAAATGACTCGGTACACGCTGCAGTGTTGGATTTTTCGAAAGCTTTCGATCGAGTACCTCACGGTCTCTTAATTGAAAAGCTGTTATTTATTGGTATTGACTCAGCAGTAGTTAGATGGATAGCACATTTTTTGGCAGACCGAATGCAGAGAGTGGTTGTGGAGGGAGCAACGTCTGGTTCTCTTGCAGTAACTTCTGGTGTTCCTCAGGGTTCCGTGCTGGGGCCCTCTCTTTTTCTAGTTTACATTAATGACATTTGTAGCATTATAAAGACATCGACAATAAGACTTTTTGCGGACGATGCCCTTCTTTATTGCCCGGTTAACAGCTTAGATAGTTCCCAGAAATTCCAGGAAGATTTGTTTTTGTTGGAAAGGTGGGCTGAGCATTGGGGTATGGTGTTTAACACTGATAAGTGTCAAATAGTCAGGTTTGGTAAGAACGGTCTTGATAGTTCTGTGGATTACTTTTTGGGAGGAATAGCGTTAGAGAATGTATCAGCTTTTAAATATCTTGGAGTTGAGATTACTAGTGATTTTAGTTGGGACTTGCAGATTGATTCGGTGACGGCAAAGGCTTCTCGGAGGTTGGGTATGATGAGGCATGTGCTTTTTAAGGCCCCCAGAAAGGTGAAGAGGGTTGCATACCTCACCTTGTGTAGACCTATAATGGAATATGCAGGTGAGGTATGGGACCCTCATTTAGTTAGGCAGATAACATCGTTGGAGAATGTGCAGCGAAGGGCTGTGCGTTTTATTTCAGATTTGAGGGGAAAACAGAGTGTTACGGAAGCAAGGCAGTTTTTGGATCTAGAGCTGTTGGAGGCAAGGCGTAAGAGTGCTCGCATGACATTGATGCTAGAAATTTTAACAGATAGCAGGCACAGTTCTTTTGTTGATAGTTTTAAGCATTTACAAGATACAACTCATGATCATAATACAAGGTCAACAACTAACGGGGAACCCCCCGCCATTGAGTCAAATTCGAGTTTTTATCAATATAGTTTTATGCCCAGGACTTCCCGCAACCTGCGAGGAAAGCCATGAAATTTTATCGAATTTTTGACAGACATTTTGAAGGCCTTCTTTTACCCGCGAGCGGGGTCTAAAGGCTCGAGTTTTACCTAGACCTAGACCTAGTAATTCTAGTAATCATAAGTAGAATTTTAGCAATAACTGCTATTTTAATACTATGATTCCATTGGCTATAAATTAGTTAGTGCAGTAGTTAACATCTATTGTTGTTGTTTTTGAGTCAATTTGGTTTACTTTGTAAATGATGATTTCAAAGCCTAATTTTCGATACTGTTGAATGTTTTGTCGTTTGTATCTGTATATTCGTTTGTATCTATATTTGCGGTGTATTAAAACTGTCTGCTGCCCCAAATTGCTCTACATCAACCTTTAAATTTTATTCATATAGCATGGAAACTCCAATATGTGCTGACGTTTTTGGTCAAACAATTATAGCTATTACCAAAACATCATTGTTAAAGGCTCTAACAAAACTATTGTCTCTACGCCTTCAAAAGAACACCGTATTTGTGTCAGTTCGTGAAGTAGCCATTTTGGCTATGATAGTTTTTAGAATTGACAATCATATAATAGTTTGTACAACTAGCAAACTATGTTGTCAAAAATGGCAGAAGCTTTCTCGAATAACAATGTTGCAAGATAAATCATGTATTATATGCGTTAGGTACTTGGTGATAGTCATTGAATAGTAAACAATCAATTAAAGTTTGTATAAAGAACATCTGTCAAGACTTCATGCGCTATAAATGTTTTAGGCATTATTATATGCATAGGAGGTTAGTTTTTTTTTACAGATCTGTGCACTAATATTGAAAAGTAACACATTCACCCGCTCACTGCCAGATATTCGATCACACATTCTGCTGCTGTTTCAAGTTTAATTTGGCTCTTATGGCCTTTGGAAACATTTTAATTTATAGACTATCCAATAATTGACGGTTTCAAATTACAATATCTCCGATAATGTGTACCCCCTATAACAAATCCCACATAGCGTAAAAAATTTATGCAAAGTTTTTGCTTGGTACTACGTAAAAAGTTTCATATAACGTAAAGTGAACCCGGTTTCAACTTGTCAAATTCAATTTGAATACCACTTGTGATTAGCCTTAAAAACTTCACTTTCCCTCTTGTTGTACCTGAGAGAAAAAATGACATTGGTCCAGACAGTTATCTATGTTTTTCGAAGTTTGTCTGTGTTTCTGTGTATTCATCTTTGTGAATGTCCAGCTATAGCTGTTAAAATCTTAAAGTCCGCATTATGATGGGTTCGAACTCACGGAGATTGCAACCGCAAGTTTTCAATCCACACGCTCTACCACTGAGCTACACAAAGCATATTGATCAAAGGCACTATAATATATACAATATACCGTATGCACATGTTAAATGACGTATTATTTGAAACTCTATTCGTTCTATAGAACACAACACTTTTTCGTGTTTTCTTGAACTTCTATTTTCGGTTTTTCGTAAGTTTCAATTGCTATATCCACGGTCAAAGCCAATTATTTTCTCGCAGACAATTATATTATCTCCGTAGAGAAAGCTTTGACATTCTCTCACCGTTCGGTCAGACAGAGACGGTACGATACATATCATTTTGACAATTGTACCAGTATCGAGGGGCACCAGTATCGTCATATTCAAAGTTTTGATGGATAGCTTCTGGTGGAATAGTAATCTTTTTTATACACACACACTTCTATGCAAGAAGTGTTATTATTGATTCAGCCTATTCAGAATTTTTATTTTGTTTTCTCAGTTCGTATTAATTGTATCATTGCTGAATCATCTTTCATTGTAATTGTAGCAAAACAGACTTAATTTAGCTATTACTTGCTAATTATTTCACATTTACATCTAAACCCTTTTATGGTTGTTTTGTTTTTAATTTATTTGACCTGCACGAAGTATTTGCCTCATGATATGAAGTTTAAAGGTTGTAGTTGTTTGACAAAGTTTGAAAGCCTCAAACAGTTGTTTTTATTTTCTCTCTTAATTTATCAACTACACAAAACACTTTTCTCATAATATGTAGTTTGAAGGGTAGAATGGCAAATGTTGTTATAGATTGAATACAAATCAATTTTCTTTCCAAAGACTTTTTATTACCCGGGCAATGCTGGGTGGCATAGCTAGTCTCTATATATATACTAGCTGTGCTACCCGGCGTTGCCCGGGTAATGAAAAAGTCTTTGGACAGAAAATTGATTTATATTCAACATATAACAACATTTCCCATTCTAACTTTCAAACTACATATCATGGAAGAAGTGTTTTGTGTAGTTGAAATGAATTAAGAGAAAAGTAAAAACAACTGTAAATGTTTTAAAACTTTGTCAAACAACTGTAACTTTCAAGCTGTTAGCCAGGCACATTGCCAATAGAAAATTCCAGTAAGCTGCTTAATAAGCTAAGCTTCTAATGGCGGTAAGTCTGCATTGCTGTCCAGCTACAGCTATTCTACTAATAGCTATAGCTGCAATGACAGACGGATATACGACATACGGGCATACTTTGAGAAATTTAGATATATATTACTACCATGACAGTCTAGTTCAACATTAGAAATAGTATTTTGAGTTGGTAAAGCACAGATAATAAGTACCTGCGCAATTATTCTGTCAGTGTGTCGATCTACCAATCTGAATGTTCATGGTTGGACTATCGTCTAAAGCTATATTTCATTATAATAACCTTGAACCTGTTTGACGGATAAGCGGACGGAGAGATAGACACCGCTCTTATTGTAATAAAGTAATCTTTTAGTTTTACTTTATTTTAGATACAAAACCTTTTTATTATTTTCCATTTGCAAAATGGGTTTTGTTGTCTAGAATAAAATAAAAGCTCATGGTGAATTGACGTTGAAGGCGTGCGTTGAAGGCATGTGTTCTTCTCAACTCATAATAAAATTACTACAATGATGGACCATGAACCGAGTGAAAGTGATAAGAAAAAAGAGACAAGTTGTCAATACAAACCAATAATACTACAGTTATGGTACAGACATTAAATTAAAAGGTTAATTCCAGTCTTGTTCTTTTTTGAAGTATCAAAGGGGTGAGTCTGGAATAATCTAGGAACGGATTAGGCAATTTACATGGATTTTACTGTTCGTAGAACATAAATTTCCTATAAAGTAAACGCTCCCACTGATTGTGTACGTTGTAGAAGCGTCAACTGTAGTTGGTTAATGTTGCAGCTTCCTAGCATATCTATATATCCTATAAAGTTAAGATTTGATTAACATCATAACAGTCAAGTAGCATAACAAGTCAGATTACAGTCTGTCTCACTTTTGTGGATAATTTATAAAAACGGCTTCCATACAAAAGTATTTTTTACCGGAAGAATAATAGTATCTTGAGTGTATTCTCGGTCAATTTCGAACAGAGATGAATGCTTAGCATTTCTAGATTATGATTAAACAAAGAAGTTTTGTTGAATCATTGTAATATCTAACATTATCGGCATAAGCGTGCCTATTTAAAATCGTAATATTGAGTAAGGTTGCTTGTGCCATAAAAAAGTAAATTTGTGTGTGATTTCTGGGAAAATGAGTCAATTTTATGTAGAACTTCTTTGAATCAGATATGAGCAGACACAACAATAACTTTACTTTAGGTGCTACAAAAAAGATTTAAGCTACTGAACTAATAATTGTTCGACAGAAGTTTCTATCGGCGCCGTCTGTAGCTGTACAAGCTTAAATGTGCCACATGTATCATAGCAAGCGGACATAAAACATGCCAGTTTTCGCTTATGTTAAAAGCCAATATTTAGACTCCTAAATATTACATTACTTAAATGTAATGAGACCTTCAAAGAGATCAATACACAAGCTTTTGTTAACTGTCTGATAGCAGTGGTTCCTGCACACAAAGTTGTTCTTATCATCAATATTCAGACTACTACCCGCAAGGATGTGTTAAAAAAAATTTTCTGAAATTTTTCGTTTCTGCTATTAGCTTTTCAAAGTTGTTGCTTTAAGGTTTTATGAGATTTCAACTGTAAATATCGCAAAGAATCATTATTGTGTTTCTTAGCTGTAATATTACTTGCATGTAATACAAATAGTTTGTCATTAATTAATTTGCACTATTAGCAGTTGACAAATATATTTTGGGCCCTATATTTTTTAAACACAGAAACACCGCTGTCAAAGTTTGATGAGCATATCTGAATTATCCCAAATAGATAGTAAAAACAGCATTAGTTAGCCATTGGTGTCGAGCAATTTTCGTAGACTCACGTTCAACACTGGATGAACCCACAGCTCATTTTTACACAATTTACAGGCAAATTAATCAACTGTCAAGTTGAATGATCGCTGCAAAAATGCAGATTTCGAAATGCAAAAGCGGATGTTGTGTACTAGCATTTCAGACCCAAATTTTTGTTCGCTGATTGATTTGAGTCAGTATGAAAAAAGAATTCGGGTTGTTGATTGTAATTAGGATTCATTGAAATTCTGTTTTGTGTTTAATGATTATAACTTCCCAAAATCTATTTTAGAACATCCATAACCCATTTGAACATCATTGTAACATTAAAACTAACGATAATTTTTTAAGTTTCACGTTGACGCAATTAAATTTAAAAAGCTAATATTTTTCCTGAACCAGTCTAAGCGCTTAATTAAACCAGTTTTACGTAGCGTTGAACATAACTTTTTTTTATTTAGGATAGGGTATAATTTGAGGTTTACTTGGTATATCCGCACTCTTAAAATGGGAAAGAGATAATCATCAACTTGATGCAACCAGTTATTACTTTGATGCCTTATTTTTATCTAATTTGTAACTTGGAGTAGCACACGATGTCGGTATTTACCATCTTGTGACAGGCACACAGCTATCTAGCTGTTGTAATTTGTAAAACTGTCTTTAATTTTGTCTATTCTGTAAAGAGAAGTTTTAAGAAGCAGTGCTTTAGCATTTCTGACTTGCGTTGTTCTATGTTGGGTGTTTGATGGGCAAACTGCACATTTCCTGATAAATGTGAATAATTTTGGATGAATTCAAATGCTACTGCTGGTGCAAATTGAGTAGAAAATGCATTCAAAACTAAAAAGATTCGAATATTTTACATAATTTCATTTTCTTTGATTAGGGTGTAAGGAATTCAAAGACTATAATAAGAGAGGCTATTTTGTATATCGCAAGGTCCTGCTTTTGGCTGATTGCTATTTTGTGTATCGTTAACAAAAAAGTTGCAATTTGTCAATTGATTTTAAAAGGTTCACTCCATAGATATATAAACCTTTATGTATCTATGGTTCACTTAAAGTTCCTCGAATTTACCTCCTCATTTAGTTAACTAGTTCTGTTTTTAACAGAGTAAAAGACCAAGAAATGTGCCTTCCAGATTGGAACAGCGTATCCTGTAAGTGTATATTATATAGCCTCAATGTTTAGTTGTTAGTCTTAGAAACTGTCATCTGGGATTATTCTGTATACCTTCTATAAAATACCTGTTTGATGGTGTGATGTCATTGCGTCATACTTTTATTTCCATTTATGTGCCAAAACTTTCTCTATTGCTAGTGAATGTAGGTACTGCGGTTATGTTCACTGTTAGACAAGTAGAAGTCAGATCGTCTGCTACTGATAGTAACTGAAAACAAATAACAAAAATCAATTCCCGTTAGCTACTCGTCTCTAACCAGGTTTTTCGGGTGAATATAGTCGGTGTGACCAGATTTTGTTGTATTTTAGGCGTGTTCATTTAACCGAAGCTCAAAGAGATTTTCACTTGACAGCATGGAGGTGTAAGTATGTGAGTCCTACTATGCGAGTCCATAGATCATGAAGTACGATTATATGTGGCTACCTGTTCTTTATTATATACAAATTATCTGTACACATCGTACAATTATGCTAGTTTTAGGTATTTGCTAGTCTATATGTAAGTCTGATGTTTGGTAAAAGTATCATATATCCTCGAATTTAGAAGTTTAAAAAGTTACCAGACTATGGGGTCAGTTTATATGAGCATGCTGCTGATCGCTCTACAACAACATGACGTTATGCTAACCTAATTACATCAGCTACAACTCGAACCATGCTAAGCATGCGGTTGGTAGTCTGTTGCCTAGGTTTTTATATACCGTATCTAGGGCTTGCACTTAAATTTGTGGTGTCCGGCTTACATGCAAATTTTTTTAATTCTTCGTGTTATGGCTGTTTTACTATATGCTTATATGTGAGATTGGCTTACACGTGAGGATATACAGTAGGTCTTAAGCATTTCTGAAGATGTTTGAATAATACATTCTGTGTCAGTAAAGAAACAGTCAATGTAAGTATATAGTACACGTATATCCGCTGTCTGTATTTAGCACCTCAAGTATATATTAGCATGTTCAAGACCATGTTTCTAGAACGTGTCAGTTACGAGATCACGATTCTTTCCATTTTTGTCCATCATGTCTTTGTAGTAGCTGACACGACGGTCAGTTGTCCACCCTTTGCTGACTCAATTACCGAGGGAGATATGAGGTGGGAGAAGGCTGTTGGAGATTTTGTCAATGTTGATGATACCATTGGAGAGGTCGAGACAGATAAGGTTTGTTCTTGCCTTTTAACAAAACCATCTACCTTTATTATTTAGACATTTATTATTGAATTATTCACATGATTTGTTGAAGAATAAATCTATTTATGGCTTCATAGAATCAGCAGGTGTCGAGACCTAGGCTGCCAAAGTCAGCATAGAATCTAGTCATCCGTGGATGACCAAGATGTTGTAATACTTGCGCAGATGACACAAAGAAATGGTTTTAATTCGCCAAGTGAAGATATTTTTGACCACTGGCAATAATAGATAGACCTTAATCACGTACTGCCATTTATATGGCTGTCGATTCTTATTCATAAGCACAAATTACTGCAATGTACTGTTTGCATTTAAAGGAGGTGTGACTGCAGTGTAGTTTACCTATTTCGGAAAATGATAACAGGCAGCTACTATATTTTAATCAGGAGTCATCTCCTCCTGGAATAGTCTCACCAATCGTTCAGCATGCTTTCATATGAGCAGTATCAGAGTTCATTGACAAATGCTAAGTATTTTAATAACGGTGATTTATCCAACTAACCACCGAGCACACTAAACGATGATATTACAGACAGATTCATATTATCATTTATTTCCTTTAGTACTGTATTGTCTTATTAGAAGACGCCGGAACTATCCGGAGCACTTTTCTTCTGTCAAAATATCGGAAATTGCGAAATCGGCATAGTGTACATGGTAGAAGTCATTATGTGGCACCAAAACTCATAAATATTAGATTTCGAAACTTTTCCATTTTATCACCAGTGACACGGTGTTTATGTCTCCATGGGATCCTCGCGAAGTACGAGCATTCCAATGATCTCTTGAAAATAGGATGGTATTGAATCCGCGATCATTGCTGCTGTGGCCAGATTTGGACAGTCACTGTCAGTCAGCCATAGACCTATTAACTATACTTTTAGATAGTTTAATATACTTTAATATAGTATAGTTAATAGGTCTATGCAGTCAGCAAACAAAATGGCCACTAACAAGAATCTTGTCTGCAGTAAAAAACTGAAGCTCCTTCAAAATCGTCACAATCTACTCAACCTATCAAACATTTTTTCAGGTAAAGCTACAATTAAGTATCACGTGAGCGTGCAGACGGGCCTCTATATCAACCGTGATAATAAAGTGAGGTTTTTTATTTATTTGTTAAAAATTTAATTTTTTTTCTTTTTCAATTCACTTTACTTTTTTTTAAAGTTTTATTCTTTGCCCGAGTTCCTGGACATTTGATAGATGATCATTGAACAATGTCATTGTCATGAACAAAACAACAGAACGATCATAACACGAATTCAATAAATAATTATTTTTATTTTATAAATAAATTATAATTTATAATAAAGTGTCATTTAATTTATTACTTCAATCCTGTCTATCTTAGCAGCTATGAGGAGTACTATGTCACAATCAAGAATGAATGATCTTCTTCTCATGCATGCTCTACTTGACAAAGTAGATTATAATTATATAGTGAATGAGTTTGTTGGTCGACATCTGGATAGGAAGCGTTTTATTGCACTAAGTGACTGAATTGAATGGAATAGTTTGTGTTTGCAGGCCAAGTTTGTTGCTCATTGTATTTCTAGGTGGTCATAATTTAAACATAATAAGTTTTAAGCAGGCCAAGTTATCTATTATTGTTGTCTTTCCCTGGTGCATGTAATATATTATTTCAACTTATTTTTGTAACTGAAACAGGTGCTCTTAAAAGACAAGTGTCAAGCTATAACAATCAATCTTTTATGTACGCATGTACATGTATGTATATTTATGAATATAAATGTAAATATACATATATAGGGTTACAACTCAAAACCATGTAACTCTGTGGCTAGCTCTCTTTGCAAGACTTGAAATAACTCACCTTGGCAGGACCTGGATATCCACCTTAAATAATACAAGATACACTTTAAAATGCTCTAATTTTTTTCTTAATTCTCAAAATTTTCTCGGGGAGGGCCCCTGAACCCCCCCCCCCTTCACTGAGAGGGCGCTTCAGCTCCCCTCCCAGACCCTCCCCACATGGCCGTAAACGGTCGAGTCAGGCCCTCGACCCTCTGGCAATTACTAATTAACAGTCTCCTATCCACGTTTTTTGGACAATACAGCCCTGATTTCCTTTAATCCTAGACTTTTCGTATTGAGTATGTTGTATAAGATATACTGTTATTTGTTTTTAAAACAAAGTCTGTTACCAATACAGTTATAGATGCCGAGGCATTTAAATCTAGAGCATTTATGTTTATTCTATGGTGCTATTTATGATTATGAGTGATAGTATATCACTATAGCATTAGCTCGAAAAATAACGAGGATTATTCTTGTGTTTGGTTTGTATTTAACTTGTTCGAATGCTAAAAAAACAGCATATGCATGCGGAATCTCTCATTTTAGCTACACTAAAAATATAAAAACACATGTTTGCCAACTCTTCGCTGTATATGGAATATTGCGCAGGCAGCAGTAAAAAATTGGAGCTGGCAGCTTTTGAACTCTCTATCACACACCGGGTCAAACCGAGAAAAGCACATCTTAAATTGAGTTTTACATAAATTAAAAAATCAAAAGGTGGTTCCTGTGTTATAAAGTTTGTGAATTTTTGTATGAGACCATCAGTAATAGTTTCATGCCTTATGGTTGTCAACTCTTCATATTGCTGAGGTCAATCAGATATGCATACCTTTTTAATCATCAACAAGTTCAAAGTTTTTCAACAGGTTTTAGCAAATTTCAAAATTCAACTTCATTTTATCTTAAAACAATATGGTAACTTTTGTTTCTGTCCTCAACGCATCTATCATATGTTATGTTCAAGTACTGCCTCCTTCATGTTTTACAACTGCCTATGAAATGGCTCATAAGGAAGCAAATTCATAAAATGGACTGTCTTTTATATTTCTAAATAAAAGTACACTAATTTGCATAATTGTTAAACACCTATTAAAGAACAATATATTAAACATTTGTTTCATTTGTGATACCTTTTAAGATGCATGGAAATGCTGCAAAGTAGAACAGGCTAAAATCTCTTAAAGTTTAGCTAAATGGATATTCCTATATTATTATTTACACCCCACTATATTTTATATTTGAAGAAGTAGTTTTGACGTGATATGCCATAATAGGTCCATAAAAAATTGAGCCAACATGAAATTGTTTGTTGTGAAATTATTTTATGAAAAGTCTAGGTTTGCTGCAGCCATGCCATTTTAAATTAAAAGATTCTGTAGTCACTATTAATAGCGAATATAATGCAATTTCATTCATTGATGCCATAAATATTTCATAATATGTGCTTTAGACATCACTGGCTGTCAAATCAACAGTAAGTGGGACAATTACTGCATTGCTTGTGGAGGACGGGACAACAGTGACTCCGGGCACTGCGTTGGTTACCATAGCAGCTGGAGATGCTGCTGCAGGTAAGTCAAACTCTCCTGTTCTGATGTTGGATCGTATCTGTTTTTGGTTCTCCCTGCATTTACACTAAAGTAGAGTTGGATTGATATTCAGCTTAGACTTATGCACCAAAATGCCAACGCATCGGCTGTCAACTGGCACATGTCTTTTATAACTGCCTAGTTTAATCCTTTGGCAAGGCGGAATCAAATTCAATCATTTGGAGCAATCGATTGCTCTTTCTGTCAGTGAAGTCTGTATAGTTCACTTCATCCTGCCAGTATATACGGTATATATTCATAGCTATGATGGTTGTTTTATAACATGTTATCATTTACGATAAAAGTTAGTTCCAGTTTTTTAAAGAGCTTACTAATTCCCTATAGAAAATGTTCAAATTGCCTTATTGCAAATTTGTCTTGCAATAGCATGCAATTTGTCTCGCGTCACCTGCAATAGCATCTCTGTATCATTGTTTAACTCTATTGGTTGTTATAAACTGAGATGGCATTTTAATTTATAAATAGCGTAAGTCTGGTTTCTCACACTGATTCAATCAAATTTTCATGGGCAAGCTTCGAGATACAAGCATTCAAGTAGCATTGACAGTAATAATATTATCAAGGCAGCCACCGTGTCAATAATGGATTTTTTACATAGCGAATTTCATTCTCTAGAAATAGCAAAGATTTTCCTCAGTCACTTTGCAGACATCGACTCCTATCAAAGACATGAAATAAGGATTAAAGTTGTCTACAGAATGGTGAAAATAATTGGGTGGCTTATATTACATTGCTTCGTTGTACCAGCAGAAGGGGTCAGCCATTTCTTATAGTCAATTTAATATCAAATGCTGAGGCTGTGCTATTCTTAACTGCATGAATATGTTTCAGAATGAATCTTGTAATGAAAAACTTCACCTGAGGATCAGTCTCCAGTTCTAGTATAAGAATTTTAGATATCAATTAAAATTATTTTCATTTTTTATTGTGCGCTGCTCTACATGTTTATGTGGCGATATCAGATTCTTCATCCCAAAGTCTCCGTCTTTGTAGTCATATTAACTTAAAGGAAATAATAACAATTACTATAATTATGTTACCTTGATATATACTTATTGTATAAGTATATATAAGTATACTTATATATAAGTACTTATATATAAGTATACAATAAGTATATACTTATTGTATAAGTATATCTCAAGATATATACTTATGCAATAAAAGTTACGATTTGCCTCCATATATATGAGTCGCAGTAGGTTCAACTCTGTTTTCTGCAGGATATACCATGTTATACCAGGTTATATGCAGATTCATATTAGAGCTGGAACGAGACCAAGGAATGCAGGGTCGGGCCAGACTCAGGGTCAGCAATGAGGGCCAAGATCGAGTCGGGCCGGGTCAGCACGCGCAAATTTTTATTCATTTAAGGTTAAGAGATAGTTCTATTACAGCCCAATGTTGTTACATCAATAACCTTAGATAAAAGAACCCATTATCACACCGATCATTATATTTTGTGGCTTGGTTTATAGATGCAATCTACAATTTATGGCTAGACATTGGTGGATCAATGTTATTCAATGGGTGATAGATTAATGGCATGACTTTGGCTGAAGGGTTTTTATTAGATTTTATTTTCAACTTTGCTATTATAATCAACAAGAAGAGATTAGTTAAGAAATACTTTACAATTATAGAAATAGATAACCCAGCATAGTAGAAAGCAAAAATCCATCGCTTCCCTAAAACTTATGGCATTGGTGAAAGAAACTCAAATTAAAAACAATTAGACGCTAGGTTTTTACACTTGCTTTTAAGTTCCTCAGGATGCCTTCGTTCTAAATGCCTCAATAGTATTGAGGTGGACCCTTCTTCGTAGCTTAACTTGCTTTGCCATATTGTACAAATAACTTCGTCTTTCCCTTTCGTGACTGGCTTCTTCATGAACTCCCAGACCACCAACATGATTATTTCTTGCCGAAAACATCGTAAAAACCTATAGTCCAAAGACTATTGTCGCAGATGTAAAAATATGGTATTGACTCACCTTGTTTTATTTCGCCTGGTCCTTCCGCGCTAGGACTACACGATTCTATTTCAATCGCACTTAAAAAGCGATATACAATCGCTTTCGTTTAGCCATAAACCTACCCGTGTCTTTGTAAAGGAAGACCCGAGGGTCGGGTGGCCCGACCCGGGCACCTCTGACCCGGTGCGTCAAGACCGGACGAGCTACCCGTTCCAGCTCTAATTCATATTAACTTTGTTCTACCATTTCGTTGCCTAATTAATGATTTGCATTGTAAAAGTTGGAGTTAAACTTTGCCTATTATACCGCAAATAATTAGATTTTCAGGGAGTAGTAGGATACTCATATGCATGGAGCTGATATTTTAATCTTGTCTAAGGAGGCTCGTATGATAGATAGGCTTTCAAAGGTGAAGGTTTCTATAATGTGAGAAGTTTTCCACAGAAAACATTTTGTTGTGTTTCATCGTGTGGAACAGCTAACACTGGTAATTGCAACTCTCTGAATACTAGCCAGCCTCTGTTCTATTGTAGCTGCACCAAGTTCACCTGCAGATGAAACTTCTGAAAAAAAACCTGACAAATCTTCTGAAGAAAAACCTGTTGAACCTCCTCCAGCTTCTGCAACACCAGAAAAAGCCAGCATACCAACATCAATGCCCAAGGTGCCTCCACTACCTAAAGCACCCATGTCCACAACTCCTGCGTCACAAGTTAAGCCTATTGCTGCTACGGATGCTTCTCTTCCAACATCAGTCGGCAGCAGGTCTGAAGAACGGGTGGGTTATGCATGGTGTGAGCAGACAGCATCCTAACACGTTTGTGTAACTTCTGTCACTCAAAAGTGAGCTTTTTAGCACCGACAACTCTTTGCGTGCACAAATGCTCTCATTTATGCATTGAAAGCTTCCATTTACAAACATGTTGTCACAGTTTTGTGCTGTCCATAGAAATCCTGAATGGAAAAACTTCTCAAGGCAATTAGATTTTTCTTATTCATATCTGGTACCCTGTCCTTCTAGTGTCTTGTGAGAGATCTAGTCCCCTGTCCTTCTAGTGTCTTGTTAGAGATCTAGTACCCTGTCCTTCTAGTGTCTTGTGAGAGATCTAGTACCCTGTTCTTCTAGTGTCTTGTGAGAGATCTAGTACCCTGTCCTTCTAGTGTCTTGTGAGAGATCTAGTACCCTGTCCTTCTAGTGTCTTGTGAGAGATCTAGTACCCTGTCCTTCTAGTGTCTTGTGAGAGATCTAGTACCCTGTCCTAGTGTCTTGTGAGAGATCTAGTACCCTGTCCTTCTAGTGTCTTATGAGAGATGTAGTACCCTGTCCTTCTAGTGTCTTGTGAGAGATCTAGTACCCTGTCCTTCTAGTGTGTTGTGAGAGATCTAGTACCCTGTCCTTCTAGTGTCTTGTGAAAGATCTAGTACCCTGTCCTTCTAGTGTGTTGTGAGAGATCTAGTACCCTGTCCTTCTAGTGTCTTGCGAGAGATCTAGTACCCTGTTCTTCTAGTGTCTTGTGAGAGATCTAGTACCCTGTTCTTCTAGTGTCTTGTGAGAGATCTAGTACCCTGTTCTTCTAGTGTCTTGTGAGAGATCTAGTACCCTGTCCTCCTAGTGTCTTGTGAGAGATCTAGTACCCTGTTCTTCTAGTGTCTTGTGAAAGATGTAGTACCCTGGCCTTTTAGTGTGTTGTGAGAGAACTAGTATCCTGGCCTTCTAGTGTGTTGTGAGAGATTGTCAGGCTTTCAAGTATCTCCACAATTAATCTGAATATTTGGAAGGCAGTCAATTGATGAGGCGACAGAGTGTCAGTTTATATAGCTGAATGTCTCAAGTTCGGGTTCTATTTCAAGCAATCTTTTATCCAAACCTCTAACTTGCGTTCGAACAGAAAAGGCTCCCATTTCCTAAAGATTCTGATAATCAAAGCAAAACTTTTTGAATTTATTAGGTAATTTACACAGTTTAAATGCATTCCTTCATTCTTTAGTTGTTTGCAAGCTGTACCAATATAGTGAAAAATAGCTATAAGTCTCTCCATCAGAATTTTTCCCAAGATGCTCGGAATTATCATAAAATAAGTTTACTAGTTGTTTTTGTACAATTTTATCATATTGATGGCAAATACTTGACACATTTTTCTTTATTTCTTCCAGCAATCGTACGACTGTCGCGCAATTACATTACTCAGTATGTTGAGAGTATATTTAATAAAATTAAAGGCGTCATGTAATACGTTTTGGAAGTTTACCATGAAACCAAACAGTATTCAGTATTTGTCACAGCATTTTGTAGGAGCTGCTAAATATTGTTTCTAGGGTATCGCGCCCTGGTGGCATGCATGTGATTTATGGGCTATATACCTACCTGCATATCCAATAATTAAATTCTTGCTATGCGCTGCAGGTAAAGATGAACAGGATGAGAATAAGGATAGCTGAACGTCTTAAAGAAGCTCAGAACACTTGTGCTATGCTAACTACCTTTAATGAGATTGACATGAGGTGTGGGTCACGGCTTTCTTCAATCATATGTAGTAACAGCTTCCCTTGTAGAGTGTTATAAACTTGTTTGACAAAAACCTAGTTGATTGTATGTCGATTAGTACCCTAATACCGCTGACGCTTGTAATACATGGGCATGTCCCTAAATAATAATTTGACATTTAAAGCTACTTTATGCTACTACACACGCACATTTGCTCCCATTATAAAATTCTTTGAATTAATTGATGCAGTACTTTCTTGGCTTTCCGATAATATAAAATTTATAGTTTCGAAGCTATGAAGTGCAACATGCGTATAAATGATGGAACATCACAAAATGTCCCATCATTTACGCATGTTGCACTTCATGGCTCCGGACCGACATTTTGAAAGCAGTAAATTTTATATTATCTGAAAGCCAAGAAACCACTGCATCAATTAATTCAAAGAATTTTATAATGGGGTAAACGACATGACATCAAGTAACACATCAGTAACATCAAGTAACATCAAGTAACAAATGGCATCAAATAATACTAAATTTCAAATTATTATTTATGGACATGCCTACATGATAACTGAGTTTACATATCTTAGTTTATATGTATGTATTGTTTTCTGTTCATATTGGAAACACGTCTTGATGTATGGATTTTTCCTATAATTCGCAGTTCAGCCATTGTAAGTCATGGCATTATTTGTTCACTGTTTTATTATTTTATCTGATCAACTGACGAGGCTCAGTTAGTTTTTTATCGAGTCCAATGCTAAACTAATACTTTTCAGTAATGTGATGGAGCTGCGCACAAAGTATAAAGACGCCTTCCTCAAAAAGCATGGAGTTAAACTCGGTTTCATGTCAGCTTTCGTCAAAGCAGCCGGGTTTGCCCTTCGAGACCAGCCTGTGGTGAATGCTGTAATAGATGGGAATGAGATAGTTTATAGGGACTACGTAGATGTGTCGGTGGCGGTGTCTACACCCAAGGTATTTGCTCTTTCTTTCTATTGTTGCACCTCTAGAAATATTGCATACGTTTGTAAAAGAGGCACGCGTTTGTCAGTCTGTACTTTACAAAGGCAACAAATGAGGCCAGTATATTGTACACCAAGCGTGTACAAGAATAGGGGCAGCATAACTATTTACTATGAAGTGTCTTCCAGTTTAATAAAATATATCATCTTTTCAACAGTTTTGGTCAGAGATGCGAAGTTGAAGAGCATTCATGCTTTATCTAAAGGAACCATCAATTGTTTTATATTGTGAAAGTGTATGAACAAAGTGAACAAATCTTGAAAGCATGCCTAAGCGTAAGTTAGGTGAGTTGTGAATCACTCGGTTAAAACTTTTTTAGATGTTACATTCTTTATATTTATCAAGTTTAATCGATTTACTCCACACAAGCATAAAACATCAAGGTCAACAGTTTGTTTGACTCCTCTTCGCTGGGTACCTTTGAGGTATTGTCACGTATCATTTTACAGCAGTTTAGGCTCTCAAAGTAGTTGTTGAATAATGGTAAGGGAATAATGAGTAGATGCGCAGGAGACAGCATCATCACTGATTATTTTTACTGTGATTATGGATGGAGAGGTATACATAATGATATTCTTTACATCCTTTCTAATAATTTTTTACTAATTTTCGCTGCTCAGTTTATGGTCTGTGTCAGTAATAGCTTGCTCATGGTGTGTAAGCTCGTGGAACTGTTTTCCCTAATACAATCTCTGTTTTCAGCACAAAGTCATTTCTGTTATCCAGTGACAGCTGGTTGTTTGGTCACCATAACTGCGTGAGCGGTTTTTATCCAAGGGCTCTCCATTACTGCTTATATAATCAAAATGATAATATAGGTTTTTTTCTAGCAAAGTCACCTCAATGTTTTTGGTCTATTTTAGGGGCTGGTCGTGCCTGTACTCAGGAATGTCGAGTCCATGAACTATGCAGAAATAGAGAAAGGCATTGAGGAGCTCGGTGTGAAGGTGTGTTTTTATATGTCCTCTTTTCTCATTCCCAATGTCGGCACTTGGTATTTGTAAGTAACGACATCACACATGTTTACGCTACAGCATGGTACCAAGTCTGGTGTGGTACCAAGTCTGGTGTGGTACCAAGTCTGGTGTGTCTTTGTATGAACGAGTGTACTGAGTTGCTTATCACTGAATAGTATAGCCTCAGGCTCTTGACTAGTGTCTAAATTGTTATGCTGTCTGTTATTCTTTGTAACTTTTGCTATGAGCACCTAATTCACACATTCCCTTTTCACTTGATGGCACACCCATTTTAAAGTTAGTGCGTCTGTGCATTGATTTGTATCATATTTACCCTTTAAAAAGACCTTTGATTTTATTTTACAAAGAGTACAAATTCAACCAGACAAGATGGCGCAACCTTTCTTCTTGGTTTTGTGTGTATCATTTTTAGAGTTGTCTATTCATAGTCATGTGTAGGAGGAGGATTAACAACTCCCATTTCTTCTTGCATTGCAGGCTAGGGATGGATTATTAGCAGTCGAAGATATGGATGGAGGAACATTCACCATTAGCAACGGAGGGGTTTTTGGCTCCATGTTTGGCACACCAATTATTAATCCTCCGCAATCGGCCATACTTGGCATGCACGGCATATTTGACAGGCCTGTGGCCATCAAAGGACAGGTTGGCTCTATTTTCTCTTCTTTGCAGCACCCATCATCTCTCTTTTTCACAAGTATGGCTGGTCGTTTTACCAGCATGGGCGATCATTTGGCATACTTTAGTTATCACAAGTATGGTAGGTCTACAACTGAGACCAGCATGTGTACCAAATAACACTCAGGATCTTGTTACACTCTGATGGTGTTTGTTTGGAACACTGCTAGTAAAGCACACTTGTGTCTGTGAAAGGTACCAGAAACTATAAGGCTTGTCATTGATGTATCTTTTTCACAAATACTGAACATCTGAACATATCAAAAGTTTGTTGAAAATAGCCTTAGGTGTGTATAGACAGTCAGTGCAGTGCCATTATTAGAGCACTTGCTTATAAAGCCTTGTTTAGAGAACGTCGACCTTCCAGTGCTCACTAGAATAAGTCTGTAACCAGCCACTAAGAAGGAAGGGAATATATCTCAGTCATCGCAGAAAAGCGTTATGGTTTACTTTTCAACTTGCGCTATTTGTGATTGCTGCTCCAATATTGGTGATGTCACGCACCTTTTTATGTACGTTTGTACTATGTACATATACAGTAGTGTATATGTACATAGTACATGTACATATACAGTAGTGTATGTGTACATATACAGTAGTGTACATGTTCATATACAGCAGTGTACATGTACATATACAGCAGTGTACATGTACATATACAGCAGTGTATATGTGCATATGTATGTATATGTACATATGCATATGTACATATACATACATATGTACATATACACTGCTGTATATGTACCACTATGTACATAAACAGCTGCATCCTTTTTGGCTCTCAGCCCTCTTTCCCTTTTTTGTGTGATGGCATACCTGGCTATAGCAGAGTGTATAGTGTCTTGTTTTTTATTTTGTTTCATTCATTGGAGTATTTAGCAATGTCACTATATTGCGAGGGACAAAGTGCATGATGTTTCGTTGTGAGTCATGGAGGTTTCTATACTTTTAGCCCCGCTAATTGAATAGGAGTAGTAAACCTCAGTAAATTCTATTTCTGCGCAAACCTTTTGTTGAAGTCTATGTCAAGTGGTGTATAAGATAAACTGTTCTTCATTGCGGGCGGTTTGACAGGCTATTATCACATGGTCTAAATAAGCTAATGTGATGCTCTGAATTATGATGAGCTGCAATCGCAATAGCTATTGTATCAAGCCTTTGTATATCTTGCTTGTTAGGCTCAAGTTTCATACACAATTCTGTTGACTAGGTGGAGATAAGACCGATGATGTATATCGCTCTGACATATGATCATAGACTGATAGATGGGCGTGAAGCTGTCACTTTTCTTAGGAAAATCAAATCTGCAGTAGAAGACCCAAGGGTTCTCCTTGTCGACCTTTAGATGGCCTTGAATGCTAGCAACTTCATGTGACTGATTTGCAAGATTGCCATGACTATATTTTGGCATTGTTTATAGAATTTAGAAATCTCATGCTATAGGTTGTTCTCTCTGAAAATGGTTTTGGTGTGGATCAATGATGCTGGATATCATTATTTACATATATTATTAGAAATCTATTTTCCGTAAATAAAAATAATTCTGCATAGCACATATAGTAATCATTTGTGCTTCAAACATATGATTATGTCATCTTGTGATCTGTATTATGTTAGAGGCAAAAATAAATATTTGGGAATTTCTTATCAAAGATGAGTGCGGAAGACAAGATAAGGCTGGTTACATAAGTCAATTTGTACAAAATAATACAAGAGATTCAAATTTTACAATGAAAAATATACAAAAATACAAAGGATTAAAAGTTTTAACCTGAAATGTAGATTTAATGTCAAGGATATAGCACCATGTATCCATAATTGTTCAGCAACCTGAAAATGAAGTTGTGTAACCATGCAGAAGGATTCCTCAACTGAAGGAGCGGTTTTTTAATATCTTCTTTGGAGTTTTAACAGAGATTTTCTTGACTAGGAATGTGAATGGAGTGCTGGAAGCATCCATAGCGTAGTAGACATTGTCATCAGCCCTCAGCTGTAATTCTGTAACAATGTATTTAGGGTTAATAAATACCGTTACAAATAATAATCTAATAAATACATTTGGAGTTAACCTGCGAGTGTTGTATCTCAAATTCATTTCCAACAATTGCTATAATGTGAAGGAAGCTGGATGGTAGTGATGTACAGACGTTAGTTACAGGTCTGGTGAAATTTAATCATGGAATGTTGTTTAATCACTTACTAAGCTTGCGAGGCAAATAACAAACGCAAATTTAACTATTACTGTAATGTGCAGCCACAAACTAGGCAGTCAAAAGTCTAAACTTGCGATTAACAATATATTTTCTTGTGCCACTTATTTCGGTCAACGTCTTCGTTATCAAAAATTAGTAATACTAATTCATTAACATTATTGTGTTAACATTGTTATCAAAACCAATTTCCTTACACTACGCTACAATCTCTTAACCCATTTGGCACTCCACATTGTTATGAGCTGTGCTATTAAAGGCACTGCTCAGCTTTGCTTTTTATTATTATCATTTAAATATCACATAGACAAGACTATCACAAAAAATAAATAACAAGCCTAATTTGTGTAGATGTCAATAATTATTTAATCTAGTTGTTGACATGCACTAAATGTGTACTGTTCAAACAGTAGCCAATGCTTAGCAGTGTTAAGATGTGCCATCGCTTAACTGTTGTTCTTGGCAAAGACCTTCAAATTTTGTTTTAGCATAAATCAGATTACAGTAGGAAAATATTATACATTATTTCAAAATCATGTGTAAATCTCTTTAAAAACATTTAATTGTTTTTAGAAAACGAATATTTCTATGTATCTATCCAGTTGTTAGATATGACTAAGGATGCAGATATTTAAAAGTGCACAAAGGTATTTTAAAAATTTCTTTAGCAAAAAATTAACTTGCCTCTTTGTTTATCTGTGATTTGTACCAGACAGAAACTTGATGGATCATTCTCCTCAGTGGTATCCTGGTGGAATTTTTCCAACACTCTTCGAATGACTGCCAAAGCGCGATCCTTGTTGGTCAGCTGCCAAATTGAAAATATTTTAAAAATCATTGTAAAGCTAAAACTTATCTGTGACAATGATAACATAGTAGTCAATAGTTAATCTTACTTAAAAAAATGTTTTATGTATGTGAGAATATAACTCAGGAGCTAAATTATGTTAGAGTAAGAACTACTACTTATCAAATTTTTAAAGATAACCGGGTTGGCTTTTGTGATATTTATGTACCTTTTGTGTATATACGAGTATATGTATATGTACCTTTTATGTATGTATATATATGATATGTATGTACCTTTTATGTATAGATGTATATGTATGTACCTTTTATGTATGTACGAGTATATGTATGTACAAGTATATGTATGTACAAGTATATGTATGTACAAGTATATGTATGTACAAGTATATGTATGTACAAGTATATGTATGTACAAGTATATGTATGTACAAGTATATGTATGTATGTACGAGTAGATGATATGTACGAGTATATGATATGTATGTACCTTTTATGTATATACGAGTGAGTATATGTATATACGTAGTTATTGGAAGAATAACACATTAAACTTCTGATGATAAGCAGCTAATTAACAGACAAACTTCCTCTACAATCAATCATCTACAAGTTTGGCTGTACAAAGAAACTGAAATGTAAAAAATTTGCAATTATTATCAAGAACCGATAAACTCGATGTTGCCCAGGATTTTTTTCCTTTTCAATCAGATTATCAATATATCAGATGTGGATATTTAGGAGGCTAGTTCCCATGAACGAGATAGAGGTTTGAGACCAAATGTTTTTGTGAAGTGTGCATTTGGACAAAATCGGGTAAAAATATGGAAAAGCATAGTGTTTACGTGGACCAACAAACGCACGCGAAATGATGAAGTGGGAATTGTTAACATTACATACGGGATTGTCTATTCATGTTTTAACAAAAACTTAACAAGTTGAGAGACTTGCAATTATTTTCATTGACATAAGACTTTTTTTTCTCACATTTAAAAATGAACATAAAAAGCAGAGATTAGAAATCATTAGCAAAGACATATGAAACTTTTTCTCACGTTTATACTTTTGTAGTTGACCGTTATGTCTTGACCAGAGGCCAAAAGGGTGACCTTGATCACCCTGCGGTCTTGATTGCCGCTAACATCGCTGTCTCCTGATGATATTGAGCTCTGTGATGTGATTGGGTGGGCTGAGTCACTGGAGGCGGAGCCAATGGAGACTCTATCAGAAGGTGTTGGACTTGTGAGCGAAAAGTTAGAATAGGAAAGAGTTATGCTTGTGTATGACGATCTGAAACAGAATTAGAACAAAGATTCATTAGCACAAGCCATTCAAAGTAGCTTTTTATTTCTTATGTCTATTTCTATCACAAACTACCAGGTTTGCAGGTCCCTACAAGTGTGTATGTAAAAACACCGTTTCCATGGCAACCTTTTAACTGCGCAAAAAATGATTAATGTTTCATTGTTTATGTATAATGTGCAACTAGTACTTCATATTAACTCTAGTCACGCAACATAAATCCATTTTCAAAAGTTTTGAAAGATTATTTTTCTATAGAAAATCAACAGAGAAAGGAACAATATTGAGATGCATGAAAATACTGCAGACATCTGCTCCACTGATGGCTACCACACAGGGTGCAATACATCAGTTTATCATACAAGAACTAGCATAGCTCTGACAATACTTTAGTTCCTAGAATTAACTACCAGTTACAGTGCTGTAAAAAACCTGTATGTGTATAAACATCATAAACATCATATATCTATCTATACTACCAGATCTATAATATCAGTTACAGTACTATAAAAGGTCTGTTCACTGTTCTTAATAAAGCAATGACAAATTTCTATTTTACAGCAAATTAGAGCAAATATACTGATCCATCTCTGAATTGTAGTAATCAAACTATGATTAAGCTATGAGTAATCCAATCAAATTACACATTCCACATACAAGGCTTCGCGTGATGACAAAAGCGGCACTTAGTTTTTAGGTAAAATGAGTAGCATTTGCATATAATTACTGTTTAGCTTCAGGATAAGACAACTCCTCAAGTAGCCTCTCATATCTACTTACACCGATGATTTGCTGGAGCCATTTTTGTGAAGACTTCGCTCATTTGGGTATGGAGCCTCTATTTCACACGAGAGGGCATAGCTGCAAACATAATTTTTATTGATAATAAGTTTTTCCTTGTTGCGTGTGAGACAAGACTATTTTTAACAACAAATAATGAACTGTTAAAATTAGTTCACAACTGCTCTCAAATTACACTGAGCAAGTCAAACACTGACTAAAACGCAATAATCAACAGTGCTGATGGTATTTATTGTAAACTAGCACTGCCCTTTCGATCAAAGATCAGAGCGGGTGGGAGTTACCTACCCAACACACTGTGAAACTGAAAATGAGTTCAAGAGGCAAAAGTGAAGTGTAGTTGTTAAGGAATAGTTAATGTGAATCAAATGTGTAGTTCATTCAAGCCACGCTCTCAGATTTTTAACAATAAATATGTAACTGCAATGTGTAATCACACAAAATACACAAGTGAGAACTAACAAGATATTAGCTATTTTACAAGTTTAATTAAAAAGCCACAAAAAGTATAAGCTAGATAATATTTAATGTTTTCTCGTATAATGTGAGATAGTTTTATGATTTTAAGCTTAATAAAGTAGTTTACTCTGTAGTCCCTTTATGTATGTTGATTCTTATCATATAAACTCCCTAGGTATGGCCACAGCAATCCCTAGGTATGGCCACAGCAATCCCTAGGTATGACCGCAGCAAACAAATGCTATAGATAATAAAGAGAAGAGTGAGATTTTATTAAGTAAAAAATATATAATCTGCTAATCTTTCAATTTTTGTAAATTCATTATGCTAATACGTGATACAGCTATTTAAACAATAATTACCCCATTTACAACGTTACCAACCAAACTGATCTAATAAATTGATATAATGCTTTTTTTACTTGAAGGTCACATGACATTTACCGATATACATGTAGTGTGGCTTGAAACCAATTTGTGTTAAGCATGTAACTGAAGGTATAAAAAATATTTATATAAAATTTGTTTTGAAACTTTCTTGTCATCAATGAATGAAGTACTTGAGAATCGTGTTTCAGACAACGTTTTTTTCAACCTGAGATTATTGTACTTATAGCAAATCCTGTGATACAACAGAATGTGGTTGTATCCGGCATCGGTATTTTTCAAAAAGTTTGTTATTTGCTATAGTTGACTCTATCTAAGTTCACGATCTTGGAACTTAATAAAAATGTGTTGGCACATTTCTACAACAGCCAATAAAAACTGGAGCGCTTGTAGGTGCTGCAGTGCTGTCTGGCACTCAAGGAGCCTTAGAATGTTATCAGAGTGTTAGTAATATATAGTTACCTGGTGCTAAAGCTGTAACACCGAAATTCTATTAACCACTTTGTAACCTTAACTAACATTTGTAAATACAAATGCAGATGTACAACAAAGGTGACGGCCATATTGAAACACAGTAGCTAAATATACAACGCAGAAGAGCTTTATCACAAATATACATATTTTATGAAGTCTGAGCCAGATACCTTTCAGTGCTGTCAGAATTTATGAGATCACTCAATAATTCATGCCTTTGTTCATATTGGCACCCTTGCTGGAGCCATGTCAATATATTTAATTAGCACATATATATGTACATCAAAGTAGATGCACCGATTACTCCTTGTTCTAGCAAATATAGTAACAGCCTTTCAGTTGTGTTTTATAGCAGAGGTGATGAAATTAGTGTCATTATGTTATATCTATATTAAAGGTAATTCAGCCACTTTACACAATCTTTTCAGGGTGATGAATTATTGCAAGAGTAGATCAACATATGTCGCATTAGCACCGCAAAATAAATTTCTTTAGAATACAATAAGCTAATAACTAGGCTATCTATGTCAAGGTCAGTCACATACGTACTTTCATGGAAAACATTAATCACCGATTGCAGCTTAATGAAAACTTACTCCATATTATTCGTTATAAAATTCTGTGTCAAATGGTATATGGTTTCTGGTAGGTTATAACTAAATTAAGGCAGTAAATCATCGCTACCAGCAAATGTCTCTTAAAATATGAGCTGGTCTCATAATCTCTGATGGCACTGTTGCACTACCACAGGCTACGCCCACTACAGCTTACCTTTCATCTTCTGTGTAAACTCTCATTGAGTTGAACCAAATTTTGAAGCGACGATGAGGTGCGATTTGGTACATTTTTGCTGCCGATTGGAAGAGGGTAATCTGAGCTACTATTTCAAACTCTTTACGTTTCTTTTCAAAGTTGACGAGTCCATTATCCGTGTAGTCAGAAAATGCCGAGTCTACCATCGTTAGATCGGAGAGAAACGTGCCGAGGTATGGGACCGTTCCACAGCAGAGTGCCGACTATAACATGATGCAGATAAGGATGTGAAAATCGTACTAGAAACATTTCCCTAGTGTTGCACATCAACTTTCGTAAGCATATGAAAACATGTATAAATAGCTCTAAGGTGTGAGAATTGAAATCTTTTTCATAAGATGTTTCCTATTTGTATATTTCTAAACAAGTTAGTATTTTAAAAGTAATTAAGGAACCACAAGTTTGTCTCACAACATTGTTATTCTAAAATGACACAATTTTATTGCGTCTTAAAGCATCTTCAGGCTTCCATTTCCAAGATAACGCTAAAGTCCCAGGCAAAAGTTACAATAGATGAACAAGTTTTATGCTAGCGGTGCAGAAATACCTGCTCATATCTATGTAGATCTGAGTCTATGCCAATTGTTTTGGATTTTCTTCGTTGCTGACTCGAAACCTTTGCTGTTCCTTCCTGCAAAATAAACAAACTGCAAGTGACTATTTGTAAAGCCAAAACATTTTGATGCTAGAGTTACGCCGCCGATCCCATCATCGCTATTGAACAACCAGATTACATAATTTGAACATAACTTAAGAGTGTATCATCATTATTATTGTTACTATCAACAATAAGATTATTATCACTATTATTATGGCTGTTATTGTCCCTATTTTTTTCTATCACTGCATTTCATAAAAATATAAGAATTTCCATCTTACACAACAAACACAAATGATGATATGGATTTGCAAGGTTTCTACTGAACAGCCATATAAATGTTTGACTGCTTACAGGAAATATTCAAGATGGGCAGTAAAAGTATTGATTTGAGCTTTTAAATCCTGATTTCAAAATACGCTGTAAACTGGTCACAGATAATTGAAAATCATCTGATTAATCATTGGCTAAACTGTGTCTTGCTGACACAAGAACTATTATTGTTGTTTGTCATGATTATATGTATATAACTATTATTATATGTAATCATTTCATTCGTATTTGCGTTTGGGTGGATTATATCTTGTTAACTTTTATTGCTATAATCAAAATGATGCGATGTCGTTGGATAAAGCTTTTCTTCAGAGTTCAATTTGATAAGTCCCTTTTATTTTGTCAGCAAGGCTTCAAAGGAAATCCCATGTTATTGCAACTTCAAAACAATTAATACAATAATTCCACTTAAATGTACTATTACGTATGACCTTTTAGTAACTATTTTAAACTACTACAATCTAATTTAATAATTTTATTACATTTAATTTGTATTATGTATTTAATGACTATCTAATTCATTCTATGTAAATATATAATACTATACAAAGTCTGTTTCTATAGTGTTTGTCTTAAACACATTAGTATAAAGTGATTGGGTAGCCTTAGCTAAATTAATGAGCTAAAAAATAAACGATACATTAAGCAATTTCAATAGACATTGACTTCAATTTATAACCGAATATTTTATAACCGACCTTCATTAGTAGCTCTCTACTGGCAATCTGATTGCCGTCAAGTGAAAATATCTGTGAGAGGTCGGTGTATATCTCCATGGAAGACTTGTTTACATTTGACCATAACTACAACATCAACACTTGTTGTACAGAATAAGAAAAAGAATTCCTTCCTATTTCTACAATCCAGACTGTCATAATCGAGCAATTTTATTTTTAAATTTTATACATTAATCTGGAATAATTGTGTTCATAGCTGCCTCAAACGAGCAAATATGTAATAGCAATTAGCAACCAGCACAAGCTAAATTGATGTTTAGTTGTTAGTAACTACTATGTAGGGTATATGAATTATGAAATGACCGCCTGTTAGAGTTTCTGTGATTGTTTTCTAACAATGCTTCTGAAAGAGATCTAAAGAGTTAACATATATAATACTTGTTATCAATGAGAAGGTTTCGATAAAAACCTAATGCAACATCTTGCCAAAATATTACTCATGAACTTACGATTGTAGAAGAAATTGAAATATTGAACGGAATATTCTAGCAAATTCTTTAAAATCAATAAAGATGGCAGCCAAACTCACAACATTAAAAAGATGATCAGGTTTATCTAGGTTTAACCTTGGTTCTTACCTTCTTTAGCCTGAATATTGGACTACTCTGCAGCCCGCTGATTATTGCTCTCAGGCTAGAAAAATTCTTCATAATTCTCAATTCTTGAGCTATGGAAATCCACTTTTCTATGATATTTGCTCTCTTTGATGATTTGAGGCCGATGTCCTAAAATAAGAGTTATCTTATCTTGAGTATGTCAGCGCTGTCAGATCTCTACTATTACGACGTATTTGATGTTCAAATCAATATGTCTTACGAGTTTGTTTGTAGAATCAATGACTAGGGTTTAATATTTGCTAAATATCTGTGGGTTTATTTACCACTGCAATACCATCAATGGAAACACCTGCTGACATTAGTCAAAGCTGTAATACTTAGTCACCCCAATGTGCAGTCACTTGTTGGATGATGATATGTTCTAAAATATGCTATGATTGCAGTTTAAAAGCTAGATTTACCTAAAGTACGGTGGGCTTGATGGCGCATAAAAAACTGTATCCCAATTATGCACAACCAAGTTTCCAAAAGAAAGTGGTATGTTAAAAATTTGGTCGTCCGATGAAACAATGATCATTGCAACGAGCTGTTAGTCCAAAGATGATAAGTACTAATAGTGTATAATGAATTATTAAGCATGGTTTGAAGGGGGTGGATGCAGCAGTCTGCAACTCCCTGGCTAAGCTACTAAATAAAAGACTTTTTTACAAGGCTTGAGCTACAAATAAAAATTTTCCTACCATCGCTGAGTGTCCACTTCAAAGCTTCACTGATGCGATTTTGTAAAAACTTGACTTTTATGAAAATGTTTAATGGAAGCAAACTAAAATCAACTAAAAATGACCAACCTTTAAATTTTCATACGATGACAAACCGATTCTTTGAAAAACCTTCACTTCGTGAAAATGTAGTTCTCGAGCACATTAAATGTGATTGCATAGTAAAAGCAAACGCATAACATCTGCCAGTACACATAGTAAATTAGTCATGCCATGGAAGACAAATCCAATTAGACTATTGTTGGTGTAGCAGCAGACACAAACTGAACTTACCTTGAGTATGGTCGATATGACTGTGTATATTACTGAGTTGAACATTGATATGGTAGCAGCGACTGTCGGACATTCATTTGCCTTCTCTCGACTTCTTTGATTCCACGTCGAACCGAGGCACTGGTGTGCTTCTACTTTGATAAATAGCTCCTGAAACCACCCAATGACATAAAACAAAGGTTCGATAGCGATAGACCAATCAAAGAATGGTGTCCGCATCATTAGACACTCTGTATCATGACTATGTAAGATTGGTTAGTCTCTGCTAGAAACAACGTCTGCAGAATGTTTTTAGCACTAGTTCAGCAGCGGGGCTTTTTCATTTCCATATGAAAGGTGTGAGAAAACTTCTGCTCTACCAGATAATCCCAGTGATTTCCCTATTTACCCAGCTCAGTATAATCTAGTTTTGTTATCGATCTACATTATAAAATAGCGTTACGCAAAAAAGAGCTTTTTCTTACAATTCCCATAAATTTACTTTACTATTCTCTATTTTATTTTATTTTTGTTAAATAAATAAAATATAGAATTTTTTTAAAAATAAAGGTTTAACTTGCTTTGAATGGCATTGATTAATAATAATACAGTTTATATCTATCTTCTATGTGGCATCAGCATTTGAAGCACACAAAAGTGCGCTATTTTTAACAATGTACAACCTATACCTGATTTTTAGGAGCTAAACTCAACAAAACAAGCTGTTTATCAGCTGCATTAGTGAGAGATAAACGCTATACCAGGGGTATTGTGGTCACAGTGTCACCCACCCTCAACACACGAGTAAACAGCTATCACATTGTTAGTTTACTATCCAATCAAATGTTTTCACATGTCTAGCATATCGCATATTTCATCGATTATTCACCGTATCGACTAATCTCAGACAACAGAGCTTTAACAGAAATAACCGAGGGTGTAGATGCCACCAAGCTCGAAATAACATCAAATTTACTGACCAGTGTCTGGTCTTCATCAGTGTTGTTGTTTTAGTCAAAAATAACAACTCGGTTATTCATAACAGGAAGCTAAAAGTTACTACTCGGAGAGCAGCAGCAGGCAGCTTCATTTGCTACTGATGTACATCATCTCAGAGTTATAGCAGTTACTAGTGAAAAATGACTAAAACTTCATTAAAGTGCTAAATTTTGAAAGAGATATACAGCTTATGCCCAATGCTGTTTGAATTGCGGAGCTTGCATGGGAAGTGTACATGCGTGCGCGTGTACATGCGTGCTTGTGTGCGTGCGTGCTTGTGTGCGTGCTTGTGTATGTGCGCGTGTACGTACGTGTGAGCAATACCTTGAATATCGAGTATGAAATATGCTTAGCTTACTGCAAACAGAGGTTGTGTGCGTTTTTAAAAGCATCAGACACAAACAAGGCTTTATGATCTTGGCTGGACATGCCTGAGTCCAGTGGTAAGGAAGCCTTGATGACTAGAGACATACCCAGTCGCAGAAAGCAATTTAAGATGTTGAATGTCAATCCTATCACCACCAGTGGCCTTTCTTTGGGAATTCAACCCCAAACCTGTTGTTTGCAGGTAAGGCGCTCTAGACCACCAGTACAGACTGAAGTCAACAGTACAACTGTTGTTTGCGGGTCAGGCATTCCAGACCACTAGGTGCACTTTCCGTGCACCACAAATGCATCGGAAGAGCCGAAACCAAATTGACATCAACCTGTCTAAGCCAAAGGTACCTGTACTCACCATTTGAGACAATAATTTGAAGTTATGTACTTCTGTCGTACTTACAGCGTCTATCCTTGTAAGTTGCTCCGCAATGGTTCGGGCATTGAGCTGAGAAAACTCGACTACTTCTATGAGTTCAGATTTACCAGGAGATGGGAAGAGGCGACCATGTACAGTGTATGATCCATCAATAGAGTCTGATCCATCCAAACAAACCCCGTCATCAGCTGCAAAAAGCCAAAGTAACCCTGTTTCATGAACCATAACTGTAATGGTTGGAGCGCTGTGAGCTCCTTATAAAAAACAAGCTATTTTTATAGACCACGGGCTTATAGATGGCATTCAATGAATTGGATAGTTTGACGCCGTCATGGTCCTCATAACTTGAATATTGTAATTTTCTGCCCTACTGAAGAATATATGAGTATTATATTTTCTTTGGGAAAGTAGACAACTTCATACTTAGCAACATTTTTACATTAACGCTAGCCAATATCTCACCAATATCTTACAAAATCATAAAGTATTAAATAAAAAGCAAATTATTTATACAGTGACAGCTGAAACTCTACATATGCCATTCTTGCTAACTGCTGACCTACATGTTGAGCTGTCACTAGTCAAAAACAAATAGACCTGCACCACAACTTGTCAAGCAAGGACAGTTTTTTCAAGTATTCTAAACTACCCCTTATCTTTGTCTAGCCACCATTGATAACAAATTCTACTAGTGGCTTATAAGTTGTGTATGTGTCTTGCACCAACTGAATACTTCTATTTATTTGGTGATTGTTAAGTTAATACGGACAAATAGCCACTGAAGCGGGATTTAAAAATTCACAACTAGCAAAATAGTGAAAAATTTCATTTGAACTTAATTCAGCTTTATTTTTCTTTCTCAACAAATGATTAATTATTGTTCTCAAATTTGCAACAAACAATAGTTTTGTTACACAAATTAATAACAATAATTTGTATTTTTTAAAAACAAGTTTAAGCTTTTTTTATCAATTTCAAAATTATTTCAATTTAACATTTAATGAAATGCAAAAAAATTTAGGAAAATGAATGAATTTTTAAAATACATAGTAAAACAAACAATAAAAACAGAAAATAAACCATGATGCATTTGGACTTTTGTCAAAGTTATGCACTCTTTATGTACTCTCTTGTTATGTGGTAACAACCAGGAGTGGTATGCATCTTGTCTATACCATGATATGACAGCACTCGGTGTGGTATCAACCAGTAGTGGTATGCATCTTGTCTATACCATGATATGACAGTATGAATACTTGGTGTGGTAACAACTAGTAGTGGTATGCATCTTGTCTATACCATGATATGACAGTATGAATGGTTTATCACTGAACTTTAAACCAATTAGCCAAGACCTGTCAACTTACGCTCATCGTCGGCGCAGAACTTGGAGAACCTGTGTTGGACTCGGTTGAAAAGTGGAGAGTTCGGAACTGAATTTTTAAGAAAAGTTCGCAAAGCCTGCAGACATGGATAGCTTGGAGGTTCATTGAAGTCCAACAAGTACAGGTCAAGCCATATAGACAACAAATGTAGAATGGATCTGCAATGCAATATATATCACCATTACACAACAATTTAAGTTAAAAATAGCTATTGCAATTGCAAAACAAAGCGAATGAACTGACAGCTACAAACAGGTGCTATATGGTGCAATAGATCTCTATACAAATGATACTAACTGACACATTGAACAGTTGTAATCCTTTATATCCTAGGCACTACAGGAATTTAACCACATCTAAACAGTAATGAACTCCATAACTTTTCTACTGAATGCTTGATGAAAAACTGTAGCAACATTGGATAAATGTTCAATTAAAGGCTCACGAATATATCACAAAAACAGTATATGACTAGTTCGAAATATAAAATTGAAAGTTTTGTTTTATTATGCGATAAATTGAAAAAAATATAGTCAGCTCGCTATATTATATTTTACAGTACAAAAATAGAACCTACATAAGCGCAATACCTATTTGAAAAAAGCTTGTAAACTCATAGAGAAGATAACTCTTACTTGATTACTAGATTACTGTAATACTCATAGCTGATATGAATGCTAACAAGTATCAGCATAATCACAGGGTTTGAGCGGTCGATTGAAAGCTCACTTTTTTTTCACCAGCTACAGTATTAAAAGTCAACCTTTGATTTTCAAAGTTGAAGAACAAGCCCTGAAGGTGTGCGGATAAGCACAGTTACTATTATAAAAAGCTTTTGGTTTGGTGGCAGCTAATATCTAACACCGCATGAGTTAGAGTTACTCACTGTTGAAATACACTCGCTTTCGGTATCCCAGAGTCTTCGTACTTTAGATAAAGCTGCGTCAGCTTCTCCGCCAGAGTCAGCGGAGAGCAAAATGTTCTGAATGTCGCAAGAAATATTCTACAAACAGAATAAAAAATTAACTAATTAATAACGAAATGAAATCAAATAATCGAAGAAATAAGCAACATCGAGCAGGAATTGACTTGAAATTAGCTTTCAATGAGTTTGTAAAAACACGCGCCTCCTCCAGGAGTTTTTATATGCAGCCTTATCTCTACTCAGAGTCACTTAAACACAAGTCTTTTAACTTACGATGTCAAATTTGAATAAATATTTGACTTTATTCGTGTGAAAAAGTCTTCAACATTTGACTTTCATTCACCTGAAACATCATTTCTATACGTGAAGATGGAATAATACGAATTTAGAATAAACCCTCAAAAACACAAAAATAATAAAAGTATGTAAGCTAGGTTAGTTCAACTATTCCCTAGAGTAAGTTAGAGTAAGTTATGCAGTGCATTTCTATTACCAGCTCTATTGCTGAGCATAAGCATTACTGAGCTGAATCTTTCATCCATTGGTCTCTATAGCAACAATAACAAATCTTTTTAATGTTACTTTTTGTATTTAAACAGAAACTTTACATGAAATTTAGCATTTTATATATTTTGTGTAATGCATTTGTTTTAACGCTATATATTGTCAACTGCAACATGAATTAAAGAATGATCTTAGTTTGTTGGACTGTAGGACAAATCAAATAAATTATATTGCATTCTTATAAGAATATTTGCTCCAATATATATGATGGTTTTTACATGTACTAATACCCTAATGCACTAGTGCCTTGAATGCATTAAACACTAAAGCACTAATGAGCTAATGCACTGATACACCAATACACTAATTTACCAATACACTACTGCACTAATATTCTAATGTACTATTGCTTTAAATGCATTAAAACACTAAAGCACTAATGAACTAATGCATTAATAAACTAATGTACTAATACGCTAATATACTAATGTACTAATACATTAATGCATTAATACACTAACAGAGTAATGGCTAATGAACAAGATTCATTCAGTAGTTATTCAAGTAGAGAGTTGACTCGTAGCTATAATGGCAGGACTTCACAATTGACATTGACTTGGGTTAGTGATGGTGTACGCGCCGCGCCTCACATATTTTATAAACTGTGCCACTCAAGATATCTACTGCTGATCAGAGTCAAGTTATCCACCAGTACTCATTGTGGCAAGATGTGCTTACTTTACCGCTGTCACCCTTTCATTAGCCTTACAAAAAACCAGATGCTACATCCCAGGGGAGCATATGAATCTGTTTGCATAATCTGTCCATTATGATCATGCATATCAATTATGCAAACAAGCCTCACCTACTATAGACAGAGTCAGTATTTACATAGCGACTCAACATGAACAAAAGTTGAAGCCATGACGCACAGCCGCTCTGCGTATCAGAATTAACGGTTTGTTAGACGTTCCATAGCAACTATAACAGACAAGCTTTCTCAATCCGATAGCAGAAGATTAAAATGCATTGAACTTGTGGTCTACATGATATGCATAACTGCGCACTAGACAGTGGAATAATTTTGGTATTGAACCAATGAACCTATGAATCTCCCATGGACCTCCCTCGGTGCGAATAAAACAGCTGGCATATAGCAGCTATAAAGCTGCAGCAAAGCAGCTATAAAGCTACTGAAATGCAAATGCCTATTTGAGCTCAATCTTCACTATGAAAGCAGTGTCTGTCTGTCTGTTCGTTACCATGGATGACAATTGGAAAAAAATTGCATCGTGCAGGATTCGAACTTCAATATTCACCTTGGAAGCATAGCACGCTATCATCTGCACTAAACATCCACATATATAGATTGTAGAATACTTGTGCACACACTTATTCCCGGTGCCTAATTGGCACACCAATCGCTCATGGCACATCGGACTGTTAGAGTGCTGTAGCTATAATTACTAATTTCGCTCGTAGAAATAGTTTAGCCTTAGTATTTAACTTCGCTAAGCCAGCACTCTCTTTTTCTCCCTAATTTCCTATCTGGAGTTGCGTAGCTTTCAACATTCACAAACTCCAAATCCATCATCGTTGCGCTTTGACTACCAGCGATATTTGATAACAAACTAGATTGAAAAGTAAGATGAAGTTGATCTAAACAACAAATGGACAGTTTGCTTCTACTTAAAATCCTCGTAGTCCTAAAGAAAATATGATGTTCCCAACGAGACTCTCACCTGACATAAGTGCCGTCAATGTCTCCACTTTCTAGAAAAAGAGAGTCGATCAGACGATCCAGACTGCCAGCTTTAATTATTCGAAGCTCTTTGGTTTTGAAGTTCACGCTCGCCACCCCGACCTCTTCTGATTTCTTCAGGGCAAAGGGCAATAGTTGTACATATAGTTTTTATGAAAACGTACGTCATGAATTATATTTTAAATATAATTTTACAGAACATAATTCTATGATTTTATTCAAGCTTAAATCAAATTTTCATAGCAAAACTAGGTTCATAAGAAAACTTTGTTGTATTTTGTAATTACAGCTATTCTGAATGCATCAGAGTTTTCGGATGTCTGATATTGTAAAAAATTATTCCACCACCACAAACCATTGAGCTAGAAACCGCACTTTCTACAATAAAAGTAAAATTACTTTCATCACGTTATTTAAAATATAAAATCAGAAACCTACTAAAAGTGACCAAATAAAATTTCCAACACCCCCTCAGAGCAGTACATTTAGCAGCAACCAGGATTTGTAAAAAAGATCAAGCTCTGAGTTGAAACAAATATGAGGCATGCGATTATGGAAATCGATTTTAAGGAAATTAACATATAAACATGGAGGAAGAAAAAAGCAATATAAACCTTTTTAACTAACTTGAACATAATACATTACTTCCACTTATAAAGATACAAAACTGTAGCAATTCTTGCTCATAGTTGGAGTTGTGCTACCAATAACAAAACAACTCTAAGACATCTTTATCCCCAACATGCCACCAAATGAGCGAGCATAAGCAGTGTTTACCTGTTGTGCAAGCTGAAGCTAAAATATGGAAGCATTATATGGTTATAGAGGCAATATCATTGATTACAGATTAGTTAGAAAAAATGTTAATTTATGCTTCAGACTAGACCTTGACCTGCTAGCCTTTTGGAATCAGCTGTGTTAAATAACAGCCCAAATACAAGGCTTGTTATTCATGCAGGACATCTTAGTATTTTTATTACTATTAGAGTAAGACATGTTCCACAATAGGTCTATAGGTTATTGAATTAAAAAACTTCAATGAGATTTCTACTTTTATGCAATTGGTGGTTTGAAATGGTTAATTTTATTGAAGTTATAGATTTACTAGTTATAATTATTTTTATATTAGTATTCACATGTTGAGTTGCATTACAGCTTTAACTAACTGAATGTAGAGTGATTACTTACCGCGCTGCGTGAAGCATTGTATGAAAGTTTTTTCAGATAAACATTGTAAACTGCGTCTGGTGTTTGGAACTCTTTTAGAAACTGGAGGCTGGAGTTATTGTCTGCCTGCAACACGAACCACCAGATCTAATCAGCTAATATTTAAGAAATCTTTTAATTTTAGTACATTTTATATCTAAGTCATGCACTTTATTGTTTTATATTTTATTATTATGTTGAATATATTGATATATTAAATATACTTGTTCTGTTTAACTTTGATGACGTAAGTATACCGGTATATTTTATTTTTAAATTAATACTTTGCTTAAATATGTTGGTGTTAGCTTTAAGCCATTCTCACATCCGCCTTGCAATCAACAATCCTTTTCCAACCAAGTAGAAGTGTGGCAATGACAATATCAATTTAAAGTAATTGTAATTACCAATTTTACCTAAAATCTCATTTAAAATTTGTAGTTGTCTTCCTTAGCTAAATACTGATAAATTATACGGTACGTATCTGTCGAGTTGAATTCTGATTCATTCATTTTAGCTCTACCAACTAAAATGCTACACTTGACAAATAAAACTTATAGGATTATGTAGATTCTAATTGCTCCATTATTTACCCCACAATGCAAACACTCCGAGCTGGTATCATAACAACGGGTGAATACAACAGTAAATGCCAGATAAGCTAGTCAATACACCTTGAGCGGATATACGGCATGCCATGAATGTACAAACCAAACAACGTAGTACAAAGACTACAAATGAGAGTATTCGTTAAGAAACTGAATATCAGATTTCAATAACTAATACACTGCTGCTGGACTTCTAAGCTGCCGAGCTGTATGTGGTAAGGCAGCAGCACATCTCTGATGAACTTTTGCCAGTGATTAATGGATGTTGAAAGGCTATTTACTCACTCCAAATGTCTTTAAAGTAAACCACAAAATGACTGCATGATATTGATAGAGATCATCAAGGCTATTGGGTGAAATGGCTGGTATCAGATGTACAGTTCTGCTCTAGTCATTTGAGTGACTATATGTTCATGACCAACATTTAATCGACCTTCTAAAACAGGATCTTGGTGAAATGTCAAGTTTCGACCTTACCAGTGATGTACATCATATGTTAGTCCTATCTATGATGTCTTACTCTTCAGGTTGACAGACAGTCAAGTACGAACTGTAGACATAACTAACTGTAGCAATACAATAAGTCGCCGACTTATGACCTATGCGACATACTTCCACACGGCTTTACGTCCGTGGGAAGGTCAGGCAGCTCAGTGCGAGGAGCAAAAACCATTTTTCATTATTTTTGTTAAGCTTTTTCATTATTTTTGTTAAGCTTTTTCATCATTATTTTGTTAAAGCGAATTTTTTCTGCCACACGATAACAATAATTTCTCTCGAAATTGAAATTTGGCGATTTGTGTACTGATTATATACGCTATTAAATGATATACGTCGCCGGCCATGGTGAGTTTAGCCTTATCCATAATGGTAAAAGCGGATTCGCAAACAGAAATCTTAGTTCAAAGTTTAAAGTTTGCTAAAATACACACTAACACTTCCATATGTTTAGTAAGTTAAATTCATATAAGTTAGGTCAGAATCGACAGAATATACAGAATCGACTTAGTCCAACTCGTCTTACGACTGGCCGGCCGAAACCAAATGCAGTCATAAGACGGCGACTTACTGTAGTTTCTATTACCCTCCACTCATCCACCATGTTTATTACTTTGCCACATTGCTCTTACTATTTAGCAATACAGAGGTCAATCAATGGCCTACTTTCATCCACTAGTAATATTTCTTCTTTTAAATTAATCAGACTAGTACACTGACAGTCGGTGTGCCGTAACAGGTCATTAGGTATATAATAAACATACCGGTATGTGCAATTATTCTACAACTGTAACATGTAGTTGATTAGTGCAGATGATGGCACGTCAGACTGCTATGCTCAAAGTCGTGAGTTCGAATCCCATACGATGTGATATTTTCGCAGCTTCCAGACATGGCTTTGGACAGGAGGATGGATAGATACAATTTATGAAATTATCATTTCTGTTGATCTTTGCTGACACAATCTTCCAAAGTATTATATACTGTTTGTCAATCGGCTCTGTTTCTCGGATGATTACTTCACGAGTGTGTTTAACCTTTTATAATGGTGGTGACAGCGGGTCAATGCTGTTCTTTGTTTATGCTGACGAATATTTGTACAGAGTGGATGAGTAAACGTAAACGGTGGTGACTATTGTTACTATTCCTACTTTGCTGCCAGGTGAAGCTATATGGTTAGTAACCATGAAAACAAACGGTTCCGCCTCTTGGTGGCAACTATACCAAGAAGCGGATACGATATGGCCATATGTATGCGTTTAAGTTTGCTGGGAACCTTTATGATGGTATATCTCAGCTGCTGATGTAATAACTCATATTGGTTATTTGCTGATCTGCAATGTAATGTCAGCCTTTTTGGAACTTGAACCCACGTCTCCTGTTTATAGATACAACTCTATAGACCACCAGGCCATGGCAGCTTCTAATAGTTAATATGAGAATATAAACTGAAAAATCAAACTGTGATATCTTTGAAAGTGGAGAACAGTCTATATCCTTTATTGACCTAACATTTCCACATGTTCACACGAAAATGATTAAAAGCAGATCACGTTTATGCATCACTGACTTTCGAAATATTTATGTTTGTTGTAACGGTAATTTGAAAAAGATTGACTTTGTAAAAAAGTCCGGCAATTTTATTCAGCTCTGGGAGTTTTCAGTATCATAAATAAGATCCTACGAAAACACCGGTTAGAAAGGATATGAAACATCCGTAAGGAAGAATAGTCAGTAAATAAAGAACTATTCCATGAATATACTACTCTAATTGAAACAGCATTTTCTAGCGCGCTGCCGGCTTCACAAGTACTTAAACTAGGTAACTGTCAAACCTCTAAAATAACGAGAAATCGCTAATAATCACGGTGTTTTCACGACTTGATATAAAGGGAAAAACCTGCAAGTCAAGTGAACTTTGTTACACAAATTCTTATCAAATGTTTCATGCTTACGAAATATGGAAACGGCATTTATTAATGATGGTCAAGAAAACACTGCGCAAGCTATTCCATTTTAAACATTTCCATACTTCAGATGTTCTTATTTTGAAAGTGCGCTGCTAAGCGAAACAGGAGTGCACCACTCTGACTTCGGGCATAGAAGTCCTTGTTTTTATAAGAAAACACCTGTGTTAATCCTCAGCCTGTGAATGGCCATTGAAACACTTATTGTACAGTAACTCAATGTGTGCATAACTCCTAATCCGCTTCATTCACACAATAGAAACATAGTGAATGGTGAAAGCTAGACATTCAGTGCTTGCTGCCTGAAGAGTAGCGAGCTGACCAATGAATCGTGGATGCTTGCGGCATCAGCATGCTGCAGCATGGATGCTGCTGATCCTTTAACCACTGTGAGGCAAGGATACCCAGGAAATATATCCAAATAGTTTTCTTTTGTAAAGACACACGGAGAGCTTTAGGTGTTTTCTCAACCTAGCTGAACAGGAATTCCCACTTGCTACAACATTCTGCGTCAATACTTCTGCAGGAAATGTTGCTTCACTGATCAGACAAGGCTGCTATTCAGTAAAAAGTAACATACGGACACAGGTGTCAAACATTGCGGCCTGTACATGACAGAGGCCCATCTGTTGCTGCATCTACCACACTCATTCTCGTCCCTTGGTTTGATAATAACTTGTCAAGTTTTTAAATATCAGCTTAAAACTTCCCTTACAGTAGACACTAATTTAATTTGTTATGCTTATCAATTTTAAGTTTTATCAAGTTGAAATGTTAGTAGAGTTAAACTTTTATTAGCTTTTGCCTAAAGCGCATCTGACGCACACAGCTTCTATTAGTGGAAGCATTAGCCTGCTTTGGAGCTTTAAATTATTGCGGTATATTATGGTTTTATTGTGGTAATATAAACTCGCTCTGCTAAAGCTCTCTATCATGCATGTGCTTAGAGATGTCTATCCATTGCGCAATTCATGGTCATAATACGCAGTTAGAGAGTAGATGGAGTACAAGTAGGCATTACTACATGTAGATTACAGAAGGGCCAGCTTCTTGTACTAAGTAGCTGTCTTAATGAATAGCCAGAAAGCCATAATCCCAACGCTAACCTATCAATGTGTGTTGTTCAGCCTTAGAGACACAGACTGATGATGCATTCGGTACACGCTGCCGATGTCCCTGTGTGTTGGTGTTTGTTCGGAGTGCTTTATCATTAACTGAGTATGGTTATACTGAACACACTTTTTGCTTTTTCTATAGCAAAGAAAGTTGTTGGTTTAAAAAAAATATATTGTGTTAGTAAGTTCTTTGGCTAACTTAGAGCAAGCAACAACTGTTAAAAACTGTGGGTCTGTGTACAGAATCAAGAAAAAAAACTTGTCACATTTTTGGTGATCTAGCCAATAAGGATGAGTTTGAATTCTTTTTGCATGCCATAAAGAGTGACCAAATACTGCATGACAAAATATTGAACATTATCTGCCATAGAATGAGTTCCATGGTAAGTCACATCGTCCTACGAGCACCTATAAACTTGGGATTTATATTCTACATGTAGTTTTCAGCAAATTGAGCTCGACACAGTCATTACTCATTCGATGACCCGTAGATGAATCCGATAAAAACGTTTAAACAAATACTAAATGCTTTTGCTATCGTACCCAAAACATGAAAAATGTTGTAATGCTCTCAGCCCACAGACTTCAATGCTGCATTTACTACATATCTGGGTACTGTCAACAGACCAACACACTTGGTGATCTTTTACTATCGTGCATCCCAATTAAAGTAAAAATTACAGGTTTTCTCCTAACATTGCAACAAGGAGTAGGCAGTCCCAACCGCGTAAGCCTAAAAGCTCTACATCTAGAGAACCTGGAAGAAGCTAAAGGCATTGATATAATACGCCATGCATACTCAGGCACCCTAGTTCATCGCATAAGCATGCAATAAACTGGTACTAAAAAACCTATCTATGCCAAATTAGATGCGTATAAACTGTCTATTGTCACATATATATATATATCTATATATATATATATATACATGTATATATATCTCATGGCTGTAAATCTTCAAGATCTACAGTCTGATGACTGCGCGAGTACAAAACTGCCCGCAGCTAACCAAGATAAGTATTTTATTTAATTCTCTGTTAGCTTAAACGGCTCCATTCTATGTTGAGCCCTGTGCTTTTAGTTCTATTTATGATAATATAATAATATGATATATACTTATATATACAACAAGCAAATCAAAAACAGCAGGGATTGTTAATCTATAGGCAATATATATTTCTCAAAGTTGGTCGTTGGCGCAAATAGGCCACTGCTTTCCGTAACTACGCAAAGCGATGGCTTAGCGTCATAAGGGTAGCTCTTATTAGTAAGCTTACTCAAATTATCCATTAGCAATGTGCCAGGCTAATAGCAAGTGGCAGGTAACTCTCATTACCTCTCATTGTTTATAAGCTGATTTTTAATACCAGGGCAACGCCGGGTAGCACAGCTAGTACATATATATATATATATATATATATATATATATATATATATATATATATATATATATATGTATATATATATATATATGTATTAACAATATCCCTGTTTTTCATTCGCCAATGATATCATGCACTAAGGCTACGCTCTTGGTGATTCACTTCTATTTTTGTTTGTCGTAAAAACCATTATCACATTTTTGGTCATTGCATTTCTAATAACTTATCCAAAAGCAACAGTTTACTGGTCTCTGATGTAGTTTGCCCGGTATGTTCATAGAATAAAACAATTTCATTGGAAGTGTGTACTAACTCCACTAGCACAGCTTGTACTAACAGCTTGGATATTGAGAAAATATAAAACATATAACGGATTGACACGCTACAAGCCTGCTTGACATTCTAATCAAATACATACTGTACATGTATAAGGAAGTGTGACATATAAAGTAGTAGTACCCTGGCAGTCAAGTCACTCATAGATAATAAGTGTATGCACAAAACGCAAATCAGAGAAGGTGAATGACTGGTGCATGTGGTAGAGTGCTAGGCAGTATAGGCCATTGTTGCAGGTTCAAACCCTGTATGGTGCAACCTTTTTCCAACCTCAGACTGGAGCTTGTTATACTAACGATTACCAGCACAACTGTCCAGGGGATCGGTGTAGACGGTGACTCGCACAATCGGATCTTGAGTTTAACTGATCATCTATGTAAAATTGATTAGGCTGACATGTGCCAACTTATGCCCAGGCAAACCTACTGAGCAGTTATGTGTACCAGAGTTTTGACTAGATCTGGGCGTGATGACGAGGTCGATAGCATTGTTATTTTAAATATTCTACTAGCAAACTGGCGCAGCGACTATTACCCTGTTGACACTGCTAATGGAATGCCGAGTAAAAACAATAAACTTTATATAATGACGTATTGAAACAAACAGAAATACATTTTTTGAGAATCCGCCGACTTGCCCTCTTGTTAAACTGATCAATACGATCAGTTTTCAGTTAGAATATGATTACAAACAAACACTAATCCAGCAAGAATGTTGTTGATTTGTCAATGCATTCAATTACCTTTGACCAGATCTGAGGTTATTTCAATGAAGCCCCGAGGAGATGCCTGGATAACAAACAAATTAAAAGCTATTTCGATTGTCTTGTGTCCACCCCATCCCAAATAATGCCGAGCTGGTAAGTGTGAATACTAAAAACTATGCAACTTGACACCCACCGTTATTGGCTGAGAATGTCTTCCAACACGAGAGCAACACTGCATCGTAAGATCGGAATAGCCTGCTACCTCTGACTGACTCACAAATACAAATGAACATACTGTTAATGGAGACCAACAGTCACTGCTGGAAAATCTATTAACAGGGAAGTTTGGATTTTGTATCCCTCTGGTTGGCAAAACATAATGAATTTTCCAAACGTAAGTTTTAGTATTCAGTTCCATGCAAAGGGCATTCGCGTGACATCATCCACTCAAATAACTCTAAACCAAAACAAACACTTGCGCAATCTCTTTAAATAGCCAGCCGACTCCAATTGGACGCATACGCTGCTCTAAGTGGTTGAGTGCTGGCGAATCATCAATGGAAAGTTGAGATGACTGAAGCTGACAAGGACAAACTCATAAAAACTAAAGATGCCCAGACAGTGATACGAGGAAGCTTTGATCAAGCCATTCGCAGGCATATGACGGCGAGTCATAGCAGGTGCTCTGGCTCATCTCTGTGTTCGGCATATCAAAACAAATGCTCTAGCTTAATTCTTTTCCGACCATGATTTTAGTCAGTATGGTGACAAAATACTGTTTTCCACTCCGCTATAAGGTACGACCTCTAGCCTAGTTGTTAATACTCTTTAGTAGTTGCGACTTGCGTCAATTGAACAAAGAAAGATCGACACTGATATCATATAGCCATGAATATGCGACTCAAAGTGCACCGCTGCTCTCATGTTCTTATAAAAAACCAGTCAACAGCCAAAACTTGATTGGCAAAAAATTGACACATCTGGAGATTCCTAAAATATAGCGAAAAACTCGCATCATACAAGGAGAGATCATTGAAAGCTTGGTTGATACAATCGTTACTCTACTCATTGAAAAAGTAAAATTTGTCATAAACATAATGCTCATAGAAAAAAGTCGATTCTAAGATATCAACTCGATGGTTACTATCTCAAAGGAAGACACTCTGTAGGAACACTAATAGATTTTTCTGGTAAGAAAATGTTTTGAAAGATAAAAAACCTGAAGGGAATCAAAATCAGTCAATTTCTAAAATCTGTATGCTACCGACCTTGACATAGCATTTGCCTAACTAATTCAATTGTTACTTTGATGTATATCGATGTGCAGAATGGAACGTCATGGATTGGATTAGAAAAATCGACTTCGTAAAGTTCCATAGACTAAATGACAACTATCACTGCTTTCCATTTCAGCGACTTTTGGATGGTCGATCAGGTTTTGTTGATAAACAGCGGCTGATGGAATAGAGAGAGTTCAAGGCAGAGGAGTGTTAGTTATGGCTGTTACCTGACAGTCCCTGCTACAGGCCTTGGCTTTATCTAGACCATCAAAAGCTTTCTGAGAATCATGCAGTGTGACACAAAGTAAAAAGCTGAACCCCGCAGCAAATGATTCTATTCCGAAAACCATTTCACCTATCGTCGAAAATTCATTCACTTACCGGGTTCATTTGTCACAAGTATTTCGCAGTTGGTGAAGCATGAACAGCTGGTCTGGAGACCATCCAACCTTGTATGCATGTAATCCACTGACAGAGTATATAACAAACAACTATGATCAACTATTGCCAGTCATTCCCTACGAGCAACAATGAAGATGCCATGAACTATTTACAAGCGTGACTGCTGAGTGAGAGCTAGAGAGAACCAGTGCATGGGTAATACTGAGCGGATAAAATTGCCCTACGCGGATTGATGATTTATAATGGAGCGGTTTGTACAGCTGGTATGTAGCAATTATCAGAGTCATTCAACCCTAGCTAGCCTAAGGCATTTTGATAAGTAAACAAGGAGAATATAGTCAGACGCGCTACGTGAGCCCCTAAACGGTAGACATCGCGTATATCTCAACTATCTTTGATGAATCATGCAGGCTTTGCTATAAAGCTAGAAAGGAGGAGTAATTGCGGTGAGGAATTAGGAGGGCATAACTCCTTAATGAAGACTAGCTCACCTCAAACCTCATTGCCCACTTCAGAGACAAGAGATTGAAGTGTGTATCTATGAGTAACAGAAAGTGATGACATGATATCATGGTTAGTAATAAGTAATGCCATTCCTAAGATATAAGATTCTAGGGCGAGCCAACCATTCTGTGACACCAACATACTACATCCATCATTATATGTTTCAGTTTATGACTTTCTGTTACTACAAACCTTTAATTTACCACCCAGACTCCTCCACAATACTATTAGATTATTAACTTCTAAAACACTTTTGTTCAACTCACTCGATAATTCCTGATTTCTGTCTTTTCATTTTTCTCATTTTCTTTTTGGCATTAACATTAACAAAAACATCATTTTGTCGATGATTAATAAACTATACATACAACTTGATGAGTTTAACTCACCAAAGCCTATAATTTTATGAACACAAAAATTCTGATATAACTTGCTCCATTGTCAATTCTCCGATTGGCCATCTCAAGTCGTGTTTGCATGAGAAATTTTAAGAATGTCATTTTCCCAGTCAACTCTTCTGCGACAATTGCGACGTAAGTTAAAACATGATTCACTGAGTTACATCAAAAACTTGTAACAATGTTGAACAATGAACAATTGAAGTCTTTTTTATACAGCCAATAAAAACAATGACTTATTTTTTGTATAATTTTATCCATATAAGATTGGTATTTTACTCAACTAAATACAAACAAAAATTCGATTCAAATCACGCATTTACAAATTAAAAAATATCCGCAATCCTCTACATGAGCTATTGAGCATGACAGATTAATACAACAAAAGATCTACAAAAAGAGATCAATACAATGTGAGATCAATGCATTGAGAGATCAATGCATTGAGAGATCTCTAGTATTGATCTCTCAATGCATTGAGAGATCAATACTAGGGTTTATTATTGATGTAGTCATATTGCTAATAACTTACACACATAATTGTTGTCATAGTCGAATAAAAACTTGAAGCTTTTTTTTAAATCGCTCCGCGTAAAAGTGCATGCTGCAACCTAACTATCTAAAAAAGTTCCTAGCATTATCTTCCTGTCTAGATCAGCTGGTAGAATTTAATGCAGTTGTTAGATTAAACTTATTTGCTTCGCTGACTTTCTACGACCTCTAGGATCCTATATTTAGTTCAGTACTGATCATCATTAAGAGAGAAAATATGCCTTATCTAGCTGGCCTCGCCGCAGGTCGTATTATACTAGATGCAATGAATGACTGCTCTATTTTTATATTAGGCTCTGGGTATGGCGTAAAGGTCAGCAGACACGCTGCCGTTACTTCATGAATTCTGAGATATAAACTGCTGCTTTTATGGACTATTCAAGAGATAATAAGAATGTTGAAGAACTGTTCATCGATTGTTTGGTGGACACTTTTTGTAATCAAATTTAGCTTATCATTCAGCATGCCGGTTGCAAGCAATTGTCGACTATCATCTGTAAAACAAAGTCAGGAATTTTTTTGTTTTATTACTGCAATTAGTATTAAGAAAAAGCAGACAACTCTTTGTATCACATGACCATATTTCATAACTATGTAATGAGCTCATGAACACTCCTTCAAACCAGTATCCCTAGAAGCCACTCGTTACTAATACTTATTAAGCAGATAGTATATCTTTTAATATTATGTTATAAACATATTTCAGCAAATACAAAAAGGATGCTATGGAAAGTGCCGCTGCCTTCTCAGTCAAGTGTACCGCAGAGAAGGAGATAACTTCAGTTAGCCAGAGATAGTCACAAGTATGGCATAAACAGTCTATATGTCGACGAGGTGTAGGAAGTCAGTCTATTTTAGTTCTATTTTATGTGACACTTCGAGTAATGCAGAAGTAAACTCTAGCAGTGAATGTCATTTACACATCGCTTTGGCTTGTTGTCTCTCAGAGATTATAATATTAAAATGAAATTTGAAATCTACTGATAAAAAGCATTTGATTTAAAATAAACCACTGTAAAGTACCTTGAAACAAAACATATTTAAAACATTATGATTATTTAAATACGGTGTAAATAGATTAAAAAGGTGCAATCATAATTATAGAGATAATTGTTATGAATAAATATTAAGGTCAAGAAATGTGACATACTTTTTGTGCCTCCAGTGTTTCTTGTAGAGAAGTCAATACATAGCTTGTATGAGTTTTAACATAATATGTTAAAATGTTATGTGTCATAACGTTATATGTTATACGTTATATGTTCAATATTATCATGTTCAGTTAGCTCTGGCCTTTCAGTAAGTTTAAATTGATAGTAAAATATAAAAACATTTCACTAATCTACCTTTTTGATCTGTTAAGTTTGTAAGGAACAAGAAATTCCGTCTTCAAAAATTTATAGACTCTGCAATGACTGCTATTACTATTATCACTAATCTATTAGACATTATAGCAGAAATATAGTATAATCAATTAAATATATGTAAGTTGATAAAAGATAAAAACAACCAATAAAATATGCATCAAAATTTAGTTTAAATACAATCTCTAATGATAAATTTTAGTCTGTCATTGTCTGTCTGTTAGTCTGCATAAACACTAATTTCACGTCTTTTTGCTCGTTTCTTGCAGACTTCACAAGCATATGCCCGCCAAGTTGCCAAAAATATTTAGTCTGAAATTTGCTCATGTTGAGAACCAGCCTCTTAACCACCCTTCAGATATAGCTTATAAACAATTTTTTCGCCATTTCCAGTGATGCTCCTGTCATATAATCTCATTTCTCATACTGTCAATATTCAAATCATTTCCACATCAGTTTTGTCTCCGATGATCGGACGGCAAATATGAGTAATGCTTTATAGACTAGTTTGTCACCACATTTGATTCCTATAACTTCACCTCTTACATACCGGTAGGTTATATACGTCTTACAAATGTAGACCTGGTTATGTCAGCCGTACGATGAAGTCTTGTGGGATAAACAGATTTAACCTTTAGGATAATAAATAATAATAATAAAATATTAATTGAATGTTGTTTAGTTTAATGTATGAAGAAAAGATTAGAATTGGCAACAGAAACTCTTGCTGGCAGCGTTCTAAACTGTTTGATGAACAAATAGACATTTTTTGTTTATTCAACTTTATGCCAAGAACAATAGTTCTGTTACACACGTGCTTTGTGCCTAAATTGAAAATAAGATTTCAAACGTTAAAACCAAAATAGTAGCTATATATTTTACATGATGCGATGCGTGTATTCTTTTTACAATTTAAAGTTTTCTAACTTAATATCATCATGGATCTTTGGCTTTTAATGACAGTTTTATGAATCAGTTAATAGAATCTAAATGACATAAACTATTTTCTTTGATGTCATCTAGATTTGCCGACATTGATGTGATCCAGAAAGTATTTAGCTGCTTGCGTGTTAGTGCTTAGAGTCTAAGCCTTTTTCTTTGTGAGAAAAAGCAAAAATTATGTCATGTGGAAGATATTGAAAAGATTGGAATTTTTTACCTTAAGCTGAACTCTACGCCAAATCCTTGACCTTTAACATAAATCCCTGAGCATAGATTTTGACGTGCGGATTAGTAAGAAGTCCATTAGTTAATGTTTGAAAAAACAAAATAGCTGGAAATATTTATCAGCTATATTGTGCCATAGTGATGTAAAATAAAAAGTATGATCATTTAACACAAAAGGAGAAGTGCTAAAGGAAAAGTTGCTAAAAGAACAGTGCTATTGTCTCCAGTAAAATTTTTATTCTTTCAAGAGTTGCAAGAGTTGTAAGAGTTGTAAGAGTTGTAAGAGTTGCAAGAGTTGCAAAAGTTGTAAGAGTTGTAAGAGTTGTAAGAGTTGTGAGAGTTGTAAGAGTTGTAAGAGTTGCAAGAGTTGTAAGAGTTGTAAGAGTTGTAAGAGTTGTAAGAGTTGTAAGAGTTGTGAGAGTTGTAAGAGTTGTAAGAGTTGTAAGAGTTGTAAGAGTTGTAAGAGTTGTAAGAGTTGTGAGAGTTGTAAGAGTTGTAAGAGTTGTAAGAGTTGTAAGAATTGCAAGAGTTGTAAGAGTTGCAAGAGTTGTAAGAGTTGTAAGAATTGCAAGAGTTGTAAGAGTTGCAAGAGTTGTAAGAGTTGTAAGAGTTGCAAGAGTTGCAAGAGTTGTAAGAGTTGTAAGAATTGCAAGAGTTGTAAGAGTTGCAAGAGTTGTAAGAGTTGTAAGAATTGCAAGAGTTGTAAGAGTTGCAAGAGTTGCAAGAGTTGCAAAAGTTGTAAGAGTTGCAAGAGTTGCAAGAGTTGCAAAAGTTGCAAGAGTTGCAAGAGTTGCAAGAGTTGTAAGAGTCGTAAGAGTTGTAAGAGTTGTAAGAGTTGTAAGAGTTGCAAGAGTTGCAAGAGTTGTAAGAGTTGTAAGAGTTGTAAGAGTTGTGAGAGTTGTGAGAGTTGTGAGAGTTGTGAGAGTTGTAAGAGTTGTAAGAGTTGTAAGAGTTGTGAGAGTTGCAAGAGTTGCAAGAGTTGTAAGAGTTGTAAGAGTTGTAAGAGTTGTAAGAGTTGTAAGAGTTGTAAGAGTTGTGAGAGTTGTAAGAGTTGTAAGAGTTGTAAGAGTTGTAAGAATTGCAAGAGTTGTAAGAGTTGTAAGAGTTGCAAGAGTTGTGAGAGTTGTAAGAGTTGTAAGAGTTGTAAGAGTTGTAAGAGTTGTAAGAGTTGTAAGAATTGCAAGAGTTGTAAGAGTTGTAAGAGTTGCAAGAGTTGTGAGAGTTGTAAGAGTTGTAAGAGTTGTAAGAGTTGTAAGAGTTGTAAGAGTTGTAAGAGTTGTAAGAGTTGTAAGAGTTGTAAGAGTTGTAAGAGTTGTAAGAATTGCAAGAGTTGTAAGAGTTGTAAGAGTTGTAAGAGTTGTAAGAGTTGCAAGAGTTGCAAGAGTCGTAAGAGTTGTAAGAGTTGTAAGAGTTGTAAGAGTTGTAAGAGTTGTAAGAGTTGTAAGAGTTGTAAGAGTTGCAAGAGTTGCAAGAGTTGCAAGAGTTGCAAGAGTTGTAAGAGTTGTAAGAGTTGTAAGAGTTGTAAGAGTTGTAAGAGTTGTAAGAGTTGTAAGAGTTGTAAGAGTTGCAAGAGTTGTAAGAGTTGTAAGAGTTGTAAGAGTTGTAAGAGTTGTAAGAGTTGTAAGAGTTGTAAGAGTTGTAAGAGTTGTAAGAGTTGTAAGAGTTGCAAGAGTTGTAAGAGTTGCAAGAGTTGCAAGAGTTGCAAGAGTTGCAAGAGTTGTAAGAGTTGTAAGAGTTGTAAGAGTTGTAAGAGTTGTAAGAGTTGTGAGAGTTGTAAGAGTTGTAAGAGTTGTAAGAGTTGTGAGAGTTGTAAGAGTTGTAAGAGTTGTAAGAGTTGTAAGAGTTGTAAGAGTTGCAAGAGTTGTAAGAGTTGTAAGAGTTGTAAGAGTTGTAAGAGTTGTAAGAGTTGTAAGAGTTGTAAGAGTTGTAAGAGTTGCAAGAGTTGTAAGAGTTGCAAGAGTTGTAAGAGTTGTAAGAGTTGTAAGAGTTGTAAGAGTTGTAAGAGTTGTAAGAGTTGAAAGAGTTGTAAGAGTTGTAAGAGTTGTAAGAGTTGTAAGAGTTGTAAGAGTTGCAAGAGTTGTAAGAGTTGTAAGAGTTGTAAGAGTTGTAAGAGTTGTAAGAGTTGTAAGAGTTGTAAGAGTTGTAAGAGTTGCAAGAGTTGTAAGAGTTGTAAGAGTTGTAAGAGTTGCAAGAGTTGCAAGAGTTGTAAGAGTTGCAAGAGTTGCAAGAGTTGCAAGAGTTGCAAGAGTTGTAAGAGTTGTAAGAGTTGTAAGAGTTGTAAGAGTTGTAAGAGTTGTAAGAGTTGTAAGAATTGCAAGAGTTGTAAGAGTTGCAAGAGTTGTAAGAGTTGTAAGAGTTGTAAGAGTTGCAAGAGTTGTAAGAGTTGTGAGAGTTGTAAGAGTTGCAAGAGTTGCAAGAGTTGTAAGAGTTGCAAGAGTTGCAAGAGTTGCAAGAGTTGCAAGAGTTGTAAGAGTTGTAAGAGTTGTAAGAGTTGTAAGAGTTGCAAGAGTTGCAAGAGTTGTAAGAGTTGCAAGAGTTGTAAGAATTGTAAGAGTTGTAAGAATTGCAAGAGTTGTAAGAGTAGTAAGAGTTGTAAGAGTTGTAAGAGTTGTAAGAGTTGTAAGAGTTGTAAGAGTTGTGAGAGTTGTAAGAGTTGTAAGAGTTGCAAGAGTTGTGAGAGTTGTAAGAGTTGTAAGAGTTGTAAGAATTGCAAGAGTTGTAAGAGTTGTAAGAGTTGTAAGAGTTGTAAGAGTTGTAAGAGTTGTAAGAATTGCAAGAGTTGTAAGAGTTGTAAGAGTTGTAAGAGTTGTGAGAGTTGTGAGAGTTGTAAGAGTTGTAAGAGTTGTAAGAGTTGCAAGAGTTGTAAGAGTTGCAAGAGTTGTGAGAGTTGTAAGAGTTGTAAGAGTTGTAAGAGTTGTAAGAGTTGTAAGAGTTGTAAGAGTTGTAAGAATTGCAAGAGTTGTAAGAGTTGTAAGAGTTGTAAGAGTTGTGAGAGTTGTGAGAGTTGTAAGAGTTGTAAGAGTTGTAAGAGTTGCAAGAGTTGTAAGAGTTGTAAGAGTTGCAAGAGTTGTAAGAGTTGTAAGAGTTGTAAGAGTTGTAAGAGTTGTAAGAGTTGTAAGAGTTGCAAGAGTTGTGAGAGTTGTAAGAGTTGTAAGAGTTGTAAGAGTTGTAAGAGTTGTAAGAGTTGTAAGAGTTGTAAGAGTTGTAAGAGTTGTGAGAGTTGTGAGAGTTGTAAGAGTTGTAAGAGTTGTAAGAGTTGTAAGAGTTGTGAGAGTTGTAAGAGTTGTAAGAGTTGTAAGAGTTGCAAGAGTTGTAAGAGTTGTAAGAGTTGTAAGAGTTGTAAGAGTTGTAAGAGTTGTAAGAGTTGTAAGAGTTGTGAGAGTTGTGAGAGTTGTAAGAGTTGTGAGAGTTGTAAGAGTTGTAAGAGTTGTAAGAGTTGTAAGAGTTGTAAGAGTTGTAAGAGTTGTAAGAGTTGCAAGAGTTGTAAGAGTTGCAAGAGTTGCAAGAGTTGCAAGAGTTGCAAGAGTTGTAAGAGTTGTAAGAGTTGTAAGAGTTGTAAGAGTTGTAAGAGTTGTAAGAGTTGCAAGAGTTGCAAGAGTTGTAAGAGTTGCAAGAGTTGCAAGAGTTGCAAGAGTTGCAAGAGTTGTAAGAGTTGTAAGAGTTGTAAGAGTTGTAAGAGTTGTAAGAGTTGCAAGAGTTGTGAGAGTTGTGAGAGTTGTGAGAGTTGTGAGAGTTGTAAGAGTTGTAAGAGTTGTAAGAGTTGTAAGAGTTGTAAGAGTTGTAAGAGTTGTAAGAATTGCAAGAGTTGTAAGAGTTGTAAGAGTTGCAAGAGTTGTGAGAGTTGTAAGAGTTGTAAGAGTTGTAAGAGTTGTAAGAGTTGTAAGAGTTGTAAGAGTTGTAAGAGTTGTAAGAGTTGCAAGAGTTGTGAGAGTTGTGAGAGTTGTGAGAGTTGTGAGAGTTGTAAGAGTTGTAAGAGTTGTAAGAGTTGTAAGAGTTGTAAGAGTTGTAAGAGTTGTAAGAATTGCAAGAGTTGTAAGAGTTGTAAGAGTTGTAAGAGTTGTAAGAGTTGTAAGAGTCGCAAGAGTTGCAAGAGTTGCAAGAGTTGTAAGAGTTGTAAGAGTTGTAAGAGTTGTAAGAGTTGTAAGAGTTGTAAGAATTGCAAGAGTTGTAAGAGTTGTAAGAGTTGTAAGAGTTGTGAGAGTTGTAAGAGTTGTAAGAGTTGCAAGAGTTGTAAGAGTTGCAAGAGTTGTGAGAGTTGTAAGAGTTGTAAGAGTTGTAAGAGTTGTGAGAGTTGTGAGAGTTGTAAGAGTTGTAAGAGTTGCAAGAGTTGTGAGAGTTGTAAGAGTTGTAAGAGTTGTAAGAATTGCAAGAGTTGTAAGAGTTGTAAGAGTTGTGAGAGTTGTAAGAGTTGTAAGAGTTGTAAGAGTTGTAAGAGTTGTAAGAGTTGTAAGAGTTGTAAGAGTTGTAAGAGTTGTAAGAGTTGTGAGAGTTGTAAGAGTTGTAAGAGTTGTAAGAGTTGCAAGAGTTGTAAGAGTTGTAAGAGTTGCAAGAGTTGTAAGAGTTGTAAGAGTTGTAAGAGTTGTAAGAGTTGTAAGAGTTGTAAGAGTTGTAAGAGTTGTAAGAGTTGTAAGAGTTGTAAGAGTTGTGAGAGTTGTGAGAGTTGTAAGAGTTGTAAGAGTTGCAAGAGTTGTGAGAGTTGTAAGAGTTGTAAGAGTTGTAAGAATTGCAAGAGTTGTAAGAGTTGTAAGAGTTGTGAGAGTTGTAAGAGTTGTAAGAGTTGTAAGAATTGCAAGAGTTGCAAGAGTTGCAAGAGTTGTAAGAGTTGTAAGAGTTGTAAGAGTTGTAAGAGTTGTAAGAATTGCAAGAATTGCAAGAGTTGTAAGAGTTGTAAGAGTTGTAAGAGTTGTGAGAGTTGTGAGAGTTGTAAGAGTTGTAAGAGTTGTAAGAGTTGTAAGAGTTGCAAGAGTTGTGAGAGTTGTAAGAGTTGTAAGAGTTGTAAGAGTTGTAAGAGTTGTAAGAGTTGTAAGAATTGCAAGAGTTGTAAGAGTTGTAAGAGTTGTAAGAGTTGTGAGAGTTGTGAGAGTTGTAAGAATTGTAAGAGTTGTAAGAGTTGCAAGAGTTGTAAGAGTTGCAAGAGTTGCGAGAGTTGTAAGAGTTGTAAGAGTTGCAAGAGTTGTAAGAGTTGTAAGAGTTGTAAGAGTTGTAAGAGTTGTAAGAGTTGTAAGAGTTGTAAGAGTTGTAAGAGTTGTAAGAGTTGCAAGAGTTGTAAGAGTTGTAAGAGTTGTAAGAGTTGTAAGAGTTGTAAGAGTTGTAAGAGTTGTAAGAGTTGTAAGAGTTGTAAGAGTTGTAAGAGTTGCAAGAGTTGCAAGAGTTGTAAGAGTTGTAAGAGTTGTAAGAGTTGTAAGAGTTGTAAGAGCTGTAAGAGTTGTAAGAGTTGTAAGAGTTGTAAGAGTTGTAAGAGTTGTGAGAGTTGTGAGAGTTGTAAGAGTTGTAAGAGTTGTAAGAGTTGTAAGAGTTGTAAGAGTTGTGAGAGTTGTAAGAGTTGTAAGAGTTGTAAGAGTTGCAAGAGTTGTGAGAGTTGTAAGAGTTGCAAGAGTTGTAAGAGTTGTAAGAGTTGTAAGAGTTGTAAGAGTTGCAAGAGTTGTAAGAGTTGTAAGAGTTGTAAGAGTTGCAAGAGTTGTAAGAGTTGTAAGAGTTGAAAGAGTTGTAAGAGTTGAAAGAGTTGTAAGAGTTGTGAGAGTTGTACGAGTTGTACGAGTTGTAAGAGTTGTAAGAGTTGTAAGAGTTGTGAGAGTTGTGAGAGTTGTAAGAGTTGTAAGAGTTGCAAGAGTTGTGAGAGTTGTAAGAGTTGTAAGAGTTGCAAGAGTTGTAAGAGTTGTGAGAGTTGTAAGAGTTGTGAGAGTTGTGAGAGTTGTGAGAGTTGTAAGAGTTGTAAGAGTTGTAAGAGTTGTAAGAGTTGTGAGAGTTGTAAGAGTTGTAAGAGTTGTAAGAGTTGTAAGAGTTGTAAGAGTTGTAAGAGTTGTAAGAGTTGTAAGAGTTGTAAGAGTTGTAAGAGTTGTGAGAGTTGTAAGAGTTGTAAGAGTTGTAAGAGTTGTAAGAGTTGTGAGAGTTGTAAGAGTTGTAAGAGTTGTAAGAGTTGTAAGAGTTGTGAGAGTTGTGAGAGTTGTAAGAGTTGTAAGAGTTGTAAGAGTTGTAAGAGTTGCAAGAGTTGTAAGAGTTGTAAGAGTTGCAAGAGTTGCAAGAGTTGTAAGAGTTGTAAGAGTTGTAAGAGTTGTAAGAGTTGTGAGAGTTGTAAGAGTTGTAAGAGTTGTAAGAGTTGTAAGAGTTGTAAGAGTTGTAAGAGTTGCAAGAGTTGTAAGAGTTGTGAGAGTTGTGAGAGTTGTAAGAGTTGTAAGAGTTGTAAGAGTTGTAAGAGTTGTAAGAGTTGTAAGAGTTGTAAGAGTTGCAAGAGTTGTAAGAGTTGTGAGAGTTGTGAGAGTTGTAAGAGTTGTAAGAGTTGTAAGAGTTGTAAGAGTTGTAAGAGTTGTAAGAGTTGTAAGAGTTGTAAGAGTTGCAAGAGTTGTAAGAGTTGTAAGAGTTGTAAGAGTTGTAAGAGTTGCAAGAGTTGTAAGAGTTGTGAGAGTTGTAAGAGTTGTAAGAGTTGTAAGAGTTGTAAGAGTTGCAAGAGTTGTAAGAGTTGTAAGAGTTGTAAGAGTTGTAAGAGTTGTGAGAGTTGTGAGAGTTGTGAGAGTTGTGAGAGTTGTAAGAGTTGTAAGAGTTGTAAGAGTTGTAAGAGTTGTAAGAGTTGCAAGAGTTGTAAGAGTTGCAAGAGTTGTAAGAGTTGTAAGAGTTGTAAGAGTTGTAAGAGTTGTAAGAGTTGCAAGAGTTGTAAGAGTTGTAAGAGTTGTAAGAGTTGTAAGAGTTGCAAGAGTTGTAAGAGTTGCAAGAGTTGTAAGAGTTGTAAGAGTTGTAAGAGTTGCAAGAGTTGTAAGAGTTGCAAGAGTTGTAAGACTTGCAAGAGTTGTAAGAGTTGTAAGAGTTGTAAGAGTTGTAAGAGTTGTAAGAGTTGTGAGAGTTGTAAGAGTTGTAAGAGTTGCAAGAGTTGTAAGAGTTGTAAGAGTTGCAAGAGTTGTAAGAGTTGCAAGAGTTGTAAGAGTTGCAAGAGTTGCAAGAGTTGTAAGAGTTGTAAGAGTTGCAAGAGTTGTAAGAGTTGTAAGAGTTGTAAGAGTTGTAAGAGTTGTAAGAGTTGCGAGAGTTGTGAGAGTTGCAAGAGTTGTAAGAGTTGTAAGAGTTGTAAGAGTTGCAAGAGTTGTAAGAGTTGTAAGAGTTGCAAGAGTTGCAAGAGTTGTAAGAGTTGCAAGAGTTGCAAGAGTTGTAAGAGTTGTAAGAGTTGTAAGAGTTGTAAGAGTTGTAAGAGTTGTAAGAGTTGTAAGAGTTGTGAGAGTTGTGAGAGTTGTAAGAGTTGTAAGAGTTGTAAGAGTTGTAAGAGTTGTAAGAGTTGTAAGAGTTGTAAGAGTTGTAAGAGTTGTAAGAGTTGTAAGAGTTGTAAGAGTTGTAAGAGTTGTAAGAGTTGTAAGAGTTGTAAGAGTTGTAAGAGTTGTAAGAGTTGTAAGAGTTGTAAGAGTTGTAAGAGTTGCAAGAGTTGTAAGAGTTGTGAGAGTTGTGAGAGTTGCAAGAGTTGTAAGAGTTGTAAGAGTTGTAAGAGTTGCAAGAGTTGTAAGAGTTGTAAGAGTTGCAAGAGTTGCAAGAGTTGTAAGAGTTGCAAGAGTTGCAAGAGTTGTAAGAGTTGTAAGAGTTGTAAGAGTTGTAAGAGTTGTAAGAGTTGTAAGAGTTGTGAGAGTTGTAAGAGTTGTAAGAGTTGTAAGAGTTGTAAGAGTTGTAAGAGTTGTAAGAGTTGTAAGAGTTGTGAGAGTTGTAAGAGTTGTAAGAGTTGTAAGAGTTGTAAGAGTTGTAAGAGTTGTAAGAGTTGTAAGAGTTGTAAGAGTTGTAAGAGTTGTAAGAGTTGTAAGAGTTGTAAGAGTTGTAAGAGTTGTAAGAGTTGTAAGAGTTGTAAGAGTTGTAAGAGTTGTAAGAGTTGTAAGAGTTGCAAGAGTTGCAAGAGTTGTAAGAGTTGTAAGAGTTGTAAGAGTTGTAAGAGTTGTAAGAGTTGTAAGAGTTGTGAGAGTTGTAAGAGTTGCAAGAGTTGTAAGAGTTGTAAGAGTTGTAAGAGTTGCAAGAGTTGTAAGAGTTGTAAGAGTTGCAAGAGTTGCAAGAGTTGTAAGAGTTGCAAGAGTTGCAAGAGTTGCAAGAGTTGTAAGAGTTGTAAGAGTTGTAAGAGTTGTAAGAGTTGTAAGAGTTGTAAGAGTTGTGAGAGTTGTAAGAGTTGTAAGAGTTGTAAGAGTTGTAAGAGTTGTAAGAGTTGTAAGAGTTGTAAGAGTTGTAAGAGTTGTGAGAGTTGTGAGAGTTGTAAGAGTTGTAAGAGTTGTAAGAGTTGTAAGAGTTGTAAGAGTTGTAAGAGTTGTAAGAGTTGTAAGAGTTGTAAGAGTTGTGAGAGTTGTGAGAGTTGTAAGAGTTGTAAGAGTTGTAAGAGTTGTAAGAGTTGTAAGAGTTGTAAGAGTTGTAAGAGTTGCAAGAGTTGCAAGAGTTGTAAGAGTTGTAAGAGTTGTAAGAGTTGTAAGAGTTGTAAGAGTTGTAAGAGTTGTGAGAGTTGTAAGAGTTGTAAGAGTTGTAAGAGTTGTAAGAGTTGTAAGAGTTGTAAGAGTTGTAAGAGTTGTAAGAGTTGTAAGAGTTGTGAGAGTTGTGAGAGTTGTAAGAGTTGTAAGAGTTGTAAGAGTTGTAAGAGTTGTAAGAGTTGTAAGAGTTGTAAGAGTTGTAAGAGTTGTAAGAGTTGTAAGAGTTGTAAGAGTTGTAAGAGTTGTAAGAGTTGTAAGAGTTGTAAGAGTTGTGAGAGTTGTAAGAGTTGTAAGAGTTGCAAGAGTTGTAAGAGTTGCAAGAGTTGTAAGAGTTGCAAGAGTTGCAAGAGTTGCAAGAGTTGTAAGAGTTGCAAGAGTTGTAAGAGTTGTAAGAGTTGTAAGAGTTGTAAGAGTTGTAAGAGTTGTAAGAGTTGTAAGAGTTGTAAGAGTTGTGAGAGTTGTGAGAGTTGTAAGAGTTGTAAGAGTTGTAAGAGTTGTAAGAGTTGTAAGAGTTGTAAGAGTTGTAAGAGTTGTAAGAGTTGTAAGAGTTGTAAGAGTTGAAGAGTCGTAAGAGTTGTAAGAGTTGTAAGAGTTGTAAGAGTTGCAAGAGTTGTAAGAGTTGTAAGAGTTGTAAGAGTTGCAAGAGTTGCAAGAGTTGTAAGAGTTGCAAGAGTTGTAAGAGTTGTAAGAGTTGTAAGAGTTGTAAGAGTTGTAAGAGTTGTAAGAGTTGTAAGAGTTGTAAGAGTTGTAAGAGTTGTAAGAGTTGTAAGAGTTGTAAGAGTTGTAAGAGTTGTAAGAGTTGTAAGAGTTGCAAGAGTTGTAAGAGTTGTAAGAGTTGTGAGAGTTGTAAGAGTTGTAACAGTTGCAAGAGTTGTAAGAGTTGTAACAGTTGCAAGAGTTGCAAGAGTTGTAAGAGTTGCAAGAGTTGCAAGAGTTGTAAGAGTTGTAAGAGTTGTAAGAGTTGTAAGAGTTGTAAGAGTTGTAAGAGTTGTAAGAGTTGTAAGAGTTGTAAGAGTTGTAAGAGTTGTAAGAGTTGTAAGAGTTGTAAGAGTTGTAAGAGTTGTAAGAGTTGTAAGAGTTGTAAGAGTTGTAAGAGTTGTAAGAGTTGTAAGAGTTGTAAGAGTTGTGAGAGTTGTAAGAGTTGTGAGAGTTGTAAGAGTTGTAAGAGTTGCAAGAGTTGTAAGAGTTGCAAGAGTTGTAAGAGTTGCAAGAGTTGCAAGAGTTGTAAGAGTTGTAAGAGTTGTAAGAGTTGTAAGAGTTGTAAGAGTTGTAAGAGTTGTAAGAGTTGTAAGAGTTGTAAGAGTTGTAAGAGTTGTAAGAGTTGTAAGAGTTGTAAGAGTTGTAAGAGTTGTAAGAGTTGTAAGAGTTGTAAGAGTTGTGAGAGTTGTAAGAGTTGTAAGAGTTGTAAGAGTTGTAAGAGTTGTAAGAGTTGTAAGAGTTGTAAGAGTTGCAAGAGTTGTAAGAGTTGCGAGAGTTGTGAGAGTTGTAAGAGTTGTAAGAGTTGTAAGAGTTGTAAGAGTTGTAAGAGTTGTAAGAGTTGTAAGAGTTGTAAGAGTTGCAAGAGTTGTAAGAGTTGTGAGAGTTGTGAGAGTTGTAAGAGTTGTAAGAGTTGTAAGAGTTGTAAGAGTTGTAAGAGTTGTAAGAGTTGCAAGAGTTGTAAGAGTTGTAAGAGTTGTGAGAGTTGTGAGAGTTGTAAGAGTTGTAAGAGTTGTAAGAGTTGTAAGAGTTGTAAGAGTTGTAAGAGTTGTAAGAGTTGTAAGAGTTGTAAGAGTTGTAAGAGTTGTAAGAGTTGTAAGAGTTGTAAGAGTTGTAAGAGTTGTAAGAGTTGTAAGAGTTGTAAGAGTTGTAAGAGTTGTAAGAGTTGTAAGAGTTGTAAGAGTTGCAAGAGTTGCAAGAGTTGTAAGAGTTGTAAGAGTTGTAAGAGTCGTAAGAGTCGTAAGAGTTGCAAGAGTTGCAAGAGTTGTAAGAGTTGTAAGAGTTGTAAGAGTTGTAAGAGTTGTAAGAGTTGTAAGAGTTGTAAGAGTTGTGAGAGTTGCAAGAGTTGTAAGAGTTGTAAGAGTTGTAAGAGTTGTAAGAGTTGTAAGAGTTGTAAGAGTTGTAAGAGTTGTAAGAGTTGTGAGAGTTGTAAGAGTTGTAAGAGTTGTAAGAGTTGTAAGAGTTGTGAGAGTTGCAAGAGTTGTAAGAGTTGTAAGAGTTGTAAGAGTTGTAAGAGTTGTAAGAGTTGTAAGAGTTGTGAGAGTTGTGAGAGTTGTAAGAGTTGTAAGAGTTGTAAGAGTTGTAAGAGTTGTAAGAGTTGTAAGAGTTGTAAGAGTTGTAAGAGTTGTAAGAGTTGTAAGAGTTGTAAGAGTTGTAAGAGTTGTAAGAGTTGAAGAGTCGTAAGAGTTGTAAGAGTTGTAAGAGTTGTAAGAGTTGTAAGAGTTGTAAGAGTTGTAAGAGTTGTAAGAGTTGAAGAGTCGTAAGAGTTGTAAGAGTTGTAAGAGTTGTAAGAGTTGTAAGAGTTGCAAGAGTTGTAAGAGTTGTAAGAGTTGTGAGAGTTGTGAGAGTTGTAAGAGTTGTAAGAGTTGTAAGAGTTGTAAGAGTTGTAAGAGTTGTAAGAGTTGTAAGAGTTGTAAGAGTTGTAAGAGTTGTAAGAGTTGTAAGAGTTGTAAGAGTTGTAAGAGTTGTAAGAGTTGTAAGAGTTGTAAGAGTTGTAAGAGTTGTAAGAGTTGTAAGAGTTGTAAGAGTTGTAAGAGTTGCAAGAGTTGCAAGAGTTGTAAGAGTTGTAAGAGTTGTAAGAGTTGTAAGAGTTGTAAGAGTTGCAAGAGTTGCAAGAGTTGTAAGAGTTGTAAGAGTTGTAAGAGTTGTAAGAGTTGTAAGAGTTGTAAGAGTTGTAAGAGTTGTGAGAGTTGCGAGAGTTGTAAGAGTTGTAAGAGTTGTAAGAGTTGTAAGAGTTGTAAGAGTTGTAAGAGTTGTAAGAGTTGTAAGAGTTGTAAGAGTTGTGAGAGTTGTAAGAGTTGTAAGAGTTGTAAGAGTTGTAAGAGTTGTGAGAGTTGCAAGAGTTGTAAGAGTTGTAAGAGTTGTAAGAGTTGTAAGAGTTGTAAGAGTTGTAAGAGTTGTGAGAGTTGTGAGAGTTGTAAGAGTTGTAAGAGTTGTAAGAGTTGTAAGAGTTGTAAGAGTTGTAAGAGTTGTAAGAGTTGTAAGAGTTGTAAGAGTCGTAAGAGTTGTAAGAGTTGTAAGAGTTGTAAGAGTTGTAAGAGTTGTAAGAGTTGTAAGAGTTGTAAGAGTTGTAAGAGTTGTAAGAGTTGTAAGAGTTGTAAGAGTTGAAGAGTCGTAAGAGTCGTAAGAGTCGTAAGAGTCGTAAGAGTCGTAAGAGTTGTAAGAGTTGTAAGAGTTGTAAGAGTTGTAAGAGTTGAAGAGTCGTAAGAGTTGTAAGAGTTGTAAGAGTTGTAAGAGTTGCAAGAGTTGTAAGAGTTGTAAGAGTTGTAAGAGTTGTAAGAGTTGAAGAGTCGTAAGAGTTGTAAGAGTTGTAAGAGTTGTAAGAGTTGCAAGAGTTGTAAGAGTTGTAAGAGTTGTAAGAGTTGCAAGAGTTGCAAGAGTTGTAAGAGTTGCAAGAGTTGTAAGAGTTGTAAGAGTTGTAAGAGTTGTAAGAGTTGTAAGAGTTGTAAGAGTTGTAAGAGTTGTGAGAGTTGTAAGAGTTGTAAGAGTTGTAAGAGTTGTAAGAGTTGTAAGAGTTGTAAGAGTTGTAAGAGTTGTAAGAGTTGTAAGAGTTGTAAGAGTTGTAAGAGTTGTAAGAGTTGTAAGAGTTGTAAGAGTTGTAAGAGTTGTAAGAGTTGTAAGAGTTGTAAGAGTTGTAAGAGTTGTAAGAGTTGTAAGAGTTGTAAGAGTTGTAAGAGTTGCAAGAGTTGTAAGAGTTGTAAGAGTTGTAAGAGTTGCAAGAGTTGCAAGAGTTGTAAGAGTTGTAAGAGTTGTAAGAGTTGTAAGAGTTGTAAGAGTTGTAAGAGTTTTAAGAGTTGTAAGAGTTGTAAGAGTTGTAAGAGTTGTAAGAGTTGTAAGAGTTGTAAGAGTTGCAAGAGTTGCAAGAGTTGTAAGAGTTGTAAGAGTTGTAAGAGTTGTAAGAGTTGTAAGAGTTGTAAGAGTTGTAAGAGTTGTAAGAGTTGTAAGAGTTGTAAGAGTTGTAAGAGTTGTAAGAGTTGTAAGAGTTGTAAGAGTTGCAAGAGTTGTAAGAGTTGTAAGAGTTGTAAGAGTTGCAAGAGTTGCAAGAGTTGTAAGAGTTGTAAGAGTTGTAAGAGTTGTAAGAGTTGTAAGAGTTGTAAGAGTTTTAAGAGTTGTAAGAGTTGTAAGAGTTGTAAGAGTTGCAAGAGTTGTAAGAGTTGTAAGAGTTGTAAGAGTTGCAAGAGTTGTAAGAGTTGTAAGAATTGTAAGAGTTGTAAGAGTTGTAAGAGTTGTAAGAGTTTTAAGAGTTGTAAGAGTTGTAAGAGTTGTAAGAGTTGTGAGAGTTGTAAGAGTTGCAAGAGTTGTAAGAGTTGTAAGAGTTGTAAGAATTGCAAGAGTTGTAAGAGTTGTATTCTCTAGTTGAAAAAGAAAAAGCTAAAAAATAAAAATGTTTGACTTTTTGCTGTGAGTGTGTAAAATTTGGGACTTCATTTGTTACAATATTTCAAAAATGAAATACCATATTATTATGGTATTTCATTTTAAAAAATCTATACTGGAGTGTATTTCTCTTAGTAATAAAAAACAACAGCAAACATGAGCAACTACTACAAGATGATTTTTTATTAAAACTATTTTTCTGGTCTATTTTCATGAGCATTTCTCTAAATAAAGGTGCCTGTTGCTTTTGGCAGATAAAATGGGTGATTGTGAAAACTTTACAAAAAGAATTACCAAGTTTGAGAGAAATGAGATGGTAAGAAGTGCAAGAAAATGAATAAAACACCCATAAGCTCGCTAACAAGGACAAACCAATGTTGTTTCAAACAATATCTTGTATTGCCTATGTGTTCTACATGTACAATAGGTCTAATACCATCAAACAAGATGAGACAAGTCTTGAAACATGTATTCCACATTATTATGCTGAAGTACATGATAGCAAGTGGTAATAACTCCAAATCACTTTGTTCATTAGCAGTGTAGTTTTATTAAAAAGGTATTGCAAGGGCTAATGATCGACTGCCCCAGAAAATTCAGTAAAGCTAGTAATTGATAATTGTGATGTAACACCCAGTAAGTATTTATTAATCTATAGAACTATCCAAACAGTATATATAACTGCTATCATTGCCAGGCTTGTTTAAATGTTTACATGTACTTGAAACTTCTATCTTGATTCGCTCTGTTTTTCTGCCTAAACACGGCAAACATTTAAGATAAATTAATTAATAAGTATGTCCAGCTCCAGCAAAACTTCATGCTTTATTGAAAAGTGCAGAAGGTGAATGTGTTACTTTAATGGTTTACAACATGAACAAGGATATAGACTAAATAATTAAATAAATAAACAAACGAAGAAATAAATAACTTCGTGTAGAGAAATTTACTGCTGCTGACTGCTGCCTTCGTAATAATTTGAAAAAACTGACCCGCATTTTGTTTTATTAATATAAGCAGATTAGACTTATTAAACATAGATATACCAATTATATGCACAGATTGCTAGTGAGTTCGAGGATATAACAACTTGTTATGCTATTTGCAAGTGTGTTAATATAGTTTTAGCTTGTGACTTTGTGTGAGGCAGCGAAAGAAATTTTGGGTCAGTGCTGTCTCAGAAGATCACATATTTAAAATAATATTTTCTGCTTTATTATTTTACTAAATTTAAGACAGATTTTTTAAATATAAAAATTGCATAAATTTTTCTAAAAACTTGATGGTTTAATGTCTGCAGATAGCAAGGTATACTTCTTACACTGTTTTGACAACTTTTTTGAGGAATGTCAGATGGGAGGGCAAGATGAGATATGAGTATTGGAGAGAATTAAAAAATGTGATGACCAGATGTGATTCTAGTTCTGCATTTATTGACAGCAGTCTCTCTACCTGAGAGAGTGTCAGCGAGGCACATAAAAACTATAAACCTACAGAAGAGCAGAGGGAGTGGGTCTGGCCCACAACTTTCCAACTTTGTACGGCTGCACTTTTATAATAACAGACATAAGTTGCTGGTGGTTACGCAGTACGTAATACATGTACTATGTTACATCATGTTACGTTATTTTAAATTATGCTATATTATATTGTGCTCTTTTATGTTTATAATTCTACATTATAATTTATTATAACAATAAAGTATATTACAATGTGTTATATTGCTTTTTATTATATACAGTAGTATGATATCATTTTATCACACACCATAGTACATTATAATAATTTATCACCAATAGTAACAGATTTGCTAAATAACGTCTTGTTAAAAATGTTCTGCTATAAACGGCTACATTACTATCATGGCGATTAGTAAGGCTTTACGGGTGAGTCATGATGGAAGCAGTTCTCGAGAATGAAATGACAGATACCTCTAAACAGGAAGTTCCCTCACACCCACCCAGCAATATATGAGTTTCTCATAAGGATTAGCTCATTTGCTATACTTACATTTAAAGGCCATATTATTGGATATATTTAAGAGATATATTTCAGTGACACATTAATGCATTCATTTGACTTAATCAACTCTTCACATGCTATGATGACATGAGCACCCTAGTAATCTAGTACCCTGGCAGTCTAGAGTACCCTAGTACTCTAGTACCCTGGCAGTCTAGAGTACCCTAGTACTCTAGTACCCTGGCAGTCTAGAGTACCTTAGTAATCTAGTACCCTGGCAGTCTAGAGTACCCTAGTAATCTAGTACCCTAGCAGTCTAGAGTACCCTAGTAATCTAGTACCCTGGCAGTCTAGAGTACCCTAGTACTCTAGTACCCTGGCAGTCTAGAGTACCTTAGTAATCTAGTACCCTGGCAGTCTAGAGTACCCTAGTAATCTAGTACCCTGGCAGTGCTGTGGACTGTGAGAAATCGCCAGGTGTAATAAATAACTGCACAACTATTTCAATTTGCGGCAGGTTGGTTGATTGGTGCAGGTGGTAGTGTCAATCTACAAAGCTAAAAGTCATGAGTTCGAACCCCGCTGAAAGTAATCTTTTTTTCGCAGCCTCTAAATGGCTTCAGACGTATGAACACGGCTATTCTTATAGTAAAGATTGAGACCATACAATCCCGATGTTTTTATATCTTTCGAGCAACTTGTTTCCCAGATCTTCCACTTAACCAGGTTTGTGGATAACTTTATTTCTAGCCATAGATTGACCATCTGGAAAAAGTAGAGAAATTTCATTGGCTAGTTGTACTAACTTGAATGTCAGGTTTTGAAGTCAGCTTTCACGCAGCCACTCCCATAACACTGCTTTTGGAAATTCATGCAAAAATGTTAGTTACCCACCCAAAGTCAACTAGGCATACTATGAATGCTACGCATGACTTGCTCGTGGTCGATTTCCTTTGAATCACCAACTTCCACAACTATAAATAAGTCGCGGAATACTTGTAAATGTTTCAGCCTAAAAGCAAGAGCTTCGGAAATCATTATCAGATACAGATTACAGGGATCATTATCAGAACATTCTCACAAAAGGCAGAAAACGGATTTGGTTTCCTTAGACGCATGACATTGAGTATTCGGGGTGAATTTAGTGAACCCAACTAAAGTTTTTCTAGTTATACTAGTTGCCAAATTAAGTTACAGAAATACAAGCTGCTATGATAGAGATCACTGTGAACACTAATATTCTCCTTACACTTAAGAAATAGTAACCTCCTCATCCTGTAATCTACAAGCTGTTTTATTACTAAAGTCAAACTCTTAAATTCGTGCTTCTCGTTGACTAAGCTGCTCAGATTATACACAGAGGAAGACTTGTGATGTCATTTGCTGTCGCCCTGTTATAATCAATATTAGTTGACTAAGCTGCTCAGATTATACACAGAGGAAGACTTTTGCTGTCATTTGCTGTCATTTGCTGTCGCCCTGTTATTATCAATATTAAAGATTTAATAAAAACTGAGCAGAAATTGCTGGACCCTAGAGCAACTTTTAAAATGGAATAATCTACGGATGTCAAGACCATCCACTACACCGTCGCATCTCTAGATCCCAATTCAGCCAGTGATTCCCTCGATGTCTGAGTACCTTTGATATCTACGTGCCAACAGCAGCGTGTGGCCGGACGGCATTCAAGAACTCAAAGTATCTAGTTTTATTTCATGAAAAGCTTGTTTTTGCAATTTATATTTAAAGATGGAGCTTTTAATCTTATACATGTTATTAGCAGCAACACTTCAATGTTAGGTTAATAGTCTTGGATTAAACGTGTTAAAGAAGCTACTACTTCTACTACTACTGGTACTATAACTACTACTACTATTATTACTACTACTACTATTACTATTACCACTACTACTACTACTACTGTTACTACTACTACTACTACTACTACTATTACTACTACTAGTATCACTATTACTACTACTATTACTACTACTACTACTAGTATTACTACTACTAGTATCACTATTACTACTACTACTATTACTACTACTACTACTATTATCACTATTACTACTACTATTATCACTATTACTACTACTACTACTACTGCTACTGCTATTATCACTATTACTACTAATATTACTACTGTTCCTATTAAAGCAAGTGTTGTTTGCATTTGATTTGCATTTATTATTTTTATTGCTAAAGATTTTAATGGAGGTTAATTTATGGCTGTTTAATGAGATGTAGCCTCAGTTCCACATATTGGTAGTAAGTCAATGTTCGTTCCCAATCGTCAATGTGGAAAGCTAAATGCTGGTTCTTTATTAGGCTGTGCTCTATCAACGAGATTATATTTGATGACCCAACCAAATGGACAACCAAATGGACAACCAAATGGACAACCAAATGGACAACCAAATGGACAACCAAATGGACAACCAAATGGACAACCAAATGGACAACCAAATGGACAACCAAATGGACAACCAAATGGACAACCAAATGGACAACCAAATGGACAACCAAATGGACAACCAAATGGACAACCAAATGGACAACCAAATGGACAACCAAATGGACAACCAAATGGACAACTTGTTACACTCCAAAATTAGATGATGCAAACTTGACACTACCAAAAATTGTTTGGATAACTTTTTAAATGTAATAGACATAATGCAGGCCTCAGTCTACCCACAAGGCAAAACTGATATCACAGAATAAATTTATTTAATACTTTCATGTGACATACCTTTGATGTCCCTGATTGGTGAGAATTTGTCACATTACTGTAGCAATGTGATCCTATACAAACATGCAAAGACACCAGAATAAATACCACCCTTTGACACAACTTATTCAAAGAACTTTCGAATGTTAACAAACAATTCTTCAACTCATTGAGTCAAATCTGTTTGCTGAATCACAGATTCAGCAAACTGCTGAATCACAGATTCAGCAGTTTTCTCAAAGAAACGAAAGCCATATTTGCTGAGATTGAGCTGTCTCAATATTATGGAGCCTAAAACTTCAATTCCAACTTGTGGCAGCAGCAGTTGTTGTTTACAACTTTTTAACTGCATTGAAGATTAAAACAAAAGTTAAGTAGTAGTAAAAAACTTGCTAATTTAAGGTTAATTAAAAGTAATATGCCAGGACTCATATCGCTATGGAAACGTGAATACGGCTTCTAATTAAAAAAAATATTTATCTTCTTTAAAAGCTTTCAAAGTCTTCTGTCAACTCAGACTATGTGAACAAGACATTTCCTTGTTCTAGGTTCAACCAACTTGAAATTAACACTAGTGTAAATGCTAGTTACTGAACGAGGCCCTACTGCCTACAGACACCCAGGGGGTCCAGAAGACATCTGGGTCAGAAAACAAGTCCTAATAGATGATTGGACACTAACCAGTCAAGTTATGCGCTGGTACAACCTGTTAGAGCGAGTTCACCGGACACCGCCCTATATATTATACAAGAGATCACTAGGTATGTGTCAAAGGGAGGTATTTGACAAACTGGATAGTATCCTTTGAGTCCTGACACTACGGCCCATGCATGACTGCTTCTATAGTCTATCTACCGTTTGTCCTTGCCTTTATGGATTTTTACTAGGTCACAGCTGTAAGTTCAAAAAATACAATTAGCACTTCACGACCTCATTTTAACAGATCTGATACTCATCTACCTCTGCTGGCATCCTGACTAGATATGTCATTACGAACAAGGTCTCTTACTTTGCTATAATGCCTCTGACGATACTGCTTAGCTCTATTCCCAACTCCATATATTTGACATAATTTTCATAAATCAGTTTCTAGTTATGATGTCAACATAACAACAGGGTCACTCAAGTTTTTCAATTGGTTTGTTAAGCTATAGGGCGTCAGCCTGCCGCTGCATGGTAAACCCTTAACACTAAAGATACAACAGCTAATTGTATTAATTGAAAATATTAATTATTTTCATTAGTTAATTTTATTTCAAGATCAATGTTTACGGCTTGGATCAAATTCTTGTGAAAAAACAAAGCAACATATTGGATTTGAACCTGAAGTAGCCAAAACTTAACTTCTGTCATAAGCGAAGGTACTGCAATGAAGTCAGATAGGAACGTTAACTTGATCTACACCGGTCATTGTTGTTTAAGTGTGTGCAAATATTTAATAGTTTCATAAAGAAATAAGGAGAGTTGTTTTGTAAGTTTTTTAGCCTTTTTAAAATTAGTCACCTTGAGTGGTTGGCATGAATTTTTATAATGCTAGCGGTGTAGGAGGACCTTTACTAAATTTTTAGGAGCAAGCAACGTCATTATTTGTGTTATAAATCTTCTCACTATTAATTTTCTACTTAATTGGGGTGTTTTAACATCAGTGTTAGGTAAACAGTCATCTCTAAAGCTGATAACCAAGTAGTGTGCCAACAATACGCAGAGTCATGGCGGTGCTTGGAGAGTTCAGTAGGAAACCAGTTCACTTATAAATATGCAGGATCTCTTCAAGGTACTATCTTAACCCCGCTGAGTGAAATGACTAAACTTCCAACAGGAAACAGCCCTATTCATCCAACCATTACAAGCCAGTCACTAATCTGATATTTCTCATACACGGGATTCTTTCTGATGAATCAATCGGTAACCAAGATGGCCGCAGTTGAAAACAGATTTTCAATTTCTAAAAATTAAACCAATATCAATTACCAAAACTTCTATCAGAATCTAACAAACATCTACTTATATGACTGTACCTTATCGTTCTAGCTGGCTCAAAAACTGATATCTTGGCATATAGATCTCTTTGTACTTCCTAATTTGACATTTAAAGGAAGTTTTCATACACCGATACTGCTGCGACACATCCCCATGTGACGCTGCAATGCCATCACAGAAACTGCCATTTTCCTCTCATTCTTTTCTGAGTCAGTGGCACTGTTTGGAGGCGAAACACCCATGCGAGGAGCCATCTTGGGCTGTGGAAACGGCCTTAGCGACTAACGGCGTCGCCCTTGTGCATGGCCATAGGTTTTGCTTTCTATTGCTGCATATGCAGAAACTTCAACTTTGACGTAAGGCTATGCACAACCATGGCTCTACTACAGCGCCCTTTGAATCCATGATCTGCTTGTCGTTCCAGCATAGCGGTTCAGCACTGGTGCACTGTGGTCTATCACTATTACTGTATAAAGACTTATTAATAAAGGAAGTTGAGAAAAGCAGACCAAGAGATGTTACTGGACCATGTAGTACCAACCATCTGAATACTTTTAGAGCAGGTGACAGGATGCATAGCAGATGTAAAAGCACTCACCCCGGAGTGACTGTCCTAGCATGAATCACGGCCATCACTCGTGTAGGCGTTCACTTTTAAAGAGCTTTAAGTTTAGTGATGTGACTCGGTTAACTTATGGATTCAATAACAATGATATATTATATAGTTAGCTTATATATATATCCTTCATCCGTAGGTTGGAAATTGGAAAAGCGAATGTGTCCACTTTCATGCTTAGGCTATAGCAAAAAACAGTGTTTGAAAACTTTTTGCTTCAAATCACTACACCTTGGGCAGAGTAGAGTAATATCATGAACAGACACGTTCAACTAAATGAAATGTGTGAGCAAGCCCTTGAATATTAAATATGATGTCTGCTTAGTTTACTGCAAGCAGAGGCTGTGTGAATGTTTTAAAAGCATTATTACAAATACAACGGCTTTGTGATCTTGATTGGACATGTCTGAGTCCGGAGAGCAATTTAAGGTTGGTTGCCGCTTCTATTACCATCAGTTGCCTCTTTTGAGGATTGAACTTCAACCTGTTGTGTGCAGGTACGGCGCACTAGACCACTAGACCACAGCTGCTCTCTGAATAAACTATAGGCAACCGGAAGGGACAGATTCTGAATTGTATGACTAAGAGAGAATTGTAACACAATCCTATATTATTCCTCCTAGCAGTTTTAGACCCTTATTTTATTTTCAGTTCACGTAAACTGATAATTAGTCTTGTTTTGTTAAAAATAGACAAGCTGACAACCAAGGATAACTGCTATAAACTGCTGACTGTAAAATTATTGACTATTGGCTGTCACAGTTTACAAACAGAAAAGTGTGCTCAGGCAAAGAACTCATATATAGCTAGCTGGCGAGAAAAACACCTTCCTAAGTACTAATATATTTATTTAGTGCCCTAGCTAGTAAAGACATTTGAGATAAAGACGGCTGCTAATTAAACTTGAGTGTAGATCCAAACACGGCAAAACGAGATTTGGTAATGGGTTTTTACCACTTTATGATACATTATATCCTTAAATTTAATCTATTTTTATGTTATTTTTCTCTTTTATGTTATTAATACTTTGTGAGTTCAAAGATTGACACTGAGTTAACACACTTGAACGAGTTCTTAGAAAAATGGTTACAATAATAAAAATAATAATATAAAAACTTGATAGGCTGTTATGACAGCCAGTCAGCGAATTTATGTGACAGCTTCATGCAAACTCTTCCGTCTGTTCATATAGACAATGGATTCATTTTAGTCATCACTAGAGAGAGGCCAAACAAACTCTACCTGACTGACATTGGGAACAAGGAATGTGCTTCCTAATCGATTACCTGAAGTTTAAATGACAAAGGGGTTTGTCATACTATCCTATCTTTTACTCATAGTCTACCATCCCCGCTCTCAACTTTAAAACCTTTCTCCAGATTTCAGTTCCCGTTTACTTACTAACGTTCAATTAGAGTTAAGTAGTTAAAAAAGGTCATATTCTGACATGCTGGAAGGGCATATCATATATTAGTTTGATACCGCTGTTCTGCATAAGCTCTGGTATACAGTTCTGTTCTAGCTAAATGCAAGAGATTTGGTTTACGAGGTTAGTTATAGAAATACTGTAGATACTTTCCTATAAGTATATAAGTAAGTGTAGAAGTATAAGGAATACAGAAGTACAAATATAAAAGTTTAAATATATCAGAATAAATGTAAGTATTTAGACAAGCAAACTTACATTAAAGGCACGAAGAAGTTCAATCAAGTCTCCTTCCATCCCGAGCAGCACGAAGAGCGATAGCTACGCTTTATTCCAAAGAGAACATTAATCCAACAGAGCCATGATGAAAATTTTAAAGAATATAACTTTCTAATTATAAAAGTGATGCTATTGTTACCAGTCAATCTGAAGGCGAGTGAAATGGAGTATTCTACTAACAGCCACAAATCCGTCTAGGCTTCTGATTCACAACAACGGAGTTGGAACGCCACCTAGGGTTGGTATCCACAGGTTGGTCACGCAACATCGGCTGCGTGACAGTTCAGTCTGGCACTAAGTTACAAATCCTCTGTTTATGTAAGTTTGTCTGATGTTTCACACTCCAGAAAGCCAAATGAGATTAAGGAAAAAAAATGTTGCTTTGATGACCAAAATAAATAAAACCTAGGCTATATCGAGAATGTTAAAGCACTCGTATGTTTGATGCAACTCCTGTAACTATGAACACGCATTGGCTGTCTTCTCAAGCATTGACAATGCTCAAATGACTCAGAACACGTATGGTTATTACCTCTCACACACGAGTTTGATGAGTTTGATCATGTCACAGTTCGCTCGTAAGAGATAGAGCGCCTCTATTGTAGTCTAAACAATCACCATTGAAATGAAAATCTGAGTTATCGCATTGTCATAGCATCATCCCAGTATTGTCTTCTTCCCCATGCACCGATTATGTAGCGATAAGAGGCAACTTTGTAAATTGCTAGTATCATCATTTGGAAGTTAGGTAGCCTTTAAAATGGTATACTGCAGAAAAATGACAAAGGAACTCAAAAATTGATAATGTTTGCAACAAACTTTGGGTGTATCTTTTTGAGTGTATCTTGAACTTAGATCGAAATGATTTGATAAAATAATCGCATCCAAAAACTCATATCAGACAATTGTGATAATATGCACTATCATATTACCCTACCATTTACGAAAGCATTCTTTTATCAAATGGACTTTGATTGAAGCTCTTTGGATCAGAAATGGGGCTGCTATTAGATCATAAAGAAGAGGGACACTTGTAGTGCAGTGAATTGTTACTTAAAGGTTGACTTGCAACAAAATTCACTTTACGGTTATTTGGTATCACAAGATTCACCATGTTTTACTCTGCTGTGTTGTAGGTGCAAATATGTAGAAATGTGATAACAAGCTCTTAAAAGCTCAAAAACGAACAGTTAATCATCGCCGTCACGAAACCGCCGTAGATTGGAATCAGTTTATTTCTCTGACGTAGTCGATCCATTTGGTTATTGTTTAGACACGTGATGTTCTCACGTGAATTGAAAGGCCAATAAAAGGCTCGATATAAAGCTTCTCGTAGCACTGGTTTATGACAAACATATAGTTAGTTACATATTACTGTAGCATATCAGCTGCTTAAAAGGCTGAAGCTTCAAGGCGGCAGAATTCATTAAAATATTCAAGTTATCAAATAGATATTATCCAGTTATCTATTATTCAATAATCAATAATCAATATTCAACAACTATTGTCTAACATCCAGTAATCTAATATTTAGCCATCTAATATCTACACTGTAAATCAACACAGAGTTATTTAATATCTATCATTTAGTTTTCTAGCATCCAGATATGTAATATCCAATTATGCAATAACTTATCTAAATACAGGTGCATAATATTTAGACAACTGATACCTTTTATTCAGGTATTTAATATCTACACTATATATCAATGTTTTACCATCCAGCTATTTGGATACCTATAACACCGCTAACTGCATTTTATCTTAAAATGCTTTGATCTAACAACACCAAGACTATCGCTATATGTAGTTGAAAATATTCTGTAAAGTCACTGCCAGTTTTTGAAATATCATATGTTCTCCTAAGTGTTACATTTGCTAGCATCAAGGAAATGTGAAAAAAGTGCACATTGTGAATTGTCTTTCACAGTATGTCAATAAAAGGTCAATCAATGTATAGAGTCATGATCAATCAATAGAATATCCATCAATATATAGGTTCATGATCAATCAATAGAATGCCAACCAATATATAGGTTCATAATCAATCAATGGCATTTCAATCAATAAATAGGTCCATAATCAGTCAGTACAAAACCAATCAATATATAGGTTCATAATCAATCAATAGAATCCCAATCAATATATAGGTTCATAATCAATCAATAGAATGCCAATCAATATGAAGGTTCATGATCATATTCAGACATAAGAACACGGTTCAGGCATTTTTAGTGACGCTCTGTGTGACACCACAGTGAGTCCCGGTCTACAGGAAATGAGCAGGAGCACTACTCTTCCACATGACAATACGTCTGAAGCACTAATTCGGTATATGTATAATAAGAAATGGCTATTTAGAACTATCCCCTGGTTATATCTGCAAGACGCTATGCATATGTAAGTTGAATATACACATTTGAGTATGCAGTCTATATAATGCAATATTTAAAAAGAGTACAGCAGATACGATCAGAGTGGACACAAAGACAGTGTGGACAAACACAGTGGGCACAAGGACAGAGTGGACAAACACAGTGGACACAAGGACAGAGTGGACAAACACAGTGGGCACAAGGACAGGGTGGACAAACACAGTTGACACAAGGACAGAGTGAACATAGAGACACTTTAACGATAAGAACTGTTATTGCAAATTTGATGAAAATATAGAGCAGATATAACGCTAGAAAGAGAGATCCACATGTCATATACAGTACGTATATGACTTCTCCCTTTCCAGATTTGTTCTTTGTGATGTCATCTCTCCTTAATTTTTCATTCAACACACTATTTCAGCGTCATCTGACTAACAAAAATAATTCTGACATTACTCACCTAACAACAGGCATATATACATATTCTCTACTCAACTATTAAACAGGGCACCATGCCAAAATCAGTTCACTATGTAAAATTCCTAAATATTAGCTCAGAGGTGATACAGTGTCTTCATCAATATTCATAGAGCATGATACAACAAGTAAGTACAGCAAGTAAGACATTGTGACCCGGCCTTCTGATGTAGAGTGACTTGGGGACAAATATCTAGTAGTGAAATAACTAAGATTAGCCTTAGCTCCTCCATGAACCAATTATTATTAAAATGAAGATATGACTAGCTACTAAGAAATACTCAAGTAGTACACAGGCTTTGATACCGGCGGTTTGTGGGTTTAAGCACTAAGAGTTATTCTGATATAACAGTATTCAAACCAGCTGTAGTTCCAGAAAATGACATAACTTGGGAAAACTAGAAACCCGATGCAAAACAAGTTAAAATAAGTTTTTATGGGTCTGACCAGAACTAGGGACTACTAAATAAATACACATATAATAGAAAGAGTAATTTTTGAAATTTAAAAAAAATCATCTAAAAATGTCTATGGAAACTCCATTGAATCTATTCATGATCTCTCTACAGATAGCAAGGGCTCTAAGAGGAAATAGGTAGGAAAACTTGAAAACTAATAGGGAAACCGCAGTCCCTTTGGTGAGTCACGCACGAGTTATGCAGTTTTTAACCATAAATAGTGATTAAATAGATTGAGGCCCTGGGTGAGCAAGGTCAAGATATAGCATAAGTTCCTCTCTAATATAAATATCTAAAGACAGGACGATATCTTTTCCCCTTTCGTCATACCAACTAATGGTGATACAAAAGTGTTTTGTACTGGAGAGTGTTAAAGGGTAGATAACGTTAGTAGAGTCAAAAGATTAAGTGGCTGCCTATTTATTGGCTGTACTCTCCACCAATCATAATCCTTAAAATGCTGCAGGGTGCTAGATGACCTTTTTGTATTCTTCATAATTAAATAGTGAATTCGTCAGCATAACAGCGTTTACCTGAGCACCTACTACAACCATTTTAATTTACAACTTGTCTATTTAACTTGGTCTGTATTCAAATGAGATTCGGCATTTTAAAATGATTAAATAGATTGATATGAGAAGATATTTACTCAAACAGAAATAATAAATATATTTTTTCCATTTTTTAAATGATGTTAGCTTGTCAGCCTGAAACATTTCTAAGAAAGCAGCAAGCACCATCACTACTAATAGCACATCGTAGAGTGGAGGCTTGTAACATATGTAATGCAGAAGTGTTTGTCTTGATATGGTATTTAGTTAGTTAGTGAGAAACACTTAGCAGTAAAGATAGTGTAATCCCACTTGCTCAGACCTTTACTATGATGTCATGCCAAAATAGTCTCTGCCTTCAAACTCTGTAAGTACCAAAGACAAAGTAGCAAGACCATCAATACATATTCTACACAACACTACGGAGGCTCTAGTGTTCTTCTCAACTTTAAAGGATGAGTTATTCTAATTTAGAAACATCTCCCTATAATGTTATTATACTAGTACCCCGGCAGTCCAGTGGGCTGTGAGAGAACGTTAAGCGCGCTCATAAAGTACAGAGAATCACGCTCTGTACAACTATGTTTACACTCCCAATAAGGTGGTTGATTTGTGCAGGGAGTTGTGCTTTGGTCTGCTGACCTCAATGTGTTACCAGTTTAAATCCTGTAGCGTATAGTCTTTTTCCAGACCTCCAATCGTGGCTTTGGTTGGAGGTTGGCTGGATACGGCTCTTACTATAGTGAGAACTTATGATAGATACCGGTATGTGCTTTTTAGACCAACCAATTATCTCTTATTAAATTTCAGTTGACTTCCTGTGTTACCACTCTATCAGCAGATTCTTGTTCATCGTAACCACAACATACTAAACTGCATTGTTGATTTGACAACCCAATTCGGAGTTGTATGCCCTTTCTTTCCACTACCTTAAACTGATGTTGGCGGGATAAGACCTCTAGACTACTTGGCCTCAAAGAAGCTACTCTCAGCTGGTTTCTTATGCCAAAATAATAATACTCTATTACTTTTCACTCAGCCTTACCAATGATGAATACTAATGATACTAACACATTGCATTTGTGTTAAATGCAACGCGTAAAAATTTGGCTCTCTCGAAAAATTGTTTGGCTGCTAATATCGAATAGTTCAGCAGTGCAGAAGAAGTGTTGATGCCAGAAAATATTGTGGAAGACATCAGACAACTAGATGATGTTCCTTTCATTGGAAGCAACAATCAGAACACAGCTATCTGAGCACTTGATGCAAATATTTTTGTTTTAAAAACGTAAATTTTTGCTTCTGCATGCAATATAACTATGGTTCGTTTATGTCACTAGTTCATGAATATATATTTGTATCGTTTGATAGATTATTATTATACAACTTATAAATATGCAGATTTATAACATGTTATTTAATAGCATCCTTGCAGCTATCTTAACACGGCTTACAATGGATTGACACTCATAACTCCCCTTCTATTGCAGATAACAAGCTAGTTTTGGCTGTAAATTGTAGAAAACATATAAATGAGTGAAATGAGCTTTTACACAAAATTGTTAAATATAGATATAAAATATGAATATGTTTTCAAAATTAGAATGAGATAAAAATTGAAAATGCCAACAAATTGCAAAGAAAGACACAGGCTATAATATCATCGCAGGTCAATAGCAAGCAATAGATATCAACTGGTAGAGATATTTTTTGATTCCTCGATGCATATTAATTAAAAGATTCTTGACAAGTTGAAGGTAAATTAGCCGATTTATAGCATCCCAAAAGTTGAACACCGCACCACCGGAAAAAGAGAGCTAAATATAGGCGACATTCGCTTCGCCCGTTAAAGAGCTAAATTTATCTTCACAAAATTCTGGTGAGCCATTTGAAAAATACACCGCTTGCCTCTATTTGAACACCGCCTCAAATTGACCGCCATTATAAAAGTAGGGTTAAAAATGGAGCACCATTGCGTTAAATTAGAAGTTTTACGGTAGGTAGACTTTTCTTACGCATGAGTATATCAACTTCATTTGAAAATAATTAATCTGTGTTTGCATATCGCTTATAGCTAACAGCTGTATTTGATCTGATCTGAAAGCCAAACTTTGGTTGCTATAACTCTGACAAAAAAAACACAATGTTCAAGTACCAGTCTTTGACCCGTCGTTCATAAAATCTAATAGAGTTGTCTACACCCAAGAATAATTGTAACCACGAGTGCACAACTCTTGTTACAGAATAATAAGTTTTTCGGTATGTAGTATGTACACATTAAAACTAATGGTACCTATTAAAGGCACGTACGATCTAGTGCTATTCTTTAAAACGTTTTTATGACCAAATTTACTCTCAGTATTTTTTCTAGGATTAGTCGATGAATATGCGAGAACCACTCTGTTATAATGCTTTAATAGATACCAATCCACCATCTATTGTTTTTACTAACAAGGGAGCTGGTTTGAAACAAGCTCATAAACAAACGTTCCAATTTATTTTTGAGTCATCCAAAATGAATGCTTAGCTCGTGATACTAGCAAGAAATCAAAAATATAACAGCACTGACATGGGCGTGTTTCCATGCCCATCATAAAATAACAAGTAGTAACTGGCTGGACTGAAAGAAAATCCTTGTGCTCTCTGAGCAAATTCAAATTATTCGATGCTAAAACTGTGTCTGATTCACTATACTTTAAATAATGCAGACTATCTACCTTTCTAAGGTGTCCTACAAGCACAGGAATGAGGCTTGGCTACATTCTATGCAAACATATAAAAATACATGCCAGTAAAGACTGAGCTTGGGGCAAAGAGTAACATTTTCACTGTTGCTATGGAAAAGCAAAATGCTGCAGCATCTTCAAATCAACATTTAGCCAGCTAATGAGAACTGGCACAGTTAATGATATAGCTTTCTTTAACTTCATAAATGTTGGACAGGAAGTAATTCAATGGACATTAACTGACTCATAGATGAGGACGATGTTTACATGAGCCACAAGTCATCAATGTGATTTCTTGACCTTACTTGAACCCAGGTTAATCTGTTATTGTCAAACTATTGTTTTTACATCTGATGTGTATATATATTCTGGTAGAATTGCAAATAAATCAGTTAGTCAGCATATACCTGAGAAGATATTTCCAACAATAAATACAATTTTGGATGCATATGAAGCAGTTGTCACAAAAATCATACAAGAGGTAATACTATAAATGTTATCAATATAATGTAACTATAATGATTTAGTATATATATATGTACTAGCTGCGCTACCTGGCATTGCCCGAGTATTAAAAAGCAGCTTATAAACAATGAGAGGTAATGATAGTTGCCTGCCACTTGTTATTAGCTTGGCACACTGCCAATGAATAATTTGAGTAAACTTACTAATAAGAGCTACGTCTTCTTATGAAGTTAAGTCATGACTTGCGTCGTAATCAAAAGAGTAGCCTATTTGATTCCATATAGCGACATATAATATATAATATATGGCATATAATATATAATATATATACATAATATATCACCTATCAAATGAATCAAGGTTGTGTAGCTAAATGGGTAGAGTGTCGGACTGGTGAATCGGAGGGTCTGAGATCCAATCTTCTGCGATACGGATTCTTTATTCCCAGATTTCAATAGCTATAGCTGGAACTACACACATACATGTATCTACATCCCTACAAACTTTGAGATGTATGTATATGTATGCTATATACGTACTGTACTACACTATATCTATACATACATGTATGTATACTATGTTTATACATGTATGCATAAAGATATTTAGTATATATGTATGTATAAACATACATGTATCTTAGTTAATATTTAGGGTAACCATTCATCTAATGTTAGGCAAACAGACATATGCATGAAGCTTAGCATCACATACTTAATGAGTGATACTTGACCAAGATAGGCTTATCAGTATAACAGAGCAAGAGAGAAAACAACTTCAAACTATAATGTAATGAAATTCTTCATTGTTATAATAAAGAAACTTAGACTTTTGTACCAAACTGCTACCAGTAACTCTACTATCTAAAATAAAGCAAGCACGTATCGAAGAAATATCTCAAAACTTCTACATTTGAACATCTAAATCCTGGCCAGTGTAATGTCACACATTTCATAAATTCTCATCGACTCCAACCAAACATGTTTACATGTTTACAACTTGATTTTCACAATTTCAAAATACTTGTGATCACCTTAACATACGAATCCGTTGATTAATGCAATGAAAATAGACCTAATATTTGACTCCACACTCTTTAATAATGTAATTATTTATTTTAATGCTATATGTAATTATCTGTTGCATTTATGATAGATTTTTAGGCTGCGAAGCCAATTATATGAAATGCAATTATTCTTATGAGAATATTTAATCCAACATACAGAGGTTTTAACATGAGAAGCAGAACTCAGAACAAATTCTCTTTGTATGTAGTTTGACTGTAGCTCATATGCCATGCCTATTGTTGCTACCTATGATACAGAGTCACTGACACACAACCACCATGAATTATGCTTACACAGCAAGTCAATAATGTGAGTAAAAACCCACCTATAATATTAAAATTTTGCGAATTTTTAATCAAGAATGTATTTAAAGTGTTCTTGTACTGAAAAAACCTTTCTTAAACTGAAATGAAAAACGACTCTTTTGATATCTGCAGTTCTAAATTTAATATTCCTTCCCTATTTGTTATTCATTACTAGCAAATGTTTTTATTACCATTCTGTTGAAGCGTGTCTGTCTGTACATAGTTTCAAAAACAAGTTGCTAAGCTTGGGCATAGCTCATAAGTTACCATAGTATTGATGACTTCATTAGTAAATACCTAGTCAATGAGCAGATAGTAAGGTATGGCATATGCAAAGATTTGAGCAACTTGAAATATTCTGCTCACAATTTTAGGTTAATCTTTTGAAGGATGGATAAATTTTACATAATCACTGCCATAGGAAGTTGTAAGCACTTTCAACATGTTATAGCTGCTCCCACCTTTTCTCTCAACAACCATACTTACATATAGTAGAATATTAGCCAGCTAAATAGATTCTTATGGGTATTTTTTAAGTAGTAACAATTTCTGTGTATTTTAAAAGTAAATGCAATAAAAATGAGGGATTTTGTTGGCAAGCCAGTAACCCTATGTTTAATGTCTTACAGGCAGCTGTTTAAATGAGCGCACACCTGCAATGTGCTTATGAAATCCTCTAATTCTACATGAATTCACCAAATCCAGAAACCAGTATCATAGTCTTGTAAATCCTAAATGGCCAACATGGTTTGGGTTGTTAGATATTGAAATGATGCTAACTTGAGCCACCGTGTTCTCAGCTTTGGTTTAAGTTAATTTAGATTTGCTGAACTATGGACATCATTATAAGTTATCACTTTAACAGATGAATCACCATCTTAACAAACACTCTAACAATAACTTATGTTTACTATGAGTCTCCTCTAATTCCTACAAATCACTGGCAATGTTTACACGTTCGTTATTGTCACCCAAATTCAAATAATGAATAGAGGTGGATGCCAGACATAAAGTAAACTTTACATGTATGCTTACATGCTTACAAAGCCAACTTACATGTATGCTACCTAGTTATGAAATCCTATAACCAGCCATCATTTGAGAAGTAGGCTACTCTAGTTCAAAATATCATAGCCTAAGCTCCAAGTTTTAACCAAGTAGAAACTGGGGTTGAATACTCACAGCAAGATTAACCGGTTCCACATCTTCATCGTCAGACATCCTGTCCATCTCTATATTGGCTGCCGACATCTGGCAAATGCAGAAAAAGATAATTGAAACAGCTTCATTGTTGAGTGATTAAAAATGTTAGTCACCTAAAATGCTGATGTGGTGAGAGATATAATACGGAGATGAGCGAATGTCGGTGAGGTATTTATAGCAGCGAATGTTTGCCAAAACTGATTATCATCGCTGAACAAGTCAGTTTTTATACCATTTATCACTGACTTGGCAACTATTTCACCCATAGTTACATGAATATTGGCATTATGATGAAATGATGTATCTAACAGCGGTCGTTTAGTCAGTATTAACTTACATGACTATGAGATTTATAAATACCTATATTTACATCGACTAAGATGAACTCGAAAGAGCACTTTAGTTGCATACTGTGTAAGCTTTTATACCAACTGATCATAACTGTAGCTTTTGAGTCTGAACTCTTCATTTCTTTATTATTCAACTTAAAGTTTGACATTTTACGAGTGAAATAATCGGAGTGTAGGTAGAGAGAAGGTGTGTTGAGCCCACATATTTATACAGTTAGAGACTTGGTACGGAACACATGACTGGTGAAAGTGTATTGAAGTAGACCTCAATATTACAATACACCTGAAGTGGACAGGCAGCATTCCAAAGATTGAAGTATTCATAGATACTAACATTAAAATACACATAAAGTAAACAGACAGCGTTGACATGATTAAAGTATTTATAGACATCTATATTTAAGTTTATATGGAGTAGACAAACAGTCTATTCAGCAGTATTACTCGAAGTCAGCAAATAACATTTATAATAGAGTAAGCCAGCCTACCTGGTTCTATTTCCTTCTCACAACTTGGCAAGATGAAATAGTAAGTAATCACACTTGAGCCAGATTTGCAATGAGATATGCTGTGAGAAGAGTTGAAAGCTGATCAAATGTGAAGCTGTATCACATGCTTCAGGTGTTCCAAAGACAAAGGCTACCTGAACACAATGCCCTGACCATCCCTTAACCGCAATGATCTTCACTAGACAATCGTATCAATGACTAGCTGTAACACAGTCAAACACCCAGTTTCCCATACGAACGCAAGATCTATGATAACACGTAGTTTATTAGCGATAAAATATAAGGAATATAAAATAACTGACTTATCAGCGTTCGATAACGGAATCGTGTTGAGGCACTTATCGACCTTGGTCAAATGGTTTAGAGGCTATTAATTATTTCAGGCTACCTTCCTAGGTATTACCATTTCAACTGATGAAGTCTGGAGGTTAATTACGATGCTGCTGTGAGTTGCAAACCACACTTTTTAACCTCGGGAATGTTAAGCTTCTCTAAGCCGATAACCTGACAGTTTTTAGGATTTACTTTGAGCAGTTGTGCCGAAACACTTGTCGCTGTTCTCCTATTTACACCACATCTCTCTTTGATAGTTTTTTTCTGTTGTTTTTTTCATCTTTCAAGTTCCCTTTCCTTCTCCACTCATAAGATTTTTAGAAGTATGTGAGAGCATATTCACAAAAAGACTACTCATAGCAAAACAGGAAGGCACTCATGCCTCCTATAAAAAGAACAATCAGCTGAGGGAAGAGAAGCATGAAAGGCTTGTACCACACCGTCCCTTGCTGTCCTAAAGACTAAAGGTTACATTATTGTCTAATTAAAGTCCTTTTGCCACAAAAGTCAGCGCTTGAAAATAACATTCTCAAATTCTGACCATAAATTATGCAACCACAACCTTATTTCCTCTCTCCTCCCACCCCTCCTTCGAGTCAATACTGATTACCTAACAGTTGGCCACCCAAATAGCAAGATAAATAAGCTCATTATTTTACTGTTTTGCTATAAATTCCACAACTAAACAGTGGAAACCAGCCACAGATCATTATCCATAATAGAAACTATTGGTAGAGAATTTTAATAGAAGACCAAAGCTTATCAGAAGGTTACCATGACAATAAATAGAGAATCAGAGTGCACCCATTGACAACAAGTACTTGCCTACACACGCCGTATTTATGACACCCTCACTCGCTGTAAACAACAGTGCTTCACTCTTTGGCTTCCCTTTGTACCACCTATGTTACAATGCTTGAAGTGATGCAGACACTGAAAAAATGTACATTATTATTGGTCTATCTGTCTGTTGGCTTTTTTATCATAAAGACTAGAGAATAAATTATTCCTAAGCTTTAAAAGTGATAACATGTGGCTGATTAGATCAGTTGGTTAAAGTGTCAGTCTAATATGATGGAAGTCATGGGTTTGAGTCCCATATTTGCCAACATGGAAGGTCATCTCATTGATTGCATGTACAGACTTTTGCGATTGTATAAAAGTTTCATTTAAAATGACCGATGATAATAAAAAAGTTTTGGATAATACTTTGTTTTAACTCCACACAAGCTGAGCGATAGCTACCACTGTCATTCGGCTTGCATTACAATTATTAGATTACATGCATCACCGATACTTGCTTTTCCTGATATGTTACATTCAACTGAATTATACACAGAAGTTTGGTCTATCTTAATAAGATTGATATTTAATTTGCTAAGTAATGACAGGACATAAACTATAATAACAATGGCACGTTAGAAGTTTTTGAAACTATAATATGACAACTGCATTTGTGTCACTATGCTTTACTAATAACTAATAATTAGTAAAATTGTTAGTACTAATTACTAATGACACACCAATAGAGACAATATTTGTCAGTTTATTCTGAATGATATAAACAATGCACGATGCCTGTACAGTATAAGTCTATGTTCGCCAGAAATAAAACACTTCTTGCAAAGATATTTGCACTTGAAGTCCCGTTGGCATATTACTCTAAAATTGATCGAAATGGTTTTGATAACCAAAGTTTTGTGATGTTTTTTCAGAACAGGCTTGTAACATTAGCGAATTGATACTCACGTCATAAGGTGTGTTCAAGCCAAATACTTCAAACTCTGATATTTTTTTAATGATGTTAATGCAATTTTGATTGTTACAATTTTGTTATGTGGTTTGGTCTGTATTCCGATAACAAATTTTGACATACTAAAGTCGCATTTAGCTAGATTTTACCTAAAAATACAATTACAGAACACGAAGTTAAACCAACAAAGCTCTAGTCACTTGTTGCCAGGTGTTTGTGGTAAGGTTTACCTTACCAGTGCTCATGATAGAGGAAGCGAGTAGAAAGTATAATGATCAAAATGCTATTTACATATTTTGCAAATAGAGTTTCAAAATATTTTGTTACTCTGAAATTACTCTGAAATTTTGTTACTCTGACAGTATTTCATTTAGTTTGTTAGTAGTTTATTGCTGCCACATTTAATGTCTGGTTATTTACATTGACCTATCTAATGACATGCAATAATTAATGTTAACATATGGCACATACCTTTAACTATATGACCTACCAGATCTACTACAGCACCCATGAAATGTTTTGTATATCACACAAAAAAAAGAGATTGTGTTTTCCTACATTTAAGGATGCAACAAGAGAGGATAACTCAAAAAGGACTATTGTAATAATTTGTGACATTTTATCTGTTATTAATAGGAATGTTGGAAAGGTTCTTTGTTACCACAGTGGGTAATAAAATAGTCTTAGCTTCATGATGAAAACTCTAAACCATATTTTTATATGAGAGTTGATAGTAATGCATTACAAATGGTTGGTGTAGATACAGAAGACCAGCTGGGAAGGGCGACTAAAATAATATCTTGCTATTGATCTATAGATAAATTATATACAATGTTCAATGTGTGTAGTCAGACAAATGGTGGAAACTTGTTGGAAACAAATAGGAATGTTTGAGGTAGACTATCTTCAGCACATGGAATGATGAAGTAATAATCACTAAATGGCTTCACAAAAATAGATTTGTCTTGGAATTGCATGTTTGTTCTACAACCATCAGCAAAAACCTATCATAAAATCTTCAATGTAAGGTTAGAGCTCACTCAAAGTTTTGCCGTCACTACTAAACCTCTATATGGTGAGTATAGTGGGTGTGTGTTTTAGGTGTTTAATCACTAGGAGGCAAAGGAAACAGCTAGTAGGAATAACTAACTACTTTTGCCACTTTTCTGGGTTTACAATCTGTCTAATTACAAGCTGAACTCAGTACATAAAGAAGGTAGGTGATAAGAGGCGCATATTAAGACAATCACATTAGCTGTGTACATACATGGACTTCACTCTTGAGCAAGTGGGCAATCTTTGAGCAAGATGTACTTTTGTTTGCCTTATTTCCAGGTTGTTGCTTCATTTGTAAATGTAAGGGAGCCCTGCCATAAAAACACAGCTAAATGTAAGGGAGCCCTGCCATAAAAACACAGCTAAATGTAAGGGAGCCTTGCCATAAAAACACAGCTAAATGTAAGGGAGCCTTGCCATAAAAACACAGCTAATAGTGTCCTTACAATATCAGCTATCCTCCAACGTGACTCCTTTGGGAACTACACGAAATTTATGAATTGTAAGTAGTATCTCCTGTGTTTTGACTTGACTTGTGAACTAATATTAGCAGATGTTGAGTATACACCTCACTGTAGGCTGCTGCTGCTACATAAAGCTGTCCCCAAGCAGTAGGTTATTAAAAAAATCCCTCCGAAAAGTATATTGCTCTAAAAAGACATCGAAACCCAGCTTGCCCTTTGATATACACTTATCATATCTGCTACACTCAGTGGGGTTGCACCCAATTTTATCACCACAGTGTTTTTTACTAACACCAAATACTGCAGAAACAGTCGTCAATAACGGATACATACATGTATATGAAAACAAATTATACTGCTATTCCAGAAACATTCAATAATATAGAAAAACCTGGACACTTTGACGCTGCTAACACGGGTTGCATGAACTAGTTGATTGCTTAAAGCTGAAGTACCCAAAACTAAAAATAAAATGATTAACAGAGTGACTATAATTGTCATACGACGGGTAAGCTGATGTCATGCACTTTCTAAAATATTTCATATGAATGCACAAAATATGTTGGGAATTCATAAGGAATTTCATGATGTAATGATAAGAGTGTTTTATAAGAAAAATATTTAACACCATTCTATAACTTCTTGGAGTTATCACCCCTGACTAAATTGTGGGATTTATAAATTATCGATAGATGCTCATAGAAGTTAATAATCCTGCAGTAGTTCATGAAAGGAAGCTGAATTTTTAGCAAAAATGGACACATGTACAACAAAACAGCGCTGAATTTTCTCTCGACTTTCGATTGTTCGCTCAGCTTTTTAAGCTGTCAGTTCTCAATGCTCTGTATTAAACACTGCATATCATTTATCAATAATTTTTTCAGATGGTTTACTTTCAATATCCTACTTCTCACACTTTTTAAGACCTACAACATGGGTGTGTAACAATGGCTCCCATCTCTGGCCTAATGGGCATACCTTTCAAACAAACACTGAATACTAACCACTATGTCACTATATTACAATGTCTACATAAGTAAAGTTTATCTTACATGTGAAAAATAAAACCTCTGCCTATTTAAAAGGTAAATCATGAAATACACCAACATCTTTATGAAACACAACATGCTGTATGACACTCCCATGATTTATTTGTAAAAACATTCTCAGTAAGTGGGAAAATATGTATGTAATGCAAGTGCTACTGACGGATAAGTATTATTTTAACCTTGGGAAGCTGATACAGCATACATAAAACAAGGTAGTAGTGTGGTATTTTGTGGTTTATGAAAAAGATTGTGAAGTCGAAGGTATGGTTGCTCTATTGAATTGTTCCAAATATTTGTAAACTACCCAAGTTAATTTGTGTTATTGGTTAAACTGAAAACGCAGTAATGGAAAGAATTGATATTAAATGACAACATAGAAAACTGACAAGTTGTGAGTGGAATCAAGAAGAGACATATCTGGGGTTGTCCCTCCAATGCACTAATATATGACTGTACACAAAGACTAGGCAGCGATGTAATGGTTACACATTACTTGGCATTTAACAAGGTTAAAGATAATGAAAATCTCAAAGCACTATGGAAGTGATAACAAAAATTAATCACAGCGATAAACCTTGACCCTTATTACCGAGTCGTTAACCTTGACCCTTGTTAGATAAGATTGGAGTAGAAAAGAGTAGACAGAATCATACTGAAGGATGCTATTAAAACAACGCACCGCAGAAGAGAGGTGGTTAAAGAGGATATCTATTAAAGAGTAGAAACTGCAAAGGTTGTCCAGCATACGTTTGTCCGCTATCTCTCCAACAGCTTTAGAGATCATACTATATTATACATTATACAGAGATTCGTCAGGAAATTGTAGAGAGCATTTCAACCTCTTACTATTCCAACAATAATTTAGTGTTTGTACATTTTCAGGTTATCCGATCTTGAACCAATGTGTCAACTGGATCCATTCCTAAACAACTGGGGCCTACAGTTCTGAGAAAACCATCCCACAACCAACTATTAATGGTAACTAATTAGATACTGTTAGTAAAAGTACAAAAATGTTGGTAGATGAACACAATTGACCATGACTGATTACTTGTAAAGTATTTGTATTTTACAGGACATCAACAAGGTATCTTCAGCTGAACTCCGTGCTCTACCACTACCTGGATGATTTAAAACTAGAACTTAATTTTAAAGTAGAATGCATCATCTCTCAGCGATATAAAAAAATTATGGGGAAAGTCATAGCTTTTAAGGGTGCATTTGTTGATAGAATGTCTGGGTAATCTAAATAGGTGCAGGATTAACTAACTGGTTTGTATTTTGAAACCATAGAATAGCAGTAGATGTCTGTGGATGACTTAATGGTTTGTAATCCACCAACTACACTTTTCTCATGAAAGCATTTGAGGAGTTGGTTCCAGCAATTACAGTACTCACTGTAACACAGGCTAACCAGAGAACACTCTCAAAATTTCATATGACAAGCACTTTGCCCATCTCACAGAATTATATTTGAAAGTATGCAGTTTATAGTTGGAGCAGAAACAAATATCTCTGTACACGTGTTACAACGCAGCCTAGCAGTCACTTGTAGACCCTTGAAACATTCTCAAACCTTGTAAACATTCTCCCAAGGTGTCCTAAACAAAACTTATCCTATTCCAGCCCATCCATCATTAGAGAGCCTCACGGACTCGCTTGGTACCCTGTTGACAGCATCAGTCATCTCCCCGCTGACTCTTCTTAAACTCGAGCACCCTGTCTCTCAGCTCTATGCGCTTTTTCCTCGCAATCTGTTGCTCCTTTTTAAAGTGCAAATCTAAATTGACCTTGCCCCTAGCAGGAGGCTCATAGCTGTCATGCAGTGGCCTGTAAGTAGAAGACCAAGTCTGTGAGAGGATTGTGTAAAAAGATTTGATTTACGCGCATCACAAAGTAATAGACTACTCCTTTAACATAAGAATTTATAAATGAAATACATATTATTATCTTGAAATACAGAGCTCTCAGATTCAATATAAAATAACACAGAATGCAGCATCAGTGAAACACTCTTTATAATTACTATTGGAAGGTGCAATTCTAAATATAAATTTTACAACTACTTGTTTTTGAGCAATATTCTTTGTTTATTTTAACAGCAGGATGATCGGCATGACCATCCTACAAATACTGGCTTTGTAAAATATTACATCGAGGGAGAATCAGACAAATGATTTGTATGTTTTCAAAGGGCTGCCATTTGCTAGAAGTATTAAGGTCAACCCTTATCTAATGTTTCAACAGCTACACAGAAGAAGATCAGGTGACCTATAGAAAGAGAGAACCAGGTGACCTACAGAAAGAGAGAACCAGGTGACCAACAGAAAGAGAGAACCAGGTGACCTATAGAAAGAGAGAACCAGGTGACCTATAGAAAGAGAGAACCAGGTGACCTATAAAAGGAGAGAACCAGGTTACCTATAGGAAGAGAGAAGCAGGTGACCTATAGAAAGAGAGAACCAGGTGACCTATAGAAAGAGAGAACCAGGTGACCTATAGAAAGAGAGAACCAGGTTACCTATAAGAGAGAACCAGGTTACCTATAGGAAGAGAGAAGCAGGTGACCTATAGAAAGAGAGAACCAGGTGACCTATAGAAAGAGAAAACCAGGTGACCTATAGGAAGAGAAAAGCAGGTGCCCTATAAAAAGAGAGAACCAGGTGACCTATAGAAAGAGAGAACCAGGTGACCTATAGAAAGAGAGAACCAGGTTACCTATAGAAAGCTGATAAGATTGATGTTGATTTTGTGAAACTGTTTAGAAATCTTTACAGAAAACTCTCATCATTAGTTATTAAACACAAGCTATAACTTATATTTAAAAAGAAAACACATCTTTTAGAGAAATATTTATTTTAAAAAAGTTTCTTAAAACTATTTGCTAACAATGTAATATTTCTTATAAAAACAGCAATTCATTAAACCAGTAGTGAAAAACAATTGAATTAAACATCATCTAGTCATTTCAACATTTATGTCACCTCGTCGGAGGTGAGCTGCTAATGCTGACACTACCGTTGTGATCTGGCAGTAGGAGTTAAAGTGAATGATATAAATGGAAACTGGGAGTAATCCTGAAATGAATTATATTCTTTGCAAACATGAAACGAAACATTTGCAGCTCTATAATCTGTATAAAGAGTACAGTGCTGTATAAGGAGTACAGTGCTTTTCTCACTTATCATGGTTAATAGAGAACAGCACTGACTGTGAAGAGTAGAAAACTGCCAAGTGGTGACAACCCTCCATCTTTCACATAAATTAGAGCCACTGTAGTTTATACGTTGCGAGACAGGTAGTATAACAATAAAAGCAGCCAGTAATTAAAATATTTTGCTCACCATGTTGTTTTACCTGCAAGACCATCTTACTCATTGATCTTTCTGACAAAAAAAATGATACAAAGAAATCTTCTGGCCAAAATGATTCTTGTAAACAACCTTCACTTATGTAGGCTATTTCTTTTGAAACATAAAATTTATGTTATTTTATGTTATACGCTATGGAACTTTGGCTATTGATCCTTGATATGCTGAGGCAACAAAAGATGAAGTAGCGTGAGATGGCTGTAAATAGTTTATCAGGAGTCGATAGACTATAAATAGACATACCCTTTAGTCAACTCATACTCCGCCTTCTTCTCTTCGATACGTTGGAGTCGTCTTTCCCTAGTTAGATCCCGCTCAACGAGAGGCTCCTCCGCTCGAGTGTACCTGTACATAAATAGCAGATAGAAGTTTCAGAGTAAGAATATTCAAGTTGTCTAACTGCCTCTTCAACTTAAAACTTGAGTCTAAGTGTAACCAGACAAACGTTCAAACTCCAGCATATCCATTCTACCAGGACTTAAAATACACCGTTACAAATAACTCTTGTAACAGGGTGTTTAAAATTATAAATTGGCACAAAAAATTCCAAAATAAAACATTGAGAGCCTTTATAAACACTACGGCTCACTCTATAAATACCCAATACCAATGCTACTAGCATTTTTGAGTGTTTATTTGAACATTTTTATGGTGACCTCATACTTCTGATGAATTCAACTACATGCCTATTTATTACATGCGTTTTATTGTGTAACTAGTTGAATGCCCGGCGGTGCCCGGTAATAAAAAGAGTCTGCACAAAAAATTAATTTTTATTTAACACATTCAACATTTATCCCTTGAACTTTTAAACTTTATATCACGAGAAAAGTGTTTTGTGCAGTTCAAATAAATTAGGAGAAAAATGAAACAACTGGAAAGGTGTTGAAATGTGAAATAATTAGCAAGTAATGGCTAAACAAAGTCTGTTATGCTAAGATTACAGTTAATAATGAATTGATGCTGATACAATTAATTGGAAATGAGAAAACAAAATAAAAATCCTGAATATATTGAATTAATAATAACAATGAGTGCATAAAAGTGTGTGTATAAAAAAGCTTACTGTTGCAGCAGAAGTTATCCATCAAAACTTTGAATACAGTGATACTGGTATCTCTCAGTATTGATACAAATGTGAAAATGACTTATTAGACTGTCTGATACTTTGAAGAGAGAATGTAGAGGCAATTCCTACTTGAAACAATACAATTGTCCACGTGAAAAGTATTTGCCTTTACAGATTTAGCAATTGAATCTTAGGAAAAACTGAAAATAGGAGTGCAATGGCACATTTGAAATTGAAATGACACATTTGAAAATTACAAATTAAAAAAAATAGGTCATGAGTAATGGCAAAAAAGAGTTTTTAAAAAGAATTCTATAGAAAAACAAACGCAAAAGGCAATATTAACTAAAAATAAAAAGTGCACATTTAGCGTGTGGTTACTATAATGTATACTTTATACGACTTAAATTCCAGATAACCATGCAAAGTTTTTGCTTTGTACTACGTAAAAAATTCCAGATAGCATAATGTCAAGTAGAGTCAACTTCTCAAATTTGATCCGAATGGTAACATATCTTGCCGCACTTTTGAGAAAAACGACGTATCTATTATATATACAACTTCCAAGACATTTTAGTCCATCATGATAGATCGTCAGATGATCCGACAAAACAGAGAATAGGTAGCTGTGCAATTGTTAATAAATACTTGAAGATGAGAAATAGATGCAGGTGTTACAGCGTCGGTCTACCGATCTGATTGTCACGAGTTGGAAGTATCGCCGAAAGTTATCTTTTATCCTAACTCTGACCCCTGGATACAGATGGACGACGGACAGGTAAACACCGCTTTTTATAGTAAAATATATTTTTGTTTTGCTTCATTGTTTACGTATAAAATCTTTATTAGTTTTACTTTCCACAATAGAATTTGCTGTCTAGAACAAAATGAACAAATCGTTGTAAATGGACGTCGAATATGTGCATTCCCCATCAACTTGTTGCCAAATTATTGCAATCATCGTCATTGTCTTTAAAACCAGTGAAATTGATCAGAAACAATGTAAGTTAATATTATTATAGTTACTATACAGCCAACAAATTAACAAGTTTAGTTTTTTTTCTCTTCAGCTCCATGGTCAAGGTGAAGACTTTGGGAAAATCTTGGAGTAGATTAATGGATTAGGCAATTTACATGTATTTTACTGTTCGTATAACGTAAAGTTCTTATAACATAAATGTTCCTAGAGCGAATTATTGGAGCATCTACTGTACAATATATGGTAAGAGCAATAGGAATGATAAGAATGGCTTAGGTTAGTGGTTACACGTGCTTGTTAGTATACTTGTTAGTATACTTGTTAGTATACTTGTTAGTATACTTGTTAGTATACTTGTTAGTATACTTGTGGTTTGAATGTCGCGAGTTCAAATACAATTCGAATGAGACTTTTTCGATGCTAAAACTTTATCGCAATAATTGGACAGACGAACATTAGACAGAGAAACACTAAGATTTTTATATATAGATTGAATATAAATATGTAGCAGTAAAAAGGAGTACAGCATAAACAAAGGACTGAGGATATAACAGCTATGTATAGTTGTGAGAGTCAACTCGAATATATGTCTACAGTGAAGAAGGCAGTATGCTATGTTTTGGTAGTTGCTATGACTTGGATAATTTACTACTATTTGGGTCGCGATCACAGAAACCATGGTTAAGTCGCAAATCACGAAGTTGAGTTATCCGACTTTGAAGCTGCACTAACTGAATTTCTAATATTGGTAACGATTTTTGTAACACGTGCAACTGGACCAATCAAAAAGTGATCTTTCTGAATCTGAAGTCAGTTTAGCCAATAGAAATCTTTGAGCCGTTGCTATGCTAAAGAGGAAGTACTGAAAAATGGCGTTCGATAAAAGTATTCGTTTCTTTTTTGCCGATTTTAAAGATATCTCTGACATTTTGGACACTTATAATGAGTACTTTGGTATTCCAACTGATGTCAAAAGCAGTGAAAGTAAAGAGAATGACGATGATATTTTCCTAACGATTCTTATAAGATTATTACAATATTTAATCATAAAAATAATTATTCGATTTTATAAGATTATTATAAGATTTAATCATAAAAATAATTATTCCAATTTACAAAATCAAAGTATATAGTGACCGATGGTGTGCCAAATGTTACTGTTATTATTTTTCTAAAGATTTTGTTAATGATACTACGGCTGTGCCCAATATCGCGGTACTACCAAGCCGTTTTTAATATCTGCAAAATTCAGTAATACATTTTATTATAGATATACAGCTATTTCTATGACGACCAGCTAAAATCTGTTTAAATTTTTATGTTCAGCATAATTTTTTGGATATAATTACAGAAATCTAGATAAATATCACAACTTCTTGATACTGGTTGCTATGACGTTTTGAAATGTCAACAAAATTGTGCATTGGTTTTCGTTTCTCAAACTTTAACACCAGTTTTCTCATAAATATGTTTTCGCAATAATGGTAAACATGCATTCAAATTATTGACCATAAAATCTGCCGTAATTAAACTAGAATCAAAATTGTTTTTGAAAAATATATGTAAGTTTTCTCCTTCTGCTAGTGTAGATAACTCCAAATCTCACACACCCGACTTAACCATGGTTTCTGAGATCATGACCCATATTGCTATGGCTTAGATAATTTACTACTATATTGATATATACGAATCTCATGACAACTCCTGAAATGATGGATAGACAGACTTAAAATTATTTCTGCAGACGCCACACCATACAGCGGAAAATGAGGGCAATAGTGTTATAGATGCAGCAACCATACTTAAACCATAACTGTCACGTACGACGTCTATCGTTTTTTCTAGGTAAATCAGACAGGCTGATTCTGATCTTGTACTTAAAATAAAGATTGGTCCACAAACTTTCAAATTAATGAGGGCTTTTTCAAAGCGTTTCAATATCCGTCTTGAAAACAACACAATCGGCACATTAAGCTCCGCCCATAAACATGTGACATAGCCTAGCTTTTTAGGAGCGGAAGTTGGGAATGTTTAGTCCGATCTAGAATTATAGAGATGACTGTCTTAAAACCCATTATTATCCAAATTCAGCTTTCAAAATAATCTCGGTATTTTATAAAAGGCAGAAAAACTATTTAAAATGAGCTCAAAAAAGTGCGATAACAATGCTAGCTTGTTATAAAATCGCGCTTTTTTGAGCTCATTTTTCTTGGCAATCAGCCTATTAAACATCCTGTAACAAACTACAAGCAATTTTAAATAGTTCACATACCTTTCATAAAAGACTGAGATTATTTTGAAGGCTGAATTTAAGTAATAATGGGTTTTAAGGCACTCATCTTTAGCATTCTAAACCGGACTAAACATCCTCAATTTCCGTTCCTTAAAAAGCTAGGTAGGCTATGTCACATATTTATCGGTGGAGCTTGTTGTGCCGGTTGTGTTGTTTTCGAGACGGATATTGAAACGCTTTAAAGAGCTTTCATGACTGTGAAAGTTAGTGGACCAATCTTTATTTTGAGTACAAACTTGGAATCAGCGTGTCTGATTTACCTAGAAAAAAAGATAAAAGTTGTATGTGACAGTTATGGTTTAAGTAGGCTAGTTATTGCTTGAGCAGAAATGCAGACAATCTACTTGTAAGGACAATAAATACTACCTTATGAATGTAGGTATAGATATGGACCCTGGGTCAAGGTCTGGTAGATCACTGTGGCGTGGATATGTAGGCAGGTACGGCAGCAAGTCACCCCTTACTGGAGTCTTCCTCTGCTCCTTTTCAAAATATGGATTTGCTGCCACATCAGACGCGCATTGAGCTAATATACACTGACCAATCATCTTCACGCAGTCAGGGTTGAAGCCAATAAACTGCAAGAGATACAGGAAGTTAGTAAAAGTAAAAACTTATTAATGGTTCACTATAATAGGATACAGAAACTGAAAAAGCATTAAAATAAGCCAGGTATAATTGTGGAAACCATTACAGACAAAGAAAGTAACGCCTGATGCCATTTCTAAACCATTTATTTAAAAAATGATGAAGGATGAGCGGTCAAAAGATAATGCACGCAAGTTCATATAACAGTTTTTATGGAAACACACACCTAAAATAATAAACTAAAATGATACTCAAAATGTAAAGATCAATAATTTAATAATCATTGATGCATCCCTTTTTATCTACTGCTGTGTTCTACCATTTAATATGATTATGTATGTACGCTACGTAGATATAAACAGGTTGACCACTAAGCCGTTTATGACCACAGCTTTAATAGTTTCGTCATCGGAGTTGAGACTCTCTCAAACCTTCCTTTTTTGGACCGAACAGGTGAGTGTCTGAAGGGGCTAGATAAGGAGAATAAAGATGGATCAATGTTGTCCAACCAAAGCTGGTTATTGCCTCACAGACATTTAAACTTGTGTTGGGTCTGACATCATCTAATCGCAGTAGTACTCTAAACATATCTACATAAGGTTCAACTGCTGAGATTTAAACTTTTTTGTTCTTTGAGAAGTGGGATGATGCTTCTCAGATAAACATTTTTGGATTTAGGATCGAAATAATGCAACCGTGTATCATCTCCATTTAGTAGTCGGTTTCATCATCGTGAACTTTTTTGGTTATTGGTAATGTGAAAGGGAGGATGCCTCTCAAATACACTTTTTTAGCTTCAGACTCGAAATGATGCATCCATGTTTCATCTGTTACAATTCGACAGTGCAAGGTTTCATCATCATTGTGATGTAGCAGAAGCCAACAGTGAGCATTCACACTGGCCTCTTAGTGAAAATCGATACGTCACTTAAAAACTCACTTGACAAACACTTTATATTGCCCAAGATGACCCGTAATCTCAACACTACTGCTATTAGAAACACCTAGAGCAATGTCATCAGCAGTGATACAGCCAATCTAATCAGTTAACATGTGTTGTCATCTTGTCAGGGTTCACAGTGGATGGTCTGACCACTTCTTTTATTGTCTTTCATATCACTTTGACCAGGCTTATCTGCATCAGCTTTAAATCTCGGAACCCAGCAGTTTTTACTCAGCCACAGTGAATAGAGGCATCACCACAGACTTGATGAAGTATTTTATTAATGTTCACAATTGTTTCTCTATTCTATCATAGCTCTTTGTTTTTCTCTGTATGCCAGATTACAAGCAAATTTTAAAATGACCGACAGGAAGTGATGTAACAAGCTTTGAAAATGAGAATTGAAAAGATAACTCTTGCATTGGTAATTTTTCCAAAAAAGCTGATACTTTTGTACAATTCTGAATAAGGAAAATTAGGGTGCATTAATTTTCAACTAGCTCTCATACTTATAGTATTGCATATAAGTAAAAGAGGAAATTGTCTGCTTCTTGTGCTTAATTTAAAATCTAAAAAGACAAATACTAAATCCCTTCTTTAATAAAGACCTGAAATACAGCTATGAAACTGCATGTAAATTTGGAATAGACTAAGAGAAAGATACTACAGGTAGATAAGCATATACGACTCTATGGAACTTACTTACCTTGCCTTCATCATCAACTGTGTGGTAAAGAGCCAAAGGCTGCCCTCGACTGTAGACATTATACCTATCATTGTCAATGTCATGTACAAACAGCCTCAGCGTGTTCAGCTGGTGGGTGACATTCATGAACTGGAGTCCATCAGTCAGAATTGTTTGTGTCAGATGTGGCGACAGCAAGTCATGGTGCATGTCATAGCCTGACAATAATATCGTGGGCGTTTATAACGATGACGCAATACAAAAAACAACATGCATGACAAGTACTTATATTGTTTACAAAATCTTGCTTAGTGTATGTCTGTGAGGAAGGAGATAGCTTTACGGTAAACTGCGGTTTTTACAGCGCACTGAAAGGGATAACAAGTGAGATGACAGCATAGTAAACATACAGACTGATCAGAGATAAAGCGTAGCTACCTTGATAATGGGCAACTGCATGGCTCGTAGCGAATGAGTGCACAAGACCTGTTCCAAGTAAACACTCCTCATATTGGGTGGTGGGCATGTTTTCTTTTAGCCTGAGTTGTTTGAGCCCAGGTGAAATCATAGAGAGGTTAACAAATGAACTTGGACAACCGTATTTAAACCCTGGCTCATGAGGCAGAGCATAGGCTTTTTTTTTCAGACCTCTAGTGTGTGGGTTATAGTCAGCTGCAAAATCCATAATGAAAATGAAAGTTAGGATAACTCCGCAAGCTGCCTAAAAACTTACGCTAACATAGCCAATGCCCTACTCAGCAATAAATCTGAATTGAAATATCTATGACCCATCTGATTGAGATATCTATGGCCCATCTGATTGGCCCATCTGATTGAGATTTTAAAACTGACAACCTCAAATATATTTACTGCATGTCTAATTCAAAGGGGTAAGGAGATAATGTGTCTATTTCCGATCTGGAAACTTTAGGGGTTGTTAATGTGACCAACCCATAATGAGAGGTGCTATAGGAAAATGTGCCATATAAACACAGACAAATCAACATTTTATTTGCCTTACAATTTTGCAATTATGCTTGTTTATAACTCATTTAAAAACAAAATACAAACTAAATTCTTTTCAAAACTACGAAATTCTAAAGTCACCCATTTACAAAGGATTTCACCTAGTTTTATTTCTACTTTCAGATCCTATTATTGAATATACAACAGGGAACAACAAGAGTGTATTGCGGACAAGCAACAACCACCAACTTTTTCCTGCTTTGTCTCAGTTGCTGCGGAACTACTATAGCTCATATCAACCACTAAACATAAACCTAACTATTTGAATAACCTAAAAGATGAAGACAGTTGGTGAGAAGTTTACCTTTGCTTAGATTTAGGTTTATCTCCTCTCTGTGGTTCTGCAAAGCCTCATGGTAAACATGGAGAGCCTCAGAAGGTGGCTGTGGGTCAAGAGGACGAGCGAATCTCTCCACTCCCCCAATATGCTCCTAAACAAAATGGTGTTTGCACTATCTCAACACAATCAGCCTTCATTACATAAAAGACAAAGATTTAAGAATGTACGAGAATTGTTCTCACTATGAGGAGACAACTCTTCGTCATGAAGTGAGTCAAATAACGGCATCTTGTAGTAACTAAAAGTTTCCTTTATCAAAACATACATCATTATTTGTCTATTTGAAATGGTCTCCTATTAAAAGGTTTTTAAGATTGAACACGGTGTGCAGACAACAAAGGCGAGTGAAACTAACAGTTAGAACAGAGATGAACCTAAATCTAGTGACGGCTAACCTGTCGTGACCCATATTTTAGGAGACGAGTTGATAATACAAAAGTATAGCCTTTTACATAACTGAACACATTCGGTGTTAACCATTGCATGTATGCTTAGCGTGAGGTAAGAAAAGACAATCTAGAGGAGAACCTTCTGGAAGCCCATTAATCATTGATAAATTTCACTTACAATTGTTTCTAATTAAATTTGTGTACCTTGACCTTACCGATGAGTAAAACGAAAAAAGCCATCCGAGAACAAATCTGTCTGAACATATTATTTGTCTCCATGCCCTCCAGTGCCAAAATATGCCTTGTGACCACTGGCACAAATATGAATAGGAAGGATGTTCCAAGAATAACTAGTACATCATGTGTAACTTGAATTGCCGTCAAGGTATTGTGTGAATGATAAAATTTCAACAGTTTTCTCAGTTTAGGAGTATATTTAATTATTAAAAAAACAGGAGGTTGCCAGAAAATAAGATTAAATGGTAAGTGATTGCCATTTAGAGACAAAATAAAATAATTCATACTTACTGTAGCCAAAGGCAACGTGTTTCTTAGCTGAAAGCCTACATTCTGCCAATAGCCATACCTGACTACACCCGATTGTGGCAGCACCTGAAAGAGAACAAACAAAAGTAAACAACAGTGTGACACGAGTCAGAGAAATCATCTCAATCATGATAGGAAGATCAAAAGCATAAATGAAAGGATCATGCAGTAATGTTAACATGAACTTCTACTGAAATTGTTGAAAAAAACTGTCAAGTGGCAAAAATCGTGGCACATTTATAAAATTTACAAATTGTAGCACTAGAAGTTCCGCTAGGGTTTCTCATTATACGTGTCTATTGGGCATAGACATAAATTCCAGCTACACACATCGGCAAAATTCATTTTGCTGAGTAGCCAAGATACTGATGACGTGTACACTATGGGTTGTAGATGAATCATGTCAAACTGAACATGTTGGTTTACGTTGGCGGAAATAAATTCGTCGCAATCGTGATTGGCTGAAGGAGCTGATTCCAGTGAACATAATTTCGATTCCATCTTATTCATTTCCAACACAAACAAGTTTCATCCAAAATTCATTTGACTGAACTAATAAAAACATCTACTTACAAATGAACAAAAATGTTCTACATGTAATTGTAACAGAGATATGAGAGCTACTAGGGTATATTATAACTGTTCATGAAACATATCAAACAACTCTATGTAATTATATACGTTGAAACTCAGCTTTTTTATGGTTTGATTCTTTTATTAACAGAAAGTATTGTTATACCTGGCAGATTTTATCGCTAATGCGTAGCATTCCTTGAGCAAAAATACAGCAAAGCGAACAGCTGCAAAAAGTTATTGCTGACACAACCTATTTATGATCCATGATAAATAATAAGTAAGCTGATGATACTTCAATAACAGCAGTCACCAATACAATGATACAAATCATACAACAATAGTAGCAGTCGTCATGGCATCCACACATTCGAGGCCAATTATTATCGATCTATTTGTCCACAGGACACCTTATTAAGTATCATCAATATGTGTAGCCACAGCAAACATGTACCGCGTGGGTGATGCACTTTGTTGATGTGTGGGGCCAGGCCATAAGCAACTAGTACTTTTACAATGCTGATCAACTAGTAGTTATGATCAAGCCGTTGTCAGCATCTACCAATACTTGAAAGTCTTGAATGTGTTTGTACTATAAACCTCAGGTTCAGCTAACGTGATATACTAACTACTCACAAATAGCATTGAATTATTACATCCGCAAGTCTAACTATTCACATACTAGCAAGATCTTTCCATAATATCAATTAAATTACTTTAGAATCAATCTGTACAAATATGTGTTACTTGATTCGCTTCTAAACATAATGGAAAGCCTATTATTATTGATGAACTGCCCATTTTTAGAGACACTCGCATTGTTTTGACATTCATTTGAGTTTCATGGCAAGGTTGAGAACATGATTCCCTTAAAACTAATTACAGTCAAACATGGATAACTCGAACTTCAAGGGACCGAGCAAAAGTGTTCGAATTATCAGAGCGTTCAAGTTATCAGAGCACTGTCACAAGTCCATATATTTACTTATTTATTAGTAGATACATGTACATATACAAACTATAATATAAATCAAAAGCACAAATGGCTTGTTTCAAATTAAATGCTTCTAATGTAAAGTTTAAAACGTTTTCATGAAAAAGTATAGAGATTTTTCTATCACTTGAGATTGGTTTGTTGTTTGAGGTGATGTTATTGCCAGGACGTTTTTCAGATTGACATTGGCAAAACTTGATCGTTGTTGAAATGCTCAAAAGAAAAGACATTTTTTTCTTTTGGGGTTTTACCCACGATCAATTTTGCCGTTTTTTCTTGAAGTTTATGCAGATTACCTTACTTTACCTGGGATTCGTTAAGAGCAACACTCCGAGGAAGTTCAATTAGAAGTTTTACGAGGTTTTACGGTACATTCTATATTACTCATGCTTTTTTAATAGATACTTATTGAATGTACACACGTATTCTGTGTTTAGGTCAAACGATGAACAGTTTTTTGTAGCTCAGACAACGTATACGTTTAATTACAACAATTTTTAAGACGTTTTAAACATTCAACATTCCGACGTTGATTCAACACGGAATCAACGTCGGAAAACTATTCATCACGAGCTAGCCGGGTCACACACTCAAGGATTTTCGCCACGCACATACAAAACAAAAACAACATGCGATTTTTGTTTTGTACGTGCGTGGCGAAAATTCTTGCGCGCGTGACCCGGCTAGCCCGTGCTATTCATCGTATCACAGTATAAATCAAATTTCACCAAACTTTTAGAAAAGTCGTTGACAAAAATATTTTGCCGATGGTGGTAATAACGACGCTTATGAATTATGAAAAGATGAAGTTTACCTCTATGGCTTTGAATAAAGTGATTTTCTAAAGCGATAACAACCGTTTCGGTACCGTTGGGCAAAAAAAACAGTTCGAATTAACAGTGTTGAGTTCGAGTTATCTATAGCAATTTATCATTACGTGGGAACGGACCAAAGGAAATGTTCGAATTAACCATGTGTTCGAGCTATCCGTGGACGAGTTATCCATGTTTGACTGTATATGAAAATATCAATATGGTACTTTTTGAAACTGATAAACAATTGATTTACTAGCCGCTTTTTTCCAATTATTCGTAACAGAAACCATAGCCAAAACTACTGCAATTTATTAATTTGACATGTCAATATGTTTTAAAGTCAGAGAGCAAGATGCAAGCTATGGCTAACCACAGTTTACTGGTACATTTTTTATCTCTGATGGCCATCAAACAAAGTCTCCTCCCCATTTTCAGTTATAACCAGAAAGACCAACACGTAACATAGCAATGCGTTACAGTTTGGTGTTGACCTGACCTGGCTGAAAGTGTTTGAACAGGTCTTTTCGCCACCCCTAAGCCAGTGGGTCTGCAGGTTAACGTTGCTGACAAGGTCAAAGTTAAGCAACGCTGGTTCATCACTGCTCAGTAATACAAGCAGTCGGTTTAGTACACTTTCAAGCACCAAATTTCTCTTCTTTATGTTCCACTCCTCCTCGGTGGAACACTGATCAGCTTGCCTAAAGTGGAAGGACAACTGACTGAGAAACACACTGACATGAGATTAAATATGTTTTGGTACACTCCCGGCATATATTAATCAAATGTAGCCCTTCAAAGACTGAATCCCAAAGACAGAACCAAAGTGAGCAACACATGGCACTATTTTATTACGATATCGTTGTCTATTGATAACAATATATCTATGTGTTGATTGACAACAGTCGCTTGGATTCAACAACAGTGCTTTACATGCTAATCTTTAATATTTCTTTTTATGCAAATACTAGCTGAATGCCTGGCACAGAAAACTTGTTTTTATTTAACATATACAACATTTACCATTCTAACTTTTAAACTTCATATCATGGGAAAAGTGTTTTGTGCAGTTCATATAAATATAGAAAAAAATAAAACAACTGTAAAGCGTTCAAATGTAAAACAATTAGCAAGTAGTCGCTAAATAGTCTGTTCTACTACAATAAAAAATGATTCGATACAATTAATACAAACTGACAAAATAAATAAAAATCATGACTATGTTGGATTAACAATAACAATGAGTACATAGAAGTGTGTGTACAAAAAGATTACTGTTGCAGCAGAAGCTATCCAACATTTTGAATACAACGATACTGGTACCTCTCGATACTGGTACAAACATAAACATGAGATAACGGTTTTTAGTGTTTACAGTTTTTAGCGACTGCCCTTCGGAAGAAACGAAAATTGAAAAAGTGTAATAACAGCACATTTGAAATGACAAATTAAAAAAATAGATAATAGCTAGAAGATTTTTAAAAAACAAGCGCAAAAGGTAATATTAATTAATAAAAAGTCCATACTTAGCTTGTAACCTGCAAGCGTGATAAGGATAGATAAGATACTTGAAGGTTTATTTTAACATTTTTATATTACACGTTGTTTTCATAACTAGAAATTTGTTGTCATAGATATGTATAACTATTTTCACAGAGCTTTTATTTGTCCACTTTTTGTTTAAACAATACTCATATCAATCCTCAAGCTTGCGTTTTACATATTTTATGCATTCAGTCCCAACATTATTATATTAGCTGGACTATTCACTAGTTATTTAGTTTAGACTATAGTTTCTTTGCGTTTTTTTATTTTTTGTTATACACTGCTTTTTAGTTAGTTAATTTGCTGCGGTACCTTGTGGAAAACATATTGTAAAATATGACTATTGATTACTACAATAAAGATTGCTCATATATATAGATCGATAAGGCCAACTGTGAGTAATGGTTAAACATGCCTATCTGTAGGCTTCGAGGTTCTGAGTTCAAATCCATCGTGGGGCATAGTATTTTTCCTTCCTAGATTTTAATCGCTAGAACTAAACACACAGACCAATAGACAAACGCTGAGATTTATTACGAGAAGTAATATTTAAGAATTGAATCCTACTGTAATATATCAATAATACAAGAAGTCCAACTAAAGACGGACCTTTACAAATCACAATGACCAGAAGACTAAAGTAAAGTATAACCTACAGATCTTACCAACCTTTTAATGTATTTATATTCTTCAGTTACGACTGCTCTAATATCTGATACAATGGACAACCATCGGTTGGAAGATAGCTCTGCAATGCAAGGAGGTAATAAAGCTGAAAATAGTTTTCACAGTAAGCTACATCTGAAAATAGACAATCACAGCATTTCATCTAAACAACACTTGTATATATCCTTTCAGGACATCAACAATAAGTTCTAAAAATATAAGGGAAGTTTACTTAGCTGTCTTTAGAAACCATAGTACAGTCAAACCTCAATATACAATGTTAATCCATTCCAATACTTACATTGCCTGCCAAAATCGCTACATGTCAGAACAAATATTTCTACCCGAATACATATTATTACGTTTAATTCATTCCAGAGCAAAAAAAGGACATACTTCAAACAATTACATGTAATGTTAAGACATTACACAGAACAATATAAAAAACTATATGTAAAAAATATGAACTATATTTAAAATTTAAATTGAAACAAACTGGGAATGAAAGAAAATTTTATTGCTAATTTACTTAAACTTAAAAACAAGGTTTCAAAGTTTAAGTAAATTAACTTAAAATTAAGTTTAACATTTAGATTTGGCTATGAACAAGTTCAGTGGTAAAGTAAGTGATAGAAATACATGGTGTATATATATTTGCTATTTTTTATATTTATTTGTTGTATGTTGGAAATTTGTTTGTCGGAACAAATATTTGCTTAAATTTAGCGTCGTATATCAACAATTAAGAAGTAGAAGTAATCGTTAGTCAAGGCTTGACTCTACTCTATCAATAAATAATTCACAATCAATTGAGATGATGGTAGTACTGATGGTAGTACTGATGGTAGTACTGATGGTAGTACTGATGGTAGTACTGATGGTAGTACTGATGGTAGTACTGATGGTAGTACTGATGCATTTTTATCACTTAAAGTGGTCGAGTAGTAAGTGTGTAGATAAAGTGATAAAGTATGTTAAAAAAACACCATCTTCACTAGATAACTCACCAACACCTGTCTTAACCTGCACTGCAGAGTCTAAATATGACTTTGTAATGTCTTCTTGAAACTTGAGGACATTCGGGGTGTTGAGATAAGGTTTCACATCAAAATAATAAAGTTGATACTTTGATCCGTGATTGTAATATAGTCTTTTTTCAATAGTATCTAAGGCATCTATAGCTTCTACATCATCATACCACTTCCACGCATCCTTTGGACTGAAACTATACCAGCTACCTGAAATGAATGCAATTTATTACACAAATAAATGTTTGATGCATCAACATTTCAAATTGCACATGCAAATACTTTTTGGAAAAATGACAATGCTCAGAAAAGAATGTGAAAACATGTCTGAGATTCAAGCTTTTTTGAATGACATGTTAGGATTAGTAACAGCGAAAAATATAGTCAACCAGCCGGTTAATCAATTTATGTTCTAGTTTAAATTCAGCAACATATAGAAAAATGCTTCATTATTGCTAAGAACCTTGACAAAAATCTAGGGATAAACATTTGGTAAATTCTAAACAATTCCTTTTTCATAACTGGCTTCTTTTTATCTTTTAATTATGTCTTCATAAAACATTAAAAATTCTAAAATTACAATTTTTGTTTCCATTCACCTTCTCTTACACTTCCAATTCTTTTAGAGCAGGTCCATAATCACACCTATTACAATAAAATAATACGCACAGTTCGAAACGCTTGGTCTTTTGTTTTACTCTATAGATTACATTTTGACGGAACATTAAATTTAAATCGACCATATTAAAATTACTATTCACCGAGATTTCAGATTTATAATCAAAAGAGTTGTCATTCTTGTTGAGTTAGAAAAATATGCAACTTGGAAAGCTAAGTACTTACGATAAAACTATCTCATTTTAAAAAATACACATAGACAGAAGCCATTATGTAATTTACTGCCATAAGCTCAAAATTCTTTATGAATTTCATCTAGAAGATTTGCTTACCTATAATAAACACATCACAATTGCTACATCTAGATTATCACACACCTTGTGTCAGAAAATTTTTACAGAGTAAAACAGATAACCAACGACAAACACTATAGTAGGAATAATTAAACATTTTGATTACCCATAGAGATTTATTATTTTAATGTAAGATAGTAGGTAGGCCTATATTTGCACACAGTAACAATAAAACATACAGAAACGGTAGAAAAAGATATTGAAATACAGTAGCACAGAATATAGACATAGAAGCCAAAGTAATGTTCAAATATAGTCTTCGTCAGAGTTTCACTGAAAATTTACTTTTATTTACCAAACTGGGGAAAAACGGAGATTTTGTAATGCAGCTTTCATCTTCTACATGAGCTTATGTTTTTTTGTGCTAGGAAACCATTGTTTACCGGTTCAATGATTTCGGACAACGCTGCTTGAAATTTTGAAAAAAAAACACTAATAATTCAATTATTACACTAGTGACGACAAGGCTTAATAATGAAAAAATAATCCCTGTTAAGTACCTTAAGAGACTAAACTAAAATCTGTCGTAAAATGAAGTTCTAGCTAGAAAAAACCTTTAAAGCAATTATTTCAAGTTGCTCTTGCAAAACTTTCCCAAACAATTTCATATTTTTTGTAGTAACTTAAATTTCCATATTTTGAATAGACAATAAATGAAATACATTTCATATGCAGGGGCGTTCGCGTTGTCTACATAGTTCGTTCCATCACTCACTTATCCTTATTTTTAAATTTCTGCTTTACTAAAATGCACTTTATTATTTACGACATGTACAATTAAACAGACCTGGAGGATATTTTGGCTTAACAGCAGGATATTCAATACGTGATCGATTAATAAGTCTTGAGCATGCTACGCACAACGCCCGCGGCTGCAGCAGTGACTTTCTTTTTATTATGGCAGCCATCATTCGACTGTTGAACCGAGTTCCGTAGCTGGAAGTTTTTATGATATATAACTAGTGTTAATTTTGTAAACAAATATTATAATAAAATTTAATATATAATTTTATTGTCAAAATATTTATTAATGTTTAACATAAAACAAAAAAATATTGTCAATAAACTTAATATGCGGAACTGCGTGCGTAAACCTATTGCATAGCGCTTGCTCTATCTCCAACCTTGTTGTAATAGAACTCAACGTAATGATAAGTAATACACACACACTCGTATACTTATGTTAAAGTAGGTCTACGACTGTGACATAATTGATCTCAGGCTCATCTTAGCGAAATGGTTCGAAAGTCGCATGGGTAGCGACATAAAGTGACATTTGCCGAATAAAATGTAATGCTTATGAGCCGAAGTTCGACAAATTTTTGTTTAACGGTTACATGATGGACTCGGAGCAGCAGAAACTAGCAGAAGAAATAAAACAAATTGAGTTGGTGTTGAACTCTGCAGATTCTCTCCAGCAAAATAGTACGGTGATCAATCTCACAACATCATGAAGTTGAAAGTTTGTTAAGCACTTTTAGTATCAACAGCGTATATTGTTACTAGGTGTATAATAATTAACTAATCAAGCAGTCTTAGGTGTAACGCGGAAAAATAAAGATTTGCAAGCGTTTCCTTCGGAAATATCGTCTGGGTTTTAAGAAATAGAGTATAGGACAATAATTGCACTCATGCCAGTCAAGCGCTCTTTTTAAACAACGGGTTGTCGCGAAATGTTCTGATGTAGTTTGGTAGCCAACTTTTTAACACTTGCTAGAATATTTAAAGCTCAAAATGGATGACTAAAGATAGCAACTAATAATTGTCCAAGCTTGATCGCTGACCACAAGCGGATTAGTCAGTCATATCATGTCATAATTAAATTCAAGTGAGCTTTGATTTCAGGCTGCAAGAGTATTAAAATAATGTAACCAATGTTAAAGAATAGGCAAGTGTTATCTTAGCTAGCTACACCTCTTTCCTTTTATTTAAGCAAGAAGATTAATAAGTGCAACAGTAGGCCTATAGCTAAAGTATCACAATTACAACTAATAAACGTAAGCATTAGATAGAATAGGCCATTTCTTGTATAACAAATGGTTTTCAACATGTGAAGCGGCTCATAATGTCTAAGTCTAATTGATCTGTATATTTTTCGATATCGCTGAGGATGGAGGTTAACATGGGCAATCAAAATTATTTTATGTAGACTTTGTTTAGCAAATTCACTTTTGGTTCAGTTTGGTATGTTTATGAGGTTTTTAATGCTGAGATTCATAATTCTTCACCTGCGATCATAAAGACATTCAATTGTGGTAATCCAGATGGCTGATGAAGTGCATAGGATATCGTATCTGACATGCGTCATTTTTTGTAATTATTCTATAGTCATTATCTATGTACAATGTTGAAGGGAGAATGTTCTGAATAGTGTGATTTTCTTTGTAGAACCGGTATCATTTTAGGTTAGTAGAAGTGTGTAGATGACATTGAACAACCCCTTATTGCTAATTCTAGTTGGAACAATAAACATAAATGTTCACCGAATTTATTTTGTTCTGCACAATACATTTAAGCAAAAATGACATGTTTTGCTGGTACAAAATCGCATTGATGCAGCCTGATAAAATCATCCATGTTGTCTCTAACGGCTTATTAAAAAACTAAATTATAGCAGGTTATTGCACTTCACCATGATGAGCTATATATACTGTTGTTTAGATAGTATATAACTGTTTAACTTTGGTTAAAAGCTCTCAATAACCTCTACATATAAGGATGTTATGCCAATGTTTGTAAAATTTTTGAAATTTTTTGTTATACGTAGTAAACATCAAAGTCAAATCTAATGATGTATGTAATGGTAGAATCTAATGATGATAATACATTGTAGGCTAGATAGAGCACAGTTAAATATGGATGTAGCTGTAGCAACACTAGACTGTTGACTATACGGTCGTTGATGAAAAAATATTCATTCCTCCAAATACAGAATGTATAGGCTAATTGATACAAACAAGGGTTGAAAAAACCAAGTTTTTTGGTTTAAACCGGTTTTTATGGTTTAAACCGGTTTTTATAATTTTACCAAGGTTTTTACAATTTTTAGTCTAATTAACATCACTTACTATAGCTGCATGATTGAGTATTGAACATACATATGTGGAATCATCTGTTAAAGATGGTACTGTGGGAGTTGTTATGGGGAAAAAAGAGAAAAAACATGGAAATTTCAGAATGAGTCTTAAATCAAACATGGTCGATGAAATACAGAGCAGAAATCTTATCACATAAAGTTAATATTTTACATACAGCTCTATGTATAAGTAGAAACTTTAATCCAAGTGATTAGTCGTGTGGTAGTGTAGAGCAGAGCATAATGCAGATGCATTACCAGTGTTTGGAGCTGTGGCAGATGACTCAACTTCTATCACTTGAATATTAGCATCACTGTCTAAATTGGTGTTTTCAGCTTGACATTTTGCTATGTGAGCTTTAAGCCTATCTTCGTGACCTCGTGTTACGGCAGCACACCTATTACTTTTTGCCTTAAAACCTTTGCCTTTCAAAACTTTTCAAAACACAACAAACTTAATAAACTGAATTGTAACAATCCAACTACTTTGGCTTGTGCCCAATAAATAAAATATTAGTTTGCAAACTTGAAGCATTTGCCCAAAAGGATTTTATTGTTTTAATTTCTAATTATAAGTATTCCTTTCTCACTGGCCAGACTCGAGAAGGTATTTATTCATTATTAGAGACGATGATTGGATTAGTATATTTCACATGGTTTTTATATTTCATCAGCAAAGAGATCATCATATCACTTGATAAAACCAATTGAAAATAAAATTCACTAATTCATTGTTGTGCTAGGATTTCATGTAGTTTCAACTTGAACTCTGCCATCAATTTACTACTGTGTCCTAAATAAACTTCCACAGCTGATAATTACATATAATTGCATTTCTACCGCACATGAACCACTAGGAGCTTAAAATATTATGTTTTTCACAAAAAATAATGAAAAAAACCAGTTTTTTGGGCTGGTTTAAACCGAGCCAACCCTGATACAAACCAAGTTTGTTTCTATCTCTAATAACCAAAGTGGCGTGTTTCTTTACTGCTGAAACCTTTTCAGCTTGTTAAGTCGATTATGGTTCTCAACTAATAAATTGTGTAAAAGTAATACTCTTTTTAGAGTTCATATTGCTATATTTCCTCGCTATCCTGAGTTGACATCTTTGATGATCGAAGACGTTTTTTAGCAAATTAAGCAATATGCAGTCAAAGCTAAGCATGAATATGGTACATAAACAATGTTCTGCTATTCAGGCTATGAATCCAAGATATCTAGAAATATGAGTTTGTATCTCAGATGCTTTGGCAATGAACTATTTTTTCTGACTTGAAAATATAAAAATTTGATCATTATAGCTGTATCGACTTACATTTTGAATTAAACACAAACATGTTTTGGTACTTGCATATAAATGTATTTTTATTTAATATTGTTTTATTTGGAAAATAAATAGTAAAGAGCTACTTTAGAAGTTCCCTAGTAGCCTATTCCACATTTTTTGACCCCCGTCTCATACTATCAATATGCAAAGGGGATGGCTTTTCAATTCCTAAAGACAGTCGCTGATCTGTGTAATTATAAAATTGGTTCACTAACAAACAATGAGTCAACTTTTGTTGTACACATTAACTTAGTTCTAAAGTTTTGAGTTTAAAGGTATAACATTAAGCATTGAATTGTTTTGTGGGTATCTGTTTTTTACATATGTTATCAACACCTCTTTATTAATTTAATGAAACAGTTTGATAATTCAGGATGGATGCCAACAACTCTAAGTTAATCTAAGATAGGACAACTTTTGGCACTTATAGGTTGTTCACTTACGAACATAAATTATGTAATAAGCATTTTGCTAGAATGTACTGATAAATAAATTACGGCGAGGCTCAGTGATAAGCAGGGCTTGCTAATGGATGCCGTTGTGTACTTGACCTTAAGGTTAAACTTTGTGTCAAGTCTTTTGAGTTAATGACAATGAAATTATCTCTTTAAATCTATCAATGTACATATAGAATATATCCTGCACATTGTATGATATTGGATAGATATTAACTACATTAGTACCAGACACTCAATGGTCAAACGCGTCAGATAGTTTTACGGATTAGGACATTGGTAGAAAACAAAGTTTTTGTACTTGAGGGAATTTGCAGAACATCAACTGCAAAATTATAAACTGTCGTAAATTTGTGATTCGTTGTTGTTGATATTTTCTCATCAATGCCTGTTCCATAGGTGAAATCAAAAATTATCAATACTCGCTTGTTAGAAACACAAATATCAAATTTTTTGTCATTATACGTACGCTCTGTTGAACTCATTTTAGCACAATCATTTCAAACAAATAAGCATGAGGTTACAAAAATTGCATTCGACCGGTAGACAATTATATCATATGGCGTTGAATTCAAACACAGCTACCGCCTACGATTTGACGTCATTATGTTGTTTCTTAGTAAATCGCATTGTAAAAGGAGGAAAACTGTTAATGATGCCACATCAGACTAACATGTCATGACATCCTGACAGCTTGAAGTATTGCTACAGATGGAAAGTTGTATGATCATATTATCAAATCTTATTTTCTGCTCATGTTTCTGTTGTTCTTATCCCATTTTCTAAAACTGTTAGAATAAAAATGTGTATAAGTGTATAGGGTTCCAATGTATGTTTATGTATGTTCCGGTGTGTAGGGCTCAAATTTTAGTCATATTACCTGAAACCTGCATCATAAATAATAAAATTTTATTTTCCTCAAAATAAAATTTTAATTTAAATGTATTTTTCCAATTTATTTAAAAAAATTCTAGTGTTAAACAATTAATTTTAGTGGCCATTTCTATGCTGTTAAAAAGTATTCACTCAACTTTAACAACTTTCAAAATTGTCATGTAAAGCTCATTAAGTTGCTGTTTTACACAAATGATGTCATTCATTTTTGATTGGAATTAGCAGTCATTGGTGTGCCATGTTTGTAGGGAGGCAGCAACAGACAGATGAGGAGGTAGACAGTGACGAAGAAGAAGAGCTTTGTATAAGTGCTGACAAGGGCATTTATAATTCCTCAGACCTGCAACCCATTGCCTCAACAAGGTTGTACAAGTAGCAACGAGAGACAAGAGTCTTGAACTTTTATTTCCGTGATGCTGCATAATTATTACTAAATAAACTTTATTTTTAATTGCAAAATTTCATACGAGATGACTTGAGGTTTCAAGAGGCTGCCTAGTGTTTGTCACTAAGTATTTTAGTAGGACAATAGTACCTAAGGCTGATGATGAGATAGCGGATGGCCCCTAGACAGTTGTTCTCAAGTTTTTCAATGTAATAAGTTTTTTCAGAAATCACTCAGTTATGTCTGATTAAACGCTACTGTTCACAACATTGTAGATATTCACATTTAGGTGGTATTCCCATCAGAACAGTTTTTGTAGGCCATTGGCAACATAGAAATGTTCAAGCCAGGTTGGTGGTCTGAAAAAGGCGATGCAACAATATGTATATATAATATATGCTATACATGCTATTTACACGGTCCTCACTGTAGCAATCAAGATGAAGAAAATTTGTATGAACGAGATGATTCAGATGAGGAACTTGGGGACACCCTGGAGACGGCCCTCAAGCTCAACAGGGCTTATCAGGAGCTCCTGCGCTACAACATTTCTAACATCAAAGAACTACTGAATAGGAATGCAGAACAGCAGGTACGTTAGAGAAAAAGACACCATACTATATTTACACTCCTGTACTCTTTCTGGTAGGTTTCTGTATCCGGCAGTTGTCAGATTGAGGCTAAGACAGTCTACAATCCGGTGATGATCTTGGTATGTAGGTGTCACCGTATCTTGCATCGGAGAAGTTTTTAGATAAGGTGGCTGCATTTACACTGTTTGCACCAAAGATGGTGTAAAAAATTAACTGTATAAGGTTATAAATAATCTCATATTGCGTCAAGTAATGGTGATTTGTGATGCCATTCACGAGATATTTAATAGAACACTGTAACCTATTTTAAAAGAATGCCTATGATAGTTTTCCCACTGTGTGTGATGGAAAATTTATGTACTTTAGCGAATAGGCCAACAACAACTTGCCTCGGACATCTCGGAGAAGCCGAAGAAACTAGCTTGCTATGACATAATGACCTATCCCTACTTCAAGGATGAATGGGGTTCAGGACCACCAAAGAATCGTGATACAGAGCTGAGGGATTTCCTCTTTCCTAAGATTGAGTTGCCTAAAGTCTGTAAGTCTTTTCTTCTCATTTTATTTATTATACCAGAAAATGCTCATGAGATGTTGTGTGCTGTGATGATTTTCAGCGCTTTCTAAAGGAGCAGCCATTTTTCACCAGAAAGTTGAACCAATGCTCATGATAAAACGCTGAAAAACCTGAAATTTGCTTTTATATTTTATGAACTAAGAAAATGTTTTTTTTATTTCTGCTATGCGCATTGTATACCTGATGTTATTGTCATGCATCCAGTAGTTTAAAGTGATCTCATTTGATGTGCTGATAGGTGATATTTGGTTGAAGTTTTTGAAGTAAGTTGAAAGGTTAACATATAAACAAAACTTGTACAAAATCAGCATGTTTGGTGCTGTATTTCATATATTTGAATTTTCTATTCCAAGTTTAAACAATGAAAATACACGTATATCAACTACTGCATAATCTCGCATATTAGCTTACTCTTGCAAACTGCCCAAAATTGAAGAACCCTGAAGAAAGTTTCACACGAACATGACGAGTGTAACGCAGTTACACGACCGGTGTAATGCAGTCACATGACCAGTGTAACACGGTCACGTGACCAGTGTAACGCAGTCACATGACCACTGTAACGCAGTCACATGACCAGTGTTACGCAGTCACATGACCAGTGTTACGCAGTCACATGACCAGTGTAACGCAGTCACATGACCAGGGTAACGCAGTCACATGACCAGTGTAACGCAGTCACATGACCAGTGTAACGCAGTCACATGACCAGTGTAACGCAGTCACATGACCAGTGTAACGCAGTCACATGACCAGTGTAACGCAGTCACATGACCAGTGTAACAAGTAGTCAGGTGACTATCCAACCATAGTGTGTTATGAGCAGCTGAATAAGAAAGCATAATGGTGTCTAAAGTAAACACAGTGTCCTTACTAGAATTATTATCTTGCATTTTTAAAGATGCAGTTACTATTGATTTTGAGGGTTTCAAATATAAAATAGAATATTAAATAACATTAGTACTGAGTTTTAGTTTGTCAACGATATCTTTGTTTACCTTAGTCTCAATTCCGTGGCTGCTGCGTGAGTAATCAATTATGTTACGCTATCTGGGATGTTTTATCTTTTTATTTTGTTTTACTCTCTAATGCTCCTATTTCTAGGGAAGATCTATCAGGAGGAGCTTCTCTTACAGTGTCTGGATGAACAGATGAAGGCCAAATGCCTTAAAGACCTGCATTTACGTCTGAAAAAATGTCGGCAGGGGGTTGTCGACACTGGGCAGGAAGGAGAATTAGAGGTACGCTCTTCGTCAAGGCTATGTTACATAGAAGGAGCTCATGTTTTGTGTTATTTTTGGAATAAATTCAGTAGTTTTCCTATTCACATGACATACACTTTTCCTGTATTTGTAACTGATCAAAAATTGTTTTATCATGCCAGCAACAGCTGTACATCTTGGCAGGAAAATTCAGTCACATCGATGTTTACTATGATAAGAGCCGTGTTTGTTTGTCTGTCCAATGCCACAATTGGCTGTTGGCAAAAAGAGTGCATCATGTGGGATTCGAACCTGCAACATTCAGCTTGTTAGACTGGCACTCTAACATCTGCATCAATCAACCATCTTTCTGCGCTTTGGAATAATGTTGCAGATAGTTATTACACCTGATGATCTCTCACAGCACACCAGACTGTCAGATTACTAGTTCTCATAGTACTTGGTCAGAAAATATATTCAATGGTCAGGCCATGATAGTTGCTACCGTTAAGCTAGTGTCCCCATGGCTTAATAAAATTGTATCGATTGAAACCTCTGTATAAGAGTGTGAAAATTGTGCAACACTAATGATAATTATACTGACTAGAAATTCCACTGTCATACAGCCCACGACCAAAGAGATGGCCAGAGATATTGGCAAAAAAATAAAGGGTACTAATGGTTGAGAAATGCAATATTAGCAATCAAATGGCTCTGCAGTGCAATAGGATAACTGCAATGGTAGCTGTAATGTACTGGGTGTGGGTGTTATTATATACAACAATAAGCAATAATGAATGGAAAAGATGTTTATATTTTCCCCCTGCAACAGGAGAAATGCAATATTGGCCAATATTAGAAGTAAAATGCACTGATATTCTTAGAATAATCAATTTTATTAATATAGTAATAATAGAAAACCAATACACAATTTTGTTTACATTTCAAAACGTCATAGGTAGCAATATCAAGAAGTTGTGGTATTTATATAGGTTTTTAGAAAATTTATTTAAAAAGTGTTTGGTCATGACAAACAACAACAATGAAAGGAAAATATTACGTTTATATCTCTCTCTTGCAATAGGAGAAATGCAATGTTGGCCAATATTATAAGTAAAATGCACTGATATTATTAAAATAACCAATATTGTTAATATAGTAATACAGCAATAATAGAAAACCTATGAGCATTAATGCGTCTCGAAGATTTCTGCAAACTGCAGCAAAATAAAAGCTGTTATAAAAGTGTTATAAAGCTATAGGCCTAATTTACTGTAATGTATGTAATTCAACAACGATAAAGAAATATGTTTATTATAATTCTGAAATGCAAAATTAGAAGTAAAATGGCAAGCTACTGTGTACTATACAGTTTCAAAGTTGGTTGCGTTGAATGTAGAATGGTTTTGATAAGCGATCTTTAACAGAAAGCGGGTAGGAGCATTCACTCGTATAAAAATGTAGCAAAATAAAAAATGTTCTCGTCATGAAGGGGCGTTGTAGTTTGGCCCTAGCTTGTACGTACGTTGTAAAGAATTTCGGCTAACGTTTTAAATAATGAAACCTTCGGTGATTGGACAAAAAACATAGGCTGATAAACGGTGTACCACAATTTCGTACCCGTAAATCGGTCTACGCCTCAAACGGTCTACGTTTATTACAAAAACCTTCGAATAAATTCGATTACAAGTAAACAGTACCATAGACTGGTAAAATGAACACGGTTTTCTCGTGAAATACGCACTACTAAATTGTTCTACAATCGGTCGAACGGCTTTATTGGCGTTTCAATTTTCGGTCTTAACTTTTATTAAACCGAGCTTTTCAAGCTTTTTGTGGCGATTTTCGTTCAAATAAATCTGTCTATTTGTGTATAATCCGATCAGATGGGTAAGTTTAAAGATAATACCGACAATTTACAAAGACTTGGTAACATATTTAAATAGGTTTAAATGTGTTTTGTATCGTTATTATACTTTTACGACTTTACATTCCGATGCTTAAATTTCTTGATGAAATTTCTAGCCAAGGGTTCGTCTCATTGTTGATGAATAATTTTCGTAAGTTGTGTGCACATGCATTTATCATAAAAAACTCGCACACATCGCTCCGCTCGTTTGCTCGTGGGATGATATCGTAAGAGTTGTCCCCTCCCAATTGGGTTTTAATAGACCCATATACCGTAAAACCTCTATTTGAACGCTACCTTAATTTGGGCGTCTCCTCTATTAGACCGCCAATATAGGAGAAGCGTTGAAAAGTAGAGCACCACCATTTAATTGAATACTACATCCATTTGACCCCTACTTTGACATTATTTGGTCTTGACGAAACCATAATAGCAAGTGATCAGTAAAGAAGTGTCCACCAAATGCTACTAACAATGACTCGGTTACATCATTAGCAAATAATTCTTTTGTGTTTGCTGTTTGTATTGATGTCTGTTTTCTCACCCCGATGCTTTACAGTTTTTTCTTTAAAACTTTAAAACAACTTCATAGAGATAATTAATAAATGTATCAGACTAATAGTAGTTCCTTGTTTAACGCTGTCTTGACACTTCCAAGTCCATGTATATAAAAACGGTTTGCATTTGCAATGGAATCTGTACTACTATTTTGAGGCTAAAACTTGTCCTTAGCATGTTTAGTGTGCAAGCCATGTCACTTGGCCGTGTCACTTGGCCGTGTCACTTGGCCGTGTCACTTGGCCGTGTCACTTGGCCGTGTCACTTGGCCGTGTCACTTGGCCGTGTCACTTGGCCGTGTCACTTGGCCGTGCCACTTGGCCGTGTCACTTGGCCGTGTCACTTGGCCGTGTCACTTGGCCGTGTCACTTGGCCGTGTCACTTGGCCGTGTCACTTGGCCGTGTCACTTGGCCGTGTCACTTGGCCGTGTCACTTGGCCGTGTCACTTGGCCGTGTCACTTGGCCGTGTCACTTGGCCGTGTCACTTGGCCGTGTCACTTGGCCGTGTCACTTGGCCGTGTCACTTGGCCGTGTCACTTGGCCGTGTCACTTGGCCGTGTCACTTGGCCGTGTCACTTGGCCGTGTCACTTGGCCGTGTCACTTGGCCGTGTCACTTGGCCGTGTCACTTGGCCGTGTCACTTGGCCGTGTCACTTGGCCGTGTCACTTGGCCGTGTCACTTGGCCGTGTCACTTGGCCGTGCCACTTGGCCGTGTCACTTGGCCGTGCCACTTGGCCGTGCCACTTGGCCGTGCCACTTGGCCGTGCCACTTGGCCGTGCCACTTGGCCGTGCCACTTGGCCGTGTCACTTGGCCGTGTCACTTGGCCGTGCCACTTGGCCGTGTCACTTGGCCGAAAGTTTCTCATTTTCGTGAAGGGATTTCTAAATGGCGACTCGTAAAAGTTTTGCTCAACTAAAAATCTGTTTAGACAAACTAATATCGACTAGTTCAACAGCGTAGAAAAAGAGTTGTAGTCAAAAACACTGTAGAAGGTGTTGAACAGCCAAAAGAAGATGAAATGGCTCCACACTAAAACAACAGTTGGAATGCAACTGGTCGTAGTAAACGATGCAAATATTTTTGTTTCAAAAATGTTAATTTTTGTTTTTGCATGTATTATTAATATGGTTTATATCAATTGTTCTTGAATGTATATGCATTTGATAGATTATTATTATTATATAGCCTATAAATTTGTAGATTTATAGCATTTCATTTGATAGCATCATTGCCGTTATGTAAATTTGTTTTTGTAGTTTCCATTCCTACAATAAAGTTGCTATTCATTACTAGCATACAGATGCTGTACTAATGTTGGCACTTGTAAGGGACGTAAACACTAAAACTATTCTGACGAACAAACTTTCATGTACCTACCATGACAATTGGGTTAAACTTGTTTTATAAACATTTGTGTTATATACATACCACTACACAAAATTGCAAATGTTCTATTGTATTTTTCAACATATTTTGAAGCTTTTTCTGTAGGTATCATTGGAAGCTTTAAGTTTGTTTGTCTGAAGATGAAAATCTTAGGAAATCAAAAAAGTTTCTGTACATCTTATCAACATTGAAAAATTTCAAGCTTTACATCAGCGAAGGAGAGAAAAAACAGAAATGTTTTGTTGGCTGTTGGCAAAGTGACTGCCTTATGTTTTTTTTATGTGGATAACATTGTCAGCGTATGTTTTATTTGACATATAACGTATTAGCTGTAGTTAGTGTTGTGATAATATGCAGTCAAAGCCTAGTTCAAAATAACTTTCAAGGTTGCTACCTGTAGGAGCCAACTGTTAAAACTGCGCACCAACTTTAAATTACATTCTTTGGGCACTCCGTCTGTATAATTATTTATTTTTGCTATTAACTATATTCACCCTTTTTGTCTTCATATAGTAAATGATTTGCGATTGTGGGCAGCACGAGAGTGGACTTACATCAACTCATAGCTAATAGAAAGCGTTTAGGCCTAGTTATCAGCCGGTCTTGATAATGCTTTGTGGTTGTAAAAGTTCTCTCTTCGAATAACCATAGTTGACATAGCTTGATTGTTCGTCATGTTTTGTGAGTAACGGAGAAACATGCTTGCGTGTGATCCAGGTGCAGTGGAATAGGAAATTATAAATGTAGAAGGTCTCTGGTTGTGATAGATCTCTAGTCTGTTTGCAGGCGGATCTTTTATTCACAATAGAGTCAGTAAGGTCAAGCTTCTCTCTCGCAGATGTACCCGTAGAAGATGTTATAGAGCATGCTGATTGGCTAACCATAGCCAATCATCACGTATGTACTATGGTTACTAAGATATGACATTTGAATAAAACTATGAGTTGATATTGTTCACTAGCCTTGAGGATGTTCCTTCACCTCATGTAATATCAAGCAATCATTGACCCAAACCTTATTTTACTACTAGATATTTTAATACTAGGTAAGCTTCCGTATACATTGTATACGGAAGCTTACCTAGTATGGTTGTTATTAGTGTTCTTCATTTACTCACTTCTTAAAGCCTGGCTAAAAGATAAAAATATTTGCAAGAAAAAAACCTTCGGTTTAGTAAAATTCTTTTTTTGTCTTGCTTCACCAATGTGACTTCAGTTCACATGTAAGTGGAGTTGTAGTGTCGAATATGAATCGAGCTTTACTTAAACCTTAAATTATGTATTATATTAATATAATATAATTATGCATCTACTAAAATAATTAGTGATGCCTTTATCGAATTTCTTTACAAGATTTTCCACATTTATAAGCTTCTATTATTCATACAATTTATGTCATAAATTAATTAAAGAAAATATGCATGAATATTATCTACAATTCATGGGAATATATTGCAGGTTCTTATATTTTCTTATTATTATTTATTTCATTTATTTATTACATTATAATGTAGGTATCAAATGTGATAAAAGGAGATAATTACTAATATTTATTTACAAATGCGTGCAAATCTTTTTAAACACAAAAGTAAACATTTCCTAAACATGTATTTACGTTAGACAATGCCATCACCGATGCTGATTACTTTGTTTGCTAATAATAAAAATTGAGCAAAAAATATTTTAATGCAAATCAAACACAAAAGTGCAATTATTTTTAAAAGTTGTAGCTTAAACAGTTTGAACCCGGGTGATAGGCATGTTCAGCATCGATTATTTAATTATTTGATTGGTTATTTGATTGCAGTTGGACGGACAGTTCAGCTCTGAGTCGTGCATATGTCTCTATCGTAATGTCTGCAACCCTCTGGTCAACCGGAGTCAGTGGATGCCTCCAGAGGACGAAGAGCTCAAGTTGCTGGTTGAACAGCACGGGCATCAACAGTGGGTGTTGATTGCGGAGGAACTCGGGGTAAGACTGCTCACGCTTCCTCCAGCAAATACATTGCTTTTTGTAACATAACAACAAGGATTGATCTGTAACCGGCATTTAAACAGTCAGTGTGTTTCCATGTTTTGAATGTATCATTCTAGGTGATCATTTTTGATTCCTTAAGCGAGTTTCCTTATTATCATTCGTGATCATTGCAAATAATAAAATTTTAAAAATTGCAGTTTGTTGCTCAAAATCGAACTAGTTTCATTGATTAATATACTGATATCTTAGTCTATGTTTGTTAACAAATTTTTGTTTGTTAACAATTTTTTGTTTGTTTATTGTCATTAATTTGCAATATCAAGCAACTTTTTTAGGTTAACTACATTTCATGATAGCAAGTTTTTTTTGTTTTATAGGCTTTAATTTTAAATTATGCTAAACTAAATTTTGTTTTGTTAAACTAATATGACTGGGCAGGTAGAAATTACGACATGCTGTCTTGAATAAAAACACTCGTAGTAGTTGAATTCTTAGAAAGTTACTGTTTCCATACTTTGAATGGCTAATGGCATAAGAATTGTTTTTCAAAGAATAAGTGTCATAAAAACTTGGAAGGGCCAGACTTTGGTATCATCTACAGTGTACATAACAATATCGTCACTGTTAAATTGATTACATGCAGACTGACCGGACGGCATTCTTGTGCCTGCAACGATATCAACAGACACTCAACGACTATGCGACAGACACATGGAGCAAGGAGAAGGCTGATTTGCTTTATAAACATGTAACCTTGAACTTGGGAAAGGAAGATATTATCAGCTGGGATAAGGGTTTGTATCCGGACACCTTGTCTTCATTACAGTTTTGGGGTTGGCATATGTAGCTATTGCACCGGCTCATAGCCACCTCGCTTCATCTCTCAGAGTGAGAGTTTCCCTACACAGGGTCTAGAGATTTACCTCCAATGCTCTAGGCTCTGTACAAACAGGAATGTAGTTGTGGCTGAGATGGATAGATGTAAGTACAAGCCTCTTTTGGGTGCTTATGCACTGGAGTGATTGTGAGAGAGGTTTATGGGATACCCATAGTAGTACCAAACCCTTCGCTATTATAGTAGGAAAAGTTAGATTAACAATATTGTGGTCTATATGAAACTCATTGCAGCACATAAATTGCCTACATAGATGTGTAGGCCTTGACTATTGCATTTACTGTATTGGCATTTCATGCCAAAAGCTACATATATTTCTTGATATTTTCCGAAACAATACGACTATATCGTTTTTGTGACTAGTTTGTTGAGCTTATTGTTTTATGTGATTAGAAATTATAATAGCATGCAGTGTGTTTAACCTGGTAACGCTGACTTTCTATACCAAGTTAATGGGTCATGAGCTTGTTACAGGTCTCAGGCTTTACGTCAAGGTTATGTCAAGGTTTCACTCTTTTATTATTGTCTTTATTTATTTCTTAAGCCGGTTTTTGTTTTGTTCAATCTCGCCTCACTTTGTACTTGAACTTTCTCTTGCTGTATTTAGGTCAAAGAGCTCAGTCTCACCTTTACAAATAACGCATTACCCGTAACTTTACAAATAACGCATTACCCGTAACTTTACAAATAAGTTAGGGTTGTTATTCATCTACTAAAGGCCACCAAATATATTACCTTGAAACAATGCGTTTAAATATGTGACAGTTTCTTAGCGCGCAATGCCTATATATTGTTCTTTCATAGCCAATTTGGAGAAATGTCATGGTTATGTTCACTAGGGTAACTTGCAAGCCAGTCTGAGCTTTAAAACTGGTTTACACTTTATTGCTGTATGTTGGAGTTGTCTTCTCGGCTATTATTCATCTACTATTTGCACCGTACACCGATGGCATCACTGAGGCAACGCAGATATGTCGGGAAACATTGCGACTGTCAAACATTTCTGATACTTCGTTGAGCATCGACGACAGCCTGTGCAATGTGAACCACCTCGGCGATATTGATTGGCTGTCACAGATTGCTTGATCTTTATTTCCCCTCTAGCTAGTTGCTGCGGCATTAATATTTCATCATGCAACCGCGTTGTGTATTGATAATACTATGATGCCAACTACTCGCTGATGTAAACGTGAATGGGTCTGTGACAGTGTGAACATAGTTATTGCACAGTTACCAAGAGAGGACAACTCCGATATACTGCGATATAGTGTGGACCATTCTTTAGGTGTAGCTGAACTATCTGGTTGATCCAAAGCCAAGAAGGCTTATCTTAAAGTAACCGAGTTGAAAACACGACGGAATAAGACAAGGAGTTTTAACTTATATTTCTTTTTAATGGTTTTTCGTTGTAAAGTTTGCTATGTGTCCGAGCTCCTCAAGCGCATTTTTCAATGCTCTATAGCGATCTACCGACTCGTGTGTCTTTAGCATTTCATTTGTCATTCTTGCATTATTTGTAGTTGCCTGGATGGTCGGTGACATGTCTGCCACGGAATGCAAAAACCACTGGGAACAGATGAGTAGGGGAGGCAAACGAATGTGGACTTTCAACGAAGACTTGGTTCGTGTTGAAATAAACTATTAATTTGGTATTTGACAAAACTCGGTAACATTCTAGGTGGTTACTGAGGTGACCAGTTGATGAGGTGGCGAGTTACCAAAGTAGTGAATTACTGAGCTGGCGAGTTGCTTAGTAGTGAGTTACTGAGGTGGTGGGTTACCGAGGTACTTAGTATAATTAGTAATATCTTGGTTGGTAAGTTTTGTCTGTGTTCAAGCTGTGTTAACTACAAATTGGCTAACCTTGCTGAGTTGACTGAGCGTATGTTCTTACAGGCTCTCATCGAGGCTGTCAAGCTCTATAGCAGCAAATTTGAAGTGACAAAGAAATGGATACACATTGCGGCACATGTAAAAACTCGCAACTCGATGCAGTGTCGGGACCGATGGCTTAACCGGCTCTGTAACGACTTCACCTACATGCGGTGGTCTTACAGCGACAACCTTACCTTGGTTCAATACCTACAGGGTTACAATAGTGACCCCTGTTTGGTTGGTACAAAATGTAAGCTTCCACTTAACGAGTCGAGGGAGACAACTTAAAAGAATTTAAACTCAAGCCAAATTACAGAGAGTGTTAGAGGGAGTGTTTTGAGAGTAAGAATGCTTACAGGAGAATGGTAGCAAGAGAACGCTTGGTAGACAACATCTGTTACATCGACTGTTACATCGACTGTGAGTCAAGTTTTTGAGTAAAGAGAAAAAGGGCAACCAGTACTAACATTATAAACTAAATATTCTGTATGGCCAAAATATCACAAATCAGCTAGTGGGTTTTTTGCATTTCTTATAAATATTATAATTTCAGGTGCTGCACCTAGTTTCTTCCCCAGTAAGCAGGCGATGTGAAAGACAAGGTTACAAATGCAATTACATTATTGCTTAGCTTTAGAATGATGGAGGTAGTATGAAAAATGTATGCGGGCACGCATGTTGGATGTTGCAAGCAATTTATAGCCTTGGGTCCTTACTAAGTTAATCGTCTAATCTTTTAGATGACATCGCTAGCCTCAGGAAGCAATTTCCAAATCGAGCCAACAATAGTATCACGCAGCGTTTACGCATTATGCAGAGGAAAATATTAAATGGGACTGCTGAAAGCTTTTTGAATTCAGGTAAGTTAGACCTTGAGCCTTTGAGGAACATCATGTTCTTTAACTTGAATCAGTTCATGAAAGACCATACCATACATATTCATAGATTGGTCGCACCAGTGGATAAGTCGCACCCGTAGTATAAGGCAAATGTCGAAATCAAACTACTTTTGATGGAAATAAATACAGTCAAGCATGGATAACTCCAATTTCACGGGACTAAGCGAAAGTGTTTGAGTTATCAGAGCGATCAAGTTATCACAGCACTGTCACGAGTGCATGTATTTATCCGTAGATACATGTACACATACAAACTATATATAAATCAAAAGCGTAGATTGCTTGTTGCAAGTTGAAAAGGGCCTTTCATGTGAAGTTCTAAAAATGTTATCAGAAAGTGTAGATATTTCTATATCACTTGAGATCTGTTTGTTGTTTTAGGTGATACGACTGCTAGGACGGTTTCAGATTAAAATTGGCAAAGCTTGATCGCTGTTTAAATGCTAAAAAATAGACTTCTTTTTCTTCTGAGCGTTTTAACCAAGATCAATTTTGCCGGTTTTACTTTAAGTTTATCCGTTTTTTTGCTTTCAAGAGGCCATCGCAAAGCGGATGTTTGGTAAAATTAGGCCTTTTGCGAACCTTTAGAAAAATTGAAAATATTTTGTCGATAATGACGCCTAAGAACTATTAAAAGTTGATGTTTATTTCTATGGCTTGGAATAAAGTGATATTCTAAAGTGATAACGACCGTCTCGGCAGCCATTGGGCAAAAAACTGTTCGAGTTAAGGATACTAAGTTCAAGTCATCTAAAGCAATTTATCATTGCGTGGGAACGGATCAAACAAATCCGTTCGAATTATGAATGTGTTCAAGCTATCCGTGGGCGAGTTATCCGTGTTTTACTGTATTACCAAATGTAGTGTGGTAAAAAATCCTGAATATCGTGCTATCATTTTATTATTTTGAAATGCTAGGCTTTGGCCGTTTAATCTTGAAACGTTAACTTACGCACAGCATGAAATTGCAACCATACCATAAAAGTATATCCAAATATGCATGCTCACTATATGATATGGTGCAAGATCGTAATTCACGATGATTTATCGGATAAATCCGGATCAGGTTATGTGTATCAGGATTGAATGTATTAATATTATACATTAACTGTGATTTGGTACAGAGGAAAGCCTTACATTGCTTAGTATAAAGATTTTGGTAGTTGGATCTAGGTTTAGGAATTACTGCAATGACAGTTAATGAAAAATTGCTGCCGAGTTTAGAGGTACATCGAGTAGATAGGTCACATCCTTTTAGGTACTGTTATTGTGACAAGCCTGCAACTTAGCCCGCAACTGCGAGCATTTACACCAGGTGTCTGTGAAATAGATTTTTTACAGTTCCAGCTAGTTGTGCAAAACTGGATATATTTTTACACATTTCTTTTGCATAGAGGATTCTATGCTTGTAACCTGTGTTACTCGCGGCATGTTATTGCTATCATGTATTGACGCAAAGTTCTGAAAAATTGAGTTGATACATTCTATAACTGTGTTTAGTACTTTCATAAGCAGAAGCATGGAGGAAGTGAAGACTCCACGCTGAGCCAAGACCCGTTACCAAAAAGTAACTCCTAAGTTTTTTGGTAAATGAACATATTGAGGAGTTTATGTTCGACAACCTTATGTTCATATCCACGTCTTAAAGGTTGACTTGCAACAAAATTCACATTACCGTTATTTGATATGAAAAGATTCACCATGTCTTACTCTGTTGTGTTGTAGGTGCAAAATATGTGGAAAGGTGATTACAAGCTCTTAAAAGCTCAAAACGAACGAAAAATCGCAGCCACACGCGACCGCCGTTGTTTGGACTCCCTTTCCAAAATGGCTCAAATGTGATGTAGTTGTGAGAGATGGTTTCTGTTTACACTTTCTTGCAACCTTATTCGTCGAAATATTTTCACAAATATACTTCACGCATTCAATAAAACTATGTCTATTGTTCTTACGCGTCTGTTTTATCATCATCGTAATGCTGTCACTTTTAGCAGTGATATCTTATAACTGACCGTAAAAATTCGTTTAATTTTTTAGCCTTAGCTTGAAGGAGTACATATCACTGTCTGATAATCATGACGAGCCCGTTGGTCACTTGTGATAATCGGAAAGTGCTGCAGAAATTATTTGCGAAGTATTGGGTCACATGATCAGATTACGACTTGACGATTAGACCAAACCGAAACAAAACTGTAAAGTAGCGAGCATCTATATTTGATACGGGGTCTTCGGTAAAACCCGAAGTGTTTGTCATAAACTAGTGCTACGATAAAATTTATATTGAGCTTTTTATTGGCCTTTCAATTCACGTGAGAACATCCGTGACAAGACAATAACCAAATTTCGTGGCTACGTCAGAGAAATAAAGAGATTCCAATCTACGGCGGCTTTTCGTTTTTGAGCTTTTAAGAGCTTGTAATCACATTTCCACATATTTGGCACTTACAACACAACAGAGTAAGACATGGTGAATCTTTTGATACCAAATAACTGTAATGTGAATTTTGTTGCAAGTCAACCTTTAAAAATCTTTACACTGAGGCATGTACACTTACTGGACTGTTGGTAACTAATCATGAGCTTGTCTTCATGCTGTTCCCTGTGTATTGTACATTGTCAATATCCTGGGTACCATCATTTATGCCTAGTTTTTATTCCTCTTGCTGGAATCTTTTTCATCATTACTTACACTATGATTGCCTTTGTTATCTTTACTATAATTGCTAACATAGTAATTAGTACTATTGTTATCTAGTTAGCCGTTATTATTATTATACATATTGACGTCATTCGTCTTATCATTATTGCTATGCACAGTGAAAGCCAAAGAGGAAAAAGAGCGGGAAAATGCCGAGGAAACCAAGAAAAAGCGGGCAGTGATGCCCATTTTAAATCGAACACCTCGAAATACTAAAGCTAGCCTTAAATCGTCACAGGTCCAGGAGTTCCTGCAGCAAACAAGGTGTACAACGAGAGGTAAGTATATTGTAGCTTTATACTGCCGAATCATTGTTGGTAACCTACATAATGTGAATACAAAATTGTTTATTCAAGGTACAGTGTGAGAAAAGACATGATCTATTTAAGTGAGATGATACCAGGTGGTTTCCTTTATAGGCCATTCACTAGTTTGTGTACATTCACTGGTTAGTTTACATAACAATGGCATGACTGTTTTCAGTAGTTGTTGAGCAGTGCGCTGTCGGAGAGATAATTTCGACTAAAGCCTCATTAAATACTCACTCGATGCAAAACGCTGCTAAAATACTTTGCTTGTTTCTATGAAACATTTTCTCTAATTTTCTCTGATTTATTAAAGCACATAAATTACATAATTTTTTTATTATATATTTCAATACATCGGAGTTTTGGCTTTAGAATGAACCTATATTCAATACCCAAAAAATAATAGAACTATGAAAAACAAGGTGTCAAAAGTATGTTCTCAAAAAAAAACACTTGGTTCAGGTTCTCCAAATGTGATGTCACAATTATTATTTAGCCTTAGGTAGTCGATCCCTTTCACTGCCATTGAGGCTGCGCTTTTCTGTGACAATCGGTGCTGTTAAACCCAAAGAGCGCTAATAATAAACTAGGATTCTAGATAATTAACAATGTCCGGGATCGTGCTAACGCCCGACCAATACTAACACATGTTCTGGGTTAATTAATTATGCTTCAATAAATGTACTGTCGTTAATAAAGGTAATGAAATCACATCGATTAAATTGTGACCTGCGGTGGCGTGGCCCTAGGACTATATGTCAATCGCACTTTCGCGGAGATCGCGCAATGCTTGAAACTAGTTAGTCTCAGTCGCGACCCTCAACATCACAATAAAATGAGAGGGCTAGTGCATAATATCACCGGGAAAACATAGTATGGTGCTTGGAATCTGAGTTATTTACCGTAGACATAATCTGTACATGGAGAACTAATGACACTGATTCCTTTGTCATCTTTATTGGTTCTCTGGAGTTGTCCTATCTTCACCTGACACTTGCGTCATTATTGTAGTTGATAAATATAAGCGATAAGCAATAAAATAGGCGGTAAGAGCACACAACACCGCATATGAAAATTGTGACGTCACAATTTCTGAGCCTATGCTAGTAAACATTTCTGCGGGAGAGCTCTGGGGAAATCCTATAAACACCAACCAATGTCTGTCTCACTATGGCGAACAATAGCTTATTCGAAAGCCAAGACACTGATGTATTGCAATATACAATAAAAAATTATGTATTTTATGTGCTTTAAATAGAAACATATCAACACCATCTAGATTTTAGAACTGAGTCATGTTTAACCACCATTCATGTTTTACCGCGAGTCATGTTTTACCGCGAGTCATGTTTTACCGCGAGTCATGTTTTACCGCGAGTCATGTTTTACCGCGAGTCATGTTTTACCGCGAGTCATGTTTTACCGCGAGTCATGTTTTACCGCGAGTCATGTTTTACCGCGACTCATGTTTTGTCGCGAGTCATGTTTTACCGCGAGTCATGTTTTACCGCGAGTCATGTTTTACCGCGAGTCATGTTTTACCGCGAGTCATGTTTTACCGCGAGTCATGTTTTACCGCGAGTCATGTTTTACCGCGAGTCATGTTTTACCGCGAGTCATGTTTTACCGCGAGTCATGTTTTACTACGAGCCATGTTTTACTACGAGCCATGTTTTACCACGAGTGTTCTGTCTTTCTCTCTGATCCTCGTTTATTTGACTAAATTTCTTATAGGCTGTTTGTTGCTGCCGAGATTGATTATTTCATACATTGACTGGTTGCAGATGAACTTGAGTCATCTGGAGCGATGGAAGAGGTTGAAATTCGTCATTGTCTCCGACAACTCCTCAGTGGTTATCCGATCTCAATCTGTGTATCGGAAACTGTCAGAGAGACTCTTGTATGTCAGATTTTTATTTATTGTCCTCACGATTCCTTTGTTACTAATGGATATTTTTCTCATAAATTGCCAAAATATCCTCTTATATATTGCTAATTTGAGATTCTCTTTAGGTTTGCATTACATTAATATTTTGCTCACATGCTTCACCCACCGCCCAGACTACTCACCAACTCTTCTTGATTGGCTATGATTGAACCAATCATTTTTATTGTAATAATTGCGTTGTTTTTCTAAATCTGCATCTAGTGGATCATATGGAGAATGTGTGCTACACTAGTCAGTACTTCAGTACGTGCATTACCTATTGTTGTAGGAGAACTGCATACATATGATGACAGGTAATGAGAATATTCAGCTCACCATGTCATCTGTAAAAGAGTTTTTGTTTAATCGAAATAAACTATGGAAACGCCAAACTCAGGTATGCCTCTGCACCCCTCAGCTATGAATCACCTTGATTCATGAGTATAAGTAATGTTGTCTACACTCTCAATTGCTGGCCTGGGTAAACGCTGCATTCTTTTCAGACTATGCTATAGAATTTTGATATCTTACTGCGTTTGTACAGATTAAAAATGAACTTACACAAAATTTTAATAGATTTTATCGGCAAGCATTGGTATTTTTCTATTATTTGGGATTGTTTTTGGTGTTTGAGGCGGTTTTTATTTATTATCCTCACGATCTTTATGTTATTGATGAATATTTTTCTCATAGATTTCCAAGATTTTCTCTTATATATTGCTAATTTGATATTCTCTTTAGGTTTGCATTACATTCATGCTTTGCTCGAGTTCTTCACCTACCAAAATGCAACTGCCAGGATGTTTCAAGATTAAAATTGATAAACTTTGATAGCTGTTAAAAAAATTTAGATTTAAGCGATGGTACAATTAAGACGTCTATTAATAGTTGCACTTCGACAAAGAAGCTGACAGAATACAGACGCATAATGCTGCAACATAAACCTCATGGTTGATATCAATAACGAGAGAGACGGCAGCCGCGCAACTAGTGACATTTCGTCATGGATTTTTTATAATAAAATATGTTAAAATTTTGTGGAAATTCATCTTTAACAGTTTTACCTTAATCACTGATTATGGGTATGAATGTGGTTAAAGTTGAAAATGGATATAAGACCTTTTGTTACTTCACTGTTATCACAATTGAAACTTGTTGATGTAGAGCAATTATAAGCAATATTTTAATGCAACTTCTACTAGTGTATGCGCATATAAGATCTGCATATAGGTAACACAATTTTTTGTGTGAAAATATTTTATGTTATATGGACAGGCTCGTGTAAGACAGCGGGCACAAACAGCTATGGACCACTTGTCAGCTAACACCATCAAAGACTATACTCCTACAGAAGAGCCGGTAAAGCTGGCTGAATCAAAATCGACCTCCGCCCATGTCGAAGCTCAGATTGTAAAAGTCTTGACAAAGGCCCACAATTCAGCTAAATTGCCTGTCAATGTTTACCAGGAATATTCCAGACTCATCCACGAGGTATTCTAGCTTTGTTTGGCTCTGAACTTAGAGGCCTTTGGTTTAATCTATAGATATAATAGGGACTTGTGGCTATTATTTAATTTAATTATACCTCGACGTACGGCGTACGGAGCTCGTATGTCAATTTACTCATGTCTCAAGGCACTGTTTCTTATGTAAAATAACTAAATACAAATTAATTTATTACCAAACTATGAAAAACCACATAATACGGGATATTACGGTGGAAAACTTGTTTTTAATTGTTGTACTTCAGTAGTTGTGCTAGCAAAGTAACAAATACCTATATAATTGTTAAACTGTGCAATAAAATGTAACATTACTATATACAAAAACCTATCTATAAAGTTGTCCTGCAGTTTTCTAATGGCTGTTTATTATGAAAGACTAGTACCCTGGTAGTCTAGTGTGCTGTGAGTGATCGATGGGTGTGCTCTGAGTGATCAATAGGTGTGCTTTGTGAGTGATCAATAGGTGTGCTGTGAGTAATCAATAGGTGTGCTGTGAGTGATCAATGGGTGTGCTGTGCGTGATCAATAGGTGTGCTGTGAGTGATCAATAGGTGTGCTGTGAGTGATCAATAGGTGCGCTGTGAGTGATCAATAGGTGCGCTGTGAGTGATCAATAGGTGTGCTGTGAGTGATCAATAGGTGTGCTGTGAGTGATCGATGGGTGTGCTGTGCGTGATCAATAGGTGTGCTGTGAGTGATCAATAGGTGCGCTGTGAGTGATCAATAGGTGTGCTGTGAGTGATCAATAGGTGTGCTGTGTGAGTGATCAATAGGAGCACTGTGAGTGATCAATAGGTGTGCTGTGATTGATCAATAGGTGTGCTGTGAGTGATCAATAGGTGTGCTGTGATTGATCAATAGGTGTGCTGTGAGTGATCAATAGGTGTGCTGTGAGTGATCAATAGGTGTGCTGTGAGTGATCAATAGGTGTGCTGTGAGTGATCAATCGGTGTGCTGTGTGAGCGATCAATAGGTGTGATGTGAGTGATCAATAGGTGCGCTGTGAGTGATCAATAGGTGTGCTGTGAGTGATCAATAGATGTGCTGTGAGTGATCAATAGGTGTGCGGACAAAGGACAGCATGATAACATCAAAACACTAGTTGGTCAATCAATTTGATAAAGCCATGAACCACTATATTCATTGTGTTTGTTATATATCATCTTGAGAGCTCATGTTCTATATTGTACAGTGGAGCCAGCCCACTAAGTTAACCCCAAATGAGATTGGTTATAGCCAATTATGTCTATAAAAACCTTCTTAACGACTAGTTTGAAGTTCAGTATAACTAATATAGCAATAGTATACTCTACTTCCTGTAATGCTCTACTGTATTTCTTATTTGTCATACAGGTTATAATTGATTATTTATCATATTATTCATATTGTGATTTCCGAGTTATTATGAAGGTTGAACAGATGGTTAAAGTACACACAGGCGTATTTTGCATCTTTGTTAGTGTGCGCATGCGTGCGGTTGATGCACTCTCTTACCCTTCTTTCCTCAAACCCCCTACTATTACAGCTCGTTTTCTAGGATTTCAACGTGTTTAAAGAACAGCATATGTAACAATAGCCTAATTCTCTTCCAGCTTTTGGCTATGTTTTAACATCATCGCTCTTTTAGTTTTATGATTGTTCACCCTCATATTATCAAGATTATCATTGTTATTAGCATTCTCATCTTGACTTTTTCATTAGTTGCAGTTTTATTTTACGTTTGTCCTATTTTGATGTTGCCCACTCTCAATGCTTATAGATTTGCCATCAAGTCTTTGATAACGTGTTGGCTTGTTCGTAGTTTCTTAATGGCGTCCTGTAATACCGGTTATTCATGCGTGAGTTTGTGTATTAGCTAACAACTCTATTATTGATCTATAGAACCATGGCTAAGTTGTACTTACGTTACAGGCTTTGGCGAGTGCAGAGAATAGCAATGAATTGGAACTGCGACACTCGAGTGAGCGGAATGCAAGATTCGAGCTACCCTACCTTCTGCCACCTAATCAGATAACTCTCAATGCATACTAGTGAGTACCTCTTTGGATGTTATGATATTTTCCTATGCACCCAGTTTCTTTATACAGTCTAGACGTCAATGCTGGCTGATTGATAAGCCCAGTTTGGTTTGTTGATCTCACACTCGCTGTTTTAGCCTGATTATTCTCTAATGTTATAGAGGTTTGTATTCCATAAAATAATTCCTTTTGCTATGCTCATTTGATGCCATAATAATGATGGTAGTTGTTTGTGAGAGTTACCTTACCTTGGTTGCTCCTAGTTTCCATTCACGTTATTTCATTTCATCAATCTGTAAGAGCTATCTTGTGTTTAGCCGGCTGATGTCAATGAGACGAGCTTTAACACACTATGCCAGGGAACATAAAGACAGCAACGCTGTCGCAGATGCTGTATCAAATATCAGGCTTACCGATCACTATCAAGCCCTTTTAAACAGGTGAGCTGTCATTATTCATTATTTGCTAGTCGTTTTTGATGTAGTTTTTTAGTTGAGTTCACTGATGTTATTGGTTATTTGTGTTCACTGTTGGGTATTAGAAGTAGAGACCAGTGTACACGCAATTATAATTTCATAATTCTAATATTTCCGTAGACATGGAAAGATGCAAGATCCATAGACATGGATATATTTTAGAAGGCCTAGATGGACCAGACTGATTAGTAGCTGCACTGTATTTACTTTACCATCTTTAGACTCTCAGCAATCACATTTCTTTCCTGTAAAACACAGAGTTTAATACTAACGAGAGAGTTTTTCATGTGTTAAACTTTTAGAGGGCTCTAATAACACGCGCAGGATTGTATTCATAGAATGATTGGTTTAATCTAGTGGTTTTATACTTCCCATTCATTCCCTAGGCAATTATCATGTTTCAATGCTATATCAAAATTTGCACCCACTAATCCCGCAATGAATGCCAGCAACCCATTTTTTTTAAAGTTGAAAACTTTAGTCATACATTGTGATAGGCTTTACAAAATTATGTTTTTGTTTGTTTCGTCATCATTAGTATTATGTAATGGCCATTTCTTTTCACTAGGGTTTCTATTTTTTGTTTTCAAATGAAACCTGATATGACATGCATTGTTACTTTGCTGTCATTGATTGATTATTGCAATTCAAAGTAAAGAAGTGGACAAAGTTAATTTCATGTTAACTTTTTTAAAAGTCAATTTCATAACTTGTATTTTTAAATTGGTTAGTTTAAACCAGATATGTTCAAAGTCTGGTCAGCGGACCAAATGCGGCCCAGGGTCAATTTTCATCCGGCCTGCAGCCTCTATCATAAAATCAATAACGTCTGGCCCGCCTGTAGAATTAACCTTTTGAACCCTAACTACCAATTTTCCAGCATTGAGTAGGGTGGGTCAAAATCTGTAATGGCTGGAATTCTGGCATTCACATGGCTTTGTTTACAAAAGCAGTTTCTAAGTAACAGCGTAAACCAATCAGATTAATTCTTGCAAAGGATGTTTGACCATAAATGTCTCATCCATTTGTAACAGTTTTCAAATATCTTCACTTCCTTCGATTTGATAACAAATTTTATTAGAACGGTATCGCGAAAGAATTGATACGACTCATTTGTTGGTAGGTCATAAATGATTGTGACGCAAATAAAAAAATTTATGATACTAACTATAATTTTCCACTATATTCTGAGTCATGAGATGATGATGAACATGTGCTCAATGCATATGATGCTACTGTAAATGTTTTTACGAGTTTTTAAAAATCATACGAACTTTTTAAAGTTTTGGCCCGAATAATTGTGACGCACTGTTTTTTTGTGTTTGACATTTGCTGTGGGTTGCTCGACCATTTTACTAATGTTTTACCAAATATCATTGTATTATGAGCATGTTTAGTTATATTTAATAAAAGTTTAAAAACTTAGGATCGTTAGACAGACTGGTTAGGGTTACTGGCACCACTGTCAAAAACGACCAGGGTTCAAAGGGTTAATAAATTGGGCAGAAGGGCTGTTACCTGCGTGTTAGGCTAAACATTTAAAATTCCAATCAACATTTATAGTTACTGTCATATTTTAAATGAGCCCTGCACTTGTTGATATGCCTATTACTTGTTCATTGTTCTGTAAGTGTGTTTAAAGATTCTATAAATATTAAACTGCCATAGTGAGATATTGTTTTAGTTTCAAATGTGATTTGTATCCAAGAGTACAATTACTTCTGTTCAACTGTTACAAACAAAGTTAGTGTTAAAAAATGAAGTTGAGGGATTATTAAAATTCAATTATAATGTCAATGCAATTTTGATATGCATGTTTCAAACGAACCAAAATGCATGCTTAAGATAGCTGAAATTGAAATAAAAAAGCAAATATGAAACACGGATTGGCTCGGTAAAATTGATTTAAATTAAGTGCTGTTATATGTAAAAAAATATTCGGTAAAGTTGGTCCCCTAAATTTTTGACACGCCAAATCTGGCCCCCTTTGCAAAAAGTTTGGACACTCCTGGCTTAAACCTTCCATAAGATTCTAGTGAGTTACTCTTCCTGTTCCACAGACTAAAGTCAGCCATGTTTTGGCCAGCTGCACTGAGCAAGCTCAATCCAGATGCTTTTACACCTGAGAGTATGTCCTTCAGAAAGTACACAAGTAAACCCAAAGAGGACCAGTTGGAGGGTTTTGCGTCCTCTGCAGCGTCTGTACAGGTTAGATGAGTGTTCAGAACTTTTTTTCAGAATGAGGTTTGCCATTGATTGATCAATCAATCAATGTCTACAGAATGTTTGGTTTTCTGTTGATTCTACATGATCATTTTTCAATGAGCTGATAGACATGTAAATCTCTAAACCTACTAACTGCTATCCATGCCGGCTAACAGAGATGCAAACTAACGGAGATGCAAACTAGTAGTCATATGGACTAACAGACAGAAGTTAATAGTCATATGGACTAACAGACAGAAGTTAATAGTCATATGGACTAACAGACAGAAGACAGAAGTTAATAGTCATATGGACTAACAGACATAAATAACCGTAAAACCTCTATTTAAATGCCAAGGTGCTTTATTTAGCAACCCTTTTCCCATAGTGGCGCTTTATTAGAGGTGATGATCAAATAAAGGGTAGCGTTGTATTTGTCACATAGCTCGTCAGAACTTTTGGAAGCTAAATTTAACCCTTTTACGGGCAAAGTGAATGTCGCCTATATTTTGCACTCTCCTTCAGGCGGAATGACATTAACTCGTTTGGATACAAGAAAACTGCTAAATTACCTCCAACTTGTCATAGATTTCTAAATAAATATGCATTGGTAAGCCGAAAAATATCTATATAATTTAATGTCTATTGCTTGCAATTAACCTACAATGATCTTATAGCTTTCATTGCCAAATGTTGTGAGCTTTCAATTTTTTTATTCATTTTAAATTTGTGTTTTTATATAAAACTATATTTAACAATGTAGCATTAGAGTTCATTGTGCTCATTGGTATGTTTGCTACAGTTTACCGCTACAACTGGCTTTTTCTATGGAATAGAAAAGTAGTTGGGAGCGTCGATCCATTGCAAGTTGAGCTAAGAAAACTGCTATGATGCTATCAAGTAATCTGCTTAAAACCTGAAAATTTATAAGTGGTAATAATAATCTATCAAATGCTACAAGTACATATTCAAGAACAAGGGACATAAACAAACCATAATTGTAATACATGCAGAAACAAAAATCACCATTTTTGAAACAAAAATATTTGCATTGTTTCCTCTGCAGGTTGCGTTCTAATTTTGCTTTCATATGGAATCATTCTATCTTTTTCTGGCTGTTCAATACCTTCCACAGCGTCGGCTGACCTCAACTCTTCTCCTGCACTGCTGAACTAGTTGATGTTGGTGTTCAAACAATTTTTTTAGCAGAGAAAAACTTTTACGCGTTGTTATTCGGAAAACCTTTCGCTAAAGGTTTTCCGAAACTTTTAAGCGAATAAACCTCTAAAAATTTTTAGACGCATGCGCGCTTTGCGCAAGTTAGTCTGAGAATAGTAGTATAGGTTCCTTCATAATTGTAAACCGTTTTTCATATACGTCGAAGTATCAAGATCCCGTTAAACAAGGAACTACTATTAGCCTGATACAGTTATTAATTATTTCTATGGCGTTAGTTTCAAAGTTTTAAAAAAATCATACGCTTTGGAGTTGAAAACCGGACCGCGAACAGTACCCACAAAAGAATTGTTATTGATATATTATTATATTATTAGTACTAATTTATAGACACTTATACTGATCACTTTCTGTTATGGGTTAGTAAAGATGAAAGATTGTAACTTACTCTAGCTTAGACTAAGTGAAGTTATAGATTTATAGAGATGGAGAGTGTAGCTTACTGTTACTTAGATTAATTGAAGTTAAAACTTAGCTAATGTATTATTTTATTCTTGTATCTTTACATGTATCTCTGATTTCACAATCCTTTTCACTGTTACTGACAAAGCTTCAATGTTTAGAGAAACTTCCAAAAGTTATTTTGGAAGTTGCTCCAGCGGTAAAGTCAACTATTCGCTCAAATTTTACATCGTATGTTGGAAATTTGTTTACAGAGATGATTTTAAGTAGAGGTTTGACTGTACATGTTTAGGTTCTTACTATCCTGTACAGAGATGATTTTAAGTAGAGGTTTGACTGTACATGTTTAGGTTCTTACTATCCTGTACAGAGATGATTTTAAGGAGAGGTTTGACTGTACATGTTTAGGTTTTTACTATCCTGTAAAACAGCTACTTTTTGCAACTTCAAACTCGTGAAACGTTGTTTATGCTGCCGGTATATTTGTCAGCATCAGTGAACTGGTTGTTGCAGCAGGCTGTTTAGTTAGATGTTAACAACAGCAGACATAACGCTCTTTATTGCTGTAGTTTTGTACCAGAATCATACATAATGTATACAAGTTGAGTTATGTGGTTGGTGACTCGTGTCTTGTCAGTTGTACCTTTTCAAAATTTAGCTTTTGTAGCTTGTTGTAGCTTTTAAATATTTTAAAGATAGTTTCTAAACCATTAGCGTGATCACTAAACTTTTTAGAACTCGTCCCATCAATCAAGTGTTCAACAAGCAGAAGGTTCAGTTGAGGGAAGTGATAAAGGCAACACCTCGAGTCAACAGTCTACAACCGTCTCAGGGTACAAGTCTGTAGGTGTCCTGCCGGTGCTAATGAATATTCCTATACAGATCCATCCTTCTGTCTCTCAGGGTGTCGAAGGAGGCAATGATGAGAGTGCAAATGCTCTGAATACCGAGGTTTGGTTACTAATTTCCTTTTTTTAAATTGATTTATTGGTTATTTAGTGGATTCACTTAAAGGGTCACCTACATCGAATTTTAATAGTTTTCATCAGAAAGTCTAGATCTTTTTCTATCTTTGGATAATTTGTTTATTGTCTTAGGTCATCTGACTGCCGGGATATTTCAAGATTAAAATAAGCATAACATGATCGCGGTTAAAGCACATAAATTATATAAGTACTTTTATCATATATTTCAGTACTTCAGAGTCTTGGCTTTCGAATGAGCCTATATTCAATACACAAAGAATAATAGAACTATGAAAAACAGGGTGTCAAATTATGTCCTGCAATAAAAAAACACTTGGTTGCGGTTCCCACAATGTGATGTCATAATTATCATTTAGCCTTAGGTCGTCGATACCTTTCGCTGCCATTGAGGCTGCATTCTTCTGTGACAATCGGTGCTCTTAAACCCAGAGAGCGCTAATAATAAACTAGCATTCTAGATAATCAACAATGCCCGGGGATCGTGCTAACGCCCGACCAATACAAACACGTGTTCTGGGTTATTAGATTTCGGGTGATTGTTAGAGTGGTTTTTTCATCCTTTCGTTCATTTTAAACATTTATACTAATTATTATCACGTCGTTTTATATGATGGCATTGTTTGTCTCATACAGAAATGATAAATACTTTGATTAATAACTAATTAGTAACTAAATATCAAAAAGAAAACTATAAAAATTGAGCTATTTATATTACATTCGAGTAAATTACAGTATATGGAAAATAGAAAACAGATGTATTGGACAGTTAAATTAATCACTTTGTGTATGATACTAGCTTATAGGCAGATTAAGTTATTTACAGTTGGCTTCTCTATTTTGAACAATGCCGGAGTGCAGCGAGTCAACCCCAACGATTGATTTAATTCAATTCTTCTACAACAAAATTAAACAAAAACAGAAATGACTACTAACAACATACCTGGATGATAACCACCCATGGTGGTAAAGGTAATGAAATCACATCGATTAATTTGTGACCTGCAGTGGCGTGGCCATAGGACTATATGTAGATTGCACTCTTGCGAGATCACGCAATGCTTGAAATTAATTAGCTTCAGTCGTGCCCCTCAACATCACAATAAGAAGAGAGGGCTAGTGCATAATATCATCGGGAAAATATAGTATGGTGCTTGGAATCTGAGTTTTTTATCATAAATATAATCTGTACATGGAGAGCTAATGACACTGATTCCTTTGTCATCTTAATTGGTTCTCTGGAGTTGTCTTTCCTTCGCCTGCCACTAGCGTCATTATCGTAGTTGATAATATAAGCGGTAAGGGATAAAATAAGCGGTAAGAGCACACAACACCGAATATGAAAATTGTGACGTCACAATTTCCGAGCCTATGCCATTGAACATTTTTGTGGTAGAGCTCTGGGGAAATCCTATAAACACCAACCAATGTTTGTCTCACCATGTCAAACAATGGCTCATTTGAAAGCCAAGATATTGAAGAACCTGAATAAGCTACAACAGTACTTATGTAATTAATGTGCTTTAAAACATTCATAAGCCAAAGACGTCTTCAAAAATGTCACCAGTAGTCGTACTTCCTGTTTGTCTCTCTTTTTATTACATCGGCTATTGCGTTCATGTTGCAGTGTTACGCGTCTCTATTCACATATATGTTATTTGGTATTTGCTCATGATTGTTGGAATAAAACTTTAGATATAGCCTCAGATAGGTTGCGACATATTTTTTAAATGATCTAAAAATAGGTTGGTTAAAAATTGTCCCATTGCCTATCTCGAAATGCTGTGTAAACATATGAGTACGAGATGCTGATGACAGCGTATATTTATTGCTAATAAACAATAGAGAAGGCTGGGCACATTTTTTTCTTCTGAGCGTTTTAACCGCGATCACGTTTTTTCAACATTAATCTTGCAACATTCTGGCAGTCAGATCACCTAAACCAACAAACAAAATCTCCAATGGTTGATACAAAATCTTTTACAAATTGACTGATCTACCCTGTGAGTAGTTGAAGAATGAATCCTTACAGGGACAATTATTGTGAATAGCCTGTTGATCTAGGTTTAGTTAGGGTAAACTATATTAGTCTAGTAATTGTGTCACAACTCGCTGACCTTTACCACGGGTATTGACTGGCTCTTATTTTCAATCATAATTTTTTATATTATCAATCTAAGCTAATGTAACTCAGCACTGAGGTTTCTATTTATTTTCTGGCTTTTTGAGAAGGAAGCAGAAACAGTGCTAATTCATTAAACTTTGGAAAATTTCTCTGCCCCTACACATGAAGGTCAACTGAATCATATTTTATGTTTCATACAGAACAGGTTATTGAATGTTTATGATATGGTATGGTATGGAAGGCTGCCACAAAAACTATAGCATCACATTAAACAATGAAAATGAACTGTAGCTAACTTAGAAAACAAACATTTTGTGAGTCATGTGTAACAGCACTCAAACTCATAAAAATTTTATCTTGTGCATATATGCTGAAAACAACAAGCAAGCAAGAAAAAATGCCCCTCAAAACAAGAAATTTAACCAAATGATCTAAGCAAACTCGGTGGTAAAGCAAGGTGTAAAGTGGCGCTGTAAAGCAAGATACGTAAAAAGTGTTTATATCATTAATATTTATGAAGTGAAAGCAAGCATTATTTTTCCATCTGCGTGGTAAGATGAAATTGTGTTTGTTCCAATCTGTTTCACCTGCAATAGAATGATTATTCCCAAGAATTATTGGTTTGCAAGTCTTTGATTAGCCAATCATTTAACTTTTTGAGGAAATAATGATTGATCTAGCAGATGGTAAATCTAGCCAGTTTACTGATTAGTGTAGATGAGTTTTTGGTTGTGTAAATCTGTTCATCATTGGCTATGTGAGATCAGACAAGTTTCTATAGTACCAAGTATTGTCTATGTTGTAGTTAAGTGTGAACGCATCTATAGACAGGAGTCCCAAGTCTTGTCTATGTCGTCATTAAGTGTGAACGCATCCATAGACAGAAGTCCCCGAATTTTGTTCATGTTATAGTTAAGTGTGAGCGCATCCATAGACAGAAGTCCCCGAGTCTTGTTTGTACATGTTACAGTTAAGTGTGAACACATCTATAGACAGGAGTCGCCAAGTCTTGTTTACGTTGTAATTAAGTGTGAACGCATCTATAGACAGAAGACCATAAGTCTTGTCTATGTTGTAGTTAAGTGTGAACGGATTTATAGACAGGAGTCCATAAGGCTTGTCTTTGTTGTAGTGTGAACACATCTATAGATTGGAGTCCCCAAGTTTTGTCTATGTTGTAGTTAAGTGTGAATTTATCCACTGCCTCCGGTAAGAAGCTTCCGAAGGATGTCGCTGCTATCATTTTTAAAGCGTTACAGAATAAGAAGAGTGCGAACGATGGCATAGCCAAGCCTGTTAATAATGTGATAAGGAAACAGAACGAAGGTGAGTTATACCTACAGTTGGTGTATTTTGCGTGACTATGAAGATTTGCCTGATTAGGGTTAAATGCTCATCTGATCGCTTCTAACTGTTGCTCTAGAGTCTAGAACAATCTAAAACTAGTCCCGATGAAATTAATGACCACTAGTTTAAAAGCAATTCTATGACTAAACATGAATAAAATAGAGAACAATTCACAGCTACAAAAGAACTCTACAATAATAGTAATATGCAGAGTAGTTATTTAGACTAAAAATTATCTGGAAAGTCGAATTTTTCTTCACTACAAATCTTTTTCATAGTGTCATTCGTCAGGAGTCTTTGGTACAAAGCCACCTGAAGAGCGACACCGCAAAACAGAGTTGTAGTGAAGAAAAATGTGACTTTCCAAATAAGTTCTAGTCTATATATACAGTCAAACCGCGACATACGAGCTGAATGCGTTCCTTGATTGAGCTCGCATGTCAATTCTCTTGTATTTCAAAATAATTTCGCCTATATAAAATAACCTAATATAAATTAATTTGTTTCATCACCCTCTGAAAACTACCTAAAAACAGGATATTACTATGGAAAAATGTATTTTCGATTGTTCTAATTCACCACCTACGCTAACAAAGTGACAAATACTAGTAGTTATGATCTGGAATAAAATATAACATTATGTACTGAGTGCTGTATGGAGTTCTCAGCTTCGAGACAGATGGTGTAAGCTAACGGAGGCGACACGTTCGGTACTCTACGCTTCTGTGACGCTAACATAACATAAACCTTAAGTTTAACTTACAGTAAACGAATTTAAGCTTACTAAGCACACCTTTAATAATAAGTTTTAATCTTACCTAAACCTTTCTTAATTTTGTCTTCGTTTTTATTTTTAATTATCTTCTTTCAACTTGGCTCTTTTTGCCTCACTTTTTGACTTGTTTTTACTTTCTCATTTATCCGGCTTTTTTAGAACTGTTTCAAACTGATTTGACAAGATAGACTGAGAGATGCAGTTTTCGTAAGCGGTCTCTCGCATACTTAGCCACATAGCGGTCATATCGAAAACCGTCTCGTATGCTCGTATCTCAAATTTGTCTCAGGGCGGAAATTGTCTTGGAATTTTCCTCTAATCTCCAATTTTTAGTATGTTGGGTGGAACATTTGTACAACGAAGCATGACTGTATCTCAACTTTGATTTTGTGTTTGCAAGTCAAAGTTCTCTTCTGTTTTATGCTATTGTTGGCACATTATTGAATGGCAGGTTTTTACATTCCCTTAGCCTGCTTAGACAGTATTTTAGCTCCTTCACTTTTGTCCTTTGCCTTCCTTTGCAGGATCATTCACTCCGAATGGCATAGGTGAAACATTGTTTTCCCTAGCTATTCATTGCAGCTATCCATTGCTAGTTCATAGTTGCTCAGCCCCTTCTGTTGCACGTTGGGCCAGTTCATTTCATTAATAACCTACAGCTACCTTTATACTTACTGCTCATGTTCTACTAGATTATCTGACTTGCTCTCACTTGTTCTCATCTGTCACTTTATGCAGGTGTACTCAGGTATAAGGTCAATGTTGGTTTGAGCCCAAGAAATATTGATGTATCTTCAAAATTAGTTGACTTCCTGGTTACTATGCTGCCATCGTTTTTGTTTACTGATTGGATGCAGTTTAACACAGTTTAGTGTGAGCCGGTCTATGACTTCAGTCAAGTTTACTTATTGCACATTATTACTGCAAAGCTTCAAATCAGTTCTATCGGGCAATGTCTTTGATAAGTGAATGTTGTATGTTAGGACTTGTTAATAGAGTTTTGCACATTCTTTAGGTCCGTATGATACGGTGGTTCTTCGACTAGCCTCTCAAGCGGCAGACGATGACCAGAACGTAAAAAGGAAAAGAAAGCGTGGCAAAACTGCTTCTAGCCAATCAAATGCAAAGGTGGAAGGTAAAAATCCGGCTGATAAGAAGAGGAAGAGGCCGGTATTAATGAAAAAGTCACCAGAGTCAGGACATAATGGCGAATTGGATAAAGCTGCGCTTCCAGTTGCTAAAGAGTTGAAGATTTCTTATCATAAAAAAAGAGTTTTTGAGTCAGTAGCCAGCAAAGAAACTGTGGATCGGTTATTCAAAATCCTAACAAATTCTAGATCTAACAGAAATGCTGATAGTGGTACGAATTCTGATGTGATCACACAAACTGCTGTTAGCTCTTCTGGGTGTCCCGTGTCAGTCGGTACATCTGAGACGGCGGACAAGTCCAAAATAGATTTGAGTCCATCACCTTCAACAGGTTTACCAACTCCAAAGAAATCTCCCCGCAAACAGACTCTTCCTAGAAAAAGTATCTCACCATCCAAACCGTCTGCTAATTTACCTTCTAAACCAAGCAAGGTTCCTCCTGAAAAGCTCAGAAACGTTCTTAAACAGATCCACATGCGTAGCTCTCCCAGTAGGTCATGCGTAATTGTAGGCGATAAGCCCGATGCTCAAGCTATCACTAAAACAAATCTATTACCTCAGTTGTCACCTAGTAATGATAATGATATGACCAACAAGATTGAGTCAGTTTTAAATGCAGAGATTACTAATCTAAAAGCGAGTACTGCTAGTGCAAACGTAAGTAAGACAGCGGTGTATGAAGACGATAATACTCATGAAGTGCTGATAGTGGAAAGGAGAGCTACTCATGGATATGAGTCTAACAAGCAGGATGTGCCGATAACTCAAGGTAGAATATGATAGTGTTGATATATGATATGATGGTGTTGATATATGATATGATAGTGTTGATATATGATATGGTAGTGTATGATATATGATAGTGTTGATATATGATATGATAGTGTATGATATATGATATGATAGTGTATGATATATGATATGATAGTGTTGATATATGATATGAGTGTTGATATATGATAGTGTTGATATATGATATGATAGCGTTGATATATGATATGATAGTGTATGATATATGTTATGATAGTGTTGATATATGATATGATAGTGTATGATATATGATATGATAGTGTTGATATATGATAGTGTTGATATATGATATGATAGTGTTGATATATGATAGTGTTGATATATGATATGATAGCATTGATATATGATATGATAGTGTTGATATATGATAGTGTTGATATATGATAGTGTTGATATATGATAGTGTTGATATATGATATGATAGTGTTGATATATGATATGATAGTGTTGATATATGATAGTGATAATATATGATAGTGTTGATATATGATAGTGTTGATGTGATGTTGTGACACTAAGGCAATGTCTTCAATAAGAAGTAGAAGTCCCGTGAAGTCGCATTGTTCCATTCAATAGTACTGGTACCCTGGAGATATCGCCAGGTGTAATAAGTATCTGCACAATTATTCTTAAATATAGAAAGATGGTTGAGGTTTTAATTTTAAGCTCATTTTATTTTCTTCTACCTAAATTGTGTTATCTATTATCATCAAGGGTGGCAAAGTTCTGGTCAATAAAAAACATTGTTTTCTTTCACTACCTTAGTATTCAGATGAGAAGTCGGAAACTGTGCTGGAGAATACCATTAATCTAGTGTCCTCTGTAATATCATCAATGTTGATATCCTAGATAACGTTAAGGTGTCTAAACTAACGATAAGGGGTTTGCTGCAGATGGTAGTGAAATAGTAGCTTGCTTGGCTGGGAAGCCGAATATCCGAGGTCGATTTCTTGCGATGCAATCTTTTTTCTGACACTTGTAGCGTGGCTACTGATGGACGAACAGACATGGCTATTATTATAATAAAGATTATCACAGCGCTGTAGGACATTTTAGTACAAATTACATTTTGTGTAAATAAGTAAATCTGCTGTCACTTCTTCCTAGTTTGCTTGTTGACTTGTATTTTCACAGGCCTCTAGAACGCCTTTTGCCGAAGGTCTTTGTCAGCTTTGTATGACTTTTCTTCTTAGGATTCAGGAGGACATAACTTCTAAATGAATTTACTGAAAGTTATAGTTTACCAATATATACTACAATCACCTAACTTAAACTAAATTGGTTATACTAGAGTTTACAGTTGTGTCAATTGGGCTAGCTTGTAAAGATATAAATGTATTACAATGTTTCTTTAGCAGAACCAAAAAAATGGTACAGCAAAATGCAGCCAACTCTAAATAGTCTTGCTGATGAAAATGTCAAATACTCTCCCAAAAAACTGCGTAAAAGATCCCAACCTACAAAGGCTAGAGAAACTATGCAAATGTCTGGCGAGTCCAGCGAGGAACAACTTGATGATTCTGATGTGGATGAAGGTATGCTGACCCCAGTAACTAGTTCGCTGCAATTAAACTCCAGCAACTAGACCATTACTACTAGCCCACCATTACTACTAGCCCACCACTGCTACTAGACCACCACTACCACTAGACCACCACTACTACTAGACCACTGTGACTAGACCACTGTGACTAGACCACTACTACTAGACCACTACTACTAGACCACCACTACTACTAGACCACCACTACTACTAGACCACCACTACTACTAGACCACCACTACTACTAGACCACCACTACTACTAGACCACTGTGACTAGACCACTGTGATAGACCACTGTGACTAGACCACTACTACTAGACCACCACTACTACTAGACCACCACTACTACTAGACCACCACTACTACTAGACCACCACTACTACTAGACCACTGTGACTAGACCACTGTGACTAGACCACTACTACTAGACCACTACTACTAGACCACCACTACTACTAGACCACCACTACTACTAGACCACCACTACTACTAGACCACCACTACTACTAGACCACCACTACTACTAGACCACCACTACTACTAGACCACTGTGACTAGACCACTACTACTAGACCACCACTACTACTAGACCACTGTGACTAGACCACTGTGACTAGACCACTACTACTACGTCACTGTGAATAGACTACTGCTGTTAGCCTGCTATGACTAGACCACTACTAGGCCACTGCGACTAGATGAATGATACTCAACCATTGTGATTAGACCACTGGCATTTGACCTTTTTGATTTAAGCAATTTTTAAAAGTTTGGCTTTCTGTCAGAGAAGTTAATTTTTTATTGATGTTTGAAACTATAGAATAGGTGTCATCTTTCTTACATACCAAACTTCCTTGTTTTGTAATTTTATTTCCAGCACTTGTCAGATCCTAGTGTTCGTTTTGGAAAGCGCGTTTGAAAGTCATTGTGAACCATGCATATCTACGCAATTTCCTTGAGGTGGTGGTACATTGTCTGCATTGACTGATGGGTTATCACTGCTATCTGTATACAGACTCATGTTTCTCTGTGTTTTCAGCATTCTCTATTCTCTCACTAATGTAAAAGACTGATTGCACTGATTCAAAAAATCTTTTAAAAATATTGAAAAAGAACTTTTAACAAATGTTAAAGCAATTTATTTTGCTAATATTGATTTAATTTTGCGGAATTGTCTGACCCCTATAACAAACTCTATACATAAATTACATGCCTACCATCAGTTGGGCTTCAGCCTTGCAGTGACCTGCATTTGTTCATGGAATTCATTATCATGACCACAATCACATGACCATCTCAACGATTTTTCATCTTAGGAGGAACTTGGTAAAAGTCAAATACATTCAGCTATTATTAAGTATCCATCATTGCGATGTTTTTCACAGCGAAATTGATGTTATTTATGGGGATATATGTGGAAGATAGTATTCCACATCTCTTATTTAAGAAACGTTCAAGAATCTTCAAGTTTGAAACTCGCAATAAAAATATACTTATTAGATCATTTGATTAACTTGACTAGCATGGATGTTATCATTTCGCTTTATTTTTAAACAATTTTGCCTTATTATTTTGCTTTCTAAGTTGGTATAAATGTTATTTTAGACTACATCCCAGAGGAGGGTGACAGTAGAAGCAGCCTCAGTAAGTACTGCACGTGTCGGCATTAATTTTATTTTATATCAATTTGATGCATTAATGATATATTTGAATGTCACTGTTTCTCCTAGCGTCCTTTACAATGATATGATGTCACTGTTTCTCCTAGCGTCCTTTACAATGATATGATGTCACTGTTTCTCCTAGCGTCCTTTACAATGATATGATGTCACTGTTTCTCCTTGCATCCTTTACAATGATATGATGTCACTGTTTCTCCTAGCATCCTTTACAATGATATGATGTCACTGTTTTTCCTAACGTCCTTTACAATGATATGATGTCACTGTTTCTCCTAACCTTCTTTACAATGATATGATGTCACTGTTTCTTCTAGCGTCCTTTACAATGATATGTCACTGTTTCTCCTAGCCTTCTTTACAATGATCTGATGTCACTGTTTCTCCTGGCGCCCTTTACAATGATACATGTATGTCACTGTTTCTCCTAGCCTCCTTTACAATGACATGATGTCACTGTTTTTCCTTGCTTCCTTTACGATGATATGATGTCACTGTTTCTCTTAGCGTCCTTTACAATGATAGCACCACCTTCTTCTATATCTTACTTTCGCTTGCAAAGATTGCTGCTTCTATCGTTCCATTTTGCAATGATTTGATCACAGTTTCGCGTTCTGACTTCTTAGATGCTTAAATGTCATTATGTCTCTTACAAATTACGCAGTTTTACTCACTTTTTTATCCTAGTATTTTAATAAGTCCGCAATTGTGTAATCATTCCTGTAGAAGTGCCTCTACTATGTAGTATTGTAAGGCAAAGGTGGTAGGGTCTACAATTCTGTTTCATGCTAGCTACAGCTAAGTACCAGATCAGCTAAACTTCTAAAGTGGGACGAAACCAAAACTGAAGCAGTTCTATGAAAATTGACCTAACAATTTTTTGTAGCGTGCAAATAGATCTGGAATGCTATGCATATTGCTCAGAAGGTGCTATTTTACAGCATTACTGCCGTAAATATAGAGCTCATCTATGCTAGGTGGTCATGGCCTTCAGGTCATTTACCAGTGCTTGTCAGTCTCTATTGGTTGTCAATACCTCATCTATCGGTTGTCAATCCCTCATCTATCGGTTGTCAATACCTCATCTATCGGTTGTCAATCCCTCATCTATCGGTTGTCAATCCCTCATCTATCGGTTGTCAATCCCTTATCTATCGGTTGTCAAAAAACCCTCATCTATTGGTTGTCAATTCCTCATCTATCGGTTGTCAATCCCTCATCTATCGGTTGTCAATACCTCATCTATCAGTTGCCAATCCCTCATCTATCGGTTGTCAATCCCTTATCTATCGGTTGTCAATACCTCATCTATCAGTTGCCAATCCCTCATCTATCGGTTGTCAATCCCTCATCTATCGGTTGTCAATACCTCATCTATCAGTTGCCAATCCTTCATCTATCGGTTGTCAATCCCTTATCTATCGGTTGTCAAAAAACCCTCATCTATTGGTTGTCAATCCCTCATCTGTTGGTTGTCAATTCTTCATCTGTTGGTTGCATTGTTAAATTTTTAATGTTATGCAACTGTAGCAAAGAACTTCAACAAAATTAAAAAACTGCTAAATATTTTGTCAAATTTTCTTTTAGTGCACATTTCACTGACATTTTTGCTCTGCATCAGAGAAGACATCTTGCTTCTGCCTGTTTTGAAATTATTTAGATTTTTAGGTGTATCAGTTGAAGGTTGAGGCATTCTGAGAATGTTCAGCATAATAGAGTATGTTGTGCGCTAGACTGGATATGTGTTCAATTTACTTTGTAGAAAAGGCTCGTTTGCTATAATCATAGAAGAAGATCTTTGAGAGAGCCTACCTTTGAGAAAGCCTACCTTTGAGAAAGCCTACCTTTGAGAGAGCCTACCTTTGAGAGAGCCTACCTTTGAGAGAACCTATCTCTGGTGCTGCTGACAAACCTCTGGATAATTACTTGTGAAATGAATTTCTTTTGTTTGACAGATTACATTTATACACATGCAAATCTTGGCAAAACTCACCCATGATTGTTGATATTAATATATTTTCATATTGTGTTTTCTACATTCATTACTAATTATTATCATTGTTGCGATGTTAGGGAATATTTATTTTCAGTCCTATTTGGATTTCATTTTCATTAATAGTAGAGTTCTGCAGTTGTTTTTCTTTGCATTACTAAAATATATTGAGGCACATTTATACCCCTTTATTGTCACATTGACACCTATATTAACTACTACCATGTACTTGAGCATTATCTACTTTGGCGCTGTCAGCCTGTATGGTCACCACACGTGTTAAATTAGGGTGGGTGAGCGTGAAGTAATGTTTCTTACATGAACGTAAGAGCTACATTATAAATCGAGAATTAACACGTCCTTGACGAATTCTTTTACGTTATAACATCTTAAATATTGGCACATGGTAGGAGTTGTTTTACCGATATATTGAAACATCCGAGGAGTAGCAGCGTTGCACATTTGCTCGTGACTCCCGGAATGATATTGTCCAATCACCACGATACCAAGGCAATACGCACTTTGGATTGGCACATTACCCGTAAGAAAACATGATGGATTCGTTATAACAGGAAACCAGTGATTCGGACCCAACTAATGCAATAGTAGGCAGTTAGTTGTTCCTGTTTTAATTATATGTAAGTAGTTTCTAGGCAGATGGACTGCCAATATAACGATCATGGAAAGCAATCGCGGTTTTGTAGTAAAACGTCATTCATTCACGATAATTGTAAAAGCAATAGTTCAAGCCATAATGGTATTTTTTGTTCCATCCATGAACATTTGTTAGTAATATGTAGCGTGGTACTAGTCTCTTACAAATATGGATATATGCGTTTTCGGTGTATTAAATAGCAAATAATAGTTTTGATGTTGCTGTTTTCAAACTAACTCATTTTTATCAATTTATTAATTAACCAGGCCTTTCTAATAAAATATTTCTGTATGCTTTGGTTTTTCCATGACACCAAGGTTGAATACACATGGTGACTGCTCTTATTATCGTCAAGAAAATACTTTTATGCGTAAATGACAATGAGCTTACGATATAATAAGGTATGTTTTTCAATCTGCTTGGAATTTTACATATCGTAATGTCGCGCAGGTATCTGGAGACCTCACCAAGTTTGTGAATGACTGTATACTGTTGTTAACATAAGTTGTGTTGATGTAACCTAAAATTTGTTACTAATTTTCAACAATGGATTTCAATTACTTGTAAGTTTGTTGTTATATGAATAGCCTGTGCTAATTTGATTCGTTAGATGGCCTTAGATAGTGATCCAAACTTTATGTGTAGTTTTAAGCATCAGTGAAACGCAATTAATAGGTAAGCTTGAAGGCGTATTGAGGTGGTTCAATTATGTGAATTTACCTAAAATCACGCATTGCTGTTGTAATGTTACATACTTTTTATTTTACTTGTTTTCCGTATCTGTATTAAAAAGTTAAAACGAGTGAACAGTTCTAGTTTGTGTATATTGTAACTTGTGGTGACCAAAAATAACTTTTTCATGTTGAATTACAGACGGAGTTTCGCAATCTTCTGACAGCTATTACATCGCGCCATTACTTGTATTTTAGAAGTTGGATAATAAACAGCCGTAATGCTCTAGGTTAACGCTATTAGCAAGTTCGCAACCTGATGCAAAACTAATGATTAGGCATGGATGTAAGATTGATGACCACTCCGGAATTGTCTGTGGCATTCTCCGAAGACCAACTGTCTGTCACCGTATCAGATGATCAACTAGCTAATGGGTTGTCTTTATCACCCACATCGACCAATGAAAATGCCAATCTATGGAACTCATCTGATATTCCCGTTGTTTCTTCTACTGCCCCCAACAATATTGTGCCTCCAAATAGCAATACCTCATTCAATTCTACACGCTTCAAGGTAGATCCTACTAGTGCTGACCAGTCCGTAATTTATCATCAAATTCAAGATCGTCCTATAAACAGTCAAGCAGCAGACAGCAACATGTCACCTCGTGCTTCAGACATTGCTGCTGGTGCGAGCCTTAACAAGCCTCCAATGGCTGCTATAGATAGTCAATCTGGAGCAAAACCAAGAAAAAAAGTTTCATTTCCAGAAGGTCAAGCACTCATCAAGGGATTTGCACATGCCCCCAACCCTTGGTACAATGGTAGGCAACCTGAAATTATGTAACTGGGTAGTGAGGTCTGGTAGCTGATACATATTCATTTTTGATCACTTACTTAATTTGCGCAATTATTCATACATACACCCTGTTATCATGTGGTTCCTTCGAATTCTGCTGTTAGGTTTTACTGTTAGAGGGTTCTTTTTCTGCTATCCAACAACTGTTACAGTGTTTTACTTTTTGTTGGTAAAAGCTCATTCTGTCTGGTGAGGTGTTCAACTGGCAAGAAATCTGACTAACAACTTTTAACAAAATAATAAACACATCTACATGCTCAAGTTCGAAATGCATCTTTCTTTTCCTGCTCATTAAAATATTGATCATTGTTATGCAGACACATAAGCCATGTTCCATTGGAATCTATAATGTTTTATGGGCTTGTATTGATTAAACAGTTGTTACTAGACTGTTTGGTGGAAATGCAAAACTAAGAAAAGACTTCAGATTTGGTTCAGAGAAACGTAATTTTGACTCACCATTTTTGTGATATTGTAGTGAGCTTATGTACCACAGAGAATCTTGTGTCGGCTTATACTAGCTCATGTAGTGCACACTCCGTCCGTCCACTTACAAAGCTAATAACACAACTGAAGGTTGGTAGTCTCTGAGCATGTTAAAAGGAGATTAAATGTTCAGATGTAGATATTTATATGTGAATGTTTTGATATGTGTAGATATAGATGTCTATATGTTGATATCTAGAGGTATATGTTTAGATATAATAAATATCTAGAGGTAAATATTTAGGTGCACTAGCCTAAACGTAATGTCTACTTGTGAATGTTTAGATTTCCATGTATGGATATGGAGATCTTTACGTGAATGTCTAGATGAATATTGTTGCATATAGATGTCTACATGGACTGTATATGTTTAAATATAGATGTAAATGTTTAGATGTAAACATCTAGATGTATATATCTAGATGAAGATTGGATGATCTATTGGAAAATGGCTTTTGGCTACTTTCTCCTTTTTGGTTCACATAATGAATGCTTATTTCTTAGAGAGGGCAACTATTGGAATGTTTTCAGATTCTTATCTGTACTTCAGAGGGGTACACTTGATAAATCATTTATCACCAAATGATGTACTTGATAGCAGTCATTTAGGCCTACATAGATGTATACAAACTGAGTTATTATCTACCTGTCGCTTTCAGCAGTGTGTAACAAATGTGGCAATTACTCTATCGATGACATGCGAATGAATCCAATTAAAACATTTTATCAAAGACCAAATATGTTATATGGCAAGCATTCATTTGTCATAGCCCAAAAACCGTTAAGCTATTTACATAGATCTCAGGCCAGGGTTACTCATTGATAGTGACTAAATGCATGCACCCATGTGCATGCATTTAGTCGCTATAAATGAGCCTTACCTGACTTGGTTATCATGTATTTGGTTATTATGTGTATCCCAATTTAGGCTAAAACTACCACAATTTCCTGACAATTGGGAATGGTAGGTGATTCTAATTCAAGCACCCTACTTGTACACCCATTATGTACATCCATCGTGTACACCCATTATGTACACCCATCGTGTACACCCATTATGTACACCCATTGTGTACACCCATTATGTACACCCATCGTGTACACCCATTATGTACACCTATTGTGTACAAGTTTGAAAACAACCTTGGTTTCAATCGGTCTTATACATTACCGTATATCCCCATATATAAGCTTACATCACCTATAAGCCGACACTATAAATCGTAATACGCCGTACGTATCTATCAGAGCAAATGTTTGTAAAAATTTAGCAGCTTTTGCATGCTTAGTATGAAAGGCTTCTGATTTTTTGAGTAGTTGTACAATTAGCCTATCGTGTCTCTGCTTAAACAAAAGGAAACAATCATCTGTTTGCGTTGAGCTAATAAAAAAGTGTGTTAGTTTCTGACCTCTGTTTTGCTTTACAAAAGCACATTTTTATAGCTATTTGTTCTTTGCCATGATCAAAAGGTTTCACAAGTTCTAGACCAATGAACTTTTGATGAATATATATTCGGCAATAATAGTAGTGACAATGGGTATCTATTTTCAACAGTAATAATAATACCATAAGCTATAGTAATACGTAGTGGTAACTCGTCTGACTCGGAACATGCTTAACTTGTCCACCACGATGGTATGAAGAGGACATAAAGTGCCCAAACTGATTCTGCGACACATTTGTGGCCTTTTTATGGCATCAGATGTTGAAAAATTTTATGCTAATCAATTTGATCAAATGTCATGACAACTCACAGTATATGCAGCCAATATCAAATATTTGGTTTAACGAATATTTGTCTCCATAAAAATTTATTTGGTAACTAAAGAGTTGATTATAGTGGTGACCTTTGTTATGGGTCACTTATATATATATCTCTCAAAGTTTGTGGAAAATTATAGATCCTATTGGAAAACCGCTGTTTCCGATTGAGTAAACAGTATCCGGTTTGACTCGCTGATTTCTTACGCTGTCATTGTTACGTAGATACTACGCGTTGTGTTGACAATAATTATAAACTAATGCACCTTCCCTGCAACCAACCAGGGACTCCGAAGTTAAGGGTTGTGGGAATGAAAGAAAGTGGGAATGATGAGTGAAGAAGCAACAACATTTATTATTCTATCTCTCAAACAAAATTAAAAGTATACTACAGCGCAACTATAGCCTAACTATAGCCAACATATATATAGTAGTAGGAGTATATACAGTCAAACATGGATAACTCGAACTTCAAGGGACCAAGCAAAAGTGTTCGAATTATCAGAGCGTTCAAGTTATCAGAGCACTGTCACAAGTCCATATATTTACTTATTTATTAGTAGATACATGTACATATACAAACTATAATATAAATCAAAAGCACAAATGGCTTGTTTCAAATTAAATGCTTCTAATGTAAAGTTTAAAACGTTTTCATGAAAAAGTATAGAGATTTTTCTATCACTTGAGATTGGTTTGTTGTTTGAGGTGATGTTATTGCCAGGATGTTTTTCAGATTGACATTGGCAAAACTCGATCGTTGTTGAAATGCTCAAAAGAAAAGACATTTTTTTCTTTTGGGGTTTTACCCACGATCAATTTTGCCGTCTTTTCTTGAAGTTTATGCAGATTACCTTACTTTACCTGGGATTCGTTAAGAGCAACACTCCGAGGCAGTTCAATTAGAAGTTTTACGAGGTTTTACGGTACATTCTATATCACTCACGCTTTTTTAATAGATACTTATTGAATGTACACACGTATTCTGTGTTTAGGTCAAACGATGAATAGTTTTTTGTAGCTCAGACAACGTATACGTTTAATTACAACATTTTTTAAGACGTTTTAAACATTCAATATTCCGACGTTGATTCCGTGTTGAATCAACGTCGGAAAACTATTCATCACGGGCTAGCCGGGTCACGCACTCAAGGATTTTCGCCACGCACATACAAAACAACATGCGATTTTTGTTTTGTATGTGCGTGGCGAAAATCCTTGCGCGTGTGACCCGGCTAGCCCGTGCTATTCATCGTATCGCAGTATAAATCAAATTTCACCAAACTTTTAGAAAAGTTGTTGACAAAAATATTTTGCCGATGGTGGTAATAACGACGCTTATGAATTACGAAAAGATGAAGTTTACCTCTATGGCTTTGAATAAAGTGATTTTCTAAAGCGATAACAACCGTTTCGGTAGCCGTTGGGCAAAAAACAGTTCGAATTAACAGTGTTGACTTCGAGTTATCTATAGCAATTTATCATTACGTGGGAACGGACCAAAGGAAATGTTCGAATTAACCATGTGTTCGAGCTATCCGTGGACGAGTTATCCATGTTTGACTGTACATACATTCAAACTATAGCTAACGAGCCCTATGGTCAGGACTCAGGAGTATATACATTCATGGATACTGGAAAGGCTTAGTTGGATGGTAGAATTGGATATAGTAGGACATGTAGTACCGTCTAATAGTAGTTGGATATACTACCTATTAGACGGTACTACATGTAGATGGATGGAACTTCAGTGCAAACACGCAAACAACATCAGTTTGGGTTTCTATGTTTTCAGCGAGCCGACTAAATTTTATTGTAACAGGAAACAGCGGTTTTCCAATAGGATCTATAATTTTCCAAAGTTTGTATGTATGTGTCCAGCTATAGCTATTAAAATATTAGAATTAATATTCCACATTTTGTTGGATTCGAACTCACAGAGATTGTCACCACAAGTTTAAAATCCAAGCACCCTACCACTGAGCCATACAAGGCGTAATGATTTAAAAAGTTATCATATACCAGTATGCGCACGCTAATTATTTTAGCATAGCGCCCACGCGTTGCGATGCCCCTGTTAAGAAATGTTTTTCGTACCAGTATTGAGAGGGACCAGTATCGAGAGGTACCAGTATTGAGAGGTACCAGTATTGAGAGGTACCAGTATTGAGAGGTACCAGTATTGAGAGGTACCAGTATCATCATATTCAAAGTTATGATGGATAGCTTCTGGTGGAACAGTAACCTTTTTTATACACACACACTTCTATGCAAGAATTGTTATTATTAATTCAACATATTCAGGATTTTTATTTTGTTTTTTCAGTTCGTATAAAGGTAAAAACACACTTGGCGATATTTAGCGCGGTACCGCGATGCGTAGCGCTAATCTGCGCTAGAACTCGCTCAACAAGTTCATGCAGAGCGATAACGCTAGACCTTCTCTATCACAACCTTATCGTTAGCGAGATGCATTTCGATTGGTTGGTTTTTCCCAGAATGCAATTTTACAGCAGGTAATTATTTCTTATCCATGTTCACCAATGTACGTACAGCAGCAACATTTTGCTATTTTGTTGTGATTGAAACATCATCAAAACAAACACTGAATTGTTCATAAATTTAATAAAAGCATTCCCAGTCCTGTATGACATAACACACAGAAATTACAAAAAATCATAACTGAAAACCATCATTGGAAGTCAATCGTTGCGCAGGTTTACCATTTTGAGAATGGTAAATATTTAATATATTGCATATAAATAATTTCTATAAAGTAAACTTTATGTAAAAATCGTAAAATATTCCTATTAAAAATACAAGAATAGTTTTTTCTTATGTCTTCTTGTAGTGTAAGCAGTGTACAATACATGAAAGTGCGATAGGCCTAATAACCAAAGCGGAAGTTGTTTACGTCATTATCTAGACGGCGCCATATTGACTTACCTAAATTTATTAACAACCCCGAAGAAACTGATGATACGGATTTTATTGGCAGTTTGTGAACGTACCCATTATATCGTTTGCTGGTGAATCGCTCAAGTGTGTTTAGGCAGACGCCAGCTATATCTCCGCCCTCCTCATGACGTACGCGATAAAATTGTGTGGTGTGTTTGGACCTTTAATTGTATTATTACCGAATCATCTTTTACTGTAATCGTAGCATAAAGACTTAATTTAGCTATTGCTAATTATTCCACATTAATACCTAAACCCTTTTATAGTTGTTTTATTTTTTTCAATTTATTTGACTTGCGCAAAAACTTTTTCTCATGATATGAAATTTGAAAGTTACAGTTGTTTGACAAAGTTTGAAAACCTTTACAGTTGTTTTTATTTTTTCTTAAATTATTTCAACTACACAAAACACTTTCCTCATGATATGTAGATTGAAAATTAGAATGGCAAATATTGTTATATGTTGAATACAAATCAATTTTCTGTCCAAAGACTTTTTTATTACCCGAGCAACGCCGGTAGTACAGCTAGTCTGCTAATAAAGTTGAGTTAATTAAGGATCGAATTGTAGTTGCTAATATTAAGTTAGCATGATGTCATTTTTATTGCTTTCAGAAATTCAGAGTTAAGTGCTTAAGCCGAACCCCTAAGTTTTGTAAAAAGTTAGTGTTTTAAAATCGACTTATGTGCGGGGATATACGGTACTTGTAGTTAACTCAAAAATACACTCGCCGTGTATGATGGTACCGAGATAGAGTACAGTGAATCCTCTCTATAATAGGGCAATGGCAGTTGTTTATGCATTAAAGATTTCTTGAAATACGGAAACATAGTTATTACCAGGCAACATTCGCTGTGTTTTCATGCTATGAAGTCTGGTCCTACAATTCATTCTTTGAGATATAGAAATGCATCGAAGCTATGAAGTTTTGACCTTGAAAAATAGTTTTTTCTATGACATTTATTTTTTAAAGAATCAGTTTTACAACATGCCCTTTGATATATGAAGCATATCATTATCATATGAACATTGATCATTTCTGAGATTGCAACTGTTGTGAATGATGTACAGTTTGTATTTAAGATCCCTTGTAATTTTTATTCTTATCATTTCAAACCTTGTGCTGTTTAATTTTTAAAATTTAGTTTTAATTTATTGCCAAAAACACAAAAAGTTACTTAGCATTTAGATATGAGAGTTACTAGCATTATATGCTAGCAGTAGACAGTTGTAATATGTTAAGAAAAATTTGAAGTGTACTCAGCATTGTATTAGCTTGTGAACCTGCTTTGGTCTCAACTAGACAGTCAACTAGAGTTGATGAAATATTGTTACATATGATCTTATATTATTCTGTGGCAACGCCTTACATTTATGTTTTACAAAAATAAGGACTTGTCCAAATAATCTTTTCAATGTGTAGAAACGCGGTGTACATGTCTATATATTAGACATCAGAGTAAGATAAACTCTAACATGGTTCAGGAAATATGTACACGCTACTTAGTAACGTCACTCTGGAGTGCAAATTTGATTTATGAATCTGTCGCAACAGCAAGTTCCTATCTTTTTATGTTTTACTTGGTTTAAAAGTTTTGTCATCCAAGTCTATTTATGTACAGTCTTACTAATTTTTTGTTGAGCATGTTTAGTACATTAGGACTGGGGTTCTATGGCTTCTGTATTGTATTTTAATACGTTGGGACTGGTGTCCTATGGCTTCTGTGTTATATTTTAGTACATTGGAACTGTGTTCCTATGGCTTCTGTGTTATATTTTAGCACATTGAGACTGGGGTTATATGGCTTCTGTGTTATATTTTAGTACATTGAGAGGAGAATGTGTATTGGGAATTTTTATTGATTTTAGAAAAGCTTTTGATACCATCGACCACACCATATTGTTTCAGAAATTAAAGCAGTTTAACTTTACTCAGTCCACAATTAATTGGATACAAAATTATTTAACTCAAGTTACAAAAATAAGTGATTCGTACTCAAATCCTAGTAACATAACATGTGGTGTACCACAAGGTTCTGTGCTGGGTCCTGCACTATTCTTGCTCTACATTAATGACCTCCATAAATGTTTATCCTACCTAACCCCCTTACTGTATGCTGATGATACAACTTTGTTCTTGAGTTCGAAAAGCCTGAATGAGACTATTCATAAAGTGATCATTGAACTGAGTAAACTAAGTGTTTGGTGCCACAATAACAAATTAACTATCAACACAGAAAAAACGTATTACACCATTTTTAAGACCTATCAAAACAAATCAACTTTCAATCTGGATATCACTTTAAATAACTTGCCAATTAAAGCAGTAGATGAAGTTAAATTCCTTGGAATCACAACTGATAAAAACTTGCGCTGGTCCTCACACATTCGTAAACTTTTATTGGATTTTCGAGCCATCTCAAGAATTTTTTATCGTTTGAGTGGGTACGGCCCAAAAAGAAGTTTAATTATGCTCTATTATTCATTTATTCATTCAAAATTGTGTTACTCAATTGAAACATGGAGGAATGCACCGCAGATACATCTAAAAAGATTAATCATATTTCAAAAGAAATTATTGCATATAATTAACCTTAAGCCTTTCGGGTTTCCAACTAAAGACCTATTTGTCAATTTAGATATCTTAACTGTAGATAAACTTTATAAGTATAAATTACTCATTCAAGCTCATGAATTGTTTTACTCTAGTAGCTCTGTCACCTATCACAGTACCATACTCATCATCAATTACTATCGCTCCCTGTTCCCAAACATCATCTAACATCTGCTGGTCAAAGATCCTATAATTTTGCTACACCTGCGCCGTGGAATAAGCTGCCGACTGTTTTAAGACAAATAAAATCTTAGGAAAATTTAAGGTGGAGCTGAGGCTCTTTCTTCACTCTGTCGGGTGTTCGTTGTTATCTTGCTTTGTGCTGCTGACTCGGGCTCGCATACTGCTGGCTTTGCCATTTTGCAATGGGCCCCATCATCATCTCTTCGGGTTATATCTTTTTTACACACCTGACTATATGTTTTCTGCTCTTTATTATTATAACTTTAATCTGTGTATATTTTTTGTTTGCTTGTTGATGAAATAAACACACACGCACGCGCGCACACATTGAGACTGTGGTCCTATGGCTTCTGTGTTATATTTCACTTTGCTCCTAATTGTTAGACTGGCTTGTTTCTGATTCTTGTTATGTCACGAGACCAGAAGTGTCCGTGTGGTTAAATATTGTTGTTTCCTGCTCGCTATCTTTGTCTACAGGGTACATTGTTCTGTCTGTTTCAGTCCATCAGAGATTTTGGTGAGAGGATCAACCTTCTAACATTAAAAGGTAAAATTTAATAATGATCTTCTACATATAATGATAAATAATGATCTTATTTGTGTAAATAACAAGACTTCAGCAATTGATGGCCATGAAATGATCTTGCTCAATTTTAGCATTTGAACTAAAATTTGAAGAGTAGTTGACCATTTTAACAAATAAAATTGTACAAAGTACATACGCTACATATGCAAGGAACGTACGCTACATATGCAAGGTACGTATGCTACATATGCAAGGTATGTACGCTACGTATACAATGTACATATGCTACATATGCAAGGTACATACGCTACATACGCAAGGTACATACACTACATATGAAAGGTACATACACTACATATGAAAGGTACATACACTACATATGCAAGGTACGTACGCTACATATGCAAGGTACATAGGGCCTACACTACATATGCAAGGTATGTACGCTACATATGCAAGTACATACACTACATATGCAAGGTACGTACGCTACATATGCAAGGTACATACGCTATGTATGAATGATACATACACTACATATGAAAAGTATGTACACTACATATGCAAGACATGTGTGTTCGTGTAATAGCTTTATGATTTAGTAAGCCGGGAGGGGGGCAAGGGGGGGCTGTTGTTAACATCCATTAACCAGTAAGCAGATGTGGCTTATGCAAATTACTGTAGCCATTACACTTGTGAATTTCAGTGGATTATTTTTAGATATTAAAAAAAGGCAGTTGAATTCAGTGTAAATAGGCTGATGAACATTCTTAATTCACTTATTAAGAATGTCATTTTTTGTTTCAAACAGGTTCAAATAACTATAAGAATAACAATAAAACTATATTTTATTATTTATGTTTAATGTTTATCTAGCTTGTGTGCTGGCTGTTGTGTTTTGATAGCTTGTTTGTTCATTTTGTTTGCTATGCAATTGTTCCTTTAGCACCCCATTATAATTACATACTCTGCTGCGACACAGGTTCATGGAAACTGAATTGGCTTAGTTGAAACTTGATTTGTCTTTCTCATCTGCTATGTTAACAAACAGGTGATCATCCATAGGAGGCAATCTTATTTAAATCACCATCACATATTTTCTCAGAAATGCTAATCTAATTACAGTTACGTGGCTTCATCGATTTCCCTAGACTCGTTCCAAAAATGCAGAGATATTAGAGGAGATGAGTGTTTGTCTTGTGCTGTCTGTTTGTAAAGGTTGCCTCGGCCATGTTACACTGAATAGCTGCATTCGAGGCTTGTACATTCCACTTGCGTTTACTGAAATTTTAATATATCTATATATATACTAAATGTTTTTGTTACGATAATTTTTTCTCTGGTGACTACTATATAGCCTAAGTCTATAGTCTGTACTACTCCCTGGTGTGAGTATGTTACTATGTGAGCTATTCATAGATACATGTACATGTAAGTATATAGTCTGTATTACTCTCTGGTGTAAGTATGTTATTATGTGAGCTATTCATAGATACATCTAAGTCTATAGTCTGTATTACTCTCTGGTGTGAGTATGTTACTATGTAAGCTATTCATAGATACATCTAAGTCTATAGTCTGTATTACTCTCTGGTGTGAGTATGTTACTATGTAAGCTATTCATAGATACACATACATGTAAGTCTATACTCTGTATTACTCTCTGGTGTAAGTGTGTTACAATGTAAGCTATTCATAGATACATCTATGTCTATAGTCTGCGTAATAGTCTGTATTACTCAGGAGTATTTATAATATTTGAGAAGCCGTAGTTGTATTAATTATTTGCAAGCTTTTGTATTAGAAATATATAAGAAAGCTATGGTTTTTGTATGATGGCGGTGAGCTGCATTCCATATGAGTTTGCTAAATCTAGCTTATGTTCCCTATGTCTGTGAAAATGGTTTTTGTTAGTGTCTATGTTTTACGAGCTATGCATCAAGTCTTTCTATAATATCAGCTAATTTTACCTGACATGTCTTCTCACTGAATAGTCAAACACCTCCGGAACCATACAAAGTAACTAGTAAATGTTTCTAACTAACACGATCTCCAATTAGTCACACTATTTCTACTAGTATGGTCAAACCTCTGCTCGGAGCTCCAATGCCTCAAGTCTAACTTCCAATAAATACTGAGGCTGAGCCTAAAGTAAAAATGATGCTAGTTGAAAAATAATATAAGGAAAACCTTTGGTCAATGTTTCGCAATATTTACTATAATAAGAGCCGTGTCGGTGCGTCACCACATTTAAGGTTGTGCAAAAAGATTGCATTATGTGGGATTCGAACTCACAGCATTGGCTTATTAGTTGCTAAGGCAGCACCTGCACCAGTCGGTCACATTAGACTTTGCCAAATAATTGTGCACATAGTTATTACACCTGATAATCTCTCTCCGGACATGAGACTGCCAGTGTGCTCGTTATTGTCTCAAAAATTAGATCTACAACTTCCTAGTATTCAACTCTCCATGTCTTGTCCACTTTCATTAAAAGTCAAAACTTGTGTTGAAAAACACGTCGCTAATATTGCTTATAGAGTCAATAAATGTGTCAGATGTGTATTTATTTTTGGTTTCTTGTATCATACTCGGTGTTTAATGTGCATCAAAGATTGTTTGAGTTTCATAGGTTACAAAACTATGAAGATTTAACCTTTGAAGGAAGCTTTTCCTTAAAGGTTGACTTGCAACAAAATTCACATTACAGTTATTTGGTATCAAAAAATTCACCATGTCTTACTCTGCTGTGTGGTAGGTGCAGAACATGTGGAAATGTGATTACAAGCTCAAAAACGAACAGTTAATCGCAGCCACACGAGACCGCCGTAGATTAGAATCTCTTTCCAAAATCGCTCAAATGGAACATACTTGAACAAGATGGCTTCTGTTTACATTTTCATGCAACCTTATTCGTCGAAATATTTTCACAAATATACTTCACACATTCAATAAAACCATGTCTATTGTTCTTGCGCGTCAATTTCATCATCGTTGTAATGCTGTCATTTTGAGCACTGATATCTCAAAACCTACCGTAAAAATTTGTTTAATTTTTAACCTTAGCTCGAATGAGTGCATATCATCCTCTGATAAACATGACAAGCCTGTTGATCTCCTGTGATAGCAGAAAAATGCTACAGAAATTATTCGCGCTGTTTGGCAGGAAGTATGGGTCACACGATCAGATTACGACTAGACGATTAGACCAAGCCGAAACAAAACTGTAAAGTAGCGAGCATCTATATTTGATAAGGGCTCTTCGGTGAAACCCGAAGTGTTTGTCGTAAACTAGTGCTATACGAGAAGTTTTATATTGAGCCTTTTATTGGCCTTTCAATTCACGTGTAAACATCAGGTGTCAAAACAATAACCAAATGGATTGATTACGTCAGAGAAATAAACTGATTCCGATCTACGGCAGTTTCGTGATGGCGGCGATTAACTGTTCGTTTTTGAGCTTGCAAGAGCTTTTAATCACATTTCCACATATTTTGCACCTACAACACAGCAGAGTAAGACCTGGTGAATCTTTTGATACCAAATAACTGTAATGTGAATTTTGTTGCAAGTGAACATTTAACGTTTATTCCTCCAAGAAACGGTCCTTACGAAAGATCCTTTACATGGAAATGACAATACAGTCAAACATGGATAACTCGTCCACGGATAGCTCGAACACATGGTTAATTCGAACGGTTTCTTTGGTCCGTTCCCACGTAATGATAAATTGCTATAGATAACTCGAACTCAACACTGTTAATTCGAACTGTTTTTTTGCCCAACGGCTACCGAAACGGTTGTTATCGCTTTAGAAAATCACTTTATTCAAAGCCATAGAGGTAAACCTCATCTTTTCGTAATTCATAAGCGTTGTTATTACTACCATCGGCAAAATATTTTTGTCAACAACTTTTCTAAAAGTTTGGTGAAATTTGATTTATACTGATATACGATGAATAGCACGGGCTTGGCGGGTCATGCGCGCGCTTTTCGCCACGCACATACAAAACAAAAACAGCATGTTGTTTTGTATGTGCGTGGCGAAAATCCTTGAGTGCGTGACCCGGCTAGCCCGTGACGAATAGTTTTCCGACGTTGATTCCGTGTTGAATCAACGTCGGAATGTTGAATGTTTAAAACGTCTTAAAAATTGTTGTAATTAAACGTATATGTTGTCTTAGCTAAAAAAAACTATTCATCGTTTGACCTAAACACAGAATACGTGTGTACATTCAATAAGTATCCATTCAAAAAGCGTGAGTGATATACAATGTACCGTAAAACCTCGTAAAACTTCTAATTGAACTGCCTCGGAGTGTTGCTCTTAACGAATCCCAGGTAAAGTAAGGTAATCTTGCATAAACTTCAAGAAAAATCGGCAAAATTGATCGTGGGTAAAACGCTCAAAAGAAAAAGATGTCTTTTCTTTTGAGCATTTCAACAACGATCAAGTTTTGCCAATGTCAATCTAAAAAACGTCCTGGCAATAACATCACCTCAAACAACAAACCAATCTCAAGTGATAGAAAAATCTCTATACTTTTTGATAAAAACGTTTTAAACTTTACATTAGAAGCATTTAATTTGAAACAAGCCATTTGTGCTTTTGATTTATATTATAGTTTGCATATGTACATGTATCTACTAATAAATAAGTAAATACATGGACTTGTGACAGTGCTCTGATAACTTGAACGCTCTGATAATTCGAACACTTTTGCTCGGTCCCGTGAAGTTCGAGTTATCCATGTTTGACTGTATTAGGTTTTGCAGGCCACAACTAGAGTTTGAGTTCAAAACCGTGTGCTGTTATTTCTATTCTAGCTATTTGCACTAGTTTAATATAATATAAATTAATATGATATATAATATCGATTTTAAACAAAATTTTTTACTTCTGTTGAACTTTGAAATATAATTAGCCTCGGTGTCACTGACACTGTAAATGGATAGCTATAAATGATTGGAAAAGGTTAACAACCGTGTGATATGCACTAGCTGATTATTTGTGGATCTACTTCAATTTTATCACGATAATCAACAAGAATTTATGAGCATCAATTACGTGTGACATTCTCTGACTATGGAGTTTGCCTGAAATTATATCTTCAAAGGAATAACAACTCCTGCGAAGAACATCTTCACAGCTTGACAATGAATTAGCAGAAACAAAGTTTTAATTCGACTGATTGGATACTCATCAAACTTATCTCACAAATAGATTGTATTTTAGTAAATTTGCAAATTTCTTAAATACTTGTTTATAATTAATCTACTTTGTAATCTACTTACTAATGTAAATACTTTTCCTAAATAGCGATTAAAATGTCAATTTATTATGTTTGTGAAATTGTTTCAGCTACTTAGGCGTTTTTTTTTGAAAGTTTACATTTTGAATGGGTTCGGAAGGTTTTAAAAAAAGACCTATATTAAATTTATTATTATATAATAAATAAAAATATTAAGATTTTGTTGTACCCTGTTACGAGCACAGACAATGTAAATAGTAAGATCTATGAGAGCTTTAGCATACTTGGCTTTGTTTACCAGACCTGGCAGCTCTGGGGTCTGATAGCTGTCAGTTGTTGCAGGAGAACACCTAAACTGTAAGCATATAGAGACGCTGGAAGAAATATTTAGACGAGTGCAATTCCTCACCGTCGATATGGAGTCTACGCATCTGGACGATGAGGTAATCGCAGCAATTCAATGCTAAATGATGCAATACACTCACAATCAGTTGCTATGGTGTAAGGAAATTATGCTGTTGTGTCACATAGGCTTCTTGATTGGCTTTAAAAACTGTCTCTGTAGGCTTCAGGGATGTGAAATTTCAATTTTATCAAGTTTCATCATTGACTTAGGGTGCTTATGGATAAACAAGGGATGAACTACAAAATATCTATCACTGAACAGAGTACATGAAAAGAAATTGTTAATCCTACGCGTGTCCAACCCGGAAATTATCCTCTATGTTGCTTTCAGCGATGTGCATCTGACACAGTAGTAACTCTATCGGTTGAAGGGTTAAAGGTGAATATGAGTCTGTTAGCAAGGGTTTGTTATACAGCAAGTATTCGATTTATCTCAGCCCGTGAATACGCAAGCTGAGATATTGAACACTTGTCGATTGTCGAACACTTCATCTCTTTATGAAGAACTCTAACTACAGGTTTTATCAATGCATCGACCGGCTTGTTAACAAATCCTACCTGACGTTGTTATCATGTACCAATCGAGACAAAGATTACAGCAACTCTCTTACATATGAAGTTTCTGATTGTAATCCGAAAGCCACGTGTGTATCCTGCATGTAGGCTATTTGCAAGCACCAATAACCAACTGCAATAACATACATGTATATGCTCCCTGAAGAGCTCCTGTTATGTTACACTGTTTTCTAAATTAATTATCTCATTCTTTGTTATCCGGTCTATTTTTGCTCGTCTCTCATCTCTGTTCTATAAATTGGTACTAGTGGTCGAGAGAGCACTATAAACTGCCTCACAGCTACATGGGGTTGTTAGCACCACATAGCTGATATTAACTCTCCCCAAAATGTTTACTGTAACTCAACTTTTCTGGTGGATCTGACTTTCCCTAGAGCTCTCCATAGAGCTGTCCCTAGAGCTGTCGACTGTGTTTCACTATGCTTCATTGCACTGACTACTGGGTGGAAGATGAGACTAATTATCCGTCTGCGTGCCATGCCAGGTTTTAACTATCTTGTTTAGCTGCCTAAAGGCACGTCTAACTGGTGTGCTAAAAAGCTAAGTTCATTGGAGTTAGAGTTAGGTAGACAAGCCTTACAATGGGCTGACTTGTTTCTGGAAATTCCATGATTTATTTACACATGGAAAATGCATTCACTCTGAACAGCTGTATTTTCTCTTGTAAAATAATTGCGGTCGCTGCGTAAATAAAACGGCCTATTTTTTCAGGGATAAAAAATTGAATGGATATAGTTCAGCTACGATTAGGTTATAATCATTGCTCTGGGTCGCCATTGTATGTATGTATAAAGGTTTCTACTGGCATTGCTAATCACCAACAAAATAGTGTTTTTCATTACATGCCAAAAACAAAAATGAGAAGACAGAAATCAGGAATTATTGAGTGTGTTGAACAAAAGTGTTTTAGAAGTTGATAATCTAATAGTATTGTGGAGGAATCGGGATAGTAAATTGAAGGTTGTAGTAACAGAAAGTCATAAACTGAAACATGCGATGGTGGATGTAGTATGTTGGTGTCACGGAATATAAAATAATGTTTGTCATATTTGTAGAAGGATGAATACAAATATTGTGGGTTATGTAATATTTTGAAACCTGCAATGTAAGTGCAGAAACAAGCAAGTTCAGCATAAAGGTAAGGTTACACGGGACGATTTAATTGTTTTGACCGAAATCACGAAATGAACGAAAAACACAGAATTATTCGGCTGAAATTCACAGAATTGTCAGAGCTGTGCATGCACATCAAAATCGTCGATGAAACGCTTTTAATTGGTTGAACAAATTATTAACGATCGCGATTTTAGCAGCTTTGGCGATTGGTGTAGTCCAAGACATTTATTACAACACAATAAAAGTACCAGCGTAATTCAACATAGTACATATGATGCAACTGCCTAAATTGCTCTGTTGTTAGTTTTTTAACGTCCGGACAGCATGGCTAAAAATCGTTTCTTTTTTAATAATAATAACAATTTCTTGTTAGCTGAAAAAGTTCCGTTGTAAAAATAGTTGCCCTCTTCAGCGCAATCAAGTCAGTTGCATCGTATTTGCTATGGCAAATCGCGTTAGTATTTTTCTTGCGTGTCGCGTTATTCTCGTATGTCTTGGATTATATAAATTGCGAAAGCTGCTAGAATCATATTCGCTAATAATTTGTTTAGCCAACTAAAAGTGTTTCGTCGATGATTTCGGTGTGCATGCACAGCTCTGACAATTCTGTTAATTTTGGCCGAATAATTCTGTTTTTTGTTCATTTCGTGATTGCGGTCAAAACCAACATTAAAATCGTCACGTGCGTCACCATAACTCTTTCACTACCGCAAGCCGATGTATCGGCTCGGGTTACCTTCTCTTTATGGCCGGAAGCTGATACATCGGCTTTTAGACAGTGCGTTAGCTTATCTATGATTACTCAGCTTGCGCTTCAGATAGACCAATAAGATTTGTTCTCCATAAAAAACAATCTTGTTGCTAACGATATAGACTGATCAGCAGGCCTCTCACTAGCGGCTCACTGATTATCAAACAGAAAGTTCATCGCGGAAAAATCACGGACAAAAAAAAAATACCGCGATCGTTTACAGTTGTAGAAGCTTCCAACGTTCTTAGCCATTGGGACTCCAGTAACTCTATATCGAGTGATTCTGGCTTTTCTAGTGCATGTATTTCATGTCAACAACTGTAATAGTTACTGAATATTATGGCGTCAGTCAAAATACGACTATCAAAATCGCTGGCAAAATATTGTTGGTAAAATTTTTATTGTTTCCAACTGAAGTTAATTTAAGATTTTTTCAAATGTCCTAATAAAGTATCTTCTTTCCAACAACCTGTTTTTTAAATTAAGTGGACATCTTCATTCTTTCTCAAGTTATCACAAAATTAGTGACGTTATGTCAATATTTGTGTGAATAGAAAAAATAAGTTCAGGCAGAGCTAAAAATTAACTTGGTAGCAAAAGAGTTAAACCATAACTGCCACGTACAACTTCGATCGTTTTTATCTAAGTAAACCAGGCACGCTGATTCCTATTTTGTACTCAAAATAAAGATTGTTCCACTAACTTTCAAAGTCATTAAGGCTTTTTTAAAGCGTTTCAATATCCGTCTCGAAAACAACACAATCGGTGCAAGCTCCGCCCATAAATATGTGACGTAGCCTAGCTTTTTAGGAACGGAAGTTAGGGATGTTTAGTCCGATTTAGAATGATAGAGATGGGTGTCTTAAAATCCATTATTTTATAAATTCAGCCTTCAAAATAATCTGTCTTTTATGAAAGGTAAATAAACTATTTAAAATTGCTCGTAGCTTGTTACAGGATGTTTAATAGGCTGAACGCCGAGAAAAATGAGCTCAAAACAGCACGATTTTATCACAAGCTAGTGTTGTTATCGCCCTTTTTTGAGCTCATTTTTAAATGTACAATGTTAAATAGCTTATTTACCTTTCAGAAAAGACTGAGATTATTTTGAAGGCTGAATTTAGATAATAATGGGTTTTAAGACACCCATCTCTATCATTCTAAATTGGACTAAACATCCCCAATTTTCGTTCGTAAAAAGCTAGGCTACGTCAAATATTTATGGACGGAGCATGTTGTGGCGATCGTGTAGTTTTCGAGACCGATATTAAAATGCTGTAAAAAAGCCTTCATTACTTTGGAAGTTAGTGGACCAATCTTTATTTTGTGTACAAAATCGGAATCAGCGTGTCTGATTTACCTAGAAAATATGATGAAAGTTGTATGTGACAGTTTTGGTTTAAGGCAATACGTTCAAAGATTTTGTGGTGTGATTGGTGGAGCTGTGGTGGTCTGGAATACGTGATCATAGTCCTCACTTGTTGCATATTTTTTTAATGATTGGCGATGCCATCGGTTTTCTAACATATTATTGTTTCCACTGGACAGTCTTCTCAGAGTTTGGAATAGTAAACTTTAGATTACGCCAAGCATATTCCTTGTGAGTTAATTTCAAGGAAAGTCTGGCTACGCTGTTGTCTTGAAGCTCCTTGTATTCAGTTCAGTTATCTCCATATAGCCTCCAATATGTGTTACTCCAGAGTGGGTCATATAACAATGATATACATGTATGCAGGGCTAACATATTTAAACATGCGAGCTCTAGTTTTACTGCCACACCGACAACTAGTACCGTCACATCTAATGGTTTCCTCAAGTTGTGTTTAGCTGGCAAGTGTGCTGACAAAATTAGTAGAGTATGAAATCATTTGAGATTTGTTTACAGTAGGTTGACAGATCGAGTTCTTTCCCAGTGTCTTTCGATTTTTTCACTCTGTCTAATGCCGATATAGTTGATACTTGATACTGATATAGTGCAGTTCAAGGAGTTATTCTCTTACCATAAGGAACACTCCTAATATATGTGTTCATTCATGGTGAATGTAAAATGATTTGTGGCGACCTTTTGACACCGGTGCCACTGCCGGTTAGTCTTTTCTCACTAAGTTCATTAGTTGATGACTCGGCGAGCTTTGACAGCTGAGTGTGATTGATTGTATTCCTAGAGCTCGTCTAGTTGACCATTATTATTCTTAAGTTTCCAATCCTGGCATCAACACACTTACTAAAGGTTATGATACAGTGTAATTAATAATGGGTCGGCATGATCAGAGGTATTTGCATCAGAGAGATTCAACACAAAAATTCACATAGTCCACGAAGAAACATTTAGTTCATTGAAATTTGAAGAATGACAGAGATATACTATAGGTCAACTGAGGTAAATCACAATACTGGGTTAGTAGATGCGATGTAAGTCGACTGAAGTATGTCACAAAACTAGGTTAGCAAATGTGCTATTTATAGACTATGTGTACACAATCATGCTGTTCTATTTTTGTATTGAACTCACACAGATTGGATAAAAAAATTAATGTCATACAAAAGTTTTAAAACAACTGTTTCTGGTGATAGCAGTTTTTTCTAATCGAGGTGATCTAGCTGTATGCCGTACCTTTGACCCTAAAGAAATGGTGCCTACAATCATCAGTTATGTTTTTTTAACTGGTTGATCCAAATTTGTGTGTAGAAATTTGTTGCATTGGTTGATGGACCATCAACTTAGCCAATTTTGGCGATAGAAAACAAAAACTTGTGATTGTTACATAACTTTATGACTGAGGGCGTGATGACAATAGCCAGAAATGGCAGTATGAGTTCGATAGCACAAGATTTATAACAACAGCGAGCTAGATAGATTACGATGTGGGAATCAATAATTTTCTGCTTCATTCTATACTGACTATTTTATATTTTAAAGACAACTTAAGGCATTGATTTTACAAATGGTCATTTTGGTCCAAAGAAATGAGAAAATGTAATAATATTCAAATCTACAGCTATATGAATATACTTCCGCAATGATATCATGCTTTATTCAAACAATGCTATATTTATAGCTAAGTACCTGCTTAGTAACAGTTTCTGTTTATCCGCGTGTCACACAAATTAAGGTTTTAGTAGCATGGAGCTGTATTCATGATTGTTCATTTGTTAGTTGTAGTTGCATCATAACGTAAAATTTAAGGCTCTTGCATTGTTTAGATTTTGTAATTCATATTTTTGAAATTTTTATGGTCGCGAGAAGGTTTTATTCACTACGAATATTGTTATTGCGCTTTTGGTTTTGCTGCGATAGCATTGTTTTTGCAAAACAGAATAACATAGGTGTTGATAACAGATATACTAGTTTCCATAAAACACTCTGTATGAAACTTTATTCAAAAGATTTGCTTGATTTAGGGGGTTGTAATCTTTGGTGGATTTGGTTTTGTTTTGTAATAGGCCAATCTTGTTTGTTGCGTATTGCCGATTGGCTAATTGTGTGCGTACATTTGTGATAGGCCAGAGTATTGTGAAGAAAAGAGCCAGGTTAGACATGATCCTACACAGCCTACAGCTGGCCACTGTATGGCTATCTCTTTACCAGCACTTATAATCTAGCAATTATGATTTTCTATACATATTGGGGTATAAATAGCATAGACAAGCTGCTTCTGACGTTTGAGGTCTAAACGAACTCATATGCATACAGTTGCAGCTTTATTTGGCACAAAGCTGAATGACGGAAATTTGCGTATAAACTATAAATAATTGGCCAACTATTTTATAATAATTAATCTTTCATGTCACTGTTAGCTATACGATTTGTTGAAATTAATTAGCTTTTACGAAGAATGAAGAGCTCATGTCGTTATACCAGTTCATTTGATTGTATTAGCCCACAGTTGAACTGTTCAAATTTTTTAGCTCCTATCATATCTTTGTTAACACATAATGACCCAGTGACTGCTAGCTTACTTATGTACGTACGGCAGAATGGGCTGACGTATTGCGTATTGCGTCATGCGAACTAGTTAATCCAAACGAAAGCCAGTTTAGTTATTGAATAAATTATGTCCAGCGCATGGGGTGCAGTAATTATGCTTTGCCAGACACGAGCACTCAAGTCCCTATTGTTTAGCTATATCGGTCTCTACAAAACCTTTTTAACGACAGACGATTGTTATAACTAAAAATGCGGATATATCTCCTGCTGGGCCTCATTCACAGCAGACCCAGTGGCTAGCAAGTGTTATAGTGTTATAGTAAGTCCATGAAGTAACCTCAGCATTATTGTTAGGTTTATTTCATGATTTGTTAACACACACACTGGGTTAACCGGTTTGTACTGGGTTTGAACCTTCTGGTGTGCTCGTATCCCAAATTTGTTTCATATCTTAAAGATTGACTTGCAGCAAAATTTACATTATGTAATGTAAATTACACAATGTATAATTACATAAATCTTTTGATACCAGATAACTGTTCAGTTATTTGGTATCAAAAGATTCACCATGTCTTACTCTGCTGCGTTATAGGTTCAAAATATGTGGAAGTGTGTTTACAAGCTCTTAAAAGCTCAAAAACGAACAGTTAAAAAAACGGTCGTAGGTTGGAATCCCTTATTTTGATGACATATTCAACTTGACGTGGTTATAATTTTGATGCATGATGTTATCACATGAAATGAAAGCCCAATAACAGGCTCGATATAGAACGTTTCATAGCACTAGTTTATGACAAATGCTTAGGTTCTACCATAAAGCCCTTATCAAATATAGATGCTCGCTACTTTACAGTTTCGTTTCAGCTTGGTCTAATCATCTAGTTGTAATCTGATCATGTGACCCATACTTCTTGCCAAATGGTGCGAACAATTTCTGCAGCATTTTTTGAGTATCACAGGTGACCAACGGGCTCGTCATGTTTGTCAGACAATGATATGCACTCCTTCGAGCCAAGGTTAAAATATTTTCACGGTAGGTTTTAAGATATCGGTGCTCAAAGTGACAGCATTACAATGATGATGAAATATATGCGTAAGGACAATAGACATGGTTTTATTGAATGCGGGAAGTATATTTGTGAAAATATTTCGACGAATGAGTTTGCATGAAAATGTAAACAAAAGCACATCGTGTTCAACTACATCCCTTTTGAGCCGTTTTGGAAAGGGATTCCAACCTACGGTGTTTTCGTGATGGCTGCAATTGACTGTTCGTTTTGAGCTTTGAAGAGCTTGTAATCACATCTTCACATATTTTGCACCTACAACACAGCAGAATAAGACATGGTGAATCTTTTGATACTAAATAAGTGTAATGTGAATTTTGTTGCAAGTCAACCTTTAGGCAAAATTTTGCTTGGAATTTTTCTCGTATCTCAAAGTGCTCGTGTTGGGACACTCATATTTCAAGGTATTACTGTATATATATAAGTATATATAACAATACATATGTAAACATTTATATATATTTTATTTATAGAATTGCTTTCTTTTTACCAATTTCAGCACTATTTAATGTATATTTTAGTCAAATTAGAAATACATTGCATCAGGTAAATAGGTCTGTTCAACAGACAGTACAAATTACACACTGATTTACGTTGTATCTTATATCTGTCTATTTATAGCTTATTACAGGCTGTTGTTTTAGTGTCCTTGACCTAAAGCTTTCTCTTTCTAGTCAGCCATCGCCCTCTTTGAGATGGTGGAATATTATGAGTCAGCTGTCCACCTCAGGATCTCCCACAACAAGAACCTTGGTCTCAGAGCATGGGTGTCTGCGGCCAAGATGTTGAGACGGGTAGGTATTAGGCACGACCTCATCAGGCTTCATCAGCAGATTGTAATATATTTGTGAGTAGTATCGCAACAGGGAAGAGGTATAGAGGAATTTATTGGAGTCATAGCCTCTCGTCAAGAACAAATGGGGATTATTATTATTGCTGCTTTACCATATGGGCAATGCATTGTTACTGAGCTGCGTTTTCATTCAAAACTTGCATTGAATTCTGCTGAAAGTAGCCTAACACGAGTAATGAATACAAATCCTGGTAATTATATATTTATGGGCGCAAATTCAAGTATAGTTTTGGCATAAATCTAGATATGAAATTTCTAATTTATGAAGGTTGCAAAAGTTTCTTCTCATGTCCTTAATTTGAATGTAAAATTCTGATCTCATTTGTTTATTTATAGATTTACGGGGGACTTATGTGAATCGGTAAATAAAAATAATTGTTAATAAAATTATGGAAATAATCAATTGCAAACATGGGAAACAAATATAATCAGAATTCGGGCCCTTTTCTTTAATTGCCCACTTGCTTTTCTGGAATTGAATGCTTGTGTTTCTTTAACATGGAAGGTAATTTTATTACCAATCAGATTTATGGATAATTCCGTCAAAATTCTGTTAAAAAATGATTTTGGATTCTCCACATTGCAGGTCATGTATACAGGGTACACCTGTAAGGTTTAAATTTTAATTGCAGATAAATCCCGCAATCAAAGGAATCGAGGTTGTTTTTTCATGCAATGTTTTATTACACAAGGGTAGCTGAGTTGTGTAGACCTTGTTTGCAGTTTGTACCAGTGTGCCTATTGATGCATCATTAAAACTGTCGCCCATGAAATCTGTAATTAGCTAATGTTTGTAGGCTATCATAGACGGTTGCTTGTCATATTATGTGCACTTTCGGTGTATGCTGTTTCGCATATGGTCTCATACCGTTGAGAGCAGAATGTGGAGAATAACTCCCAAGCAGTCAAATGTGTAACCTTACAAATATATGTAATTCACAAAATGAGCAGTTTTGTATCTTATAGCTCACTGTTTATCTACAGGAGCATTAAGGCACTTTTTACAAAAGGAACCCACGTGAAAACGCGGGATTACTTTTTGGATGCGTTCAGATTCCCTAAACGTCTAAGGTTACATGTTTGGGCCTACTCGTATCCATCAACTTGCTAGTTGTTCCTTACAAAAGTTGCCATCTGTATATAAACAGATGTCAATTATTTTGAACATTTAGGGTAGAAAGAGTAAAAGTTTGGTATTGTAAGATAGTTTGTTTTCCTAACGTGTACGCTGACTGTGTCGCTGCTGCGATGCTCGTGCGATTAACAGTGATCACACTCACTCTGTTTACATTGTGCAGATGTGAATTTGAAATTGTCTGCATGTTGAGTTAAAGCCTGGTTCAAGCTATATCGTCGTAGGTCAGCATTTTCCTTTCCGCATTCATTGTCGATTATGTTAACCATTAACCGATGGCATTGACGAAGCAACGCGGACACGCCGGGAAAGTTTGCAGCTGTCAAACTTTCTCGATATTTTGCCGAGCATCGACGACCGCTTTTCAAATGGGAACTATTTCGGCGATGGTAATTCACGGTTAGCGTGATTTATTTATTTCCGTTTATGATAGTCGCTGCGAGACTAGTATTTAATTCCAGCACATGAAAACAAAGAGGTTTCTTCGCGAAAATTAAAAAAAAGACAAATGAGAACACTATGTCACTGATCCAAACGCGGATTGTTTGTGATAGTGTGAACATCGTTGTTATAAACGATCACCGGAGTCTTGTAGCATCAACGTCAAGATGCAGTGATATAGTGTTAACCAGCCTTAAGCGTTTCACTGAACATGTTGTGGATTTATAATTAATTCTACGTTAGAGGCCATAGCGGCTCTCTCCTGTCTCACTTGGCAGCACTCTTGAATGACTGAAATTCGGAGATTGTTTATAATGGAATATTTTGCACAGAATTTTTTTATTGCGCATCATTCGCAGGTTCCATTTTCATTGTTACACGCGTAAAACATTTGATCGAAATTTGTGAGTAACAAAGTTCACTTGACTTGTGGATTCTTGCCGCTTCCATCTCGTGGATGATGCAAACTTGTAGATTAACTGGGTCATGAAAACATACTGACTCTTATCACTAGCTGTAGGCCAGGCTGCTGTATCTGCCTAGCTATCACCTTACAACTAGGATGCTGTGATACGTTCTGCCCACTGGATGTCTATAAATGCAGAAGCTCTTTATTTCACTTGACCTGTTTTTTCATTACCTGTAAGTAAACCATCATCTGGCAAAATATAATTCGTACGGTGATGGAGTGCCTTTAGGGAGAAATGTGAGAAAAAGTTGACGATATCGATGTTGATATTGATGCGTGTCTCACGAGTTAGAATCATAGAGTGACTTGACACTCGAAACTCGTGTAGCCATTCCATAACCTTGTGTAGTGAAGTGCGCAAAACAACATATAAAGCAGCTTAGTAAAGATCTATGGTTCCTTTAGTAAACATCTATGTGTCAAAGAAACTGAAAGTAAAAATAAAGGCATTAATGCAATAATCTATAACAAATAGGTTTCTATTGTTACATTGCTGTGGAGAAATGTGAGCAGAGGTGCAGGTTTGGCTGTCTAGGTTAGCTAGTAGAGTGAGTGATAGAAATACGTAACTTACCCTATTTTATACTTAATATAGTTTTAATCAATTTGATTTATATTTTTTTATTATCTTCATGTTTCACGTTTTACCTCCGTTACTTCCAAAACTGTAATGTTTCAAGATTTCATATGTTGGAAATTATTTTGTATGTGAAGACAAAAAACTGGAAAGATTTCATGTTGTATGTCAACCAATTTGTATGCAGAGGTGATTTTAAGATGACGTGTGACTGTGTGATCATTTTTAAAAGGTTACGAAATTCACTTCCGCTAAACCCGGGCTAATAAGAACAGGATAATAACTATTTAGTATATTGACTGCGAGTGAATTGTGGAGAAATGTCTTCTTGGTTTTGGTTTTCTCTGTTCTGCTTCTTTGTCGCAGAAATATTCATTCAATAGTAATTTGAAATGGTGTGACTGTATATGAATGGGTGATGAGATGTTTTTATTTATGTTTATCAGGCTATTGGCAGTGGCTTTGTATTTTACTAACTTGACTTTGTCTCAACTGCTGAACATTTGCCGTATTGAGCAGACGAAAAAGGTTTCTTTTTACCTGAACCAGAAAATTGCAGGTAACTTGTTTCTGCAAAATGTAGATTAACTTCAGTATATTTCAGGTAAATGTGTACTAGTGAAATAGCAAATGAGACGAGGTGAATTGTTGCATTTCATGAATCCCAAAACAATGGTCACTCGTTTACATCATGGGAATGTTCATCGTTTCTTATCCCACTGTTGTTTCCTGGCTCGCTTCCTGGTCTTACCCTTTTCCTCATGTGGTAGTCAATGCTGTGGTCACTCTCCTAGCCATTGATCTCTCGACTTTAAATGTCCAAACCATTGATCTCTCGACTGTATGTGTCAATGTCTTCTCCGTATAGAAGACATCAGAATGAATTAAATAATGATTTGTCTGTGTTTTATGACAGTGTTATATGACAGCGTTATATGACAGCGTTATATGACAGTGTTATTATATGTCAGTGTTATATGACAGCGTTATATGACAATGTTATATGACAGCGTTATATGACAGCGTTATATGACAGCGTTATATGACAGCGTTATATGACAGCGTTTTATGACAGCGTTATATGACAGCGTTATATGACAGCGTTATATGACAGCGTTATATGACAGCGCTATATGGCAGCGCTATATGACAGCGTTATATGACTGCGTTATATGACAGCGTTATATGACAGCATTATTTGAAAGTGTTCGGCTCAGATGCTTGGCCCTAGCTTCTTTTTTGATTATGATATTTTTTGTTCTAGTAATTCTGCTAGTAAAAAAGTTAGTTGCTTCTGATCATATACAAGTTAACAATTGAGCTGCTATTCAATTTTGTACAATCATGATCCATTTTGCTCCACCTTCAGCTTTCGTCCCTTTTGGATTTCATGACTCGCTCGCTACTCCTGAAGGGCTATTCTTTGTCTATTGCAGACTCAGCACTTGGAGAGCATAGACCTCAAGGGCTGCTCAATTAATGAACAGTGTATGACAGTGCTCGGCAGGGCTATTAAGATCGGTGCATGCATACACGTGCTTTATCTGCAGGAATGTAATTTGTCAGGTCGAGGTGTGCTTATCATATGTAAGTCTCTCAACGCTGTTAGTATACATTTCGGTTAGTTTGTTATTGTCAGTGTAGATAGGGTTGAGTTTTATGTTATTCTGAAGGTAGCTTTGAAGATGAGCTTACACAAAATTTTAGTAGATTTTCTCACAAAGTATCGATATTTTTCTATAATTTGCGATTGTTTCTGTTGTTTGAAGTGATCTGACTGACAGGATGTTTCAAAATTAAAATCGAAAAAATTTGATCAGGTTAAAACAGTCAGATCAAGCCAAAGTGTGATTATGATGTCTATAGTTGCAAGGAGACTGACAGAATAAAGACGAGTAACGCTGCAATTGGCACTCAATAGCCGATATTAACTATAACAATGATATCAACTAATGGCGTCATTTCTCACTATTTTTCTTCTAAGTATTTTTACCGCGATCCAAGTTTTGTCGATTTTAATCTTGAAACATTCTGGCAATCAGATCACCTCAAACATCAAGAAACAATCGCAAATAATGAAAAATAGCGATACTTTCTGATAAAATCTAGTAAATTTTTGTGTAAGTTCATCTCTAATCACCAGAGGAGAGTTTTCATACGCACACTTGTATGTGTTATGATACATGATACGCCCGCTCCCCCGCTGCTCGTGTTGGAGTAGTATTGGAGTTGGAGTAACAGCTCCTGGTATCAGCTGTGCGTACGGCTTGTATAGGATACACCAGAGATATGATTTCAACCACTCATACACGTTTAAACACCTCTTTCCGAGGGTTACTTTGCAAGCTACTAAAATGTTCTGTTGGTAATAAAAGGATGATGTAAATGAAAAAAACATACTGTTGACAGTAATATTTGATTTGGCAGTCTCTTTAAAATTCTACACATGTCATTAGATCTCCTGTAAGTTTAAGTAATGCAATCATGATCAATCATTCAACAGACTAACTCAGATTCACTTCCTTATCATGTGATCAGAATAGAACTGCTTGCGTGTTCGTGGCTGTTCAAGTTCTATTTTTGGCATGGACAAGTTACCTGACAGGTATAGCGAGTAATAACGAGTTACCCAATTCTAGTATATGGCTCCCTAAATGAGCCTCCCTGGTATTGTATTACAACATTATCTTGTCATCAAATAGGGAAGGTGAAAACCTGGCACTAGTAATGTTAACATCTACATTTTGTCTGTGACACCATAATATGTTGGTATTTCTCTGAAAAATTACATTGGCCAACAATAATATTAACATATTTTAGTAGAATTTAAAAAAGGCTGTATTAATCTATTATTTTACCAGGAAAATAGTAAACAAAAAAAGTAAAATGGTCAAAAATAAAAAGTAGAGAAACAGGTCATAACCTAATTGCTATCCCCATTCTGATGTTCCCCACTCTGCTGCTCCCCACTCTGATGTTCCCCATTCTGATGTTCTCCACTCTGCTGTTCCCAGCTTTGTTGTTCCATGAAGTTATCTCACAGTTTATACTCATAGCCGGCATAGATTGTCTTGTTCAGGGCAGTGTTAGAAACACTAACAATAACCTAGTCTAGTTCTATGTTAATTGACAAGAAGGCATCACATTGATGGGCAAACTACAAAATAAAATTAAACTAAATTAATAAATATTCAATTATAAAATTTGTGTAAGAAAAAATTAGTACAAATTATGAGCTGTATCTCTCTAGACATGATAGAATTTAGGTCCTTTTGAAACACCTCATATAGAGACGTAAGGAAAAAGCAAAATAGAATTGAAAGAAAAGTAAATTTCATTCTAAAAAATCGTCTGGTCTCGAAGTTCATTAAGAAATGGCGAGTTACAATCAAGTATTAATAATTCTGATAATATGGGAATGTGTGCGATATACATACAATACGTATGGGAACAGAGTGAAGGAAGTGTACGGACAGGGCCACTCCTTCCATCTCGGTGGATCAAATACTCAGTTGCATGTTAGCGGCTAGTTATGTGAACTCATCTGATAAGATCTGATTACAATGATCTGATCATATCATCGCTTGCTTTATCTGGTAGCTCCGCATCCTCGTATCCCATAAGCATATTTACTTGTCTCTACATTGCTGCTCTTATGGAATGCATGTCACTTCTCTGCGATTGAACGGCAGCAGTCAGGGCCTGCTGTCTATAGTTTAGATGGCGCTGTCAATAGATGACAATATGGATGCTCATGTTTCAGATCTACTAATCAATTTGGTGTTGAGTCATTAGGCGCTGCCAGTAATAGTCAGCTGCTAGTTGGCTCCCGTAAATGAGTTTTTACTGGTCGATATGACATCAACGCCTTGATGATGGATATACGCTGCACTTACCCCCCCCCCTCTCCTCCTTCACCCCCCTCCCCGTGGCCGAAGCAGTATTTCACTATTTGGAATTGCTCATTACTGCTGTTTTGGTTTAGAAACTAAGTTATGAGTTCGTTTTATTATTTAATTACATACTGTTCAAAAGCTAACCTCATTTTTTTGTTTTTGGATAGACAATCACTGTGGCAATTTTTTATTCCGTTTATTTTTTAATTTAGTTTAGCTTTGGAGCAAAGAGGCGATCATGCACTCAATATACATAGAGCATTAAACAAGCCCTTCTAAAACTAGCAAAAAAGTTCCAAAATTTTCTTATGCTCTTTAAACCAGAAAATGTTTCACTATAAAATATTTATTATGCTATTAGAACTTCTCTACAAGTATTGTGTAAGATAGGGTGTGGCTAACACCCTTGAGCCATTATCTTTCTATCTTTCTGTTTTCAAATGAATGTTGTGATAATCTATAGGTCTTGTTTGTCACCTGTGCCTTTGTAATATCTTATACCTGTCTAACCCTTCTATGTACCATCGCTTGCGCATTTCTTCAGTTTTATTTTAAACATATATGTACATAGTTTAGTTATTTACTGGATAATAAGTTTCAATCACTTATCTCTAGTTCACTTATTAAGATATTGCACAATTATGCGCAGTAGTCTTGTTGTTTTTAATTAACCATGCTTCATGTAGACGTCTATTTCTCCCACTATTCTAGCATTTAGTTCACTAGCAGGCAGCGCTTTATTCTAATACAAAGAAGTGAGTGTTCATAAATCACTGTTTCAATTGTGTGACCTTCAGTTGTATATCTGCAGCTGCTGCTCTACGCAGTATCTCCACTATAAAGGAGTTGCATATTGGGGATAACAATCTGCAACCTTCTGATGGCATTCAACTCGGTAACCTTATTAGGAACAACACGTATCTGCACACCCTGGATGTTAGAAATAATAGCCTACAGGTGAGTTGTCTGCTCTATTGTGTAACATGGATTTATCCTTTCTTGCTATTTCTCCTGCATAACAAGGATTTGCCCTTTTTTTCTTTTGTCTTTTTCATAAGATATTTGTAAAATGAAAGATATGTCTCTAATCACTCGCATTCAGTAAATAAACCTTAAACCAACGCTTGCCTTTTAGTTTTTATCGCTGAACCCCATATGACTGACAAGGGCAATATCGCACCCCATATGACTGACAAGGGCAATATCGCACCCCATATGACTGACAAGGGCAATATCGCACCCCATATGACTGACAAGGGCAATGTCGCACCCCATATGACTGACAAGGGCAATGTCGCACCCCATATGACTGACAAGGGCAATATCGCACCCCATATGACTGACAAGGGCAATGTCACACCCCAAATGACTGAGAAGGGCAATATCGCACCCCATATGACTGACAAGGGCAATATCGCACCCCATATGACTGACAAGGGCAATATCGCACCCCATATGACTGACAAGGGCAATATCGCACCCCATATGACTGACAAGGGCAATATCGCACCCCATATGACTGACAAGGGCAATATCGCACCCCATATGACTGACAAGGGCAATATCGCACCCCATATGACTGACAAGGGCAATGTCGCACCCCATATGACTGACAATGGCAATATCGCACCCCATATGACTGACAAGGGCAATGTCGCACCCCATATGACTGACAAGGGCAATGTCGCACCCCATATGACTGACAAGGGCAATGTCGCACCCCCTTGTTTTGAATGAAACAAAAAGGCTAGAAACATAATGAACAGCTGAAATATTCAGAAAATATGATAACACTATGTTATTTGAAAGTCATTCTAAGAAGAGTATATGTTGTCACACAGCAGCAATGTGTAAGAAAACAACTCATTTTATAGTCTTTAACTTTTTTCCTGTCTCTTCTCCGCTATAATTTGATCGAAACGCGGTTCCTTGTGAGTGAGTGAGATGCGCAGGTCATATTCAGGATTGATGGGGTTACGATATTTATTTTTAATGTATAGAAGAGATGAAGATTGATTGCTGCCCCTCTGCGAACAACTGCTCCGCACCTTACAGCAAATATTGAATCTCATCCTTTGATACTCTTTCTTTTTACACACACTCTGACAGCTAGTGTTACATGATGATTAGATGGAGTGCTGCCCTGGCACTGCATGTCACATTGTCCGTAGAAACACCTTGTTCTCTTTAAAGCCTGGTTTCCATATGACAGCGCAATGTTCGTGCGCGGCCCAGTGATCGTACGCAATGCATTTCTTGGGCTGCGATGCAGTGTTTCCATATCGCGCGTAGGCGCCACGCTTGCATTGGACAGGGTAGGTAATTTCCTTACTTTTTCGTAGGAGAGACCGATTTCTTCGGAAAAACAGTCTTCCGTTGCAATGTTGCACTGTCCTATGAAAACCGGGCTTACTCTTTCGTACGGGAGACCGATTTCTTTGGAAAACAGTCCCCGATTTGAATTGTGGGATAGGTTGAAAAGGTCGAGCGATGTATTGTGGGATACATTATCGCGCGCACTCGTCGCAAGGATCCATTCTGTTGGATCCTTGCGATCAGCGTACGCACATCGCGCGATTGTCGTGCGTTGACGTTTCCATATCACAGCCAGTTTACGCACGACGTCGTGCGCCTTGTTGCGCGCCTTGCGCTGTCATATGGAAACCAGGCTTAAATTTCCTTGTTGTTCAACCTTTGACATTGGATACATGTTTATTAAGCTCGTTGAGTTACACAGAGTTGTGATTAATATACACTCTGGAACAGTGCTGGTGTTTTCTTTTGAACACGCGCTATAATTCTCAAGGGATAGCAGCCTTTTTAAATTTTCCCTCGTCAACCGTGCGTTGTTACTACAGAAAAATAAAAGTTTATCACAAGCTTAAAAACTTTCTTAATCAATTCTTCACTGTATTACGTTATATAACAGATACCAGTTGAAAAGGTCTTCAGACTGATATACAAAAATCATAGACGCTTTTGTAGCGTTTATATTTTTTAAAAACTCAGATTTTTTCACAGGTTATTAATTTCCAACTCAGACGTTTTTTATATTTAAAATTTACTTTTACTATATATCTGGTACGAATATGCAAGTACTTATTCCTCTGGTTAATCATAACTAATATATTGTTACATATATTGGCTATGCATCTTTGTAATGACTGCAACTAGCTTTGATAGTCTGTAATGTAAATTGTATTGGTGTTCAATTACGCTTGCACTATCATCGTGTTGCATCTTTGTTATTGTATTGAAATGGTGATAACCATAAGGCTTGTCATTCTGCGTTGCTTAAAGAATAGAGCAAGCATAATATTATTATGCTTTATTATTTATCTTGAGGTGTTGACTGATGTTATAAAAAAGTATCAAGGAGGTTGACCCACCAGAAGCTGAGATATAGCCAGCTAAACACAGGTCTACCTAATAACGAATCAGAGGAAAAACCCTTCGAAAATCCCGAGAATTGTGACGTATGAAATCGACTTATTGGACATGTGCCGTAGCTGCCCACCCTTACCGCCATTACGTATACTGATTGTTTTAGGCTACGAGATGTGAAACGCTTCTCGCGATAGTAAAGAATTTAAAAACTAGCTCTGGTTTCTCGGGAAACCCAAGCAAATATTGTGTGGTAAAGGCAGTTGCCCACAACCCCTTGCCATGATTTTTCAAAACATAAGAGCAGATTTTGACTATTGTGCCTCAAATTTTAACTCGATCTTCACGGATATGCTCCAAAGATCCTCTGTTCAGCAAACGGCGCGTGTATAGTCTATATTATACGATATCCGTGATTTGCTGTTTGTTTAGAATAAGAAATGGGAATGTGAATTTTTGTTCATTCATCATCTTTCTACTGTGTACCTACTGCAGCATTCAGTCGATTTGCATGATTATCGTCACTGTTAACAGACTGTAAGTTCACTACAGCCATAATTTTAAAAAGAATAGCTTGGCCGTGCTGCTCTTTCTTTAAGAAAAGAAAACGATAACTTTTGATTTGATTCTTCTATTGATCTATTATCTTATCTATGATTATTTTTTATGATTAACATAATAATCATAATGCATATTATACAAAATAATAATATAACTGTGTATAGAATAAATGATGTAACTAATATAATTTGTAGAAAATTCCAAATGATAACCGAGATTGATGATTGATTTAATTGATTCCATTTATTAGCTATAGATAAAAAAAATCTGAACAGCGCTAAAGATGAGTCTGAATAGGGCAGATAAGTGGGAGAACAACAAAACTGAGCTGAACTAGCAAGATAGCGAAATATTGCGAAATAATAGATGCATGTAATTATTTCATGCTAAAACTAATCTACACGTCAGAGGGACTGGTTCGGAATTCTCAGAGCAATGATTGTTAGGCCCAATTTGATTGTTCTATACTTCCAGGGATTAAACCAATTAAAACGCCTTAGCGCATTTGTTGGCTTAATTGACCAATGGCACACAAGTCATATATTGATGCTAATATGAGGATTACCAAAACACCTATGTCTTTTGGTAGACCTGTGTTTGGCTGGCTATATCTCAGCTCCTGGTTGGTCAATCTCCTTGATTCTTTTTTTAGAACATCATTCAACACCTCAAGATAAATAATAAAGCATAATAATATTATGCTTTCTCTATTCTTTAAACAGGCTATATCATGATCCAGGAACTTTGTTACAAAACTTTTGTTTGACAAATAGTAAGTATATAACTCAACTACCTGTGGTTTCTAGTGTTATTTTATTACTATACAGTCAAACCAGGCTTCCCCCAGGAATTGCAATCTTGGAAAGGAAAATGCTAATAGAAGTTCTAAAAAATAGTTGGGGCAGTCAACTCCTCCGCCCCAGCTGAGGAGAACCTGAGTCAAACCTCAACTTATAATCACCTATAAACACACTAAACTTTTTGAGCAAATATATTTTTGTTTTGCTTTGTTGTAGGCATTTAAAATATTTGTTATTAGTTTTACTTTGCAGAATAGACTTTGCTCTCTTGAAAAATAGACAAATCATTGTAAATAAGCGTCCATTGGTTTGATAAATTATTGATGTGCGCTCCCCATCAACTTATTGTAAAATTAACGCAATTACGGTCTATAAAACCACTGAAGTTGATCAGGAAAAGGAGAAAAGTTGTTGATGCAAACCCATAATTCTGCAGTTATGGTACAGCCCACAAATTGAAAAGTCAAGTCTAGTTTTTCTATTTTGTATGGCCAAAGGAGTGAGATTGGAAAGATTTTGGAATGGATTAGGCAATTTACATGTACGTATTTTACTGTTCGTATATGTAAATTCCCTATAACGTGATTCCATATAACGTTGCTTCGGAACAGATTATTTACGTTGTAAGAGCATCTACGGTATTTGGATACAAGGGACTTGTGTCTATTATATGTCATCACGGATTCATATTCAAAAGGAACTAAATCTGCATTTATTTTTCTGTCTTGAGGTGTAAAGTATTCGTGAACACACCACCTATCATTCTTGTTGCAATCTCCTTGTTGTGGAGTTACCCTCCCTCTTCTGTAAAGCTCTTCTGCCACCTGAGGCAGTTATCGCTTTTTTAAGATGTAGGGGGTTATCTACCATCTCTGTTACAAGCCAGGTTTTTAATGATAGTTTTTTTTGCAGGATATTGGTATAGCCCACATCTGTGATGGACTGGCAGAGCAGCCCAACGGCATGGGACTTAAATCTCTCAATATCTCCAACACCCATTTCACACCCGCCAGCATCAATGTCATAGCCATTGCATTGGTGAGTCGCTCTCTCCTGTCGCATTTACCATCGTTAGATGGAATGCTCGGGGATACCATAGCTGTGACGAAAAAGATTTCTGGCTTGTTCTTAGTTTGTGCTAGCTAACAGAATAGGCGTACTGAAAGTGGCTTGTCTCATGTGAAAAAGCGAAGCAGTGCTTATGTTGATTATTTGACTACATGGCAGGGTTTTAACTCCGAGCCATTTTCAATTCGTAAACAAAATTGAAAAATCAGGTTTCTGATAACAAGAAAAAGCAGTACAAGTACCGACACTGCTTTGTAGCATTAAAACCGAAATGATCTGAAGATGCCAATAGATCTCAATACCTCAAGATCTTAACCGTTCTCAATGGCACACTTTTCTGCGACTGACTAGTTTTGGTTACATCTATCTTAACGCATTCTGGCTAGGGTATTGCTAACATCGAGTCTGGCTTATTAAAAGGGTAGTGGGGAATTACAGCAGTTTTAGAATAGTGGAGTTTTGTAATTTGCCAACTTGTGTGGTTGTTGTGAAGCGATGAGACCCTCATTAGCGTATGGAACTTTGGCTTTTTCTCTCCGTTACAGTCACGCACAAAGACTCTAAACACCCTGAACATCAGTTACAACCACTTGGCAAATGAGGGTTTCTTCGCCCTTAAGGAGGGTCTCCTGAAGAATAAGTCCCTCTGCCGACTAGCTCTCCGCTGTACCAAACTAACTGATGAGGGTAGGTCTGTACGTCTGACCGTTGGTTTTGACATCTGAGTTGGTATGAGATATCTTATCTTCTCTACTCACTAATATGGATGTTATTAGACTGTTAGCAAGAGGACTTGCATATGTTAGTTCACACACACTTCAGGATATAAAGTTTCCTGACCTTAGTACCGCTACAAGTTGAGTCGGAATGCATATGAATGAGTGTTTGTACACAGTTTGTACTGTTATTAGAACAACGTTTTGAAAATATGTATTTAAACATTAACTCACAAATTCGATTGACAAAAGGTTGATGTATTAGAGACTTGGTAAATATGTAGCTGGGAAAAAATTGATAAGGATGGAAACAGCATAACGGCTGTGATGCAATTTTATAGATCAGTCTTTTTAAACAATGACAACCATGACAGTCAGACCTGAAATAGCTGTCCTCAATACTGCATGCAGCTAGTCATATTACTGCAAAGCAACAAATAATACAATTAGACATACCTTTCTATAAATAATAAAACTAAAAAATAAAAGCATGTTTTCGACATTTTTGCAATCCATGCGACTGACCTTGAGACAGGTCAGGCAAAGCTGCTATAGCTATTATTTCTGGTGTTTATGTACACTTCAGGTGTCTCAGAGTTGATTAAAAAAGGTCTATCTTATGAAGTTTCATGAACCAGCTGACACAAATTACAATTATAAAAAGAGCGATTACATAGTCGATCTTTTATAGAACTGAACTAATTTTGATCACGGACAGTAGCTAATCATCAGCGATTAGCAAGTTGTAGCTCGATATTTTCACATCATGTTTTTCAAAATGAAGGAATTGGTTGCAAAACCATCAGGAAAATGAGATGGCATTCACTTAAGCATTTGTCTAGGTCATACCCTGTATTATAGATGCAACCCTGTATTATAGATGCAACCCTGTATTATAGATGCAACCCTGTATTATAGATGCAACCCTGTATTATAGATGCAACCCTGTATTATAGATGCAACCCTGTATTATAAATGCAACCCTGTATTATAAATGCAACCCTGTATTATAGATGCAACCCTGTATTATAGATGCAATCCTGTATTATAGATGCAACCCTGTATTATAGATGCAACCCTGTATTATAGATGCAACCCTGTATTATAGATGCAACCCTGTATTATAAATGCAACCCTGTATTATAAATGCAACCCTGTATTATAGATGCAACCCTGTATTATAGATGCAACCCTGTATTATAGATGCAACCCTGTATTATAGATGCAATCCTGTATTATAGATGCAACCCTGTATTATAGATTCAACCCTGTATTATAGATGCAATCCTGTATTATGGATGCAACCTTGTATTATAGATGCAATCCTGTATTATAGATGCAACCCTGTATCATAGATGCAACCCTGTATTATAGATGCAACCCTGCGTTATAGATGCAACCCTGTATTATAGATGCAACCCTGTATTATATGTAGATGCAACAGTGAAGCCTTTGTACTAGCTTTTCTAGAGCAGCCTTCACAGATTTTGATGTACGCATGTCGTTTTAATTAGCAAGGACTAATCAGAGCATTACACCCAATTGATGTAACTTTTCTCATTTGGTTGAATTTTTAAAAAACTCTTCAAATATCTCTACTTCCTTGAATTAGTCTTAATTATAGTCTTTCATCCATTTCAAGTTCTTCTCTTCATTTGGTTGAGTTATGGGAAAATGCTGTGAAAAGGTTCACTTTATCGAGTTACCCTATTCGGAGTGTTTTGCACATTGCGAGTTATAACTTTTTGCCATGTGGTTGAATTGTGACAAGACCCTCCAAAAAGATCAGCTTTGCTATGATTGACTATAGTGCAGTCTGCTGGTTGTATCACAGGCGCTGTAGCCCTGGCCGAATATATCGCTGACAGCTACACTATCTCTCAGTTGGACATACGAGAGAATGACATAAAGACAGCCGGTCTCCTGGCCATCTCCATGTGTCTCAAGGTTCAGGAGACGATCACTCGACTTGAGATCGACCAGACTGTTAAAAAGGAACCGGTAAGAAGCCTTGTTTCTTGCATTCTCACCGTTCTTTCTCATACATTTTGCAATACAATATCCAGTTGGTGGGAATTTATTGTGGTATCTTGTTATTGATTTTGGAACCATTTGTATGAGCATAAATAGCAACATTTCTACTGTGCTCCGTAATGGATTTACATGACTATGTTTCCCTGCCTACACCAACATGTGCGAGTTGTACATATACATGAATATATGAATAAATATGTATGCATATATATATTTATATGTATTTATGTCGATAGATGTATATGAACGCTGTGCGCATTTGTCAGCTTAGACGAGGCAGTAGCAACTGACATCTCCATAATCATTAGTATTTATATTTTTATGCATCAGTTTTTGTTTTAAAGCTTGATTAAATTTAAATGTTTTAAAACTTTTATTTAAATTAAAGTCTAGCATTTAATCCACATCTCTGCATTTTAAATTGTTTTAATTTCATGTACATAGATTCAGTTCGTGTTTTAAAAGGAAATCAGGTAATTCTTGAACAATCGTGATAGGATGGCGAGCAGAAAAATCAGAACACTTGGATACTCATAATTTGGCAGCAAATATGTCACAGCCAAGTGGCAGTCTTTTCCGGTAATCTTCATGAGCGGTTGTTTTAATCGTTTGTCTTTAACAGGCGGTCAAGGACTATGCATCCCAACAGAGGTTCTTCCTAGATGAATTGCAGAGTAAAGTGACACAGAATGCTGAGTTGCAGAGGGCCAAGTTGGAGAAGCTGTTAGTGCAATCGCAGTCCGCAAAATCTGGTTAGTAGCTTGATATCACGTTTTACCTTTCTGTAAGTGATACGACTCCCTGTTATTCTCTTGTCATCATTGCGTAGTGTTTGCATGTACTTAACTTGGCTTTGCTTTAGTGATATTAATACTAACTAAAGAAATCCCTTAATTGCACCAGAACATTAATGATCAGCTTACTGACGGTAGGAATACATGTAAATTTCCATTTGCAATGGTGAATGTAGAGGTCAATGCTATTGTTAGGATGCAGCTTACAATAATGAATGTAGAGGTCAATGATGTGCTATGGCATGCAGCGATGCATTAGCTCATGTAGGTATCATTGCTTGGCTATGGTATGTAATGCTTTACTTGGTAAAGTAGAGGTCAATATTGTTGATATGGCCTATTGAGGTGATTGTAAAGGAATTTGTGTATATTCAGAGCTCTTCTCCCTACAAGAAAAAGCACTGGAGTTTTTCTTATTTTCATAGTACAGTGTGTTCGATATATCCGAGGGCGATTTATCCGAGTTTCACTGTATCTGCCTCAGGCTCATCTACTTTTATTATTAACTAGATTACCTGTGATACCCGGCATTTCCCGGGTAATAAAAATGTCTGATCAAAAAATTGATTTTTATTTAACATATAACAACATTTGTCATTTTAACTTTCAAACTACATATCATGAGAAAAGTGTTTTGTGTAATTAAAATAAATTAAGAGAGAAAATAAAAACAACTGTAAAGGTTTTCAAATTTTGCCAAACAACTTTTAAACTTCATATCATGAGAAAAATGTTTCCTGCAGGTCAAATAAATTAAAAAAAATAAAACGATTATAAAAAGGTTTAGATGTAAATGTGAAATAATTAGCAAGTAATAGCTAAATTAAGTTGGTTTTGCTACGATTACAATAAAAGATCATTCGGTAATGATACAATTAATACGAACTGAGAAAACAAAATAAAAATCTTGAATATGTAGAATTAACAATAACAATTCTTGCATAGAAGTGTGTATGTAAAAAAAGGTTGCTGTTCCACCAGAAGCTATCCATCAAAACTTTGAATCCGACGATACTGGTACCTTTCGACATAGGTACAAATGTAAAAATGAGCTATCGGACAGTCGTTGTCTGATTGAACGGTGAGAGAATGTATAGGCTCTTTCCACAGAGACGATATAATTGTCAGTGTGAGAAGAATTGGCCTTGACCCCAGATACAGTAATTGAACCTTACGAAAAATATTTCTTAACAGGGCATGCATCGTAACCTGTGGCCTCATTGGTAAAATAATCAGCGTGCGCTATAGCCGGAGTGACAGACAGATTCACATACACACATACTTTGAGAAATAGGGAAACCTGAACAGGCCAAACAAGCCTTAAGACAGTATTTAGTAGTACCAACTTTTTGCACTTATATAAGAGAGTTGCGTAGTTTTCACCTTTCCTGCTCTATATATATATATATATATATATATATATATATATATATATATATAGAGCAGGAAAGGTGAAAACTACGAAACTCTCTTATATAAGTGCAAAAAGTTGGTACTACTAAATACTGTCTTAAGGCTTGTTTGGCCTGTTCAGGTTTCCCTTGTGTATACTCTTTGCTGCAGTTAACTGCAGCGTAGGGTTGTACAGACGCTGCCGTATTTAGTTGTAACCGGTAAATGTACAAATGCTGCCGTATTCAGTTGTAAATGTACAAATGCTGCCGTATTCAGTTGTAAATGTACAAATGCTGCCGTATTCAGTTGTAATTTGTAAATGTAAAAATGCTGTCGTATTTGGTTGTAGATAGAGGATGCACAGCACAAAAGCTGTTTTATTCACGTGCTGAATTATTTAACTCTACAAGTACTGTATATTTTCAGGCGCTGACTCAGTAGCATCCCCAGCTACAACAAAGGAAGCTTTAAAAACTGTCACATCTATACAAATGGAAGGCAAGACTGGTGAAGAATCTAAGGGAAAATCTGATGAAACTAAACCTCCAGAAGTTAGTTCAGTGCCATCTAACGATGCTGAGGCTGATAGCTCTTCATATTTTGACCCATTAGGTGCTGTTTCCGTAGAGGATGGTGCAGATGCACCCGTTCAGAATGATGGTAGTTGCAACATTCCTGTATTAGTCGGAGTGTTAGCCTTTGAGGGTGACCCCTCGACAAGAAGTGAAGCAGATGCAGCAGCTTGTTCAAACGTCGTTAACTTGTCTGAAGAGCATCTGGAGAGCCAATCAGTTCTCGACAATTCACCTGAAGTCACTGAACCACTAGATGGACCACCAAATCACCTAACGACGTCCGTTTCAGACCCTACGCCTTTAAATGACTCTGCAAACGCTATGAACTATCTCGGTCCGTCCATATCTGACATGGATATTCTTGAGCCAGCGCCTTGTACGCTTCAAGAGGAAAACACATCACCGCCTTCATCTTCCTCCTCTGATAACAGTTCAGCGGAACAAGGCGTAGTTGCAGACCCAGAGAATGTTCCAGAAGGTTTAGAGTGTGCTATGACAGCTTTAAGTTTTGAGGTACCCTCAGACAGTTCTGTTTTGTCAGAGGGGAAATCTGCCAGTGATCTTTCACCAGAATCAGATACAGGTACAGGATTTGCAGAGGTGGATCCACTTTTTGAATCTTCTATAGAGCAGGATGTATCCTCACAAGCTTCATTACCCTCAGATCCTACTAATAAACCTTGTTCTATCACAAATATGATTGAACAATCTTTACCACCGGGCTCTCAAGCTGACACCGAGGGCAGCCATCAGACTGATACCTCACCAATGGCAGATTCTGTCAAGATAGAAGCTGGTGTCGTCCAAACAATGGCTGCCACGAGTTCTGAAAGCAAGGTCACGAAAAAGGTGCCAGACCTGACCATGAATCTGGCGGTACCACACATACCTGATGCAGATACCTCATCTAAAGATTCTTTTCATTCTGTAACCGACAGCGGCGATAATAATTGTCAATTGGTAACAGGTGAAAATGACATCTCTGAAATTGTAGAAGGTCCTGATGACACTTGTGAGGAAGTACTCGCAGATGTCAACAATGGTAGTTGTCATTTATCGCTAAGCAATGATGGAGCTTGCCAGACTATAACTAGCATCGAGGACACCTGTCAGTCAGCGGCTGACAGCAGCATTTGCAACGAGCAATCACTTGTCGATATTGATAGATTAAAAGATGTTTCTGACCTAAATCAGACCACTACTGACAGTATGAGCGACCTTGTTCTCTCATCTGATCTACATAGCGGCCAGGTTACTTCCATAGACACTGCAAGAGAATCTTCCAGCTAACTACCATCATAACTGGAGCAAGAGTGATCTGGTGTCGCTAAATGTGTAACCTAAATGAAGTTAAATTATATTAAAACATTAAATAATTATATGGATTAGGGAAACTATCATATTTTATACATTCCATTTTACGATTATTGTTTGGGTAGGTCTCACGAAGAAGCTGGAGACCATCAAATTACATTTCATTCAAATGCATCGATAATAGGCTGGTTACTGAAATTAAAATTTTTCAGTTGTATCAAAATTTATAGCTGTGTGGAATATGGAGTCCATTTTGCAATATATTTTCAAAAAAATGTGACAGATACAGAGATATAACTCCAGACTTTACACTACTTTACTATAGATGACGTGAACTCAACTTTTGATGAAAAATTACATATATGTTATTTCCGAATATTTCTCATGTCACTTGATATTCGTGTCTATGGAGAATAAGAAAAGGAACATATCTTCTTGATATAGCTATTTATGACATATATTTTGTGTAATAATGTTTGATCATTCAAGGTCAATTCAATGGCGCTAGTCGGTGCGCTTATAATAAAATTATGTAATACAAGTTTATTGATGACTTGCTGATTAAAATGGTGGCTGATGGACTGATGTACAACACTGGTTCAGAAACTGATGTTTAGCAATGCTTTCTATGATATTGACATAAGGTTCATCATGAAAGGGTTTGTTAAGAAATCTTTTGCATGTCACGTGTCTAAATATTTATTTATGTGAAGTGAATAGTTTGCTTTTTGGTAGCAACCAAAATAATAAGATCATCATTGGGAAAATTGTTTCCATGTCTTACAAAACTACAAAAGGTGTGCGCAAAGTAATATAATATACATGTATTTTTAGTCAATATACAATGAATACAAGTGTATAATTAAATAAACTTAATGTGTATGAAACATCGAAAAAACGTCAGCATTTCAGCTTGACCTGTATAGCTAATATAGCTCTGACATGCTGCCTCTTGCTGAATATTGAAGACTGTTACCAGTGTTTACAATTGGGAGAGGAAAAAATGACGAATGCTGATTTAGCTTGCAGTTTACATGTTGCAAGATCGACGAGTTGAATTGATTGTAAGTACATGTAGAAGTATGTATGTACTTGGATGCTAGTAGTAAAAATATTCAAAGGCACTAGACCTTTTTATTCAAGTTTAATTAAATTTATAAAAAACTTCAATTTAATTTACAAATAGTTGAAATTAATTCTATAACTTCAATGGTGTGTTTAATAATTCAAATTAATTTTATAAATAACGTACTGAAATTAATAAACTAAGTACTTTGGTGTCTATAAAAGTATTAGAAAAATATAAGTTGTTAGAGAAGGTGACGCTGCGTAGCATTTCCTTTATATAACAGACAGAACATCTCAGACAATCTCTAATCCATTCAATTTTAGATCTCCAATCTCATTTGAGTTTATACGGTAAAAGATAAGTCTGAAGGCAGGATAATGCCAGCCTGAATTGAATCGGTTCTTGAAAAAAACGGTTAATATGAATTGCCACCTTCTAGCGTGCACTATTGGTCGAAAGTTAACATACTCTTGATTTTAATTTTATGCTGCTCAACTTAATCCAATTGCTGCTTTTTGTGTACTTGTATTGTCCAACAGCTTTTGCTGTACCTATGCATACAGATATTTGTTCTATTTTGGCTATAAATTGCAACTTTTATTTTCTGTTCATGTGTATCAATGATAGTGTTGAAATAATGAATTACTGAATGCCTACCAAAATATGAGTTAGAATGTCTGAATAAGTTAGTAAACATACCTCTGACTATATAGTTTATTCAGAAAAAGAGTCTAGATCTTTCAGATGTTATAGCCGTTAAAACGTCTTTTGATTTTTAGGCTGGTTTATGTCACAGAAGGTAAAGTAACACCATGGCTTGTACTCAGGAATGTCTTTGTATATAATATCATAATCAGACTCACAAGAGCACTTGATCACTTTGAAGTTTTCTTCTCACTATTCTGTAAAAGCTTCCAACCACTGCATATGCCTCTATTTGTGTAACTGCGCCAATACTGTTTAGTAGTTTATCATCACTCCAGAGGGGTGCGAAAGTACCACAGCTTTTCCATTTTGGGCATTTGTTCAGCATATGACTTCTTTTCATAAAAATCACTGACTATCAAACCCTAAATAACAACAACCAACACTACCTGGTTCTATATGAAATTCAAGCTCTACATGACTATATCAATCCTGTGTCTATATCACACTCTGTATGTCTGTATTAAACTCTGTATGTCTATATCACACTCTGTATCTATATCAATTTCTGCTTGTTTATATCAAACTCTGTGTCTATATCAAACTCTATACATGTCTATATCAAACTCCGTATGGCTGTATTAAACTCTGTATGTCTATATCACACTCTGTATCTATATCAATTTCTGCTTGTTTATATCAAACTCTGTGTCTATATCAAACTCTGTATGTCTCTATTAAACTCAATATGTCTATATCACATTCTGTGTCTATATCAAACTCTGTATGTCTGTATCAAACTCTGTATGTTTATATAAAACTCTGTATGTTTATATCAAACTCTATATGTCTCTATCAAACTCTGTGTGTCTTTATCAAACTCTATATGTCTGTATCATACTCTATATGTTTATATCAAACTCTATATCAAACTCTGTATGTTTATATCAAACTCTGTATGTTTATATTAAACTCTCTATATCAAACTCTGTAAGTCTATATCAAACTCTATATGTCTTTATCAAACTCTATATCAATCTGTGTATGTCTATATCAAACTCTGTATGTCTATATTAAACTCTATATGTCTCTATCAAACTCTGTGTGTCTATATCAAACTCTATATGTCTGTATCATAGTCTATATGTTTATATAAAACTTTATATCAAACTCTGTATGTTTATATTAAACTCTCTATATCAAACTCTGTAAGTCTATATCAAACTCTATATGTCTGTATCAAACTCTATATCAAACTGTGTTTGTCTATATCAAACTCTACATGTCTATATCAAACTCTATATGTCTGTATCAAACTCTATATGTCTATATCAAACTCTACATGTCTATATCAAACTCTATATGTCTGTATCAAACTCTATATATCTATATCAAACTCTGCATGGTTTTATTAAACTCCAAAAGTGTCTCAAATTGTGCCCAAAACTACCCAATAGTTGTGGGCCATTTTTAGGTACTTTGAATAATATTTGTTTCAAATACAATAAGAGTTTATTGAGCAATCTCTTAGCATTTGCGAGAGAAAAATGTGAAGCGGGCAAAGAAAAAGCTCTTTCCAACTCAAATGTGTTCCAAATTAGATCACTTCTCATGATGATAAAGTCTAGCACTTAACAATCATCCTGTTTACGGTAAATAATGTCACATACATAAATGTGTGTTTTTCGACACCCTTGAAATTACATTTTTGGATAAGAACTTGTGACTATATAGCCAAAATTATTAACCAAAACTTGCAATGAACATGTAAGTGCAATGAATCAAAGGTAAAACATGTACACGGACATTCACACTTATAGTTAGCTGTATAACGCCATGGCTATATCAAACTTGTCAGACATCTTGCTGGAGTGGTATATATGTACATATGTACATAAGCACAATACGCTACGCCGGTATGAATAAGTAAGTTTGCAAGTTGCTATGCAGTGACGAAATAAGAAAACGTATGACATAGTAATGCTCAGCTACGTGCTATAGCGTGTAGTGGTATAAATCTACATAGTTATACAAGATAATGTATTCTGATATAACTTGGTACTAAATATAATGTAATTTGTATATAATATAACAATGCAGCTACACAATTAATATAAAGGTAAAAAACAAAAACATCTAAACTAAAAATTTACAATAGTGATTAAGGTATATTGCGGAATATAATATATTGCTATATATAGAGTTACTATTATATTACAGTAGGTCATACAATGTGGTGTATTGTTAAACAAACATCTGAGATGAAAATGAATAAATACTTCAAAGTTGATGAATTATACAGAACTTTGCGTAGCAGCCAAAAGATCATAAACTACCTTTTCAAATACTGTAGACTGCAGATTCAGTATTTTCGTAGAGAAGGAACAATATGCCCACCTGCATCTCCGGTGAACTTAAACCAATTCAAGTCTTCACGCAAGCTGCAGGTATATTCATCTGAATGTGAAGGAACTTCTGCTGGCCTCGAGTCAGACCCATTATAATCCTGTCTTCAACCTTCAGTTAGATTGTTTGCATTTTGACAATTCTTTAGAGCCTGTAGGTCAGGGGTCGTAGCTAAATCTGCTGGTCATGTCACTTCTCTATCAATTCTCCTTGTGAGATTAACGTTGTTTGATGATTTTTCAACTGCAATAAGTTATTGCTGACTTTAAAAGGTTAACCCAATTAGCAAGATTTTTAATTACCAAATATGAGCTAATAAAAATGCCGAAATGAATTTGAAAACTATTTAGTTAAAATAGAGCTTGACTTGACATGACAGCCTTTACTTGACCTGCCAGCCCTTGCTTGACCTGACAGCCCTTACTTGACCTGACAGCCCTTACTGGACCTGCCAGCCCTTACTTGACCTGACAGCCCTTACTGGATCTAACAGCCCTTACTTGACCTGACAGCCCTTACTGGATAAGACTACATACATATATCACGTTTTTCTTTTCATGTTTAAATTCAAATGGTATCCTTCTAGATCCTTTCACCTCTAAATGCTGCCTCATATATTGTTATATCTAAATCAATGGTTTGCCAATTATAAGTAAAGTATATACCAGTTATACGTGGGACGTCATATTTTCCCAATTACTTGCTGCGCTAGAAATCTGCTAGCCGTCACACCCCCGATGCTTTATGTGATATCGGTGGTTTCTGATCAGCGTTTACATATGTTTTTAGACTAACTTGAAAAATTACTTCTTTTCACAAAGCTGTCATGGTAGTAACTCATCACATAATATGTGATAGTATGTGATAGATCCTATCACACATATGTGTGATAGGATAAAATAAAAGGCAGTTAGTGAGCTCACAGTCACCAAACATAGAACTCTCACGGTAATAATGAACTTCGTTCTATAAAATCTTTATTCTGTTATAAACATAGTCAAGTATTACAGTAAAATACAATATATCTAAACCACTATACATGCATCTCCTAACTATTTCACTCGCTCATAGATCATGTGTGTCCAAACTAAAAATCTGCAAACCTTAAATATGAAAAAAAACAACATTTTTCATTCATGTTGCCATTAAAAACACTTTCTTAACTTGTTATCAAATTCTTTATTATTTGTAATGTTGTATATATTAAATAAAAATATGCTTTTTCTTTAAAAAGTAAAAAAAACACAATTTTTATTTATATATTACCATTGGAAACATTTATTTAGTTTGTTCTCATACTTCTTAGTTAGTATATTAAATACACAAAGAATATACCAAATATCATCAAGTATATTAAATAAAAACATGTTTTTATTGTTGTCATATCATTTTTTTGTTATACTATTACTTTAATATGTAGCTTGTATTTTCATAACTAAAATGATTGCAGACTCTTGATCTCTTTTTAGTAGCCACAGATTCATAGAAACCAACTGAGACCCAGGATTCCTTGACTTGCTACTTTTAATTATAAAATAATCTAATTTTATTGTACTTGCTTAGGTTGATAGATAAACTTATGAAGGATCTTTCCTTTAGCTCTGATTAGACAAGTTTGTATGGTGAAATATTGAGGACTGTTAGAGACAGCTATATAGAACTAGTAAGAATATATGTTTTACATACATATATAGAACTAGTAAGAATATATGTTTTACATACATATATAGAACCAGTAAGAATATATGTTTTACATACATATATAGAACCAGTAAGAATATGTTTTACATACATATATAGAACTAGTAAGAATATATGTTTTACATACATATATAGAACTAGTAAGAATATATGTTTTACATACATATATAGAACCAGTAAGAATATATGTTTTACATACATATATAGAAGTAGTAAGAATATATGTTTTACATACATATATAGAACCAGTAAGATTATATGTTTTACATACATACAAGAACTATATGTATGTAAAACATATAGTTCTTCTACATGTTTTACATACATATGTAACCAGTAAGAATATATGTTTTACATACATATCCTTTTGCGTATCAAGTGACTCATAGCGTTAAACAAAGTATGAAAATGATTGCTGGATTTTACTCACCATGCAATTAGAGCATTGCCTTGGTGAATCAAGTCAATCTGAAAATTATTTTGCCCAATTTTACAATCGCTTGTATTAGCTCAAAGTGGGGTTGTTTCAATTACTCTCAAAGCTAATGTAGAAATAGACAAAATGAAAACAAGGCTGTTAATATTAAATATTATATTGTTTCTGTTTGTCAGTGACTGTATGAGCTTCTATTCACAATTAATATGCAATTGTTATTGTGTTATTGGTTGACCTAATGTTTGAAACCAGCACTATAAAAGGTTTAAATGTGGTAACTATTAACCTTTTGGATTTGAACTCCTGATGCTTTATTAAATGTATTCGGTATCATTCTAGAGAATCCTCTGTCAGCTTGAAGAAAACAAGTTTTGAAAATATGATGAGCCAAATGCTAGAAGTGTTTGAGTTTGCCCATATCACTAGAAATGTGTTAAAATGGAATAGCTGATTTAGCAACAGCTAAATAAATATTGTAAAAAAGTTTAACCAAATTAAAGGCATAAACATGTAAAAAATCTATGATTTTGTAAAAGTGATCTGGAAACTGACAGAACCATTATAATCACGGGTCACTTTTTATAGAGTAATTTTATCTCACGATGTCATTACATATTAATAACTGTACTGTTTTCATTATACAATGTTTTTATAAAACTATTAACCAATTTTATCACCAAAGTAAAAATCTGACAAAACTTACCAAACCGTTAGTGCTCAGTGCTTAGTGTATCATGTCTGCCACTGTCGCTGCTAGCTATAGTATGTGTATGACGCTGCTAGCTATAGTATGTTGCTGCTAGTTATAGTATGTCGCTGCTAGCTATAGTATGTCGCTGCTAGCTATAGTATGTCAATGCTAGCTATAGTATGTTGCAGCTAGCTATAGTATGTCGCTGCTAGCTATAGTATGACGCTGCTAGCTATAGTATGTTGCTGCTGGTTATAGTATGTCACTGCTAGCTATAGTATGTCACTGCTAGCTATAGTATGTCGCTGCTAGTTGTAGTATGTCGCTGCTAGCTATAGTATGTCACTGCTAGCTATAGTATGTCGCTGCTAGTTATAGTATGTCGCTGCTAGTTATAGTATGTCGCTGCTAGCTATAGTATGTCGCTGCTAGCTATAGTATGTCGCTTCTAGCTATAATGTGTTACTGCTAGCTATAGTATGTCGCTGTTAGCTATAGTATGTCGTTGCTAACTATAGTATGTTGCTGCTAGCTATAGTATGTCGCTGCTAGATATAGTATGTTGCTGTTAGCTATAGTATGTCGCAGCTAGCTATAGTATGTCGCTGCTAGCTATAGTATGTTGCTGCTAGCTATAGTATATTGCTGCTAGCTATAGTATGTTGCTGCTAGCTATAGTATATTGCTGCTAGCTATAATATGATGCTGCTAGTTATAGTATGTGCTGCTAGCTATGGTATGTCGCTGCTAGCTATAGTATGTCGCTGCTAGCTATAGTATGTATATAGTATAGCATGTTTATAGTAGTGTGTTGCTACTGAAATGCTTAGAAAATTGGGAAACCCAACCAAACTTGAACTCGTTAATAGTTTATTGCTTTTGACTTAGTAACGATGTCAAGAATTGGTAATTTCACCCTAAAACATGAAAAATGTGTTTCTCACTAAAAATTGCACAATTAATTTGTTATCATGTCTTTAGGAAAAAACTACTTAGTAGTATAAAATGTACTCTGAGTTATGTGCTTTAAACACTGAATGATGCTTGGAAATTTGCTAACTTACTAGCCCTGCTGTCAGAGTGATTGGGGTTCAAAAGGAGTCTCTCATACTGACGTATAAGGTATGGGAACAAGAGTCTCTGGTAATCCCTCGCTGCTGCTTGCTGCAAGTTGAGAATCAACAGAAGCCATTAAGATGTATTCAAGCTAACAGCTCGGCAGCATGTATAGATGAAACAACATTAAAATATTTATTTGAAAAAACTAATACGAAAACCTTTTTTGTTTGATATATTAATTTTGCGAAATTCTATCATTCTAACCGTGACTTTTGTTACCAGAAACCAATGGAATATATACCTTGCTGTAAAGGTTGGTTCAGCCAACATTTGCTCTCTGAGTATTTGAATATCTACAGTAATAAATATATTGTAAGCGTAAATCGAAGTGATTGTTTCCTGGTTTATTTTTAGCTCTTTTACTTTTATCAGAAGACTTGTGTTGGCACTAATTCAGGTCTGTGAAGACTCAAGTACTTGCATACTTGAGATGTACTCGCTGTAGACTGACTTGTCGGTGCCTGAATTGTAACTGCTAACTGTTCATTTTCAACAGAATTCCTTGATGAGTAGCTTATAGCTTCCTGGAAACGGGACACTTCCTACAGGATGCAAAAAAATTCAAACTAATTTGTTTTATTTTTTTCAAACAACTTACGAATCCTTAAACTTTCACATTCTCATGGTTTGAGGAGTAATACCATGTATCTAATAACAGCATTAAGTATAATAACTGAGCTAGCCGAGCAGTTGTTATCTGAGATATCTGGACCTATGTATGCAGAGGGGATGCTGCCCAACTCGATAGATATTTAAAATTAATGAAGACGTTAAGGTCTTTTATGGTTTTATTAGTTAGAAATTCAATAAACTAATGTAAATATAAAAGTAACATTCATTTTAATAATAACAATAATAATGATGAAGATAATGGAAAATCTTAAAGTACGAGTAAAAAATAATGTTCACACGCTCATTCAATTCCTAGACATGACTTACCTATATAATAAGAACATCACAGAGGAGCTGTCGGAGAGCCATTATCTAGCATATGAAATTCATAAGAGTATCAAGCGGTGATTGCAACTGTAATAACAGTGGGTATAGAAAAAGGTTTAAACTCACAAACAAACTACCGTGTGTATTAGGAACAGTGAAGAAATTGCTATGAATTTGGAGAAAAAAGCTAGACTACACTGGTAGAGAGTGAAAGTGCTGACATGCATCTTTACAGCAAACTAGCTGGTATACCTGCAAACAACAGCCTTTTAATAGGATGCACAGATGATAATAACATTGAGTTACAATAGCGAACGGAAAAAGATAACTCCCAGTGAACAAGGAATGTGTGTTACCACATACACGTACATGGATATAATGAAATCAGTTCATTGGTTTTGTATGTTGATTTTCATCGAGACATCCATAAAAAGAATGCAAGACATAAAATGTGTCATTGTTTACTTCTGAAACTGTCATTAATGAGTAAATATAAATACATGTACTTACTTTTGTATAAACCATACAGTTCTAGTTATGGCATTATAAATAAATTTACCATAACATTTTGGAAGACAGATTATCTTTTGTTGGAGATATCTATGTTCTGCAAAATCCCAATCTATGTTTATTACAATAACAATATATGTTCAGTGAATTTATAATTTATTGTTATTACAATAACAATCTATGTTCAGTACAATTACGGCTACAAAATCAAAGTTTAAAAGGGAATGCTGAGGGTACATTGCGGAAATAGCAAGACCTTAGTAGTTACATGTACATTAGCTTAGAAAAGTTATATTTATTGCGCTAAAACTTAAAAGAAACTAACCATATATTTTTATTCATATAGTAGTAGATAATGGAGGTGGAATGTTTGCTATGAAATGGCAACACAAGGCATTACCTACAACTACCGGTGTCATCTAATAGAAACAACCAAAACTCTTCCAAGCACACCAAAGAGAAAAGTAGCATCTACATAAATCGGAATAATTCTAACCTGAAGTAGAAGAGAAGGCATTTTATGTAAGTCTGTTCTTGTTGAAGCCTGTCAGTGTCTGGTGGTAGAGGAAAGTGGATGACATGAACTACAACTAATAATACCTGTGGTAGTTCCTGGTGTTTATTAAAAGCGCTAGAGTAGGTTTTATGCTTAATAGCACACCGTTTGTTTTTAATTTCATGTTTGGTAACGCAGGAAGTTAGTCATTTGGCAGTATAACTTAATTTAGATTACATTAAGTCGTGTAAACAATTCATTTCTTACGCTCTGTTAGTAAAAGTTATTGCTGCATCACGCTGGTGTATTAATCCTAGCTCAATGTTCTCTAGTGACTCAAAATCTGTTCAGCAGAGCTTTTTACTAGTCATAAGTTGTTTGCATAGCAACCTTTGATGGTAATTTCTAATTTGTAGGTGTAATGGTTCTAAATATGATATTTTAAAATACTCATGCAATGATTTCATGTAAGAAACCCTATTTAATACTTGCTACCATATGAAATAGCTACGTTACCCAGTTACATTACTATTTTATCACAATCAAGTATAAGATAGTTTGATATTCTCTTTTACTTATATACTTATAATTTCTTGTTTCAGAGCAAAGTCTCTTTTTTAAAAACATGTAATTTCTGTGTAGGTTCAGAATAATATTTTACGAGTAATAATAATTATTTTAAAACTGAAAATGATACTGAAAATAACAGCCCATTTTTAACTTCAAAATAAAGCAATAGAAAAAAGGTAGTCAGTAATGGAAGAGTCAAAAATGACTTTATAGCTAATGCCTAATGGAAACTAATCTGTATTGGTGGAACATAAGCCTTCAATCAGAGAGATACGTAATACGGAGAGCTATGTACAGCTACCATACCTGGTCCTGTAGTACCTGCATGATTCATAACAATATACCATAAAAGTTTTTCTAGGTTCAAATTCAGTTACAGTTCAGTTCCAAACAGTTCTAGACCTTTATCTAAGTTCTTGGACAAACCAGTCACAATTTACCATACTATATAGTATACCAGACACCATGGTATAAAACTTATGATTAGGTATAACACGGTGTCAAATGAAAACATGTCTACTAGCTTATCTTGCTTCAACAGTTATGACATCACAGAGCATCAGCTACAGTCTTGGTTTGCTGCCAGAGTGCTCACATATCTCTTGCCAAGATCACGGAGACATCGTTTTTGCTACAACGCTCTTAGAAGCACACACAGCCTTGCTTATAGTAAGTAAATAATGAACATTATATCCAATTTGGTTTGGTTAGGCGCTACAAAAGCATTTGCTTGACTGAACAATTTTGTTATGAGCCATCATGATATTCTCTGTGATTTTTTACAAATGATTAATTCGAATGATATCCATTCAAAATGTAACTAATGCAATTAAGCAATAATTGGGCAAGAAATAGCTGATATAATATTAATTTTTTGAGCTCAGTTTGAACTTGTGTGTTCACTTCTTATAGATTACTGGCAGTAGCCCGGTGATGCAAGGGGTTTCTACTATTGTCAATCAGAGAACTTGCAGTTGGGTGTTGAAGTGGCTGGTTTTCAGAAACAAGACAGAGCTTTGTAATCAAATATTTTACTGACCTGGTGGAAGGCATGGGGAATGTGCATGTGAAGTTTGGATGAAATCGGGCAAAAAATGGGGAAACGCAGTGTTTACACAGACTAACAGACAGACACATTTGTAAATGCATACACACACACACACGCACGCACGCACGCACGCACGCACGCACACACACACACACAATGATAACATGATATTTATTAATATAAATGATTGCTTTGGCTAAAACATGCAGCTTGTATTGCTTTAACCATACTATGACTGGGTATCGCTACAGAGAAATAAATCTAACCTCTCTAACCCTATGCAACAATCCTAATGTGAGATCAAAGAGTTCTTTTTAAGCCTTGACACGAGTACTTAATAGTTTTTTTAAATGATGAAAAAACTTTTTAGTCAGCTTGAGCCAAACTTGTTAGAGTCGTTCTGGTGTACCATAGTTGAAATTTGGATGGTTTTAAAAAATGCTCAGTTGATAAAACCAGAGTTGTTCTCACTTAAAGAGTGGAGTGACAAATCTCGTTAAATACGACAGATTCACCAGTATACACAAATTCAACATAACATCCCAGGTTTAGTCTGAGAGCTTTGTATTTTTCAAAGTTGACATAAATCACCTGTAGCTGGTATTAGCCATATGCCAAGTTGTTTATCTATATGTTAATTTCTATTTCGCTATTTTCAAATTCAAGCAACTTCACTTCACCAAACTACCCAAAGTTGCTTTGAGAATTTTTGACATAAAACTAGCTGTCATCAAAAAATAGTATGACCAATTCTGATCCTGCACAAAAAAACAGCTTCAAGGATGAAAACTTTAGAAAAGTTCCTAAATGGATTACACTAAATGCTCTAGAGTCAAACAGTTTTTAAACAATCTGTGAGTATTGTGTGCAAAAGCAATCTAGTGATAGACACCCTACTACACTGACTATAATTAAACAGACTATAATTAAATTATCAAATATTGTATAAATTGTTATTATAATATGTACTTGTAATAATAATATGCAACAAATAATAAAAACATCAATGGTAGACATGTATACTATTATAAAGATTTAAACAATACGTTATATTCAAACTTATCTTTTATGATATAATAGTGATATAACCTTTTTATTTCTTGGTTTAGTGGTTTTATAACTTTTTACTTCACTCACACCATGAGATCTCAGAATAATAAACTCAGCTATAGTAGTCAGTAATTTTTTTTTCTTTTAACTTAACTACGGTATACATCTTTGTTATCTTTAAAAAAAATGCAACTCCAAACCCTACACTATAAATAATAAATCCTTTAATCTATGATTTGGAGTTGTGTTCCTTTTTCATGATCGCACCTAATCACATTCATCATACTAACATCACATCATTGTGAGCTTAACACTGTAAATGGAATGAATTACAGAAGTTCCTAGAAACTACTCCAGCTTGCAGTAACTAGTATCACTCCCTCTTGTGTATGTAAAACAATAATTTAGCTCTGTTCTAGTTGAACAAAACAAAGCTTTTAGTAAACTGCGTTCACACTCGTTTGGTTAAAACTTTTGCGAATATAATTATGCACCAACAGAATACCTAGTAACCGATATAGCAATCTGTTCTTTCCTCTGAACAACTCTCCCGCCTCCTTACAGCATTTACTGTGCCATGTATTCCTCAGCAAAGTGATTTGATAGTTGAGGTTTTGTTTGACACCATTTTGATATTTTCACTCAAACATGAGAGAAGTTGTTACACATATACACTTCTTCAAATATTGTCGCCTTTGTTAAACATTGCCTGTTGCAGATGATCTGATATCAGAACAAACCTCAGTTACAGCTGCAAGTCCACTTTCTGAAAAACTCCTTATTAAAGCCTTGTCGGACAAGTCTTTTTCTATGACCAGGAACAAGTTTTTTCGAATCCTGAAATATAGTGAAGTTTTCATTGATTGGTAATATTAAAAAAATCTTCACAATACTCCTTTTTACTAAATTGTATTTTGTAGTTGCGCAGCTTTGAATGTAATCTGATTATTGATGTTTATTAATGAGACACACACCTGAGACACACACACACATTTCCAAATGCTCAATTGTTATACCAGATGCTATGTGTTATTACTCTTAAGTAATTTCTATTAACTCAGTCTCTCAACATCATAGATTATTTACAAACTTTCATAATAAAAATACTTAAAAAGTGTAAAAATATTAGGCAACAAAACATAAATATCAGGAAACAGATACCAAGTGTGTCTAAATTTCGACTGAGTAGTAAAAGAAAGGACAACGGCTGCCGTCTGCAGTTTTGTTTGTTATATCTGCTTCCCAATTATCTCAAATTTATGCTAGTGCGCTTAAAGATTAAACAAACAGTTGGAAATATGCATATTCTCACTAATATAAACTATCTAGTGCAACAGAATAAATACTTAAGTTTTAGAGATTATATGGTTTTGCTTAACTTTTTATGGTAAACTGAATGATTTCTTCAGGTTATTATCGGCTTGTCTTACTCAACTGGTATGTCAGTGAGGTTTTATCTCTTATTACAACATTATTTAATCGGGTTTAATACTCTAATAATGTCAAATTAATACATGATAAATTTCTATTAGACATATTTCACCATACAAAAACTTTAATCATATTCTCTAATTCCTAAACCATACCGAATGGCTAGACTCGCATTCTTAAAAGACCCCTTCTAAAGCTTATGACAACATTTCCTACTAAATAATACAATAGATGAAAAAAAATTAAACAAAATGAAGCTAAAATAAATATTAAGTTCTACTAAACTCAAATTCAAATAAAATCATCGAGTCTTATTTTAAATCAAGTCAAACAATTCATTCATTTATTTGATTCATAAAATGTTGAATAGCCAAAAAAGAGTAAAAACTTTGAGTTGAAGCTAAAGTCAAGTCACAACATACTTATTCAAAATGATCATTAATGCAAACATAACTTTTAACTCATCAGAGGTGGTTCAAATTACAGCTCTAATAATTAGTAGTAGAAGTTTTATGATCAGAGCACAGCTGCTGTAGTACAATTACATAACTTATTATAATATAGATTGATTATTTTGTAGATTGCTAATTACTAAGCAATTTATTTACTATAGTATATTTATAAATACTTTGCAAACTTGAGGAACGTAAGTAGTTTCCTTGAAGTTTGAAAAGTATTTAGGTAAATGACGTTTTTTCTCAAATGTTGTATGAAGCCTATGATGAGTAAGATAATTTGTAGCGGGTCTACAATGAATATAATACTTTTTATCAGATATATGAGTAACATGCTTTTATCATATTTATAATGAGTTATTGAGTTACTAATACATATTTTGAATATTCTAGATTGTAAGGTCATCTTGCCTTCTGGACGATTTTTTAAACCAAAAGGTCACAGTGTTGATATATACAAATGTTTTAAAAATAACTTCAACTGTAACAACAGTTTTGGACCATAGACTTGTCATCAGCCAAGAAATAAAAAAGATTTATTTTTACATTATACAACAATTATAGCATATTGGTTTAAATCTGATGCGATGGAATCTATTTTCTCAGCCTCCAACTTTGGCTTCGGACAGACCCACGGACAGACAGACAAACAGACACGGCTCTTGTTATAGTAAAGATTAAGCATAGTGTCATATTTATAGAAGTTTAGAGGCTGCCGTGTTGATTTGCCATGTTCATCGACACAGTATAATCTGTAGTTATAGATCACTTTTATGTTTATCGCAGCCTAATATACTATAATATAATATACTATAATATAATAAGCTGTCATATAATATAGTACAACACGATATGATATAGCGTAATCTAACATAATAACTTATGTTAGATTATGCTATAATAATAATGATAATATAATAATAACTTATGTTATAATGAAATATAGTATTATCTGATGTAGTACAATATAGTACAGTATAATATATTATGTTATAAATTATAATGCCATAAAGATAAAATACATTGTAATGTAATGTAATATTACACGACACAATATAATATAACATAATCAATATACAAAATAATGAAATTACTCATAAAATATGCATATAGCTATAAAAAATACGCTATTAGCATAATATATATGCTACAAGATGAAATAAAAGGCCATGTATGTCATAGCATTACTATTAAAAGTGATAAAGTCACGTACATGTTATACCAATTAGTAACCATATTTTGGTCTCATAGATTGTCCAATAATATTCAAGGCTTAAGACTTGGATAAGTTTGCCACATTCATGATCTTACATCACACTAATTGAAATCAATCCATTGACACCAACTGCTAGAAACTGGCTTGCGCAGAATTTGTAAACCAGTTTAACATTTCTAAGAGATAGCCAGAGAATAAACTGGTAAATGCCTTTGTTTCTATGTTTGGTTAGTCTCAAGCATTTACCCCGGACTATCATATCCTGAGGTACTTGAACCTCGTCGCGTCTCTCTTCAGCTTATTATCAAGGAGCGGTTACATTGACTCCATCTCGTTCAACAGACGTGTGTTTACGGATCACTTACTTAAACCCTCGGATATTCCTATAACCGTTGCCTCATTTGCTCTTAGAAAGTTGTATAACTTTAGAGTCAATAATTTGTGTGTCGGATTAATATGCTCACGATTTTAACACCAGTACTCGTTACGCGTCTGAAGAGGGTATCAAAGATATTCAGAGCTCGTGACAGCTTGCACCTGTTTCATCGTCGCATTCTTTCTACGTGCAGGGCTGAGCTAGGCATAATAAGCTAGTGTAGGAATATCAATTGCAAAGTAATAGTTTTACTGTTTTAACTTTTTGTGCCTCAGACACGAAAAATTTTTCAAGATTGATTTTTGGTCCACAAAAGCACTCACAAGCAAATAGATCATTATTTGATTGAAACCAGTTGCTTGTCCTCAGTTCATTTCAGTTCATCAACCAACAGATCAATTAAGAAAATATTGGGAGTCGTATTATATTGGAGTAAATATGAAATAGGCATTCACAACATGTATTTTAATTTAAAATAAAATATATTTTTTCAAAACATAATTTTACAAAGTTATACAAAGTAACAATCAAATGACATTTTATTTAATCCAAAACACACGTATCTCAAAAATAAAACTTTGACATTCATGAATATATGAAACACATGAAAATATGCGTAGGTTAAAAAGTTGAAAAGAATTAATGCTATATACATAAATATATATAGCATTTAAATAAACATAAATAAATAAATTCATAGATATATATTATGAATATATATTAATTCTTGCATGAATAACTTGTTTTCTTTAGTCATACGTTTTTAGATACTCCCTGGGATGTTTTCGAATGTTTTCAGCAGCGCTTGATAATGAACAGGGCCACCCAGAAAATCATCATAGACCACTAGTTGAGAGCACTGATAAAAACATACAATATATATTTTTAAAATTTTTGTTAGCAGAGTGTATTGGAGTTGATTCTAAAAAATGAAATAACCTTTTTGCGTATTTTGTTGCGAAGCAAATGGTGTTCCGTTTAAATGCCTTGTCCTGTTAAACAAACCTGGTTTCTTGCATTCGAATAAACGCATACAGGTAAAAATTGCTGGTTCAGTGGTGTAAAAGTGGCTGGCTGGCTGGCTGCTGGGGATGACAGGAAGAGCGTCTGACCTTAAGAACGGCGTATATTCTCTAACTGCCAAATATCTTAACTTATTTTACTAAATTTTATTGTTGGATTATAAATACGTACTGAATAGTTTAACTTATTCATATATCACTGATATGTTTCAACTCTCAACTACCAGATATCCACTAGGTGATGACTTTATTTTGTACTTAATCAAAATATGTACACAACGATTGTATTGCTAATTCTTTGATAATTATTCGTTGCATAGATTTTTATTTTGACATTTATGACACCGCATGGCAATACCTTTTTATTTATGGATCTTTTTCGTCTTCTTTTGTGGCACCACATAACTCTTTCTCTATATAAATAAATATAATTATATATAAGGAAAACTTTTTTTCTTCATAAATATATATAAATATATATATACTGTATATATATATATTGTTTGAACCACCACTGACACCACATTCAAACAACGCTATTACAATCATATGACAACCTTTAGAAATGTAGAGAAAAGATCAAGCACCGAGCTCAGTAAGCACATATGGACCTTAAAAGACCAAGGCATAGAATATAACATCAAGTGGAGCATAGTCAAAAGAGCTACATCATACAACAAGACCACAGGCAGATGCAACCTATGTCTGTATGAGAAATTTTATATTATATACAATCCTAACATTGCTACCTTAAACAAACGCTGCGAACTAGTTTCAACATGTAGACATGCTGGCAAATTCCTTTTAAGCAATTTTAAGACTTAACTTTTAAACTTCTGCATTGTTGAGGCTTTAAATCGTGTTGCGTGCTAATTTTAATCCTACGTATCAGTGGTGTATTTAGGTATTTTAAGACCTACGCTTTTATTTCCATCTATATATAAGTCGTTTTCAGTGCTAACAATTTTATCTGATGATTATTGCATGGCAATATGAAACTATTAGTAATAAAGTTGTTTTAAACTTAACTTTAACTTTCATTTTTACCCAATTTTATAAATATATATATGTAACACTCTTTCTCTATATAAATATATATATATACAGTAGATGCAGTATGAACAGTCTCTTGCATGAAAGTGCTCAATATTAAAATAGAGCGATGTAAAATTGAGTAAAAATGAAAGTAAAAGTTAAGTTTAAAACAACTTTATTACTAATAGTTTCATATTGCCATGCAATAATCATCAGATAAAATTGTTAGCACTGAAAACGACTTATATATAGATGGAAATAAAAGCGTAGGTCTTAAAATACCTAAATACACCACTGATACGTAGGATTAAAATTAGCAAGCAACACGATTTAAAGCCTCAACAATGCAGGAGTTTAAAAGTTAAGTCTTAAAATTGCTTAAAAGGAATTTGCCAGCATGTCTACATGTTGAAACTAGTTCGCAGCGTTTGTTTAAGGTAGCAATGTTAGGATTGCATATAATATAAAATTTCTCATACAGACATAGGTTGCATCTGCCTGTGGTCTTGTTGTATGATGTAGCTCTTTTGACTATGCTCCACTTGATGTTATATTCTATGCCTTGGTCTTTTAAGGTCCATATGTGCTTACTGAGCTCGGTGCTTGATCTTTTCTCTACATTTCTAAAGGTTGTCATATGATTGTAATAGTGTTGTTTGAATGTGGTGTCAGTCAATCCTATGTAATGTTCGTCCGCAGATTGATCATTGGTGGTGACTGTCGCCTTATATATAATTGACTTGCTCAGGCACTTTCCTTGTAGTGGGCAGCCATTCTTATGTCGGCAGTTGCATTCTCTTGGTTCTGTAGTTATAGGGGTCTCATTGTGATGCTGCAGCAATCTGGTATTATGAGCGCTAATGATACTGCTCACATTGTTCATACAGCTGTAGCTTAATTTCACAAAGTTTCTATTGAAGATCTTACGAAGAGCGTGTGATTTAGGGAACTCTGTGTCCAGGATATTAAAAAAAATCTTACCGATGTTATTAGCTACATTTTTGCTGAATGGCGGGTTGTACCATAGTATCGGTCTTCGTCTGGTATTCTTGTCTCTGTTTTGCGCATTGTTTGTCGGGGCAGGCTGAAACACAAGCTTGTGTTTGTGTCCGCTTAGATTGAGTGCCTGCTGGTATATGTCAGTTTCGGTGGTAAATGTGGAGTTGTCTGATGACAGGCTGCTCAGTCTCCTATTTATTGCGCCCAGTGCCCCAATGACTACTGGGATTACAGTTGTTCTTACATTCCAGCATTTTTCAATCTCTTCTCCAAGAGGGAGATATTTCTCTACCTTTTCTTTTTCTTTGCTGGCTATATTGTAGTCATTGGGTACTGCTATATCTATTATAGTAGCCCTCTTGTTCTCCTTGTCTACCACCACTATATCTGGTTGGTTTGCTAGGACATGCTTGTCAGTTTTATATATATATATATATATATATATATATATATATATATATATATATATATATATATATATATATATATATATATATATATATATATATATATATACTCATGCTACAGACAGTACTGTTTCGACTATTGAAGCCTCATCAGTGCAGCTCAGAGCTTAGGCAAGGGACACAAATCCCATTACCAATGAGAGTTGATTTCCTGCCATGAAACAACTAGGTTGCCTCACAGACTAAGAAAATCAATGTGCTGGCACCAGAGTGCTCAAATCACAAAAGTGATGAGCTTTGCACAAAGGCTAATAGTGCCGCACCTCTCACAGAGTGCTCAACCAAACCGAAGTGAGGGAGCATATATATATATATATATATATATATATATATATATATATATATATATATATATATATATATATATATATATATATATATATATATATATATATATATATAATTATATATATATAATTATATATATATATATACTTATGTCTCACAGCCTATTTATTTACATGTATATATATTTATATGTATATATATATAAAATATAATAGGCTATATATATTATATATGATATAAACTATATATTATAATATTATATAATAATTATATAATATATTTTATATTATATAATGTATGAAATGTATGAATTTATTATATATTACATATAATAAATATAAGTATATATATTATATATAATATATATAATTCATATTATATATATAATTCATATTATATATATAATTAGCTCTATCTTCTACCTTGATTATGCAAATTTATCTCCCCCAGAAAACCATCCACAAGCCTTGTGGCCATCTTGAATAAATGTATATATAAATTGCTACATGCTTGTGCTCGAGAGTCTAGAATTGTGCGAGGGAAAGGTCGGTTTCAAGGACAAAGGTAAACAATGACAACTAAAAAAATATCAACACCTGGCAAAGCCAGTCTGGAAACTTTTTGCCTTATGGAAAACAGAAATTTTATTTTTTACAAACATTACTTAATCAAGAAATTTGCATTCAACCTCATACTCATATACTCACCTCAGTAATAAAGAGCAGGTGAAACTGAAATAACTTCTGTGTTATACTTGACCTATATGTGTGTTAGCTACTTACATAAAGTTGCACTCTATGTAGGCTATGTGCCTGTCAGCTGGTGCCATAGAGACGCTATTTAAATACATTTATATAATACGTTCAGCTTACAGAAATTAAATAAATATATTAATTAAAACATGTTTGTGCAATGGATGGTCAGTGCTTTAAAAATTTTACTTTGATTTTTACTACATAAAAATGTATTATTCTGAATGACTATCTTGTCCAACCTTTTCTAAATCAACTCATTTATTTGCTATTCTTGCTCTGGCAGCACGTCTACCCTAACATGTAATACTGTATCACAGGTTATGTTTAGTAGCATTCCCTATCATACACTGTCAGTCATTGACTGCAGCAATAATACTTATGACGGCCCGATGAAATCTGACAGGTAACCTTGCAAGGACATATATTACTGAATGAAAGCTTGTTCTTAGAAAAAAACTCATGCTGGTGTGAACTTTAGACATCTAAAAGTAGTATATCATAAGCAGAAGAACAAAAGGGATTTTCGACTAATCACATATTTAACTGGTCGAGTTGCCATAATTAATAAAAAAAATAATAATTAATAAAAAAAATAAAGAAAAAATTTAAAATTGTAGACAATAAAATCTAAGAAAGACAAAAGCTAAAAAAATACATAAAAGAAAGAAAGCTGGGAAATGCAGGTGTAGTTGTTGCTATAAACGTTAGAAACATGTCTGTGCTGCCACCTGGTGACCTGAACGAAGCTTAATTTGAAAATAAAAAAGCATTCAAAGACATTGTTGTTGTTACAACAAACAGTTTAACTTCAACATTGTCAAAACTTAACAATATTCTATGTTAAAGTTCAGCTTTTAAATATCCAACTTAGATCACACGGTAAAAAACCTTTAACAGAATTTTGTACCAAAAAATCAATAAGAAGTTGATCTAAATATTAAAACTTTAAAATGTGGCTCATGCTTTTGTGCTTTAGAGCGCCTGACCGGAGCACAACAACGTAGGGTTCCAATTTTTCAAAAGACACTGTAGATATTATAGTAGCAGTAAGCCTGGTGATGCCTGTGCTTTCTTTCTATTCTCAATGAGATAGTCTGCAGTATTCTCAATGAGATAGTCTGCAGTATTCTCAATGAGATAGTCTGCAGTATTCTCAATGAGATAGTCTGCAGTATTCTCAATGAGATAGTCTGCAGTATTCTCAATGAGATAGTCTGCAGTATTCTCAATGAGATAGTCTGCAGTATTCTCAATGAGATAGTCTGCAGTATTCTCAATGAGATAGTCTGCAGTATTCTCAATGAGATAGTCTGCAGTATTCTCAATGAGATAGTCTGCAGTATTCTCAATGAGATAGTCTGCAGGTGAGTGTATAAGAGGCTAGAAATCAGATCAAATTGCAAAACCAAGTATTGTATTTTTGTTGACCTGTCAGAAGGCAGAGAGCGTATTTTTGCAAAGTTTAAATAAAAGCACATGAATTTACGCAGACTAACAGACAGAAACACACAATGAAAAAGTGTGATTTATCAATATATTTACTTGACTTGAATGATGCCGTAGTAAGTGCTGACATCAGCGGAAGACAGACTCGTCATAGAATAGTTTATTAAGAATCGCGGCCGACATGTGAACTACCGAGACATTTTTGTTATCCACTTGACTCCATGCTTGCTCTTTATATTTTGCCACTCTAGGCTGGAGAAGATACTGATCTTGAAAAATCACTCACGTCAAATTTTAATAAGTTTTTATCAGAAAGTATCAGTCAATTGAAATGTTATTGGTTGGTTTAAGTGATCTGACTGCCAGGATGTTGCAAGACTAAAGTTGACAAAACTTGGTCGCAACTAAAACACTCAGGAGAAAGATATATGCCCAAACTTTCCCAAAATGATATCAATAGTCGAGCATATTGCTTATAAGTAATAAATGTATGGTCTCATCGGCATCTTGTAAGCTTGTCATCTCATTATTTTGAGTCTTTATAAGTTATAAATATACAGTCTCACATATCTAGGTACTCATATGTTTACACAGCATCTAAAGAAAAACAATAGGACAAATTTCAACCAGCTTATGATACCAACTAACCAAGCCATGCATCTGAGTATTTCAAGTTTTATTTGAACAATCAATTCACCAGAAAATGAAAAATAAAATATATTTTGATAGAAACGCATGACATTGCAACTTAAACACAATGATTGATGTCATAACAAGAGACACAAACAGCAAGTACAACTATCGATGTCATATTCGGAGAGTTTTTTTCTTCCCTTGTGTTTTAACTACAATCAAGTTTTGTCAATTTAAATCCTAAAAAATCATGCAGTCAGATAACCTCAAACAACAAAAAAAATCACAAAAAATACTTAATGATCGAAAAATATCGACACATTCTGATAGAGTATTTTGAAATTTGGCATGAGTGACCTTTTAAATCATTCTCACCATGGCATTTTAAGTTTTAAGGTTTTGAATTGCTTCAAATGATCATTTCTAAAGAAGACTTGTTGAAGCAATGCTTAATTACTAAAGTTTCCATACAGCAATAGCGTAGTGACACAACTCCTATATGATAGTGTAGCGATACACTCCCATATGATAGTGCAGCGATACACTCCCATATGATAGTGTAGCGATACACTCCGATATAATAGTGTAGTGACACACTCCCATAATTTATGATAGCGTAGTGACACACTCCCATATGATAGTGAAGTGACACACTCCCATATGATAGTGTAGTGATACACTCCCATGTGATAATGTAGTGACACACTCCATATGATAGTGTAGTGACACACCCCATATGATAGTGCAGTGACACACTCCCACATGATAGTGTAGTGTCACACCCCATATGATAGTGTAGTGACACACTCCCATATGATAGTGTAGTGACACACTTCCATATGATAGTGCAGTGACATACTTTCATATGATAGTGTAGTGACACACTTCCATATGATAGTGTAGCTACACAGTTCCATATGATAGTGCAGTGACACACCCCATATGATAGTGCAGTGACACACTCCCATATGATAGTGTAGTGACACACTTCCATATGATAGTGCAGTGACACACCCCATATGATAGTGCAGTGACACACTTTCATATGATAGTGTAGTGACACACTTCCATATGATAGTGCAGTGACACACCCCATATGATAGTGCAGTGACACACTTCCATATGATAGTGCAGTGACACACTCCATATGATGCAGCAATGTCATCATAGAAAGAGCCGTGTCACTCTCATTTGCGCTGTTTAGAAACGAAACACCTGTGCGATGCGACATCTTGGTGCCATGGAACGGCCTTAGCGACCAACAGCGTTGCACTTGTGTGTACGTATAGGTCTTGCTTTTTTTGTTTTTAATGCAGATTTTTTGTATTCTCTCCCACGGAGGGTTCGTGCCTTTTGCACTGATGTTCTCCATCACAAGGTGAATAAGTGAGCCGCAGTCATTTTGCTGTATCGCAGATGCAGTAGTAACAAAAGTTGTTGATAAACTGGGGTTTGTCTTCTGATTATTCATGGTTTGTTTTGTCCTTGATATAAGACGTCGCACAACCATCGTTTTGCTGTAGCACTTTATGGATACATGATCTGCTTGTTAGCCCAGCATATCGCTTCGACACCGACGGACTCAGGTGTCGCTACAATATCACTGTATGAAAGCTTAATAATTCTTTCAATATATTGGAAGAATCCAGACCACGAACCTGTAATATTAAACTGTCACATGTGAAAACTTGCCCAAACAGTTATTGGAGTTTTTATTCTAAAACAGCTTAATAAGAGGTTTATATGCCACAGATACAATAATATGTCGTAAAAATATGATTGGTGGAATTGCTGCTAAATAAAGAGAGTTGATTGGTTGAAAAATTCTGAGGTGAACAAAAAAGTCATTAAAGAAGATATAACTACAACTTGGCTTTAATCCAGAAAAAACTTACATCTGAAGTGAGTTTGTAATCATTTGGTCTACATGGGAATGCTTATGCTTGGGTATAACCTTGACCTTGTTCAATAAATATCTGTTGTGTTGCAATCTATTAATACTGGTCAAACGCAGTTGCTCTTTTAGCCATGCAACTCATTTACATGGCTGAATATTGCTATAGACTTTACTTTTATTGTTCCTACAAACTTACGGAAGTCAGTAGTTTCCGCTAAACTTATTCCTGACATGTGTTCATTATTTTTATAAAAGAAATTTAAAACACAATATTTGCGATTTCTTATTTTAAGTTGAGCTATAAATGTAAAAACCAAATAAAGATGAAATGGCATTAAATTTTAGTAGATTTTATTAAAAAGTATTGATATTTTTCTATTATTTGCGATTTTTTATGATGTTGGGGTGATCTGACTGCCAAAACGTGTCAAGATTAAATCCACAAAACTTGATCGCGGTTAAAATGCTCAGATCAACCAAATTCTTGTCTAAATATACGCGGTTGAGCCTATTTACGGTAAAAAGAGCACCCTGTCTAACATGCCACTATCAATTTTGGCTAAACAACTATTGTGACAGCTCAAGGCTAGGTAGAGCTCCTGACACAAAGAATGCATTTTTATGATTTGAGGATTTCATGGGTCCTTAACTTAGGTGATGACTAGGTACAAGTTTGAGTGAAGATGTAAAAGATTAACATTTCAAATACCTTGAAAATCTTCAACATAGCAAGTTTATGGTTTTTTTAACATTGGTTTTTTGTTCTAGATTGTAAGAAAAAGTGTGGCTAATAAACTAGGGCAACAAATTGAAGTTCTATAACCAATGCGTATTTGTTTGTATTTGGAAATATAAACTTTGAAACATTTTAAAATTTTTTAGTTGGTGTGGATGAAAACTTGTTGGTTTTTTCCACACTGAGAGAATTTTTAAATTATTTGCTGCACTTCTATATTCTAATCTGTATTATTAAAATAAATTTATCTATTTACTAAGAAATTACTATCTTATGACAGTTACAAAGTTTTTTTTGTCTTACAAAAAATTTGCTTGCTGCCATACAGCAGTACAACCATCAGCAGATGTGGCAACCCACAAATGCTGTCTCTTTTTATAGGCTATAGAGGCTGGTGATAGAGTGCCCGTCATATAGGCTAACTATTCACATCGAATGCACTTCAAATCTTTTTCTTCAGAGGCAAAGAAAGTAAATTATTACTAAGTCTGTCTTGCTGCTACTACACATGCCTTGACATTGACAAAGCTTTTCTCTTATTTATCTTATAGCCTTGACTATAACAGAGCAGGAAGAGCTGTGAAACAATTCATACACATGTGATTCATTCCTTTCCTATTTGCAGTAGACGTTCCTATAATGTAAACCTTCTTTACGTAAACTACGCTAAACGTAAAGAATTTATGTAGAGTTTTTACTTCGTATTATGTAAGAAATTCCATATAACATAAAGTGTCAAGTAAACAATTCCATATAACATAAAGTGTCAAGTAAACAATTCCATATAACATAAAGTGTCAAGTCAGTGAAAGTTCTCAAATTTGATTTGAATAACGAGAGTCCCATAGTTAGCCTTAGAAATATCATTTTCTCTCCTACCGTCCTGGAGAGAAGAACGACGTATATGAGTAGCTCTATTATAGATACTGTACCCTCACAGTTTATTGTGCTGTGAGAGATCATCAGGAGTGCCGATAAAGCCTGGAGAATAAGTATGTGTACAAATATTCAGAAATATCTTAAGGCTGTTGAGCCGTACATGTGATAGAGTGACTGTCTACCTAGCTGGACGTCATGAGTTGAAGTCTTGTTTAAAGCAACTTTTACCCTGACTTCTAACCCTGGCTTTAAATAAATAGAAGCACAGACAGATACCGCTTTTACTACAGTAAATATATATTTTGTTTTAAACTTTATTTTGTACAAATACAATTTTTTTTATGCTGCACAAACCTTCCTGTCTAGAAAAAGAGTAATGAGTCGATTTAAATGGACGTCGAAGGTGTGCACTCCCTTAACGAAAAGTTATCTAAATAATGAACCCTAAACCAAGTGAAAGTGATAAAAAAGATAAAAAATGTTAATAAAAACCAATAAAATCGCAGTTACTGTACAGTCATTAAATTTAAACTGAGTTTAGTGAGTTTTTTCTATTGAAAGGGCCAAAAGAGTGAGTTTGAGATGATCTCTGAATGAATTGAACAATTGACATGTTCTCTATGGTTCGTATAACATAAAATCCCTACAACAGAACAGATTATGTTGTAAGGTCATCTACTGTACATGAATATCAACAGCTATTCGAATATTGGAAGTCAAAGTACTGAAAAAGTGCTGACTCCATCTACATGTAAGTTAGTTTCAACTAATTTACAATTTAACACGATTCTACAACCTTCTCTTTTCAGGAAATTGCTTTTGAGCATGCATGTAGGCATGTTCTTTGCACTACTCAGTCGAAAAATAAAGAACATGTCTGAAATTTTCTTAAAAAGTATGAAATTTGTTGTAAAATGTAATCCAGCCAAACCAAAAAGTTGTCAGCAAAAAGCATTAAACGTTGATCATTCTTGTAGCAGCAGTTGACTCTGAAAGACAAAAGTCAGCGTAACAAAAGTCAGCATAACAAAAATCAGCATAACAGAAGTCAGCGTAAAATTTATGGCTAAATTGACGATTAAAGACAAACCGTTTTAAGAACTAAATACGACATTAGCTGCGATGTAATTATAGAACTTTTTCAATGGTTTACAATGCTTCAACAACTGTATATCTTGTTGCATAAAACAAAGACTTCCTTTTTATTTGTACACTGTGTGACAAAATAGAGCGATGTATTGATGATAAATAATGATTAACTGATGCCAATACGACCATCCTCAAGAGTTGTTTAAAGTATTCAATGCGATTTCCGGGCAATTGTCTGACACATTATGAGGATTAAGAGAGTCATCGCAAGTTATTAAATGATTACGGTATAAACGTTTCACGATGTCATTTCCTTTCCTAGCAATGCATCAAAAGACTAATCTAATTGCGTATTTGCAATTGCTGTGACACAATATTGACAGCAAGAAAACTAATCTGCTTCATGTACAGTCATGTGTTCTCTACTTACATCTCCATAGAATTGAACCGTGTTATACGGCTCTAGCGGTAACTCTGTTATACAGAGTTAGGCCTGTTATACTGGCCTAACTCTGTTATACAGAGTTAGGCCAGTATGTATACTCTTTTTGACCTAAACTGGTACAAATTTCAACAACTTCTTTTAAAACTCAAAACTACATATTAATATTAATTACATATTTAATAAACAAGTAGATGTGTTGGGGTTGCAGTATTATTGCCATCTCACAATTAGTAAGTTTGCATACAGTGATAGTGTATCGACACCCGGGTGCGTCAGTGCCGAAGCGATACGCCGGACAGACAAGCTAATCATGTTTTCACAGGGGGCTATAATAGTAGAGTGATGGTTGCGCTGCTCCTTGTGTCAAGGCTTCTGTCTGCATATAAAGCAACCGGAAAGCAAGATCTATGCGCAGGCGCGAGTGTGCTGCCGTTGGTCACTAAGGCTATTTTTATGGCACAAAGATGGCGCATCACACACGTTTCCCTTCAAAACAGCGACACTAAATCACGGCAGAATGAGAGTAACACGGCTGTCTTTATGATGGCATTGCAGCGCCATGTGGGGGCGTGTCGCTACGCTATCGCTATATAGGCAGTTAATAGGCCTAAATATGATCTATGATCACAGGCTAAGACGTAATACCCCTCCTTAGTATAATTAAGCCATTTCTTTAAAAAGTGTTAGCCAACCACTTGTTCTGATTACTGGTGTCTAGCTAAATCTACAAACATACGGCCACCTATGTTTCTGAGTACATAGGTAGCCGTATGTACTCCGCTCATCAAACTAAAATAACAGTCGCAAAGCAAAGCCAAATAATTGTTTGCACTTTCAATGAATATTTAGATTTTAATAACAGTTTTAGTTTTTATTTAACAACACCATAGTTAGGGCCTTGTCAGCTAAAAAACGAATAACCCGTCTTTCTTCCTTTAATTGTACCCTTATTTATGTGGGGTAAGAGTGTCCACCCCTAATCATTTTAGATCAACTTTAGCTGGATCTCTACTAACATTTTTTTCAGACAATCCAAATAAATTATGCAACAAATTTTATGTGTTGTTTGACAACTCCAAAGGATTTTCATAAAAAACTTGTTTCAGATAATAGCTTAAAACCAGAATGATAGCTACAACTTTTTCCGTTCATAAACCTTCGTAATTGGCAGATGAGTAATAATTTATGTAATATTTAATTACGACTACGATTATAATTCCTTCTATTAGAAATCAGCTTTATTCACGATTCAGTTAAGAGAACTCGCAGATTCGGCATTAATAAATTGTGACTTTTTGAATCAATATTAAATTGTCAGCTATGACAAGGTACAGTATGAGTGTCAAAACCCTTTTCGCTTTTGTGTTACAAATGCAGTTGTTTTAAATGTGTACTACATTGTGTACATACAATTGGGGGGAAGGTTAAAATGTTGGTCAATATGAAACTCAAACCCATGAAATTCAGCCTATTATACTGATCTTCTAACTGAACTAATTGATGACATTAGTCTCCATTTGCCTTTCGAAGCCTCAGAATAATTGTACCAATGCTTATTCTCTGTTCTTTGTGAGATAAGAAGTGAACAGACAGACAGACAGACAGACAAACGCCTGAACAAAAGCCAGTAATAATAATCTACAGATATATAGCAATCTCAGTGTTTGTCTGTCGTTTGTGTGTCATTTGTCTGTCTAGTTTTAGCGATGAAAAATCACTTTGGTACTGGTTTTGAACACGCAATATTCAAATAGCAAGTCTACTAACAAGCCCGCGTAACCACAAGGCTAAGCCTATCGTTCCCTTCACTCTTACCATATACTCTGTATATCCTTTTCGGGATTGCACGCGCTAAATGTGCACTTTTTATTATCAATTAATTTTACATTTTGCGTTTGTTTGAAATTTTTTAAAAGCTAATTTTTTTATTAATACCTACTTTTTTAATTTGTAGTTTTCAAATGGACCATTTCAATTTCAAATGTTTCATTACACTCCTATTCCCAGGTTTTTCTAAGGCTCGATCGCTAAACCTGTAAAGGCTAACTACTCTTCACATAAACAATTGTATTATCTCGAGTAGGAAGAGTCTCGACATTCTCTTTTCGTTCGGCCGAACAAACTACCAGACAAAGACAGTTCGATATCTCATTTTTACATTTGTACAAGTATCGAGAGGTACCAGTATCATCGTATTCTAAGTTTTCATAGATATCTGCTGTTGCAACAGTAATTTTTTATACACACACTTCTATGCACTCATTGTTATTGTTACTTCAACATATTCCGGATTTTTTTCTCAGCGCATAATAATTGTATGATTAACAAATCATTTTTACTGTAATTGTAGCAAAATAGACTTTATTACATTTAAACACCTTCACAGTTGTTTTATTTTTTCTCTTAATTGATTTGAACTGCACAAAACACTTTTCTCATGATTTGAAGTTTAAAAGTTACAATTGTTTGAAAAAGTTTGAAAACATTTGCGGTTGTTTTATTTTTTTTCTCAATTTATTTGAACTGCACAAAACACATTTTCATGATATAAAGTTTGAAAGTTAGAATGATAACTGTTGTTATATATTAAATAAAAATAAATTTTTTGTGCAAAGACTTTTTTATTTTCCGGGTAACGCTGGGCGTTCACCTAGTCATTTCTATAATAACAGCCTGAGACGCCTGGGACCATGGTGGGATGTTGGTATCTGTTCGCCTGAGACCATGGTGAGATGTTGGTATCTGTTCGCCTGAGACCATGGTGGGATGTTGGTATCTGTTCGCCTGAGACCATGGTGGGATGTTGGTATCTGTTCGCCTGAGACCGTGGTGGGATGTTGGTATCTGTTCGCCTGAGACCATGGTGGGATGTTGGTATCTGTTCGCCTGAGACCGTGGTGGGATGTTGGTATCTGTTCGCCTGAGACCGTGGTGGGATGTTGGTATCTGTTCGCCTGAGACCGTGGTGGGATGTTGGTATCTGTTCGCCTGAGACCGTGGTGGGATGTTGGTATCTGTTCGCCTGAGACCGTGGTGGGATGTTGGTATCTGTTCGCCTGAGACCATGGTGGGATGTTGGTATCTGTTCGCCTGAGACCATGGTGGGATGTTGGTATCTGTTCGCCTGAGACCGTGGTGGGATGTTGGTATCTGTTCGCCTGAGACCGTGGTGGGATGTTGGTATCTGTTCGCCTGAGACCATGGTGGGATGTTGGTATCTGTTCGCCTGAGACCATGGTGGGATGTTGGTATCTGTTTGCCTGAGACCATGGTGGGATGTTGGTATCTGTTCGCCTGAGACCATGGTGGGACGTTGGTATCTGTTCGCCTGAGATCGTGGTGGGATGTTGGTATCTGTTCGCCTGAGACCATGGTGGGATGTTGGTATCTGTTCGCCTGAGACCATGGTGGGATGTTGGTATCTGTTCGCCTGAGACCATGGTGGGATGTTGGTATCTGTTCGCCTGAGACCGTGGTGGGATGTTGGTATCTGTTCGCCTGAGACCGTGGTGGGATGTTGGTATCTGTTCGCCTGAGACCATGGTGGGATGTTGGTATCTGTTCGCCTGAGACCATGGTAGGATGTTGGTAAGAAAGATTGCATTCCACCAAATCCAAACTTGCGACATTCACGTTGGTAGGCTGAGACTATAACACCTGTGCCAATCGACTGCTATACACCTAATGCTCTCTCACGGTATAGGCTGCTAAGGTACCAGGATAAGTAAAACACCTTCGGCTGAGATAGGAGACACGAGTGTTTTTGCATTCGGTTGCAAAATTCCTAAATCAAGGGCCCTCTCCAAACTTGGCTGATGCTCCAACATTTTAATGGCTTCTGATCAGCTCAGCTGTAAAATTATAATCTTTCTATGATTGCTACCATACTGTCTAACTGCTTTATTATGATTCGTTTGACCAAGTTATTTACGCAATAAACATTTCGTTCAGCTAAATGTAGATAATTGGATTTCATAAAACTTACTTGGCAAAATATGCGACGGCGATGCCAAAGCCAAATATTAACCACTTTGCGGATCTCTTGAAGAAATTGCATATACATTTATATATAGGACATATGATACGTTATGGCTAGATATTTAACTCATTGTATCTCCTTCTCAGCCTGATGGAGCCTCAAATCCAGGTTGATTATCTGCTCTATTAGTCACTGATAGTCTAGTATAGGATATTAGCTATAGCATTATGAAGGTCACTCAACACCGCATTATCATCATTTAATATATTTATATACAGTACTTTATTGGCTATAATTTAAAATATATTTCTCTGTTAAAAAAACAAATATTAGGTGGAAGGTTGTTAAAGCATCTAGCAATATTTTAAAAATAATTGTTATATGTTATATGCAATTTGTGATGTGAACAAATTGCATATAACATCTAAGATTTATTTTGAAAATATCATTGCTAGCCACTTAAAAAAGATTTTAAAATGTGTAGATATAGATGTATCATTTTCGAATATCTCTACGTGTCTTTAAGTTCAATTCAAAAGTCACTCTTTTTTAAACAGTTTAAAACAAGTAAGATTTTTATCATCCCAAATGCGTAGATAAGAGTAGGTTATCCTTTGAGTTCAATAAGTACCCTTAAGTTCTGTTTATAAGTTATTTCTTTCTATAACGTTTTTAACACTAAAGAATTTTATCTTTTTTTGAATCTGTAGATAACAGCGCGTTATTCTTTGAAGTCCATAAGTGCCGGTGAGTGTTATCTGAAACTGTCTGTAAAGCCATAAAATTTTGCATTGTTCAGTTTTTATTCAAGAACCCTGTTGATTTTTATGCTCGACTCTATTGAGCATTGTTCAAATCCTCTGGTTATTATTGTTCATGAACATTATTTCAGTTTTGTAGATGAGGTTTAACCATCTGAGTTTTTTTTAAAAATGCATCTGCTACCAATAAAAAAGGTTTCAAATCTTGGGCAACACTAGTTTTTTATTTTGTTTGCTGAAATCCAAAGTATGTTGTTTAATAAGAAAGACAATAGAGTAGTAATCTACTAGACCTTATACCAGACACCAACACCTCGCCACTCCCTATTAATAGAACAGAGTTAAACTAAAAGTGCTTTTTATTCCAATACGCATTGTTTTACTTAACCGTTTTTTATTTTGTCTCATTGTCTAATTTGTGGCATTGACCGGTGCTAATAAAGTTTATATTTATCTATCTAATGTTTTCAATTCCAAATGATGTGTTTAATTGGCAATCACAAGTATGCATGGGCAGCTGATAACATTCTTTCGCACAGTATTTGATTCCTTAGGATAGAAACACTCTGACTTACAACCATGGCCTTGCTGCTTTAACTAAATGAAGGTGTTTTAAAGAATAACTTGGTGACATAATTGCATGTTTATGCTGCATATTTACCCGATGCTTAACACTGCCGCAAAAATTAGACGTTTACTAAAACTAACAGCTATAAGCAAATACTCCAAGAGAGTCATAATAAGTCTGAACTTATTAGACTGAATCATTAGACATAGCATATGAACTGTCAACAACCTGCTTTACTTGTCATATGACATGTTCTTAGCAGAAATCTTGAGATAATCTCTGACATTTCCTATTACTAACGCTCTGAAGTTTTTGTAAGTAATAAGGGAATGTAAATTTGTCTGATGTAAGTGCAACAGAATGTAGGGCGTATCAGCAGCCTGTAGATTATATTTTCATTTCATGCAGAATCTTAGATTGAGATATAAGATTTCAGTAGCTATAGAAGCGGATTAATGATGAGATTATCCGGTGGATTAATAAGATAGCATTAGAAATATTCTTGCAGACAAAGTAGAAAGAGAAAATATTGATTGTATTTATTAGGATTTACTTCAGAATTTCAAAATTACCTGGCTCCAGAGCATCTCTGTTCTCTTCTATCTCATTCTCTAGTACTACATTTACTACTTTAGCCTTACAAGTTACCACAACCACATGACTTGAATTTATTTCTACATAACAACTTTACAGCTTTACAAGAAGTACAAACTTAACTCTGCAAGCAAAAAATCTTAAAAGTTGACTTGCAACAAATATCACATTGCAGTTATTTAGTATCAAAAGATTCACCATGTCTTACTCTGCTGTGCTGTAGGTGCAAAATATGTGAAAATGTGATTACAAGCTCTTACATGTAAATGCTCAAAACGAACAGTTAATCGCAGCCATCACAAAAACGCCGTAGATTGGAATCCCTTTCCAAAACGGTTCAAATGGGACGTACATGTAGTTGGACACGATGGCTTTTGTTTACACTTTCACACAACCTCATTCGTCGGAATATTTTCGCAAATATACTTCACACATTCAATAAAACCATGTCTACTGTCCTTACGCATCTATTTCATCGTCATTGTAATGCTGTCACTTTGAGCACTGATATCTTAAAACCTACCATAAAAACTCGTTTAATTTTTTAACTTTAGCTTGAAAGAGTGCATATTATCCTCTGATAAACATGACGAGTCTGTTTGGTCACCTGTGATAGTTGAAGAATGCTGCAGAAATTATTCGCGCTATTTGGCAAAAAGTATGGGTCACATAATCAGAATACGACTGGATGATTAGACCAGGCTGAAACGAAACCGTTAAGTAGGGAGCCTCTATATATGATACGGGATTTTCGGTAGAACCCGAAGTGTTTGTCATAAGCTAGTTCTACAAGATGTTTTAAATTGAGCCTTTTATTGGCCATTTATCTGACGTAATAACATCATGTGTCAAAACACTTACTACAATGTTTGTGTACGCTGTAGAAACAAAGAGATTCCAAACTATGGTGTTTTCGAGATGGCTGCGATTAATTGTTCGTTTTTGAGCTTTTAAGAGCTATTAAATTGCATACATATAGCATACATACATTACATATTTTGCACCTACAAAACAGCCAAGTAAGACATGGTGAACCTTTTGATACCAAATAACCGTAATGTGAATTTTGTTGCAAGTAAACCTTTAAAACATTGTCACCTGACAGTTAGGAGTTACCTGACAGACGCTAGTATGCCATTTTTGGTTTACTAACATCAATATCATCCTAAAGACTTCCAGTTTAGATAAAAATAATTATATAAACATGTATATAAATAGTTTGTACTATGCTGTATACTATTAGAAGTCTAGTGTAAGATGCCGGACACATGCCAATATGCTAATTTTGTTTTAACAAATAATTATATATACACGTATATATGCTGCCTGTACCAAAGGTGTTAAAAATACCTTAGAGCCCATTGGATGCTAAAAGATCTAAAATGTGTATAAGGACAAAAATATTTATTAAAATAAAATTGGACATGTTTTACATTTTCTTATTTTCTACTACTTGGTAAAAAAGGGAAGATAACTAAACATTACTGGTAGACAAAAAAACATAAGTTGAAGATTGATAAACAAATGTGGTTGGCGGCGTACGATGCTGAAATATCTCTCTGTTGTAGAGTTGTTATGCTGATAATGATGACAAAGTCCGATTTCATTCTTACCTCTTCTTATTGAAATTGTATAGATATACTTCTATAGATATTGTAGATACAGTAGATACTGTGAATACAGTAGATACAGTAGATACAGTAGATACAATAGATACAGTACATACAGTAAATATAGTAGATACAGTAGATACAGTAAATACAGTAGATACAGCAGATACAGTAGATACAGTAGATACAGCAGATACAGCAAATACAGTAGATACAGTAGATACAGCAGATACAGCAGATACAGTAAACATAGTAGATACAGTAGATACAGCAGATACAGTAGACATAGTGGATACAGTAGATACGGTAGATGTGGTAGATATGGTAGATACGGTAGATACAGTAGATACAGTAGATACAGTAGATAGAGGAGATACAGCAGATACAGCATATACAGCATATACAGTAGATACAGTAGATACAGTATATACAGTTGATACAGTAGATACAGTAGATACAGGAGATACAGTAGATACAGTAGATACAGCAGATACCGTAGAGACAGCAGATATAGCAGATACAGTAGATACAGTAGATACAGCAGATACAGCAGATACAGCAGATACAGCAGATACAGTAGATACAGTAGATACAGCAGATACAGTAGATACAGTAGATACAGCAAATACAGTAGGTACAGCAGATACAGTAGATACAGTAGATACAGTAGATACATTAGATACAGTAGATACAGTAGATACAGTAGATACAGTAGATACAGTAGATACAGTAGATACAGTAGATACAGCAGATACAGCAGATACAGTAGATACAGCAGATACAGCAGATACAGCAGATACAGTAGATACAGTGAATACAGTAGATACAGTAGATACATTAGCTACAGTAGATACAGTAGATACAGCAGATACAGTAGATATAGCAGATACAGTAGATACAGTAGATACAGCAGATACAGTAGATACAGCAGATACAGCAGATACAGTAGATACAGTAGATACAGTAGATACAGCAGATACAGTAGATACAGTAGATACAGTAGATACAGTAGATACAGCAGATACAGCAGATACAGTAGATACAGCAGATATAGCAAATACAGTAGATGCAGCAGATACAGCAGATACGGTAGATACAGTAGATACAGTAGATACGGTAGATACAGTAGATACAGTAGATACAGTAGATACAGCAGATACAGCAGATACAGTAGATACAGCAGATACAGCAGATACAGCAGACACAGCAGATACAGCGGATACAGTGGATACAGTAGATACAGTAGATACAGTAGATACAGTAGATACAGCAGATACAGTAGATACAGTAGATACGGTAGATAATGTGCATTAGATACAGCAGATACAGTAAATATGGTAGATACAGTTGATACTGTAGATACAGTAAAAACAGCAGATATGGTAGACATAGCACATACCGTTGATACTGTAGATACAGTAAAAACAGCAGATATGGTAGACACAGCACATATTGTTGATACTGTAGATAGAGTAAAAACAGCAGATATGGTAGACACAGTAAAAACAGTAAATGCAACTTTCCCTTCTACTGAGATGAGATCTGTCACAGTTTCTTTCCCTACAATATCTCACAGGGCCGATAATGGAGTCTGTTTAACTGCCATTGTCTGTTATATTCTCATAAAGTATTTTTTAATCTTGGATTTGGAACAAAAGATAACAATGCGATGTGACGTGTTCCGCCATATAATATTATGTGATATAGTTTGATATGGCAAGATGTGATTGATATGGTGTGATCTGCTCTATGATATGAAGTGGTATGGCTTTATATGACAATATGATACTCATTGGTATACGCTATGTTACATAGTAACATTACTGTATAGCTATGTTACATAGTAACATGACATAACATTGTATAATCTCATATTAGGATGCTATATGACGAGTTACACACATGATATACATGTGTAATCGACAAGACATGACATAATTGATCTGATATATGATAAGTTGTGTGTGATTTGATTTTTAATTGTCTATCATAGATAGTAACATGAAATAAATATATTTACTATAATAATAACATTCCACGGTGCACTCTACTACAACAAAATATTATAAAACATTAAATTTTTGTGCGTGTTATGATAAAGGTGATTGGTGGGACAAGGTAGGCGTGGAAGCTTATAGTAGGATATTAAACTTCTTTGCTTCATAGTTTATCTCTGTTTTAATCCACTTTTCATGAATTCAATCCGTTTAATGGGTAATTGATTTGTCTAGTTTAAGTGTTTGAATCCCTACTAATATGTCGAGGTTATGAATCGTTTAACAAACACAATGTATCATTGAAACTTTTTATTCTCAAAACAATCTTCTACGAGTATATGACTTCATAAACTCTAGTGCATTGTAATTATTGGCTCAGTTCTTCACTTCTAGGATAGCTCAGCTTTTCAAATTAAACTCTTGGAAGTACTAAAACATTAGATTTAGGAATCAGCTCAGCCAATACATTGTAAAACGAAATTCTATTCATAATGATGCGACAAATAGAAAGAGGTTCCACATTTGTTGTAGCAGCTGTATAACAAATCTCATAAAAGCTAAGTAACTCAATAACCTAGCTACGAAGTTGATCACTGAGTGTACAAAAACAGTGTACGCTAAGAATTTTGAAACTAATAAAATTTTTTGCTATCTTCACTTCAAACTTCTGTGCGTGTTTGAGTAAAAAAATGTACAGTTTAAACTAGATTAGGGTGTCCATTGGCAGGTACAAATGTTGACTTTTGTACTGTTGCTAACATAACTATTCCGTAGCAATCATTCGTTTGCAATTTTAGTTTTAAAATTAACTTGTGGTAAAGTAACTTTGATTGTATTAAACTGATATGAATGGGTTCAGTAGGAATTGGTTTCAATAAGAAATAAATATTGCTAGTAGAAACTGAAATCTGCTAAACATTCTGATTTTATATGTCCAACAATCTATTCATCAAAGAATAGCCATCAGCGAAAAAACTTCCACTAAAAACTAAAATCTTCAGATTTCAGTATGGTGCCCACGTTGAAAACTGCTACTAACATGGTCGCATAAACTAGACCAAGTTGACAGCATAAGGCTGCCTGCTTGTAAAATGATCCGTGATCTGTAGTGATAGAACATTTTTAATGCCCGGGCATTGAAAATCAGCTTATAAACAATGAGAAATAATGAAAGTTGCCTGCCACTTGCTACTAGCCTGGAAAATTGCCAATGGAAAATTTTAGAAAGCTAACTAACAACAATCACTTACTTACGCAATCACCCTACATGGATGGAAAGCCATTGGGTATGTGCTCCCATGTAACGATTTATATCTGATTTCAAAGAACTCAATCTCTGTGGCCTGTTGGGTAGGGTGTCGGATTGGTGAACAATAGTGTTCAAGATCAAATCCTCTTCAGTACGAATTGTTTATTCCAAGGTTATAATACCTATAGCCGGAATGCCACACATACATACGGAGATACTTTGAGAAATATATATATAAACTAGCAGTACCACCCGGTGTTGCCCGTGTAATAGAAGAGTATTTGGACAAAAAATTGATTTGTATTTAATATATAACAACATTTGCCATTCTAACTTTTAAACTACATATCATGAGAGAAGTGTGTGGTGTAGTTGAAATAAATTAAGAGAAAAATAAAAACAACTGTAAAAGTTTTAAAACTTTGTCAAACAACTACCTTTCAAGCTAGTAGCCTGGCATATTGCTAATGGAAAATTCCACTAAGCTAGTTAATAAGGTTAGGCTTCCAATGGCGGTAAGCCATGACTTTGAGTCTGCATTGTTGTCCAGCTCAGCTGTTCTAATAATAGCTATAGCCGGAAAACCTACACACATACGACAGACATACTTTGAGAAATATATATATAGATAGATAGAAGTGTTCAGAAATGGAACCATTAATTTTAGTTTTCTCACATTTATGTACGTATATTATATAGTCAAAATATATCTCATAGTGAGCCAAACATAAGCAACTTTGAAGGTTTTTTCTTAAATTAATCACAAGTTGCTTTAAAAAAAATTCATCAGTGCTTTTGTCTGCTAAAATAACAACCGCTATGAAGTGCTCTTACACAAAAATGATACCGACAAAGACTTGAACATCTCGGAAATCCTTGCCCACTCTGAACTGTTGCAAAGATGGCCAAAACTAAATTTATAGCTTTTGGGTTCAGCGCGTTAATTAACATTCATTTTGGATAATTTACAAAGAATGCTATATAAAGCATTGAAGTAATGTTGGAATTGTGTTCATAACTCTCAGACTCTGATGATATTGGCAACAAGTTAATTTAATGCTTTAATTGGCTATTATATATATATATATATATATATATATTTACTGAAGATAACACCATGCTGCATAATATAAAAGGATCCAGTGTCGGAGACATGATACATGTCGATATGCTATATTGTTTTAACAGATAAGTATATATACGCTGCCTGTACCAAAAGTGTTAACAATGTCTTAGAAGATCTAAAATGTGTCTCAGGGCAAAAATGTTTCTGTGAATAAAAATGGCCATGTTTTCCATTTTCTTATTTTCTACTACTTTGTAAAAATGGAAAGATATTTTAACTAAACATTACAGATAGACAAAAGAATATACGTTGAAGAGTGATGAATAAATATGGCTGCCAGTGTACAATGTTAAAATATCTGTTTGTTGTGGAGTTGTTAAACGAGATCTGATGACAAAGTCCAGCTTCATCCTGACCTGTACGTATCGAGATTACTAGACCTTTATAATAAAAATTGTGTGAATAAAAATTCTCTTTGGATTATCACAATGGATTAGAACTAATCCATGGGCTAATTACAATAATCATGCAAAGAAGTGGTGATTACACCCATAGTTGTTAAGTTGTCAGTGGAATACATTTAGAAAGGCTTTCCACTTCAATGACATTAATCGGATCCCAGGTGCAGGAGAGTCTGCTGCTAAGCCCAAAACTTTAGCTCAATTGCATAAGGGAAAGACAAGATGGCTTGACAACGGTTCTGTCTACGTCAGGATACCACTACTTGTATGGGTCATATCATGGCTTAGAGTGCAATTGCGGATTAGGACACAAACTTCTACACCCAATGATGACCTCGAGTCATTCGGTGTTACTGTGTACTAGTAATAAAATGGCTATCTTTTCTTACATCTTGAGAGCTGTACAAAAAATATCAGCTAACTAATGAGCGAGCCAACCTATAAATCAACAACATTTCTTAACCTATCTCGAACAATTTCAGAAATTTCTTGACCAACTTGGAAACAAAAAAGGAGATTATCAAGCTTCGTGAAGTGCATTAAGGATTTGGTTCGGACAACCTCAAATTAAAACAAAACAGATGTTTGCTAAAACATATACAGCAAACATGTATGTAAAATATTTATGCACGCTTGCAAACTCTTGAGGACTTTAAACATGTAAACCCGGTTAAGAGTTAATTCAAATCAGGTTCTGGAATAATATATCAATTAAAAGATATCTCTAATGAGCATTTTTAGTCAGAATTAACAAATTTTCATTTAGTTTAATCAATTGAAAAGTGGCTAATGATTGTGATTATGCAACTCTAAATAACAATTTTTGACTAAAAATCTTTGGTTGTTTTCTCAGGTTCACATAAACTTGTAGGCGCCTTTTTTAAAAGTTCAGTGTTCTAAGTAAAACATGTTGTTCAGAGCAAGTGTTGTGGTCGATATTGCATGCGCCGGTCACATGCAAATGATAGGATTAATGAGGTTCAACAAATGTTTGTATTAGCTAAGGACTCGATTGATGATTTAGCGATCTCTTTTTAAGACTTCTCATTATTTATACGATTAAACTTTTATAAGCGCACGGTTTCGTCAATAATGAACGCTGGGTATAAACTCACTGCAGTGATCAATAGGCCACTTCTTATCCTATTATAATATTAGCGCTTCTTGATTGATTCTTATCTCTCAATTATTTATTCTAAACCTCTTAAACGCTTGAAAAAGAGTGTTGTGTAATTTTATCCTTGTTGGTATTTAAAGATTGGCGTGCTTGAGAATATGTGAGACGTAATAGGATGCAAAGTGACAAACCACCTGTTCATAGTCTTCAGACTACTGTCAACATTACTTGAGCGATATCACACGGAATAGTTTGTACCGCTGATGGCATAAGCCCAAACAGAATACAAAATGTAAAGCAGATTCTAACTCGTAAATGACTATTTATCTAGTTTTAAAGAAGTCATTTATTGGTTAATAATGCAGTTGAACTAAACTTTGAACTTGAAATTTAAAAAGTTAATAATATTTTATAAATGATATTTAAAGTTAAACATTTAAAAATCATACCTGAATAATAATTTCATCTCAGAAACGGTTTGTTTCGACAAACATGCTTCAGTTTTTTGTTGAGCTACCTGCAGATTCCTACTGATTATTAAATATTCCAGAGTTGACCTTAGAGCTGAGTCTACTTCATATCTTTTTGAACTCCATTAGAAAATACGGTAAGTGCATTGGGTAAGTGCATCGGGTAAGTGCATCGGGTAAGTGCATCGGGTAAGTGCATCGGGTAAGTGCATCGGGTAAGTGCATCGGGTAAGTGCATCGGGTAAGTGCATCAGGTAAGTGCATCAGGCCTACATAAAATGAGATAAAATGAGAAGTCAATGAAAAGAAGAGAAATAGCTTACATCACTGAAGGTCAAATATACTGGGTGAGTTTTACAAAAGACATTTGCTCAGCGGCTATGTTTACAAGTCTTGAGGAGTATTGTACTCTAACAAAGAGCAGTAGATAAAAACATTTATTTTATTTACGTTAATCATGTTTATCCATTGTTAATATTTCCTCTTATACGGACCGCTGATAATATTGTTGTGGTTCATACTGTTCTACATTTATTTTTATAGAAAGTATATTTTATACTAAGTATATTTTGATGGTTGCAGGTGGCCAACCACTCTTATTTATCATGTTCTTTCTATTACTCATCCACTAATACCCACGTATGCTGTGGATAACTCCACTAGTAAGCCATGTTCAATTGTGAGATTTTTTACTCTATCAAATCTGTAAATGTAATTGGACGAAAACTTTATCTACTCCTAAAAAGCACGCCCTTTATTTGCACGCAGACAAATCTCCTCCGTTTTTGCAAACATATTGACAGCGGCATTTGGAGACAGTCGATTTGAGCGGTGTCCACCGCCATAAACAGTATTCGTTTTTGTTTTGTTCATTGAGTTTTTGTTCACTGATATTATTAGAAGAAGCATATTTTTTATTTCTAGAATTTTACTTAAGACCCAACTATAAATTCTTGCGTACTAACAAAATGCAAAGAAAAACATCACACATTGCATAACGTCTTTTCGAGAGAATTACATGAGAGTATTTAATTCTATGCAAAGCCACATATTTATGGCCGGTAAATATAGGTGTCATTGTCTAATACTTTTAGACTGTAAACATGGATGATTAGCACCGACAAGCTATAGGCAACCAGCGGTAGACAATGACATCAAGTTGTAAAAGTAGAACTACCTTTTAAAGTTATTCTCTCAGATTCAGGTACAGAAATATTTAGGTCCAAACTAACTGGAAGGCCTACTCTTCAACGCAATGTAAATCAAGATTATTATAGTTATTATATAAAGTTTTTATTATAGTAAATAATTAAACTTATTGTCTCATATTTAGACAAAGAAATCTTTAGATCAAAACCAACTGGAAGATCTACTTTTCATCACAGCTTAAATCAAGATTATATAGCAGAAACATTAACATTCTTTTAATCATTTTGGGTGATAGGAATCATATTTAGGCCTGGTATGACTGATTTTTTAAAGATTTCATCGAATTTTAAGGAAAGACACTAGAGCGGACAGAGAGCAGTCAAGCTGATACCTGTTATAGACTAATTAAACACCTCTAACTTATGCAGACCCTTTCATGTATCCTCAACACCTTCTCTCATCATTTGACAATGTAGAGTATAAATACGAGATATGTTAGATGAATTCGTCTCCATAAGCATTCACTAATCTGTCTGGAGGTCTTCTGTCATGCTATTATCCCTTCCATAAATAACAATAGTCTCTTTAGCAGTTATCTGTGATCTTTAGCATAGCGAGAGCCTCTCAATGCAAACATGTTACATTTAAGGTGTTAAATTCATCATTAGAAAAGATTAGCTATTAGGAGTCAATTCGATAGAGGTATTAGCTGCATTTAGATGTGCTCTTATGTAATATCTGGCGGCATCCGGTGACTTAGCGCCTGTTTATGCTCACTTCCCACATTGGTTTTTAATATGGCCGTGTAATAATTATAGGAAATGTAGAACTGAATTGCATTGGTTTATAAAAAAAAGACAATATAATTATGTCTAAAAGATAGTTAATATAGAAAAAACATGTAACACAACACTGCCATAAAAAAGAAAAAAATATTATTTAAAATCAATTAAACTGGTAAAGCTATAATACTGATAAAATAGAGTTATTGACCTATAACAACAATAACAATAGATAACCTGAAGATCACAACTTACACATTATCAATAGATTAATTCGTATATCACAAGCTTACCGATATAGTCATTTTAATATCTTAATATTACAGGCTATCAATACAGCTATTGGGCCTTTGCAACATTGTCAGAGACTTCCACAGCCTCTACACCATTAAGAGAGCTTTTTCTGCTATCACAACTCTATTAATAGAGCTTTTTCTGCTATCACAACTCTATTAATAGAGCTTTCTAGTTCACTTAGCACTAAAAATAAAGGAATTGAAACATTTAAACAAGCTTTTATCTAATCTGACAATATTAAGTCTAAAGTCATCCTAAACTCCAAGCACCAAACTCTATTGAGAATAAGATTATTAGAATACACAGAATGGGAGGTTTACTATTTTGGGATCACAGTTTTAGTTGAGCACAAATGCTTAGCTTTGAAATCACAGCCTTAGTCGATCATAGAGTTCTTGTTTTAGGATCTCAGTCCGAGTTGATCAGAGAGAATCCTATTGTTGAGATCTCGCCCGTCGCTGATCAGGCAACGATAGCCACAGCTGTAATTGCTAAGCCATTGAAAGGAAAAAAACGGAACAGTTAGAACACCTGGTTTTTTTGAATTTGTACTATGGCATTTAAAATGAACCTGGGTCATAAAATGCATGATAGCTGTGCAATGATGCAGGCAGCTTCATGAAACCTCAACTGTCTACATAAAAAATTCTAGATTAGGCTTACCTACTTGTACGATTCTTTTTAGTAATTCAAGGATTTCACCAGCAGACGTATCCGGATTTGATCAAGTAAACATCTTACTACTTTTCAACTTTATAGCAAAGTCTTGGTAACAGAGTCCAGTATGCATCTGGGCTCCAATTGCTCTCTCACCAAAGCTAAATTGCGTGTGTCCTATAACAATGTTAAAAAGGGTTACGAATTCTTCTATTCAGCTGAGTTAGAGTGAAACAAGTTCAAAAGTACAGCTTATTGGTTGTAACAAAGTGAAACTTTGACACGACCCAATGAAGACTAATTTACAACAACTAAAAATCGTTTAAAGTCTGTGAAACCGTGTAACAAGTGTGACATTAAGCTAGGTCTGTTCATTGTGTTGTGATGGCATAAGTTTAAGAGATGCAAAGACCAAAACTTATTGATGTCACATTTTACCTTATGCGTAAACTACAGTAGGCTAAAAGTTAAATTCATGTAATAACTCATTGAACCCTTTCATAAAATTGATGCTCGAATTCCAATAATCATAGCAATGATTTATGATCAGCAAAAGCAAATATATTTCATAAGATGTAAGCGCTATTTATAAGACTGAAGAATGCTAAAAATTGGAATGATTAGGTATAAATTTTTTGGCGATTGTATCTAAAACTGGCAAAAAAAGAAAAGAATTGTTGGCCTAAACAGTTTTATTTTATTTATTAACTTTAAACAAAACTGTTTTTATGTAGTAGTTGAATGGCAGCGTAACAAAATGACCTTCTAATGACCTCTAATATGACACGAGAACAAACAGTGAAATATATAACCTACTTGTAGATATATAACCTAAGTATAAATATATAACCTACATGTAAATATATAACCTACATGTAAATATATAGCCTACATGTAAATATATAACCTACATGTAAATATATAACCTACATGTAAATACATGTATATACCTACATGTAAATATATAACCTACGTGTAAATATATAACCTACATGTAAATATATAACCTACATGTAGATCCTTAGAACAGCTGCAATACGCAATAGTAAAGGATAAACATAAGTCTGCAATTACAGACATGCAATTATATATTATACACTGTAGCTGCAAGTGTTGTCAAGGCGCTTGTTGTTGTTCATCTGATACAGTTAAACTTTGGCAGCTTATACTAGGTTTCCATATAGTGATAGTATAAAGACGAATGGACGTACCGGTGCCAAAGAGCTACGCTGGACCGACGAGCTAATTATGTTTCTAAAAGAAGCTATAATAGAGAAATGACTGTGCGGCGCCGTGGACTAAGGTTTTAAACAAACTTATGCGCGCGTATAAGTGCTCGCAATGGGTTGCTAAGGCTATGAGCATAGCAGGAAGATGTCACATCACACAGCTATTTTGCTTCCAAAAAAGCGACACTGAATCACAAGCATAATAAGAGTAGCATGGCTTTTTCCATGATAGAATTGTAGTGCCCTATGGGGGTGTGTAGCTACGCCATCATACAGGGGTGTGTAGCTACGCTATCATACGAGGATGTGTAGCTACGCTATCATACGGGGGTGTGTAACTACGCTATCATACAGAGGGAGGGTGTGTAGCTACCCTATCATACAGAGGGGGCGGGGTGTGTAGCTACCCTATCATACGGGGGTGTGTAGCTACGCTATCATACAGGGGGTGTGTAACTACGCTATCATACGATGGTGTGTAGCTACGCTATCATACGGGGGTGTGTAGCTACGCTATCATACGGGGATGTGTAGCTACTCTATCATACGAGGATGTGTAGCTACGCTATCATACGGGGATGTGTAGCTACGCTATCATACGGGGGTGTGTAGCTACGCTATTATACGAGGGTGTGTAGCTACGCTATCATACGGGGGTGTGTAGCTACGCTATCATACGAGGATGTGTAGCTACGCTACCATACGGGGGTGTGTAGCTACGCTATCATACGAGGGTGCTTAGCTACGCTATCATATGGGGGTGTGTAGCTACGCTATCATATGGGGGTGTGTAGCTACGCTATCATATGGGGGTGTGTAGCTACGCTATCATACGGGGGTGTGTAGCTACGCTATCATACGGGGGTGTGTAGCTACGCTATCATATGGGGGTGTGTAGCTACGCTATCATACGGGGGTGTGTAGCTACGCTATCATATGGGGGTGTGTAGCTACGCTATCATACGGGGGTGTGTAGCTACGCTATCATACGGGGGTGTGTAGCTACGCTATCATACGGGGGTGTGTAGCTACGCTATCATACGGGGGTGTGTAGCTACGCTATCATACGGGGGTGTGTAGCTACGCTATCATACGGGGGTGTGTAGCTACGCTATCATACGGGGGTGTGTAGCTACGCTATCATACGGGGGTGTGTAGCTACGCTATCATACGGGGGTGTGTAGCTACGCTATCATACGGGGGTGTGTAGCTACGCTATCATACGGGGGTGTGTAGCTACGCTATCATACGGGGGTGTGTAGCTACGCTATCATACGGGGGTGTGTAGCTACGCTATCATACGGGGGTGTGTAGCTACGCTATCATAGGGGGTGTGTAGCTACGCTATCATAGGGGGTGTGTAGCTACGCTATCATACGGGGGTGTGTAGCTACGCTATCATACGAGGGTACTTAGCTACGCTATCATACGGGGGTGTGTAACTACGTTATCATACAGAGGGAGGGTGTGTAGCTACCCTATCATACAGAGGGGGGCGGGGTGTGTAGCTACCCTATCATACGGGGATGTGTAGCTACTCTATCATACGAGGATGTGTAGCTACGCTATCATACGGGGATGTGTAGCTACGCTATCATATGGGGGTGTGTAGCTATGCTATCATACAGGGGGTGTGTAGCTACGCTATCATACGGGGGGGGGGGTGTAGCTACGCTATCACTGTAAAGTAAACTTAGTATTACGAGTGTAAGCCTAAAGTCAGATTCACTCGAAATTTTCAACTTAGCGTAGAGTATGCTACACTTTTAGTTGTTTTATGACGTTGTTTGATCAAGCAGATGGATCACAGAAAGACATGATTTAGAATTTCTCACTTATTGGAGGTTTGCAAGTAGTGGGAATAAGAAGACATGTGATCTTTGCGAAGTTTATGCAAACAGGAAACAAAAGATTGGAAAATTTAATGGCGAACTGTTAACATTTTTAGCTGTACTAAAGTCTTGTCTCTAGACTTCCGTACAATAGCAAGCAGTGATTCTATGAGCTATGATCACTGTGAGAATTTCCAATAATCTAGGATCTGCTTACACTGCTCTCCTACATTTGTTGAGTGAAGTTGTGAATTGCGGGTGAGCCAAGCTTAGATCTTGCATCAATCGATTGCCGCTGAAAGCCATAACAACACAATACTTACAGCGATTTTATGGTAGCAACCAGATTACCTAGTCGTTAATCTCAACTTTCAACTGATGTAAAGGGTTACTCATGCTGTGCAGCATTGAGCTCGGAAGTTGCTGTAGCTTCACTGACCAGGGATAACCACCTTAAGAGTTTAATCTTAGGACCTCTAAAGACTTCTGTATTCTCTAAGCACCCTGCTATAATTGTATTACAGATATTGTGGATGAAATCGATAGACACCAAAGCTGAACAGCTTTCAAATAAAAACAGTGCTCAAGGTAATAAATATAAAAATGAATCAAAGCAGCTTAAAAACAACACAATAAACATAATATACTAATACCATGTGTGTGCATTACAGAAATATCTACAGGTTTAATATATAGAATATAAATTCGGGGAGGCTGGTGGAAACCTGAATTCAAAACATAGTCATCTCAGATAGCTTTGTCGATAATGCGGGAAGACTTCTCAAGAGATACTCTTTGATGATTAGTCAAAAGATTTAAAGTGGCCTAACTGATAATACTGTCACATCAATTGTTTGACATACAACTTAAAAGAGCTTATATTTTGGCACATTTATGAACAGTGTTTAGTTAGACATTGATAATTATATAAATGGTTGTCTGTCTAAGATCAAATGTGGCTATTGTCGTTGATAGCTATTTATTCCTAAAGTACTACGCCTGCCAAGTCAATCCGCATAATCTAAAGTAAACTTTGCTTTGCATGCCTGCCTTGACATGTTTTATTAATGCTTTCTATAAATAAGCACTAAAACGAGCAAAAGTTGAACCATATCGATAGAGTATGTCAATTTTGGAAGGGGAAATGTTTCATAATATCGCGTCCAAGCAATTCCAAAAAAAGGAAAATGTATGCTAGAAATATTTAATAACAATAATTTCCTGTTTTATTCAAGTATATCGAAAGGTCTTAAACATTTGTCTATATATGTTTGTATCGTCTACTGGTGACCTTGATGAAATGGGGTATATATGTTTGTACCGTCTACTGGTGACTTTGATGAAATGGGGTATATATGTTTGTATCGTCTGCTGGTGACCTTGATGAAATGGGGTATATATGTTTGTATCGTCTGCTGGTGACCTTGATGAAATGGGGTATATATGTTTGTATCGTCTGCTGGTGACCTTGATGAAATGGGGTATATATGTTTGTATCGTCTGCTGGTGACCTTGATGAAATGGGGTATATATGTTTGTATCGTCTGCTGGTGACCTTGATGAAATGGGGTATATATGTTTGTACCGTCTACTGGTGACTTTGATGAAATGGGGTATATATGTTTGTATCGTCTACTGGTGACCTTGATGAAATGGGGTAGAATGCTTAAACTCTACATTAAACTTCATCTATTGATGAATGAAATATTGAGTTACACGGCTTATATTTGTAGCAAGACATTGGCACATGAATATGTACAACATATAGGTAGTGATGAAGATGTCACACTAGAAATTTTTAACATATAGAAAAATGTTTTCTAACCTATACACAGTTTAGCTTCTGCTGACAGTAAAGCAGAGTAGACATTGAGCTACTTGGCTTGTGTTGAGGGTGAATTCTTTACTATTGATTTTTATATTATTATATATATATTATATAATATGGAATAAACTGAGAAGTCTATATTTAAGATTGGTTAGTGACTATCCTGTTTTAAGGCAAAGAAAAAGAACTAGATCTAGGGTTTGTCAGAGTCTGTTGAGATATTTGATAGCAGTTAAGGTAAGAAAAGAAAGGTGATGACATGAGGTAAAAAAGGGCAGTGAAAGGAAGTAAAAGATAGAGAAGAGAAAAGTTGAAGAGAAGAAAAGGTTCAAAAAGGTGAGAGAAAGAAAGGGAGAGTAAGAGAGAAATATGGAGAGATACATCTTAGACATAGAGAGAAAAGGAAATAGAAAAAGGAGTGTAATAAGGGTGAAAAAGGGGTGTAATAAGAGTGAAAAAGGGGGAGTAATAAGGGTACTATAATTTTGCTGTTCTTGTTTACTCTCCTCTAAACTGCTGAGGAAAGTTGCCAAATATTGTTTGATTTAGGTGATGTTTATTTTCAGCAACTGATGATTTGCTTATTTAAACAGACGTGAAAACATTTACTGTTAAAATTGATGGCAGTAGTTGTTTATTGTTACTCACTAGTCTCAACAACCCCAAAAATCTCATTTCGGAGAAACATTAAAAAAACTGGAATGCGAATGCGCAATGATGATTTGCTTATTTTGTGGGCAAAATTTCAACATATGACAGTTTGCAGTAATAGAAGCTGTGCAAGAATTAAAAAGGTTATTGGTTTTTAGTCTTTCGCATATGAGTAATATGGTATATCTAAGCATTTATTAGTAGAAGAATTTTATTATTACGGCTTTTTAAATTGATCTATTGGCAGTAAAAAAATACAAAATTATTCATTTAACTATTGCCATATGTTCCTTTCATAGACAATCCCAAATATGTTTGGCAACATGCTTAGGTTCACAGATAGGCTCTAGTTCAGACTAGCATTCTCTTTCATTGTTACAGTTGTTTTGTTTGCTGCGTAGCCATTGCACACGCCCCCATCTCATGTAACCAACCTCTTGAGCCAAATGAAATGTAAAATCTGTTGCCAACCTAACAAAGACCTTCATCTCAAATGAGGTAAGATTTAGCCTGCAGCCATACAGATAGAGATCCTAAAACTGACCGATGCGCCAACCCAAAAGTTGCTATTAGATATCACAAGTAAGTCAAGCACATTTTTGGCTTACTTGTGGTACCAAAATTGATTTCTAATGAGAACGTTGAATAGGTAATGGTTTAGTTTGGAGATGCTAGGCACTTTGGACGTATCAGAAATATTCTTGACTTTATCCAGGGTCATAATTTATTGATTTTCTTCAATTCAATTTAAATACACTTAAACTAACTTAAACTAACCATAATTGTTGTTTCAGACAATTAAATGTCATAAGATGCAACTGCAAGTTTCATAATGCAAAAACATTTTTGACAAACAAATTCATTAAACTTTTGGCTAGATTACAAATGGTATAAATAGTGCACAGTCGAATGCAGCTTCTTCGTAATTTACTTTCCCGGACTTCCAATTGTCCGGACAACAACTGGGGTCCGGATGATTGTTTGATACCGCTGTGCCTGTCCGAAGTATAGTCGACTCTCGCTTCATTAGACTTAACTTCTTCAAACTTCCAACTGTCCGGACGATGTCTGAGGTCAGGACGATTGTTTGATGCGGCCGTGTCTCCCGAAAAATGACAACTTTTACTGATTGATAACCCTCATGACAGACGATGTGCGCGCGTCAGTTTCCCACCAGAGTATTGTACCGTAATTTTTGTTTGTTATTATTAATATTATGTTATATTATTATATATTATATATATTTTGTATTTATATTGTATTATAATATTATTATATTATATTAATATCATATTATAGCCTATTGCAGGCACCATATTTTACTCTCTTGTGTATACTGTGTACATTGTATCATATTGTACCCTACGAGTATGTGTGCAAGAAAATATAGGGTGTTTAATATACAGCACTGTACAGCACTCAATTATTAATGTTCTGACATGGCCTAGTCTGTATTAGTCTAAGCAATACAGGCTATGTTTGTATATGGGTTGGATATAAAGTTGGCTGAAAGAATTTTTCAATATATTAAGTATTAGCTCGAGGCAAAATGTTGCACTGGTAGACTCCATGTTTTTTGAGCTAGCTGGGAGAGAACACTCTCATTAACAGGCTGAAGAGGTGCTATTACTGGGATGAAAAAAATGAAAAAAACTGCAACATACAAAGCAGTTGCTGTTGGAAATAGCTCTCTTTAATAGATAGTCTAAGGCTAACACACCAGGGAAACACAAGTAAGAGTGACATGCTTGTGATGTGACAACATAAATGTAGTTAATTTATTTAATTTTTCTTATTGCGCTCTATGTTTTCCTGGGCTACATTCTTACACTGAATTCTCAATGAACACCAATACACTAGCCAGCTATGCTCTCCAATAGATCTACATGTATGTTGTATAGAGATGCCAAATATTCCAGTCAGGAAGAAAATGCTTAAAATTAAAACCAGATTCTATAGATAAAACCATTTCAAACCATACCAACGTTGAAACCATAAACAATAAAACTCTTTAACTCCGAAGTTGTAGGAAAGCATAACTCTATGGACGGATGTTTTCTTCCGTGATCTCACTCTATTGTTCAACTCATAAAAGTATGAATCCCGACGACATTTTTAAGCAAAAATAGACCATCTAGGCTGAGACCTAACCATACCAACCATGAAGGTCACTCAGATAAACGTCTTTCCCTTTCTAGGTTTCATTTGTTTACCGCAATATGGAGAAGATTCAGAGAAGATGATAAGTTAATATTTTTAGAGACAGTTTATGAAAAACTGCAGAACAATCTGATCATTCCTGTTCACACCGCAGCTGTGAAACAAACCTTATCAGATGGTAAAAAATATTAATCACTCCCTGGAACTTTGTAATCAATCTCATTTCCACTTTTTGCAAAACAGAGCTATGAACGTTAATTTTTAATTGCGAAAAAACTGAATCAGATACAGGGAGTAATCTCTGTATCTCACACTTGACAACAGACGCTATTACTCGTAATCCACGCGTATTAATAGATAGTGATCGACTTTGAGCGTTAATGCTCTTTAGTTATGGCAAAAAGTAGGAACGAATTGAAGAGATGGAAAACGTTAATAAGATAAGATTATAAGTACAGTTGATTATATAATGTATCAGATTTAATCGCTGAAGGGTTTTTCAATTTCCTGTATAGCGGTTCACTCGCGCCATGTAGGAATAATAAGATAACTGAGAGAGAGTGACAGAGGATGGTGACTACCACTGATTAATAGGGTTAAACTTCTCAGACACATTCAGGCCCAGTTTATTAAGGCGTTCATAGCTACAACCAGCAAACTAGAACCACCGAACACACCAGACATATATACCCTATGTCTTGAACATCTTTATATCATAATAACTTCTTTTTTAAATACTCTTGAATTCCTATATTATTATTTTATTTATTTATTAGTATTTTTTCACGCAGGCTTGTTTGATTTTGTCAGCATTGGCCAGTGAAATAAAATTAAGATGAAACCAAATCAAAAGATTATAAGTAGCAATAGAATAATAATAATGAGGTTACAGTAATAATAATAATAATGAGGTTACAGTGATAATGAAAAACAATAACAATCAGAATATTTAATAGTTAGCTTCTCACTAGATGAAATAAACTGTAGCTGTAGTCTATATCGATCAGACTATTACAAAGTATCCATCTAAGCTCCCAGAAGTTTTTGTTTACGACGTCGGTTACGCTAAACTATTTTCAGTTGATAACCATGGTTACATGTTAACATTGAATTTTCAAATGGTTTCTGAAGTCTTTTCATTAGCCCGAAAAACATTGAACTTTGAATTTGGAGGTTGTTAAATACACAAAACTGTGCGAATCCCAAAGACTCGGCTTTGTGAGACAGTAATTAGCAGTTACCTACAAAAAGGTGATTGTTTCACCTCATTATTGCCAATTTAATTTCAAAAAATCCAGTTTACAAAAAATTTCTAAAGTGCGATTTCAAGAAAATGAAATGGTACAATGTGAATAGCAGAATGTAATGAGATGCAGATAGCTAGAAGCTTTACAACTGCATCTGCCTCACCAACTACAACATTAGAACATTAGATGTTATAGTTGGCTCACAAGCTATCATAGCTTGGCAAGTTCTAGTTGTTGATCCCAAGTAACAATATTGTTCATACACTGGTGCAGTTGTCAAACTTAAACTCATTTATCTAGTGGCCGTAGAAGTCCTCAAAGCGCGATGTCTTCATTCTTGCAATAAGTTTGTTGACAATTCTAAAAGCTGCATGTAGGATACCCTTGAAAATTTGGGCAGTCACGTGTTTTGTTGACGCTTCACTCTTCTCATTTGGACTTGTTCAGAGGTGAAACATAGAGTAGCTTCAAGTGTTAGTTTTGTTTTACCCAGTCTCACTCTTTATCAAGCCTTGTAAAACAGTGATGTCTCTTTAGCTGTCAGATTTGGTTCACACTTTCAAATAATTCATGTGTGAAAAAAAAACAAAGCAATAAAGATTTTGCTGTATTTGTACTGCTGTTTTTTTGCAAACTTTGTGTAGAATTTGGTCTTCTATGAATATTGACAGTACTTTTCAAAATAGGTCATTAAAAGCTTTGAAAATTTTACATGTCTTTCCTACAGTTACCGCAAAAAATTCACAGTTTTCATGTTTATTTACAAAAAGATACCAAGGATTACAAAAAACTTACATGCTGTGTATTGCATTATTTTTTGGGCTTGTTGTATTAGTTGTGCCTCGAAAAGGCTACATCTGGTGAACATGGCTTTACAATTATATTGTATAGGCACTATTCGAAATTATCAGTGTTGAGTTTTGTAGCAAACACAAAGACATGATTGCTGTTAGTATATGATAGATTGGAAGCCTTTCTATCCAAACATCATTTATAGAGTATTTGGTACCTACCATAAATTCAGCTTAGCAGCTTCTTTTGCCCATTATATGCTCACAAGTAATGGAAACCTTATTTAATATGAAGACCCAAACCATGAACTTTACGTTTGACCTGTGACGCAGTGAGAACCCCGACGTAGTCAGATTCAGGGTGCTATAGATGATTGTACTTGCTACCGAATATGGGGACATCACTATAAGCTTCCTGCAGGAACGCCACGGAGATGACTGACACACACTGGCTGCGAACGCACAGTAGTGTAAGATGAATTGGATGAACAGGAATCATAGATATGATGTAATTGAATCACATTGGATAAGAATTAGTCAGGTCCTGTAAACAAGATCAACAACTAAACGCAATGGATTTCAACACCTCTATGAAAAACATGCGACTGTTTATTTCAATGTCGGACTGGTGATCATTCACGCTTGGATTCCTTCGCATGACAATAGGATATAAGGCGTGTAATTGGGTGAGAGAGTTGTTGACTGTACTAGCTTTCTGAAAAAGGCGTTGACTGTATATCGACATTAACATATGCCTAGATGGTTGTAGTTTTCAAAACCAGTTTTTCCACTACCTTTGAAGCCTGAAGGACGTAAGATATACAGAGCTCCCTAAAGGCAGAATTATCATCACTCCTACTTATCCTTGACACGTACAATCACAGAAAGTAGGTAAGTTTGCTGCTTACTAAACTGTAAGTCTTTTTCTTTTGATTGTTGTTTTGGAGTTACTTTTCAAAATAAAATTGGCCAGTTGAACTCTATACGGATGTTTTAACTTAACTGGGTTTTTTTCTATTGCAAATAAGAAAATTATTTTTTGAGAAAGACAAAACTCATTGAACTATTTGAAAATAAAATAAAGTGTTCAACTCAACAGTTGAATGATTAGAATTTATACCGAGGGAAGTTTGTAATAAACAGCGGTTATTTACTATATCTCTATAACTCTTAATATTTTATTTTAGCTTTAGCCGATTGATTATCTTAAAGAATTCAAACACCAGCAGTTCTGCTACGAGTCATGCACACACATGGTTTGAACTAGTTAATAGCAATATCTAGCTTGTGATCCAACACAAATTTAAAAAATAGCAAGAAGAACGCTGAACAGAAAATGCTGCTTCGCTCACAGCCCTAAACTAAAACCTTTTAAGAATCCTGAAAATTGTCAAGAGGGATTTTTGAACTTACCATATTAGGACACCTAAAAGTTGTTAGTAAGAATTGATAGGATTATACATATTCAACTATTGTTTCTCTAAAACCTGTCAAATATTTCAATATCTTTCAAAGTTTTGACATCTGAAGTTTGTGTTTACGAAGATGGATATCGCTCTACATTTTGTCACTGTTGTGATCAGAAGGTCAACAGGCCTTACTATTACTCACTCTGAGATGAATGGCATGCGTGTGCGACATAGATTAGCGCTCTTCCACCTCGGTCATAGCTTAATCACTTAATCTGATGGATTAATTCATTAGATTAGCTGGTGGTTTGAATCTCGCTAGTGATATTTAAAAAAAACTTCTCAAAAATCTATTAAGATATCAGTATTTCTCATTTTGTTTTTATAAATTCCTAAAGATGATTCTGTATGCCATTGCACGTGCTCGATAGATCACATGACATCTTGTGGATTAAGATAAAAATATGTATTGGTTAATAGCAACCACCAAATACCTGAGAGAATGTTATTTTTCATTATAGAAATATCAATAATAGTTCGAGTACAGACAATTACTATCTCTAAATTATTATAGCTCTTTAGAGTACTGCTCGTGGAATAAACTTCACTCTCTCATTGTATCTAGAGCTAATCTATGGCTAATTGTTTTTTGGATTAGAATAATCCTCTATTCACGGCTAATTTTCACAGTGAAATAGAATTTATGGTCTCTAATCTTACTTCTCCAAGCGTTTTATAGCTTTCAATCTCAAAATCTTTGAATAATCTGCCAGGAATTAACGGCTTGAGTAACTCTCTTCTTTTAGCCGTGGTCTGTCAGGACACTCTATTGTAATCGAGTACATTCTGTGGTTACCAAAGGTTACATTATTCTTGAGCAAACTTGTTTAACTATGCTCTCTTTGTCAAATTCCCTGTCTCTGAATTATTTTGGAAAATTTTAGCTTACTAAATTGCATCTCAATTATTATTTTTAGGCCTTTATTATGTACTAGTACTTAGGCAGTCCGGCGGCAGTACCTGTAATAAATATCTGCTCAGTGCACAAGGGTATTTGAGTGGTGCAGATGGGGGCAAGTCTAGCAGGTGAATTGAATGTGTGAGTTTGAATCCAGCAGGATGCAATCTTTTTCCCAACTTCTGTCCCAACTGTCGGGCTTCGGAAAGACAGACATACACGTCTCTTATTATAAGATTGTGATTTTTAACACTAATACGGTATATTATCTATTGCAAGCATGCAAATGATTTAATTTACACAGCTATATTATTCTGGTAATTTTCAATTCGTAAAGATATGAATTTTTCGTTCATAAAATTATAAAAAACTATATGCTTTATGTGATATTCCATTCTCTGTTGAGTGTATAACAACACTCAATAATAACACAAAATTGGAAATTTGCCACAAGGTTGTAAGATATTACAAGCAAGTAACAAAGTTGTGACCAGTTATGGCAACAATAGCGCAAACACAATAGAATAAAAACAAAATTTGCATTGACTATGATAACGCCCGAAACGTAACAATGTTCATTACGTAGAAGGGACCTGTAGATTTATATAACACAACATAATTATACAAATTAGACATTATAGAAAATAATAAACAACAAAGAAGTACATCTACATTTGACCTTGACCTCTGATATTATGTAGATAAATAGATACTATGAGAACTGCTGGGTTGAAGGCATTTCTGGCCAATAAAGGTGTTAGTTTGTCCATTGTCTGCTATCTAAATGGAGGTAATCAATACACACAGCGTTACTAAAATTTAACATTTTGGAATTGTGACTGAATGTGACTTATAAATTATATCTTTATTATTTTAATTATGATGTATATTTGATAACATTAAAAAGATTATTCGAATTGTTTTTATGATGCCGATAATTTTTTGTAACAAGCAATTTATTATTTTATATTATAGTAGCAAAGTGAATTTTTGTGCAGGAGGACTGACTTATGATTATTTGTAATAGGCTTTATATCTTTTAATCCCACTTGAGACTGGTGAGCTATTGCCAGAATACCAAAGATTGCTAATTTTATATGAATTGGTTTGCACCAGAAGATGAAAATATATAATAATAACTGACAATCACGGACAGCTGTGACTCTCAAATTGGAACATAACCTCCAGACTTGCGTAACTATGGCTTACCAGACTATAATAATGCTCATACAACTGGCGGCCATCTTGAAAGTCGATGAGTGATGTAATGTGATGGATTCATGCATAATTATATAGAAAGCGCAGAGATTATCGTGACACTTTGGTGCATATAATTCTGTCTGTTGGAAATCGAATACGGTTACAAATAATCCGCCTGTTTTGCAAAATACATTAAAAGGATAATGTCATCTTCAACCCTATCATTTAGGAAGGGGGCAAAAGTTGATTGTACATTGACGATAGTTGATTGCTACACTTGGCAACACACGACTTGTTTTATCGCTAGAAAGACTCAAACATTGTGCATATTCATTGTAACTAGATACTCTTGTAGGAGTGTGTTTGCAGTATGAAAAAACTGCAAACACACAACACTTTGTCAATGCGTCTAACTTTGTTCAACAAAAACACACTTTGAAATATCATAAACTCTAACAAGCTGTAGCATTTTACTTTACAACCAACATACAACGGATCTTTATCTTTTATGTAATGATGAAACCTTGAAAAGAGTGTTTAAGCAGGTAATTATATGAAAAGTCTTTTGAATTAGAAGCAATTTACATGAAAATGAAAAAATAAGCAAAACAGTGAAAAGTAATTCATTTCTACGAGACAAAAACATTAGTTGTGATAATAGGTTGTAATATTGGCTTCAGTTTTTCCTACTATATTTATGACTAAAAGAAATCTGTGGCTGGGTGCATAATCTATGACATATACCACATAGACACAACATTAGAGATTATAAGCCTGATTTTTTCATTACCATCGACATCCTTTGTGAATAGAATATGTACATTTACTCTTCGTGTTAAGAAGTGAACTGCTCTTTGCAGAGTGCATTCTATCACCTCTGTTTGAGAGCTTTACCATAGGTCTGATAGGCAGAGTTGGTTAGCTCATCACAACTGGTAAGGGTAAAAAGAGTGTTGTAACTTTGACCTTTAACCTCTATCAAGTTTTGCAAGTCATTTTTGACGCACGCATATGAAGTCTAGTTCCATAAGAGCAGCTGGGGCCTTGCGGTTTATAGCGCCTGACCTGCAAACAACAGGCTGGGATTAAATTCGCAAAAAAAGAACCACTGGTGATGACAGAAATAATATCCAACCTTAAATCGCTGTCTGCAACTGAACATGTCTCCATTCATGGAAACATTGCCACCTCTGCCTAATAAAAAGCCTCTACTCCCTGTTAGCTGAGCAGGTACCACTCTTGACAAGGGAGGGATTGCTCGCAGTGTTTTAAGAGTTGATACTAAAATTACTCTTTGGTATATTTATATATTTTTATGATATGTCAAAAAATGATGTTGGTTATAATAGCAACAGGAAGTTTACGAATACCACTGATCTTGCAGGAAGATGCAGCACTCTTCGCCGTACTGTGGTGCGTATCCAGCAAATGCCATGGCAGAGTTTGTAAAGTTAATGGCCCAGCAGAGAACAGCCGCAGATCTCTCTACTTCTCCTAGAGCTGCTGCCGTTGCGGCAGCATACACAATCGAAAGCTTACTGGCAGCTCCGCGGCCTCTTATGCCGCGGCCTCTCCCAGTTACCTCTTATTTTCCTTACATCCCTCCAACTTCCTCCGCCGCGTTTTCTCTCCCATCGCAACAAGATTTTATCTCAGCTGCAGGTATGATATCTTCTTTAGTTTATATGTTTATGAGAACAAAGTGACACTAATGAAATCCTTTGGAATACTTTTAACATCTCAATAGCTGAGTGGTTCAAAAACTGATGTATGTAAGCCTATAACTTTTTATTGGTATCGGTCATCATTAACAAAGATATGTATTTCGTTATTACGCCAAAAGAAAAAAAATGAAAAGACAAAAGTCAGGAATTATTGAGTGAGTTGAACAAAAGTGTTTTAGAAGTTGATAATCTAATAGTATTGTGGAGGAGTCGGAATAGCGAATTGTAGGTTGTAGTAACAGAAAGTTCATAAACTGAAGCATACGAACGTGGATGTAGTATATGTTGTTGTCACAAAATAGAAAATGATGTTTGTCATATGTGTGGAAGGATAAATATGGATATTTTGGTCATAGTTTACGCACAATTTTGAAACCTGTAACATAAATGTGGAAGAGAGCATGTTTAAGAGAAAAAATCTGGTTTTGGTTATTGTACGAGGTACTTCCAAGAGCTAGTAATATTACTACTAATAGCCTGTGTTCTACACAAACTCACAAACAAGAGGCTCAAAGTAATGAATCGAGCTATCTAATTGAGTTGACTAGCGGTAAGAAGTCTACAATACAGAATATTCCAGAACATGAGCAAACTGCTAGGATAACTAAAGTCATGCTAGATTCGTTGTAAATAAAAATTTACATTTTACAAATAAAATCATGAGCATTTTTCATGAGAAGAAGGTTTGAATTTTCAAACTTTTTTAACAATTAGTCCATTCTTGAAACTATTCAAATGGTAACTAAATTTTACACAATCACGCAAATGTTGTCTTTATTGCTTATGCTGTCCTGAGGGTAATGAGTAACATTTTTTCAAAGTATATAGTAATAATTCCTACTTCATTTTTATCCAAAAATGAGTACCACGTTTCACACTTGTAAGCTGAAAATGTTCCAAAATTATTTTACTCTGTAGCAAAACCAATACTATGAATTTCAATAGCATTGTATAATGAATCTACCAGGAGAGATGTTGCTGCTGGCTAGAAAAAGCTGACAGCGGCTGGTCAAGGTCTCTCGCGACGCGCTGCTGTGGTCATCAACATGCAAAGCAGCTATTCATAATGAGCATTTAAACTGCATTGTTTATATTTAAACTTCAATGTTCAATATTTGATAAAATGATTAAACGAGATTAAATCTTTAATAATAACAAATTAGCGTTGCTTTATAGAATAATACTTCATCTAGCCTTTCAGGATTTATAACTGGCATTCTCTGATAATCATTGATTTTAAAGTCAATCTCCCTCTAACTATTTCTGCAAATAGCTATTTTTATTTGCATCATAAAAACAAGTTTACGGTGTGTATTGATCTACAAAGCTGAGATAAGACCTCTCGGTGAATACCGATCTTCAAATAACACCTGCGCTTTTCGTTTGCAGACGTGTTGTCATTAGCATTCAGAGGTTTTCGACTCTTATAATAACCGAGCCCATTATGACCAACAAGCCCTAAATGGCTCAAAAATAAACAGATTAGAATGAATAAAAACCTTTGACTTGACAAAAGAACACGTTCGCCAGTCGAATAAATGTAGGAGACATTAACACATGAGGCCGTAACAGGAAACCTTGGTTAGCTAGCTATCTCGACAATGTGTTAACGTATATGGATAAGCTATAGACCACACATGAAATGCAAACACATGCATATTTGCTAGAGGCCTGTTTGTCATACACGGTAGTCGCTCCAAAGCCTCTAATGCGCATTTAACTGCTCTCTGTGTAAATAACCCTTTAGTTGGATTAAGGGTAATTCACATAGCCGTGTCTATATACTCTCTAGTCCAAAAACCTTTTCAATCACTAAGGCAAATGTTTGAGGGCTCACTTGATTTCTGTCATCTTGCCTTAGAACTTATGCCAAAAACTTCTATCATGGTGGTCTTTTGAATGAATGCCTATATTGTGACAAAGAGATGAGGGATTGACAACGTATTGTGAAAGGAAGTCAAACCTGAAAAATGTGGGGAGCAAGTTAGTATGTCCAGGCAAACAGCTTGGGGCTGTATGAAATGCTCAAAAAGGTTTAACAGTCATTTGGCCTCCAATTTAGGAGAAAGAAGTAAAGTCAATGTGAAATTTGGTGTTTATATATTTACGAGTTTAGATCCTGTTCGATGCTGTCTTCTTTTTTCAACGTTCAAACATCACATCGGACAAACAGACAGACACAAAGAAAGATTTGACAGTTTTTTTTGGCAAAAATTTATCTCCGACATGTCTCTTTCCAGAATATTTTTCACATATATTTCAATAAGTACAAACACCAAAATATAACTTTTTAGATGGTATTTGTAAGTACACTATAAGATTGATAGTATTTTAATCTTGTTGTTATGCTACGAGGAATTTCATCCATCCAAACATCGCCTTGGCATGTTTTACACACCTGTGCAAATCAAAAATTAGCTGTAGGCAACCAGACTCAATCATAACAACCTGTAATAGATTATGAAATTCTTAATATGCCTTTTGCAAAATGATTACTAAATTTTGCAATATCATTGGCTGTCTACTTTTAAGACGTTGGTACATTTATCGGCATGTTTACAGGTTGTTCTAACCTAAGCTCCTACCTACCGACAGAGTTATCTCGCAGCGGACAAAAAAGAAAAAGACGTCATAGAACGATATTTTCTGAAGAACAACTTGAAGAACTTGAGAGAACATTCCAGAAGACACACTATCCCGATGTTTTACTTCGTGAAGAGTTAGCCATCAAAATTGATCTGAAAGAAGAACGAGTGGAGGTAAGGCCTGATGAATCTTGATGGTATTGACTAGTTGGCAAGCTTCCAACGTAATGAATAATTCTCATTGCTTGTTTTTATGACCTAAATAGGTATTTATAGTATTAACATAGCTGTGGTATGATGACGCAACATTCGCTTTACCGACTTCATAGTTTCTAAAATGTTTAAAATTTCTCAGGGTAGATGGCCATAGATAAGGAAGCAAGGATTCATAGGAAAGTATATATTGTTGCATCTTATTTAATTTAAGCAGCCAGTTTAACTAAAACTTCTCTAAAATTAACACGAGCGCTAAGCATGAATTTGGTGATAGAAAAATCATACCGTAGAAATAATAATTATAATCAACTCGATCTATAGTCAATAAAACCCATGTTCTGTTTAGATCCGCATCCTTTTATTTTGCAGTGAAAACAGCGTGGAGTGCTTACAATGTTCTGTTAAACATGTCTTGCTGCTAAAGAAAACTGCTAAGAGCAATTGCGAAATACCTCAGGTTTTGTAGGCGCCATGTAGACCTACAAACCAGAAACAATCCTTTAATAAACAAGGGTAATGGCCGTAAATATTGGATTGCTCAGGTTAATCCTTTGATTCCTTTGGAAGCATTTGATGTTGAAGATTTTTTCCTCACTGTCACCTACCCAAATTTAATAGGAGTTTACCACTGTACCACATTAAAAATGTAAGCCTTCTAACAGTAGCAATTGATGGTTAAAGTTATTAAACAAATTGTTCATAATCGGCTTAACGAATGTACTGAGTTATTTAATGTATTACATCTTTCTGTTTGATCCCCATCTTCTAACAAGCCGAGGGAGAGGAGATAGTGTAGCTGAATGGTCGAAGCTTTTTTGATTGGCTAAAGAGGGGTTTAGACTATTTTTAGGTGGTTTTTTATGAGAAAGTCTACTTTTTAAAATAGGAAAACATTTTAGTCCAAATACTGAAATGTCAGAAAACCATTAAGATTGTAAAAACTAGCGAAAATGTTAAGCTGTTTAGTAAAAGCTATGAATTGTTTGAGGGTCAATATGTGGGATGCTTAATTACTAGCAGGTTCATTTGCTATCGCCTAATACCTATTTATGCATAAAATGATCCGTTATTTACACACCATCTAGTTTGTTTCGTGACAGACGCGTAGACCCGATCATTGTAAGTTTTCACACCTAATTCATCGATAAAAAATGATTTGATTAATTTTTTGACAACAATCGATGTAAAACCTTTGTAATTTAATATGTGTGGATGACATATTCAACGTGTGGATCGACATGTTGAAACTAGTTGAGGTTTCAACGTGTCAATCCACACGGCAGAACTCTTACCCTCTTACCGTTAGTGTAAAATAGTTTGTACACAAATTATCAAGATACTTTTGATTAGATTAGCAATTTTTTTCAATAATAATATAGTTTTCCTCAAACAAATTAATAATAAATAAACTGAATACTTAATAATAAGTAATGAGTATTTCAGTCTACTAATTAGTATTATATATATTACATTATTAGCAATAATTTCATTTCAGATAGCAGTGTTTTTTAAATCATGCCATACAACAATGATAAGACAAAAAAAGAAGAAAGGCCAACATTTAGCCACCAAAACGAAATCAATGGTTTTCAACCAATGCTGAAGCAGTCATTGCTACTAGGATTGTCAGCTTCTGTCAAAAACCTTTGTTGATATTAGTGATTGTATTTCGTGCTTATAGGTATGGTTTAAGAACAGACGAGCAAAATGGAGAAAGCAGAAGAGAGAGCAGCATGAGTTGGGCACTGAGCAGACATTAGACTCGAACATTTCTATAACTGTTGATGATGAGAATGATGAAATTATAGTTACCGATGAAGACTTATCTCCTCCACACACCCCTGAGATAGCTGTACCTAGTAAACAGCCCAGCAATATAGATATATTGTCATTAACTCATTCTAACTTCGGAAAACAATCTTCAATAGAAGCCAAGAACCATAGCATGCCTATACCAGCGAAGACGGCGAGCACCCTAGGGTGACATTTACTGACAGCTTATGATATTTCTGATATGTATGAGAAAGAATCATTAACATTTCTGTGATATAGCTTCTTTTAATTAGTTTATTTTAGATAGATTTCTCAATATTATTAGCACTGAAGTGTTTACGGTATTAAAAATAATCGGGAGTTACACACTCTGTTGTAAGAGGTAGACAACTCCATTAATTATAAATTTTTTATATTTAGTTGTTAATTTGTTCAAAAAGTTCTAGCTGCAATTGAATGGTTGTCTTGGTAGAAATTGAAAAATGTACATATTTTTAAAAAAACAAATAGTCGATCTTCATGCTATGCCAAAACTTGAGGCTTCTACAGCCTATCTTGCATGTCATTAGTTACAGCGTCATTACCTCTAAATTGCAAATATGTTTATATAGATAAATACCCCTCTTTTATTACTTGGTAGTTTCAAAGAAATCCAGACTTTTGATTTCACAAAAATCTTGGTTTTGTCTACTTTTCAACAAATCTTTGTTTTAGAATGATCATATGGTTCTAAACCAAACAGACTATCTAAATGTCAATAACGAAACTGCTTTATAACCTGTGGGTACATAAAGTTAGAATATTATGACTACCGTAAATCATATTTTCATAGCTCACATTGTGATCATGTTCTATTTTAAATGTGTTTTTTTTAGACTTTATTGTAAACTTTATGACTGAATTAGAGCGGATAATGTGAAGCTTTTAAAATAAGCACACCAACAGGTCATATTACTTACAGAGATGGATGGTAGAAGAGAAAAACAACAGAAATCATAAGATACTATTCATAACAGGTTACAAAACCTGAATGATTTTAGATCTAGACCTTTGGGAGACAAAGTGAGACAGATTATCTCATTCATATTTCATGCATGAAAAATATTCAAGCTTCCAAAGCAGACACCAGACATCAACTATAGACATCTACAGTTTTGGCCAGTCTGATACCACTATTGTCATTAGAACTATACAGCAGCAAATAATCATAATAACAACACACTACGTGCTCAAGAATTAGTTAGCCTGTAAACTATCAATATCTCCAGTACGACGCCCATCCTTAGGATAAAAATTTGTTTTGCATATGACCTTCACTGACTACTTGAGAATGAGCTCACAAGTAGTTCTTATAAAAGAACTCTTACAAACAGAAGCACATTGAATATGTTACACACCTTAGCCAATAAAGGTACCATCAAGTTTGTGATGAATTGAATTAAAGTAAAAAGCAAGCTAATCGTTTAAATCATGACCTGAGAAAGGGCCTGATAAGTGAATAAGCTGGTGAAATACCTTTGTTTCTTTGAATAGAAGTAGAAAACACTGATAGGCAATTCCAATAAATTCATCGTTTGGCAGCGCTTGTCATTTTCGAATTTTCTGAATATCAAGTGCAAATATAACTTGGAAAGCATTGATAGTTGAACATGTTGGTAAACGTAAGTGTGATAACTTGACTGTATAACTATAACTAAAAGTATAAAACAGCATGACAAAGTTTCTATAACAAAGATGAAACAGCAAAAATCGACTCTGACCAAAAAACTAGAAAGATGGATCGGGAAAACATTTGATTCAGAGAGACTGGCCAGTCGCCATTAATAAAGAGCAATACTGTTGATTTTTGTTTCGCAAAGGAGTACAAACAAGGTTGTCCTATTACACGTGTTATGTGTTACATGTGTTATGTGTTACATGGGTTATGTGTTACATGTGTTATGTGTGTTACATGTGTTATGTGTTATATGTGTTATGTGTTTTACATGTGTTATGTGTTACATGTGTTATGTGTTATACATGCGTTATGTGTTACATGGGTTATGTGTTACATGGGTTATGTGTTACATGTGTTATATGTGTTACATGTGTTATGTGTGTTACATGTGTTATGTGTTATATGTGTTTTACATGTGTTACATGTGTTATGTGTTATATATGCGTTATGTGTTACATGGGTTATGTGTTACATGGGTTATGTGTTACATGGGTTATGTGTTACATGTGTTATGTGTTACATGGGTTATGTGTTACATGTGTTATGTGTTACATGGGTTATGTGTTACATGGGTTATGTGTTACATGTGTTATGCGTTTTACATTTGTTATGTGTTACATGTGTTATGTGTTACATGGGTTATGTGTTACATGGGTTATGTGTTACATGTGTTATGTGTTACATGGGTTATGTGTTACATGTGTTATGTGTTACATCGGTTATGTGTTACGTGTGTTATGTGTTACATGTTACATGGGTTATGTGTTACATGGGTTATGTGTTACATGGGTTATGTTTACTAATACCGTGTCAGTTTGGCGCTGTGAGAGATCGTCACATGTAATAATTAAATGCACAATTACTCCACAAAGCAGCAAGGTGGTTGTCTCATGCAGATGGTAGAATGTTGTGCTGGCAAACAGAATGTCATGAGTTCAAATCCCTTTGAGAGTAACTTTTTTCCAAAGTTGTAAGAAAACCTCCGACACCCAAACAAACAGATATGGCTCTCATTATAGTGAAGATTGTTTCACAAGCAGCTCCTATGAAGCAATCTTTAACATATATCATAAAGATTTATACTGCTACAGTGATAACTAGTTTACTGTATGCTGTGACCATATTCATTTTTAATTTAACAGTAGTTTGATTTAAAACTTATTAAGCAACTAATTACTATGTTATGGATGAATGTAAATAACATAAAATACTGAATTATCATTATTAAGATGCTTTACAACTAAATAAAATATGTGGTCAACAATGATACAAGTTAGCTTGATCTGTTAACTAAATGCATTTTGGGTGCCACACGCATCCTTACATTAACAATTTTGTGTTTCAAATTATCTCACCAGTTACATTGAAAAAGCTCTCGCAAGAACTCAAACAAATACCAATGCTTACAAGAGATATCTTCAAAGCATGACAGTACTTTGAGTTTGTAGTACTACTTAGGGACTAAAAACTTCCGTCAGGTCTATATTAGACAAAGTTAATGAACAATTTCATGGCTGGTTATGTAAAAATAAGAGCTTGATTGGTATAATCCTCATTTAATAAAATGTTTAGCTTAAATAATTAACAATTTAAAAGGAAAAACAATAAAATAAAAATTTCATTCAAGTCTAAAATAAGTTTGACCTAAATGATGTGAGTACAAAACAAATAATTAAATGTAGTAAAAATATGATTATTAACACTGCTGGTGTTTGAAACGAGTTGCTCATAGAAGTTTTTTAAAGAAATATAATATTTGCAGGATGGAATGACTCTGTATTAAACTTTAGATGTAGTTTGTGATAAATTTTGTAGTCAATAACAAAAGTTAATACTTGTTATGAAGAAAGAGTAAGAAAATTTGTAAATTAAATGCTAGGCAAACAGTTCTTCAGCAGCTATACGTTGCAAATACATACAAGTTAGCAAATATGATATTAAACTGTTCTTCCTCTATTTCAACTCACAGAAAAGAAAGAGTAGACAACTCCTTGTATCACACAATAATATTTTATTGCTTCTTGATGAACTTATTACAACTTATAATTCTAATATTGTTCAAACTCAATTTGAAGCTTTGATTAAACAAAAGAAGGATATTTTAACTGTGTTATATAATGTATGTAGAACCTTAGAGTTTAACAGTGTACTACTTCTTCAACTCCTCACCAGGTGGGTCGAGTAGATGTACGTATGTTTAGCTTTTTATTGGCATTAGTCGTCATCAACCAAAATAATATTTTTCATTTCATGCCGAAAATAAATGCAAAAAAAAAATTGAAATTATTGAGTGAGTTGAACAAGCGTTATAAAGTAGGTAATCTAATAGTATTGCGGAAGATTCGATATAGCGAATTGTAAGTTATAGTAACAGAAGATTCATAAACTGAAACATACGACGGTAGATGTAGTACGTTGGATGAAAATAATGATCTTTCCTTACATGTAGCCAACTCTTCGGAGCTTCAAAACTGATTCATGTTTTTCCCACTTGAGCCTATACAAGACAACACTAACCTACTTTGCTGTGGTATACTATCAGAAGTAATAAAGTGTACACGGTCTCACTTGTTCTCGAGTCAGTGGTAGTGAAGAGTACAAATCATACTAATATTAGTGTTGTTAGTTATAATTCTTAATTTTGGGTCAGCAAGACAAAACAATTGAGAATTACAGTAAGAGATAATATGGAAAAATTGAATATGAATAGCTAGATTAATTATTGTATTAGTATTTAGTACTATTCCTAAGATGCAGAGATTAAATGGGATTAACTGAAAATGTAGAAATAATCTCCAACTCCCTGCTTTGTTATTTTCACAAGTTGTATATCTTAGACTATTTTTTATGTAAAAATGATTCCCATTATAGTGTGTAGCAACACATGATTAGCCTCAGACTGTTTTGTATTCATGCACCTAAATGACCAACTAAACAAGCACAGTGCATGCCTAGCTACACATATATGATTTTTACACTAGATATAAGCTGTTATAAATAGTCACCTATTTGGATTCATTTATTGGAAACCAAATTAAAACAAAGTCATTGTTATTACAAGCAGTAAGCTTGGAGTTGCGATTTCTTTCATTCTCTAACTGATAGCCCTCAGGTGGGCTGGTTCTCAGAAACCAGAGTTTTGAAATCAAATATTTTTAGTGATCTGGTGGAGTACGCTTAGCATATGCATTTGAAGTGTGAAAAAAGTCATTCCCACATTTTTTCCCCAAAAAATGTGGGAATGCGTATCGTTTATACACACACACACACGCACGCACGCACACACACACACATGCAAGCGCACGCACATGGATGTACGCACACAGACACATGCGCGCACACTTACACACACACACTTACACACATGCACGCACACACACAGGCACTTACACCACGCACGCACTTACACACATTTAAACACACACTTACACACACACACTTACACGCATGCACACACAAACGCACTTACACGCACGCACACACATACACACACGCACACACTTACACATACACGCACGCACACACAATGACAAAGTAGGATTTATTAGTGTATAATATTATTACGGTATTAGATACCGTCACATGTATATGTATGTCACCTGCATTGGATTTATCTTCTCTTTGTCTAATCAGTCATAGTTCGGTATTTTTTCTACATTTAAATACCTTTGAAGTGAATTAGAGCACAATTCTTTTCAGGATAGCAGCCTTATAAAGCTATAGGTGTAGGAAATGATGGGCAACAAAAATATGAAAGCGGGGAGTTGTCTACTCATAAAAAAACAACTGACAAGGTCTAAACTGCCAACAGAAAAGAATAGTGTCAAAGTTGAAAGGAGAAGTAAGACAGCATCAAATCTGGATTAGCATGAGAGCAGAAAGAGATTTAAAGAGAGCTCGCTCACAGAGGGCAGTCTGAACTTGCGTCCATGACTCTAATTCATGACACATCAAGTTACGACCATAGAGAATAACGACTGAGGGCTATCCTAAAACCACTGATGGCAGAGCTGCTTTGGAAATTAGCTCTGATTGACTAGGAGATAAGATTTAGGTAAACCTCTTAAAATCTGCTGTATTGGACTTTACTGAATAAACAGCGGTAAAAAATGTATATTATAAGCTCAAAATAGAGGAGACCACGTTTGCATTGGTGGTGAATGTGCAGTAGATATGATTTGATTTAAGGTCCATAAGTTTGGACTGAACTGTTACTGATTAAAGTTCTGTTGTATTAGTAGGTTTATCGTAAGAAGCAAATCTTGTCACACTTAATATGTAATTATAGCCTGTTAGAGAACTTTTGTGGCTTGTGGTCTAGAACACCTATTTTGTGAGCAACAGGTCAAGGTTCAATTTTTAAACAAGGTTACTGGAAAGACATCCAGCCTTCAATTGGTTCTTGTAACTATGCATGTTTCCAGTCATTGAGGTTTCCTTGCCACTGGGTTTAGATATGTCCAGCCAAGGCCACAAGGCCAATGTTAGTGTGACAATGCTTTTAAAAACCACCCACAATCTTTGTTTGCAGTAAACTAAGCAGACATTATATTCGATTTTTGAGGGATTGCTCGCACGCACAATTTTCCCTTAGTCATACAATTCAGAATCTGTCCCTTCCGGTTGCCTATAGTTTATTCAGAGAACAGCTGTGGTCTAGTGGTCTAGTGCGCCTTACCTGCACACAACAGGTTGAGGTTCAATCCCCAAAAAAGGCAACTGATGGTGACAAAAATGATATCTAATTCTACATAGCTCTTTGAAACTGGTCATGTCTCCAGCTGTTGAGGTTCCCTTTCCACTAGACTCAGACATGTCCGACTAAAATCACAAAGCCATTGTTTGTGCACAATACTCTTAAAAACATGCACAACCTTTGCTTGCAGTAAGCTAAGCAGATACCATATTCGATCTTTGAGGAATTGCTCACAGACATATAGCCTGTTACACACTATCAAACACATCACACCAAATGTTGTTACACAACATGAAACTTAATAAAAAAACAAAGACAAGAAATCACAATTTTTTTAAATTGAAGCATTTTTTATCTTTGAAAGGTCACTCAATTCAAATTGGTTTAAAATTAAGATATAGAGCTTCATGTGACAAATTTTAATTCTCCAGTTTTGTTTGAAGATTGAAGTACAGTAAGTCAGTAAGCTGATTAGATTCTCACATTCGACCAAGGAACTCAACATGGAAATTCCTGGAGGTCCTATTGCAAGGGTGCAAAAGATAAACTTGAATAACTGCAGCCAAACCAATTATTTGTGAAAGTTTTAAAATATGCAACCAAAAGAGCAGACTCTCAATGTTAAACTCTTAATGTTTCACTAATGATAACAAAAGTTTAACATAATTAAAAGTTAACAGACCAAATGCTTTTTTTCATATTTAAAAAAGAAGTTTAGTTTTTTGAGAAAAACTAGTTTATCCACATAAAACTCGTTTTTTGTGTGGATAAACTAGCCAACATCATTTTTTTGTGAAAACCTTGATTTTTGTAAACCATTTTGAACAGTATGTCATAAAAATCATATCTTGAGTATCTTGATAACTTGAGTAAAAATTTGAACTTATGGAACTTGGATCGCTAAAAGGAAGATGATCCCAGAATGTGAAACATTACTATGTTTACTATGGTTAGGTAAACTATGTTTACCAGAACACCAGAATGGAACAAGCTAAGTTGTGCTTTGCAACGAATAATACCATCACATGCTATCACCTTTTTAGAATAATATGAAAAAATATATCTGTTTTTATACCTAAGCTGTGTGTATGTGTATTCTCCCTCTCTCTCCCTCTCCCTCTCCCTCTCTCTTTCGCCCATCGAATAGTGTGTCCTCGATGGGAGTTATCGTTTCAAACGTTGCTGCGCTCCAATCAAATTGGAAGAGCGCGTTTAACGATTTGTGTGTAGCCGATCTATTTAACCACAGGCCTTACGGGATTCCGATGTTTGATTGGTTCACGAGAAACTCACGCTTATTTAGGCTGCATTGTGGGTATTTGAACGTCACGACGAAGAAAGAAAAGTGTAGTACATTTGTAATTTAATTCGAAATCCTCTTCCGTTGTTATCTGCTAGCTGACTATTCTCCAAGTTTTAAGATGAAATAAACGTTCAAAACGCACAATGGATTACGTATGTGTGTATTGCCAAACTTCTATTACTGGTTTGCGAATCAAGTGTAACATTTGTATCGATTACGAACTCTGTTTGGAGGTAAGAATAACTTCTGCTGCCAGTACTACTTACGAACAATTTTTTATTTAGGTGCCGTGCTTGCCCTGACATTTTTGCTTCATACACTAACAGTACTATACTCACCAAGACGTTGTATAGCCGTAGTGAAGAAGCGCAGTGTTTCAGCGCCATTTTTATTATTGAATTTGATCACGACGAGCTTGCGATGTGCTTTTGTACATATTTCCTAAGTTATCTTTAGGGTATATATGTGCCACCGATTACACGCCTGTCTACGTTGTGCCATAATTCAGTCCTATGATCGGTAATGTCTTTCTCCAAAGTGATCACACATGCTGGAACGATTTTACTTATTCTAGCCCACAAAGACTAGATACTGTGCCAAATGCTGCTCTCAGTTGGGATCTACCTAAGTGATCATATTACAACTATACTTTGACTAGAAGTTGTGAAATAATTTTGAGATGAACAACTGTTATGCCAATATTTTGTTCAAATGCTTCTCAATTTGCACTCTTCTCACAAGTTTCTTTTTACATCGACTATGTAATCAGCAGTTTGTTGAATGGTTACGTTATGCGTTACTTGTCGTCAAATGGTAGACGCACGCAATATCTTTGCACCCTTGTTGCCAATACGTTGTTGCAGCTGGCATTATTCTGTGGCTGCAAACAGTACTCCTATTTCCATAATCTTGCTTTCGCTAATTGAAGCCTTTGTGAGGACTACTAACATATTGATCAACCGCTTTTTGTTGTAGTGCTTTTCATGCGGGGCAGAGTCTGGAGCGCATAAGGCAGATCATGAATATCAACCACTGGTTAGTACTAGGGCTCTATTATCACTGAAGCAAAGCCTTGCGTTATAACCTTTCAGTGTAAGCCAGCATCCTCTATCATAGGCGGTGGCGGCTATAGATTTTACGCATGGCCTAGTAAGCAGTAGTTCTTTACGATGTTATCCAGCTGCGGTGGCTGGCCATACATTTGACACACTCACTCATGACCTATGACAAAGGCACAAGGAGGGAGATTATGATTTGGACTGGCTTGCTTTATTGGAGATAGCAGCCATTCAGACTGCTACATTGTAATCCTAGGCTTGTTTTTCAAATTGTAGTGAAGATGAGTGTTGAACCTTAAACGGATCCGAGACATTCGCTTAGTGCTAAAGCTCAAAAACATTGGCAAACTATTGGCTTGACATAAAATTTCATATTTGTTTGTGAGTTTGTCTTGTCTGAAGTTGAAGTCTCCAGAAGCTATGGTATGGAGACTGTATAATTCAGACAGGGACTCATCAAACTTATACATTTGTATATGATAGCCATGCCCAGAGTTACTTATAGACAAGATCCAGCTTTTCTTTAATGCAGTCTGTGGGTGTAGGCGGTTTACTCCACCTAATTGCCAGTAACCCATGGGCCTAGGAAGACCAATGCCATTTGAATAGCTAGACAGGTGTGTGACTGGCAGTAGTGAGTCTATACTGGCTCTCCTATATGCCAGCCAGCAATTGTTATTCCAGCTCGTAACCATGTAGTAGCTAGTAGCGTTAGAGGATAAGCCATAGCATTATGCAAACTAGCTCGTAATGAAATACTAGTGGCTGGGCTATTCATTGACCTGCTTATCTTCCTTATCTGGCCATTGAAATTGCAAAGCATGCCTCACTGTTATTGCTTGCCAATGCGTTTGTGGGAATCACAATCATATATATGCTAGCTTTTCTAGAATGATGGATTCCAGCCTTTATTTCACACCACGGATGCTGTAAATTGGACAGGCAAAGAGGAGTTGACACTCTTAGAAAGTATAGAACAGTACGGTCTAGGTAACTGGGAGGCCATCTCTTACCGCCTCGACAATAAATCCTCAGAAGGTATGAATAGATGTTGCTTGGCCCAAAATGTAAAATATCACATTAGTGGATGGGGATAATTTAAATGGGGTCTTTTGTGGCCATTTTTAATCTGGATAGTTCCTATTTCATATAGTCATTTACAGCAGTTGTATAGCTTTGGTAAGGACAACTTGCGGAAGCATTTGATGCAACGTTAAGCTCACTGTAGCCAGTCACAAACTACTTGGCTAGATCCAAACTTGAGACTACAAGAAAAGGTCTTCCAATGCTTCTAGGTGGTTTAAAGGACAATAATAAACCTGCATGATATGGCTACAGTGTACCAACTAGATATGGCTGCAGTGTACCTACTAGATATGGCTACAGTGTATCTACTAGATATGGCTGCAGTGTATCTACTAGATATGGCTGCAGTGTACCTACTAGATATGGCTGCAGTGTACCTACTAGATATGGCTACAGTGTATCTACTAGATATGGCTGCAGTGTATCTACTAGATATGGCTGCAGTGTACCTACTAGATATGGCTACAGTGTACCTACTAGATATGGCTACAGTGTACCTACTAGATATGGATAAAGCGTACCTACTAGATATGGCTACAGTGTACCTACTAGATATGGCTACAGTGTACCTACTAGATATGGCTACAGTGTACCTACTAGATATGGCTACAGTGTACCTACTTGATATGGCTACAGTGTACCTACTAGATATGGCTACAGTGTACCTACTAGATATGGCTACAGTGTACCTACTAGAGATGGCTACAGTGTACCTACTAGATATGGCTACAGCATATCTACTGGAGATAACTATAGCGTACCTACTAGATATGGATAAAGCGTACCCACTAGATATGGATAAAGCGTATCTACTAGATATGGCTACAATGTACCTACTCGATATGGCTACAGTGTACCTACTAGATATGACTACAGTGTACCTACTTGATATGGCTACAGTGCACTTACTAGATATGGCTACAGTGTACCTACTAGATATGGCTACAGCGTACCTCGTAAACCATTTAGCCTTTTTTATGCTGTCCATTCCTTATCAGTCATTCCAAGTATACTTTTGGCGCATTGGCTGTGCCATTCATGAAATACCTGAGATCATGTGATTGGCTGAATATGCGTCACGGAAGCATAACAAATTTGATACACACTTTTCCTATGGGTGACTGGAAAAGATTATCATGTTAAAATTCGCTATTATGTCATTCATGATGGCATTTTGGGTTAATGGAATAGTTTTGGTAATTTAACTTGCTGGTTTTGTGTTGGAGGCTTAACTTTTGACAGAAGGATACCCGTTTTCTCGCTCTCTCGACAAGAATAGGTTGAGTATTCGATCATACCAAAAACTCTTTATGTTATGTTAGCTAGCAGGTGACCAGTTTCTTTTCACAGTATTCCTGATGAAATACTTATGATGAACTATATTATAATAAAATTTTTTGCGAGTTAAAGGTAACGGCGCATAAAATTTCAACAAATTCAGGAAACGGAAGGCGTGATGAGAATAGTGATCGCCATGGTGACTACCGACACATCATAGCTTCATATTCATCAATCTCTTGCTTCATTCCTTTCAACCAGTTTCCTGCCAAGTAGTGGCAAATGATTTGCTTTGATAAATGGTAACTGGCTGTCTTGAACCTTTAACTCAATTGGTACTAGTAGCATTTCTAGCGGTCCCTGATAGAATTTAAATAAAGCCCTATTATTATGTAGAGAATGTTATTAGATTGACTATAGCATTGCATGTTCTTCTGTCTGCTTGTTTCAGTGCATTCCTCTTCTTCAGCAAATCTGATGCTTTGGGTCCTGTTATTCAACAAATATAATATTTTAGTCCCTGTTCTTTAACAAATCTGATGCTTTAGCCCCTGTTCTTTAACAAATCTGATGCTTTAGCCCCTGTTCTTTAACAAATCTGATACTTTAGCCCCTGTTCTTTAACAAATCTGATACTTTAGCCCCTGTTCTTTAACAAATCTGATACTTTAGCCCCTGTTCTTTAACAAATCTGATACTTTAGCCCTTGACATGTTGAATTAACTATATATCTTTGGACAGGAGTCTCTCTATTTGCTATGTTAGCTGAAATGTCTGCAAGTAGCTTGATTTAAAAGCTATTGCATGGACAGTGATGTGACAATTAATGATTTGCACTGTACAAATGTGCGTCAACAGAATGCAACCATAACAGGTGATGATGTAGCATCTTTGTTAGAAAACTGGTGTAAGGTTGCCATTACAAGAGAGTCAATAGTTGAAACCCTCTGTTACATGGTGCGCTTGCTGGTAAGCCATTTAGCTAAAATGTATGAACGGTTTTCAGGAATGCTCCTGGGACCAGGCAGCCATCTGGTTTGGTCCAAGAATGACATGGTACACTAATAGTGAGAGAAAAAAGGTGCTATCGCGTTTTAGTTTAAAAACTCCTCTTACCATTGTCGCTCACAATCACCAATGTAATACCGAATTTTCGGTAGCAGAATGTAATAGTAAAAGTAACAACATTATGCTATTACGATTGAAAACAAACTATGGCATATCGACTGCAAGTATAATATTTACAATAAGAATAGATCCCTGCCATTTCGACGATGCATTTAAAGTTTGTCGATAGTCCACTTCATGTTAGATTTTCCTAGGTGATAGTACAGCTAGGGGCCTGTCAGTTGGAGGGACCCTGAGCATTCTCCGTAACATTTGTGGATATGATAGTTCAGTGCCTTCTATTTTATGCATTGGACATAGGCTTGTGGTCGAGTGCCCCTTGGGAGGCCTCATTGTTTGTCCTAGCTTCATCTTCGACCATAGACTGACCAGGTGGTCGCTGATTATATCCGACAATTGCAAAGCATACAATATTTTTGTAGAGGTGAAGGAACACCACGACAGTCACTACATATCTGGTACAATCGGCTCAGGTTCGCAGCTTAAATCTAGGAAATATAAGGTTACCGACCACACCGGTCCAGTTCAAGGTCCTCTTAGTCCAACCCTCACTGTTCCGCTCCCTCCTATCAATTTGACAATACCTGAAGCTAGGGAACTTGGATTTCTTCCGCTCAGAGATGACTTTGAGCGGGAATGGGATAATGATGCAGAGTCTATGCTGTCAGGTGCTATTATACACCACGCCGACGAGGAGGTAGACATGGCGTACAAACTCTCTCTAGTCAGCATGTATAGGTGAGTCATGACTAACATCTCTCTGGCTAATGAGTGCCATGCTTACTCTCAATGTCTCGGGTATGGCAGGCCTAACTAGTTGTCAGATATTCAATAGCTAGCCTCCATTGCTACCGCATGCACTCGAGCCTGAATGTAGCCGGTGGCTGTTGCCATTGTCAACTCGAAAGGTCTTAGCAAGGTCCCAGTGTTTAAACGATTTAGGTTGTCAGGCTTTAAACTATCCTAGTAGGCTTGTCTAACAGTTGAAGTCGCAGTAGCCGCTAATTAGCCTTTCTTCTGTCTCTGCATCGATGTCAGGGCTTGCTAGAAGCTTTGAAAATCTTTTACCTATTTTGTTACTTTGAGTAAAAATTGCGAATTATTTCAAATTTGTAAATGAAGTATTTTGTGACTTGCCATAACTGTTATTTTTTATTTTTAAGCTTAAGCAGATATCTCTAATTTCTGCTCAGTGACGCGCTCAAATGTCAGCCGCTTACCACTGCCGATCACACGATAGTTCTGATGAGTCTATACAGTTAGAATATTTGCCAGTTTTGGGTGTTTACATAGTGTCAGGCTAAAATGGAAATTCCACATTTGTTTTCGTAACATAAAGTCTAAATAGGCCCTATCATTAATTAAGAAATCAAGGCAGTCATAAAAGCAATGAATTTGACCAACTCCCAACTTATTACAATAGTAACATAATAACATAGTAACATAACACAATTTGCTGTAATAGCAACAACCAGAAATTCCTAAATTTTGTAGTAATAGACATCAAAATGTATTTGTTGCGGTATTAACCCATTCAATTGGATCAATAAAATGATGTTGTAATATACACGGAAGGACGGACGAAACTTTGACAACATGAGGTTTGGAGTTATTTGATGACAGTTACTTTATACATACCTGGCAAATGTTATAAGAATCTTATCATTTGAATATATTACGATGGATAAAGATAGTGCTTATAACTACTTTCACATATGCATCAGAATGAGATTCACGGTTGCCACCTGTAGCATATTTCCTTTAAATGCTGCTGGTATGAGAGAATCCTTAAGGCTATTGGCTTCAGTGAGCCTTGTCTTTTCAATCTTTAAATGAAAATTAACTGAACTTTGTATTTTTTTCATTTTGGTTCGAGTGCAACTTGGTATTACTAGTGACATTTTAAGGAGTTGTGCTTTCATGGCTGTATTTTGGTTTACTCTCCTACACCTGAAGAATTCTCGACCATGGTGACACTTGACAAGTGGTCTGCAGTATCAGGTGTAGGTGATCTCATTGACTGATGATAGTGGTGACACCGGGTAATGGGTACAGGTGCCACTTGAGTTGCATAGACTGTGCCATCATTGGTGGAGTCTTAATCATCCCTTGCTGTTCATGGGGAGGATGCTAGTTTCTTTATTCCCGCTACGGCTTGTAGCCAGTGCTGGAGCTATCATTGAGCTAGCTAGTATTGTACGGTTGGTGTTGTTAGTAAGGTGGTAATGTCAATATGTGTGCTTTGGTGTAATTAATTGATCTGGTGAAGCGTTGGTATCTGTTTCCACGCTGAGGCTTGGCATCTGTTCAATTTATAGCTAGTCGTAGGAACTAGTCGTATAACCTACTACAATTGTGAACATGACCACAGTTTAATGGGCTTGTCATCCTACGTATTTAGATCAGTGAGTGTGTGAAACCTTACACTAGATGGCACAGTGGATCATGAACGAATTGATGGGATGGCGTCTTGTTGTAGGGTTTCTTTACAATAACTCAATATTGTTACTGCTTTTAAGTAGATCTTAAACCATAACTGTCACAAATAGCTTTAATCGTTTATTCTAGGTAAATCAGACACATTGATTCCGATTTTGCACTCACAATAAAGATTGGTTCACTAACCTTCAAAGTTATGAAGGCTTTTTTACAGCGTTTTAATGTCGGTCTCACAAACGACAATCGTCACAACAAGCTCCGCTCATAAATATATGACGTAGTCTAGCTTTTTAGAGACGGAAATTGAGGATGTTTAGTCTGATTTAGAATGATAGAGATGGGTGTGTTAAAACCGATTATTATCTAAATTCAGCCTTCAAAATAATCTGTCTTTTATAAAAAGGTAGATAAGCTATTTAACATTGCTCGTAGCTTGTTACAGGATGGTTAATAGGCTGAACGTCGAGAAAAGTGAGCTCAAAAAAGTGCGATTACAACGCTAGCTTGTGATAAAATCGCGCTTCCGTAAATCTTATGAAATGGGTGTAGTATGAAAATAAAGCATTCGGTATCTTTACCAACAATTCTTCTCATGCAACAGGCCTAATCAGTGGTAGGCACACTTGAGCCAGAGCAGCGCTGTAGGTAAAATTTGTCGGATGCTACTGTCTATCAATACAAGGTGCGGTGTAACGCTATTGCAATAGCTCCAAAGTGGAAATTTTTAATATTAAATTTTTGCTTTTTTAACATTGATAAAATGCTAGAAAACTGCCCCTGGATGCACAATTTCTATTTTTGGCTACACTACAAATATGAAGACAAAGTAATTTTTTTCCATTTTCTAGTATGTATGCAGATACGAAGTATTGCATACTCATTAAAATGGGTGGTCAGCAGCATTTCAGCTTCCCATTGTAATAAGGGGCAGACAAAGGGAGGCAACTCTATAATTCAAACATGAGGAAGTTATTACTGTACAGTGCACCTCACCCTACGACATTAATTCATTCCGGTGTTGGCATCCTAAGGTGAAAATTTTTGTATAGAAGGATATAGAAACCTGTAGTAATTATCTAATGCAAACACCCCCTATGTACTGTACATATTAAAAATTATTAACAAAATATTATATAAACCTTAGTAACTCTAGGTACCATACCTACAGTAACTTTAGTGCATAGTGGCTATTATCTGCAATGAAATGTAACATTACTATGTACAGAACGTACCATATGGAGATCTTACCTTCGAGATAGACGCATAACATAAACTTTGAATTTACATACATGAATTTAGCTTACCACACCCACGCACACACAGCTGAGAGCTAGTTTAAATTTTACTAAACTTCAATTTTTTCGCCATCTTAATCTTTATTACCGGTTTCTGATTTCGTTTTCCTATAACTTATAACGAATAATGCTGAACTGCAACGAGCATTGTATCTCTTTCAGACGTTGTGAGCAGATTTCAGCGAATAGCATATCAGCATCTTCGTTATTCTGGCATCTTCAGCACGCCGACTGCCAAATTTGAATTTTTAGACTTTTTTGTTGATGTCGTGTAGCGGAAAAAATGCCATATGGAGGGAGCGAAAAGAACATCCAGTTTCACATCGTAAGGTGAAAAAAACTGTAAAAAAGGGATGTTGTAACCCATTGGTGCACTGTATAAAGTTATTAATATTCTGTGCTAAGCCTCCTTTCAGGTTTGTCAAAATTTGCTTTGATTGGCTGAAGATGATAACTATTCCGTAGTCCTACTGTCAGTCGTAGTTGCTCTCTCTTGGTCATTGTTTTGTACTATGACTGCATCATATTCACTATGCCTCTCAGGTTGCGTCTTGAAGAGAGGAGGCTGCGTAAGAAAGTTGCCCGAGACTATAACCTAGTTAGCATCTACACGTCTTCTTTTCGGAAAGGTCATGCCGGTGCCAAGAAAAAGGGTGTAAGAGAATATAAAGACTTTCAGGAAAAGATGAAAAGATTTTGTCCATTCATGACTCTACATGAGCATGAACGGTTCTTCAACAGTTTACAAAGTAAGTTTGTTAGACTGTGAGTGTACAAGTCTAGTGTATAGGATTAGCTCTACTACAGAGAAAATTTATGGAGCTGGAAGTGCACAATTATAGTGTTTGGGATTGGTTGTGTATCAAAGAACTTCAGTGGTGGAATTGCACAAATATAGTGTATGATATTGGTTGTGTATCAAAAACTATACAATGGTGGAAGTGTACAAATTTATATAGCATATGGGATTGGCTGTTTTTCATGTACCTCTATTGGGCCATAGGGATTTGGTGTATCCAAAAGAGTTTTAGAGTGCCGCAAGTATACAGCAGAAATAGGTAGATCACTGATCAGTTAGAGAAGCAATGATAGCCAATCACTTAGTACAAGTACTTAATTGATTACCATCAGGATAAAGATTCAATTATGTAATTTGCAATTCTAGCTTACCAGTTAATATAACAGTTCACTTAATAGTTGTGAGTGACCTAAATAATGGTAAATAACTTGTGAGGTTTTAAAAAGCTAAATTGGTCTACTCAGCCACCAGCTATGTACTGTTGGCGCACTAATCTGTGTAAAAAGTAGTCGTGTTAAATGAGCTTTCCGATTCTAATTGAACAAAAATATATAATTAGATATTTTGTAATTTTTCTTTGATTAATATCGAGTTGTTTCAGATTCCTTATAGGGGGTCACCAGGGGAATGTGTGATCAGATATAAAAAATATCTATCATTTATTTGGCTACATCACAAGTATTAGTTTAGTGCTATACGTATTCATAAATTTGGAGTTAACTTCTCCACGACTCTCTTAATGGTACGCGACTGACTCAAAAGTCATTACTTTATTTGACGTTCAGCCACGAGTGAATCCAATAAAACATATGACATAAACGGAGCATGTTTTTCATTATCTTAGCCCATAAACATGTATTTATAAAAATATTCGGTCACAGATTGCAAGATACACTGTCTGACACACATGCTTTCATTCACTGTCAATAGACCTACCTGATTTGATTTCACATAATCTGGGCTATTTCACTCTAGACAAAAACTGCTATAGTCTCCTACAAATTAGTGAGATACGCCTTTGGGGTCTGAAGATCAGACATGTACCTCATCGTGCTGAGATCTTCAAGGCTTTATTATTGCTCATAGCATCCATATCTAGCAGCTAAAGTCATTCACCCAAAGACATTACCATTGCAGTTGACTCCTGTGTTATTTGCCCTGTAGGAAACCTTTATTAATCTGTGATATTGTGACTCTGTTGCAAGCCCTGGATGTCACATCGCTAGTGTTTGCACTAGGTTTCATTTGCTCTGTGGATAGCGCAAATTTTCTACTCAATATCTCCATAATTTGTACAACTGTTTCGCGTGAACTGTTACAGTGTTGCTATGCGTGTCTGTTATAGGAGAAAAACAACTCAAATCACGAATAAAAGAGCTTATAAAATATAGGAAAAATGGAATCACCACATTAGAAGGTAGGCAATTTTATTGACTATTTGTGCTGTTTTTGAGCTTTCGAATCTATGTCCGATATGGTTCTAATTGTAACTGCCATAGAGTTCAAAGACCATTACATGTATCTTGTGACATTTAAAAGTAAGTTAGAAAACTCCTTGAGTATTGGCTATAATAGGCCTTAGGTACAAGGCGTAGTCGCTTGAATCACTTCTGCACCTGTGGTCTTGTTGTCATTTTAGATGCGGAGGAGTTTGAGCGAGAGGCTAGTCGTAGGGAGAGAAATAGAGATTTAGCGAAAAAAGATAAAAAATTAGCTGCTTCGTCCAACTCATCAACGACGGAGTCGCATACTCCAAAAACCTCTCCAAGCACACCTATATCTAAACGATCTCACTCAACCCCGAACAATCTACCTGCTGTAACAGAAGACAATGACATGACTCCTCACTGTCCCATTCCGGAGAAGAGGTAATCTGCAATTTCAAAGTTTTAATGCTGTAACTACTTGCACCACTAACTTACCTAACCGCTTACCTACTTGACCATTAAATATTACGTTTAGATGTTAGTATATATAATCCCACGAACAAACGAGCGGAAGCGAAGTATGAGAGTTTTTATGATAAATGCATGTGCACACAACTTACGAAAATTATTCATCAACAATGAGACGAACCCTTGTCTCGAAATTTCATCAACAAATTTAACCATCGTTTTGTAGATTAGTTAAAGTATAATAACGATACAAAACACATATAAGCCTATTTAAATATGTTACCAAGTCTTTGTAAATTATCGAAATTCTCTTAAAATTTACCCATCTGATCGGATTATACACAAATAGATAGATTTATTAGGACGAAAATCGTCACAAAACGCTTGAAAAGCTCGGTTTAATAAAAGTTAAGACCGGAAATTGAAACGCCGGGCGACAGAGAATAGAACGATCAAGTCGTGCGCATTTCGCGAAAAAATAACGTGCACATTTCACCAGTCTATGGCATTGCCGATGGTTTCTGTAATTAACGTAGGAGTACTGAAATCGTTTCATTTTTGCCGATTTCAAACCGACATTTTAGACACTTGAGTACTTTGGTATTCTAACTGATGTCCAACGCAGTGTAAGTAAAGGAAATGACGATATTTTTTCTAACGATTCTTATGAGATTATTACGATATTTAATTATAAGTTTGGATGACTACAGAACAATGACTACGCAGTACAGATTTTCTAAAAATCTATATAAATATCACAACTTCTTGATATCGCTAACTATGACGTTTTTAAATGTAAACAAAATTGTGCATTGGTTTTATATTATTACTATATTAATAATATTGATTATTCTAATAATGTCAGTGCATTTTACTTCTAATATTGGCCAATATTGCATTTCTCCTATTGTAGGGGGAGAGATATAAACATATAATATTTTCCTTTCATTATTGCTGTTTGTTGTATATAATAACACCCACACCCATTACATTACAGCTACCATTGCAGTTATCCTATTGCACTGCAGTGCCATTTGACTGCTAATTTTGCATTTCTCAACCATCAGTACCCTTTCTTTTTTTCCAATATCACTTTGGTCGTGGGCTGTATGACAGTGGAATTTCTAGTTATAGATATAAAGTATATAATTATCAAATTGCATTATAAAAGTATATAGATTATTAAAGTATATATAAGGATTTTAGAATTATTTATCCCATGTAAAAAGATCTCAAATTAAATATTGGAGTTGTCTTGTCAGTGCAGTATTGAGTAAACAACTTCTATGTACTTGTATGCCATGTCATTGATATCAACATACATGCATAACAAATTTATTTGTAATATGAAAAGGTGCTAAATAGAAAGACTAATTTACCTCTTATCAAAGAAGCAATAACAATTAACAAAAATGAAGTACAATAATACATAGTGTTTCTGCTTTGCTGAAGATTTATAACTGCATATGCTGTAAAACCAGTAATTGAACGCCACCTTTATTTGAACCCGTAATAGCAAGTAATCAGCAGAAGTGTCCACAAAATGGTACTAATAATGACTTGGTTACATCAATAACATTTAAGTCTTCCGTTGTTTCTCTTTGTATCGAAATCCGTTTTCCAACTCTGAAGCTTTTCATCTTTTCATTAAAACTTTGAAATGCACAAAGAAATAATTAGTAACTGTGTCAGGCTTGTAGTTTTTCGTTTAATGCGGTATTGATACTTTAAAGTATGTGAAAACAGTTTAAATTTACGATGGTACATGAACAACTAGTTTTAGGCTAAAGACTGCTTAGCGCCCATCTGACTAAAAGTTTGTGCGAAATGCAATGCGTAAAAGTTTAGCTCTGCTCAAATAAGTGTTTCAATGTTAATATCAACTAGTTCGGCAGTGCAGAAGAGGAGTTGAGGTCAGAAGAAATTATGGGAGGTATTGAACAGTCAGACGATGTTCGTTCCATTGAAAACAACAGAATGCAACTGGCCGAGCAAATGATACAAATATTTTCATTTCAAAAATGTTAATTTATGTTCCTGCATGTATTATAAGTAGGGTTCGTTCATGTCAATTGTGTTCTTGAATATATATTTGTAGCATTTGATAGATTATTATTATATAACTCATAAATTTTCAGATTTATAGCATATTATTTGATAGCATCCTTGCAGTTGTCTTAACACGGCTTACAATTGATCAACGCTCATAACTCCACTTTTATTGCACGTAAAAAGCCAGTTTTGGCTGCAAGCTGTAGCACACATATTAATGAGTGCAATGGGCTTTTATGCAACATTGGTAAATATATTTCTTGGCTTCCCAATACATATTTATTTAGAGGTCGTTGACAAGTTAGGGGTAAGTTATTGGAAAGAGTTAATGTCACTCCGCTCGAAGGAGAGTGCAAAATATAGTGCAAATATTCACATCGCCGATAAACAGGTTAAATTTATCTTCGCAAAATTCTGGTGGACTATTTTGAAAAATACAGCCTCTATTCGATTGCTACCTCTATGTGAACGCCACTATAGGGAAAGGTACTCTGGTCTGAAAAGGCTGCCCTAAAAAGCAGCAGAAACTCACCTCAGAAATTATATTCTTAGTTTGTTTCAGAAAACGGAGTAATCCTGTGTCTCTTCCAAAACTGGCACCAGTTAAAGACGTACTCACGGAAAAACCTCTCCACAACCTGCGCTCACCAACAAATGGTTGTCATCTCCGTGACATTCTCTCTGAGAATGAAAAGCGCTTCTGCAGAAGAATAGGCATGAAGACTGCAAGCTATGTTACAATAAAGACCAGCATACTCAAGGTCAGCGTGGTATAATAAGTAGCGTGGCAGCGTAGTAACACTGATACTCAGTCCGTAGGATGGATTTTGTCAGCCATTGGTTATGATGCTGAATGCTTTGAATGTTTAGCAGGAAACACTTGGTTGCATTTGGATAATGTGGCAGATTCGTACAAAAAGTACTAAGTTTTCCTCTACAATATTCTCTCTGTTATGAACAGCATCCTCAAATCTTATCTTTAGTCAGAGAAGAGTCTTTTTGGGATTATTCTGCTTAGACATTTTTGGTTTTCGTTTGGCTAAAGGTTTGCTTGGCACCGCAATTCTCTTAGTGCAATACAAAGCCAATGCGCTTTCAGAATATCAGTTTGTGCGAAATTCTGCTTTCATCAGGGCTGGGGTCTTGTCAATCAAAAAGTGAACCGGAAAATAATAAACATAAGCGCTTAGCAAGACCTTAGTAGCATCTTTTTTCTTATTGGTTGCCATGGTTTTGAAACTTGTAACTTCCTATTTGACTCACTAAACTCTGTAATTGGTGGAGTATAAAAGCTTGTAAAAATTATGCCTGAGATAATTTTAGGCTATTTCTAGGTAGTGATATAAATGCACTATCAATCTGAAATGTGACGATTGAGTAACATTTATTCTCTTATTGTATTTTTAGATTGTGGTAAAAGTAGAGATATGCGCTTGAAGTTAATTTATGTTGTGTTTTTTTAGGATTATGTGAACAGACAGCATGGTACGCCAGTCAAGCTACGCTTCCCAGCAGAATTTGATAAAACGCACCGTCGGACAATATTAAATTTTTTGGAGCACAGTGGCTGGTTACAGTTAGAAAACTAGTTTCGTCATAATATACTCACTTGTTGAATTTTAGTTCAATGTCTTTGTGATTTCATAGACTTATGGTTTTATACTTTAAACAATGTGGAGATGATTTCACTAGCTTGTGTAGTTGGTAGCTTTTGCCATGGAGCTCAAAAGCCAGTTAGCTCCCAGTGTCTATGCAGTTATATTTGTTTTATATTCAGTATTAAACCTGGGGAAATAGCTTACGGTTCGTTGTCTTAATGCCCCCCTACTGACCAATTAGACATCACTTTTCCAATATTACCTCATAAATCTGTTGCAGATTGAGAATTGCTTTCTTTGGGACCAGAGACCTAATTTCTTATCACCAATCGTTGTTGTCGAGTTTATGGTCGTCACGCTATTGTAATGGTCATTAGATTGTCTCGTTTTTTTGTAATCGATGCATCACAGCAGTTCATTGACCAGGTTTTTGGCTCATATTATGTAAATTCTATTGTAGATATAAGCTGTGTATCATTGTTATGGCAAACGTTGGCGGGTTGCTAATTGTTTTCGTTTCTTTATTTTTGTTCTCAAGCATTCACAATAGAATATGTTTGATTTTCTATTCTTTACAAAGTGTTTGTTTTCTCACTGCGACAGTTGATAGGCTACGATCATTCCTTTCAATTTGTGAAAACACTTGTAAGTGGTTTAAACGTCATATTGTCGATTCATCAGTTTGATCCATAGAAGGGATATAAGTAGAGCCTACTTATTGTTCTTTCATTTACTGACATTAACAAATGAAGCTGAGTCTCACGCAATAAGTTTAATCAAATATCTTTGTTAGTTTCCGGTACCATCTTGCTTGGTTTGCCCACGACTTTGCAACTATGGTGAGCAATAATTTGGAGCGTTTCATTTAATATAGCACATTTAGATGTAGACATTTATTTGAGTGCGCTTCATGCAGCAATAATCCATGTCAACGATATAGCCAGATGATCGTAGTTCTAATTTAAGAGACGATAACTCTACGTTTGTGGGCGATAAACATTGCGTTACAAGCCTGTGTACCGTACAAATAGCCCAACGCACATTTCTCTTACATGATTATCAATATTAGGAACAAAGCTTTTTAAATGTTAAGGTTATTCTCGAACGCTCGGTCGTGGTTCACAAAACCGTAAAACAAAACTGATCATAGAATACACAGAAGACCATGAAAGAAGCATTTATTGATCCAATACGGTGTTGCCGTGTGTAACGTCAAATTAAAATGGATTTTATTTAATAGATCAAATTTTAGCAGTTTATATTAAATACCAAAAGCGACAACAATGAAAGGGCTCAAATATTTTTGCTAGCCTGCTACCTTTTTGTCAGTCTTGTGCAATTTGTCTAGCCAGCATAGTAATTTATTTTATAGTTAATATATTTTCTTTTGGGAAATTCTAATCTTGCGATAACTTTCCGGTTGTATTGCGTAGATTTAATAGTGTCCATTTAATATATCGGAAAGTTTTGAATTAAATACTGCTTAATTGAAAAACTAAGTTACTAGAATTATAAAAGAACTGTAATCTTATATATACGCATAAAATTTTTGAAACTATCTGGCACTATTTTGTCACTCAATGACTTGTCTACTAATGTTTTTTACGCATTAGCAATGAAATCTAAAAGAGCAATGGACTAATTACAACATACCCAGCGTAGTAACTAATCTGTCTGGTTTAAGCGGTCTTGGTTAACAATATATGATGTTCAACACAAGACTTAAAATGGAAAAGTTTCAAAAAAGTTTAAATACTCATAAAATTTTATTTTTAGCTTGTCAATGTGTTGTTTTTGACATGATCATGTCTCATTTGTCCTAAAATAGATCATTTGGTGATACCATTCATTTGTCGAGTATAGCGTTCGCAAACATAAGTTTAGGTTTATTTATAAGCTTATACAATGCTGTCATCTTATATCACTAAATTGAAGTGTTGTGGTGGTAGATTTAGCAAGTGGAATTGATCTTAATTGAAGATGGATAGGCTCCAGTTGGAGTATTTGCGTCAAAATGCTTCCAGTCATCTTCTAATACAGATTTCTTGAGTCGATGTGGATTAAGTTAAAAAAAGTGCTTTGAACCAACTTGAATCTAGCTGTCAAAATGTGTGTCAGAAACCTCTACAGCGCAATTAAACATTTAGGGCATGTGCTTGGTTAGTTATAAAGACAAGGCTCGCTATAGAAAGGAGATGCAATCACTGACGACTAAATTCAAACTAACTCCTAACCTTAAAGTTTTTTAGTTATGTAATTTACTTGCACATTCTTAGTGTTTAGCTTTTTTCTAAACTATTCATTGGAACGGGATGATAAACGTGTTTGATAAACATATTATTGCTGTACATGTATAGGTACTACACAATGTCAAGACCTCACACAGAGTAAGTTTTATATCATGCCATTTAGCTGACAAGCTGATATCATTAATGTTTTCAGATTTTCATACTTGAAGAACCAAGAAAAGGAGCAGTATTATCATGAAAGGTCGTGGGAAACAGCTCAATGACTGCCCACTCACATTTCCAGAATTCTCTCTTGTAGATAATGCTACACACTGCAAAACATTTACTTCTTGTAAGTGTATAATAAGCTTGCCACAAATTTTAGTTATTTTATCATTTCTATTTTATGCATTTTCTTTCTATAATACTGAATTTTTCCTACTTGAAAGCCTAAAAAAATACACTGTTTGCCCTTAAATACGGTGCTCCCTGTGTGTGGACTGAGTTCTAAAATCTGTTACATGCTTTTAGTAAGGGCCCTAAGGTCACCGTTAAGCAGACCATTTTCTGCTAAAACAATGGAACCTCCTGCTAAGTTTACAGCAGAGGTGTGCTGCTAATTACTATTTACATTTTTAAGAGACCCCCTAACATGGCATTGGTAAAGTGACATGCTTATGAGGCTCAGTTTTAACTTTGGGCAGCAGCGGGCAAGTTACGCCACCATATGTGGGTGAATTGTCGACGCATGGGCTGAGGTAAAGCCAATCTCTATTGTTAAAGCTTTTGAGGAAGTCTGCATCAATGTCTGGCATCAACTGCAACTGGGCAGTGAGTATAACTCAGATAATAATGAAGAAAAGTATGTACAGAATGTTTATCAGTAAAATAGGTCAGCAATTTAATTCGGATACCGAGGGCGAAAACTGAGGGTTTGAGGAAAAAGAGTGAATATTTTATCCAAATAAAGTCGACTAAGCTCTCTGTTTTGCGTTTTTTACATATGTTTTAAAATTAAATATATTGATTAAGTGCATAAAAAGACACGTGATAGAGACTGCGCTCTATGATCTGGTGCACCCTATGACATAGCTCGCCCTATGATACAGTCCGCACTATGATATGATGCACTCTATGATGTGGTGCGCCCTATGATATGGTGCACCCTATGATGCGGTGCGCCCTATGATTCGGTGCATCCTATGATACAGTGTGCCCTATGATACGGTTCACCCTATGATATGGTATGTCCTATGATACAGTGTGCCCTATGATACAGTGTGTCCTATGATACGGTGTGCCCTATGATATGATGCGCCCTATGATACAGTGTGCCCTATGATACAGTGCCCCCTATGATACAGTTCGCCTATGATCCGGTGTGCCCTATGATATGGTGCGCCCTATGATATGGTGCGCCCTATGATATGGTGCACCCTATGATACAGTGCGCCCTATGATATGGTGTGACCTATGATACGGTGCGCCCTATGATACGGTGCGCTCTATGATACAGTGTGCCCTATGATACAGTGCGCCCTATGATACAATGCGCCCTTTGATCACCATGCCTTAACGACGCCCAACTTGTTGCCTATCTAACAGATTGTGAAACAATCAATTAATTTACGTTGTAGGAGAAAAAGTTTTTTCTGGAACTCATGAAACGAGCTGTGTGATTTTTTGATAACATCTGGTTATATGAATTACATATGCTTGTTTGACATTTCTAAAGATATGTATTTGATTTGAAGTTGCAGTTCTCCAACCTCTTCATTATATGATTAAGAAGTTGATTTTGTTTTTACCTACTGTAGTTACCGAGTTCTGCAACTAATTACATTGTGAGCTTGAAAGTTTTTGCTTTACGTTTTTGCATGTTAGTTGAAAGCTCTAGATACTTTTGCCTATATGCTTGGCTCACAGGCTTGCCTCACAGTTTTCTGTTTTGCTGCACAGTTTGCTGCAAACTCAAAATAAATTGGAAAGTTCAAAGTTTGAACTAAAATAGTTTAAAGTTTCTAATAAAGTATTCGTTAAAGTTTTATTAGTCTCATAATACTGAGTACTATGATACCTCACTTTTAGTGGCTAACACCGAGATAGGCCCATCCAATTTAAACTTGGAGCAGTTGGAACCCCTAAAAGATGATCTTGAAATTCTCTTAGCATCAGTCACAGAACGGGTGGCTACGCTGACACAAGAGCATGATGTCTTGACTGAGTGGGTTGAGGCAAAGAAAAGTGAACATTCTATGGTCAGTATTGGGTATGGTTTGTAGGTATTGTATATCGGTGGGTAGGTATTGTATAGCGATGTGTAGGTATTGTATATCGGTGGGTAGTTATTGTATATCGGTGGGTAGGTATTGTATATCGGTGGGTAGGTATTGTATATCGATGGGTAGGTATTGTATATCGGTTGGTAGGTATTGAATATCGGTGGGTAGGTATTGTATATCGGTGGGTAGGTATTGTATAGTGGTAGGTAGATATTGTATATCGGTGGGTAGGTATTGCATATCGGTGGGTAAGTATTGTATATCGGTTGGTAGGTATTGTATATCGGTGGGTGGGTATTGTATAGTTTGTATTGTGTCGTATAGATGCATTTAGTCATATTTAGTTGCCTGTTCGTAAAAGTAGAGTGTAGGCGCCACTTAGTAGTGTCGAGGTACCATTTAGTAGCATGTAGGAATACATACATATTACTAAATCGTATGTATGCATGTAGTAGTATGTAGCAATGCATGCATTGTCAAACTACCTTCACACTACTAAATATACTAGGTGCTATTTAGTAGCGTGTAGGTTCTATTTAGTAATATCTAGGTTATGTTTGACATTGTGTGGGCACTGTTTGGTATTATGTATGCACTCTTTGACATTATGTGGGTACGATTAAACTATTTATTGACTAATGAACCTCACATTTCTTGTGGAGTTGTCTATCCCATGTTGTCCTTTATTAAACCGGTTTCATGAAATGCCTTTTCAGCACAGTTTCTGATGCATTGTTTCTAGCATGTCATATTTCAGCGTAGGTTGTCATCGGGTGAACCCACTAAGACCCAGTTATGAACAGTGACTTACATCGAAAAATGACTCAGTTATGAAAAGTGATTTAGATATAAAGAATGACCTAGTTACGGGAAGTTACTTGCAGCTACAGCTGTATGAACATTGCAGTTGATTTCATGTCACCTTGTCGTGTCCAGACATGAAGACTGTGTTAAGTGGCATTGAATTTGTAGATGCTATGAAGCTATATGATCTTACTTGATTATGCGTACGTCAGTTGCTCCTCCTCCGTGAAACGCCCCCAGAATAATCCCGCTCTCGTCGTAGCCTCCGGTCCTCCCTTTTTTCCAGCCGATCTCCCTCCACCGGAAACATCCCCTTCCTTCTTTTGTCCTTGATCTCCTCCGCCCGTGATGTCGTAAATACAGATCGTAATTCCTGTTCGGTATTACCTTACACCTTCCCCTCAAGATTTATGCAAATCTTTAAAGACGTCGCCGCATCATGGGGGGAACAAAACTCGAAATTAGTAGAATAACAATGTTAGCCACATGAAAGTCAGTGAGTATAAAGACAGACAATATTTACAAAACAAAAAATAACCCATTACAGGTTGAGTTTATCTGGAGGTTTTACAACTCTCCCGACCCGTGTCTGATGGGTCTGTACACTCTGACGATGAGTATTAGAGGGGATGAGTGCTGGCTGAGACTGAAGACTGAGACCGGTTGATCCCTTACTCTCTTTGCGCTTTCTAGTGGGAGCCGCAGTCAGTGCCTGCGGAGAACAACCGCTTTTCGAGGGAGGTGACCGCTCAACGGTCCTATTCACTTGAGGAGTCTGTAACTGCAGAGGTGCGGAAGCAGGTGCATTTGGCACAGGCGCCTGCCGAGGTCCGGTATCTGTCGAGTTCTCTCTCCTAGGTAACATGGTTATCTGACTGGTGCTCGCTTCACTTCTAGTGTTCAGTGTAGGATGAGCGCTATCTTCTCTTGATATACATCTCTCATCAGATGGGGACGACTCAATGGGTTTATCAACTTGCACTAGTTTTCTGTTCCTGCGCAGCATGGCTCCATTGTCAGTCTTCAACGCAACTTCTCTGCCAGAGGACGCCATCACAACAGCTCTCAATGGTTTGGCTGAGGGGTCGTTGAGAACCACCCGAGTTCCGACAGGCACTTGGTCCCATTCAACCGCCCTGTGCCGTTGATTGAAAGTATGAGCCTGCCTACCTCTGTAGTCAGCTTCATAAGCGCGAAACTTCTTTACATCTACTGGACTGTTGACGAGATATCCCATTGAATTCAACCCTCTTCCCATGAGCAGCTTGGCAGGGGTATAGCCATTCTGCAAAGGACTGTCATTATAGCACATAATAGCAGATTAAATCTCAACGTTTTTTGCCACAAGCTTCTTGAATGTTTGCACCACTCTCTCTGCATGACCATTTGCTTGGGGGTTTCGAGGGGAACTGGTTCAATGAATAATGTCCCATTTTTTCATTAGTTGAGCGAAGTTTTCAGAAATGAACTGTGGACCGTTGTCTGTTACAATAATGTGAGGTACCCCTAATGTACATATGACCTTGTTGACAGTTTTGCACATCTCTGCAGCAGTGGCTCGGGGAAACTTTTCAGCAATCATGAACCGACTATAATAGTCACTAATAACCAAATACTCATCACCTCTCTCATCAACGGTGCAGAAATCCATTGCAAGCTGCTACCAGGGTCTCTCTGGGAGAGGAGTAGGGATCAATGGCTCAGTGGGTACTTTCCTAAAGCGAATGCATGTGTTGCAGCGCTTAGCCATTTCTCTGATGTCCTGAGACATCCTTGGCCACCAAATCGTACTCTGGGCTCTTCTGAGGCAGCGGTTCTCCCCCAGATGCCCCCTATGAATGTCCTGCAGGACCCTCTCTCGTTCACTCAAGGGAATATACAATCTGTTGTAATAAAACAGCAATCCTCCCACAACAGTCAACTCCTCTTTGAACGAATTGTACTTTTTCAGATATTGAGGCAGATCACGGTAGTTTTGCCAACCCTCTTGAATATACCTCATTAATTGATTAGCTGTAGGGTCTGTTGAGAGGGCAATTTCGAGCAGCTCTCTTCTGGCTCGAGATATCGGAAGCTCTTCCATCATTTCCTGAATGAGTAAGGGCTCCAGTTCTGACACTTTTTCTGTTCCTGCTGGAGCTCTGCTCAAAGCATCGGCAACTATCAACTTCTCTCCAGGGATGTATGTGACATCATACGAAAACCGCATCATGTGCAAACGAAATCTCTGAACACGAATGGGGAGTTTGAACAGTTCTTTCTCCGCCATAATCGATACCAGAGGTTTGTGGTCCGTTTCGATTTTAAAGTCGCGGCCAGCTAGATAGTAGTAGAACTTTTCTGCTGCCCAACACATGGCCAGAGCCTCCTTTTCTATTTGGGCATACCGCTTTTCTGTGTCCGTAAGGGCCCGCGACGCCAATGCTATAGGCTTGAAGCCATCAACAGTTTTCTGGAAAATCGCTGCTCCTAAACCATAGGAGGAAGCATCAGTGGAAAGCCAGGTCTCGGCTTCCATATCAAATGGGACTAGCACCGGGAAAGAGGAGATCTTTTGCTTCAGCACCTCAAACTCTTCGGTCATTTCAGCTGTCCAATACCAATCGTTATCTTTCAGCTTGAGGAGAGATCTCATCTTGATGGTGTCATCTGCTAGGGTAGACATAAACTTACCAAGATAATTGACCATACCAAGGAATCTCTTTAAGCCTTTCCTGTTTTTAGGAATAGGGAAATCTTGTATGGCTGATACTTTTCCTGGATCTGCATGTATACCTGATTCGTCTATTACATGACCCAAAAAGGTGATACGAGTCCGAGAGAACTCACGCTTTTCTTCATTTAGAGTAATGCCTGCAGAAGCCAAATGTGATAACACTTCTTTCACTTTACTGACGTGTTCATCTTCAGTTTCCGTATGGATTAAGATGTCATCCATTTGACATAAAACACCTTCAGTGCCCTCCAGAGCCTTCTGCATTTCTCTTTGAAATATTTCGGAAGCCGATGAAATGCCAAACGGCAAACGCTTGCAGAAAAACCTACCAAACGGTGTGATAAAAGTAGTCAGTTTCTGCGAACTTTCATCCAACCGAAGCTGCCAATACCCGCTGTTTGCATCTAATTTCGAGAACACTCGTGACTTACCCAGACTGGCTATTGTCTCATCAGTGGCTGGAAGCGGGTGGTAAGCCCTTTTTACTGCTTTATTCAGGCGGGTAAAATCTATGCATACTCTGATCTTCCCATCTTTCTGGGGCACAACTATACAAGGAGCGCACCAGTCTGTGGGCTCCTCTATCCTCTGGATAACTCCAATCCTCTCCATTCGGTGGAGCTCTTCTTGTAAAAGCCGGCGCCGAGCTGCAGCTATTCTTGTAGGAGTAGATTGAGCAAAAGGAGTTCTTTCAGCTGAATTTGCACTCTGGATTTCATGGTACCTAAGCCTGAAAACAATGACGGAAACATCTCTTTCCAACCTGTTGACGAACCTTCTGCAATTTCAGACACTTTGAGAATGCCCAGCTGTTTGATGGCCGGTTTGCCTAACAGAGGACTAGCAAGCCCTTCAACAACGTAAACCCTCTCTTTGTGGCGTCTTCCTTCATGAGATAGTTCAACGATAGCCGCTCCAGGTACTGTAAGCTTAGCGTTTTCCGCGCCGAACAATTCTCAAGTAGTAGGTGTCAGTTTCAACCCAAGAGCATCGCAGACACTAACTGGAATAGCTGAAACTGCAGCACCCGAGTCTACTTTAAATCTCACTTTTTTTGAGTTCATCTGTAACTCTACGTACCAGGCATTTTCTGTTTCCGAGATGGTGTCAATGGTGTCAATGTAGTTTATGCGGCTTAGTCATTGGTAACTTCCTAAAAACAAGCTATCTACTCCATCGTCATTTTCCTCCAGTGCAGATACTTGCTGGGCTCCTTTGCACATTTTTGCCCGGTGACCTTTTCTTTTGCATTTGTTGCAGCTTGACCTTTCTGCCGGGCAACGACCACCAAAATGCTTCCACTTTCCACATTTTGAGCATGGCTGGTCCTTTGCGTTACTGCTCTTGTTTTCCTCAGTGTCAGTCATTTGTTTAGACGATTTGGGTTTATATCGCTGTACCGAGTCTACATTCCCAGCATACTCTTCTTTACCGGGACCCAGAGCACCAGACGTAGACGCCATCGCAGCTACATGCTCCTGATTTGATACATATTGCTTCGCCTTTTGAATGCATAACCTTAGTGTGAGATCAGGCACATCAATCAGGTACTTGCGAAGCTCGATGTCACGCACTCCCACCACTATTCTATCCCTTACCAAGTCATCTCGCATATCGCCGTAGTCACAATTCTCACTCTGAACTTGGAGTTTAACTATAAACTGGTGAAGAGATTGGCCAGGTTGCTGAGTCATCTTATTAAACACTGAGCGCTCAAAAATAACATTTTTAACAGGCTCAAAATATGCATCAAAAAATTTGATGCAGTTGGCCAGTGTTTTCTTTTTGTTTTCGTCAGATGGCACGAAGGTGAACTGATTGTAAACTGGTACCGAGTCACTACCCATGGCCATAAGCATGTGACCGATCTGTTCGTCTACAGTGAGTTCTCTTAGTTTCTTCACAATCACATATACCTATATTAAACTGCTCTTTAAAAACTTTCCAAGCGGTAGCCAGGTTGCCCGAGGAAAAATCCAAGGGCTTTACAAACTTTTCAGGCTTGGTTTCACCACTAGCAGACATACTCTATACAGTTTTATTGGCAGCACACCACAATCAAGAAGATACTATGGATCGTGATTAGCAGGGAACAAGTTAGATAACACCAAAATATATGAGAGTGACAGTATAATTCACTATATTGTCTTTAAGAGTCAGGGTAGCAAAATTTTGCTTCACACAAAGTACGCCTTCTCCTGCGATATCTCAGCAAATATCCGATCCTTTGCCTCAACGCAACAGCTTCCAGAGAATCTGTGCCTTGTCGAGCTCGCCGTTGTAAAATACCGTCACACAAACAGCAACGTTTTACACGATTACGCTTGTAGGTTTGATATATTCTGACACCATATGAAGCTATATGATCTTACTTGATTATGCGTACATCAGTTGCTCCTCCTCCGTGAAACGCGCCCAGAATAATCCCGCTCTCGTCGTAGCCTCCGGTCCCTTTTTTTCAGCCGATCTCCCTCCACCGGAAACATCCCCTTCCTTCTTTTGTCCTTAATCTCCTCCGCCCGTGATGTCGTAAATACAGATCGTAATTCCTGTTCAGTATTACCTTACAGATGCCACTGCTATCAGAATGTCATATTATAGATTCTCTCTTCTAATTGGCTTATGCTTGATCATAGGAGAAGACAATTACACAGATTGCTACAGTTCTGCTTCCTGATTTTCCAAGATTGTCATGTCGTCTTCATTTAGAAACCAACATTCATTCCACGATTTGCTTGCTCATAAATTTATAACCAAAGTCTGAGCAAACTGATTTACCGTTTATTTCAACTTGTGTTGACATTTGCTATCATGATGGTAATGATTCAAGGCAAGAGTTTTTCTGTGAAGCGGATGTGAATATTCTATTTATTTAGCTGGATGAAGAGGTGTCGGAAAGTACAAAGTCAGCGCGGAGCACACCAGTAGTAGATAAGGCTCTAGCACGAAACCTCAGAGACACCCCCAACAGATCGGAGACGAATTCTCCGGCCCCGGCTCGCTCAAAGCACAAACAAGAGAAACATGTAGGTGTTTGAAGAGCGTCTTCTTGTCCTCTTAGCTTCACAAATGCATTTGCTTGAGAGGTAATATTGTAATGCATTAGGATCTAGACGGCGGGTTGTACATCCGCTGAAGGTGGGTTTTTACGTGTAGATATGCCTGAACGTGAGCTCTAGACGTTATACACACTAGTAGTGCATTCATATAGTTGGTCCAATATGAAAAGCTAAATTGCACTATGTATTGGTTAACCCTCAATTGATGCAGTTGAGACTACATTCAAACCTGTACTTTGTTTACTCCAACGTTCACATTTAGCAACGGACGATGCAAGATTAAATAAATAATTGGCTATAATTTTTAACAGGCTCCAATCAAAGTTGTACAAAACCTTAACAATTATTAAATGTATGTTAGTATAAGTTGTGTTGTGTTCTCTATCACCACCTTTACCTCTGATTATATGCATCACCGATCCTTCTCTTCCATTTGTGTGTCTCTAGGCTGAAGTAACAACAAAAAACCTTTTTATTAATTATCAGAGATGGACACTTGACTAACATGCTTGCTTGAGCAAGCCTTAGAGCACATCAATTATATCAGTACTTTTATCATATATTTCAGTACTTCAGAGTCTTGGCTTCCGAATGAGCCTATATTTAATACACAAAGAATAATAGAACTATGAAAAACAGGGTGTCAAAAGTATGTCCTGCAATAAAAAAACACTTGGCTGTGGTTCCCACAATATGATGTCATAATTAGCAATTAGCCGTAGGTCGTCGATCCCTTTCCCTGCCATTGAGGCTGCGCTTTTTTGTGACAATCGGTGCTGTTAAACCCAGAGAGCGCTAATAATAAACTAGCATTCTAGATAATCAACAATGCCTGGGGATCGTGCTAACGCCCGACCAATACAAACACATGTTCTGGGTTAATATATTTCGGGTGATTGTTACAGTTTACTTTTTCATCCTTTCGTTCATTGTAAACATTTATAGTAATTATTATCACATCGTTTTCTGAAGAATTTGTATCACTTTCCATGTTGCTTCCTAAATATGATTATGCTTCAATAAATATGCTGTCGTTGATAAAGGTAATGAAATCACATCGCATCTTTATTTTTATGCCTATGTTGTCATGCTTATATTTATTTCTCTATATTTATAAATACTCGCTTTAACCCTTTCGCTGCAGAAAGTTTTTAGTTTAAAAGTTTGGGAATAAAAGTTGGTCTAAAAGTTTAGCTCGAGTATATCATTCATTTTGTTAAAAGCCTTTATAATGGCTTCAGTACCAATACAAAACATTGATCATGGATCAGAGTTAACATATCCCCCAAAGTGTTGCCGCAATAAGTTTAGGATAGTGGGTTATCATTTTAGTAAAACAACCAACCGGATAATTTTTTTGTACTCAGAAATCGCTGTATAAAATCATGGTTTTCGCATATTTTTATTTCCAGTTTAGGATGAATGAAAAGAAAAGTTGTAAACAACGATCTAAACATGTTTAAAGTAGTGAAAATCGTCAAAATTTGGCCTGTGATCTCTTTGGCGATTGTATTGTTTTATTAGAGAATAAGCATCTGCGTTTTGGTCAAACTGCATACAATATGGCGTTGTTTTTGCAGCCGGTTTCACTAAACCAAAGAAAATATTAAACATGTTTATTTGTCTAATGCATCGATTCTTGTGCAAAATTTTCTGCTTATTCCAAAACATTTAAAATCAAAGCTCTGTGACAGAAACTCTGGCTTTTACAGCTAAAATACCGAGTCTATGTCAGCAAAACCTTTTGGGCATGAATTAATTCAATTGGAATGTGCAAAAGATTCTGTAGCAACAGAGTTAATATTCAAGAGGCTGAACCAATGTGTGTAGTTAAGTTGGTGATTGTGGTTCATTGTCATTTTGGTAGTTTGCCAGGAGTCAATTTTTTGGTAAGAATTAATTTGATCTATTTGGGTAAATTGAATTAAACTGATTAATTGAAGTTAGGCTAGCTAAAGAATTGAGAATTGAGTTGTTGTGTTTTACAATTAAATACTGAATTGAGTCAATTCTTAAAACATCTATGATGCAAAAGCATTGGCAATTGAATTGTTAATTTCTTGATGAGACTGGAACTGAACCTCTTTTTAAAGCCTTAAAACATCTTTATAAATTGTTCCTTTGGTTTATTTTTTACATATTATTTAGTGTTTTATATTTCTTTTGTGATGTAACGGATATGATTTGATGTTGGTTTAAATAATCTCTTACATAACTTTTATTTGTGCAAAGCTTTCAAATATAGCACTTAGGAAATGTAGCAGAAGATAGAATACTTTTAAACTTGGGCCTGAATTCGCAGGAATTACATGAGAAAAAGATGCTTGCGTTCACATGTACAATGTTAGTTGTTAGTGATTACGAGGCATTGGCACAAGCCGGGTATGGAGTTTAGAGTCACTGTACCAGTAGAGGAACATGAGAGTAGATAGTAGAACTATAGACGAATAGAACTTCTCATAGAGCTAACGTATATACTCATATATTGCATGAAGGGCGATTGATGCAACTGTGATCAAAGTCCTGGTGGGCTGTTTGTGCTATTGACTGTGAAGTATTGATATGTAGGTTTCTTATCAAAACTTGGTTAATTTCTTTTTAATCTTTTACTATTAATGGAGAGAACCTACAAAGTGTCACATGACCAGTATAATATGATCATGAGAATGGTAAAAAGCAAAATAGTGTTTCCCAAAGTAAATACAGTTGGCTTACTAGACTGATTATGGTGCATTTATTCCAGACTGTTTATGGTGCAATTATTTAGATTACAGTTACAATTAATTTTGTGTTTTTGTTTTGTTGACGAATTCAATGAAAACATTTTTCAGTCAGAAGCGAAGCCCATATCGTACGCTCTCGTCTCTATCATATGTTTCGGTTAACAAATATTTGCATTGCTATTGTTAGCCGCTTACATTTGTACACACTTGGAAAATCCACTAGCTCCAAAATAGTGTTTACACGACTCGCTTATGGCTAGCACCCGTACCTACATGATATAAATGGCTAGCACGCGTACCTACATGATATAAATGGCTAGCACGCGTACCTACATGATATAAATGCCATACTATGTGTAGAGGTTAATGTATTTCTTTTGATGAGTTAACCTGGAAGCCGAAAGCACCCGCGGTGGTTTTGACTTTTTATAGCCGTATGTGTGACGGAAAGGAGTGTGAATGATATTGCTAGTCTGAGAGACTGTATAATGTGACAGTTGTGCAAAATTAAACACCCTTGCTCGTTTTCAAGTTTGCTACTGTGTGAGTATACAGAGTAGATGTTATTGTTGGCTATTATTTGTAATGTTGTTAGTTATTGTTAGTTTTGTTTTTACATTTATGACACTAAATAGTGCAACGCCTTTCTTTTTATTTCTTTGTTTTTTTTTCGTGGCATCGTAAGTAAAAAATTTCTTTTATAAAATGGATTATGGACTGCCCAATAATATTATGTATATCATAGGATTAGAGCGGTAAAACCCTGTTTTGTTCTACACTATTACAGTGCACCCTCTACGCTATTGTTCTACACTATTACAGTGCACCCTTTACACTATTGTTCTACACTATTACAGTGCACCCTTTACACTATTGTTCTACACTATTACAGTGTATCCTCTACGCTATTGTTCTACACTATTACAGTGCACCCTCTACGCTATTGTTCTACACTATTACAGTGCACCCTCTACGCTATTGTTCTACACTATTACAGTGCACCCTCTACGCTATTGTTCTACACTATTACAGTGCACCCTCTACACTATTGTTCTACACTTTTACAGTGCACTCTCTACACTATTGTTCTACACTATTACAGTGCACCCTTTACACTATTGTTCTACACTATTACAGTGCACCCTCTACACTATTGTTCTACACTATTACAGTGCACCCTCAGGATACGATTACCCTGATGTACAATTTTTCAATTACAAAGTTGAACATGATGATTTTTTCACCTCACCATACGAATCCTATTTCACCATACGAATCCTATTTCACCATACTAATCCTATTTCACCATACGAATCCTATTTCACTATACGAATCCTATTTCACCAAACGAATCCTATTTCACCATACGAATCCTATTTCACCATACGAATCCTATTTCACCATACGAATCCTATTTCACCATACTAATCCTATTGCACCATACGAATTCAACTAAATTTTCATCCGAGTTCAAGTTTGGCAGCGGGTGTGCTTATGACGTACAACAAAATAACAAAGACGCTAATGCTAAGCGCTGAAAATATTTTCACAACGCTTGAAAAAGGCATGATGACCGATTTGTTTCAGTTCAGCATTTCTCGTGTGTAAAACAGTAATATTTTCTCTTTAAAACCAGTAGCAAAGTTGGAGTTGCGATTTCTTTAAACAGAAGGTCACACAACTTTCACTAACCTGCTAACACAAGTCCACTTCATTACAAAAACAGCATCGTTCGGACTTTCCTGCCGATTTAGGTTGAAGAAGGTTTTAAACAGGCTCGCTAAAAGTCATAGTGAAAGCGCAGACAAAAACTGATAAGTGATAAAATTTTAGTGATAAAAAGTTGAAATTCAGTAAAACGGTTTAAAATACATACTAAAACTTAGCTTTAAGTGTGTGTGTTTAGTAAGCTAAACTTATTTGAGGTGAATTCAAAGTTTATGTTATATGTAAGCCTGTCTTGAAGGTAAGAACTACCTACGGTATGTACTACTTTTACTGTGCATACGCGTACATAGTAAGGTTTCATTTTATTGCCGATCACACTCACTAAATACACTAAATACACTTAAGTTACTATAGGTAACTATAGTTACTAAGGTTAAAATACTGTTTTGTTACTAATTTTTAATATGTACAGCACTTATGTAAAATTTTAACGATTTTTACCAGGGAATGTTTGCATTATATAATTATTATAGTTTCTATATCTCTACATACGATTTTCTCACCGTACAATGCCAACCCTGGAACAGATCAGATTTGTATCCTGAGGGTGTAATGTAGTTGATTGGAAGTTGAATCCGCTAGAAGCATTGACAAGCAACTATAGTGTACAATTATATCTTTAGTAGGTCATTTTTATGCCTTCAGACCAAGCCACCAGCTGCAGAGGCACTGGGCCGTCAGCCAAAATCCGATGCTCCAGAAAAATTTTGGGCAATAGTTGAGCCGTACTGCAGCGATATTAGCCCTGATGATACAAAGGTAGGAAGTTTGTGTCTTACAATCCATGTTTTTTTTTTGCAACAACTGCTTTATTATCGTCTTAAACATGACCACTGGTACATTATTGTCATATGTGCTTGCCACAGCTAGATTCAGCTTTTGTGGGGGCGACAATTTTTTTGTTTGCATCGAAATAAATATTTTATTACTTGAAGCTACATCTCTGTATAATTCTACTATAAAATGGTTTCACTCTTGACTTCAGTCAATTCAAAGTTGTCTTTCCTATTAGAAACTGGTGAGAGTAGACAATTACCAATTATCTTTTGTAGTCTTTAGAAGAGCTGATGAAATCCCACGAGGATGATGTTGACTGCTATAAGATACCCTCCCTAGGCAAGCATTTTTCCCTCAAGTGGCAGACAGAAGACTCAGAGCAAGAGAGGAAGGACGGCAAGTGTCATTACTCATCCATTTATTGTTTTATTGCATCGATATATAATTAAATTTAAATAATATAAAGAATGTTTTTAAATCTTTTCAATTCCGTTTTCTGATTTTGAATTGCAGCTCATTTTCAGATAGTACCTTCTTTAGGCTATAGAGAGTAACTTTAGTCATGTTCGACAGGCGCCAAGTTTAACGAAAAACGGAAGATGTTAGTTGCTGGGCAGAAGAGAAGATTAGATAGTACTGGTGAGACTTCTTGTTCTTCGGTAGAAGAAATGTCGAGCAAGGCATCAACTGCTGGAAACGCAAGTCCAACTGATGGGTGAATGTCTTAAATTGAGTAGTACCTCTAATCATTGCATCTAAGAATAGACTAGAGATGCTAATAATTGCATCTAAGAATAGACTAGAGATGCTAATAATTGTATCTAAGAATAGACTAGAGATGCTAATAATTGTATCTAAGAATAGTCTAGAGATGCTAATAATTGTATCTAAGAATAGACTAGAGATGCTAATAATTGTATCTAAGAATAGACTAGAGATGCTAATAATTGTATCTAAGAATAGACTAGAGATGCTAGATGAAGAGTGTTCTGTCCAGAATGTGGCTATTGGCAATTTGAGACTCTCTGCAGTGATTCAGCAAAAAGTAAAAAGTGTCCTTTATATGAGGTTTTCTCTGATTGAAACTTTTTGATTGGGCTCTTTGCAGGGATGACTTGGAAGAATCTCCATTTGGTCCACTCACTCAGAGACTCGTCGCTGCACTTCTTGAGGAGAACATTATGGGTTCAGTCGATGACGCAGAACCTACGGACACCGATGGTAATCATGTATACATAACATACCCTACGGCTGCTAATTATGTCTCACATAAAACGTAACTACTGGTTTCCTTCGATGCATTGATGCATTAGAACTCAGAAAGTTACAAAGATTTGATTTTTCAAAAGAGATTTTCTCATGTTTATCTGTTGAAGAATGAGTTCTTCCAAATATCCTATGACCAATAGGAATTATAGACTTCAACGATTCCAAAAGCTTTTCGTCTTTGTTCAAAACTTCGAATGCGGCAGTAACCATTCATGACGGTTCGCTAAAATGAAACTTATTTTAAAGTCGGTATTATTTAAGACAAGAGAAACTGTGTGTGGGCAATCTAGACCACTAGGCCACACCTATACAATCTAGACCACTAGGCCACACCCATACAATCTAGACCACTAGGCCACACCTATACAATCTAGAACACTAGGCCACACCTATACAATCTAGACCACTAGGCCACACCTATACAATCTAGAACACTAGGCCACACCCATACAATCTAGACCACTAGGCCACACCTATACAATCTAGACCACTAGGCCACACCCATACAATCTAGACCACTAGGCCACACCTATACAATCTAGACCACTAGGCCACACCTATACAATCTAGACCACTAGGCCACACCTATACAATCTAGACCACTAGGCCACACCCATACAATCTAGAACACTAGGCCACACCTATACAATCTAGAACACTAGGCCACACCCATACAATTTAGACCACTAGGCCACACCTATACAATCTAGACCACTAGGCCACACCCATGCAATCTAGACCACTAGGCCACACCTATACAATCTAGACCACTAGGCCACACCTATACAATCTAGACCACTAGGCCACACCCATACAATCTAGAACACTAGGCCACACCCATACAATCTAGAACACTAGGCCACACCTATACAATCTAGAACACTAGGCCACACCTATACAATCTAGACCACTAGGCCACACCCATACAATCTAGACCACTAGGCCACACCTATACAATCTAGAACACTAGGCCACACCTATACAATCTAGAACACTAGGCCACACCTATATAATCTAGACCACTAGGCCACACCTATACAATCTAGAACACTAGGCCACACCTATGCAATCTAGAACACTAGGCCACACCTATACTACTAACAATAACTTTAAAAAGAAAGAATTCATAAAGATGAACAACCGAATCAGGTTAACAAATGTGTAAAAGTAGGAAAAGATTTTTCAAATATTTGCTAACCTAAGCTCTTCCCTGAGTGTATGAAAACTTCACCTGAAATTACTGTAAATTTCGGTGTTCACGTTGACCCGGCATACAAGTCAAGGTCTCAAGTTTGGTTTAAAAGTTCTGGTTTTGATATGTACCTGCCGTGTAAGTCGACCCTCTTCTCTGACTCAAATTGTTTTATCGCTAATAATTCAGTCCGCATCAGAAGCGGGTGATGCGTAGTGAAGAAATGGCATTCAAAAACTCCATCAGCAAAATGCCCATGTTTTTTGTGCCATTGGCAATACGTACAACAATTAACAAAAGAGTGAGAGATGACAGTTCTAGTGAAGACCTCAAGGCACAAACAACAATGCTTCACCATCGTATTGGCACGCCTCGCCAATAGAACAAAACAATTTGAATGGTGAAGAATGAGACTTTGTGTTTGATCCATCTCGTGTTGAGTAGGATTACTAGTATTTTACTATGTTATAAATAAATCCCTATATGTCATAGCATGTAATTTAGATTTGCAATGATTTTTTGAAATTGAATTTTACTAGAATTCGTGTTATGAAATATAATTGCCATATAAGTCGAGGATGGATTTTTAAGCTAGAAATCTGGTGTCAAATTTTTGACATATACGCCAGAATTTACTGTACATTTTATGATGAAATAACGATTGCTGCAAATATATCTTTTAAATATGAACATGCTGTATTTTTGCTATTATTATATTTGTTCAGCTTGCATGCTCTTTTGCCAAACATGAATGTTGGAAAATTTATAAGTTGAAGTTGTCAAAAGCTCTCTACAAGCTCACCGCTAGCTCCTATTCATTCCATTTTGTATGATAAATAAAGTTGCTATATTGCTATTGTGCGAATACAGATTGGGAGTTGTGCGCACATTGAGTTACTTTGTGACAAGTGTTTTCTTGCAACCATGCGCATGTTGTGGATCAACGTGGGTGCTTTGTTAAAGAAAGATAAGGAACTACGGCAGAGGTCATAGCAACGCACTCCTGTCTCCCTGAGCAGCGAACCTTTGAAATAGGACCGACTGAAGTGTGGAAAACGTTTAAAATTTTAAAATGGAATAGCTTGCGCGGCATTTTCTTGAGCATTGTTCACAAGGGCCTTTTTCATCTTTCACAAGCATGAAACATTCGATAAAAGCTTGCGAGTAACAAAACTCGCCTTAATTGCGGGTTTATGTCTTGTTCATCTTGCGGATGACCCCAAATTGCAGATTAACCACATCAAGGAGACATAGTTATCAAACACATGACATGTTCCATATATTGTGTAGCATATCAGTCTCATGACTGCATTTTTGTAGGCATGAAAACCATGGATGAAAGCATAAGTCAGGTGACACCGAGCATGCTTGCCAAACAGCTAAACATATCCAATGCCATGCAGCTGGACCGGCGAATACGAGCTGAGCTCGAGCAACTAGGTAGACCTTTTAATCTTCTATATTCTATCTTGCTGTATTGCCAGTCACCCTCTTGTTTAATCCGTATGTTCCAGCCCCTGTATTTGAACCCTTTGCTTAGGTGCATTTCTCCTCTTTGGCTGTCCTTCCCTCTGATGTGTCGCGTTCTTTCTTTTGAAGGAGGCTGTTTGATATAGAGTATTACTTAACATTCGTGAATTTTTTTTAGCTTTACTTTGTTAATTGATATTTGCCTGTTCTCCGTAATTTGGCATTGTTTTTTTAGTACTGAAAAGATTGATACATCTTGTGAAGATATTAAGTCGATTGATTAGAGCGAGATATACAATCAGTGCTAATGTTTATAGGGGTGCCGTATGAGACCCGACTGGCACAGCGTAGGTGATTGCGTAAATTTATTGCTTGACGTAGAATCATTATTGTTTAGATTTTATTATGCTGCCATTTTCTCTCTGTCGCTGCCCGTTTCTCTCTCTCTCTCTCGCTGTCTCACTTATCTATCACCTCTGCTCTCACACTGCTGTGCAGACACTCAGTCGTGCAGTCATAACTGCTGTCTAATCTATAAATAGTGTTTTATGCTGCAAGGTCAGCAGGATTTATAGATATGAGAGGATAATAGAAGTACATTTGTCCCCGCCATACGACATTAATTAATTCTGGTTAATTCGGAAGACGAAAATGTCATATAGAGGATTATAATAGAGTCCCATAGTAATTATCTAATGCCAACACCCCTGGTAAAAAAAACATCACAATTTTATATATACACTACATATTAGAAATTAGCAACAAAATAGTAGATTAACCTTAGTATTTTAAAGTTTACAGTAAATATTATATTAAACACTAAGATGCACATTAAATTCAATATCCCTTCACTCACTCAACATCAAGTTTTTACAAAACATGAAGAACGCTGAACTAAGAGAGTGAGCACCGTATCTCTTTCAGGCGTTGCGGGAGGGATTTCGGCAAGTAGCATCTCGGCATCTTTGTTATTCCGACGTCTTCAGCACACCGACTACCAAATTTGAATTTCAAGAGAAATTTTTGTTGATGTCGTATGGCGAAGAAAATGCTGTAACAAGGGTCAGAAAAACTGCGTTCCACCTCGTAAAGCGAAAATACCGTAAGACAGAGATGCCGTAACCCGGGGGTCCACTGTACTGTCTTTCTGATACTCTAAGCAAACTCACCATTATTGCGCAATGTTGTAATATTGTATACAGCTGCATTTAAGTCATTTCTTGTGTAAATCTCCAACACAATTCTATTTCCTCAAACTTGCAGCAAATTATTGCTAAATTGACTTTGCATATCTGATGGCTTGCGTTTCGACATTTTATTTTTATGCTGTGAAGTTCAGAGAAATTAAAGTTTCTCATTGATTACGAACAGATTTGAACAACTGTTTGGGCCTTTTAGTTTTTATATAGGATCAGAGACCTGGGATGATGATATATATCATGGTTGTTGTTTTTGTTTGATCGAGGCTCGTGTCTTATTCTTCATACACATCGCTAGTCATATATGCGAAAATACTGTCTATGTTGAGTACAGCTTTGTCCATAGAAAAGTGTAAAAACAGCTTTTTGACTCAAAACTGTCCCTTAGCTTTAAATAATTGGGTATATTACAGACTAATTTGGTTTTTTATTAAAACCTCTTCCTTTTAAGAAATTCATTATTGGCTATTGGTTTGATGAGTGATAGGAGATTGGAGGCAGTTATAAGGAGTGACAGGAGATTAGAGGCAGTTATAAGGAGTGACAGGAGATTAGAGGCAGTTATAAGGAGTGATAGGAGATTGGAGGCAGTTATAAGGAGTGATAGGAGATTGGAGGCAGTTATAAGGAGTGATAGGAGATTGGAGGCAGTTATAAGGAGTGATAGGAGATTGGAGGCAGTTATAAGGAATGATAGGAGATTAGAGGCAGTTATAAGGAGTGACAGGAGATTGGAGGCAGTTATAAGGAGTGATAGGAGATTAGAGGCAGTTATAAGGAGTGACAGGAGATTGGAGGCAGTTATAAGGAGTGATAAGAGATTGGAGGCAGTTATAAGGAGTGACAGGAGATTGGAGGCAGTTATAAGGAGTGGTAGGAGATTGGAGGCAGTTATAAGGAGTGATAGGAGATTGGAGGCAGTTATAAGGAGTGATAGGAGATTGGAGGCAGTTATAAGGAGTGATAGGAGATTGGAGGCAGTTATAAGGAGTGATAGGAGATTGGAGGCAGTTATAAGGAGTGATAGGAGATTGGAGGCAGTTATAAGGAGTGATAGGAGATTGGAGGCAGTTATAAGGAGTGATAGGAGATTGGAGGTAGTTATAAGGAGTGATAGGAGATTAGAGGCAGTTATAAGGAGTGACAGGAGATTGGAGGCAGTTATAAGGAATGATAGGAGATTGGAGGCAGTTATAAGGAGTGATAGGAGATTGGAGGCAGTTATAAGGAGTGATAGGAGATTGGAGGCAGTTATAAGGAGTGATAGGAGATTGGAGGCAGTTATAAGGAGTGATAGGAGATTGGAGGCAGTTATAAGGAGTGATAAGAGATTAGAGGCAGTTATAAGGAGCGATAGGAGATTGGAGGCAGTTATAAGGAGTGATAAGAGATTAGAGGCAGTTATAAGGAGCGATAGGAGATTGGAGGCAGTTATAAGGAGTGACAGGAGATTGGAGGCAGTTATAAGGAGTGATAGGAGATTAGAGGCAGTTATAAGGAGTGACAGGAGATTGGAGGCAGTTATAAGGAGTGATAGGAGATTGGAGGCAGTTATAAGGAGTGACAGGAGATTGGAGGCAGTTATAAGGAGTGATAGGAGATTGGAGGCAGTTATAAGGAGTGATAGGAGATTGGAGGCAGTTATAAGGAGTGATAGGAGATTGGAGGTAGTTATAAGGAGTGATAGGAGATTAGAGGCAGTTATAAGGAGTGACAGGAGATTGGAGGCAGTTATAAGGAGTGATAGGAGATTGGAGGCAGTTATAAGGAGTGATAGGAGATTGGAGGCAGTTATAAGGAGTGATAGGAGATTGGAGGCAGTTATAAGGAGTGATAGGAGATTGGAGGCAGTTATAAGGAGTGATAGGAGATTGGAGGCAGTTATAAGGAGTGATAAGAGATTAGAGGCAGTTATAAGGAGCGATAGGAGATTGGAGGCAGTTATAAGGAGTGATAAGAGATTAGAGGCAGTTATAAGGAGCGATAGGAGATTGGAGGCAGTTATAAGGAGTGATAAGAGATTAGAGGCAGTTATAAGGAGCGATAGGAGATTGGAGGCAGTTATAAGGAGTGACAGGAGATTGGAGGCAGTTATAAGGAGTGATAGGAGATTAGAGGCAGTTATAAGGAGTGACAGGAGATTGGAGGCAGTTATAAGGAGTGATAGGAGATTGGAGGCAGTTATAAGGAGTGACAGGAGATTGGAGGCAGTTATAAGGAGTGATAGGAGATTGGAGGCAGTTATAAGGAGTGATAGGAGATTGGAGGCAGTTATAAGGAGTGATAGGAGATTGGAGGCAGTTATAAGGAGTGATAGGAGATTGGAGGCAGTTATAAGGAGTGATAGGAGATAGGAGGCAGTTATAAGGAGTGATAGGAGATTGGAGGCAGTTATAAGGAGTGATAGGAGATTGGAGGCAGTTATAAGGAGTGATAGGAGATTGGAGGCAGTTATAAGGAGTGATAGGAGATTGGAGGCAGTTATAAGGAGTGATAGGAGATTGGAGGCAGTTATAAGGAGTGACAGGAGATTGGAGGCAGTTATAAGGAGTGATAGGAGATTAGAGGCAGTTATAAGGAGTGATAGGAGATTGGAGGCAGTTATAAGGAGTGATAGGAGATTGGAGGCAGTTATAAGGAGTGATAGGAGATTAGAGGCAGTTATAAGGAATAATAAGTTTCTCATTCTTCAGTTTATGCAAAATCAAAATGGTGATTTGCTTCTGTCAGTCTGCCTTAACAGCGATGTTTTAGGGTTGCTGACTCTGCTGTATCAGCCTGAATGTCTACAGAGTAAAATATCAGACAGTTTTTCAGATTTTTGTATCACCTGAGAGTGAGAATTCTTGTCGTTTTAAACATGGTTAATATAAAAATATTTGGCTGTTTTGAGCTCTGCTGACATTCTAAATGGAGTAATAGCGACATAGAGAAGAGGCCCGACAATAGAGATCCCTTAGAAATATGAGACTAAACAACTTTGGTTTGGTACAAGAGCACACTTATCTCGTTTAGTATTATCTACTATAGTTCATCCTATAATTAATATCTTGTCATCACACAGATCTACAAATGCACACCATATTATTACAAAATCGTTTCAACCCCAAAACAACATTTTCAGAGAAAAACATAATATTTTGTTTTGTAATTGTTTTTATAGATTTCACCTTGCTCACAATATCTAAATTTATAATGGAGTTAAATGTGAGTAATATCTAGATTTGCCTTCGCATACTAAAGTGAACAACCTTATACATTGTCTGTCATGTGTATTTATTTAAACTATAAAATGCATAAAAATAAGTGTTATACATGAGCTGAACATCTCCTATAGCCTGAGGACCTGTCATTGTTCTGGGTCCTATAGGGAATTGTATTTCCTGATACGAATTCGGTTGCGAAAGCTCTCACTAGGCAAACAAAGGTGCGACTACTGTTTTTAGCCTCGTTTCCTAGTTGATTCACCGGGGAATATTATAGAATTAGTGCAGTGCTTGGTATGCCCTGGCTATCTGATTTTGGCTGATTTGCCTTTCTAACCACCTACACTCTCTTCTCGCTTTCACACTTGTTTGGTATGTCTAGTTTGCTTTTTTGTATTTAAGGTACAACTTGGTGCTTATTATGTATCGCAAGTGTTACCAGTAAACGTTGTTGGCTGTACTTCATGGCTTGCTTGAGAAGCTTTGAGAATTTAAATTGATAACGTAAGGTAGCAATAGAATGTTTGAATTATTGTGCTTTATTAGATAAATTTTCAAGTCTTTTAGTAGTTTTATGTAAACCAAAACTTGGTAATGCAACCCCTCTAATTCAAATGATTGTATAGTTTATGTGAAATGGAAATTATCTTCTCCCAAATATCTTCCGCTTGGAAGAATATAATAACATTTAGTATACAATGTCAACAATGACAGTCTGATTGTTATGGAAACCTTCATGAAGTTAGTGGGATTTTTACAGCATCCTAACCCCCTAGCAGCACTACCAGCCATTATTTTGTGGTATTAAATTTTCCATTTTTCACTGATTTATTTAAATTCTTCATTCCAGAATGTTCTTTTCCAACATTTGTGAAAAAAACACTTGGAGAACTTTACAACTTAGCCTATCAGACTGCTGAAATCTCAGCTTAAAAATGTGAAAGTTTTTCCCTCAGAAGTAACTGCCTGCAGATATTGCTTTTTTAAAAGTTTTTTTTATATTCGATGCTTTCATTATTTATGTAATAGCTTGTGGTTCCTCTTTGTACTTCTCCAGCCTGCCATGAGCACCAGCAATTACATCTTATATAAAGTTAATAACAACAGTTTTATATAAAGTTAATAACAACAGTTTTATATAAAGTTAATAACAACAGTTTTATATAAAGTTAATAACAACAGTTTTATATAAAGTTAATAACAACAGTTTTATATAAAGTTAATAACAACAGTTTTATATAAAGTTAATAACAACAGTTTTATATAAAGTTAATAACAACAGTTTTATATAAAGTTAATAACAACAATTTTATATAAAATTAATAACAACAGTTTTATATAAAGTTAATAACAACAGTTTTATATAAAGTTAATAACAACAGTTTTATATAAAGTTAATAACAACAGTTTTATATAAAGTTAATAACAACAGTTTTATATAAAGTTAATAACAACAGTTTTATATAAAGTTAATAACAACAGTTTTGAGATTTGTAGGCTTACATCTGGGAACTGTAATCTAACATAGCAGTTTTGTAGGGTGGAGCTTCGCTGAACAAACAAACAGCGAGGTCACCCTGATTGTTGCTATGGCAACCGCTGTATTAGAGTTCGCTAGTCTCTAACACGAGTTGCAGGAATAATTACTTTACTAATAAGAACATATCTAGAGTTTTCCTCCCAATCAGCTCCTCCATCCAGTTTCGTGTTTTTTCACTACCACAATGTGACGACCCACCCTTTCTCCTTTGAAATTCAAATAAATGTCAAACGTGTGACCATGAATCACTAGACTTAGCAAACCTTTAAACATCAAACATAAAGTTTAACAAATCTGTAGCTGTGAAATATAATTTTTAGGAAACTTGTAGCTATGAAGCATAAGGCTTAATAAACCTCTGAGCGTGTAGGAAAGGATTAGAAAATTTCCAAGTTAAAATGATCTAGTAGATAATTATCCAGTAAAAAGAATTGCCAAATTGGGAATGGGCCAGTTCTTACATAAGAAATGTGTATTTTAGGTTAAGAGTTAATTTATTACCGTATAATATTTTATGTAGTCAGCTTAGAATACGCAATGCCTTTACATCTATTTTATTTAAATTACACATAAAAATGTTACCATAGAGAACTTCAGCTAATCTACGATACAGCAAGTTTTTATGAATGGTAATGCATAGAGAAGGTGATCCACTTTTTAATGTCCTTGTCTAAAGAGAGCATCATAGTAGTAAGTTTTGGTGCATACATGAGAAGTGTCAAAAATGTTGCAGTCGATAGAACCTTCGTATCATTCGGGCTGTTAAAAAACATTCAAGAAGATTGCAGTAACTTGAAGAGCGACCAGTCTTCTCTCATCGGTGACCTTGTGCAGTTTTTGTCCAGGTACTTGTTATGCATGTCATAAAACTACCGATATGTCCTTCCATGCACAGGCATATTGTCACCAGAGGATGCCATTGACAGCGAGGACGGCGATGAGATCCTGGCCGAGTTGAAGCAGAAGCAACAGGAACTAAGGGCCGTTGGACAACACAACCTCAACATGACGAAACAGCTATACAGGTAGGTCTTCCGCAGTAATGTGCGTCACAACGACTTCCCTCTGGCAGCCCCTGATAAAATGTCACATGTTAGCTTTTGACACCTGCAAAAGCATTAGCCAAGTGATATCTTGGTATCACCATTCTATCTACATATCTCTCTCTCTCCTTGGCTGTCCTGTGAGACAGAGTACTTGTAGCCTCAAGTCTGTATTAATTCAAGGTCTAATCAATTGTTATGTAACAGTTTTGGCTCTGCTGCCAATGCTCGCTGCTGACTGATTGAATAATGAACTAACTCTGTATGTGAATCGGATGGAATAACGTATGTTTTAGAATTGATGTTTGAATTAAATGTTGACGCCAGCCGTTGGTGAAATGAATATTGCTTGTTTCTCGAGCTGTTTACATGACAACGTGACAGCACCTGATTAGAGTGTTAAATGTCACATCAACAGAATGGCTTAAAGCTTGAGTTCCCTTTGGAATTCTTTGGACTTGCGTGACAGGCATCCATTGCAATGCATACTCCTCATTGACAATCATTTCTCCGCATTTGTTGCGCTGTACTCTGATGAATGTTGGAGGTCTTTGATTTGCACTAGTAGAAGCGCTGAATGAAATTATTTGTTTGGTGTGAATTGGTAAAAAACATGATTTAGCTACATTCTATAGAAAGCTATAAGACGTGAAGACCTTTTTAGACATTGCCAAGTTAAATTTCCGCTCCAAATGGTTAACAAGCATTTCTAACATGAAAAATTCACTAGTTATGCCTAAAAATGTGTGTTCATTTCACAACAGAGTTTTTTTTTAAATGTAAAGCGAGTCATTAGGCTCAGATGTATAATTGTTTATGCAGTCATATGGCTGTTGTAAAATAGGAGTTGTCTCATCTACATAGGATATAAAATAGAACAAATGTCTGATTCACACAATGACTCAGCTCAAACAAATGACATGAGAACTTTCTAGAAGTCATTGCTGTTTTGTTGGTGAATACGAAAAGAAAGATGAAAATTAAAAGTAGAAAGTAAAAAATATAAAAATTATCAAATATATGTCATACTATTCAATTTAAACATGACCTAATTTGAGTTATAGTAAGTTATGTTCCTACATCTATGCATTACCGAGTCGACACTTTGGTTAATCAGTCCTTAAGGTAACGCAACAATAGCAACTTTATGTATTCTTACTTTATCACTAATTACATACACTATACACTATGCAAACATAAAAATCTAGAGTCTAGACAGTATTTTGTAAACCAAGATGAACAAGTCGGTCCGCAACAGAAGAATACTAGAGATAGAGAGGGAGATTATCAGTTGGCCACTGAGCCATGTCGTTGAGTTTCTTCAGCTTGCTTATCTAGGTATGTTTGAGGTTCACATTTTTGTTTGGTATCCGAAGTAAAAAAAATGTTTCAAACTGTTTCTGAAAACTCTGAATTGTTCGACATTTAAGATGTATGAGATTTGAGATGGCTCAATATTGATTGTCGGAGTTGATACACTGTCAAATTGTGAAATTAATCACGACAGACTCTAATAATTTTGAAAACTTGTTGCGCATTGTCCCCCAACCAAGTTCAATACTTTTTTCCCTATTCAATGTTGACCCCTGTTTAATGTTGACCCCTGTTCAATGTCGACCCCTGTTCAATGTCGTCCACCGTTCAACGTTGTCCCCTGTTCAATGTCGACCCCTGTTCAATGTCGACCCCTGTTCAATGTCGACACCTGATCAATGTCAACCCCTATTCAATGTCGACCCCTGTTCAATGCCGACCCCTGATCAATGTCGACCCTTATTCAATGTTGACCCCTGTTTAATGTTGACCTAAACTACTGACCAGTCAGTGTGGGAGCTGCCGCGGGCTTGTGACTATATGAATTGAAGGTGGGATGTCTCATCATTTAGTTATTATAAACTGTAATATCCACTCAGCCTATTACTTTTTCTACAAGGATTGAATTCCACATCATGTAAAGCATATTTACTGGCCTGTCGCTGGTGCGTGTCATTCATCTGGCTCTGATCAAAATGGGCGAACCAAGAGTGGTTTGCTGCAATTGAGCAAGATAAATGCTATATAGCTATTATCTTCAGGTTATATGGCAGTTTTTCGACACTATACCGTTTTAATTTAAACTCGGGACTAAAGGCCAAAGCATACTAGGGATGACATGAGAAACACTCCGAAGTGCGCTAATACGATTAGGCCTACTCTGCCAAACACACAGGTGTCGAACCTTTGTTTGTCCTTGAAGTTTTGTCCTTGAAGTTTTGTCCTTGAAGTTTTGTCCTTGAAGTTTTGTCCTTGAAGTTTTGTCCTTGAAGTTTACACTGAGAAATTTACAGTATATTATGTTGCTTGTAACATAAGCTGTACTGTTTTGTTGTACGTTTTCTAATAATTTACTTTTAATTCAATTTTAATTCTGTATTATGCTGTAGTATTTTAAAGCAACTGACTTGTTTATTATAAATCAAACTCTTGGATGTAATTCTAAACTCTCTTTAGTAGCAATAAGTTAATCATGAGAATCTGGCAGACATAATGCCGAACACTCCTACTGAATACGCTAGCTCTCATGACAGAGTAAACACCTGCATTCTTCAGTGGATCGCGCTCAATATTTTGCTGGTTGTCTCAGCCTTGCAAGGAAAAGTTGGCAGTCACTTTAGCCTGGTTCCCATATACGCCGCAAGCGACAGCACCACAGGCTATTAACGGTGAAATGTGAACCTACGCGCCGAGTACCGCCGGCGGTCAACGCAAGAGTTTAGCGCTTGTCAAATTTCGCGAAGAGCCACAGGCAAAACCTTCCTGAAATGCACTGTACATATGAAGGTCAGCATTATCGAAATGGCATGGCGAGCGAACATTTTTTCATGCGATTATTAGCGATGCAACTTTATGTGAACAGAAGCCACCTAGCCTCGCAAGTCTTTTGCTGCACAAGAAACCGCCGGGGTCTCCACAATCGATATGGAAACCAGGCTTAAAAGGAGTATGAAAGATAACAATGCTAATTTACATCTGGAGGTAATGCGCTAACTTGTATCAGCCAGTAATAATAATAACTCTGTCCTATGTGACTGGTTTACAGTTTACTAGTGGCTCTTGTCATGCAAGATTCTCCCAAATAGTGAAGATAGATACTTGGTAGTTGGCCCTACAAGTAGTGCTCTACGACATTCGCTTGCGGTCCTCACTCCATGGTGTGGAAACGCTGATATCATCAGTGTTGAAAAATGCTTGCCATTAAGCGGAAAGCGGTAGGCTGAAATTCTGTTTCATCTAGTTCAAAATTAGACCATTGTAGTCTTCCGCCTAAAGGTATATCTATTTATAACATCACCTGATATGGAAGTAATGATGTACACCGGATGGTGAATAACAGGTCTGATTATGTTGCCACCTTTGGCGTAAAGAGTGGTGTTTGTATTTAGGGATATAGTGACGTAGTGGACATTCTTCTCAACTACCTACTGCCTAGCCTGGACTCCCTTAGCACCAGGTTTAGCGCATAGCTTCAGGAGAGTCAAGGATATTATAAAGATCTGTCAGTCTTTTGGAATTAATTTTGTTCACAACTTGAATATTTAGGGCCTATATTTAAATTATATAATAATTATATTATTATATCATGTTATAGATTATACAAACGGTATCTGTAATGGCAACCAGTTGTGAAACATTTGTGGCATCTATGTGAAGAATAGTTCTTCAGATATACCTGTTTACTGGTAGTTTTCTGCTTTTAAGCTTTTTGTAATCAGCTGAGTTTTGGCAGACCTTAAGATATAGAATAATTTCAGTTTGCAATGTATTTATTTTATAGAAACATTTTGAAATGTTTAAAATTAATTTCAAGTGACCAAATGTAATGCAACACTATCGGCAAAGGAGCTTTTATACGCCATCTATGGTCTCATTGTTCTAGCGGTACGGGAAAGTTTGTCAAAGTTCAACATTTTAACATTTTCATTTACACTGTATAGCAGATATTATGGTAAATTGTATTTCATTATAGAAAACTGGTCACAATATAATTACAACATATAATTTTCCATCTGAGCAGACAACTGATACCTTTGAAGCATACCATATACTTTCTTTGAAATAATAAGAAATAAGAAATAGAAATAAATAAAAAGCTTTCTTTAAGAAATAAGAATGTATTAATTTTTCCTTATTTCACGCATCAAATAACTAATCTTGAGCATCACGCTGTCTCTTGGTTACCATGATTAGTTTTATTGATTCAGCTCATTCCTAGCCAACAAAAGGCCAATAGATTTATTCTGCCACCAACGACATATCGAAAAACCAGTTGTGTTCAGAATTTACCTTTTACTGTAAAAGTACACGTAATCTCTCTGCCATTTATGTACCCTCTTGGGTACGTAAGGGCGCCTTATTCATCCAACACCACGGGGGTTTCAACATCTGTCAATGAATTGCCATTCTTCCCTCTCAGGCTTCCTTGAACCATTGCTATATTTTCTCGTAAAGTGTTTTTTTTCGGAATATGCAGGTGTGTGCGGTGTAGGTATGAATCTCCTGACATTTCTATTACTGAAGCAGGGAAGTTGTGGGTAGTCTTCCTTTGCGACTTCGCTCTGTCCGTGGCCCTCGAGTTTCTTCATTTTTATTTAATAAGGAAAACTTACTTTTAGAAGTAGGAGTCGCTTTCTGCTTTGAAATGAGTTGAATTAGAGAGTTATTGCAGTATATAGCAGTATCGTATATTTTATTGTTACTATGAAAGTCCAGGGCGTTTTCTCCCTTAGGGATTTCCTTCATTTGAATACATATAGCGATATGTGGTGTCGTCATTAAGGCATGAATGTAGAGTACTGTCTATTGATATGAAAGTCCACTCTGAATGAGCTGTCATACAAGAGCTTGAGAATGTTTGTCAACCATTTAATAGAATTTGACGATTTCGTTATTTTTCCCCCATTTCTTCCAATAAGCGCTTTATATTATATTGCTGTCCTGAGGCTGATCGGCTCAAGATATTTAGCATTGACTTTGCCTCTTTCGTTCTCAACCCAGTCATGCTTCCCGTTTTCATGCCCTGAATTGACTATTAAACTGTGCTTGGTAAATATTGGCTTTACTCTAAACAGCCATATAGAAGATGTACAACTGTTGTTCAGGAATCGTCATATTTAGATAAATTCAATCTGTTTTAGTGTTTTTAACAAAAAACTTTTTGTACTATGGTTGAGTATTTGTGTAAAACATTGAGTCAACAGCCAATTACAGAGAGTTGTCTCCCTTCGGTTGTATGCAGAGCTTGCACATACACTTGCAGGCTAGCCAAGGATGAGATGGCTAAACAGGACCTAAAAAGGAAGCTTGCCACTGTTGATGCTGATGTTATGGAGGCGTACAAAAGGGTAGGATGTAATTTATTCTGTTCTCTTGGAAAAAACTATAATGAGACGGGTTTTAGCTTCCAAAGACAAGGATGGTAGTTTTAGCTGGACCAATCGTCTGCAAGTACTCATCACTCACCATGCCTTACTAACTATTCATCTGTCCTTATTAGCGACTCTCCATTCCAGCACTACTTTTTGACCTTTTTGTGTGCACGATATTTCCCTCACAAGCATACGGTTCGGTCATTGGCCATACCGGCAGATCATTAATGTTGCGCAACTTTGACTCCTGTGCAATGCATTTTTTTTCCAACTTTCAACCGTTGCTTCGGACTGTAATATTATACTAATAAATTATACTTATTATAGTATGGATTGTGCAGCTAGTCATTTGCCCTCATGACTGTATTCCTCGTCTGAACTGTTGTTTTTAATTAGATGTAATAGTGAACCTGTCTTACACATTGCTAGGGGTCTGACAGCATCAAAGGTTATGGTATTTTACAAAAATCATTATGAGACCGTTAAACCATAACTGTCACGTACAACTTTTATCGTATTTACTAGGTAAATCAGACACGCTGATTCCGATTTTGTACTCAACATAAAGATTGGTCCACTAACCTTCAAAGTCATTTAGGCTTTTTTAAAGCGTTTCGGTATCCATCTCGAAAACAACACAATCGGCATTACAAGCTCCGCCCATAAATATGTGATGAAACCTAGCTTTTTCAGGAACGGAAGTTAGAGATGGTTAGTCCGATTTAGAATAATAGAGATGGGGGTCTTAAAACCCATTATAATCTAAATTAAGCCTGTAAAGTAATCTGTCTTTTATGAAAGGTATATAAACTATTTAAAATTGCTCGTAGCTTGTTACATGATGTTTAAATAGGCTGGACGCCGAGAAAAATGAGCTCAAAAAGTGCGGTTTTACCACAAGCTAGCGTTTTTACCGCGCTTTTTTAAATATGCAATGTTAAATAGCTTATCTACCTTTCAGAAAAGACTAAGATTATTTTTAAGGCTGAATTTAGATAATAATGGATTTTAAAACACCCATCTCTATTATTCTAAATCGGTCTAAGCCATCCCTACTTAACATTCGTTCTTAAAAAGCTAGGTTACGTCACGTATTTATGGGCGGAGCTTGTTGTGCCGATCGTGTTGTTTTCGATACTGATATTAAAACGCTGTAAAAAAGCCTTCATTACTCTGAAAGTTAGTAGACCAATCTTTATTTTGAGTACAAAATCGGAATCAGCGTGTCTGATTTACCTATTAAATACAATAACAGTTGTACGTGACAGTTATGGTTTAACTTTACATTAGTCAAGGGAAGCTGGTTTGTGAAGTACATGATAATCATTCACCATCTCACATATGAGCATTAATGTTGGTCAATGACAATATCTTTATGTCATTGACTACTTGCTTGACTAATGAAAAGTATTGTATGTAACCATGTATAAGTATAATTCCAGTTTCTGTGAAATGGTTTATAGAAAACTTTTTGGGTCGACTTATACATGAGTAATGTTTATGGACACTTTGCTGCCGAGTCGAATAGAATGTAAATATAAAAAGAAAACTCTCTTATTGCACATGTAATAAACACATCACGGTATGAAGCATTAGAAAATGCTCATAATAATGGTACTTCATTATGTAAATGCTAAAGTTACTTTACTGAATTACCAGTATCAAATATTAGTAAAAATATGTTATATATTATTTTAAACAAGCTTATAACAGCTCAATCATAACATTGTAACCACCATTGTTATGCTGTACTGCCATCAGGCTGTAAATTTAACAAGGAGTATGTTATCGAAAATATTATGTGAAATTTTACAACTGTAAATGCCAAATAAGGTCTAATACACATACATTTACATAGACCTAACTCCATAGATACCGCTTGTCACACACCCGATGTCGAAGAACTCAAATTTATTATATTGAGTACACAATCTTTGAATTTTATAAGTTATGTTTTTATTCCGAAACAGCAACAATTGGTTTCGATTTGATATAATTATTCCAGAATATGCTGGAATATTCTGGAGTAGCGGAATCAACTTATACATGAGTAATACCTATGATAATGCAATTTTTTGTCTGAAAATACCTATCGACTTATATATGAGACCGACTTATGTATACATGAGTATATACAGTATTCAATGCTTTAGGCATTGTTTCTGTTACTCAAATATTTGTAAGAACCGTAGTTAGATAACCGCAACAACGCATATGAAATGTTCCATTTTCAGCTGCTCTAAAATATGAAAACAACCAGTTTTAAATTTTTCGGTATATATACATTGATGAGGTATAGTGCAGTCAGCAAGTGAAATCCGTAGCTGTCAACATTTTAACATCTAATCACACAAGGTCAGACCAAGGTAGGTTTGACATAAACATATCGAAAGTGTTATTGTAGATTACTATTTTAAATATTTTCAAGTTGTTAAGATTCCCATGAAACAATAATTTTCATATAATCAATATGGATAGATATTTATTTAAGATACTTGTCTCTAATGTATATATAGATAGAAGCACAGAAAATTTGGAGACGTATTTCTCTGGCTATAAATTACATGCCATAGTTGATTTGTAAAATGAACGAAATTGCGTGATTTGAACCCTATATCCAAAATTATGTATTCCAAAGGTATTCTATTCTATTGATTACATTATTAATATATAAGCAAGCACCATAAAACACATTCAGTATTAATGAATGATATTATTCTAAGAATATATAAAACATATTGTCACCATAGACCATATATACTTATCATTAGAGCTGCACAATGATCGGGTTAATTAAACGATTAACGCCGATCAATACAAATACACGATTAACTGAGTTGAGCCAATTAATCTTCAAATTAAATACAACTGAGGTGGTGATCATGATGTGGTTCCTTTGTATTGTTCAATATATAATAATAACATAGCAGGTTACTACCATTTAATTTACTAACAAATAAATATTATGACAAGCAACACTTTTTTACCAATTATATACAACCACAATTATTTTGCACTCAACTATAAAAACACAAAGTAAGTCACTTACGTTTAACTTGTTTATACAATGCACAAGCAAGTGCCGATCTAGCCGTAAGCGGCCATGTTGTTAGCTGTTCGAACATGTTTCTAGGTAGTAGCAACAAAAGCGATTTCAGTAGTATTTAATACATGTATCTCACAGTCTATTTTTTGTTTATTTTTAAAAACTTTCTTGAGTAAATTATACATGTATTTTCATTTTTCAAAAAAATCACACTCATATTTCACCTTTAGAATATCAGTAATATAAGATTGACACTTTATTGGAACATGAAAGCAGACAAATGTCTTCCATACTAGGTAGCGCATTTCTGTACGTTGTTGGAAGCATAACAAGAAAGTGAAGTGCAATATATGCCAGAAAGAATTTGCCTACCACCACAGCACATCATCATTAAGATATAATTGAACTAATTCTCATCATACTGCGCAAAAATCATCACCAGCTGTCGCAGACAATAACTACTATAGTAACTACTGTCTCCTGCGAGTGGCTATTCTCTAAAGCTGGCAATATTGTATGTAAGAAGAGGGCATCTCTTTATTCAGATAATGTGAATAAACTGTGCTGCCTCAACTCTTGGCTGACTTAATTATAGACTTTCATAGACTGTTTTCATACTCATAATAATTTTACATTGTAACTTATGTACATTGTACATAACATGTACTCCTGCTAACAATTGTCACAATTATAATTAATTTATATGTAGCTGTATTATTTGTTTTTGAATATGCAGGTTTTTGCAAGATTAATTCTAAGAATAATCGACGATTAACTGGTTCAGACCAGTTGTTAATCGCGATTAATTTTTATAATCGTTGTGCAGCTCCAGTTATCATTAACTTTCACCTTATCATGATGTCTATTTGATGTTATTTACTTGTAGGTTGTGGCAGCAAGGCAAAAGAAGAGGCCTCCAACAAAAAGAGAAAAGGACACGGTGATGAAGGCCCTGAAGGAGAGAGATGCTCTCATCAAACAGATAGACTCCATAGGACCAGCTGTACAACTCTCCCTTTAAGTGCTCTTCCATAATGTACATAGTTGTTTTATGTGTCAAATAAGCTATGTAGTCTTTACTCATCGTTGCAATTCACGTTTGTCAGCGCGAGAGCCTCTCAATTCTGTCTGTCGCCATAAAAGCCTATCCGCCATGGATTAATTAATTAAACTTCCATTGACATTTTGTTGAAGTTTATTTCCACATATTATGAGTAAAACTAGCTTGACAGGTCTTTGTAATCGTAGTGTTTCCATTAGTTTTTTCAGTATTCTTGAATATAATTACCTTCCTGTATAGACACGCTTAATGATTTCTGTATCTCTGATCAACATGGTATGCCTTGTACCTTATGGTGAGAATAACAATCCGCTCTGATAGAGTAACAAGTCTCACTCACTGATTAGGTTCACCGAGTTCTTTTCCGCGCCTATATTTAATAGAGTTTATTATGAAAGCTGACGTTCAGCTTTATTCACAAATTGATGGCCTTGCCATAGAACTCTGTTGGTCTGTTATTAATCATATAGGCCAAGTCTGTCGGATACATGTTTCCATTATTAAAATCAATAAGCCTCATGAAAAATAAAAACTTAAGATGCTCCGTATATTTAAATTTCACAAACTATTAATTTTTTAGGATAAATAAATGATGCTAAACATATTAAAAGTGACTATTTTGAAGAAGTGGTTTGAGAGAACTGCATTCACATTATTATGTGAATGTTAACCTAGAATATATTGTCGGGTGTTGAGGGCAGTTTCAATAGAGCAACAGCTCAAGGGTCAGACATCTGTGCGGGATTTGTGTTGCGAGAAATTGTAGCAATTGACAAAACCCTGCGCTTGCGATTGGTAGTTGTACTGTAAAAGACATGGAACTTCATACGCTTCATTTGTCCAAGGAAAATGTAAGGCAAATTTTTGTTACCACAAATTTTGTAGTACTTTTAAAGGTTTTGCTATGCCTGCCTTTTGGGAAAAAAAATCGTACATTGATTTTAATATAGTAAATCCTCGACTTCATTTTGCTATGTAAAACACCAAACAGCTGTGGTATTAAAACATTTTGTGCATAATTTGCACTGCTTCTATGCACCATTTATTGGTTCATCTGTAGTACCTATGGTTTAGAGTAGACTGTATAGAGAAAAGCATTTACATACCTTAATTCTCTTTTTTCTAGTACTTGTGTATGACATCCAATCAAACAGGAATTAATTTACTGCACAATCGTATTTGTTGACCTGCGTTGACCATTCTGAGAGGTCATATATGTGAATTCTATACCGCACAGTATCCAGGGCACAAACCGCAGTCATGGAAGGTAGGCCTGTCAGGGAATTCCGTCATAAAATTTGTTCCGAAGACTAATTAATTGCTGAGTACTGAATCCATTGTGCAATTTGATTGGTCAAAAGAGCACTCCACAGTAAGATTAATCCGATCTTACATAGGCCTATCCCATAATGCAATTGATATGTAAAGGAAAAATAACATCACTCTTTGCAATTTAGATTTTGTAATACTGGAATGAAACAAAAAATGTTGGGCCTCCTGAACTACCTCCACATGTAGACAGTCTGTAAAACTGCAATGTTAGGTTTCGTTGCTGGTTCTGTGGCTTTCTGGAAGTAACATAGTTTATGCTGTGGATATAAACAATATTGTTTGTTTCTCACTTTCTGTCGCAATTGTCCTAGAATAAAACATCATTTTAAAGAAAGGGTTCATTCAAATCAAGAATACCGTTACCCTGGCAGCCTAGTGTGTCGTGAGAGATCATCAGGAATGCCGGTTAAGCGCAGAGAATAAATATATACACAGTTACTCTAAATTGATTGGTGCAGGTGTTTGAGCAGTAGTTCATTGGCTTTTTAGACATACTAAACCTCACTAGTGCCATATGCGCTTTTACTGATCCTTTTTTGTATTAAAAAATAAAATATGGTGCTTCAAATTCAAGACTGTTTTATTGGTGCGCAAAAATGAACTGTGTATTACCATCACTGTCTTCAAGGAACAAAACCTATACAAGGTATGAAGTCACTACCAACTACATATTTTCATAAAGGTACGACCATGCAAATCAGAGTGACTTATGCTTTTGCCTTTGAGAGGCCCAAACCTCTGAGACTGATTCACCAAACCAGTGTTGAGAACCACTTTGCTAGAGTGTCGGTCTATCAAACCACTTGTCATGAGTTCGACTTACATCGAACACTGAATCTTTTTTCTGACCTCTAATCTTGGTTTCGGATGGACAGACAGACACCATTCTCATTATAGTAAAGATTACAAGAACTTACATGTATAGTTCCAATAATCAATTTTTACCAGACTCATTATTATGATCAAAGGCTATTTGTAAAATAGTTAATAACAAAAACTAGACACATACATGTTGCAGCACGATTTATAGTTAATGACATTTGAATCAAAGAGCCCAGCCTTCGACACTTGTAATGGTAGAATCTGTGGGTTTCCTTGATAATGCTTTGTTCTCCATAGAAATGAGCTATATAGTTTTTGATGTTATATTGCTGCTGCGAGCGAAATTTGAAAGGCTTTATGATTGTCACAGACAGGTTTTCTACCTGTAGCCAAGAAACTTTATAATAGGTTATAAGACTGCTGAGTAAACTGACAAACTATAAAATATTTAGGAGTGCAAGTTACAGATCCTTGTTGATGACCAAATTGAGAGGCACTTTCTCAGATTTCATAGGCCAGCGAGTGGTGGCCTGCGATCTAAATCGTCGCTCACATGAAATACGCATCTCAGTGCATAAGACTAAGGCATGGTTCTCATATACGCCTCAAGCACTGGTGCAAAGATCATACTGCTATCGGCGGAGAAACGGAAACTTATGCTCAGAGTTCAGCACTATTCAACTTTCGCAAGGATCTGCAGGCAAAACCTTCCCAAAAAGCACTGTACAGGCTAAGGTCAGCACTTTCAAAACTGCATGGTGAGCTGCCATTTTTATGCGATCATTAGCGAGGCAGCTTTATGTGAACACGAGCCACCGAGCCTAGCGCTGCAAGTGCTTCGCTGCATAAGACTACTGCCGGGGTCTTTCAGTCGATATGGGGAACCACGCTCTAAAACTGGTTCACAGTATATTGCGGCATGTCGATGTTAATCACACAATACTTCGGTGTTCGTCTGTAATAATACTGTTCACACTATCACAAACACATCTGCGTTTATATCAGCGAATAGTCCATGGCATAGCATTCTCATTATACAATGCAGTCGCGAAAACGGCGACATACTAGTCCAGCAGCAACTGCCATGGAAGAAAATATGGATCGAGCAATTTGTGACAGCCAATCACCATCACTGAAATGGTACACATTGCGGAGGCTGTCGTGTCAGGAAAGTTTGACAGCTGAAATCTTTCCCTAAATATCTGTAGTACTTTGACGATGCCTTCAGTTTCGTGTTTGCGTAATCCACGAGTAATCTATGAGAGGACAACACCGACATAGTTTGAACCAGCCTTTAGAACTCACAAAGTTCTGCATCGCTGACGATTCATGTCAACGCTGCTCGTAAGCAAAGAACTATCGCTCATCAACTAACAAAGTTTGACATACAAAATGTTCTGCGCTTTGTGAATATATTTTTCTTTCTGTTGTGCACAAGGGATTCCTCATTGAACAGCCTTCACAAAGTGCACATGCCTCCACTTGTGTACTATTTAAAACTTCTGATAAGTGAGGGTTTCTAACTTATGTTTCTCTGCAGCCTCCGTGGCTGGTGAACCACACTATAAGCGACAAAAAACTGCTAGGTTTCGGTGTATGCTTTATTTTGGGTTGTAAAACGTGCATGAACCAGACGTAATATAGAGATACAGCAGACTACTTCTAATAGATAAGACTCGTGCAGGGCTGCTGCTTCAAGTGCAGACCAGGTCAGTTTCGATGACTGGTTAGAACAGACATGACTTATCAGTTTAATGACAGCCTTCGAAATGATTGCTGACAACCGTGCTATGCCAGAGAGTTTGAGTCATTAGGCCTTGTCTTATACTGACAACAAGTTTTTGATGACTGCTGCCTAATAGTGTAAGTCACATGGCAAAGGTTTTGTGTAAACTAGCTTCTTTTTTAAATAGTAGTTTCTGATCAAATCGCAAAATTATGGAATATGGTGGATTTGCTTTTAAAAATTTGCTTTGTAAATTATTGTGAATGATAATATTTTTGTCTAAATTTTAAAGTGCAACATAAAAGCTACACTAGATTGACTTATGGCTTATAGCTCGGCAGGTTTAGTTACATGTGCATACCCATTGCTGCAATTATCAAATGGCACCAAATACTGAGAGTAACGCAATGCTCAGTACTATTTTTATAACATTTTATTGCTGCACTGCTATGCAATTATAAATTTGTCTGAGTAGAGTAAGTATATATTTACTTCTTCTTTAATAAAGAATAATAATTAATGTTTCTAGCAAAAATTTTACACGTAATACAACGTTGAATAAAATACTTTCTTTTAATATTCTTCATAAGAGTTTTCTTGTTAGAACATTTTGGTACGAAATCGTCAGTTTTCTGTATTACATGCTTCTCAAAGCTATGGCTTTAAGTTTGTCACAGGAAGAGCAGAGGCAGTTGAAGTGGACCACCTACAACCAAACTACATTGTTAGTCCATATTCACGTTGACCAAACATTGAATACATGTTATTAGTCCTTTCGGCATAAAATAATCTAAAGGAAAACCTAAAAATAATTTTGCTAAGATTTTGCTGTCTGATGAAATACTTTTATTATACATTCATTAGCCTTATTTTTAATAATATAGTTTTTGTGAAATGTTGGAATATTTCAGGGAAAAGTTAAAAAGATATCAAAAAATATACAAAAGCAACTGTCAAAGTGATCATGCTAAATGGGCATTTCTTATAGTAAAGTTTTCTTTTAATAATAGGCTACAGGTCTCTACCAGCAACCATGCAATGGTCTATCAACACGATGCCATGTAAATGGTAACAAGGGGTACATCAAAAAACAAATCTCAAATATTATTTATAATATGAATTAGAAAAATGTTCAAAGTATTAACTTAGAAATCTTTTGTTGTTAATGTGAATAAATTAAATAATATTTATAATTTATATCATAAAATACTCATAAGAATGCTTTCTAAAGAATATTTAAGGTATAATCTCTAGAATGGTATTTACAATAGTATAATCATCAAATGTTTAAAGTATTAAATCTCAAATACCAACTTTAAAGTATTATTTGAAATGATAATTCTGCTATAATACCTAGAATATCAGCTTTGAAATAATATATTAAATACTAATTATAAAGTAGTATTTAATGGATTAACTATAAAATAATATTTAAGGCCTTTTAAATAATGTTCAAACAGTATGTTTAGTTGTTACTTACTCAAGCATGCTAGTTACTTCTCAGTCTCTGTTGCTGCTAATCTTCTCAGGAACTGAAGCACATGTCTCGACTTGTCATCATCTGAATAGTAATCACTGTTTACTTCTTGTTCATCTGGCATTTGCTCATTTGAGGCTCTTTTACCAAACCTTTTAAATACATTTAAATACATTTAAATACAGTGATTAAATCATCACTCTTCACTTGTAGCTGTATTATTTCACGTGTCAAACACATGCAACCTCCGAGGTAGCTCATCACGTAATAACAATGTGTCCATGTGCTGAGAATAAGCATATCTAATGCTTTAGAGAACCCTGACATATTCTGATACTACTGAATGGCCGGTGTTGCACAGGTAATAAAAAAGTTTTTGCATGGAAACTTTATTTTTAATTGGCCAAGTTTTTACCCAATGAATTTGAGTAACATAGGCTAGTTAATCTTACTATAATAAGAACCGTTATTATAACCTAAGCCAGCGTTAGGAACAAAGATTGTGTAATGGCTTCCGCAATCAGGATCTTTAAGCATGCTAGCTGAAGCATGAGTGTTTAACAAGTTGGCTTTAAAGATTGACAGGTGTAATAAGTATGATATGCACAATTATTCCATTGTATAGCAATGTAGCTGTATTACTTAGTGGTCTAGACCTGGAGGTTGCGAGTTCAATTTCTGTACAAAGTGTATTATTCGTTCCTAAAACTTTATTGCTATAACTGGACACACGGATGACAGACAGACAAACAATAAACCTTGAGATTTATATATATAAATATATATATAATATATATATGGTATAAGTTTATTACACATTCCTCCTTTACTCGCTTTTAGTAATTTTACTGTCAAAGTTGAAGGTCACCATTCAAGTTTTTATTTTAAGGCTTCTAAAAACTCTTGAAGCTTCTAAGAAACTTTTGAAATAAAAATCTAACATTTTTGCCAACAAAAGTTTTTTTCAACAAGATTAATTGCAGTTACTCTTGATCCTCAATATTATGTATTTATATCAGCAATTAAATTTACAATAAATTACACATTATAGAACGACAATGTGAGGTGACGCATTTCTTTCATATTTAAAGCACCTTTAAAACTTCTTACGGCCAATAAACTTCACGGACAATCTGTAAGGGCTTTTTCTGATCATGTGAGCACTTCGTATAAAATCAGGCAAACATCTATTTTATCGGACTTGTTATGTATATATATTTTTATATTTATGATACTAAAAAAATTTTCTTTCAAGACTGGAGCATTTTGTATTAGTAGAATTAGATGACTAATAGTATTGATGAAAAACCATTCTTGTCAAACTGGTCATTAGTAAGTTTTTAAACAAATCTATTGTACAATTTGATTTCTTGTAGATGGGTAGAAAAAGAAAAACATATCTTCTTATATGCTAGTGACAAAAGGTTTTCATATTTTGCAACATTTTGATAAAGAATGTTTTGCTGCAGATCAGTTTGTAACACATCAGACATAGTTTCTGTAAGGTGATTGGTGCAAGAATTATTATCTGTGCGTATATCTCAGTGTTCTGTTTATGGTTTGTGTAAGCTTTGTACTCTTTTCGCTAGTTGTTTTGTTCCACATTCAGCGGGTAGTTATTATATAATGCTATGCAGCTATTCAGTAACAACGTGTGTGTCATGCCGCGTGTCAAGAGTCAAAGAAAACAAGGTGTGCAAAACCAGCATCAATAACTTTCTCGTGTTTCTAATACAACTCATTATAAATAGCATTTTTACACATTTGGTTGCGTTTGAGCTAATATGTGACGGACTTCTTGGCAGGAAACCAAAAATGCAAATGAATTTTATAAGAGCTTCAACTGTTGTCGGCTGCAACGGATAAACATCGTGTATCAAATCTTGAAATCGCAAATTGATTCAGTTATTTCTACTCCGATTTTGTCTATGGCACTGATTGGCTTCAAAAGAAACATGTAACAACAACACTTCTGTCTTTAAATTTTTTATAGATTTTAGTGAGTTCGCGCTGTTCATACCATTTTTGTGCGTAGTGACACCAACTACACTGATAGTCTCAGTTGAAAATATCAATATTGGCCATTAACCGTAAACGCCTTGAAATATAACATATTCATCTGCCTGCTGAAGGAATCGTTCTAGAAGTTAGACTACATTTAAAACAAAAATGACTTACAATGAGGTTCATATAAAGCAGAAGGCCACTTAATCTTAACGTTTAATCTTAGTATTTAACCTTAGCATTTAACTTTAGCATTTAACCTTAGCATTTAATCTTAGTATTTAACCTTAGCATTTAACTTTAGCATTTAACCAAGATTACATATTTTTCAACAGTTTGAGAGATAGAGTATTGAACTTCAGTCTATAAACTCTCTATTTTAGATTAGCCAGGCAGTGGTCTGCCTCAAGGACATTGTAAGTTAAATTGACTAAGGTGCATGTACTGATTTTTATTGCATTTTTAAATTATTAAATCTTTACATCTGATTCTTAAAAAAATTAGCTCATACCAGATGTTCCTTAGCTTACAAAACTGAATGATAAACAAGCAAGGCAGGCAATAAGCTTATTGGCTTTCTAACTTTTTTCAGCTAAACCTAATTGAAAGTCAGCGTGTGAGCATTTTAACATGCTGTCTGAAATATTCTTAATGCTGCTGTTGCTACGTATTGGTCAACCAAACAAGACAATAAAAAATAGCTTTTAAAATCACAATGAATGATGATTTAGTTACAATTTTTAAAGCTTTGGCTTGATATAATGATCGTGATGACATTCAGGCTTGAAATTTTCTGTTAAACGTTGTATTTTATAAATAGACCAAATGACTAGCATATGTTTTTAAGTTAATATAGAATGATATCTTTTTTATATTGATTTCTTAAAATGCTTTTGAAACCTGAAAGTATCCACAGGTTTGATAGCAAAGTTTGAATTCTGAGCTATTTGTAATTGGCTTTCTGAATGCTTTGGGATTCGTGCATTTTTCGACTTCTATTTAATTAACTGCAAAAACGAGTGCAAAGTTGTTTTTACCTTGGCCTGCTGACTACAGTATAGTACCGACGGAGCTCTGTTAAATAGTTTTCCACCTCTTCTGGACTAGCGAAGCCTCCTGACGGTTTAACAGGCTTCTGGGGTCTCCGATTTTGCCCGTGAGACGCTTGAATCACTGTGAGAAGTAGGAAGCTGATAAATACGGTCTGTGCCTTCGCCTTCAGCATTTCTAGAAATAAACGTAATATGAAAGCTAGCTGGAACATCATGGCATCGCTGGAATGATGGTGGAAAGTTTTCTCTTAGCAAACTGCACTTGTAGCTCTCTATCTGAACTATAAAAATTATTACATAACTTCTCCAGCTATCGCTTGTTGCATATTTGAGTTTGATAAAGCAAAGCTAGTAGGTAAAGTTTAGCATAAGCAAAGCTAGTAGGTAAAGTTTAGCATAAGCAAAGCTAGTAGGTAAAGTTTAGCATAAGCAAAGCTAGTAGGTAAAGTTTAGCATAAGCAAAGCTATGCTAAACTTTACCTGCGAATGCGAATGTAGTAAAAAGATAAAGAAGTATCTGGTCTAATAAAATTTTAACTTTAAATTGTCTAATCATTTTTTGAAAAATCCTTATTCATATATGCTACAAAAAATTATATATACAAATTAGTGTTAAAAAACCTAACGTATGTTTATCTGTTTACACAGTGACAATAACCAACTAAAACAATGAAAATTAAAAAGATTTTCCTTTAGTTACGTAGTGATATCTCATGAAGCGAATCTTTACACAAGTCACTTTAGCTCACCGTAGGTGTCTATGTGTCCGTATACGGTATATGTCAGCAGGATTTGTCACTAGATGGAACGACCCGATGTGATATGACAACACGCTGACTCTCTCGCCTTATATATGGCCCCTACACATTTAAATATTGATATTATTCCTGCCCGCAGTATCAGTGGAGGTCATTAAGCTGGCCAGTCAAACTTCGGCACATAATTACTGTTCATTGAAATTCCCATTACTTTTCATCACACTCTAGTAGCCCGTTAGCATAATTACTAGTATTACTAATATTATTACTATACAAACTTGGAACAACTTAGTATCTTCTTCACTTCTGACGTGAGTAATCAAACAATAGCATAGTTAGCAGACATGATGTAATTTCTTCGGCGTCATGCCATGTTGCATCATGCCAAAGAAATTAAAAAAAGATCAATTACGGATAAACTAGCACAAAATCTTAGTAGTTTCTATCAGAAAGTATCAGTATTTTTTATCATTTGCGATTGTTTTTGATGTTTGAGCTGATCTGATTGTCAGGGTGTTTATAGATTAAAATCGACAGAACTTCATTGCGGTCAAAACTCGGAATAAAATAGGCATGCAGTGACATCACTAGTTGTTATGGTTGCTATAGTTGATAACGTTGCTATAGTTGATAACGTTGCTATAGTTGATAACGTTGCTATAGTTGATAACGGTGCTATAGTTGATAACGTTGCTATAGTTGATAACGTTGCTATAGTTGATAACGTTGCTATAGTTGATAACGTTGCTATAGTTGATAACGTTGCTATAGTTGATAACGGTGCTATAGTTGATAACGTTGCTATAGTTGATAACGTTGCTATAGTTGATAACGTTGCTATAGTTGATAACGTTGCTATAGTTGATAACGGTGCTATAGTTGATATTGTTTGTGTTCAAGTTTCAACATTATGCGTCTCTATTCTATCGGTCTCTTTGCAATTATAGAAGTCATAATCAAACTTCCGCTTGATCTGAGCATGTTAACCGCAATCAAGTTTTGTAGATCTCTCAATCTCATGTGATAGAAAAAATCTGATACTTTCTGATGAAGTCCACTAAAATTTTGTGCAAAAGCATATTTAAACAACATTTGGCAAAGTTATATCATGGCAAACAGTGTCAATCATTTGCCTTTCCTTATCTCCCAGAGTCCTTCTAACAGCTACTGATGTTAATGTTGCCAAAGTTGAAAGATTTGTGTTCTTAATATAGTAACCCGCAACCAAACATATTTCTGTTGAAGATATCACAACTTCAATTATAATGTTTTTATTATCAAAATAGAAATAGCCTATATTATAAATTATCAGTTTCTATAGTTTTTATATTATATTTTAGCTGCAGATTTTTATAACAGCGAGCTCAGTATTTTCTGGGATTTTTTCATTTTTAAACAGATAGCCCGCAGTACACATAGAGACCTTCAACACAAATTGCTACACTATTTTCATGACATCAAATACGAACGCATGCATTATGGACAGTTGCCCTTAATGCATGCGATGGCGCACTATCAAGTCTCTAAACATATGAGAGTTTAAGAGGGTGTTTCTCCAGAGCCAGACAGAGTTTTGAAGCCGAATATTTTAGCGACCTGTCAGAAAGCACGAATCACATGCATGTGGAATTTGAATGAAATCAGCACAAAATTATGGAAACGCAGTGTTTACACGGACTAACAGACAGACACAATGACAAAGTGGGTTCTATTATTATATAGATATATTTTTATAGTATACTATTAATATAGATTGATAGTCGGTTTTGCTACATTTCCTAGTTTTTGTTCAACTTTTTCAAAATGTTTTAAGGATGTATTGTTCATCAAATCCGTTGAGTTATATAAGATATCTACTCCATGTTTTAGTTATGGCAAATGCTGACCTAATCTTATCAAAAACATTTAAGCAAGCAAAAGCTGCAACATGGAAAATGACATCTCAAAAGAAAAAATTTTTAGGTGTCAAACTTACAAAAGCCTTTGTCAGCAAATGAGATCAATAATCAACATACTCAAAACAGGAGTTGCTTTTTCTATGGTAAGAGAGCGCAACTTCACAATCTTCTAATTTGAAAACGTTATACCTATATATACATGTAAGTTATATATATATAAGTTATATATTTATAAGTTATATATATAAGTTATATATATAAGTTATATCTTTATAAGTTATATATACAGTGAAACATGGATAACTCAAACTTCACAGGACCGAGTGAAAGTGTTTGAGTTATCAGAGCGTTCAAGTTATCAGAGCACAGTCACAAGTGAATGTATTTATCAGTAGATACATATACAAACTACATGTATATATAAAACTTAAGTATAGGTTGTTTGCTGTAAGTTAAAGGACATCTGATGTAGAGTTTTAAAGTATTTATCAGAAAGTATAGATATTTTTATACACTTGAGATTTGTGTGTTGTTTTAGGTGATGTGACTGCCAGAACTTTTTCATATTAAAATTGGCAAAACCTAATTGCGGTTAAAACGCTCAGAAGACATTTTTTCTTCTGAATGTTTTACTCGAGATCAATTTTGCCAATTTTAATCTTAAAACGTCTTGCCAGTCACATCACCTAAAACTGCAAACAAATCTCAGCCCAATAGAAAAATATCTATTCTTTCTTATAATTTTGAAAACTGGACATAAGTAAACATTTATGACCAATGCAAAAAAGCATGCTTTACATCTGATCAGTTGTTTCATTTAAAAAACTTATCGAGTGTAGTCTGTGACAAGGTATTTTTTTGACAAAGATCAACAGTATGATCTATTGTAGAAATAGATTTTAAACAGTTATTATAGTCCTTAAAAACTTGTTAGCCTTTTCTAACAAAATTGGCCCATCAATAGGTATGCCTTCACTACGCACTTGTCTAAACCAAGTCAATAATACACCATCCAAATCATCGTGTGACGTTGAACGATCTCTTGATGAATTTGATGAACTTGATGAATTTTGGTCACATAACGATCTTATTCTTTCTTTTTGTTTAATCCATGTTGACGCTGTACTTTTTAGAAGATTTTCTCTTTTTGATAATGCTGATAGCTTTTGTCCTGCTTCGATTTCCTCGAGTACTTTAAGTTTGTCAGAAGGTTTCTACGCTTTTCTTTGCTTAGGTGATGCCATCGTAAAGCGGATGTCTGTTGTAGCGGACGCCAAGCCACGAGCCTATTTGTGACATTTTATCTTTATGTATCCGCATATAATAACTGTTACAATATGTTTTTTGCATGCTGTGTCTATCTTTATTAAATTTTTATCGCTAATACCTTCCAACGTTTATAGCTTGGCCGTAACTAAGCGAACGTCTTAGCGACCCTATTAATCATTTTTATACGATTTCTTTTTTGGTTCCATTATACTGTACGGGGGAAATTATATGTACACTATACGCGTATAAAAAGCGCTTTCGTTAAGAAAGCAGAGTCGTCTCAGCTCTGCGAATAGTGGAAACTCCTTCGAAATAAATTGAACGGAAACTGTTTGTGAATTCGGCAAAAAACTGTTCGAGTTAACGGTGCCGAGGTCGAGTTATATAAAGCCATTTATCATTGCGTGGGAACGGACCAAGCAAATCCATTTGAGTTAACCATGTGTTCGCTATATCCGAGGGCAAGTTATCCATGTTTTACTGTATATATATATATACATGTATATATATATATATATATATATACAAAAACATGTATACGTATATATATATATATATATTATACTAGCTGTACCACCCGGCTTTGCCCCGGTAATAAAAAAGTCTTTGAACAGAAAATTGATTTGTATTTAACATATAACAACATTTCCTATTCTAACTTTCAAACTACATATCATGAGAGAAGTGTTTTGTGTAGTTGATGTAAATTAAGATAAAAATGAAAACAACTGTAAAGGTTTTAAAACTTTGTCAAACAACTGTACCTTTCAAACTATTAGCCTGGCACATTGCCAATGGAAAATTGCAGTAAGCTGCTAGGCTTCTAATTACGGTACTCCATGACATTGTGTCTGCATTGTTGTCCAGCTGCAGTTATTCTAATAATAGCTATAGCCAGAATGCAGAAATATATGTATATATATATATATATATATATATATATATATATATATATATATATATATATATATATATATATATATATATATATGTATATATATATATATATGTATATGTATAAGAATATATATATGTATAAGAATATATATATATGTATAAGAATATATATATCTTTATTTATCTTTTATTGGGCATTCCATAGTCATTTGTACAAAAACATGTTTTACATATGGTGCCAACAGATATAAAATAAATAAGATCAATAATAACAATAGTATTACCACGTGGTGTCATAAACAAAAAGCAAAAATTTATACAAGACCTGAAACTAATAAGTTTATGATTAAATCTAATCTAGTTTGACAAAAGATTAAAAGAATTAGCAATATAATTGTTGAGTGTATATTTTGGTAAGAACAAATTAAAATCATCACAACGTTGATATCTGGTACTTGAGAAATAAAACATATCACACGCAAGTCGTAATGCAGTCTTTGGTAAAATAAATAACAGGCTTTTTCATCAATTTTTACTCACAATGCGCTTGAAGCAGGGCACTGCCTGTCTCATCTAAATTATAGAATTTACAAACAGGAGTTTATAGTGAATTTGTACGAAGGTTTAGGTGGAGACGAATCCCATAAATGAACGATTAGCTAGTAAAACTGTCTTTTTAGAAGTTAAAAACATGGATAATAAGCATTATCTTACCAAGTCTTTGAGAGGCCAACTTTTGAGGTCGAGAGAGCGATTTTTTTATTTTCACTTATTGCTTTTTGTTACTGTTGATAATTTCTAAAGCTACTCAAAGTAAACAAGATTAATGTAAGAAAAAAACTAACAATTTGGTTATTGGACAATCTGTTCTTTTTATTGGTCAAGGTAGAAGCTCTCACTAGCAATTACTTAAAAGATGTATTGTATTAACAGACATGCTAAGTGTGTGAGCTCAACGCCCAACATAATAAGTCAAAGTGGGCAGTGCTATGTAGCGGGGAGTTGACTAATCAATGGAAGTGTATATGGAAGCTTGCTAGTTTTCAAACAAACAATTTTAGAGTTACTGGAAATAGAAATTATTTCTGTTTGTTAATGTTGTTGTCTCTTTGTTAGAGATTATATAAGTTGGCTTGTTTGTTTGGAAACTAGTGGGCATGTTTCCGGTTTTGGTCACGGGACTCTCCGCTACATGGCTCTGGAAGTATGTTGCACTCGAGCAAGTATGAAAAGTAGAACAAAATAAGAGTCAGCAAGACTACTAGAAGAAAACAATAATTGGCCTAATTGCAAGACTAATTACAGAAATTAATTACATGACACAAACTATTAAGTCATATACTGCAGTGTTTATTAAAATATGAAACATGTTTGTAATGGCAGTTCAAATAAACTTTTGGTAATTATTGAGAAAGCTTCGGATATTCAGAAATATATTTTGATGCAGAAGTTAGAAACAGACCGAGTGTCATCTTTTACTTCAAAAGTTTTGCATTGCAGACATCTTCATACAGTCTTATCTAAGCAACTTCCAACAACAACGTTTGATGAAAAAACTCATCTTTTTTATCTGTCTATATTTTTAGGTTCAAACTGATTTATAGACCAAAAACATTTAGTAGGTTGTTACGCTGGCTGATACGCATCATAATATTTAAAATTCACATGCTGCTTCTGTCTCCACTGTCTCTATGCCGCCTGCCTCTGTCACTGGGGCCTCTATGTCTACCATTCATTTATTTGCTTATTTGTTGTCTTCTCATGTATTATGTAAATGATCCATTCAATTGTGTAATTGCTCCAACTGTGGAGTTCATACCAACACACCTGCATACTCTACTCACTGTAAATAGCATTGAATACCATCAAATAAAAGTGTTAAAGAAAAATGTTCCAACGACAACTGGTAAGTTAGCCTGAGGTCTCATGAGAATAAAAGCCTGACTAGCTTAGTATAACCTGTTTACTGTGGATCTCTATTTGCCTAGTCCTACTGTTTGAACTGGCTCTTGTTGGAGCTCAGCCTAAGTACAACTTGAACCATCATCTCATTTCAACACCAGATGTAATCTATAACGTTTCCATAATATATAACGTAATCAGTAATATTCTGTTCTATTTTGCATGTTTACAGGGTAGACAACTCCAAGAATATAGTGCCACTACCCACTGTTGTAATTTTTAGACAGTAATGGCCAGTAATCTTATGCAAGATTTGATGTTATGCATTCTGTGCTCTTAGATGAGTGTCTCTAACCAAACGCAAAACCAGTTTTTTGTCAGAATGTCAGATTTATTCTCCCAAATACTATCTATTCAAAATTATTGCTACAGTGAAAAATCGCTTCAAAACTGCACTCAAAAAACCTGTGATGCATCAATAGTTGAGTATTTCAGAAAATGCAAAAACCACTAGCTGCATACTAATTTTAGCTAAAATTTGGAAGAAATCCTATAAGTTATATATTTCCTAAAATTAACATGCATATAATAATTCTTAGCAGGAAATATTTCTTTGCAGTTTTTTTTCTCACAAATAATAATTTTTGAAGAAAGCTTTTAATCGAATTTGTTGCTGCTTTTGTTACATCTAGATCTGTAGTAACTTCCTTTCTTAAAGTAACTTGTTTTCTTTCTTTGTGTGTGATCTACAATAAGAAAATTGCCAACTAAAAACTAAATGCGTGTTTGAAGTTGGGGGTAGATGCTAAAAGAACAGCAAGAATGATACACACGAATAATCTGGGCCAGTGGTTAAAAGCAAGTATTGTCAATATGGTTTTCTGAGACTTTATTGGCAAGCATTACGTTATTGGCTGATATTGTTAATATGAGATGTAACATCTGTAAGTTTTTAATTTTGATTTATGGTTAAGTAGAGAAAACAGTAATACAAATTGACAATAATGATAACAGTACAATATTATTAAAGTGATATTTTATCATAATAATAATATAGTGCACGTTGTATTAAAGCATGTATTTCAAATTAAAAAAAGCTAAACTTTTACTAATACCAAGAATAGTTGCTGAACTTACTTGTTGTTCGGCTGTCTTGTCACCAATTTATCGATTGAGATAGTTTGCTAAAAAAAGAAAACAATTTAGAATGTAACTAGTCCATGATATATACAATCATATTTCAACATGCCAGTGCTCCAACAACAAGAAAAATGATATATGAGCAAAATTTCGAGCAAGTTTTTACTTTGAGATATGAGCCCGTTCTCTGTGCAGCTACCAAGTGGCCAAGTATGTAAAAGGCGGCTTTTAAAAACAGTATCGCTCGATCTTTTTCGTCGAATTAATTTGAAAAATCTTTTGAAAGGCTAGCTAAAAATTATAGTGAAAACGAGTTAAAAAGCGCCAAACCGGAAAACAATAATAAAAAAAATAAAATGAAGAGAAAATTAAAGATAAGTTTAGTAAAAGATTAAAACTGAACTTCAAGTGTGTGTTTAGTAAACTAAATTCATTGGAGTTAAATTTAAAGTTCGGGTTACGTAGTGTCACAAAAGTCTAGTGTACTCAACGGATTGCTACCAAGTCTCTTTCTCACCACTGTTAGCCGATACGTCTGTCTCGAAGGTAAGAACTCCATACAGTACTGTACATAATAGCGCTACATTTTATTGCAGATCATAACCTTTAAATAAGTATTTGTTATTTTGTAAGTGTGGGCTGTGAATTACAACAATTAGAAGCACGTTTTTCCAACGTAACATCCTGATTTTAGATAGTTTTTCTCATAGTATGGTAACAGATTAATTTATAGTTAGTTATTTTATAAAGGAGCTATTGCTTTGAGAAACAAGAAACTTGACCTTCGACCTTAGTCCCAAAATGCATCAAGCTCAGATATCAAGGTATGACTGTAAACATAAATATAGATATAAATACAGGTCATAATAAAAGCACCACGATGTGAGAGTGTAAATGAGAATAATAAGAGCTTTATTTTAGCCTTGATAAATTCACTCTAATTTAAACTTTGGCGTAAGTTAGAATCCATGAACTTACTGCAAAAAGGTCTTGTTTTACATCCATAGATGCAGACCATATCCTTATTGTTTATAGGTAGTTTACAGAATTGTGAATAAGACGCATGATGTAAAAAATGTGTTTATGAACATGTTTAGTTTTTTCCTCTTGACAAGCTAGTGCTTCAAGCAAGTATCAACACCTTCATACAAAATTACATTACTTCCTGCACGCGATGAAAACTTTTTACAATAATTAGGTGAATGCCCAGTGTTGATCAGTAATAAAAAAAGTTTTTGCGCAGAAAACATTTTTATTCAACATATACAACATTTACCATTCGAACTTTTAAACTTCATATCATGAAAAAAGTTTTTTGTGCAGTTCAAATAAATTACAGGAAAAAATAAACAATGAGTATATGGAAGTGTTTGTATAAAAAGGTTACTGTTGCAGCGGAAGCTCGTTGTATTCAAAGTTTTGATGAATGATACTTGTACCTTTCGATACTGGTGCAGACGTAAAAATGAGATATCAGGCTTTCTTTGTCTGATACATTGTCTGCCGAACGGAAAGAGAAGGTAGAGACAATTTTTACTCCAGATAATACAATTTTCCATGTATTAGCACTTAGCTTTTACTGATTTACCAAAACCGACAATATGAGTGTAATGGCACCTTTGAAATTGAAACCGACAATATGAGTGTAATGGCACCTTTGAAATTGAAGCACATTTAAAAATAACAAATTAAAAAAGGTTTTAATGCTAAAATAACTGGTTTTTCAAAAAGTAATATTAATCATTACACATGTGGACCCTCGCCATATGATTTTAATTCGTTCAATTGTTGGCATCGTAAGGCCAAAATGTTGTATAGAGGTTATAGAAACCCATAGTAATTATCTAATGCAAACACTCCCATAATCAAAATTTTATTTACGTACCAAACATATTAAAAACTAGTGACAAAATAATATGTTAACCTTAGTAACTATGGTTATCTATAATAACTTTAATGTATTTAGTGTATTTAGTGGTTATGATCTGCAATAAAATGTAACATTACAATGAATCGTGTGCACTTCATACCGTAGGGAGTTTTTATTTTTGAGACAGACGTATAACATACACGTTGAATTTAACTTAAATTTATTTTAGCTTACTAAACACATACTTAAAGCTAAATTTTAGTATGTATTTTACTAAACTTCAAATGGTTAAAATTATATCACCTATCTGTTTCCAGTTTCGTTTTATCTATAACTAATAATGAATAATCCTGAATTGAGAGAGAGGGAACATCGTATCTCTTCCATGTGTTGTGAGAGAGATTCTGGCAAATAGCGTATACACATCTTTGTTTTTTTGGCGTAATCAGCACACAGACTGCCAAAATTGAATTTTGAAATTTTTTTCTATGGATATCATACGACGAAACAAATGTCGTTTGGTGAAAGTAAAAATAAAATCATTCTCCAAATCGCAAAGGGAAAAAATCGTATAATGGGGCGCACTGTGTAATACACTGTGCACATTTAGTGTGTGCAATCCAAAAATAATATACAATATATGGTAAAAGCAATGGGATTGATAAGAAGTAGTTAATAGTTAATATATATATATATATATACATATATATATATATATATATATACATATATATATATATACATGTATATATATAGTTAGTTATATATATATAATATTTATATATATATAAATAGTTAATATATAATTTGCAGGTCTAATAATAATATATAAAAAACAATTATAGCCCCAAGGTTAGAACTCTCGCCCTGAAAGGACTGAGGAGCTATTAAAAGGAATCTGACAGCTAAATATGTCTGCGCTATATTAAAAGCTAACTATGTGGTGAGTATAGTGAATCCATCTTTCTAACCCTAACAAGAAACAATATTAACAATTAAAAAAATAAACACAATAGTATAAATTAAAAATTGCGCAAATAGAAATAACTACTACAAAGAACTGAGTTCCAGTTAATATTCCAACCATGCTAACAGCAACTGTTGTAATGCAAACACTTGTATGCCTCCCTATATACTTACCATTTGAAAATTTTCTGTTTTTTCTTGTTTGTTATTTTTTCCTAATGAAAAGCTAAAACCTGCTCGTGCAAGAGCGAGCAACTCTGAAAGGTGGTGAGGCTCTTCTATAGAGACTGCCTTCATGGATAAACCGAGTGTTTGTTTGTTAGAATTTCGGGTAGATCTTTTTCCAAGCCTGTAAAGATATAGAGTAACTAAACTATACTTGAGCAACCAAGAAACTACTGGCCATTGTCTTCTCTCTGTGAGTTTTTATAATTTCAAATTGTCTACTGAAGTATTTTGGTCAATAGTAAATTTTATATTTTTGATAATTCATCTATGTTAAGTTGAAGCTGTGTAATGTAATAAAAAGATTTCAATAAAACTGTGATACCATTCCCTTTGCTCCACTCCTGTGACAGGAGCGGAGCAAAGAGAGTCAGGGGTAGATATACTGAACGTTAAACCATTCTTACAATGTATTTATTTTTATACAGCTGGTTACCTGAGAACTAAAATAGGTTAGTAGTGTATTGCTAGACCCAGCTTCTTTCTGTTTATATCGAAGGCGTGAAAAGTGGGGAAATATTGATAATCTCTAAAATAGACATATTACCTAGCAATTTTGCTTCTGGGGATAACCGTATAACTTGGAACACGAATAACCTTAAGCCATTTATCAAAATGCAAGCGACAAAGAAACTCTAACCAAACTGAAATAAAAAGAAAAACAAAGATATGTTACATCTTTTAAAATGAGTGTAAATCATTTTATCTACCATTATCTAAGTCCTGCACTATTGTGTTTGAAACTATAATAGTCCCTATTTTCTTATCTGGCTGCTACATGTAGCTGACTGATTAATGATGCCCACAGGAGTTCTGTCATCACGTCTGTCACCTTTTCTAGGAACATGATGCTGTGCACATGGCTTACGTACGCTGAATCACTTTGGCTGCTTTGTATGCCACTAGTGAAGTAACCTTCTAAGAAATCAAGGTTATGGAGGCGAGAATTGGTTTGTGTGTTTTGATGCTAGAGGGCTATCATTTGGTTACTAGGTATTAATGATGCTGTATGTCAAACATCTAACAAGACAAATATTCTAATTTAGGAGTGGTGAAAGTTAAAATCCATGACATGATACAGGTAGTAATATTACATGGTTAGTGTCTCAACCAATCAGCTTCCCATTTGAAACTAATTGACCAATGAATAACCAATACGTTTGTAGTCTATATATAAACCTCAAAGTTTGTTGTCATCGTAGTCTGTTCAGATGTCTGCCTGTCCAGTTATAGGTATTAAAATATTGGAATGAAAAACTTGCTTCATGCTGGATTTGAAACCTTGAAGATTGCAACCACAAATTTTTTACCATGCATTTAACCACCAAGCTACACTGTTCTTACAATTCAATTGCTCTTATCATATACTGTATACCCTTTTCTCGATTGCACACACTAAATGACATATTAATTGATAAATTGTGCCAACGAGTTACGATGCCCTGTTATAAAATATTTTTCACCTAACTCTATGAAACACGATGCTTTTTCTTTATTTTTTCGTCAGGACAAATTTTTTACGATTGGGCAGTTGGTGTACTGATTACGATGAAATTACAAAAATGTCGATATGCCACTCGCCGAAGTATCTCCCACAACGCTGGAAAGAGATATAAGTTGCTGCTATAAATATTATCCATTATAATAAAAATGGACTCGCAAACAAATAAGTGACAAAACTTTAGCTAAAAGTTTTTCTAAAATACGTACTAAAACTTTCTTTAATAATGTGTTTAGTAAGCTAAATTCATTCAAGTTAGATTCAGCGTCTATGTTACACACCTGTCTCGAAGGTAACTCCCACGGTACACATTGCACGTAGTACATTGTAATGTTACCTTTTTGCAAATCAACCACAAAATGCACTAAAGTGATTGTAAGTAACTATAGTTACTAAGGTTAACATAATGTTTTGTTACTATTTTTTATTGATGATGATTTTGATGATTTTTACCAGGAGGTGAATGGATTAGACAATTACTATGGGTTTCTATACCATTCTATACAATATTTTCGCTTTATGATGCAAACACTGCATGAAACAAACTAAAATCATAGAGTTGTGTACCAAATAATTTTTCATTGTAATCATATCAAAACAGGCTATATTTAGCCAATACTGCTAATAATGTCACATTTACATTTAAACACCTTTACAGTATATACTTCTTTTCCTAATTATTTCAACAAAACACTTCTTTCATGATATAAAATTCAAAAGTTACAGATGTTTGAAAAAGGTTTGATAGCTTTCACAGTTGTTTTATTTTTTCTTTTAATTCATTTGAACTGCGCAAAAAACACTTTTTTGATGGAAATGAAGTTTAAATGTTAAAATGGTAAATGTTGCAAATGTTAATTGAAAATAAATTTTCTGTCTAACGACTTTTTTATTACTCAGGCAACGCTGGGCATTCAAACTTAATAATTATCAAGTGTTTATTGGTTAGTCCTGTGTTAGTGTCATACAACAGCAAGTACTCCTATGTCAGTGTCATGCAACAGCAAGTACTCCTATGTCAGTGTCATACAACAGCAAGTACTCCTATGTCAGTGTCATACAACAGCAAGTACTCCTATGTCAGTGTCATACAACAACAAGTACTCCTATGTTAGTGTCATACAACAGCAAGTACTCTTATGTTAGTGTCATGCTACAGCAAGTACTCTTATGTTAGTGTCATGCTACAGCAAGTACTCTTATGTTAGTGTCATGCTACAGCAAGTACTCTTATGTTAGTGTCATGCTACAACAAGTACTTTTATGTTAGTGTCATACAACATCAAGTATACCTATGTTAGTGTTATGCAACAGCAAGTGTTCTTGTGTTAGTGGTAGGTAACAGCAAGTACACGTATGTACTCCCATGTCAGTATCATGTTACAGCGTGTATACTCCCAGGTCAGTGTCATACTACAGCAAGTACTCACTCCTATGTTAGTGCCACGCAACAGTAAGTACTCCTATGTTACTTTCCTGCTACAGCATTAATCCTATGTTAGTGTCATGCTACAGCAGATACTCCTTTGCTGGTGTCATGATACATCAAGTACTTCTTAGTGTCATATTACAACAAGCACTCCTTTGTTAGTGTCACATGTGCTGTGCTGGTTCTTTTGGTTGAACAACAGACTATTCTGGCCAACAGTAGGTTCTCTTATATTAAAAACAACTATTTTATTTGACAAACGCAAAGTGGTTCATACAAATATCATGCCAGAGAAAAATGCTGAAGCGAATATTGTGAATATCATCATATTCCAACCAACTAATATTTCCAATGCAAAGGAACCCTCCAAGTATCAGTTACTTGCGCGTGGCAGATATTCTGCAAAACTAGTGCCTAGCTTTATTATCTTTGAGGAAGCACAGCTGCCGGGGGCAAAGTTCAAAGAGATGTTACCGACTTGCAAACAAGGCACTGAAACACCATGATACCAGGAAACAAGCGACGTTACACGGTGATCAATATCAGCCAGCTGGTTCCCTTCGGGCAAAACTATTACTATAGCGTCTTTTAAAGGGCAAAACACTAACCTACGTATGGTTGTAAACGTATTCTTGCAAATTCAGATGTTTTAGAAACCTGCATACAAACATTTACAAAAATATTACCTCTGCATTTCCATAGCATATTATGCAATGTGACAGTGCTGTGCGCACCTTTGAAATAGGTTATAGATTAAAAGAGCGAATTGATTCCTTGACAACATTGTTGACATGAATATGTAAGAATTGTTTGTAAGTAAGTGATTAAACATATAATACTTTATGTAGCTCAGGTAAAGTATCATAATGTATAGATAAAACTTCTAGAAAAAAACCAATAGTAAAACTATAAACCCGTATGTTTTAGCTAATATATACATCTATATTCAGTTCCGTATGAGCCAGCATAAATCTTTTGTTTTCCTTTGGATTTAGCTCACTAAAATCAGTGTAAACTCGAATCCTTCTTTGGTCTTTATTATGTAACCATTAAGCTTTAATATTATATAAGACATGAATTAAATATAATATATAATACACCGAAAATCTATTCAACCTTTGCATTTCATTTCACTTATCTACCACGCATGTAATTTTGAAACTACATGTAAAAGTTGCTTTAAAATAACACAAGAACGAAAGGTTACACTACAATGCAATGAGGTTACACTACACTACAATGAGGTTACACTACACTACAATGAGGTTACACTACACTACAATGAGGTTACACTACACTACAATGAGGTTACACTACACTTCAATGAGGTTGCACTACACTTCAATGAGGTTGCACTAAACTACAATGAAGTTACACTACACTACAATGAGGTTACACTACAATGAGGTTACACTACACTACAATGAGGTTACACTACACTACAATGATGTTACACTACACTACAATGAGATTACACTATACCACAGTGAGGTTACACTAGCTTTTAAAATTTGATATTCATTTTCAAGCACTTTTAATAGCACTTAAAAATCTTAGTAACAATTGCAGATGATAAAACACATACATAGTTTTAAAGTTTTTTTTAATTTCAAAACGATTTTTAGTTGAAAAAAATATATGAGAAACAAGAAAAAGCAATATTATTAATAATATGATGATAATGATTACAGGTTGGTTTAATTTAGTAAGTTGATGCAGTGAATCGCATTGTGAAGATACAAAGGTTTGTTTACAGTTTCTGGTTTTGAGCAAAAACAACCTGAATATATATTTTAGATAGTAGAATTGTTTCTAAGCATCTCTACTCACTTTGCTACTTGAGTTCTCCCTCTACATCCAAACAATTTAGTCCGTATATTACTGCACCAAGCTCCCCACTAAACCCAACTAGCACTAACCCCACTAAACACCCCACTTTTCAAAGTTTGCTAATCATTTAAATAAAGTTACAGATTATTGCCACCAACTTGGCAATAATCAACTCAAAGTGTAGAACTTCAAAATGCGAAACTTGAATAAGGTCGAAAGTGGCCCTGGAAATAGCCAAAAGCATCCCAAAAAATTCATTGCTGTTTACGGTGAGCTAATTTTCAGGGTATTCGCGTGTATAATTCAGCCATTGTCCACGCGCGGACGGCATCTGGGTTCACAACAACTTGTAGACAATTTAGTCTCTTTAGCCTCTATAGGGAGACATGGCGCCCCAACCTGCTTCAACTGAGGCACAAACAAATAAGACCTTTCTAGAGCTAGTAACTAGTTTATGATCTTATTAACTGCAAGGTAGTTATACCTTGCAGTTATCTTTTATTATAGAAAATGGGTTGTATGACTAAATATAAATGTTATAACTATAAATAAATGTTATATAAGATATTATATAAGATATTATATAGTTACCAGCTAATCTCTTTAAATTTAATTATTTTGTGTGATTCTAAGTTAATCAAACATTAAATTTAGACTGTGGTGAAAAACCAGCTGTAATAAGAAGTAATTTCAGAGGCGAGTTTACTTGTAGCGAAAAGTTAAAAGTTTGTAACAGTTAGTAAAAGGCTATTTTTTATTGGTTGATTTTTTTACTTTTCAAACCGATCTTCCTAGTTCTCTCCGATTATGGACTACGAGTGACAGACAATTCTTTTTATTTTTAGTTTTGTGATTTTCCTTTGGTTGTTAAAAAGCAACCCTATTTTATAACTCAATAATAAGGGTTTACAAAACACTACAAACTAAACTAAGCATTTGCAAATTTTGCTTACCCATTTAATTGATATATTCTCTACTGTATGTTCAGCATATTTGTTACCAGTTATACCTCTCCATGCATCTACTAGCTCTTCTAGATTTGGAATAAATAATAGCTTAGAATGAAAAACTCTTTCTTTGATATTACATCTCTATTCATAGTAGAACTTCAAATAGTTTTTCTTTTGCATTTTATAATGCAGATTTATGACGATGGCCTCATAGCTACTGCTCAACAAATGGATAAATAGCTGCAAAACAAAGTCTCACTAAAAGGCTTTTAAAAATAAGCTCGATTCAAATGTGTAAACTACAATCTTACTGTGGCCTGTTGTGAAACATGTTGCAGTGATTCCATCTCATCCACTCTTTTTGGAACTCGGCCTCATTTTCAAAAGTTGGTTCTGGACATTTTCCTTCAGTAGGAAATACTTGGGTACCGAATATGACCACACTGACTGCTATGGTTATATCTTGTAATCGCATTTTTATAGCTGCAAAAAAGTTAAAAAGTTAAAAAAGAGAATGAGAAAACATTTTATTTTAATATGAACACATTTCTTTTTACGCAGCAAAATGAAGATTTACATATCACCTCAAGTGAAATGAAGGACACTGCCTCTAACATGTCATAGTTAGTCTAACAACTTACCTTTGGTAGGTAACTCGCTCTAAAAATCCTTCTTGCTATCAAGATGATTGAAGAGAAACTGAGCCTTTAGTGAGTAATGAGTAAGATATAGCCCGCACTATGTCTCTTAATCAATAATGTTCCAAGGATTCATAATTTTTATGCGTGGTTTCATAACATATTCCGTGTCCTCATAGTAGTTGATGCTGAATCGTGTTCCCATAGTTGGTTGCGCTAGTCTTTCCTCATCTCAGCACTGTTTTCTGATTGGCTACGTTTTTGCTGGATTCAGCTTGATTGTATTTAGTCTTATTGGAAGGTAAGTATGAATATTTTTCTCTAGTCCTGTAAGAAAGAATTCTGAGCTGAGGGGGACTTACATTATAATGTTCTGATATATACATGTATAGTATCTCAGTTGTTACAAGTTACAAAGTCGTTACCATGCATTGTAGGTTCCTTGTCAGCCCATATAGCATTGTAGGTTCCTTGTGAGCCCACATAGCATTGTAGGTTCCTTGTCAGCCCACATAGAATTGTAGGTTCTTTGTCAGCCCACATAGCATTGTACATGCTACAATGTTTATTAAAATATGAAACATGTTTGCAATGGCAGTTCAAATAAACTTTTGGTAATTATTGAGAAAGCTTCGGATATTCAAAAATATATTTTGATGCAGATGTTAAAAACAGACCTAGTGTCATCTTTTACTTCAAAAGTTTTGCTGTAGGTTCCTTGTCAGGCCATATAGCATTGTAGGTTCCTTGTCAGGCCACATAGCATTGTAGGTTCCTTGTCAGCCCACATAGCATTGTAGGTTCCTTGTCAGCCCACATAGCATTGTAGGTTCCTTGTCAGGCCACATAGCATTGTAGGTTCCTTGTCAGCCCACATAGCATTGTAGGTTCCTTGTCAGCCCACATAGCATTGTAGGTTCCTTGTCAGCCCACATAGCATTGTAGGTTCCTTGTCAGCCCACATAGCATTGTAGGTTCCTTGTCAGCCCACATAGCATTGTAGGTTCCTTGTCAGCCCACATAGCATTGTAGGTTCCTTGTCAGCTCACATAGCATTGTAGGTTCCTTGTCAGCCCACATAGCATTGTAGGTTCCTTGTCAGCCCACATAGCATTGTAGGTTCCTTGTCAGCCCACATAGCATTGTAGGTTCCTTGTCAGCCCACATAGCATTGTAGGTTCCTTGTCAGCCCACATAGCATTGTAGGTTCCTTGTCAGCTCACATAGCATTGTAGGTTCCTTGTCAGCCCACATAGCATTGTAGGTTCCTTGTCAGCCCACATAGCATTGTAGGTTCCTTGTCAGCCCACATAGCATTGTAGGTTCCTTGTCAGCCCACATAGCATTGTAGGTTCCTTGTCAGCCCACATAGCATTGTAGGTTTCTTGTCAGCCCATATAGCATTGTAGGCTCCTTGTCAGCCCACATAGCATTGTAGGTTCCTTGTCAGCCCACATAGCATTGTAGGTTCCTTGTCAGCCCACATAGCATTGTAGGTTTCTTGTCAGCCCACATAGCATTGTAGGTTCCTTGTCAGCCCACATAGCATTGTAGGTTCCTTGTCAGCCCACATAGCATTGTAGGTTCCTTGTCAGCCCACATAGCATTGTAGGTTCCTTGTCAGCCCACATAGCGATTGCATGTTTCATCATTCTTGACTTACCGGTATTAGTTTCAGTCAGTTATATTTAAGCAATGTACATACAAATCTATAAGTATTATCCTTTCTACAACTGTGTTACGGTAAACTAGTATCAAATAATAAAAGTAGAATTTCTATTCCGACTTTTGACCTGAATTTTAACATAAAAACTTGTAGATTCCCACTGATTATGCTCTATTGATAAAATCATTTGCGTAATTTTCATGTCTCTATTCTTTTCTTTTTTTATCTATCTTTTCCTCTGTTTGTCGTTTTATTTGTTTCTCTATTTATCTTCATCTTCTTTTATTCTCTTATATTAATATATTTTTCTCTATATTTTTATCCCTTCATCCTGAACTATTTCTATACATTTTTGGTACACTTGATTTCAGTCTATTTCTAGCCATCTTTTTTATCTTTTTACCCTAAGGTACTTCTCTATATATTTTTTTATCCCTCCAGCTTACTCTAAGACTTGTACCCTTTATCTCCACTCATCACCATCTCTTTTGATCTACTACATACCAAACCGGAGAGTGGATAAAATTCAAGGTTTTGTTTACACAAGGTGCCATTCTTTGCTACCTATTTAGTCACTGTGAGTGACAAATCACTGCGCTGCCTTATTGAATCAGCTACATACATTATAGAAAGGTTTAATTTGAGTCAGTAAATTTCCTTGACCTATTGACCTACGTCCTACAAGCATATTCAAGAATTTGATGAAAAATCTCAAAATGTTTTGCAATTATTCATGAGAGTTATAACGAAAGATATTTAATTAAACCGATAAGATCTATATTAAAGGTTGACTTGCAACAAAATTCACATTACAGTTATATGATATGAAAAGATTCACTATGTCTTACTCTGTTGTAGGTGCAAAATATGTAGAAATGCGGTTACAAGCTCTTAAAAGCTCAAAAACGAACAGTTAATCGCCGCCATTTTGAGGCTGCCATAGATTAGAATCTCTTTCCAAAGCGGCTCAAATAGGATGTAGTTGTACAAGATGGTTTCTGTTTACACTTTCACGCAACCTCATTTGTCAAATAATTTCACAAATATATTTCACGCATTCAATAAAACCATAGCTATTGTTCTTACGCGTCTATTTCATCGTCATTGTAATGCTGTCACTGTCAGCGCTGATATCTTATAACCTACCGTAAAAATTTGTTTAATTTTTTAACCTTAGCTCGAAGGAGTACATATCATTGTCGGATGAACATGACGAGCCTGTTGGTCACCTGTGATAGTCGAAAAATGCTGCAAAAATTATTCGCAAAGCATGGGAAGAAGTATGGGTCACATGATCAGATTACGACTAGAAGATTAGACCAAGCCGAAACAAAACTGTAAAGTAGCGAGCATCTATATTTAATACGGGCTTTTTGGCAAAACCCGAAGTGTTTGTTATAAACTAGTGCTACGAGAAGTTTTATATTAAGCCTATTATTGTCTTTTAAATTTACGTGAGAACATCACGGGACAAAACAATAATCAAATGTAATGATAACGCCAAAAAAATAAAACTAATTTCAATCTACGATATACCGTGATTATCTGTTCATTTTTGAGCTTTTAAGGGCTTGTAATCACGTTTCCACATATTTTGCATCTACAACACAGCAAAGTAAGACATGGTGAATCTTTTGATACCAAATAACTGTAGTGTGAATTTTGCTGCAAGTCAACCTTTAAGCTTGAACTCCCTTGAAACTCAGTCCAAGTTGACCTGGGTACTCAACTAACTAACTGCAGGCTCAACTAACTGACTACAGGCTCAGCTAACTGAGCACAGGCTCAACTGACTGACTACAGATTCAACTGACTGATTACAGGCTCAACTAAGTGATTACAGGCTCAACTAAGTGACTACAGGCTCAACTGACTGACTACAGGCTCAACTAACTGAGCACAGGCTCAACTGACTGACTACAGATTCAACTGACTGATTACAGGCTCAACTAAGTGATTACAGGTTCAACTAAGTGACTACAGGCTCAACTAACTGACTACAGGCTCAACTAACTGACTACAGGCTCAACTAACTGACTACAGGCTCAACTAACTGACTACAGGCTCAACTAACTGGTAATGTTCTCCACTTGTCATATACGTAGTTATAAAAGCTTTTATCCATTCAAGAAACGATGTTTAAATGCTTTTACCATTAACCAGTTTATTGTTTAGGAAAGATAAATGTTCTAGTAGCAAGTCTTTTCAACTACCAAAACAATGAGTACAAGAATGGAATGGCAAGGCAGAGTATTGTTGGTACATAACTGAGCGTGTAGCATGTGCCTAATATGACTCTCAGCTGTCATCTCACTCATTTATATATATTAGGCCTTTTACATATACAGTATTCGCTGTCCGCAAACTATACGACGGAAGGAGAGATAACGGAGACGGGACTTATCTGCTCAACCAAATGCTCTGAAAGTCAAGTTAATGTTTTGAGTTGTTCTTGCCACAGAAAAGGTTCGCCTAGCCGAGAATGCAAACGGGCCACGTTGAACAGCGCCCATTGCAGGTGTCGAACAGGTTATCGTTTTGATACTGATAGCTTTACAGCCTGCATAGGTGAGGTTTACACACTTTATTAATGTAAATGTGTAGTATGATGTTATGATGTCATTACACTTGGTTCAAAGAGAATTATCTGTGTCAGAGTTAATATTCAGAACCTTCACCTTGACAACAGAAGACAAATATAGTTATTGTATCAAGCTTATAAAATGCAGATTTATATTGTTAGCTATTCGTTCGAGTTTTCATGTAGTATGGTGTTCAGAGCTGTTTTCTCAAACTTTCTCAAAATATTTTTTGAGACATTCTAAACCAAATGGGAATTACACTTTAAGTAAATATTTTGATAAATCTAGCAAATGATGCGAATTAATTATTTTGTGGGTAAATTTTTGGTTAGCTAAGTTAGCGAAAATTGTTATTCATAACATTAAAGCAGCGTTTTCTACAAATCAATGATACCAAACTTCTCTGAGTGGAAAAATGTTTTATTATCTAACTTAAGAATTCTGATTTTTACGAGATTGACGCGTTCTTTACTCTATGAGATAACAAATGATTCCAAATATGTCTCATTCAAAACAAAACCTTTGTGCCTATTTAAGATTCTGGTCGATACTATTAAAAAATTAATCGTAGAATTTTTAGAACGCCTATAATTTGAAGACTGTAATAGTACCCTTTACAATGTCTTTATGGACACATGAATAGCATACCTTTGGAAAGCACACGGAAACATCTAACTCAAGCTACTTATGATCACCTTCATTGATTTAAACTATATCTAGTGTAAGTAAGCGTAAACAACCATAAAAAACTTTTCTATTGTTTACTATTCTAATAATTTAGTATTTTTATATATGCTAGTATATAGGAAGTCAGGAGTATTAATAGGAGTGATAAGTATATGCATAATTAATTCGTGAGTTGACAAGGCAGCTGAGCGATGTGGCAGTGATGCGCCGGTTTTTAAACTGATGAGAATGAGTTCAATTTCAGTGTTAGGCAATCTTTATTCCTAGCGTTCTTAGGGTGGCTTAAAACAAATGAACAGACAAACAGACAAACAGACAAACAGACAAACAGACAAACAGACAAACCGACAAACCGACAAACCGACAAACAGACAAACACTGCTCTTATTATAGTAACGATTTTATGTTTATACATTTAGTTTGTTGCATCATTTTAGGTAATATATTTTATAATCATAGTATACGTAATGTTGGTTCTAAAATGAGCTTTATAGAATAAAAGTTTTGTTAAAATATAATTATGTTATCTTATCTCATTAAATGGTAAAGTTTTAACTTTTTTTTTCTTCAAAATTTGACTCTAACAATCATCGTTATTGTCATTTTATATACTGTATAGTGCCTGTATAGTGTATTTTATATACTGTATAGTGCCTGTAGAGTGTATTTTATATACTGCATAATACCTGTAGAGTGTATTTTATGACAATACAATGATATAGAAATAGAAATATTAATAACAGGTCTCTTGCAATCCCTCAGCAAACTTTAACAGCCAGGTAGGTTCCTTTTGAACAAAAATTATTAAAAATGAAACAGTAACTTAAAAGCAAATAGCTTCTTAATTAAACAGAGTTTGATCTTGTTGATAATGTTTCTGCTCAGTTTCATTGAGTTTCAGTAGGTATAACTATCTGGTGAGTTTTTAGTAATTACTTTGTTCGTGCAGATGCGAATCAACTAGCTACAAACCCCTGTAAATCCTATGCGGAGGTTTTTGTCAAATACGTATCCGTAACAAGTTAAAAATATATACAACATCCTGTCTACAAAAACAAACTAGCCTTTGCATTTGGCAAAATAGTTTTACAAATGGGCAGTCGTGGTCTAGAGCGCATGACCTGTGACCAACAGGTTGGGGCTCTATTCTTAGCAAAGGCCACTAATGGCAACCGGAAGGGAATTTGAACTGAAGTTTTTCTTACTGCCAAATCAACTCATGCAGGATTATTTTGACAGCCAATCCGCTAACTGGAGCTCAGTAAAAAAAGGTCTCACAATGGTAATAGTAATAAGCTTGTTATGTAGCAACAATAAGCTATGTAGCAACATGATTTTTCAGAGTACCCAACAATTGAAATACGGTAAGAAGATCAATGTGTTTGCACAGAACAACATTTGTTATCCTTGTATATGATTTGTATGAGTTTTGAAAAATGAAATGTCACGTTTTGTATGCATGAAAAATCCACTATAACTACTCATCTTTCGATAAAGAAACTTTTCAACATTTTTAAGCATTCGTTAAAATTTTTTAGTGTTGTAGTAAAAGAAAAACATGTTTATACATTTTAATAGAATTGAAGTCGATTGTGGGTGTCCCAAAGATTAAATGCTGTTTTCTACGTGTATTCTTTGATTGTTGTTCATTCCCTTTGGTTCTACCAGACAAAGCACCTCGCTCAGTCTTGAAGCGAGTCACTTTGCTGGGTGGGCAAACATAAATCTGCTGAGGGCAGTACCAGCAGTGTGAGTTGGCTAACTGTATAGAACTTGACAGCCATTTTCGATCTCTTTTTAATTTACATGTACATAATTCTGTTTGGCTAAATTCTATCAGGAAAGTGTGCCTAATCTCATTGGCCGCCCGCCCTTCAGTTCGCTCCTTCTCTCACCCGTCTGACTGTCACCCATTTCCGATATGGTCGGACTAATCTACTTTTTTATACCTGACTTACAGTTATCTGGATTTCAAAATAATAAACCATTTGTACATAAGTTGAATATTTTAATAGTTTTATCTAAATAGTTTGATACAAAAAGATAAATCCCAAAGACTTACGCTGAATATCTAAAATGCATAGACATTGAGAAGTTAACATTCTTTCGGGGAATAAACGAGTTCTAGTTTAAAAATACTAAAATTAGATAATCACCCAGTAATGCATCTAAAGAGCTAGTTTTTGAAACCCGTGCACTGTTTGAATAATGTTATCTGAATAAAGTTGATTTAAATAAATGACTGCTAGTGTAGTGTGCACTTGCTACAGAGCTGAACTATCGGCAGCATGACTTTGACATATATGGCTCAGTTCAGTAAAGGCAAGCAAGTCATACCATTTGGCCAAATGTGCAAAACAATTTGCTGCTAGAAAAAGAAGTCGAAGAAAACCTTTGAGTCTGCAGTTTACAATCAGATTTTGGTTGCTGAGCCACTAGAGTTGTTTTTTGTTTTATCAGAGCAGCAGGAAACATCACATAACTTCCAACAGCAGTACAGCCATTCAAGGCCTTGCTGCTGCATTCTGAAAGATGCTCTTGCAATAAAGCACTTGACCACTAGTAAATAATCTAGGTCGCTGACATTTAACATAGAATTATGACGATGATGCTTTAGGGGCTGCCACAGGATGAATGTTAAAAGCATTTTTTTATCTGGCTTTTTGTTTTTACATAGAAAAAAAACTCAAACTTTCGAATTCTCAGAAAAAAATAAATTGCGCTCAACAATAGCAAATTAGCCCATGAGATGCAAGCATTTTAAACTCACTCCAGACAAATACAAAAGCGCTGGTCTTCGTGCTGGAGATATTAGAAGCTTGTACTAGACACATCAATGTGCATACCGACCGGTGATCAACATTCACCTGTGTCGACAAAATATGTCTACTGCAGTCTTTGTACTAACAGCCATATGGTTATCACCAAATGATGCGAATTTGGCATGAAACTTTAAGCTTTTATGAAGTAGAGATGAAAGTATCCAACAGAATAATCGATAATAGTTCAATTATAACCAGCTGCCGTTTTGATAGATTTAGTTGGTATTACACGAGTTTGTTACGTTAACCGTTGTTATTTTAGATTTGGATGAATGTAAAGAAACAAAAAATGCTTGTGGTGATATTTGTACGAACACAGTTGGGGGTTTCACTTGTTCGTGTAAAGAAAATAGAGTCCCTATTGATGGCAAAGAATGTAAAGGTAAAATACTATTGGTTGATTGCATCAGTGCTTACAGCGAGGGCATACAATTTGTTTCTCCCTGTTTCAGATAAATTCTTGTTTTGTTCACACTGAATGCATTGAAATACTTGGAGTTGTTTTCTTTCTAATTAATGCAACTTTTATATATAAAACTCATTTATAAAAACAATTTTAGCCCACCCACTGCCCACTGTTCAACAAATGCAAATGTTGCCCAATTAACAATTGTTCATTGTTAATTGTATCTATTAAGAGTAGTCTCCCCTTCACTTTATGGTTTGAAAGAGCAAACAACTCCTTACCATATAGGTGCTTCCTGTATACAGCGTTCGTCTAAAAACTTGATGGTAAAACTTTACCAAAAGAATAAAAGAAACTTGTTAAGATAGCATGAGCTCCAAACAAAATGTTTGTTTAAGCTGGCATGAGTTTAATGTGGTTTTTCAATACAACTTGTCATTCAAAATAACCTGCGCTTTAAAACTGTGTCCTCCAAGATAGAGTATGTTTAATAATAGTATTTACTACAAGGTGGCCTGTGTTTCAATACACTCTGTACTTTTAGCTAATCGCTGCAGCTGCAGCAGTATATAAGCTGAAGGATTTATCACTCACAATCACCAATATTCATAAAATCTTAATTTTTGTAGCTTCCTCAGCTCTTGAGGAATAAGAGATAAAATTATTTATTTTTGTTATTTTTGTCATTTTTATTTTGTCAACAGACTTTTTTGCAAAAATCTGTTAATAAAAATTAATATACAACAGTATTGTTAGATAAAAGGTGCTACGAAAAAGTTGTGAATACACTCAAAAGAAGAATTCGTACATAAAAGTTTTATAACAGTTTATATACAGATATTTATTCTTAAACATGAAAAAGAGCAAACTTTCTGAGATCAAAATAATTTTTATATATGAAAAATTTTTCAGTAGCACTTGGAAACTAACTTTGGCAAATAAAAACGGCTCACAATCATTTACCAAACCTCCATCATCTGATTTGCTTAAAGTGGGTGAGCCATCTTCAAAAAAGTGAACAAGGTTTGACGACATTCAGTTTTACATGAGTTGCGTTGTGATCGTAACTCACATTACAAACGCTTTATAGTAAACAGACTGACACTGCAATGAGCTCTAATCGAGTGGTCACATGACAACAAAAGAAATTTGTAATTTTGAAAGTTTCTGGTTACATAAACAACAGATGTAACCAAGACATATTTCCACTCAAATACTTCGGTTATGCTCTTTTTGCTTCAATCAATCAGAATTTGGTCCAATTAAAACTCTCGTATGGTTGGACAATATATTATTAGCGGATGCACTATTCAACTTATCCTTTTTATAAGCAGTTGATTTATTAGTTGCTAAAAATGCAACAAATGGTTCTGTTAAATTTTGAGTTTGCAAACTGTTGTATTTTCAATTGAGATATGCTAGCTTTAAAAGTTCAACTTTGACTTTTTTGCGTGACTCATTATCATAAATAAGGAATAAACATTGTAAAAACAGCTAAGTTAAATTGTTATTTTCTCATTTAAATAAAATTTGTAAACCATTTCGTCGAATAGATTTGAGTCAGTTAAAAAGCCGACTCTTCTTGTTTGAGGTTGCAACATTATATGCTCCTTTTATTGCAAAAAGCCAGTAAGGGGTCTGCCAAAACTGTGTGTTCAAATGAAATTATTTAAAACACACCATTAATCAGTAGTATCTTGTGTTTCAGATGCCACCTTTTTTGAGAAAAATTTCGTCTACATAGTTGGAGGAGGTAAGTCCAAACCCACAACTGTTGCAGGTAACAGATATCAATTTGCAGAGATATATTTTTATCAAGAAGTTAGGTACTACGTAATATGACCGGTTTAGAGTTTTGTGTAGCTGGTTTATATTTTAATTTATGCTTCCTGTTATAATATCAATTTTGCTTAAAATATCATTCTAACCAACATATTCTGTTTTCAATTTTAGTTTTAAAGTGAATTCTGTTTAAACCTTGGCATATCAAGTAGCAATATCCTTTAAACTTAATTTTCTAGTTTCTTTTATAATCTCATGGTAATCTTTACTAACCATTTGATTTTTTTTCAATTTTAGCTGCCCTTTGAATTAAAAAGTCTCTTTTTCTTAATTAACATTAATTTAATTTCACTTTAAAACATTTTTTCAATCTACTTGATAATGCTCTTTTATTTTAAATTTGTTCTGTGTATCCCATTTTTCTCATATTTTCTAATTCCATTTTATAATTAAAATTGTTCTTATTATAATTTTTATTTTGCAGCTACATGTATAATTAAATTCTTTTTCAGTTTAATTTTCAATTTCAGCTCTTCTCAATATGGCAGCTCTTGTTATTAATGCATATTTTGTCTTTCATTCATTTTTTGCTTTTCAATCTTTTGCCTTCTGGTTATATTTTCCTTTGCACTGTATTACCTGCTATAAAGTTTTTTCAATTGTTGGTTCAATACGACTAAATGCAAAATATGATACAGTCTATCTAGTTGACTATCTTACCGGAATTTCTTAGCCAATTAGAAAAAACAACTTGTATTAGCAGTTTTGCGTTGATATTGAATGGTAACTCAATAAAACTGTAATAATATTCAACTCAAGATATTTAATGGCTTTCTGTTAACATTTCACAATGTGTTTCCATAATTTTCAACTATATTCATATATTTATTGGATCTCAACTATTTCAATTTCACTATTTTTTACCAACATTGAAAAAAATCCTTCTTGTCCACACCGTTAAAGGACAAATAGGCTCTTCCGCATTCACACTCAGACTTATGACTACCGAATATAAAATCAGGTAAATATGCTGGTAATTACTTGGCAAACATATGATATACTGTACAGCAGCATTTACTGTAAAACAGCAAAATTATTATCACCCTTGAACTCAATAATTACTGTAAAGTCATTCAGAAAAAGCATTATTTTGTATCACAACTACGACTATAGCTACTAACATATACCAACTAACAAGATTTTGGGCTGACGCTGCCATTCAATAAATATTTCAACGCGCTACAGAGGAGTATGAGAAATAGATGAACACTGATTTACACCTATCAGCTGCTCAACCTGAGAATAAGTTCATAGGAACCAGGATGTAGGTCATTCTGAGGTGCCTGCTGTGGAGACATACACTGCATTATGATTCGCAGGGTAACTTTTCTAGGTCTCGGTGGAACAGTGTTGATACTTCTTATTGGTGGCTGCTGTTGTCTTCTTTGGAATAAAAAACAACCAACTATGGTAGAAAGTATTCACACACTCGACATTGATGAACTTATGAAGTAAGTTTATTTTACTTTAAAGGAAAATTTCATGCTTATAAAGCCTTAGCTTTGCTAGATGGTAATGAAAATGTATTTTCTATTCTTGGTTTAGCTTATGGTTGCTATCAGATTTCATTACATAACACTGAAATCTAGCGACATAATGTGTGAATTTAATTTTTTTAAACAAATAGTGGATACATTGTAAAGTGATTTTAGTTTTTTAACGGTAGGTCTGTAGGCTTTGCATGTGGGAATTATATTTAAAACAATTACCGTATTTGGTACAATGATTAAATCTTTCACTACTGAAAGCTGTTCAAATGGTTTGCCTATAATGTATATTTTGATGGTAAGGATTTTGATGGATTTATAACTTTGCCCCAATAAATTTAAGATATCGCGTTATCTTTTCACCTTTTTATTTTTTCTTTTCACTCAAAGTTTAAAGCATAAAGTTGTGATCTCCAATTTTTTTAATTTGGGGTTTAGTTAAGAGGAAAAGAAAAATTGTAACTAATGACCTGAAGTAGTTCTGCAAGTAAAATTCTTCAACATTCAGCCTCCTATATTTTTGATTACTATGTTTTTATACTAGAAAACGTTTTCTGCATTTTTGTCAAACTTGGTGTATGATAACATTCTTCTTTTGCAACCAATTTCATTAAACTATAAAAAATATTAAATATAGTTTTTGTACTTCAAAATGAATTGATTCTAACGCAGACATTTTTGCTAGTTTCGGAGAGTTTTAGCTGGAAGCGCTAGGAAAAAATGTTTCTAGCGTTTACAGCAAAAATGCTAAGTGTACTTCGAGCGAAAACCTTTTGACAAAAGTTGATTCCGCCAGATAAAGCTTCACACCTCATCTAGCACGCCAGAAAATAACGATAGCGTGAAATATCATGGTGCAATCGTTTTCATAACGTTGGCTGAAGTTATAATAACGTCTCTTATTGTAGTAAAGTTACTAGCTTAAGTTACTCAACTTTATTGAGTAAAGAGACTTAGCCAATCAAAAATAAATTTCCAATGTGGTAAATGTAATGAATGAGTGAGGATACATGATTGGTATGCTTGACTCTAGTGGGAGGTCTCATAGAAAGCAGGCCTTTGGCTGCACCAAAAATACTTATATCTGACATTTGTGTGAATATTTTGTGTATCAAAATATTCACATCAATGTTCATATATATAATATATCATAATATATATGATATATCATGATTATAATAGATATATTTTAAAATACACCTATATGTTTCAGATATGCTTAGAGAATACTAAAACTGTATTGTTAGAATTGTCTGTAAACAATTTCTGAATCAATTATTAATGTTTTATCACTTTCATTTGTTGCATCATGGAAATGATGATTGAAAATTTATGGGTCAGCATGAGCCTCAGTGTTTGCTGATCCTGTGCTCCTTGTCAATGATATACATATATGTTGCTTCAAAAGGGTATGCATAGGAATTTTAAAAGCACAATGTGTTTAGAGGCTTTTTTGTCAGTTGGACGGGTATAAAAATATATTTTGTAAAAGTTTTCCTTACCCTTTTAGATGTATTGAAACTAAATATTTAATAACTTGATATTACTCTGGATTATTTTGCTTTTTACGCCAATATTTGCTATCTTTAGATTAACTAAAACCACCGACTAGAGACAGCAAATAATACAAAGAAATAAACTTTGAACAGTTTTTACATAAATAACTTATACAATTTTTATTGTTAACAACCACAACCTCATGCAGTTTCATAATATGAACAATCTATATATCTCAGTGTTTGTCTTTCGTTAGCGTCTCCAGTCATAGTAATAAAGTTTTAGGAAAAAATTTGTGTTGCACTGGAATTGAACTGACAAGCTCCGGGTCAGCAGGCAGACATTCTATCCACTACACCATAAAAGTTTCCTGTAATACATTGAATTAATTGTGCACATATTAACTACATTGGTTAAAATACGCATAATGACATGGGGTGATGCATAATGTCAAGCGAGCTGGCTTCACAGCTCATGGCTCAGGAAGTCACGGCTTTGAGAACAGGCTCCTAGCTTAAGTTACTCAAATAGCTAATTTATCATTGGCTAATTGGACAACTTAGCCGATGGCAACTACATTACCTGCCACTGTTTACAAGCTGTTTTTATTACCCGTGCAACACTGGGCATTCGTCTAGTTCAATGTAATCTAACAACCAAAGCAAGCTTTTGAAGTGACATTTGACGTAACAGGAATAATAAAAAACCTGTGCATATTGAGATGGAAAGAATTGAGTTGATATCAATACCATATAGAATATTAAGTACAAAATATAATATCTATACTTAATCTTATCTATTTAACTTTATGTGTATGGCTAGGACTGTTCCGACCTTACAAATATAGTAATTATCAGCGTTGATCAAATACTACCAACCTTTTTTCACTGAAATATCTGCAGTAAATTAAACATCTTATCATGTACAATACAAGCATCCAACATTTTGTCTACATAGTTGAAAGTAGTCCACTAGCAGCAAACAATAAAAAACTACTGTATTTTCCCGCAATAAAAACTTGAAGTGTCAGCTTTTATTTAGCTCTAATCCTTGAGGAATTGATGGTCATTATTATAAGAAGATGGTCAAGCATTATAAAGAATACATCAGATAAAACTGCTGAATTGTAATAAAGTTTTCATCATCATCTGACATGCGTAAATGAACAAATGCAGAAAACTTGTCTTTTGACCTAAAATTTATTCAACATTTTTAGACATGCATTTACAAAATAATAGTTGTTTCATCTATTTGCATCTCAGTGTAAACTTGCTAAAGTATTTGCTTATCTACGTCTGTCTACATATATACACACCTATCTACATACCTTTGCATCCATTCACATCCATCCATGTTCATCCGTGTTTATCCACGTCCAACCGCGTCCATTCATTTTCATCAAAGTTCATCTTTGTCCATCTACATTTATCCACATCCATCACGTCTATCAACGTCCATTCACGTTCATTTACATCCACCCACATCTATCTATGTCTATCCATGCCCATATCCACATTCATATTCATATCGATAGCCCCATCCATATCTACGTTCACATCTACATCTACGTCATACCTTTGAATTTATCTATACCTACATCTGGTACTACATCTACGGTATTTGTACATCTATATATACACATTCTGTATTGACATCTATCTACATGAATGTACTAGTAAGAAACTTGAGTTAAATAAAAAGATGGCAACAAAGTATGTACTTACAGAAAGGGCTTGGCTTGTACATTCACTACGAGTGATGAACAACTGGCAATTTTTGCTCTCAGATATAAATCATTGCATGCTACAATTGATCATCTAGTGCAACTAGGCTGCGCTATACATATCTTTTTCCTGTGCTTGCAGACAAGAGCAGTTCGACCCAAATGGGCCACCAATTCCTCAGTCAGTTCCAAATCTTGGTATGCCACAAGGTGAGTACATAGGGTATTGTCTGATATGCCACAAGGTGTGTACATAGGGTATTGTCTGATATGCCACAAGGTAAGTACGTAGTGTATTGTCAGGTATGCCACAAGGTAAGTATATAGCATATTGTCAGGTATGCCACAAGGTAAGTACATAGTGTATTGCCAGGTATGCCACAAGGTAAGTACATAGTGTATTACCAGGTATGCCACAAGGTAAGTACATAGTGTATTTTCTACGCAGTCTGAAAACTCTATAAAACGAACTTTTGGAAAAATAGACCTATAATTTGCAGCTGTAAATGCTGGGTATTATGGTCTAATATGCTTTAGAGTGTTTTAATCAATTGCAAAGTATCATCTCAAATTTTACTATGTGTTTCATCAACTATGAACTTACGAGCTCAATCACAGTTTGGAATGAAAAATGTCATGCCGAAGTCAATAAACTGTTTTTAACCTTAAACAAGTATGAGTAAAATTTCCTCGGTTTAACAATCTTTAGTGCAAACTAACAGCATACAAAAGGTTACCCAAGAATACCCAAGAAGACTCTGAGCTGGCATGACTTTAAATGTTTCATATAACGACGGTATGCACAAATATCGAAATCAAATGAGGAATTCGGAGCAGTATTTGGATTTTTGTGGCCTTTCAACACATCAGCCTAAAAATGCTATAAGAACAAAAATATTCAAATAAAAACAAACCTTTGATTTTGTAGCTCCGTATGGTTTCAACCCGCTGCAGCAGCAACAAATTATGATGATGCAACAACCAATGATAGCCCAGTCTCCCATTCCTATGCAGCCTAATGTACCTATGGGCCTCCTGGCAAGCATGAGCATGCAAGCAATGCCTGCTAGTGGCATGCAAGCTATGCCCGCTAGTGGCATGCCTCCTCTAGGCCGTGGTTACGGGAGTATAGCAAATGTAGCTAACGTAGCTGCCAGACAAAGCATGATGGGGGCGGTAGGCACACCCGTTGTTGGAGCTAGCCCGAGTTTGTTAGGAGGAAAAGCTAGCGTGATAAACAGACCGCCTTTACCACTAACTCCAAGGTTTTGAAATGCTTTAATAGGACCAAGTTTAATTTTGACCTTTGTTTATAATAAAACAAGAAAAGACAACCCAATTAGTAGTTTTGGCAAGCACATTTTGAATTGGATTTGTATGAATAGCTGAGAATTGAAATATATTTGTACTAAAGGAATGTCCGGAGTTGCATAGGTAATAAAATGCAACTTATAAACAGTAGTAGGTAATGTAGTTGCCATCAACTAAGTTGACTAAGTAGCCAATGGCAAAATTAGCAAATTGGCTAGTTTTAGTAACTTAAGCTAGTAACTTGGGCTAGTATATTGCTAAACTTACTATAATAGAAGCAGTGAGCCATGAAGGTCATGAAGCTGCGAGCTGTGAAGCCAGCTCGTGACGTTATGCGTCCACAATGTTGCTATGCATATTTTAACCGATGTAATGACTATGTGCGTAATTAATCCATTGTACCACGAGTACCACAAGTGGCTCACGTGGCCTAGTGGGTCAAATGCCTGACTGTAGACCCCGAGGCTCCGAGTTGGAATCCAGTAGAAGCGGGTTCTTAAAACGTTACGCTATGACTAGATACACAAAAACAGACCATCAAATGACTAACACTAGAATTTATACATATAAGTTCGCCTCATTGAGTTTTATCTATATATAGATAAAACTCAATGAGGCCAACTGGCTGTTAAAATAGAATTTTTGAAAATATAAATTAAATTTTTTCAAAGCAAACTCATGCTTTTTTAAGTCATGTCTCCATAGCTATGCCAATTAAGCTCAAGAAAATACAGCCAAACGATTTCTTGTCTATATAAGCTATATTACACTTTTGCTGAAACAAAATATTGGTGTGCCTTCATCCATACCACACGCTCATACCTCATACACATAACTCGTACACACACCTCATACACATAACTCGTACACATAACTCGTACACACAACTCGTACACATAACTCATACACATACCTCATTCACCAATGTCCATGTCCAGCAACATAAAAACCTTCAATTCTTCACAGCACTGCATCAAATAGATGCCATTTAAATCCATGTACCCATAAACCAGCTACATGTACAGGGAGGGTGGAGTGGTCTAAATATCTTTCATTCAGACTTCACTCATATTTCTTCTGTCAAAATTGTCTCAATCAGATATTCCAGTTTCTAATAAAAGCTAGTTCATATAAACACGGGCTTACAAACTGCTGTTATGACATAGCACCATGACCAGGGCTAGCACATCTGAGACGCGTTCTCCCCATTACGTCAGGAGACTCCGTCGTCAGAAAGCCAACTCGGTAGGCCAAGGAGAACAAAGAACAGATCGTTGGAGATGATTAAAAAAATGGGCGGGGCCTATCGCAATAAAATCGATAGACAACGAGCCTGTCAAGACCGCTGAATTAGGTACTAGTTTACTACCTCGAGAATTGCATTAGCCTATCTAAACCAATCATAGATATATAAACCTAGATTGGCCAATAATAGCTATTCCCATCGGTTGCCTTGTCAGACTTACATAGCACGACGTACCGTCATTGTATTGTACCTCATGCTTGACTGCACCGTTATTAACAATGGAGCTCATCAGGAGAAGGTGATAAAATCACATTTATTTTCGCATAAAAACCTTCTCAGATACATAATCCAGTAAAGTAAAGCAATTATGTGATAATATCTGATAACCATCATAGATTAAAAGTATAAAAGCTATGAATTGTTGCACACAAATCATGAGCCATCAGGGCTTTATTTGCCACCCTCTCCTATCCCCATTCTCTCTTTTCCCCTTCTCCAAAGAAGAAGTGAGAAGGGGAAAAGAGAGAAGGGGGAAAGGAGAGGGGGGGGGGGCAAATAGCCCACCTACTCAAAGAGCCAGACCCTGGCTAGGTAAGCAGACTAATATCTTGCTGAACTAAACATGACTAAATATGATGCGTATGCAAGTATGTCTTACGTCAAAAATGAGACAGAATGATTATTTTACAGCTGGCTATGTAGCTGGCTAGGTCACCAAAGCTGAAGTGTAATGATTGTTTCACTCGCATCGTGGATGTTACTAACTATGATGTAAACCAAGCAACGAATTCCCTAATCACAGTTAAGAATCGTGGTGGCTTGACTTTGTCTTCGCCTGTGGTGATTGAGGTTTGCAACCAGTAAGAAAGCGATGAGAGTGTTGCTTAGTAGTGCTGGATTGGTGAAAAACTTTCCCAGGCTAGCACTAATTGCCACCATGGAGAAGTTGCTGAGATTCAACATCATGCTATTGTTTAAGTGTAATCATCAAGCTAGTAGCCTAGCTCAAGAGCTAGCAAAGAGATATATTTTGATTAGGGCGCATTATGAAGCTAAGAATAGAGCTGGCACGGGTAGCTCGTCTGGTCTTGACCCACCAGGTCAGAGGTGCCGGGTCGGGCCACCCGACCCTCGGGTTTTCCTATACAAAGACACGGGTAGGTTTATGGCTAAACAACATCGGTTGTATTTCGCTTTTTAAGTGCGATTGAAATAGAGTCGCGTATAGTCCTAGAGCGGAAGGACCAGGCGAAATAAAACAAGGTGAGTCAAGACTATATTTTTACGTCTGCGACAATAGTCTTTGGACTATAGGTTTCACGACATTTTTCGGCAAGAAATAATCAACATGTCGGTAGTCTGGGAGTTCTTGAAGAAGCCAGTCACGAAAGGAAAATACCAAGTTATTTGTACAATATGCAAAAGCAAGTTAAAGGTTGACTTGCAACAAAATTCACATTACAGTTATTTGGTATCATGAGATTCACCATGTCTTACTCTGTTGTGTTGTAGGTGTGAAATATATGGGAATGTGATTACAAGCTATTAAAAGCTAAAAAACGAACAGTTAATCGCAGCCACACGAGACCGCCGTAGTTTGGATTCGCTTTCCAAAATGGCTCAAATGTGACGTAGTTGTTACAGGATGGTTTCTGTTTACCCTTTCATGCAACCTCATTCGTCGAAATCTTTTCACAAATATACTTCACAAATTCAATGAAACCATGTCTATTGTTCTTACGCGTCTGTTTTATCGTCATTGTAATGCTGTCACTTTTAGCACTGATATCTTATAACTTACCGTAAAAAATCGTTAAACTTTTTAACCTTGGCTCGAAGGAGTACATATCATTGTCTAATAATTATGACGAGTCTGTTGGTCACTGGTGATAATCGAAAAGTGCTGCAAAAATTATTTTCGAAGTATTGGGTCACGTGATCAGATTACGACTTCACGATTGAATAATGCCAAAACAAAACTGTAAAGTAGCGAGTATCTATATTTGATACGGGGTATTCGGTAAAACCCGAAGCGTTTGTCATAAACTAGTGCTACGATAAGTTTTATATTGAGCTTTTTATTGGCTTTTCAATTTACGTGAGAACATCACGTGACAAGACGATAACCAAATTGTAATGACTACGTCAGATAAATAAACAGATTCCAATCTACGGTGGCTTTTCGTTTTTGAGCTTTTAAGAGCTTGTAATCACATTTCCACATATTTGGCACCTACAACACAACAAAGTAAGACGTGGTGAATCTTTTGATACCAAATAACTGTAATGTGAATTTTGTTGCAAGTCAACCTTTAAGCTACAAAGAAAGGTCCCCCTCAATACTATTGAGGCATTTACAACGAGGGCATCTTGAGGAACTTAAAAGCGCGTCTAAGAACCTTCAATTCAGCAAATTTATTTTATTTTCAGTTTCTTTCACTAATACCAGAAGTTTTAGGGAAGTGATGGATTTTTGCTTTCCACTATGCTGGATTATCTATTTCTATATTTGTAAAGTATTTCTTAACTAATCTCTTGTTGATTATAATAGCAGTTGAAAATAAAATCTGTAATAAAAACACTAGCCAAATCATGCCATTAATCTATCACCTACTGAATAGCATTGATCCACCAATGTCTAGCCGTAAATTGTAGATTGCATCTATAAACCAAGCCACAAAATATAATGATTGGTGTGATAATGGCTTCTTTTATCTTAGTTTATTGATGTAACAACATTAGGCTGTAATAGAACTATCTTTTAATCTTAAATGAATAAAAAATCCGACCCTGGTCCGACCCTGCATTCCTTGATCTCATTCCAGCTCTAGCTAAGAAAGCCATTGATTCCATTTCCCTGATCAGATCAAAACTTCACAGACTCATCATATTTAGTCATGTTTAGTTCAGCATGATATTAGTCTATTCACCTATCCAGGGTCTGGCGCTTTGGGTGGGTGGGCTATTTGCCCCCCTCTCCTTTCCCCCCTTCTCTCTTTTCCCCTTCTCACTTCTTCTTTGGGAAGGGGAAAAGAGAGAATGGGGATAGGAGAGGGTGGCAAATAAAGCCCTGATGGCTCATGATTTGTGTGCAACAATTCATAGCTTTTATACTTTTAATCTATGGTGGTCATCAGATATTATCACAGAATCGCTTTGGGTTACTGGATTATGTATCTGAGAAGGTTTTAATGTGATTTTGTCATCTTCTCCTGATGAGCTCCATTGTTAAAAACAGTGCAGTCAAGCATGAGGTACAATACAATGACGTTACGTCGTGCTATTTAAGTCTGACAGGCTTTTTCCCTATTGGCCAATCTAGGTCTATATATCTATGAAACCAATGAACTTCCGTGCGACAGTTTGAGCGCCCATCTTGAACATTGCTACATGGGCTTCCGGCTGTAATTAGTGAAATGGCGGATCATAGTTATACCCGGGAGTTATACCAAGAAAAAAGCTCATTTATCTGTTGGAAATCAGTGTTTTGTCATTAATTGCTACTATTACGACAACCCTGAAATACGGAGGGTTAATGATATATCATTTCACATGTGAGTTTAGCGTTTTATCACTGCATTAGTAGCACTAGTACAGCAGTAGCTGTTTATAAGAAGCTTGCTAGTAGCTGGTTAGAAGCTTGCTAGTAGCTGGTTAGAAGCTTGCTAGTAGTTGGTTAGAAGCTTGCTAGTAGTTGGTTAGAAGCTTGCTAGTAGCTAGTTAGAAGCTTGCTAGCAGCTGATTAGAAGCTTGCTAGTAGCTGGTTAAAAGCTTGCTAGTAGCTGGTTAGAAGCTTGCTAGCAGTTGGTTAGTAGTAGCTTGCTAGTAGTAGCTGGTTAGTATCTTGCTACAAGCCGGTTAGTAGCTTGCTAGCAGCTGGATAGCCCATTTAGCTTAGCTAGTTTGCTTATCTGTAGGCTTATAACTTTTATAGGTTGCTCTTGCTACCCAGGTGTTATCTGCATCAGTGGCTAATTCTCTAATTACCCTGAAAGAGTTGAATTTACCACAGTTTCAAGACTGTGATGCCACAGTTGAGTTCATTCAGGTTACTGCGTGTGAGTCTATTTTCCAATGTGTAACTGAAATTTGATACTGCCTAAAAACCTAAATATAATCAATTCATATATTGCTGGACACCATGATATTGCTCGACTATGAATCTATTTTCTTGGTATGTTTGATTGTAATGGGGAAATTTTGGCTGATACCTAAACTGCCTAACAATTTGCTTTTAGCAATCATTATTATCCAGTCCATATTTTAGCACCATTTTTATTTTATTTCCAATTGCAACAAAGGATGACTGTTATTATTTCACTAGGCTGGAACAACCCATCAGTAGAAAAGTTCCAGCATATCTTTAGGCTCTTGGTTACGAGATGTGGTGTTACACCAGGATCTACTGGTAATGTCAGATCTATGGATGACACTGCATCGTTACAAGCTTCTACTACCTATGTGCCACCAACTGTTGGTAGTGAAGATTATGTTGAAGATGTTATTGACAGACAAACTATGCTTCCCGAAGGAGTTCTAAACATTACAACACGTCGTGTTCTTGGTAACATTGCTGTATATTTATTTGGTTGGCTTGTCCGAAAACTGCTTAAAAAGTTGCGTCGAGAGCCATGTAGAATCTCTCTAATTCAGTCTAAGGAAGTTAGCAAATATGATGATAATCATGTTCTGTTAAGAGTTAAGAACAACGGTGGCTTGATTTCTTCTTCTGATGGTGTTGTAACAACTGTTTTTTGCACCGAAAAGTATCTGAAGGCGGCTACATCAGCAAATCAATGTTTGAAATATCCCAAGATTTTGAAGTGTGTAAAAGAAGAGATTGCACGCTATGATATATTTGAATTACATCAAAATTTTACTGACACTTCTGTAGGAATTGATAATCATCACTTCTCACTACTAACTTTAGTGGTTGAAACATACTTTGATTTAAGACAGCACCACTTTGCCAACTTAAGAAACCTATATTTACATAAAGTGAACATCAGACATAATGCTACAAAATCATATTATTTAGAGGACAGTGAACTGTTATGTCGCTGTGACATAAATTGTCTATAGCCGGTTTAAGTTAGTATTTATTTGTAAGACTTCTTTTTATATATGCATACAAATTGTACAGTTTGCAGGCATGTAGTAGTTCAATTTATTATATAATTTATATATACTATAATGCTACTAGACGTTATATTAGGATCATCAGAGCATCTAGCTCATTAATTTTTTATGCATAGATCATTTATTTTCTGAATCACAAACAAATTTGATGGTCAAGTATAATGTAATTAAGATTTATAGTTTGCTTTATATATGCATACAACTTGTACAGTTCGAAAGCATTTAGTTGTTTAATTTGTTATATACTTTTTTATAAATAATGCTATTAGACATTGTATTAGCATCCGAGCATCTGGCTCATTTTCTATGCATAGGTCATTAATTTTCTAAATCACAAATAAATTCTGTGGTCAAGCATGCTGTAGTTAAGATTAATAGTTTGCTTTTGGTTTATTTCAACGAATAACACATATAAATAAAACACAAATCAAGATATATTGAGTGTTGGGACCTACTGGCGCAATAGCTAAGACTAATCTAGGTTGGAGGCCACTCCAACCACTTGTCGAACAAAGCAATGTAGGTTGCACGATTTTAGTCAAATGTATACAACAGTTTTGGCCAGTTTTCTGCTCTTGGTGATGTAAACAACTATTGTGATCTCTTATTAGATAGTGAATAAGTTTCAAAGCTAAAGTTCGCTGGGCTGGTAAGGCGAGCAATGCCAATGATGCCCTTAAATCCAGTGGAAACATCTGTTGATAAGAAATGTAAATTATATAGAGCCCATATAGAGTTGTCTGCATATTGTTGAAACCATGCAAATAGCCATCTACAACAAAAACTTATAGCCTTTGAATCTGTAGACCTTTAGCTAGCTCGACTTCAATATATAAGTTGATTGAGATTGGGAATGGATAAAAGCACCCACAAACTCATTAAGATTAAACGTTGTACAATGTTGCTAGATTACTATAAAGGGGGCGTAACCATGTAGCATGGTTCAAGGCGGCGCTCAAATTATTGCGCTAATAAATGACCTTGGCCATTCGAGGTGTAGTATAATTCAGGGGTCAAGACCGTTACGGTAGAGTGTTGCGCGCTCTGCATGTTTGATCGGTTTGTGAAATCGAACCCTTGATTTTAAGAATGTTTTATATGATTAGTAATACATGATAATACGTTAATTGAACAAAAACAAAATTTTAGCCGATATTTTTTACTAGTTTGGCAAGTTAAAATTTGAAAAAATATTTTGGTGCATTTACCTTGAAGCATCACTGATTCTCAATGCAGCCGTTTCCACTTTCCGGTAACAGTTTCTTTACCTACATTGGAGCCGTATACAGTTTGTGAAGCTACATGTATTCTTTAGTAAAATAACGTCCAACGCATTCGATATATTTTTTTAGCCACAATCAGTTAATTACAATGGGTAGATGCATCTTTGCTAGTTGCGAATCTGACACTAGAAGTCGTGGCACAAGCTTTTTTATAGTTCCTGTGTCTCAGTTGCCAAATTTAGCAAAATTATGGCTGTCTAAGGCAAAGTGTGCCGGTTTAACTTTTCGTAGACAATCTGCGCTGTCGTGCGTAGCGCGGTCGTGTGCATTAGGCACTTCCATGAGAGCCAGCTTTATTTGGAGCAATTTGGGACAGCTACAAGATTAAGGGCAAAAGAGGGAGAAGTTCCATTTTCTAATGGTGTTGTACAATTCAGCAAGAGGGCATCATCAAACAGGAAAACCTCAACTGTAAGTAATTTATATATAATTTTAAATAGATATTAATAACAAATATAGTGATTTTATAATATAAATTAATAAATATAATAATTAGAAATATGTAGTACTGTACATGAGTACAAAGCAACGGTTTAATATGACTGGGTGACAATGAGACTCAGGCTAAGTTGCATACGTTTGATTTTTACCTGATTCACTTGAATTAACTTGGCTAACTGAGTAAAAGTTAATCAGGGAATTTAAATTTTTGTTCGGTCTGAATTGTCAGAAATGCTCTAATTATCCATAAAATATAGGCTTATATAGGCTAAATATAGGCTAACATATGCTTTACAGATCACTTGAAGTGATTAGCCTACATGATTATATTTTTAGTATTTGCGTTGTTTTGTAATGTTGTTTCATCAAAAGGAAATCTAATCTTTACAATCTAAGTGTATAATAATAAATTGGAGATTTAAATTAGGCCTCAGTTTATTTTTGATTGTGTTGGCATTTATTTTTTTCTCTATAATTTTAGCAATCATCCCATGCAAGTACAAGTCATGTTGAGGTCAAGCCATTACTCGATCTTAAGCTACCCATCTATTGTACAACGTGTAGAGATTGTAAAAACTACTGATACTGAGGTGAGATTGTATTATTTTATTGATTAATGACAGTATCAGCGCAGCATTGCTATTTCAGAAATAGTTATTATCAAACATCATTGATTTTATGAATTTTATTTTATGAAATTAGATTTGAATGCCTAGAATATTCAAATAAATAAAACTATTTTCTAATTTTTTACTTTAATATTGCATTGAAATACATTTTACAGTTACCGATTGAGTCAGTATGTGAAAACTGCAAGGTTACCGACTGAGCCAGTATGTAATAACTGCAAGTTACTGACTGAGTCAGTATGTGAAAACTGCAAGGTTACCGACTGAGCCAGTATGTAATAACTGAAAGTTACCGACTGAGCCAGTATGTAATAACTGCAGCATGCATATCATCAAACCTGTTATGAAAGATTTTGTAAGTATTTTAATTAAAACGTTTTTTCCATGCATGAATCGATATCATTCTTGCCTGATATATTTTCATGAAAGCATGCTATATTTATAATATAGTTCCATTTTTTGCTATTATGAATTGTCTTTAAAAACAAGGAAGTATGTTAATTTTGTGATTATTTTAGAGCTGTCAAACTCCAGATTTTGATGCTTTTTGTCAACCCCAAGTATATTATGGTGATCATAATTATTCACATGATAACTCAAGTTGCTATGATGGTGTTATACCTGATTTCGGTAGTTTTCGATTAGCACTTGGAACTTGGAGTTGTCTCTTGCTTTAGATAGTGCAGTCACCGATACCTATTTACTGGTACCTTTCTGTCTCACATCGCGGTTGACGTTTGAATTAGCCCAAGGGTGGCGCGATTTTTCCTTAGCCAATAGATTCGTGCCAGTAGGTCTGCGTCATGAACTATAGCCCAAGCTCTGTTTTAGTGGGATAATTTCCTGATAACCGTCCCTCCCTTGACTGTAAGCAGCAAGTGATCCTGTTTACACTTCCCGGAGTTTAGAGAGATCAGATTTTGGTATTCTACGTAGCGGGGCTTCTCTCTCTTGGATCCCTGGTGAAAAGACGTGAGATCCTGCTGCTGACTGAATCAGCAACCAAAAATCCACGCTTGTTGTAGCGGGTTGCATACAGCCCAGAAGGAGTGACCAACTCGCCGTGCTTGCTCACTACAAAACAGGTATGCTGAATCCCTGTATACTTTCGTTGTGCTAAGCTATTAATAATAAATGTAATCATGTAATAATCATCCCTCTGAATAATAATCCTTAATTAAAAGCAATAATACTTTGCCTTTGAGTTAAGAATAAGATAATAAACAATTAAAACTCTTGCTCCAAGCGAGCGCAATTATTAATAATCCTTGTTATACCTGCTTGTTCGCTCGTGTTACTAATCCCCTCACTCCCTCTTATTAATTCGAGTAACTGAAAACGCCCAAATCCCGTCATAACATTTGGTGGAGGTGCCGGGTACTGAAAACTCCCACATCCCGTCATAACAATGCATCACCATCTCCTGACCCGAGTTGGTCACCTATCAAGTACTGTAAGCCATCTTCAGAGCTTAGCTATTCTGAGGCAAGAACTGAAGAATATGCTTCTCTCAGCAGATGATGATGACAATGTAGAAGATGATTACGCTGATGCGAGTGAGTAGTAACTGAATACATATTACGATGTATTACTAGTTGAAGTATTTAAACTGTTTCTGAAGAATACGTCGTCATTTTTTCTCATTGTATTAAATCTGTCAGGGATGTTAAATATTATCATGTTGCTATTGTATCAAGGTCGCCTGGATGAAGAGTATCTGTATGTATCTCAGAATTTATTAGTATTAATATCTTAATGCTTGTTTTGTTTCTGTAAGATCAAAGTGTGCCACATTTAGAAACTGATGATCCAGTCACACGTACAAAATAGATTGTTTTTAGCTCACAATTGGAAACCCTGTTTGTCAATCGGGTATGTCTCAGATATGCATGTTTGAATTGAATGAAATATTAGGCTTAGCTTAACGTAGCTCTGCATTTTAACTGCTATCTAAGGGTTTCTGTTGAAATACTCAAAATATGGCTAATGTAAGAAACACGAGTAGTCATGAAATGTAATGGCTTTTTGACACTCCGCCGTGATATTTATCTTGAATAATTTTTCGTCTAAATTATTAATTACTGCTTCAAAACTAAATATAATCTCTGTGTACTTTGCAGGAAAATTGTGTATAATATATATTATAGCATTGGACTACATGTATACATATATATTTACTGTGAAATCTATATCTACTATATATTTTTCAAAGTATGTGTGTATGAGTGTCCCTCCAGCTATAGATCTTAAAATCTTGATATTACAATTCTGCTCATTACCAATGCATCAACAAGGTTCTTATGCTGACGGACGCTCTACCACTGATCCAGAATGACATAGTAATCAGTTTCGTTATCATATACTGCATACCTCATGCGCGTGCTAATTATTTTAGCCTTGCGTCCACGAGTTACGATGCTTCTGTTTAAAAATATTTTGGGACCTAAGTATATGCAACGCTATGCTTATTCGTATTTTTCCATTAGGGCTAATTTATTTGGCACCACGATATCGATGATAATTTATCTCAAACTTAGAATATGTCGCTCGGTGTACTGATTATAAGCGTTGTTAAAAGATATACGTCGCTAAACTTGCCATGGCGAGTTATCCGTATCCGTTACATGGTATATCCGGTATTTGTTAAAATAAAAACGTTTCACAATAATAAAACTAATTTTAAAAGTTCAAGGTTTACTAAAATACATACTAAAACTTCTTTCAAGTATGTGTTTAGTAAACTAAATTCATATAAGTTAGATTCAGTGTTTATTTCACACGTCTGTCATGAAGGTACGGTAACAACTTTCTACGTAGTATATTGTTATGTTATATTATCTTGGGCACGCAGATCACTAAAGTCATTGAAGGTACCTATAGTTACCAAGGTTAACATAGTATTTTGGCACTATTTTTAATGATGATGATTAGTACCTATAGCCTACGATATTAGCCTATATGCCAATTCTTGCATACCAACACTGAAACGAACTGAAAACATATAATTGCATACCAAATAACTTTGGATTGTGTTCATAGCAAAGTAGACTATATTTAGCCATTACTCTCTAATGATTTCACATTTACATTTAAACGCCTTCACATTTATATTTTTCCTGCTAATTAATTTCAACAAAACACTTTTTTCAAGTTATGAAATTATAAGTTTTCAGTTGTTTGAAAACCTTTACAGTTGTATTTATTTTCTTTCTTAATTTATTTCAACTGCACAAAATACTTCTCTCATGATATGTAATTTGAAAGTTAGAATGGCAAATGTTGGTATATGTTAAATACTGACGGATTATACTGTTAAATAATGACAGAAACCGTTTTTTTGTAATTTAGTGAATATTACCTTGATAATCCTAGTAGATAGAAAGGAAAAGTTGGAATACCATTTGGATTGTACTCATAAATGTTGTTCAAACATTCCAATATCAGCTATTTTCTACAATCTGGATGAATTGAAACGTCATATGACTTTTCTAGATCATAAAACAGTTCTTTTTGATCAATTATGTCGCACCCTTAATATTTTATATTTTTCATTATAAAATGTTGTGTTTTCATGAGTTGGCTCAAGCATTTCAATTTAAAATCATCCTGTTTGGGATGCAGGAAAGTTGGTAATGAAATTGATCGATCACTTGATGTACCCTTGAAATGGCACCTAATTTCATTCTTGTTTCTATTCTAGAACCAATGTTTTTATGTTCAGTGAGTGAAAATTATAGCTTTATAAATCATGACACATGTGCTCATTTCTCCATATAAACATACATGGGACACATGAGTACATGTCAAAACATGAACACATATGGAAACATGAGCACACATGGGAGCATGAGCACATGTGGAATGACTAGCATTTATTTGTATTTTCCTGCAATTTCACACCACTCATGTTGACCTTGTGAGGAATAAGTATAAATTTGGGCTGGTAGCCTTTGAGTACACATTTTTCACCTTGTTTTAATATGTCTGTTTCAAATTTAACTTCAGTAAATAACAGTTTTCTTAATTGTATGGTCGTCAGCTGCTACATAAAAACTGTCTGCTACTTCGATATACTCTCCAAAATTTAAACGATATTGGCCTTTTCGATAGCGTTCTCCATGTAGGCCTATATATGGAAAACATTTCAGGATTGCTCAATACCAATGTGAACTGCTTCCATTCAAAACACTCCAAAGCAAATTCATATCTTCACCTTTATCTAGCGCAAACTGCTAAGTTGTTCGAGTTTTAAGATATTCAGCTCAAATGTTATTCATCACGTCATGTTAATATTCATCTCCTAAACCTATTACTTCTATAGATTTTTGGCAAGATTTTCACTCCAATGTCAGCTTTTGCAGATTCAATTTCAGATTATTTCCAAATAGTTGATTCCTGATTATCATCTTTTTTGTACACGTGAAGTTCTTTCCAGCTCATACTTTATCAAAGTAGGATAAACTTTTCACACTGATCAATTTGGTGTTCCTGATGGTGATGCTGCAATAATTGGAATACTTCCATTCTTGCTATCTACAAACTGCAACTTATACTCACCCTAATTCTCTATGTAAAACTTATTCACAATTTAATGTCCCGCAAGTTGATACGCATACAGCAGATGATTACGGTGAGAAGAGGCTGCCAGTTGGGTGAAAAGTGAAAAGGAATTAATATATTGCGTGCATTGATATAAAACTACACCAAAGCTATGACACACAGCATCTGATGGGTCTGCTCTAATATCAACAAAGGATGTTTTTATTTCAATAATTTTATATTTTGGTTATTAGCCATAGACATGGAACACTTATACACAGGCAGATATAAATTAACATTCCAGTGATACATTTTCAAAGAAGACTACAAATGAATAAACACCCTATATCAACAAAGCGAATTGCATAAATGAAAGAATATTGTATCTTTGATTTGTCGCTCGAAGTACTTCGGTAGACCTACGATGGCACTAATGCTGTTAAATATGTCTCCAGCGAGTCCAAAAGACAAGATACAGATTAATAATGTGTGATGAAGAACTGCAACTGTAAGCGTAATATATACTCTATATATAATATAAAAGGTATGTCAAGCGAGTAGGCTATAGTTCTAGAAGATATTTGAAGATGAGGCATGAATCTGCATTCTTTTTTAATAAGCAACTGAAGATAAAAACGTTGGAAGACTTTTTTGTGCCTTTAAAACAACATGAAGCCAACAATTGTAGTGTAAACGCAAATGAATCTACATTTAGTAGGAGAAAATTATGCAAAGCATGGGTAAGAAGCATTTATCCTCTAAGAGTGTTGACTCTGAGGCTATGAAGAGCAGCTAGTTTGAGCAAAATAATCATAGCAAACAAGAGGTACATTAATTACATTAAAAGTCTATTGATAATGTAAAACCAATCACTTGTTGATCTCCGTTGATGATCATCTAGCTTGTAGTAGAATGAAACCTACTCCTATTGGTCGATCGGCTGAAAGATGAAAATTGCTCAAACCATCACAGATGAGCCCATAGATGGCAAAAGCATCAAAACAAAGCATACCCTGATAGTAAGTACATATCTGTTACTAGCTCAGTCATTTCTTGAAAGCCCTTTTGATCGCTGAACAAGTCATACGGAAACGAGCTCAAATGTCATTTAGGGGCAGAAGACATGTCAACACCGAGGGTTGACATTTCGCTTTTACTGTTTGACCGTTTTGCTTTTTTATCTTTTTTACTTGATTTGTCAGATGAGAAACTGCTAGAGGCATGAAGTTCAGTAGTGACACTGAGTTGAGCTGGCAGAGCGGCGCTCGTACCAGCGGCTGGTAGACCTTTGGCAACTCGGTACTAAAAATATAAGAAACAGTCTTGAAAGCTTTTTAAGATTATGCTACATATGAGAAAGGAGCCATCAATAAAAACATTGAAAATCTATCGAACAAACTTAAATTCTTAGAACTTTGAAAAAAGTTACTTCTCTGAGTGCATAAAACATGCAAGAAAATAAGGGCAATTCTACTAGACCCTCCAAAAAAGAAGTTAAAGTAAATTTTACTATGCTCTACCTCCAGAAAAGACAGCTAAATAAAAGATAGTTGTGTCGGTCCACCCATGAAGACAGGTAATTACTATATAAGTGCAATATTATTGCTATACTAATGAAAAGGATAGGTGAAAGCTAGCTGTACCAGACCATCAACAAACAGTTAAGTAAAAGATTATTGTTTTAAGGCTTGGCTCCACACCAGCAAAATACGCCAACCCATCAACCCAACGCATTGATGACATGTTGGCAGCGCATTGTCGTGGTTTCGACAACCAACATGTTAGTCTGTGTCGAAACCGACCTAATTGTGATTGGGTGAAATAGTTAATTCTATTTTATGCATTTCCAAGGTGACAAAGCTGTGTGCAAGGTTGGATTTTGAATGATGACAACAGTGCTTCACACAAACAACTATTTGGGTAAAGATATTCCTTTTCTAACAACTACTGTATATGACAGTTACTATAAAAATTAGATCGTTTTATAAACATTTCAGATAATTCTTTTTGTAAGTAATTACGTTAAAAACCTTTTTGTAGTTTAATGTATGTCATGAACTTGGAGTATTTTTGTAATTAGCTGTTTCCCCGTCATTAACGTACAGTGCTTCCTTTTCTTAGAGCAAGATGCAGCAATGAAAATTGCTACACAACTGTTATTGCTATCCCAAACCTTTGATGATCCATATCAGGTTATAGATCAATCAGTGTACTGGAAAAAGACATCATGAATGAGGCCAACTCTCATTGGTCAATCTATTTTTCAACACGAGATGCATCGGTAGCTTCGGTGTGTGAGTGAGAGTGTGAGTGTGAGCGTGTGCGTGTGCGTGTGCGTGTGTAGCCACACCAAATATCTACACTTCTGTTATGCATTTCATTGGTGTGCACCCTGGCCTTTAGAAAACCCAAGTTCATCGCTATGGCTACCCAAGCTCATTGATAAGCAATCTCAACTGTCCGAAGCCATGATTGCAGATCGCGTGAAAAGCTGCATCATAAAGGATTCGAACTCAGGAAATTCGGCTTGGCAGCCTTGCAAGCCAACCTGCGCTAATTGTTTACATTCCAATATTTTATAATAACTGTGCCAAACTTATTCTCTGTGCTTTATCGACCCACCTGACGATCTCTCACAGCACACCAGACTGCTAGAATACCCTAGGACACATGTATTCGCCTCATCTAACTTTCGCGTTTTCACGGATTCATCCTCTCACGAAAATTTCATGAGTGAAACTAAACTATCATAACAAACGAGTGAAAACGCGAAATTAAATATCTTTGTTTATTGATAGTCCAAGAAACAAATGGCAGCAAGCGATCAAATTGCATCATCGATATCGCCCACACAATTCTACCTGCAGTTTACAATTACAAACTAGTCCCAAATTGAAAATTTTTTTCTTACCAGTGAACTAGACCTGAGGAATCTAATTATGTTTGTTTTTTACATCACTATATTTTCGCACTCATCAGAGTTGCGAAATTAAGTTGCAGCGAAATTTTACTCTGTATGCTACTCACGAAACTAAATACTAGCGAAATATAAGTGTCCTAGGGGAGTTATTTTTATAAAATGCCTATTCAAATATTGATCTAAATGTTAGTCTTAAAACATCTAGCAAAGTTTTCTACATTTGGCATTCCGTCAATTAAAAATTAACGTTCAGAATTTAGAGTTAATTACAGTTATACAATATGTTGTTACTTTATTCAAAACATCTTTTATAATATTTTAAGTGTAAATCTTTACAGATGATATGTACTTACGGCTAGATATCGACGCCAGATGAACCGTGCTGCCCACTTGTGGCGCTGCCTTTCGAGTAAACCATATATCGGTTTGTAATCTTCACCGTATTTCTCCTTAGTATCTGCTTGGGGCAAGTTGTTTTCAGCATTAGGATCTGAAATAGCACAGTGCACTTTAAAGGTGTAAGAAAAAACTTCAAACATTGACAATAAGAATGACTTTTTAAAACAACATTTTATATTTACAGAAATTTAGGGAAGCAATTTCTGTAGAGCATGGCCACACCAAAACTGGTTGCTAACACTCTTATAACCACACCATAAATTGTTGATCTGACTACCATATATACCAAACTAATGTCTTGTTTATGTGTATACCTTATAATCTAGAACTGTACAAAAGATTAATTTAAAAGTTTTTGTGCAACCAAAAATTACAAGTTTAATACCATTTTGCGTAATATAAGCACGAAACACTGGCAAATTTCACTGCTTGATCTTTAAAACACTCCTTTATTATATGTACAGTTTATAATGCTGTCATGCTGTTTTTGGTGACCGACAATGAGTACATGAGTTCTTTAAAAGATTCACAGACGGCTCATCTTTGCTATGTTCACATGTGATACCGCCGTAACAATATTATCAGGTTTGTAGTGACTGAACTGACCTAGTCTTTTATTAAATCACTTGGCTCCTAGACTAATGAATTTTAGCATACTCAAGAGTAGTCTAGAATATTTTCTAGAATGTTCTAGAACACTCAAGAATATTCTAAAATACTCTAGAATGCCACAAAGTATTCTAGAATATTCTAGCACTTTCATATTTTCTGAGTTCAAAGTAAAAATTGAAGGTTTTAAAAACAATCTTGATATTACTGATGGTTATATGGAAGGCATGCAAAAGCTGGCAAAACACTCGAGAAGAGACTAACATCCAAACTACAAAATATCCAAACATTTCCATCTATAGTAAACAGTCACCACAGTCACTTTATACTCCGCAACAGAGAGTCATTAGCTATTCTCGAATCAAGCTAACAGTTATAATTTCAACATCATAGCTCAAGTGTATTGGATTTTAACAGAGTTGTGTATACCAAATGATAATATGCATTGGTGCGGGCTAGAGAGCTAGAGTGATCATAATTGCGTCATTCAGCCAGTAGCACAATATGATATTAGTTAGAACACCAGCAACTTTTACCTTCTCCTTGTGAAGTATCTAAAAGATGGTGATGGAATACAACATGGCGCTAGACCAAAAGTATGTAACACATACATATCTAGTTCTGATGCTTGAAAAGGTTACCAGATTATAATAGTCGATCTATATATATAGTCGATCTATATATAAGTCTAGTGAATGTCTAATAATAATATCTAATTAATTTCTCACCTAATGTAGCAGCTATATGTAGTTTTTCTAAAACTGTCCAATAATTGACTTGACATATGGTTATAATATAATGTTGAAAAAAGCTCTGAGTATATTTTGTGTGAATTTAAATGAAACTTAAAACAAACACTAATAAGTATAAGGCTGGCGTACTAAGCCTTGAGCGTTATTATGAGACTCAATGAGAATACAATTACAGTGGATCCCCGCCATATGACAGTAATTTGTTACGGAGTTGTCATTGTAAAGCGTAGATGTAGTATAGAGAGGTATAGAAACCTATAATAATTATGTAATGCGAACACCCGCTTGTAAAAATCATCTAAATTTGATATATGTACTGTACATATTAGAAATTAGTAATAAAATATGTTAACCTTAGTAACTATGCAGTAACATACAGTAACTTTAGTGTATTTAGTGGTTATGATGTGCAATAAAATGTAACATTACAACATACTGTGTACAGTACGTACCGCAGGGAGCAAGTTCTTACCTTTGAGATGAATGTATAACATAAACATTGAATTTAGCTTACTAAACGCTAGGTTTTAGTCTGTATTTTACTAAACTTTAATTTTGTCATCGTCTAAAATTTTATCACCTATCTGTTTCCGGCTTCGTTTTCATTATAACTCTTCGCCGACCTCACTTAAACTTTTTCAATTAAATTCAACAAGAAAGCCCGCATGATGCTGTTCTCCGAAGCGACCTCTTGCATACTTGGCCATTTGATGGCCATCGAAAGAAAAAATTAAATTTTATTTACTTTTGGAGTGATGCAACTTGTGCTGGTACATGTATTCACTTTGGCTTACTTTTCACTAATTTATGCACGAAGAATGCTAAACTGAGAGAGAGAGAGAGGGGGAGAGGGGGAGAGGAGGAGAGAGGGAGAGAGAGGGGGAGAGAGGGGGGGAGAGAGGGGGGGAGAGAGGGGGGAGAGAGGGGGGAGAGAGGGGGGAGAGGGGGGGAGAGGGGGAGAGAGGGGGAGAGAGGGGGAGAGAGGGGGGAGAGAGGGGGAGAGAGGGGGGAGAGAGAGGGGGAGAGAGGGGGAGAGAGGGGGGGAGAGAAGGGGGGAGAGAGGGGGGAGAGAGGGAGGGGGGGGAGAGAGGGGGGTAGAGAGAGGGGGAGAGAGGGGGGAGAGAGGGGGGAGAGAGGGGGGAGAGAGGGGGGGAGAGAGGGGGGAGAGAGGGGAGAGAGGGGAGAGAGAGGGGGGAGAGAGGGGAGAGAGAGGGGGGGAGAGAGGGGGGGAGAGAGGGGGGAGAGGGGGGAGAGGGGGAGAGAGGGGGAGAGGGGGAGAGAGGGGGGAGAGAGGGGGGAGAGAGGGGGAGAGAGGGGGGAGAGAGGGGGGGAGAGAGGAGGGAGAGAGGGGGGGGGGAGAGAGGGGGGGAGAGAGGGGGGGGAGAGAGGGGGGTAGAGAGAGGGGGAGAGAGGGGGAGAGAGGGGGAGAGAGGGGGAGAGAGGGGGGAGAGAGGGGGGGAGAGAGGGGGGGAGAGAGGGGGGGGGAGAGAGGGGGGGGGAGAGAGGGGGGGGGGAGAGAGGGGAGGGGGGAGAGAGGGGGGGGGGGAGAGAGGGAGAGAGGGAGCATCATATCTCTTTTATGCGTTGTGGAAGAGCGTTTGGCAAATAGCATATCAACATCTTCGTTATTCCGACGTTTTCAGCACATCGACTGCCAAATTTGCATTTCAAAAAAATTTTGGTTGATATCGGTATCGAAAAAAATTGTCATATGACAGGGACGGAAAAACATTGTGTTCCAAATTGTAAGGCTAAAAAACCATACAACAGGAACATCATTATCCAGGGGTTCACTGCACAAAAACAGTTTAAACTCAGCTTGAATAACATGACATGCAATATAATTTAAGCATTTTATTCTTATGAAATCTTTAAACGGCTTAGGATATCACTGGGCTGTTTCTGTGAGAGGCATGTCTAGATATTCACTGCTTGCTTATGTATACTGACCCCAGCAGTTTGCTGCCAGGAAAAATCTCCTTCAATTTCAATATCTAAGCATAACATGTATCTATGTAGCCTAGATGGATACTAGGGAAAAGAACAGATTGTTTGCATTGAAAATATTTGAATGCTGACCGGATCAAAGACAGTTCAAAACTAAACAAAAGCCTCAACAATACATAATTATATTTTGATCAGAACATAAATTTAAATGTTTTTAATTTTTAACCAACAAGAATGCTGTAAATTTTCCCTTTTTTACCGATAATTACCAACTGATACTAGCAACAACGCAAATGTCTCATCACTGTGTTTACTATTAATTCTGGTTAGCAGCTAGATATATACAATGACACACTCATGTTTACCGCAAGGCTCCCTGTATGATGATTATAATGATACGCAACATGATACTATCAGCACATGTGTACTTTTAACAGCGGACTCAAGCACCGATTGACTATAGCTGGCTTTTCATGAGGCAATCTAACATTAAGTTGTATTGAAGATGTGGCAATAAGATCGTGTGACAAGCAATAGAATCATTTTTCATACTTACATGTAAATATCAGTTGACATACAATTGGAGGTAGAGTAACTATTAGTTTTAGCGTCGCAGATATGTTATAATACTCGCCATATTCTGTGATAGGAAGTCGTTGCCTTAGATCAATTTTTATTTTTGGTAAGATGTAATGGTTGTCCCTCCAAGCAGTAAAAGTTTGTTAACAATTTAGGTAATTGCGATACCCTACAGAGTGTAACAACAACCCCTAGTGGCAGCTGCTCTTCGACACATTCAGTCAGAGAAATAAATTACTCTTCAACATGAATGACTGAATCTCTGACAAAAATGCAGCATCCTGGAAACTGAGCGATTTTATTTACTCTTGTATGGTACAGAAAATCTGAAGGGAAGTGTCATACTCAGGTTTAATGATGAAGAAACAAGCGCATCCTTGAGGCGTTTTCTCTAGTACTAAGCAATACAATTAAAATCGCCACTGAAAGCTAATTCCTACTATATTGCCGGATGTTGGAGTTGTCCTCTCAGCGATTATTCATCGACTATTTGCACTGTAAACCGATAGCATCGCTGAGGTAACGCGGATGTGTCAAGAAACATCGCAGCTGTCAAACTTTCTTGATATTTTGCCGTGTACCCACGACAGCCTGTTCACTACTTGGGGGATGATGATTAGCTGTTGCTGATTGATAGTGAAAATTGCTGCTGGACTAGTATTTCGTCATTCTATAGGCTGCATTGTATAATAAGAACGCTATGCCATGGACTATTCGCTGATATAAACGCAGATGTGTTTGTGATAGTGTGAACATTATTATTACAGACGATCACCGAAGTATTGTGTGATTAACATCGACATGCCGCGATATAGTGTGAACCAGTTTTAGAGCGTGGTTCCCATATTAACTGCAAGACCCCGGCAGTAATCTTATGCAGCGAAGCACTTGCAGCGCTAGGTCCGGTGGCTCGTGTTCACATAAAGCTGCGTCGCTAATGATCGCATAAAAATGGCAGCTCACCATGCAGTTTCGAAAGTGCTGACCTTAATCTGTACAGTGCATTTTGGGAAGGTTTTGCCTGCAGTTCCTAACGAAAGTTGAATAATGCTGAACTGATGCAAACGCAGATGGATTTGTGATAGTGTGAACATGGTGATCACCGAAGTATTATGTGATTAACATCGACATGCCGCGATATGGTGTGAACCAGCATGCGCACAAGTAGCTCTGCAAGTATTGCTTGTATGAACCACAAAACCGTTTTGAAACCATCACCAAAAGCTTTAATGTTGCATTCGGTTAAACAACAAACACTATTAGATGTTGTTTATAGAAACAGCACTTGTCCTCGCATTTAAATTTAGGTTTTTATACCAATTCTAAAGAGATTGTGTTAGGACCTTACATCATCCTATTCTTTTAACTACAGCAAACAACCCCATTATGGTAGATTAATCCAAGCAGAACACGACCCTCAAGATACTCACCTATATCCTGCTTGAGAAAGAGCTTTGTTAGCATATCGAGTATATCGCTGCAATGAATCTTGTCTCCCTCGCACACGGGAATGTCTGTCATGACCAGCCTGAAGTAGTTTGGTTTAGCAACACGAAGAGGCTCCTCCAGTTCATCCACAAGGTCAAAGAGTTTGTCTACTGGTATATACTTGGTTGCCTTTGGGTCATAGGTGCTCCAAAGTTCATAGTACATCTCTATGTCATCCTGCGTGATTCCTACAAGTAACTTTGCAACTTAAACTCTTTTTAGAAAATCTGTTTTTAATTAAGTTGACAGTATGGTTATTCAACGCCTTGTATGAACCGTGAAAATCTTCAGAATTCAGAGGAGTTTTATGCATGGAGATTGTTTGGTGCAGTTGTTAGTGTCGGTCTACCAAGCTGATGGTCACGAGTTCAAATCTTATATGATTTAATATTTTTTGACAATTTCTGCTTAGGGTTTGATCACTTATGCTCGGTGCATGTCAGTATGGCCACAATGAAATGTCTCCACTTTTGGGTTTTTATCTTCTTCCGATTAATTTCACCAGCTTGTTCTATGTTAAATATTTAGTTTTCATCTGTTCTACTTCAATATTTCTTACTACTAGTTTTAATTAACAATCCTGTGGCTCCCAAAACAAAGTGAAGAGAGTGATTAGGGCTCGACTCCCTTACTTTGAGGGTGTAATGGTAACATCATCTCGCATTTGGTGTTTTTGGCAAAGCGCGCTTGAATAGCGCTGTGGTAGAGCATTGGTCAACAAACTGAATGTCGTGAGATCAAATCCTGCTTATAACCATACTTTTTATATTCCCATCTCTATGACGCAAAGAGGAGTTGAGGCACACCCAGACTGGGATAGAAAAATGTAGCTGAGTGCAACATGAAGTTGAGGGAACTAAACATAAACAGATGACAAGAGAAGGCAGAAAACAGAGCTGCATGCAAGTCAGTTATAAAACCTAAACCATTAGATAGTCATTGTCGAAATGACGGCGGCAAGTTAAAGAGGGAGAGATAGATCCTGTATTAATTTTATTTAATGTGAAGGCTTGAACTGTAACACACACACCGTTTTCTGTTGTGCTTTTGAAGAAAGCAATAATTCCAGTTAGACTAGCTATCATGTTTGTTATTATGAAAATATGATAATCATTTTAACCCTTTGGCTGGGGAAACGACAAAAATGTCGTTTATCGGTTGCTTGGGAAATGACATTTATGTCGCTTTCGGTAAACGCTTATAAAGCTAGTAACGTTAAACAAAGGATATGAACGCTAGTAAGTTTTAAATATCATCAACAAGATATTAGTCGATGAATTACCATATGAAACGATTATCTGAGAGGCGTCGCTTTGTGCTAAAAGCTAAAGAAATCGGGCCTCCTTGAAAAAGAATAAAAGTTGGAAAACCAGTCAACATGGGCTCAACTTTCAAAACGGTAAAATAAAAATTCATTTGATCCTGCGATTGTTAGTGATCTTTTGCCTGATCAGAATAAAAGTAATTCAGATGATAGAAGTGATGTAAACTTTTTGGACTTTTAATATACTTTGAATATACAGAGAAAAACGATTGTTATGGTAGCTCGCACGGCTACGTTGTAGCGTTGGACTCTATCGAAAGGAATGCTTCCAAGCATTTCATACAGGGACAGTTGTACATTGTTTTAGTTTTTTATAGTAGTAGATATGTAAATGAATGTTTGTGTACAAAAGATTTTGTTCATAGAAATAAATCTCAGTTTGAGCTATGCATGTTCATAAAATACCGATTTTATTGATTTTTCAAAAATAAATTACACGGCTTGCGGGTGCTTTTGCGGGGCTTTAACCCAGCCAAAGGGTTAAGGAGTTATTGAACTACTAAATTATGCTCACTATAGTAAAACCTGGCTCTACTATTACCTTAAACATTGCTAACGAAAAACAAGAACTGCTCATCATGGTTTTTATTCTATTTATAGACATCAATGTCTGCCGCAGTCTTTACTTACCTTGTTGAACATCCTCTGTAGCTTGACTGAAGTTCTCAAGAATGACAGCAATGTACATGTTTATTATAACCAGAAAGGTAAGCAACAGGTAGGTGATCATATATATGCCTCCAATGGCAGGATTCGGGCATTGACCTGCGGCAGCCTCTTCAGCATTACCTGCAACAACTTATTTGGTAATCTCCCTGTTACCAGGCTAGGAACTATCTGTACAGTAACCTCTTTACAACCCCTCAGTTTATCTCCGACCTGCGCAGCCTCTCCCCTTTACAACCCCTCGGCTTATCTTGGACCTGCGCAGCCTCGCCCCTTTACAACCTCTCAGTTTATCTCGAACCTGCGCAGCCTCTCCCCTATACAACCTCTCGGTTTATCTCCGACCTGCACAGCCTCTCCCCTTTACAACCCCTCGGTTTATCTCCGACCTGCACAGCCTCTCCCCTTTACAACCCCTTGGTTTATCTCCGACCTGCGCAGCCACTAAAACTCAAAATCGGCCAGATAGAAACTAATAGACTCATATACATGTATAATAAAGACAGTTTTTCAGTAATTTTACGCAGTCTTTTGGGTTCATTAGATGATCTTGAAGTCAAATGGTATTAAATTGGCATATTTATGGGTGTCACTAGCATTTTACACTCTTAAATTCTACACAGCGTAACAAGAAAACAGCGAATCACAAAGACTCTTATCACTAAGATGCTAGTGGAGGGGCTTCACTAAGATGCTAGTGGAGGGGCTTCACCAAGGTGCTAGTGGAGGGGCTTCACTAAGATGCTAGTGGAGGGGCTTCACTAAGATGCTAGTGGAGGGGCTTCACCAAGGTGCTAGTGGAGGGGCTTCACTAAGGTGCTAGTGGAGGGGCTTCACTAAGATGCTAGTGGAGGGGCTTCACTAAGATGCTAGTGGAGGGGCTTCACTAAGCCAGAGTATTAGAGAGATTTATATATTTTATTCCTTATTTTTATTCATTTTTGCTAATTTCCAATTTTTTAACGAAAATTTTTTGTCTTCAAGAGAGCATTGAAGTCGCGAAAGCTGAACCAGGGAGTAGCAAAGGATTAGTATAGTGAATTTTCTTAATCCTTATTAATCCTTACTAATCCTTATTAATCTTTAGTAATCCATATTAATCCGTGTAAACCTCCTTATATCCAAATATTTTATAGCGCATATCCAAATAATTTGTACCGTATATCCAAATAGTTTGTACCGTATATTCAAACAATTTATACTGTACATCCAAACAATTTATATTGTCTATCCAAACAATTTGTACCGTATATCCAAACAATTTGTACCATGTATCCAAACAATTTATACCGTATATTCCAACAATTTATTTCGTATAGCAAACAATTTGTATCGTATATCTAAACGATTTGTATCGTGTATCCAAACAATTTATACTGTATATCCCAACAATTTGTACCGTATAGCAAATAATTTATACCGTATATCCAAACAATTTGTACCATGTATCCAAACAATTTATACCGTATATTCCAACAATTTATTTCGTATAGCAAACAATTTGTACCGTATATCTAAACAATTTGTATCGTGTATCCAAACAATTTGAACTGTATATCCCAACAATTTATACCGTATATTCAAACGATTTATACCGCATATCAAATAATACTTACAATCTGAATATGTGATGGCAGCAAAGACTCCACTCCAGCCAGCTGACGTTGTACATTGAAACAAGGTTATCAACGCTTGAAAAAATGTTTCAAAGTTAAATACCTAAAACATTAATGGTTAATTAGCATCTGTTAATGTCAAATGTTACTACATTAACAGCACATGTTATATGATATTAACAACCCATGCTAACAATATATGGCAACAGTATATGCTAGTAGTATTATATGCTAGTGGCTCGTTTCAACAATTTATGGTAATATAGTATGCTAGCATCATATATTAATAGCACAAACTGACATTATACAAGTATATTCTCAGCATGCATTAACAGCGCATGTTATCCAAGAATGTAGCATATGTTAACATCAACTACATTACAATTATTGTTTTATTTTCATCTTTTTGTAATTAACTAGTCATATGCATAATTCCATTATGAACTTCCACTCACCCGGTTCCTGGAAAATCATCTAATAGTAAGTTTGTCTAAGCATCTACATGTAAGTGTAATCATGTTTCATCAGCACAGTTGAGTTTAAATAGTAAAATAATTTTACATGATTAAAGATAAACTTACACTAAACTTTAGTAAATTTTATCAGAAAGTCTCCGTATTTTTCTATCATTTGTGACCGTTTTTGATGTTAGAAGTTATCTGACTGCCAGAATGCTTCAAGATTAAAATTTACAAAGCTTGATTTTGGTTAAAGCGCTCAGAAGAAAAATACAAGTTGAAATGACATGACTAGTAGCAATAGTTGATATCGGCTATTGTGTTCAAGTTGTAGTGTTACGCGTCTCAATTCTGTCAGTCTCTGTACAGCTATAGACGTGATCATTACCCTTTTGCTTGAGTTTCGGCGTTTTACCACGATCAAGTTTTGTCAATTTCAATCTTGAAAATCCTGGCAGTCAGATTACCTCAAACGTGAAAACAATTTTTAATAAAAGCTACTATAATTTTTTGTAAATTCATCTTTAACAGTGATTTAAAATGGTAGTTAATGCATATTTCTAGTATAGATTGAATCACAACTTATGAAAATCTTTGCAAGCTAATGCAAGGAAAAGTGCCAAAACATTGCTTCAGTCTCTCTGTTCCTTTTTTAAACAATTTAAGAAACTTGCATAAGGTATATATGCGCTGCCATTGTATCACATGTCCGTGAATAACAGTTGGTGACTCTTAACTGTATTGATTAAATTATATTGTGAAAACAACCACCAAAATATAGCTCTCTCACCTCATCCACTCCTGCAGTTTTCTTTATCGTACCAAAGAAGGCCATTCCAAAGGTTGCATAGATGAATATTACCAAGAAGAGCAATAGTCCGATATTGAAGAGCGCGGGTAATGAAACAAGCAATGAAAACAACAAAGTTCTAATGCCTTTTGCAGATTTTACGAGACGTAATACCCGGCCGACACGGAAGACTCGTACAACCCTCAGGACTGTCGGTGACAAGTTAAGATACTGCTCTATAGAATCTCGGAAGGCCAGACCTGTGAATACAAGAAGTAACACAATTTTTAGTTGTCAGTGAAGCGCAATAAGATAGAATGCATCTGTGACCAGTTTCACAAAGACACAAAACTCATCTATGTAACGATAGGAGTTTATGGTGTTTGAAAATATGATATCTGCTCCCAAAACAACCAAACAAGTGTTTTGTTGAACTCTGCTAAACGGTAGGGTTTTGCTCTATTGCGTTGAGCTAATGCTAATTAGAAGGTTTTCCAAAAATCTAGGATTGAAACTTTTAAAAATTGGTTAAAGTTTGCCTCCTCTTTTATGAAATAAACGGAGAGAAGCTCTTTACTCGCCTGATGAGACCTCTTGTATCTAGAATTGACAGATAATTAATGGGGTTTTAAGGCTTGTTTGGTCCAATGCCAAAAACATCATAACTGAAAGTTGCAACCATAGATATAATAAACCCTATATCTATGGTTGCAACTGCAGTCCTCCAATAAACAGTGATACAATATCTCGACACCTCACATGCCCATAATGGCTAGTCTGTTAAGCTCACAGTTTGGGCCAGTGTTCCTATCAATTTCTTTTGACAAATACCATTGTTTTCACTTTAATATTTGGGATTATTTGGTCTTCTTATTGCGGGGACCAAATTATCCCCAATATTCCCCAAATAATCATTTTTTGCAAATACTCCTCAGAATGTTAAAATATCTAATTTCAGGTAAGATAAATTCTGTTAATTTTTCATGTTTTTTACTTTATAATATAAAATGGTGTATTATATTGACCATAACAAAATATGCATAATACCAAGCTGACATGTGCGGCTGTATCAACTTTCCATTTTTAGTGTTTGTCAGCAATGCAACAACTTTTGCAGGGTGCCTCTCGTTAAATGCAAAACGTGCCTCTCGTTAAATGCAAAACTAAAGTTTTCAATCTCAAGTTTTTGCATTGACTTACTCAAGCTTTTTGAGTGGATAGAAATAAAATATACCTACCAAGAATTGAAAACAGAACTACAACAAAGTCGAAAACATTCCATGGAAATGTGAAGTAGTGGTGTCGTAATGCGATCAACTTGAGAACAGCTTCCAGCGTGAAAACGACGATGAAGACAATATTTATATATCCAAGAATCTGTAACATAACCATATAAACTTAACTAAACATAACAAATTATCATGATTACTGCAGGTTGAAAAACCTGTAGATTGCGAATAAAACCTTACCTGAGGTACCTGAAATGTGTTGGCAGAAGAAGCTGGGGCTTGTCAACCGGAAACCATCAAAGCAGTTACCAGTACATTGTGTTAGATGAAAATCGGGTTATTATAATTATTAATCTAACATGATTATAATATATCAAGTTCTTTTTGATATAATCCTGGACAAATACTTCAATACAATAGCTATGTTGTTAAAACTGTTATAATAACATAATTATAATTTATAACGTAACTGTAAAATGGTTAGATAATGATTTTTTTTAATTATTAAACAGATTTAATTATAATTTATAATATATCATGTTCTCTTTGCGCAAACTAATTGTTGATGTCAACAGAAAGCAGAAAGAGCTTTTAATTGCTACTGAATCAGTCAAAAGGAAAAATGTGTGCAAGTTAATTACACTTGGGGCAGTTTAATTGAGTTTTTAAATCTTGCAAGCTTTACGCATAATATTATGCATAGAAATGTTACATTTACATGCAGGTGTTTTCAGCTCTAACAGATTAGCTATACTCTGAAGCTGTTACCATTGATCAGAATTTTTATTGCTGATGCGCATGTATATTATTGTTGTATGACAGCAATAAAAGTTGTTTTTTTTCATCTTCAAATACATTATTTTATTAAAATGTTTTCATCAGCCAGTTGAGGTGAGAAATCTTTAACAAACCGAGGAAAAAAGCCTCAATTTTATTAATAGAGAGTTGTCCACCTTTTTATTAATAGAGAGTTGTCCACCTTTTTATTAATAAAGAGTTGTCCACCTTTTTATTAATAAAGAGTTGTCTACCTTTTTATTAATAAAGAGTTGTCCACCTTTTTATTAATAGAGAGTTGTACAAAGAGTTATGAAGTTTCTGCCCACTTACCTCCGTATAATTCTCCGGTTGGCCATAAAACTCGGCACACATTGTGATCATGTTTAACATAATGAATATCATAATGGCGACATCAAACTTCTGGTTCATGGTAAAGTCAAAGAACGCGGCTTGAGGTCCCCACTACAAGCAGTTTCTTAATGAGTTACAAGAGAGAAACATTGGCTGAGATATTGGCTTCAATTCTGACATAGGGTGAATTATATACCATCCTGTTTTGCATCATCTACATTTCTGTTTACAACAGTGGACATTCTCCCACTGCCAGATATGTTGACTTAGTTTACTAACATTGTTGTATTCAGAATACTGAATGTTTTAGCTCCTTCACACATCACTGGAATGTTTCATTTCTCAAGTACCAGATATCAACGCTGTGATGATTTTAATTTGTACTTACCAAAAGATACACTCAACAATTATATTGCTAATTCTTTAAATCCTTAGTCTAAAGAGACAAGATGTATACATCAACTTAGTAGTTTCAAGTCTTGTATCAATTTTTGATTTTGCATTTATGACACCACATGGCAATATCTTCTTTTTATTTATTGATTTTTTATTCTATTTATTTTTTGGTGGTGCAAGGTAGCACATTTTTTCTATATAAATGATAATGGATTGCCTAATAGAAGAATATATATTCGTAAGGGTTTAGAGCAATTGCCATACCTTGGGCCTTGGTGTAGCCTTAGCAGGACCGGAAGAGGAAAGTTTCTTCATGGCATTATAGTACTTTTTCTGGTCATCCGTCATAAACATTTCTAGCGATCCTCCAGCCTATAAGATGTAACTTACTAATTTAAGGAAACGCTGAGCTTCCTAGTGGCTCTTATTCTTTGAGACAGCCCTACCTTTTCTCACCTCGTAGATGTTCAAGCTGCCACGGAGTGCAGCACTACCTAGGTGTACAACACGGGTTACAGACCAACGAGCATGCATTCTAATGCCAAACTAGATTTCTCCAATCTTAAAACATGTGTCAAGTGTAAAACACGGGTTGGCTAGGTGGTAACCAGTCAATAAGAAAACAAATTGATGGTGTTCACAATAATGCTGCCCCAAAAGTTACCTGATTGATAAAATGTAAACATCATTTTTTAGGCAAACACTTCATTGGCAGATTACATTAAAATTTGAAAAAATTAGTGCCAAAGCTACTGGTCCAAAGATTGTCTTTCCATCAAAATTATGCTCAAAGGATGGCTAAAATCTTTTTTATGCGTGTGAATATTCAAGGTTGACTATTCTCTTGGGGTAGCAGCATCATGTGAAGCCTACAATGTGCTATTTACTATGCTAAAACAAGTAAATAAAAGGGTAATACGAACGTACACTTGAGTCCTGCAGAAAATAGTCAAATGAGTATACGTATTAGAGATTCGTAGAACAGACAGGAGACAGAAGCGGGTCACAGGTTAGTAAATACAAGTGTTCAAATGTTATAGGTTAATGAAACGGTGCAATATCTCCTTCCCCTTCTCTCACACACACTCAGTCTCTCACTCTTCAACACTTTATCGTGTCTTTTTACCGACTACCACTGGTCATTTCATATGCTTGTACATAAACCTGGCAAGAGTTTGCCCCAAAATTCCTTTCAAAACAAAATTTAGTTACCCTGCTCGGTTGAACGTGACTAATCCTGCAAAGCTAAAGATTACAAATGTCAAAGTAGTTAAAAATATAATATTAGTAAAAGTCAAATAAAATATAAACATCACATACACATCATATGTATGACAAGTATGTGATAAGATACACGCGTCATATAAGATACACACGTCATAAATGTGCATGTCATATGCATGACAGGTATGTGATGAAATACACATGCCATAGATGTACATGCCATATATATGACATGCATGTGATGAGATACACATGTCATGGATGTACATGCCATATGTATGACATGTATGTGATGAGATACATATGTCATAGATGTACATGCCATATGTATGACATGTATGTGATGAGATACACATGTTATAGATGTACATGCCATATGTATGACATGTATGTGATGAGACATTCATTGATTGCTGTCAGTTATGCGCTGCCGGTCAATAATTCTCATTTATGGCTCGTGATGCTCAATTGCAGCCAATCACTCAATTTCACTTTGTTTACGCTCACCTCTGTATAACTTTTTACGCCGAAATAGAAAGTAAATGGAAACAAATTTTTATACTCTAACGATTTGTAGTAGGTTTTTTAAAAGCAAAGCAAATCTTCGCCTATTTAAAAACATTGTGCTCTGATTAAGTCTTGTGACAAACCGATATTAGGTAGCCATCTTTAGAATTTAACAATAAAGATTACTCGAGCTGATGACATCATTATAGCGCAGCCAGAGTCAAGTGATTGAAAATACTGCCATGTAGAAGCAATTTGATAAACTAGCGATATGCACCAAATATATATTACTAGCAGAAATAGTAAAAATGATGCTATTTTATTGTATATTAATCTTTTAAAACTCTGGTAAATACTAAATGTTCATAGATATATTATAACCATTGCACGCTAAAACAGCTGCAACAAAAATTTATTTCCTCTAGGCTCAGCATATTCTGTTGTGAACATCTATTAACAGAATGTGTTTGTAGTACTGCAAAAACACATCGCTGTTCATAGGTAAGAAGCACTGAAACATCGCAGCACTTTGGCTCCCGTTTTCAGCACATATTTTAGGGATTTTATGGTAAACAAATTTACTTCATAAAGACAACCACTGCTTTACATGTCTAGTTTATAACTCTGTTACGCTGTTGTTCTGGGACAAGCCATGAGCATACTCTTCAGCAAGCTATTTGGAGGATTCAAAGAAGGCTCAGATCGGCTATATTCACTTGGGGTAACAACCTAATTACTGTTCAATAATCTTATTTTTCAAGTCATCAAAATGTACTGAAAGCAGCTTTAACCGCATCCTTTATTTTTGCAGATATTATGCTTACAGACATTTTTCCATTATGGTTTGCTATTTTTCTGCAACTCGGTGTTATGTATTTTTTCCAATTTAAAAAAATTAAATTTTTTCTACTTCAAACAATTATTTGTTTGACACCTTCAGCAATAAGTTCTTAAAACTGATGAACTATCAACGCACTTCAAAACATGTCTGGTAATATTCAACATATCTCTAACATATTTGTAGAAAGTTCTGGTCAGCCAATGGGCAACAGTCTTACAATTGGTCAGCCAATGGGCAACAGTCTTACAATTGGTTCAATAAGAGAACCCGTATAACACAAAGCGCTTGAACCAGGAGAAAGCAACTAAAACTGATGTTGATGAATAAACCATCATCTCTTTTTGCAAGATTGCAAAACCATAGGGAATTTTATTTGGTAAATGGCCATTTACTAATATTACTACCAAATATTATTATTTACTTAGGTCAACCAACCACTGCAATACAATATAAAAGAATGCCATTTAGGATTTGCATTATTAAAATAAAGGTTAGTATAAAGAAAAAGAGTTTGCACCGATGTAAAGAAAGCTTTGGCAATATCCATTCCTCAGTTTCAAATAACCCCCTACTCATTTTACTAAAACTACAAATTACTATTTCCTACTTCTCATGCCCAGCATAAAGATTCTTTTTTAAAGAGTTTTCTAAATACAAATTTATCAGAATGAGGGATGTGGTACAAGGCACATGGCGACAATGCCTTTCTTCTGCTCATATTAAAATCACTTACTATTCCTACACTCAGCATAATTCTATACGAGATATAAAAACCATTATCTTTGGTCAGAGTGCAATTTGATCAAAAAACGTCACATATTGCTCGTTTCATAAAGAAATAGGAGGATGGTAAACACCAATGAGTACTAACCAAGTATAAACAGTGTGGGCTATTGAATATTCATTCAACCATGTTTAAATAAAAATGTTGTGGTAGAAAATCTAACAATTTTTGAAGATACAAACCATATGGTGTAAAAGTGCTGATGTCCAATGTACATGGATAACTCATGACTAAATTATACGACTAAGAACCAGTACGATGTACATATGTAAGGCTTGGTTATGTTTATATTCTGTGTTTACATAAACCTTGAACACATATTCACAGCTACACCGACTACGCATGCAATACTTAGCCTATACCTACTATAAATACACATGCATTTTAAGAAAACTATATTTTTGTGCTGATGATCTTGACTACCTCGACAGCTATAGTTACAAGTATTCATGTCGCGTGCTTGCAATATATAATAGTGCATCTACGCTGAAACATACCACATTCTGGCGCAACAGAAACAGCTTGCAAACAAACCAGCTATCGGTGACGCTACACACAGATATACATGTACGCCTGCCATGACACAGGTATTGCGTAAGCACACATAGATGTGGACACGAGCGTACGAGACAAACATAGAAGAACAAACTCGCAATTACTGTAACGTGTCAGAGAGCAAGCTAGTCTAAAGCACTCAGCGAGTCTACACCTCGAGCATATACTAACCGCCGACTGTGAAAAAGCAAGAAAGAAAACTTTAGCGTTACAAGGAAAGATTTCCCAGTAAAAACATTGATTACATGTAGATAGAAGTTGAATAGTCATAGAATACAGCGGGAGGTTATCGCAGTGATCCCGAACTTATCACGGTTAGCAGCGACCCGCAGTGAACTCAAAAATGGGGATATAGTGTCACCCTCCCTCTTTTTGGCATAAGTTGAATAAACCTTGGCTATATGTTTTGAGCAAATTATTGAAAAGAAAAATATAGCCAATAGTCACAGCATTACATCCATCACGTTGTTCTACCGGAAAGCAAACTGAGTTGTCTAAACTGAGTTGCTTATTATTTTTCGTGGTGAAAAATGCTTGAATGAGATCATTTGGTGGTAACCATTCTTGTTAATAACCTTGCCCTTGAAATCGCACACAAAATTTTGTAGATTTCATCCGAAAGTATCGGTATTTTTCTATTAGCGATTATTTTAAATGTTTGAGTTATCTGATTGCTAGGATGTTTCAAGATTAAAATCAAACTTAATTGCAATTAAAATGCTAGAAGAAAATACGTGCAAAATAACGTTATTAGCTGTTATCGTTTCAGCGTTACGCATCACTATTCTTTGCAATTATAGACATCATAATCACACTTTTGATAGATCTGAGTGTTTTAATTGTGACAAAATTTTATTAATTTTGATCTTGAAACATCCTAGCAATCAGATCACCTCAAAACATCAAAAACAGTAACAAATGATAGAGAAATACCGAGACTTTCTGACGATATTTATTAAAAATGTTGCGCAAGCTCATCTTTAGAAGACAGCAAGCTGCCCCAGCTTTAATCTAGGAGCTTTAGAAGACAGCAAGCTGCCCCAGCTTTAATCTAGGAGCTTTAGAAGACAGCAAGCTGCCCCAGCTTTAATCTAGGAGCTTTAGAAGACAGCAAGCTGCCCCAGCTTTAATCTAGGAGCTTTTAAGCTGATAACCACCTTTTTTCTAGCCAATCAAAAAAGTCGATGTCCGACGCATGTTAAACCTTCTTTTTCATCACAAATGATTTACGTGTGGCTGTCAAAACATCTGCAATGCATCCTGGTGAAAAGCGAGGCGCGTAAACATGAGGGATCACTGCGCAGGGAGTACTTTGAAGAAACTGTTACTAGAAAAGCAATAGGAAAACTTATGTAACTAGAAGAGGAAAACAATGAAGTCACAAGAAAGGGAGAGACAAGTACGTGGAAATTATAAATAAAGACAAATACAAGTATAACTATGCTATTAACACAGCGATTTTGACTCAAAATATGTTTGAAAAATAAGCAAAGGTGTCTTTGGAAAAAATCTTGTGCAATGATTTATTTCTATGAAGTTTCGTCTTATAAACTAGTATTTCTGCACAAAACTCGAGAGGAATAATTTATAATTGTTGGTTTACAAGTATTTCTAAATAGTTAAAATCCTGCTGCATTCTTAGCATTATATGTATATATATATATATATATATATTATATAATATATATAGTACAGTACAACAAGCTCTCAATTTTCTTTCACCTAGCATATACCAACTGTACAGTACTTCAAGTTATGTAGATGTAATAATAATTTTGATATATATTGTCTTACCTTTTTCTTTTGGGCATTGAAATTTTCAATGATGACACCAATGAACAGGTTGAGAGTAAAGAATCCACCAAATATGATGAACAATACAAAGTAGAGATAGAAGTTAACACTATTCTCAAAGATGGGATTCTTTCCGACTTTAGTGATATCAGTTGCATCCGCCATAATCTCAATCCATCCTTTGTAAGTTGCCTGCAGATGATAGCGGATAGACGTTGATCTTCATTAATGTTTGACCTCTGCATCGATACTGCATTAGTAGTGTATAACTTTTGCATCACTGCTGCATTCCTATTGCATCATTGCCGTATCACTAATGCATTACTACTGTAATGCAATCATACTATCGTTACTGTTAACTACTGTATTACTGCACAAGCCCTGCCCAACTACTATGTCATGAATGCATCATTACTGTACCATCACTACACCACTATAATTATTACGTAACTGTATCTCTCTTTATATTATCATTACTTCTGCCATTATTAATATTAACTTTTTTACATTATTATTTTGTACATACTGTAAATTATTTGTATTTAAACTATACAGATTATCCATCTTATTTATGAACATCAAGTTGTTATTAGTCAGTGTTATTGATCAGACCAAATTGTACATTTTGAATATATTTCAAATGAAGATCTCCGCTTGATTAGGTTAATTTACTGTGTTTAACTTTTGCTAATTTTTACAATTTTGCATTCCTTCAAAAATTAAAGGCAGCTTTCCTTAAATTCTTTAAACAAACAATAATCTGGTGAGACCCTATTTAATAATTGCTAACTGTATTCCCTTCTGCAATTAGAAAACTACTGTATAAACAGGCAAACTTTACATTCCATTCGGAAAATTGCATTTTATGTTAAAATAGTTGTATATTGAAGCTAATATTATTGTAATTGCATATTGTATTCAGATTAATTTATTCTCGAAATAAAAAACAATGGTAAATACCCAAATTAATTCTATTTACCATTAAAATAAATGTAAACTATGCCAAAACCTATTGTACAAGTCTAAATTACATGGAAAAGCTAAAGTGATAAAATACAGTTGGTAAAAAGAGGTATTGACAGTAAAGCTTCACGATTCCCACAAATCATCAGACGATTCGATTTGTGATATATTATATATATATATATTATATATATATATATTGCTATTTTATTATTATGTGAAAAACTTGTAAATTTTTGTCAATAACTCTTGTAGATTTTAATTTAAAGAAAAACTGTTTTGTGTTCACCGACACAGGTGATAATTAGAAACACAGGTGATAATTAGAAAGGTGATAATTAGAAACGTTATTTCATGAATGCCCATGGAAGGCCATCAAATGAGCTTGTTGTAAGAATAAAAGGCCCCTGTGTTTTAGTTCCAGTATCGATCACTCTGAAAATCGTCAGGTGTGAGATATTTTGTCATTTTCGGCAATATAATCGTCATTACATGATTATATCGTTTATACGATTGGCTCTTTAAATTTTGGCAATTTAAGGATCGTTAAATCGGCATTTCATGAAGCTCTAACTGACAGGTACTTCACCTTAGAATAACGTGAAGCAAAGGGAGAGGTCGGCTATATGCAGGTCTGGTAGCGGAGTGAGTGCAAAGGGAGAGGTCGGCTATATGCATGTCTGGTAGCGGAGTGAGTGCAAAGAGAGAGGTCGGCTATGTGCAGGTCTGGTAGCGGAGTGAGTGCAAAGGGAGAGGTCGGCTATATGCATGTCTGGTAGCGGAGTGAGTGCAAAGAGAGAGTTCGGCTATATGCAGGTCTGGTAGCAGAGTGAGTGATAGAAATACGACGTGGAACAGTAATGCAGACTATGCTTACTTTAGACTAACGTATTTTTTTTTTTTAAACTTTTTAATGTCTGTCAAGTTTTTATTTTCACCTATAAGAACAGTGTTTAAATAAATTCTGAACATTGGGTGCTGGAAATCATTTAGTATGTTGCGACAAATACTTAGATCGCTTGTAAAATAAATTCATGTGTAGGTACGCTAATCTATTTAGAATGATCTTGAAACAGCACCTGCTGTCGAGAGTGGAGTAGTCTGTATGTCATTGAGCTGTCTTTTGTTCTTTTAAATTGCAGTGATTTTTCATTTATGTAAGCCACATTCTGCCCACTTCTTGCCAACTAGGCTCTGCACCTCGATTAGCCAAGTTATGGTGCACATAGAACCTTCATCGATAATTTCTCTAGTGTATTTTTTAGCAATCGTCTTACTTGATGAGACTATAAAATTCAGTCTGTCTGTCTGTCTGTCTGGCTGTATTGATAGAGCATCTATACACAGCCTCTAATATGCTGACTTACCACTTGAAGCAAAGCTAGGTAGGCTGCTGGCACGCTGTCAAAGTTGATAGGAGAGTTTTTCCAAGAGTAGTTGTTGGTTGTACATGTCTCCTCGTCCCATATTCCTAAATCGTGATAAGTGTAGTCGTATTTTTCATCTTCTAGGATTGGGTACTTTGTGGTGCCATTTGATTCTAATCCCCTGAAAGAAATAGTCTTGCATGTTATTATTGTTAATATTGTTAATACTGTTGTTATTGTTAATATTGTTAATATTGTTGTTATTGTTAATATAGGAAAAGGAGATGTAGTACTAGCTGTCTCATAGGGATTGTCATACTCTGCCTAGTTCACTAAGCTATCATCTTCTTGAAACCAAATGCTGATACACTCTTATCAAGCTAATTATGTACTTAGATCTTGCTCTTGTTGTCTTAGTCTCTGACAAACACTTCAATATACAAATTATTTTATTAAAATTATCATAATAACACAATAACAATGCATTAAATATTGTAGGAATGTAAGATAATAATTATGTTATTATAATATATTATAATTATTAAAATAACATAATTATAATACATTATATCTTTTTGTCGTAATCTCTGATAAATACTTCAATCTAACTATTACGTTATTAAAACAATTAAAAGAACATAATTATAATTTATAACACATTGTTTTATTATGGTGTTAATCGCTGACAAACACTTTGATGTAGCAGTTATATAAGTATATAAACTGTATATCATATTTCTGCAGTCTTAATCAATGGAACAATTATATCAATATATTAAAGTTCAGTGGTTTTAGTTGACCAGTGCTCAGAAAGATTATACCTTCATATACTTATCCTCCGTGTTATGATATGCTGCTCAGGTGTTTAGTAAGAATATTACCTTCCATCTCACCTTGTCAATGAAGTAAACTTACCTGCTATGAACAGATTGCATGCAACTAGTAACAATTATTTGAAAATATCATAGCTAGCTTTTTTAACAGTCCACCTAATATCTGTCCTCTTAGCAGAGGAAGATATTTTAACCTGTAAGTTAAACTACTTTTTTATTGACTAATAATTTAAAAATCATTTCTGTATAAAATGAAATTATAGCCAATAAAGCATAAGAAAATAGAGTTTTTTTAAAAATCAAGTGAGAAAGATAGACATGCCTTTTACTTGGTGCTACCTTACAGTGGCTTACCGATAGAGAACATGCAGAGCGACTCCTTCATCGTTTACGCATTTGTAGAAGCGACCTGAGAAGAAATTGACTCCCATAATAGCGAATATCAGCCAGAATATAAGAATAACAAGGAGCACGTTGCTGATGGAAGGCACAGCCTGTATGAGGGCATTCACCACAACCTACAAGCATTCATACATCAAATCTATAAAATCAGAAATTTCACAATTCTACTATTTAATCACTGTTTTAATTCAATCACTAATTCAATTTACCATTTTACTACTGCCAAACCGATCAAAACTGCCTACGAGTGTTGTTGATACGCCAGCCACTCAGCATTTCTTCAACAAATATGATTGTTCTTACATCATTTAAGGTTTTTGAAAATTGCCATCGCTAAAGCGATTGGCTCTATTTTACACAAACTCGTGTCACTGATTGAAATGGGTGGCATTGGAGAACATACGTAAGAGACCCTTTTACGTTCTTTTTTATTTATGCCCTTGTACATGTATTAACGTGCACAAGAGTACAGACATTGGCTCACTCCTCTTCGTTCATTTTGAGATTAAGATTTATCAATTTATAAGCTGCAACGTAATGGAGAGTAGAGAGGAATGCTTTAAATCATTTGACAATTGATTTACAAGCAGCAATTTTTTCTTTATAACACCCAGAAAAACCTTAAAAATGTTTACTTTTAAATCTAACATCCAATCTATCATTTGTAGACATGAGATAAAATTAATAGGGTTTCGTTTGACAGATCGACTTTCTTGGAGTAATGTTGACACTGTTTCTAATAAGGTCATTAAGTCATTGACTCTGCTCCAGTTTTGCAGGCCAAACATTAACCCAAAATCTGCCAGGGCTTTCTATTATCAATTCATCTTTTGTCATGTTATTTATGGTATACACATTTATTATAATATAGCTTCAAGATATGTCAGTAATGATCTATTTTTGTTGTAAAAGGTACACTCTAACTAGTTGCAAATCTACATCATATTTCAGAATATCTCATTTCAATGAACGATCTTTCCAGATCTTTGCATCTTCTGACTCTGCCTATGCTATATGTTTATTTTACATCAATTATAGATTGGAAAATTTTTTCTGGTTTGTGGGAGTTTTACATGAAAAATACAGGTTATTAACTTATTTCAGCTAACATGATATGAACAAACTGCATACAGGCTCTAACAACTATGCTGAAAATACAGTAGACACTTCTATAATACAGTAGACACTCCTATAATACAGTAGACACTCCTATAATACAGTAGACACTCCTATAATACAGTAGACACTCCTATAATACAGTAGACACTCCTATAATACAGTAGACACTCCTATAATACAGTAGACACTCTTATAATACAGTAGACATTCCTATAATACAGTAGACACTCCTAAAATACAGTAGACACTCCATTTAATGTAAAGAATTTATGTGAAGTTTTTGCTTCGTATGATGTAAAAAATTTCATATAATGTAAAATGTCGAGGCAAATTCACAAATTTGATTTAAATGGTAACCCATCTCGCTGCACTCGCGAGAGAAAAAACGGTGTGCGTATAGCGTTCCATCTATTATATACAATGCATACACTATTTTGAGACATTCCAGTTCATCGTGATCGTCAGATGTGTTGATAAAACAGAGAATAGGTAACTGCGCAATTGTTTTTAAATGTTTGAAGGCGATCGACTGGTGCAGGTGTTACGGTGTCAGTTTACCAATTTGAATGTCACAAGTTGGAGTATCGTCGAAAGTTATCTTTTATCCTAACCTTAACCTTTGGATACAGATAGAGGACGAACAGGTAGACACCACTCTTTTTATAGTAAAATTTTTTTGTTTTGGTTCATTGTAGATGTATAAAATATTTGTTATTAGTTTTACTTAGCTGAATAGATTTTGTTGTCTTGAAAAAATAAAAAAATCATTGTAAATGAACATTGATTGGTTTGATAAACTATGGATGAGCGTTCCCCATCAACTTATTAGAAAATTAACGCAATCACGGTCTATGAAACCACTGAAACTGATTAGAACAAGGAGAAAAGTTGTTGATGCAAACCAATAATGCTGCAGTTACAGTACAGGCAATTTACATGTATTTTAGTGTTTGTTTTACGGAAAATCATAAAACGTAAACAATCCTGGAATGGATTTTGCACATCGTAGGAGCTCCTATTGTATTATCTCTAGTTCCTTTAACAACGGCGCCACTTGTTCTCTTAAGGCAGACAGGTATTTCAAACACTATATGTCAAACCATTCATTTGATTTTATTGGCTCGTTGCTGCCCCTTTTCATGATTCTTGTATGACATAATTTAGAAAACATTTCTGCCTGAAATGAAATTATACCCAATGAAGTATTAAATGATTGTGTTATTTTTGGGCCTCCTATTGTAGTACATAGTATAATACTATACTCTAGCCTGGGCCTCCTATTGTGGTACATAGTATAATACTATACTCTAGCCTATACTCCTATTGTGGTACATAGTATAATACTATACTCTAGCCTATACTCCTATTGTGGTACATAGTATAATACTATACTCTAGCCTGTACTCCTATTGTGGTACATAGTATAATACTATACTCTAGCCTATACTCCTATTGTGGTACATAGTATAATACTATACTCTAGCCTGGGCCTCCTATTGTGATACATAGTATAATACTATACTCTAGCCTGGGCCTCCTATTGTGATACATAGTATAATACTATACTCTAGCCTATACTCCTATTGTGATACATAGTATAATACTATACTCTAGCCTGGGCCTCCTATTGTGGTACATAGTATAATACTATACTCTAGCCTGGGCCTCCTATTGTGATACATAGTATAATACTATACTCTAGCCTATACTCCTATTGTGATACATAGTATAATACTATACTCTAGCCTGGGCCTCCTATTGTGGTACATAGTATAATACTATACTCTAGCCTGGGCCTCCTATTGTGATACATAGTATAATACTATACTCTAGCCTATACTCCTATTGTGATACATAGTATAATACTATACTCTAGCCTGGGCCTCCTATTGTGGTACATAGTATAATACTATACTCTAGCCTATACTCCTATTGTGATACATAGTATAATACTATACTCTAGCCTATACTCCTATTGTGATACATAGTATAATACTATACTCTAGCCTATACTCCTATTGTGATACATAGTATAATACTATACTCTAGCCTATACTCCTATTGTGATACATAGTATAATACTATACTCTAGCCTATACTCCTATTGTGATACATAGTATAATACTATACTCTAGCCTATACTCCTATTGTGATACATAGTATAACACTATACTCTAGCCTATACTCCTATTGTGATACATAGTATAATACTATACTCTAGCCTATACTCCTATTGTGATACATAGTATAATACTATACTCTAGCCTATACTCCTATTGTGATCCATTGTATAATGCCCTGCTGATGAGATAGTCAGCAAAACAGATAAAACCATCACTCACATTACAGTCGTTCATTCTAAGAGATATATACGTGCAATTTTATCTTGCGCTCTAGCAACAGCTTTGAGTTTATTGACCCTGTCACTATTCTGTCACTATTCTGTCACTATTCTGTCACTATTCACTATTATCACCTTATCACTATTCACTATTATCAACCTGTCACTATTCTGTCACTACTCACTATTATCACCTTGTCACTATTCTGTCAATATTCACTATTATCAACCTGTCACTATTCTGTCACTATTCACTATTATCACCTTGTCCCTATTCTGTCACTATTCACTATTATCACCCTGTCACTATTCTGTCACTATTCACTATTATCACCTTGTCACTATTCTGTCACTATTCACTATTATCACCCTGTCACTATTCTGTCACTATTCACTATTATCACCTTGTCACTATTCTGTCACTATTCACTATTATCACCTTGTCACTATTCTGTCACTACTCCCTATTATCACCTTGTCACTATTCTGTCACTATCCACTATTATCACCCTGTCACTATTCTGTCACTATTCACTATTATCACCTTGCCACTATTCTGTCACTACTCACTATTATCAACCTGTCACTATTCTGACGGTTATCTGAGATGAAGTCAAACAAGACAGTGCTGGTGTTTTAATAGCTTGTATATGAGATCACCAGATATACTTACCCTCATACCTTCCCAGCGAGAGACTGCCCTCAGAGGACGCAGGGCCCTCAAGGTCCTCATCGCTTTGAATGCACTCATATTCACGTTTTCACTAGACTCCATTATTAGACCAGAGATTGATATCTGTAATTTTGAAAGTATTAAAATTTTGATTGAAGTTGGAACGGTAGGCCAGGTCTTTTAATCCATAAAGAATGTGCTATTAAGACTTTCTGCACACAAACTTTCATGATTGAGTTGGAAAGCTGCCAAGCACTGAGTTATAGTTAATCCTTTAGCTTTTTCAATGATTCTCTCAGAAAAAAGTTTTTTATTGTCACAATGCATACCATTAGCTACCAATGTTAAAGCTCTCAATAATTGCATTCAAGTTGACAACAGACGATAAAGGTGTGTGAAATATCCAAAACATTAGGTTGATAAGCTTGCCAACAACTTAGAATTTCAAAACTAATTTTAATCTATCTTCTATCTATATAGATAAATCTCAAAGTTTGAGTGTCGACTGTGATTCTATGAATCGGCCTGTCTAGTTATAGCTATTCAAATATTGGAATAAAAAGCTCAACTCGTGCTGGATTTGCACTCACATAGATTGCAACCACAAGTTTCTAACCACGCATCTAACTACTAAGCTACACAGTCCTTAGAGATCTAACACTCTTATCATGTACCCTATACCCATTTCTCGATTGCACGAGCTAATAGCGTATTAATTGATACATTGCGCCCACGCGTTACGATGCACCTGCTATAAAATATTTTTTCGCCTATCTCTATGAAATATGATGCTTTTTCGTCTTTGCCATACTAAGGCAAATTTTTTTCTGCCATACGATATCAACAACAACTTTTCTCGAAATTAAAATTTGGCAATTGTATCTCAGGTCAGCGTCATCCATTATGATAGAAACGGGTTCGCAAACAGATAAGTGATAAAATTTTTACTTAAAGGTTAGAAGTTTACTAAAATACATACTAAAATTTCCTTCAAGTGTGTGTTTAGTAAGCTAAATTCATATGATTTTAGATTCAGCATTGATGTTACACACCTGTCTTGAAAGTGCGAACTCTGTACGCAGTATATTGTAATGTTACATTTTCTTAAAGATCATAACCATTAAATACGATAAAGTTGTTGTAGGTTACTATAGTCACTAAGGTTGGCATAATGTTTTGTTACTATTTTTTTATGATGATGATTTTGATGATTTTCACCAGGAGGTGAATGGATTAGACAATTACTATCGGTTTCTATACCACTCTACATGTCTATACGATAATTTCACCTTATGATGCCATCATTGAAACAAACTAAAATCGTATAACTGTATACCAACTAATTTTTTGTTGTAATCGTAGCAAAACAGACAATATTTAGCCATTACTTGCTAATGATTTCACATTTACATTTAAACACCTTTTACAGTTGTATTTTTCCTCCTAATTTATTTCAACAAAACACTTCTTTCATGATTTGAAGTTTAAAAGTTAGAATGATAAATGTTGTATATGTTAAATAAAAATAAATGTTCTGTTCATAGACTGTTCTATTACCCTGGCAAGGCCGGACATTCAGCTAGTCTTTACAATAAACATGGCTTCTGTCCGAAGACAATCATAGTGCAATAAGAAAAAATGCATCGCACGATTATCGAACCCGCATATTCGATTTTCCAGCAAAGCGTGCTACCAACTGCACCCCTCAACTACCTGTCCACATCATGGAATAATTGTGTACATAGCTATTACACATGATACTCTCACACAGTGAATGGAGCTGCCAGCATATTAATCTCTACTATGATAAAAGCCGTATCCGCCTCGCTTGGAGGTTGGGTAAAGGATTGCACCATACAGGGTTTGAACTCTAAACATCCAGATTAGCAGACCAGCATGCTAACAGGTGCCTCACTCGACCACCTTTCAATATGTGGGAATAGTTGTATGGATATTTATTACACCAAAGAATCTCTCACGGTACACTATACTACCTAGGCTACCAGCCTATGTTGAATAGGAATACATGCTATAAATAGAAATCGATCAATAGTTGACACTTGTACTCACAGCCACAATAACGAAGTCAAGCCAACACCACGCATCAGTGAAGTACTTGTAGTAGCCAAAAGCAAGCCACTTGATGAGCATCTCACAGATGAAGATCCCGCTGAATATCTTGTCAATATAGTAAAGCAACAGCTTTAAGGTTTTCCTCTCTTCCAAATATATGTCTTCCAGTGCCTATGATAGCAAGATGTTAGTCTCAATAGACAAACGGTGACAGGAATTATAGCACAGCAGCGACAACAAATTACAGTGACGTCTCAACACATGATCACCTCTAACTACAGTTCTTTCTCTATTTATTATAACCTTGTAAGTAAAAATTATGGTGAAAATTATTTAATTATGGTAAAAATTATGTAAAGTGAAATATAAAAAAAAACATAAAGTACATTAGCTATATTTAGTGCACATTAAAGTACGGTGTGTCATTCACAGTTTATGACTTACTCTAGTACTTACATGCACAGTTTATGACTTACTCTAGTACTTACATTCACAGTTTATGACTTACTCTAGTACTTACATTCACAGTTTATGACTTACTCTAGTACTTACATGCACAGTTTATGACTTACTCTAGCACTTAACAAATCTGTTGAGACATCTTACAGGTGAATAAACACTTCTTCTACAGAACTTCACTTCATTAGTTTAGTTTTTACTTCTAATTCTGGGTTTTTATGTTTAGCTTTTGAATCATATTATATAATGCACTTGTTTTAATGTCCTCCATAGTGATTCGAAGTATTCATCAGTATTCTTTCAACTTTGGAACCAAATAAAAAAAAAACACGATGCATTCTTATGAAAACATTTACTTTAACATACGATGGTTTCAACATACGATGGTTTCAACATACAATACAAATATTAGAAGGGATTAAGTTTTTATGTCGAGGTTTGACAATTGCAAACTAACAGTGATACACGAGTTAGCTAAAACCATTTATGTACTGTTTAGTTTGCCACTGAACCCGAGAAAAAAATTTGTTTAATGCCAAATACAAGGGATCAGAGAAGAAATGTATTTATTATCAGGTGCAACCATGGATATCCATGAAAAAAATAGCAAACAAATGTGAAAGTAGCCATGAAATAGCAGTAACTAAAAAATCTGTTGAAAAGATAAAGCGTTTCTTTGTAAAAATGGTAGTCCTACAAACAACCTGAATGAAAATTGGATCAACAAAATTTGAATTTTTTTACCACCACAAGTCTTATTATTACTTTTATTATTACTCTTATTATTACTCTTATTATTACTCTTATTATTACTCATCAAATAAAAACATTTGCTTAGCAGCAATAAATCTAACTTATTTATTAATGCCTAAACTGGTTATGACTTGATACTGTGAGATTGTTATTTTAATCTGATAAAACATTAAATTATAGAACTGCCAGATGAATAAAGTATTAAAGCTTTGAATACACAGGCTGATGCTTTATGACATCATCGTGTGGTAAGATGCTATCAACCTCTAATAATTATTTTGAAAATACAGTAGACGTTCCTGTAACCTACACCTTCCATAACGTAAATTCTAAATAACATAAAAAATTTGTGTGAAGTTGTTGCTTCGTACCACGTAAGAAATTCCATACAACGTAAAGTGTCAAGTCAGGGCGAGTTCTTCAATTCGATTTAAATGGTAACATATTTTGGAGAGTGGAAGTCGTGTCTGTACGTATGTAGCCACTATTGGAAGGTGGGAGTCATGTCTGTACGTATGTAGCCACTATTGGAAGGTGGGAGTCATGTCTGTACATATGTAGCCACTATTGGAAGGTGGGAGTCGTGTCTGTATGTATGTAGCCACTATTGGAGGGTGGGAGTCATGTCTGTACGTATGTAGCCACTATTGGAAGGTGGGAGTCGTGTCTGTACGTATGTAGCCACTATTGGAGGGTGGGAGTCGTGTCTGTACGTATGTAGCCACTATTGGAGGGTGGAAGTCATGTCTGTACGTATGTAGCCACTATTGGAAGGTGGGAGTCGTGTCTGTACGTATGTAGCCACTATTGGAGGGTGGGAGTTGTGTCTGTACGTATGTAGCCACTATTGGAGGGTGGGAGTCATGTCTGTACGTATGTAGCCACTATTGGAAGGTGGGAGTCGTGTCTGTACGTATGTAGCCACTATTGGAGGGTGGGAGTCATGTCTGTACGTATGTAGCCACTATTGGAGAGTGGGAGAAAAGATTGCGATGTATAGGATTCAAACTCCAAATGTTCAGCTTTGCAAATCAACACTCTAACACATGTGCAAATCAACTGCCTATTTGCATTCCTGAATAATTGTACACATACTTATTCTCTGTGCTTTATTGACACACATGATGATCACTCACAACACACTAAACTGCCAGTGTACCAGTACAGATAAAAAGTTCAATAAAAATAGTTTTTAAAAACCAAATGAAGTGGGCTTCGTAATAATTGAATTAGCCAGTGAGTGCAAATACTCCGAACAAAAATTACCATGCTAGTCTTAGTATGCATGCTATCAGAAGCTTAAGCGCATAATAACTGTGCATACATCAGTGATAAACATTAGCTTGTGTAGAATGCTAACATCTAAAAATGAAGACTTGGTTCTTACCAATGACATACTGCTCAGAAGAATGCAGACTATGATGAACCCTTCAAAGTACTTGTGCTCTACCAGTCTGTAGGCAAAACACCGCAAGGACCAGAATTTTCGACTGAAGGCTGTATCCGGGGTTTCCACACACCTCCGGCTTATAAAGGGGAAACAGCAAGCGCTAGGTAATGTCTCATACTCTACCTAAAGTAAAAATAACATGTTTCAGGTTACGCAGCTCGTTCTACACCAATTACATCGTTCTATGTAATTAACTGATCCAACTTTTTATCATTATTTCCATTTCAAAACAAGAGTCAAGCTTGGATTAGTAAAAAATCAAAAATTATGGTGTGATTTGCTGTATAGTACAACAGTATACAGTAACCTAAAAATATAGTTAACATGGTATAATACAAGTACAATCATAATATAAGGGTGTACAGTCAACTAGCTGTACCATTAACTTCTTAGCAGACCTTATAGAAAGTGTATATAGATGTAAATACTGTAAAAGGTTGATACTGTTTAGTAACTTTAGTGAGAGCAGTAATAACAGCTCAGCAATAAACACAGAGAACTCTTCAACAACTCTGTTTCCTTGTTTTGTGTCTGCTATGTACGGACTACTCTATGTACTGACTGCACTACTATATGAATTGACTGCACTACTTTATGTACTGACTGCATTACTCTATGTACCGACTGCACTACTCTATGTACTGACTGCACTATTTTATCTACTGACTGCACCACTCTATGAATTGACTGCAATACTCTATGTACTGAATGCACTACTTTATGTACTGACTGCACTACTCTATGTACTGACTGCACTACTCTATGTACTGACTGTACTACTTTATCTACTGACTGCACCACTTTATGAATTTCCTGCAATACTCCATGTACTGAATGCACTACTTTATGTACAGATTGCTACTCCATAGACTGACTGCACTACTCTATGTACTGGCTGCACTACTCTATGTACTGACTGCTCTACTCTATGTACTGACTGCTCTACTCCATCTACTGACTGCACCACTTTATGACTTGACTGCAATACTCCATGTATTGAATTCACTACTCTATGTACTGATTGCACTACTCTATGTAACGACTGCACTACTCTATGTACTGACTGCACTACTTTATCTACTGACTGCACCACTATGAATTGACTGCAATACTTCATGTACTGAATGCACTACTCTATGTACTGGCTGCACTACTCTATGAACTGGCTGCACTACTCTATAAACATCGGAAGTTTTTATTACCAGCTGCAACTGGTTATAGCCGACTAACCAAAATATAATTTATCTCTACAAATATGTTTCCTTATATTTTTTTTAAATAAATGAATTTTAAAAACCCAAAGGCCACACCATAGGTAACAATTCTCAGAAAAGCTGTGTAGTAATCATAGGGAGAAGCCTGTCTTAAGGGAGAAAATGATACCTTATTAATATCTTCATGAACACACTCTATTCCAAATCTGCAACTGCATTACTCTTGCCCATCTTGTGTTAGAATTGAATACTATTGCTCAAGATTGAATTTCTTTCTATAGTAATGGAGCAGAAAATATGTAATTAGCCCTTAGCTTCAAATTATAGCCGGCTATCCCCTGAGACAAGGTATTTCTGAAGGCTGAAAGGGCAAACATATAACATATAACATATTCACTCTTCAGCAGGAGCCTAGTCTACTCATGCCAAAACGGAGGTTGTTAGTTGGCTATGTTATACACTGCACTCATACACCTGTCACACTTGTGGCCGAGTTGCAAAGCATTTACCAAAACCATGCAGTTCATTCTGAGCCAAGATTATATGTTAGACAGGTGAGCCAGTTATATCAAGTTATCAAGGATTCTACCGTTATATAAATAAAAAGAGCTGCGACTCGTAGTGAACATTGTGATTAACAGAGAGTCTGAATAGGGAATGGTATGAGTAGTAGTGAATAATATGAAGTATTGTGAGGGATGCTTGCCGACCAACATCTCGGCCAGAGACTCGCCAGCCTGGCCAGCCTCAGCCCCACTCGGCTGGCAAGAAGACAGCCTACAGAGCCGAGAGAAGAGATGATCGACCCAGCCGGAAAAGCGGCTGGCATCGGAGAGACCGATCGGTTCCGGAAAGAAGAGAGCGGAGCTACCACTATAAAAGACAGCAGCCAGGACCAGAGAGGGTAGAACACAACAAAGTCTCAAGGACAGTTGTGTATATTTGTTACATGCTGTATACTGTAACTATAACAATAGGCTAACGAGTGGCTGATTCCAAAAGGAGAAGTAGGGCTCTCTGAAGATTCTTTACAGCATTGCAGATAGAGGGTGAGTCTAGCATACAGTGTGAGTGGTGAAAGGTACGAGTCGAAGAGGAAGCAAGAACTCAAGGGGTGAGTAGTTGAGAGAGTAAGAGACAAGAAAGGGCTCATAGAGGGTGAGAGTAGTAGTGGCTGCGCGTATCAGAGGGTGCGAGTGAAAAATATGTAAGATGTTAGTGGAAGAGAGACCAGCAGCCATTTTAGTAGAATTGGTTTGAAGCACGGCGGGTAGCCATGGCAAGGTACTAGCAGTAACTTGCAGTATTAAAAGCCAAGAGCATTAGGATAGTCTAATTACCACAGCTGGTTTGTATCCCTCTGGTACCTCTTCCTTCAAGGGATCAAAGGACAGCGTCACATAGCGATAAGGCAATAACAAAGTCGGATATATTTAAATATCTGTAACATTTTTGCGATATCCATTTGATATAAGAAGTTGACCCTGAGAGATGTATCCCTAAAGTGATAGGGGCGCTTGGATATAGAAGAAATTTGTGATATGAAGAAAGTTCTGAGCAAATTGTTGCTTTGAGATACAACACAAATTTGATATATCACACAAATTTGAAATACGAGCATTGGAGACAGTTTCCGATTCGGTTGCTAGATGGCTGAGTGTGCGAGAGTTCACCTACGAGAACAACATCACTCGGTTATTTTCGTAAGATCATAAAAGATTTTTAAAGAAAGGCTGAAAGTGAATCTCAAAGCGAGGCAAAGTGAGCTGTGCAAAAAAAAAAAACCGAAAACAAAATTAGAATTAAGTTTAGTGTAAAATTGAAACTCATTTTCAAGTGTGTGTTTAATAAGCTAAATTCATTTTAAGTTAAACTTGAAGTTTATGTTATGTAGTGTAATAAAAGTGTTGTGTACCGAAAGTGTTGTCGTCAAGTCTTTCACATCGCTGTTAGGTGGCACTGCCATCTGTTTCGAAGGTAGGAACTTTATGCAGTACTGTACATAGTAATGTTACATGTTATGTATTACAGATCATAACCTTTAGATGAATATTTGTTACTTTGTGAGTGTAGGTGGTGAATTAGAACAAGTAAAACATGATTTTCCACTGTAATATCTTCTTTTGTGTTTTTGTCACAGTGAGAATGGATTAGAAAGGATTTAGTTATTTTATATATGAAAAAGTGATTTGAAATACGAGTGAATTGACATACGAGCTCGGTCTAAGTATCCATTAAACGCATATTTCAAGATATTACTGTAATTAATTTATTTACTCAAAATTCTAAGCCAAACGATAAGCTGTTAACTCTGTGACGGCATTTCTCTGTTTTTCACTAGTCCTACCTCTACTTCTGAGAACTCTGGGTTCAGATTCCCGCTGTCAAGTTTGGGCACTAAAGCTTCGGCATCATCCAGCGATTCACAGCTGCTTGCACTGAACTCACAGATCTTCTCTACACTGTTTTCTCTTTCAAACATGATTTCCTTTGTCGTGACATTATCCTTCTTTGCAGCATTGTCCTTTTCCTGATCGCTGTCTTTTTCAGTTGGAGCTTGATCGTAGTCATCAAGCAGTGGAATTAACTAAAACCATAGATCAACTATTCATAAATTATAAAATGAAGTTAGTCTGTAAAATTCACCATACACTAAGTTTGTGGTAAAATGTCATGCCTGCATGTATTCTCAAACAAAACTTAGAGCTTTCCCATTCAAGACACTAGTCATAGAATTTGCTGCCGAAAACATCATTCACAGAATTTGCTGCCGAGGCTCACAGTACATTACTCACAGTGACAGTCTTGGAATTAGAAAGACCATCCGTATCATCTAATAGAGAGTCCTTGTACGTTTCCTTGCCCAGCGTTCCATTAGTACTGTTATAGGCCGCTGAGAAAACAGAGTACTTAGTACTGACACTGAACATAGTCAATATATGAATCTAAGTTTTTTTCGTCTGTATGTCCAGTTATAGCGATAAAGCTGCAGGAATGACAAACCCACTTCACAATAGATTTGAGCTCGGAAACTCTGGTTTTGTAGACATGTGTGCTAACTGCTGTACCAAGCGGCCATCTTACCATAATAAGAAATAATTGTGTACATACTTATTACACCTGCCAATCTTTAATGGCGATACGCATGCTTCAAGCTTCATCTAACACGATTGAACTACTAAAGGAAAAGTACATGCCCAGATTTTCACAAAATGCTATAAATATATGTTTATTTATATATATATATTTCTCGAAGTTTGTGTGTATGTGTATATGCCTTTCCAGCTATAGTTATTAAAATCGTGGGATAAAGACTTCGTAAAGCAGAAGATTTGATCTCGATACCTTCCGTTCACCAGTTGATTGCCTTACTAACTGAGCCACACAGCTTGATCGCGTCGCTCGGCAATATATGTCACTATATGGAAGCATATAGGCTAGTGCTTTAGATCATGACGTAAAGTCATAGCGTAGCTCCGTAAAAGTCGTAGATCTTATTAGTAAGCTTACACAAATTTTCCATTGGCATTGTGCCAGGCTGAAAGCGAGTGGCAGGCACCTCTCAATACCTCTCAATGTTTATGAGCTCATTTTTAATACCCTGGTAACGCCGGGTAGCACAGCTACCAGTGCTGTCAGGGCTGGAGTAGTCAGTGCATCCTTGAGCCGTTTTTTATTTTTTGTTTTAAATCGCTGTGACTTTTCATCCATGTGAGCCACACTCTGCTCCCCGCCTGCCAACTGGGCTTTGCACCTTGATTCACGAAGCTATTGCTCACATCGAGCCTTCATCAATGATTTTGATGAAGCAGATTACGATGCAAAAATGAATTGAATTAAAAAAATGAACTATTTTGTTATGTCTACTTAATTATGTTATGCATGCTATTAGTTTTAAAAGACCACACATGCCTTCCTCCAGCCTCAACTTTAAAATCAAACTAACCTTTTAAGTTTTCGAAGTTGTCCATCGGTACATGATTTGGTTTAAAGCCCGAACGCTGCCGCCAGGCAAGAAGAGTATTGCGTACATTTTTTTTGACATATTTGAAGAATCTGACAATGCGACCTTTTGCTTCGGTGATCTTGTCTACCTCGTCATCCGCTCCTTTCTTGTCAAGAGCATCGGAGCTGAATGAGCTGAGGAGTAGTACCAGGAACAAATTTAGTACCTACAAAATATTAGAGGTGATTGATTACAGACTGTCTCCATGGCGATAGTTCATGTAAACTCATGCTTGTGTTGTGATACAAACGTTCACCTCAAAATGAATGTGCTTGACATCAGCTACTTGCAATTTCAATGGAAACAACCTGACTTGTCATTACTTATAATATCAGTCTGTGACAAAACCTATCACAAGCTGGATATTACATGTCAGACCTGATGCAAACACGACTTCTGCTATGTTGTAAAACACATGAGAAGTTTATACCACATACCATGCCTAATATGAACATGACTTGTATAAATTGACTAGTTGAATGCTAGGTGTTGCACGAGTAATACAAATGTTTCTGGACAGAAAATTTATTTTTAATCAACATATATACAACATTTTCCATTCTAACTTCTAAATGAAAGTGTTTTGCTTATTTCGTTGTACTGTGTGTAATTCTGCGTAATTCGTACTGTACCGGCTGCAGTGCCATGTGAGTTTAAGCATTTTTTCACAAAATGAGCACACATCTTTCTTTTAGTATGGCTTTACGCGTAACGCTAGCTGCAGTGTTGAGCATGACGCCATAAAATATTGGCATATGTAATAAGTATGTGTCCAATTTCTCCATATTATAGCCAGTTGGACAGAGTAGTGTATTGGATATGGCTTCACATAGTGTATTAAATAAAAAACTCACAACCTCTAGGTCTGCCTGTCTGCAGAACTGAAGGTTGTGAGTTCAAATCCAGTGTGCAACAGTTTTCATTCTTAAAACTATACCTCTATTATAACTAGACACGCGAACAAACATTGATATATATATATATATATATATATATATATATATATATATACATGTATATATATGTATATATATAAATAAGACGAACTGATGCTGATGTGAGCATGATTTGTGTTAAGTTGCAAAACAAAAACAAACTAATGCTTGTCTTATGCAAGCATGACCTGCTTTAAATGAGGAAACACATTCCAAGTTATTGTGTTACCTAAAGCAAGATGTTTTAGCAAATTCTTTTTTTAATCATTTATAAGTTATGATTATTTTTCCAAAAATGAAATTTAGTTGAAGATACATGTTACGGATCTTCAAGTTTTGGAAATAAATGAGTCTGTTACAATGAGAAGTTGTTTTTATTGACGATTAGGAATATTGAGTGAATTTAGAGTGCCACCACTCAGTGTTTAGTAGATACATTAATACCTCACTTTTTCCTGTTAATCAAGACTGGTGCTTCCTGCGAAAAGTGAAAATCCTCCAAGTAGAAACTAGTCAACTCATAAAGCCATTTTTTTATTAATCGTAAGAATTTTTTTCTTTTTCCTATGTTCATTAGACAATTTTGAGAGTCGAGTGCATTGAACGGGCACGATGAAAGAGATTACAGGCACTTTACACTTTTACACCTAACAAAAACTTAACAAAAAAGCAGTGAGCCGTGATGACTACTATTACAGATATGCATGAAGAGGGTTCTCACTGGACCAGAGTATTAGAGATATTTATTTTTTAGTTTTTTATAATTATTTTTTCAATTATTAGGTTTTAATGAATATTTTTACTCAGCAAAGTATCGAAGCTGTGAAAGCTGGCAAAGTAGCGAGGAATTACTGTAGTTGAAGAATAGGCTACTACAGAGCAGATATGATGTTAAATTGCTTTTGATCTAAAGTCCCATACTGAGAATAAAGCCTATTATTTTATATTAGCATCACTAATCAATAATAAATAGTCAATAAAACTGCTAAAATTGAATCAAAATATTCAATTCATCCTCAACACAAAAGTCTAAAGACAAGTTGCAATGCATAAAGAAGTTATCTTTATACTATAAACTAAATCAGGAATAATAATATAATTATAATATATAAGACAATATATAAAATACTATATAATTCTGTGAATAAAACTTACTATAAGGTTTCCAATGAGCATGGTTAGCAAGAAGAATGGAACACATATATATTCCTGCCCAGTTCTCATACAGTTCCACATGGACTCTATCCACTCCCCACACAACACCCTGAATACTATCATGAGGGCATGCAAGAAGTCTTTAAAATTCCATCTGGGTATCCGTGTAACTGAAGGATAAACAAGTTATCATTGGTTAATCTAAGAAATAGATAATTATGGTTGGGTGGTTACTTTGAATCAGTCAAATTTAAATATAAAACCAATAAAATTAAGCTTGCTGTTGTTTAAATATGGATATTAACCATCTTGTTACCATAAAGTTACAGGTGTCTCTTGTTTCACTACGGCCCAAATTTGGTGCCTACTGCATAGCTACATGTATATTTCATAGCTATAGATAAACTATTGCTGCTAAATGTTAAAAATTCTTTCAGTTTATTAATATAAAAACTAACAGCAAACATACCCAACTCAGAAGACAGAATGTTTACTAACAACTTATTCTTGAACTGCGAGAAACCTTTCAAAATGGCTCTAACAGAAAAGTAGCTCTTACCTGTCATAACTACCGTAAAAACCTTCCAGAGTTGACCATAAACTGTTTGGAAATACTTTGCTCTCAATTCTATGGCCTTTGTGGATGTTTGCACAAAATAGTAGATCAAGAAAAGCAAGCCCGTATGAACTTTAATGGCAACAACAGAACAAGAATCGCTTGTAATGACAGTAGCTGTTAAATAACCTAGTAAACAGACGAAACAGCCTAACACACATTCTATTTAGTCAACTCTTTCTTAACTCTGTAATTTTGGCCAAGATGTGCCAGTACAATGATTGACAGTAGTAAGGTTTACCAAGCTAGAATTTTTCAAAGCTTCGTTCATATAGGTTACAGTTGACACATAAAACTGTATGATACTGACAGAAATGTTTGATAAAGCCAGAGAGTTTAATTACAAACAGGCTGATACCTTGGAGTACAACATTAGATCATCCATTTGCATGTAGAAGGTAGTCAATCAGAAGGTAGTACACTAGTAATGCACAATACTAAAGGAGCTACATCTACTGGCCTCCTGACCTCGTGGTTACATGGTCGTCCGCATAACCTTACCTGTTTGGTTTGTGACTGGGTGTATTACCATCTCTTCAAAAAATGTCTCGTTCTTGGCATTATATTTTTCAGCAAAGAGTTGTGTGCCCATGACAGCAAATATGAAGATGATTATGCCGAGAACAACCGTTAGGTTGCCAAGAGCTCCAAGTGATTTGGCAACAATCATCATAAGAGAATTGAGAGTCTTCCACGACTTGGCCAGCTTGAGTACTCGCAACTGTAACAAAGAGAGACAAGCGCATAACGGCAGATGAATACGCAAGTCTCATTGTGTTACACATTGTATATATAATCAAACGCTACCATACATTTTCATAGTATTAGGAGTTATGGGCACATGGCAATTAGAAATACGCATAAATGTGTACTTTCAAATCACCAAGATTTTCATGTGCAGATACGAATATGAATTCATATTTCTCAAAATCTATTATTATAAATTATCCTGATTGATTCCGCTTTCAAATACAGGCTTCTTAAGATAGTTTAAATAATCTTACTATAGCTAGTGTTAATATAGCTAGTGTTACTGCAGCTAGCGTTAAAGTAGCTAGTGTTACTATAGCTAGTGTTACTATAGCTAGTGTTACTATAGCTAGTGTTACTATAGCTAGTGTTACTATAGCTAGTGTTACTATAGCTAGTGTTACTATAGCTAGTGTTACTGCAGCTAGCGTTAAAGTAGCTAGCGTTACTATAGCTAGTGTTACTATAGCTAGTGTTACCATAGCTAGTGTTACTATAGCTAATGTTACTGCAGCTAGTGTTACAGTAGCTAATTTTACTATAGCTAGTGCTATATAGTTAGTGTTACAGCAGCTAGTGTTACTGCAGTTGGTGTTACATTAGCTAGCGTTACTATAGCTAGTGTTACTATCGCTAGTGTTACTATAGCTAGTGTTACTATAGCTAGTGCTACTAAAGTTAGTGTTACTGCAGCTAGTGTTACAGTAGCTAGTTTTACTATAGCTAGTGTTGCTATAGCTAATGTTACTAAAGTTAATGTTACAACAGCTATTGTTACAAACAATAATTTTAGGAGATATCTACTGGCAAGACATTAATATTGGTCAGACGGTACCGGAGAAAACAGTGTATACAAGCTAGAAACTTACGAGCCTAAAGGAACGAAGAACACTGAGTCCACCGCCACCACCGCCATCTTCTCCACTTGCCTGTCCTAGCTCGAGTAAACTGAAGAAAACAACCAAGAAGTCAAAAGAATTCCATGCCTCTCGGAAGTATTTGACTGGTCCCATTGCCGTCAGCTTACAGAGGCACTCCAAAGTGAATACCGCTGTAAAAATCTACAAAAAATAGACATCAGATAAATTAGACAAACTAGGTTAGGTCTATCAGTTGTAAATACATTATTATGCATAGTTTAAGAGAAGATTGTAACTCTTTTGGCTATACAGTACGCCTTCGGGTTACAATGTCCCTGTTATACGATTTTGTCGCCTTACGAAGTGGAACACAATTAGTTTTCATCCATGTCACATGAATCTAATTTCACCATCGGAATTCAACAAAAAAATTTGCTTGAAATTCAAATTTGGCAGTCGATGTGCTTATTACATCGAAATGACAAAAATGCTGATACGCTATTTGCCGGAACCCTTCTCACATTGCCTGAAAGAGGTATGATGTCCGGTTTCTTTCAGTTCAAAATTCCTTGAAAAGTGGTAATATTTTTCTTTTAAAACGGGTAACACTTTTGGAGTTACAAATCCTCAGATCAAAGGGTCAGAGATCAGACAACTTCTTTCAACCTGCTAACAAAAATCTACTTCATTAAGTATTACACTTATTTTTCAAGTGTACAGTAGCATAATTAGCATTGATATGTCTTTTGTCTTTCTTCTGCTTTACCCGCTTCATGTACCAGCTCAAGTCATGTCACTCCAAAAGTACAGTAATAAAATTTCATTTTCCTTCTGGTGGCCATTAAATGGTCAAGTAAGCGAAAGGTCATTTTCGAGAACAGCATCGCTCGGGCTTTCTAGTAAAATTCGATTGAAAAAAGTTTTTAATTAGGTTGGCTAAAAGTTATAATGAAAATGAAGCCGTACACTAATAGGCGATAAAATTTAAGCGATGAAAAAGTTGCAGTTCAGTAAAATAGTTAAAATACAGTAAAACTTAGCTTTAAGTGTGTGTGTTTAGTAAGCTAAATTCATTTAAGTTAAATTCAATGTTTATGCTGTACGTCTGTTTTAAAGGTAAGAACTCCCTACAGTATGTACTGCACATGGTATATTGTAATGTTACATTTTATTGCAGATCATAACCACTAAATACACTAAAGTTGGTGTAGGTAGTTACAAAAGTTAACATACTATTTTGTTACAAATTTTTAATATGTGCAGCAATTATATAAAATTTTGATTATTTTCACCAGGGGATGTTTGCATTATATAATTAATATGGGTTTCTATATCACTCTATATGACATTTTCGCTATACAAGGCCAACCCTGGAACGGAGTAAAATTGAATGACGCGGGTGCACTATACGTTGTTGCATCGCTGTTTTGACATGCCCAAATGTCCTTATTCTATTAACACACTGGCATATCAGTCGTTGCTAACATGTATAAGTGAACATATCAGTAAGTGACTTCTATCGATGGCTGGATACACCTCGATATAAGTTTGATTGCCTTAAAATACAAAAATGGCCATACATTATTATCCTATAAAGATTTTGAAAAGCTCAGTGATTTAAGGTAACATAACTATAGAGTGTTTCATAAATGGATATGGTCCAATTGCACAATAGCTGGATTCCTCAAGTCAACTCGGGTAAACTAGTAAAACAACTCTATTACACAATCTGCTCTCAACTACATTTTAACCATGTTTTGCAATTAATGTAAAAATGTGTGCTTAATAACACAAGTTAAATTATTTTATACTTAGAGAAATATACGATTGTAATATAACCACTTCTACGTGACAGCAACATACTATATCCACCATCGTATGTTTCAGTTTATGAACTCTGTGTTACTACAGCCTTCAATTCACTATCTCGTCTCCTCTGCAATACTCTTAGATTATTGACTTTTACAACACTTTTGTTCAACTCACTCAATAATTCCTGATCTCTTTATTCTTAGTTTCCTTTTGGCATGTAATGAAAATATCATCCTTCTGATCATTACTAATACCCATAAAATTTATACACACTAAATATTGACTTAATCAAATGATAGATAAACAAACGAATAATACAAAATATTTGGTGAAAGCCATAAACAATGCGCTTTAAGTTTATAAATCCAGTTAATTTCATTACCCTAATATCTGCAAGCGGCTCACCGGAAGAGAAACAACAGTTAAACTCACATAGTTTCCATATTTAAGGACGAGATCGAGGGTAGGTGACTGTCCATGATGCTCCATCGCCATGAATGACGTATTGCAAAGAATGCATATCATGATGAAAACCTGCAACAAGTTCGCATAATGCTTCTAGATGATAGGTTAAAGACAGATAGTCATATTTAGACACTATTAGATAACTTGCAAGGTAAATTGTTACCTATGCGCTCACATAGCAAATAATGTGTAAATTTAAGAGCGACTTATTCTGTTAACAGAGGTATTGCAAAATCTAGTACAGAACACTTGTGTTCTGAAGGGAGTAGCGGAGGCCTAATAGTCTGACATGCGAGTAACAGGTTGAGTTCAATTCCCTGATAAAGGTAACAAACAAGGAAAAGAGAGATTGAAAGGTGATTCACGCACCTCCATGAATGCGTCATTGATGATGAGGTCAAGGTACTTCTGCATGACAAGAAAGCATGGGCAGCATGACCATGAGCAGAATATCCGTCTGAAATTAGCTTTAAACAGCTCAGCTTTTGAGATATTTTGTTCATCTATTGTGCGGGCTCGTGATGTGATGTCCATCATCTCTCGAATGTCATTTACACCTGCCAGTTACAAACAATGTTTACAATACTTCAATATAATTTGGGATAATTAATAAATAGAGACAAAAATAAAATGATTAACAGAGGAGAGAAGTTAAATTTCGACATATAGTATCGAATCTCCTCAAACTAGATGTTTAATTTCGTCTTTACCAGCACATATTAGTCAGCCATCAACTGAACTTTCCTCATACCTCTTACGTATCTATAAAATGCTGGTTAGCTAAACTACCCGCTTGGTTTCCAGCAATTTTTTGGATGTGCGAAACCCTGCTACTTTTTAATCATTTTTGCTAGCATTAAAAAGGGTTTCAAATGAAGTTTAATGTTGTTAACCTTTACATAAGACAAAAAAATATCACATTTCGTTATGCATCATCAGCTTACAAATATTTTTCTAAAAATGTGAAACTTGGCAATATGTTAAGAAAAACAAATGCCCCATCAACTTCTATTGAAAATCATTTGAAAACCCGTAAAACTATGGTTGGAGCAATAGATTACCACAAAACAACACCGTTGCTCTGTATAAATTAGATTACCTTAGAGATTTGTCGAGGAACAACTGTGAAATACAAAGCGCGCAGTGACATAAATTGTTGCAATACACTTCTAAACGATGTTTGGTTTACAAATATATATGTATATGCACATTACTAACCTTTTATGTTGACGTTATTTCTCACAATTGCATTGTCATCGAGAGTGTAGAGACTGCTGTACTGGTCAGGCATGTCATTTACTGGTAACATCTCTTGTTCCAGACCCTGCTTCTAAAATACGCTTCAAAGTTCCAATCCCAAGTGTCAATCAACCATTTATTGCCAACTATTTTTGCATTTACACTCTTGAACTCTCAACGTTTTTTCCCTCCTTTTTTGTTTCCCTTGTCTTTTTCAGTTTATTTTTTAATCTCTCTCAAGTTGTAAGTGTTTCAAAAAATAGAAAATGAAATTTTTAGACTCAAACTATCATCAAAGCTGTTATCCATAAGTCTAGACTGCTTCATTGAATTGACATGAGATGATGGTTATGAGATGATGGTTTAAAAAGCACGAAAAACTGATTTGGTTGCTCTGTCACTACAGAAATTAAACTGCTACACTCAATGTACATCAATTTCAGCTACTTTTATCTGCCTAATAGACAAAACTAATTTTGTTCAGTATTTTATCATCGATCCAATTTCATGGTGCCACAATCAATCGTACCCTGATGACATTTACTCTTTAACTCCTAACAAAGTGTATTCTGATACTCTAGATAGACAGTGCATGTCAAAAAAAACTATCAGAAAAAAGGATAAAACTTATATTTTTATCAACTATACTCTAGCTGATCAAAAAATATTCATTTTATTTTGTCCCTGACCATATGGCCAAGCTTGAAAATTCGACTTTTAGTTTTTCTATCAATAATACACCAAGCTGTAAGGAAGTTTGACAGCATTAGAAAAATTATTTTCTATTTCTGTTTGTTATTATAGATAGTAGTAGGATACATTGTATACAAGTGGGTTTTAAAATTACCAAATGATAAATAAATGGGAAAATTGGCACAGAAAGAGAAGATAAATCTAAATGGTGTATGAGTTGCATATTAGGAGATGACTCTATGCATATTTATCAGTTCATCTGAAGTAATGAGGATTAATGAAAGGCTTTTACTATGACAGCCATGACACTGGTCAACACAGGCATAAGCACTGCTGACGCTATTGTCAGCATAAACCAAAATGAGAAGTCCAGAACTTATAGCTCCTGAAATAAGAACAAGTGTGATGTTTTATATTTCACAGCACATTTCTAGCAAAACCAGGAGGTTTACAGGCACTATAACAAGCAGCACTCCAGCCATTGCAAACATGCAACAATTGGTAAACGTGATAAACGTGGTTAACAAACAGGGTGAACACGATACACCGAACACAAGCAGTAAACAAACGGAGTTGTCATCCCATCATGCATGTTAATTAAAACTGTTGATTATGTTATATCTAGACTGGTTATAGCAGCCCGTGTATCAGATCCTATGTTGTTCTATAGCCTTGGTATTTACAACCACAGACTTTTCATCTCACATACTTTCAACTAATTTTAGGACATATTTCAGGCTTGATCTGTTTTTTAAATTTTTTTTTTACAAAGCTTGCTTTTATTTTTAGGAGTTTTGTACTCTTTCTACCAACATCATTGAAACATGAAAAATTATTGTCAAAATAACAGTGTTGATGGTAGAGGACAAAAGCAATTTTATTCATATAGAATGTTTGCCAGCTACTGCTGTTCGTACAGTTTGTAAAAATATCTCTCTTTTTCAACACTCTCTGTCATCTCTTTTATGAGTAATATGCGTATTTGTGAAAAGATTGAAAACACAATTATATATTTTATTAGCAAGGCTGATGTCGATGCAACACATTACAATCATTAAAAGTAACTGTTTTGTGTTAATAAGGGGGAGCATATTGAAATGACCAATTAGTTTTCAGAATGACGCAACCCGCCTTAGTTCGTACATCACTTCAGATTTTTTGTCGTTTGCGGATGTAGAATTGATTGACTGAGAAAATGAATAAACTGATCACTGTTAGACAAATTTACTTTTTAGTTGCTGCCAAAGGTCGCATCTTTAAAGAGTTTAGCCTGAAGAATGCAAAGATCATAAAAACCTGTTGCATCCTCTATCCACACCACAGCATTCATACGGAGATCAGTCTAATTTTAAAAACATCTGTTCAACTTTCAGCTTAAGTTCATCTTGTGCGTCAAAAAACCATTTCAAGTAACTCTGGCTTAATTTGCCATAACTCAAATATGGCCTTAAATACCTAGTCTCAATGATTTGCCATAACTCAAATATGGCCTTAAATACCTAGTCTCAATGATTTGCCATAACTCAAATATGGCCTTAAATACCTAGTCTCAATGATTTGCCATAACTCAAATATGGCCTTAAATACCTAGTCTCAATGATTTGCCATAACTCAAATATGGCCTTAAATACCTAGTCTCAATGATTTTTTTTAAATCTGAGAGATAACATGGTGTTAATTTGTAGTGAGTGTGGTACAATTTATAGTTCTTCACTTGAAGTCAAAGTTGTGAGCTTTTCCTTTATGAACGTGGAAGCTGAAGATAGGTAATACCTTTCTTGGAGGACATATATATAATGAAGGTATGTTTTGCTGATTGTCTCCCGCATTATTATTCAAAGCTCGATTGGGAATTCCATTTCCAGTTGCTCTAAGTGAGCTCCGAGACCGGATGCTAGCCCGACTGGCACGAGAGTTTACACTGGCTCGTAGTGCTCTGTAATGACAGCGAAGATGACTCATAAACTAAAAAATGAAGCAGTGAGTCATACGATTCAAAAACTGCTCGGTGGCAGTTCACAGACAATGACCTAATACTTTACGAAACTTTCTATGAATCACAATTATTATACAATGCAAGTTTATCTAATAGCTGATGACATGTTTTTCTAGGGGGTTTACTCTACGGAAATTATTGACATTTTTTAAAAGATAACTGAATTTTCCAAAAGCCCCGAAATCATTTAGTGTAAATAGTAAAACATTAAAACTACCAGCATGGCTGAGAAGAGCACTGTGATCATTCGTGACAACCTTACCACGCCTGACTATGTCACAGGAACTCAAGCTAAAGAAACCAGATCGGCTTTAGGAGGCAAAGCCTCTTACACAGGTTTGTAGGATTATGTAGCTTTCTCATCTTATTGAGGTTCCTAAGTATATATATGCAAGGGTGTTTTGGAGAGCATTTTTCTTTCTGCTTCTAGCTAGTGAAGATGTGGTAAGTGATTATAAAACACTAACCACTAGCAACTAGTTAGTGGCTAGTATCTATTGGCAACTAACTACTAGTACCTTGCAACTAGTTACTAGCCACTTGCTACTAGCCAGTGGGAGTTGTCAAATGTCAATTTTCAAACGCTAGTCGCCAGTTGCTCATTGCCAGTTGCCGACTGTTAGTTGTCAATTACCAATTGTCCGCTGCCAATTGCCAGTTGCCCGCTGCCAATTGCCAGATGCCAATGACCAGGAGCCACCGCAAGATATCGGCAATTCGGGCAATGCACTGGTTAAACCACCAGGCAACACTTCTGTGCATTGTTGACACCATCATACACAAGTGATCAGATCATCTAGCTATACCCACCAAGTTTAGGCGAGTATGGGTGGTAGCAGCTATACCCACCAAGTTTAGGCGAGTATGGGTGGTAGCTAAGAATGATAAAAAGATTTAGTTCAGAGCTCTGTTAGTTGTTGATTGTTAGAGTTTTGCACCCTTAGTTCAAAGCTCTGTGATGACACAAAAGCATGTTTCAATAGCCTTTTTTACAAGAAGCTTTTCATTTTTCAAAGAAACGACTCATATATGTAAGTAAGAGCACCAGTGACTTCACAAAAGGTGTTAACGTAATTTCTGAAACCTTACAAAACACATTATCTTGCTATTTCGGTCTATATCACCAACTGTCACTTATGTTGACACCTACCTATGTCACCTACCTACATATGTCACCTACCTACATGTATGTCACCTACCTATGACACTGTCATCAACCAATATGATACAACGAATATACTGACATCCTTCGTGATGTCACTAGTGCACTTTCTCTGGTGGTAATTGATGGCAGTTGGTGATGTAAGCCGAAATAGCGAGACAATCTGTTTTTAAGGCTTCAGACATTGTTGATCACATCAGACAATAGCAATGCAATTTACCACTACTAAGAAACAGTTGTTGGTGAAATCTTGAGAAGGAAGTGAAATAGTCAAATATGGTGAGCTTAATCGATTTGAGGATTTTGGAGCCATATTTGACTGTAATTTTAACAATATAATGTGAAGTTAGATTAAAAGTAGAAAAATTTATTGCGTAATCTGACTTTAAATACACACAAAAATGGAAGAGCTATATTATGCATGCAACTAATGCTGTATGTAGTTAGGAGTTGTTTGCACATAACTTTAGAAGTACACAAATCCAATTTACGTATAAATGCAGTTTTACAATAATAACTGCTTGTACGCTGATGACTATTAAGTAAATAACTGTTTTACCAGTTGTAAAATTAAAACCACCTAAAATGGTGAGAGACATGAATTTTACAAACTCCAAATATAAACAGCTTTCATAATTTGCTTTAAATCAAAACCAGAAAATATAGATGTGCCTATATAAATATATAGGTCTGCCATTATTCCTACGGTATTCGCAAATGCTGCCTATCCTATAGTTAATGTAAATCTACCTGTATGTAGCAATGCTTAAAAACTTCAAATTTTGCAAGTGACATCTTCATGTTTGAAAAATTTCGATAAAAACAAAACCAATAGTGATCAACTTCGCTGCCTTTCAAAATATTTTTGTAGCAGTAATGTATGACTCAATGATAGACAGCGGAACGTGATAAACGTACATTTCTTGACAAAACTTAATTATGAAAATCTGAAACCACATTTATATCAACAGTAGCATTTGTTGTCATGACTAATATTGGTTTTTAACAAAGTTATCAAAAATCCTTGAATATAAAAACTTTTCAGTAAAAGGCCTAAGATTTTTTTCACTTAGCTGAAAGGATTTTCCTGATGAATTCTTAATAATTCTTGTTTGTCAATGCTCGTAAACAAGCACGCAAAGGATTGAAAGTGATACAATGGGAAAATTACTTTGCGTTAGAATAGAGTTGAATGTTTTGTAATCTCCCTTTGAAATATTTGATAGTACTCAAAGACACCTTTAAACTATTAAGCCATGCCGTAGCATACAGTCGTTTTTGGTATGTGACACCTGTTTCCTCCTTGCATAAAAAGTCATTCCAGAAGTCAATATTTAGTCATTGCGCCATTTGCAATTGTGTGCCAACATCCTGTCGAACTGACCTGGAAAAGTGATGTGGTTTGCCATTGCTCTCTAACGTGCTGTAGTCAAAAGCCATGTTGTGACTATCAACTGACGATGGGGTTACCGCTTGACTGTCGTCAGCATATGGCAGAGGATTATCAATACCAACGCCGAGACTATTATTGCCTAAGCTCGGGCGTGGTTTGACCTTCTTTTTCTTTTCTACTATTGGACCATCGAGCTGTCCGGTGACCGCTTGTTGGTGAATGGAGAGCATAACATCATGCATGCTGTTTGCTCGTCTACGATGCGACGGGGAACCTGGTAAACTCAAACTAAGCTGCAAAACCAAAATGCAGAACACATAGTAGCGAGTTCGAAACAAAAGGGTCAGTTTGAGCAGAGAAAATGCGGGGAAAACACAAATGCTTAGCTCCGATGTCAGCCATAATCAAAGTAAAAGCCTTTCTCATGCCAGCTAGTAAACGGGTATATTAAACATACCTTTTTACGTTGTAACTACGAAAGAGTCACACATTTTAGAGAAAGTCATTAAATAATGAAACAATATAAATGGAAGTATCTACTAATTATAGCTATTATGATACAGTAAGGTTCAGTCACTAAAATTTCATGAGCAGGTTAATCCTCAAGTTTGCGGCATCCACAGGATGGAAGCAGCAAGAATCCACGAGTCAAGTGAACTTTGTTACTCGCGAGTTTTTACCCAATGTTTCAAACTTGTGACAGATAAAAACGGGACTTGTGAATGATCTATCAAAGACCAGGGAACAAGTCCAATAAAACAGTTTAGGCATTTACCGAACATGTTTGCTACAAGGTAATCATTTGGTAATCTTGGACCAAAAGCATTAAAATGTTTACAAAGTTGTTTATGGTTTTTAATGATGCCACAACCGCACTTATCTGCTGTCAACGGAGTCCGTACTCAACTCGGTTATTGTGGATTGTGTACTCAAATTAAGGTCAAAACCACCATATTTTTTAAACCGTGAGAATCATGCGATAGAAATCTGCTCATCCCACATGTATCTTAATCGTTTTCTCTATGCGACAGCAATCTGAACGGCCCACATGCACACCAATCGTCTACTCTTTAAGCGTGGGGAATCGTCTACTCTCGTGTAGAGAATCCAAAAGCACCCTAATTGATTGTCAAGCAGACAAGAAAGTTGGTTAATCAACTAAAGAGCTGCCGAGCGCATTCTACATGTCTGTTAACCTACATACTCTGATTGTTCATCTTTATTGATATTCAGCGTCTGTAACTCCTTTTAAAGGTTGTCTTCATCTAAGAGTTTAGTAATGCTTATATTTTATGTCGCTGGTTTCAAGTCAAAATCATTATACTGTAAGGTATAACTGCCTATACTGGCAGTTAGCTTACGCAGTCTTGAATATACCAAATGTCGCTCTTTCAAAATAAACATCTGAATTAGTCGCAAACTCTGTCATGGAATAATTCGAAAACAAAACGGAGTGAAACGAAAACGTTTTTCAACAGGGTCATAACTCCATATTTTTACTCATCTCTATGAATGGAAAAATACCGCTAAGGTACCAGCCTTCAAACCATGGAAACATGATGAACGCTTAGTACGCAGCAAATAAAACAAGGAATTTACACGAAACCCTACAAAACCAGTGGAAATGGCATTCAACAGGTTTGACAGAGACATGGTGGGATTGATATGAAGACAGTAGTACGGTATGAGTAATGCACAGACATAGAGATGCAGCAAATTATTATGTCATGGCATATATATATTGTCTATATATGTCATGGTATATATATATGGTCTATATATGACATATACAATCTAAATGACATACAGAAATACACACAACAATACAATATTATTAATGTCATGTATAATGCAGATAGCATCAATACAAGATGTAATATATTGTAATAATGCATGTATGTAGGTACTGCCTTTCATATGGCACCTCAAATGTTTGTTGCATATAAATGACATACATGGACATATATGACACATTATTTATATGACATCGATATATGTTACGTGATCTATCAGTGATAAATTTAACACATTCAAATGTAGTATTATATATTTTGTATAAGTTTTACATATTAAATGTTGTGATAATATGAAGCATAACATACAAACGAGTAGGGAATTGCGTAGAAGGTATTAGTACACGAACTATCGAGAAAAATTACATGTAGAAGCTAACTACCTTGTTATTAGCTACAGTGGGGTAAGACAGCTCAGGGTTATCCATGTCAAAGTCAGTCTTTAGACTGACTCGGTCAACAGCTATGCTGGGTTTGGGAGCAAGCAACCTTTCCATGCTCGGTACTCGGCTCGCAGCCCAACCACCCGTCATTCGCACCTGCGCACACGCCTCTCTCATATGTCGGTTTTGCTCCTCCTGGAGATGAGAGATGCAGAGCATGCAGTGTGCGTGGGAAGGACTAAGCTAGCATGCAAAGAAGAGCGACATGTTTTTTCAAGATGAACCCTTTGGATAAAATGCTCAGTTTTATTGAGTTGTTTAGTACAATGGCTTCATCAGTGATTTGCATTTTTTGTTATTTCTTAAAAGATGGTTCACACTATACCGCTGTATATCGGAGTTGTGCTCTCAGCGATTATTCATTGACCGTGTGCACAGTAAATCAATGGCATCGTCGAGTTAACTTGGAAAGTGGGAAAGATTGCAGATGTCAAATTTTCACAAAGTTTGCCAAGCCCCCACGATGCAGATTGTATTCATCATGGATTGTTTGATCATATTTTCCTTCATGACAGTTGCTGCAGGACTAGTATTTATTTGTTTCCGCGACAGCATTGTATAATAAGAACGATCTGTTGTAGACTATTCGCTGAATGGAACGCAGATGGGTTTGTGATAGTGTGAACATCGTTAGCACTAAGATCTTCAAAGTATTGTTGGATTAACACCGATATACGGTGATATAGTGTGAACCAGCCTTAAAATCAATTAAGTGTAAAGCCTCAGCGAATGATATCACTGCCATGAAGTGAGACACATAGACAAGTGTAACCATAGACCATAGACAACCTACACTAGAGGCCATCTGTCTAGGGTTTACAAGACAAAATACAATTCGTGAACTGGCCCTTGGAAAGCGGTTCAAAATCGCATGAATTAGCGCCTAAACTTTTTAAAATCTCAAAGACAATCCTTAAAAATGAACTTACACAAGACTTTTTGTAATTTTTATCAAAAAGTATGGGAATTTTTTTATCATTTGCGATTGTTTTTGATGTTTGATGTGACCTGATTGCCAGGATGTCTAAAGATTAAAATCAATAAAACTTGATAGCGATTAGAACGCTCAAATCACAAGTACAAATATGGTGTCTATAGTTGCAAAGAGACCGACAGAATAGAGACGCATAACGCATAAACTTGAATCCAATAGCCAATAGCAACTACCGCAACGACAACAACTAGTCATGTTAATTCGCGCGTTATTTTCTTCTGAGCATTTTAATCAATATCAAGTTTTGTCGATCTCAATCTTAAAACATCCTGGCAAGCAGATTACCTCAAACATCAATAACAATCGCAAATGATAAAAAAATGTCGATATTTTTTGATGAAAATTACAAAAAACTTGGCGCAAGTTCTTGTTTAAAAGAAGGTTAAAGGGTAAGCAGGATAGATAAGCAGTAAGCCGTTAGTATAGCCAAGAAAATAGGTCAATAAAGTACATGCTGTTGCCTTACCTTGTCTTCGGCAGCATCGGCAGCTTTTTGTGCCTCCGCTTCATCGCTCTCCTAGTGTGATAAGCAACAACATCCAAAAGAAATCAGCACATGTAAGTTTAGCTGTGACAGAAAGTTATGGAAATTAGAAATGTACAGAGCAGAAAGTTGAAAGGATAAAAGGAAACAGCAATGGAAATAATAAACCTCAAATAGATAAGGTACCGAATCCTCAGTAAGAGCTGACAAAAATGGATAAATTGGATACCCTGTATTTCATAATAGCTCCTTTAAATACACCTCAGAATTTTACAGAAATTTTTTTGCCGATTATGGATTGGAAATTGCATGTGATGGAACATATGACAAACATCGTTTCCTATACTGTGACACCGACATACTACATCCGCCATCGTATGTTTCAGTTTATGAACTTTCTGTTACTACAACCTTCAATTTACTACCCAGACTCCTCCACAATACTCTTAGATTATCAACTTTTAAAACACTTGCTCAACTCACTCAATAATTCCTGATTTCTTTCTCTCCATTTTTTTCGGTTGGCATGTAAACGAAAAACACCATTTTGCTGATGATTAATGCCAAATGTTTTAAAAATGCCTGAGAAATAAAAAGGAAAGATTGAGTTACTTTTTGATATATGTAACCGTAACTACATGTATCCTATGTATTTTTACGATACCTGTTAAACTTGCATAACCATTTTATATATTTAATCATTTCTAAAATCGTGATATTACAATGAATCATAATTCAATCATACTGTTGTGACAAAGAGAATTGAAAATAATTTTTTGTTGGGAGCAGAAATATGCTCGTGTTACGGTTTAGCAAAGAGAGCTTACATTACTTGCTTAAATATGGCACTAATCATTAAAATATGTACTGATTATAATTAGCTGATGTCCTTGACCTTGCAACAACTGTCCTACATGATGACATTAGGTTCGACTAAATTCATGTGCTATGGTTCTATAACTACTTTCCATATTGCCATCATGCCCTACTTTCAGTTTTGTTATATTGCCTTGCTAGACTTACTGAACTGCTCAACACTTTTATAACAACTAAATACTAAAGTCCAACACTAATGTATGTGCAACTATGCATAAGGATAAACCAAAAAGGGAAATACTCTGACATATTTTTTTAATTCTCACAATAAATTCCATATTCCACAACCAAGTTTTTTTGGAAAAATGTCATGGTGAGCATATTTTTCAATAGCTAATAGGATTTGAAAGGAACTTTTTAAAACCCAAAAACTTTTAGTAATTAGTTATTTTTAAACATGGTTTATTCACTCAAATCAGTTATTCTATGAGCCTTAGTTCTTGGAATAAGTAAGGTTGTCAAATGAACGGTTAGATGGATGCTTCATTTTTGTAATGTTGCCCCTTCAACTGTACATAATTCTGATTTGAACCAGTTAACTTGAAGGAATATGTTGTTAGATTGCAAACTTGGGCAGAAATAGCGTCATGTGAAAGTTTCATTAAAACAAAAAGTTGAACCCACGCAACTATCACAAATATTTATGGCCCACAGGCTACAGGCTTTGGATAACATTTGGAGTAACATTGATTAGAGCCAAGTGACACTTGCCATACTTGGAAACAGCACTAGTATAAATGCTATAATCTTTCCTGCAGCCGTAGTCATATTTTCAAAGTTTAAAAAAAGAGCTAGTGTTAAATTATGAGAACCAAGTAACAATATCCAAAACAAACCAACTTTTGGCAACCTTGTAATTCACAGCTCTGCTGATTTTAGTAACATCAGTCGTATTCTCGGCAACTAGTGAGAGCGGTCACAGCAAAAGATCATTTGCTTTACAGCCAAACATAATTTTGATCGTGAACTTTCAATGAGGAGTCATTTTAGTCTTTGGCCACTGATAATTAGATAAAAAACATGGCAAAACTGCCAATGTTATACTCATTTGAATGTATGTACAGCCATTGAACTAATATCTAATGATCACATGAAAGCCATAACAGAAAAGCAAAGCAGAGAAGGACAATTCAACATATATTGTATATTATTTTCGTATTAATGCGTAGTTTTACTATTATTGTTTTCTATTTAATAATCCAAAACTCTGTCAAATTGTGTTCTTAATTTAAATAACTCAAATTGTATTCATACGCAGGCGCTTGATGTGATGATAAGGTATTTAAACAAACATCTGAAAGCAAGGATTTATTACCTGTTTTTCATCTAACTCCGCCTGCTGTTCGCTGCGATCCCGCTCTTGCTGGTCATTGTAGGCCATAGCGACGATGGCCAGTATTAAGTTGATGAGGTAAAACGAGCAGAGGAGAATGAAAAGCACAAAAAAGAAGAAATGCAGTGTACCAGCAGCACGAATTGTCTACAAAAGACAACAAGTTCTACAATATTAGAATATGGAATAAAGGAATGAGACATACTGACTATTAAATATCACATGTACCAATCACTGAGGCTACATCTTTATACCATTTCATCGGTGTGTGTACATAGCACACAAGTGTACATAGTGCGTGCACATAGGAAGGTATACAAGTACATATGAGAGTTACACATAGCCTACATACTAGCTGTATGAATAGATCATAAATGTTACGCGTAAAGATTGTAGGAGCTACATACAAAGATATTAGGACTTGTATGTGTTAGTCAAAATATTAGCGTTCTGAAAACAGCAAGAGTTGAATGCGTATGCAAAGCTGGAGTCCATTGCCTAAAAACACATACATTTAGGTCTTCTCGAGATGGATGTAAAAAAATGGTAAAGAAAATTAGTGATGTATATACTTGGCATGTAGGGTTAGGTTTCTGAGCAACTGAACAAAAGTTCAGTTGAAACAAGAAATTTGAGTTACAACTACAGTTCAAAGATAGCAACTCCAATAGCGATTCTACTGCTGCTAGTTTTACAGATTTGCTATTTCCAAGAACATTCTCTTCAACTAGTTTATTAGCTAGTAAAAACATGAGTTGTATTAGAGTTATTAGATACCAGTGCTATAGCAATAAGGAAAGTAGAGGAGTTGTATTAGAGTTATTAGATACCAGTGCTATAGCAATAAGGAAAGTAGAGGAGTTGTATTAGAGTTATTAGATACCAGTGCTATAGCAATAAGGAAAGTAGAGACTTTTTCAGGGAGCGACAGACACTATTATCGAGTAGCAACAGAAAATAACTCAAACTGTCTGGCAAAAAAACAACACATCTCAAAGCATTTACAGTTTCAAACAGTGAAACTGTTTGAAAGCAGCGTTGTCACGTAGCAAGGATGTATTTAGTAAGGTAGCTGCATTATTAACGGGTAACGACAATGTGGAAAGGTAACTGTAATATTTCTCTTGGCGCAGACTTAGGAAGATCGTAAACTCGCTAGTGATTCACATAACTGGTGACAATGCTCCTCTACCAGCCAACCTAAATATATTTCACATATAATGACAGAAATTATATCCTAATCATAAAAAACTCTCATGCTAGATGGTTGATTGGTTTTTTATTCCAAGTGACAAAATGGCGTAACCATCAGCCATTTCTTATATATAATGAAATACACTGGTCATAGTTATGTAACTTCTTGCTTACAGAGCAACAGCAATACCAAAATCACATGAGAGAAAATTTTAATTGGATAGTGATAGAGATGACTGACACAGAAAAGAACTAAAGTTTTTAATAGACTATAGAGATGACTGACACAGAAAAGAACTAAAGTTTTTAATAGACTATAGATATGACTGAGACAGAAAAGAACTAAAGTTTATAGTAGACTATAGAGATGAGTGAGACAGAAAGGAACTAAAGTTTATAGTAGACTATAGAGATGAGTGAGACAGAAAGGAACTAAAGTTTATAGTAGACTATAGAGATGACTGAGACAAAAAGGAACTAAAGTTTATAATAGACTATAGATATGACTGAGACAGAAAGAAACTAAAGTTTTTAATAGACTATAGATATGACTGAGACAGAAAGGAACTAAAGTTTATAGTAGACTATAGAGATGACTGAGACAGAAAGGAACTAAAGTTTATAATAGACTATAGATATGACTGAGACAGAAAGGAACTAAAGTTTATAGTAGACTATAGAGATGACTGAGACAGAAAGGAACTAAAGTTTATAATAGACTATAGAGATGGAAGGTGAAGAGTAAGGAATGAGATTTCATAGCGGTAGACTGACACAGATGACTGAGACAATAAAGAGCTAGATAGGAGAGCTAATCAGATTAGTGTGATCACTAATGTGATATGCATCGAATGCTGCTCCAACTCATGCTTCATATTCTCAGTAGTCTTGCGCAAACACTGCAGAAATTATAATGTTCGCCTCCGGTGTTAAATCACTACAATGCATACGCAATTTGTCATCTTGATAACACCAACTTATGCACGCTTCCTGCACTACTAACAACACTTCCAACTTGGAAGACAGCCAGGATTAGTCCAGTCTTAGCCTATGTTCTGAATTCTTCGTCAGGTTTTACCATTGAAAAGTGGATATTATATTTACGCTAGCGTTTCTTGCAGTTCAAATTATAGGTTGACAAAGTGTTTTCTATAACTAGAGTACTTTCTATAAATTTGCGTGGGGAATTATGCAGTTGTGTATCATACAGTGGATGCTATAGCCCTGTAGAACAGACAACTAACAGCATACAATAGATGCTATGGTTACAAACAGTAGAAAGACTAAATCGATAAGCTTCACCGGAAAGAGTAAGTGTATGTTAAACTTACAATAAAATAGAGGTTCTCCCAATAATCTTGAGTCATGATACGGAAAGAGTTGAGCATGCAGGACCCGAAGTTGTCCCAACTAGTGTAGTTAAAATTGGGGTTATTTCCAACATTCTCCATACACTCGTATTCAGGTTTTGGACAATGACTACAAACAGACACAAGTTACATAGATACACGGACTGAATTGCTTTGCATGTTTTTGTACCAAGAACTTGAACATAACTTGACAATGTCTCCCTGTCTATTTCATAAACAGAAAGGTTCTGTTTATTTCATAAACAAAAATATATAGCTGTTATTTTAGTTTCAATTTATGAACTGTCATCTGATCAAAAGCGATGATATATATTTCCCCATTTCAGCATACCGACAGCAGAAAAGGATATTCCTCTTACAGGCTTCTAAACTAAGACTTACATTCTACTGATCACGTATTCCAGCTTACCACACTTCCACCAATCATATTCCAGCTTACCACAATTCCACCAATCATATTCCAGCTTACCACACTTCCACCAATCACATCACAATATCTTTAATCATATTGCCTTATCCCAAGCTTACTTATTTCTGCATTTGTGTTACAGATTTCAAAATCCTGCGCAAACTATGTCCAGAATATTTGCATTTATCTTTCCACGCACATGACAAGCATCATCTTCTATTCCGTAAAAACAATGTACTACCTCCAGCATTGCATGTTTCAGTTTAGGAATTGTCTGCTACTACAACCTACAATTCATTATCCCGACTCCTCCACAATACCATCAGATCACCAACTTTTAACACACTTTTTTTGACTCATTCAATAATTCCTGATGTTTTCCTTCTCATTTTCATTTCGTCACGTAAAAAAATGTTGTAGATGATTACTTTTACCAATAAAAGGTGTCATATACATAAAATGTGTCACAGATTAGATAGAGTCAATGAAATGTATTGATGAGTAATGACATACAACCGGGTAACAAATAAGAGTTACTTTTGGTATTGCCTTTGGTCATCTTTGCTATTTCTTAACGCTTTCATTCTGTGACGAATCTTTCCAATGAGGTTTACTTTAAAATTGTGTTAAATAATTCCATTTAGATAAGATTGATATTTAGAGGAATAACTTACTAGGCACCATAGCTGTCCCCGCATATTTTATGATCATCAGGTCTACTGCTGTCATTGGCAAACAGCCAGTTATCTGTGAAAAATAATGAACAAAGGGTAGTTGTTTTCACCAGTGGGGGTCCTACCACACGAAGTTGTCGTCAGAATAGTCACTTTTAAAATCACTGTCGTCACTTTTAAAATCACTTTCGTCACTTTTAAAACCACTGTCACCTTTTCAAGTTGGTAACCAAATCAACCTTTTTCTTCACATTCGTTATTTTAATACAGATATCTATTCTGGTGGCACCGGGTTGCGTTAAAAATCTGAAACTCGCTCAGTTTGAACTTCTGCTAACCAAAAGCATGGCTCAACCAGCGACCTTCACAAACATATTAGTGATGTTTGGGAGCGTTGCTGATTACTCCGCGAAGAGTAACAGCAGTCTTAGGTTTTTAGGGCTATATTTCTTGTACTGAAAATAGACCGAGGTTGTCTTTAATAATCACTGTCAGTCACAGACTTGGAAACGGATTTGCTGTCAATGTCGTGGCATTTCATTGCTTTAATTATTTGGCAGTCTATAAATGCTGAGCCAGATGCTTCAAACCAAAACTAGTGAAGTTTCCGTTGACCGTGGTGATTTATGAACAAATAATAAGTTAGTAAAGGTACGGCTACATGTAACAAAATTTCCGTTGGTTCTAACCAAAATCACGAAATGATTGAAACACACAGAATTATTCCGCGCTGCTAGAATCGTGCTAGCGAGCACGATTCCAGCAGCTTTTGCAATTAGTATAGTCCAAGAGACGTATAATGACACACAATAAAAGTATAAGTGCAATTCAACATAGTACACACGATGCAACTGCTTATATTGAGTTATTGAATGTATTTATTGTTTGGACGCTGTAGCTACAAATTGTTTATTTTTTAATTATATTTCATTTTTAGCAGCAAAAGTTTTGTGGTAGAAAATGTTGACATCTCTAACGCAATCAAGTCGGTTGCATCGTATTTACTATCGTAACTTTCTGTGATATTTTTCTTGTGTGTCGCATTATGTTCTCGGACTACATATATCTTAAAATTTGCCAGAGTCGTGCTCGCTAACCAACAATAGCGCGACTTAAACAGTTACATCGTGTGTTCTATGTTGAAATGCTTTTGTATTTTTATTGTGTGTCGCGATACATGTCTTGGACTATACTAATTGCTAAAGCTGCTAGAATCGTGCTCGCTAATAATTTGTTTAATCTGATAAAAGCGTTTCGTCGACGAACTCGGTGGGCATGCACAGCTCAAATAATTCTGTGAATTTCGACCGATTAATTCTGCGTTTTTTTGTGATTTCGGCCAGAACTCAGAATCAATGAAAAATTTGTTGCGTGCAGCCATACCTTTAGTAATCCTACTTACACAATCATCGTCACCTCGTCACCTACATTGATAAATGGTCGTCTCGTCTGTCACTTTTTAAATATCCCTGTCGTCGGGTCATCAGAATCGTCGCAAAACATGGGAGGACCCCCACCAGTAGCTACTTTCATAAGATAGCATAAACTAGCATAGACATACTTTCATAAGATAGCATACTAAACACAAACAGATGGCAAAAGAAGGGAGAAAACAGCTCCATGGATATCAGTTTTAAAGCATAAACCATAGAAAGCTAATGTGGAGACAACCAACTGCAAGAGAAAGCATGGTAGGTCAGATGTAGTATGTGCAGTGATGACAGGGGAAATTGTGTCCAGCAACCGATGCCAATATGGGGTCTATCAAGAGAGGATCCCCAACTTAAAATTGACAAAGGGACAAGTACTCAAGTACTTAAGTACTTATAACGATCAAAACATAGTAGATACTCTAGATTGTTAAAGGGCAGATAATACCAGTTGCTCATCTAGCAGGACAGTTGCAAACAATAACTGAGAATTCATTCAAAGATTATGTGACATGGTACCCGCCATCGAAGGTTTTCCTGCCCTAAAAGTGTTTGTTCAGGTGACAGAAGCGTCGAAGCTGTTTAGCCCTAGCAGTCTACCAACCAATTGTAAACTAGGTTGCTGATAAGGAAGTAATACAACTGAGATTGGACTGGCATTTATACTCACTCTCATTATTTTTCCACACATCCTTCTCATAATCGGTCAAGTTTTCTGGGTAGGTACGAACACATTTATGATGAAGAGAACCCGTGTAGAGTTGAAGGCCGACCAGAGCAAATATGGACAACATAAAAACAGTAAGGATGCCAACATCTCTCATCTTTATCACGGCCTCCATAAGTGCACCAACGATTGTCTTTAGTCCTGACAAAAATCAGATATCAATTTACCCATTATATATATAATATACATGTATAGATATAATGGGTAATACAATATATATAATACAATATATATATATATTTACTCATAATTATATTTATCAATATATTCATAAGTATATAGGCTATATAAGATATAGATATATACATGTATATCAATATACTCATAATTATATATGCACGCATATATATAAATATATTATATTTGTGTATGTCTATATGTGATGCATGTATATATATATATATATATATATATATATATATATATATATATATATATAAATCAGTGTTTGTCTTGTTATCCATGTGTCCAGCTATCGTGAATTAAAATCTAGCAATGAAAAATCGAACATAGAGATCTAGAGGCAGCAAACTGAGCCACTAGACTACTGAACCACTAGACTACTGAACCACTAGACTACTGAACCACTAGACTACTGAACCACTAGACTACTGAGCCACTAGACTACTGAGCCACTAGACTACTGAACCACTAGACTACTGAACCACTAAACTACTGAACTACTAGACTACTGAACCACTAGACCACTAGGCTACTGAACCACTAGACTACTGAACCACTAGACTACTGAACTACTAGACTACTGAACCGCTAGACCACTGAACCACTAGGCTACTGAACCACTAGACTACTGAACCACTACACTACTGAACCACTAGACTACTGAGCCACTAGACTACTGAGCCACTAGACTACTGAACCACTAGACTACTGAATCACTAGACTACTGAACAACTAGACTACTGAACAACTAGACTACTGAACCACTAGACTTCTGAACCACTAGATTACTGAACCACTAGATTACTGAACCACTAGACTACTGAACAACTAGACTACTGAACCACTAGACTACTGAACCACTAGACTACTGAACCACTAGACTACTGAACCACTAGACTACTGTACCACTAGGCTACGGTACCCAAGCAATAAATGATTGTTATGACAATCATGACATTAACTTGAAACATTAACTAGCACGGTTGAAACTTCAGCAGGATGGAACGTAACGGAATGAGCTGACTGCAAACACAGCAATTGCTTTAGTAAAAATAAACTTACCTCTACTAGCTTACCAGGCAAGTTACTCAAATTCATTAGGGAACTATTCTATTACATGCGCAACACCCCCGCATTTGGCTAATATACACATAAAGACATTATGTATATGCGTATATCTAAATACATACACATTATGTATGTCTGTATATCTACTACATACACATATAAACTTTTTGTATATTTGTATACATAAATATATAAACATTATGTATATGTATATGCATACTCAACTAAACATTACGTATATTGAATTTACAATGGATGAACATTGAACATTCAACAATATAGCATAAATGGTTACCTGGTACAACTGCAACTGTTTTCAAAGCTCTCAATACACGGAATGTTCGGAGTGCCGCCACATTACCTAACGCATCACTGCCCGAATTGTTTGGAAGCTTATCCACAAGCAGCATTATATACCTGTAAAAACAACATGATTTGTGTAATGTTTTCACCCAATAATAATGCTATGATATAATTCAATGAACTATATGCAAAGCAGATCTATTAAATCCGAATGAGTGAATTAACACTGCTATATATCCACTAATATTGTAATGCATTACACTATAACCCCTAATATGATAATGTATTGCAATATAACTACTAATATTGTAGTGCATTACAATATATCCACTAATATTGTAATGCTTTACAACATAACCACTATCGTTGATATGCATTACATAATAACCAATAATATTGTAATGTGTTACAAAATATTAGCATAAAATTTATTACAGTAGAATTATTTATTATTTAGATCAACAAAAAGTTTTAATGAAAGTTTGATGCATTTAAGAAATTATAAAATAGGTATTAAACCTTTTTAAAACGTCATAAAACTGATACTGTAATCACTCTTGATTTCAGCGTCATACAAGCATAATTTATCATAGCGAAGATGTTTTTAAAGTATTTCAAGGTTTTAACTGTTTTCAAATTAATTTGGCTATATTTTTTGAACCTAACTGCACTGACTTTACATGTATTCTATATTTACCAATTTCCTAAGATGTAGAAGTCAACAACAAGAACTAGTACTGTAATAAAAGTTATTTCATGTCGGAAAAAATACAAAAAACTGAATATGTACCCAAATAGCGTTAGAAATTCATTTATTTTTAGTCAGCTTGCATTTCATACAAATAATTAACATTGGTAAACATTAGCACAACGAAAGTTAAATAATAAACAATGATACTTTGTTTTAAATTTTCATACCAAATAAGTCAATCCATCTCGAGGTTGGAACTTCTAACGGTGATTTTTGCATGGAAAATAAGAGGCTCTGACAGGTTAAATCAATTGAAACAGTTTTGATTGAAATCAATCCGATTGAAGTAATTTGGCAATTAATAACCTGATTCTAGTTCAAAATTGCATTTATACACATATTTATAAACATATATATTATCACTTTTTACCTGTCGATTGTATTGGGTCTACTGCAGCTGTATTTTTCCACTCAAATTTTTTGCTCAATATATTTCACATTCTTTGCAAAATGCCTTAATATAGACAACTAAATTTTGCATTACTGAACTTACACTCTGAAAGGTAAATATGTATGAAAATAGTAAAATCAATTTTTGTGTAGTATCATTCCATGCAAATCAACACACTTCTCTCGGCATAGGAAACCCAAAAAGGAGACAGTCGTAATTAGGTAAGAAGCATCTAGCTCACGAGGTTGGGCCATTTTAACACTTGATAAACATCGGCTAACTTCATAATAATACATGTATGTTGTGTATTCGCGATGCAGATCTATCAGGATTTGCCTACTCTTTTGATATGTAATTTATTAATAGATATGGTCTGATACAAGAACTGATTTTGTGAGTACGAAATAAACACAGAGCATGTTTTATGGACATCTGAATGGAAATAAACACACAAAAAATCACACAAATCCTGTGAAGGAAACAATTTATTTGGAAAAAAATGGTTTCACCCGTAAGACGAAGAAGACGCTTGTAAGACCAATGTTTTAGGTATGTGACTAATTAATATGAGCCGAATAATGGCAGCTATTATTGACTCGTAATTCAATTACTACAGAGTCATGAGTTTTTAATGGCCACCGTCATTGACACAAATTTGATGGAGAAACAGCAGTTGCATTAGCAGACTTGTAAAAACTGGTCAAGAATCTGCTTTACAAAAATGAAATCGATAAAACTCGGGTCAATACAACTGCCACGGTACAGTTTTGAAGATCAATTCTGTCAAAGAAATTATGCTCAGAAAAAAAGGTGGTTTTGCAAAGTTAATCCAGAAGTTGACAAAAAAATTTGTTTAGCTCCACAAAGCAAGAAATGTGGCGATTATATGTTTTAGATGACAAAATGCTTCTAATAAATTGTAAAACTAAAAAAAATAATAAATTTTCAGAAAGTTTCAGTCAAGCTACCGACCTTGACATAACTCTGACTTGGTCACCATAGTTACTAATTCAGTGTTCATCAATAATTAGAATGAGTCATCAGTATATAGCTGATGAAAATGAGGCCGACCTCTGAAGTACCATGAAGCAGCTACCAAATACTCAATTGTAAATTTTTGTGGAATAGACCTTTCTGGAGTAAAGTTGATTATTAACAGGAGCTGAGTGATGGCCGAGTGATAGCTCTGCTAGTTCCTACCCAACCAAATCTTTGTTGTCAGTAGATTAGATAAGAACTATATTAGGCTGAATGCTTTTAGGGGTATTCATATAAATTCACTTTGCTGGTCAGCAATTTGTATCAAGTGATGAGACCCTTAACCAAAAACTTCGCACTGTCAATATTTTCCATTAGCTTTGTTATGTTTCTTTAATTGCTTTAGTTTTTACAGTTGTCATTAGAGCATTTGAACTACTCCAAGTTTTGGTCTCTTAGGCCAAAAAGCCCACTTTTCAAAATACTGGAAAGATGGTGCAGCGGAACTGATTACCAACAGGAACATAAAAGTGACCAATCACAGTGACAGATATTTTTTGGAGAGCCAATCACGCGCAGCCTAAATAGCGATGAATGCATTATCTTTCTACTGTTCAAAATTGTTTTTGTGTATTTGGGTGTCAAGTGTTAATTTACTAAAAGTTACAACAGTGCACTTAATAGTTGTTAGCTGAATTTATTGGATATGCTAATAGCAAATAGCCAATTGAATTTTTGAAATGTCAGTTCAGTATAAAAGGACTGTCACAAAAATGCTGACCTGATCCTTTGGTAGTTCGGTCAGTACATGGAAAAATTTTATCAACTTCTAGCAGTTAAAACCTGCTTTGACAGTTAGCTGATAAGTTTGAAGGACCTAGAAACGCACCTAGAGTCTCGTTTGAGCAGTTTTTTTGACAAGTTAACAAAATTAAGATTTGAAGTATGTGTGAGAATGAGCTTTAAAATCTTCATAAAACTTACGCCAAGCAGATTACAAGAAAGTCGAGCCAATTCCAAGCATCCCGTAGGTAGGTAAACGGTGAAAGAATCATACCTCTGGCTAGCATCTTGACAAGGAATTCAAAGGTATATATGGCTGTAAATATATACCTGCAAATAAAAAGAAAGTGCTCTTTGAAGTGTTCTTTCACTGATGCATTGCACCCCTAACTTTATGCTGAAAGATAAAATCTCTTTCCATATCTTTAATATCCTATCTTATAAATGTATTCTGTTAGTCATACAAGCCTTAGTACTATCACACCACACGTAATAATGTATTCTGTTAGTCATACAAGCATTAGTACTATCACACCACACCTAATAATGTATTCTGTTAGTCATACAAACCTTAGTACTATCACACCACGCCTAATAATGTATTCTGTTAGTCATACACGCCTTAGTACTATTAGACCACGCCTAATAATGTATTCTGTTAGTCATACAAGCATTTGTACTATCACACCACACCTAATAATGTTTTCTGTTAGTCATACAAGCCTTAGTACTATCACACCACCCTTAATAATGTATTATGTTAGTCCTACTAGCCTTAGTACTACCACACCAGGCCTAATACTGTATTCTGTTAGTCCTACTAGCCTTAGTACTATCACACCACATCTATTAAAATTATTTTGTTAGTCACATAATAGCATGCCTCAGTTGAGAAGTTAGGAGTAAGCTATGCATACTTATTCTGCACGATGATATATTTCAATATAACAGTTACATAATGCAATGTTGTATTTTCTACTAAAAAGTTGAAGTACACTCGACTGTACTGTCTTGGTAGTCAGATCTGATCAGTTTTTTACAGCCCGGCTTTAAAACATTTGCAGTGTACCAAAGCGCAGTTCCCTGGTGTAGAAATTCAGATGACGATGAGATAATTCCTCTTAGTCATAACAGAAGAGGCGCTACATGACATTAAACGATCGAAAATTTTTTTACTCCTATTGGCTAGATGAGTTTCATCACTCCAATTAATGCCGAGAGTACAGATATTTTACAGCCTAGTATGGAGTACACCACACCTCACAATTGTTTTCACAGAGGAAAGATTTAAAAGTGCTTGTTGTTGAAGATCAACCGGCAGTGGTGTGTGCAAACAAGGTCTTATTAAGAGGATGAATTTTAAAGAAACAGCTTTGCGAACTTTTCGTGCAAATCTTAAAGCATTTTTTTCACATGAACGTCGAGAGAACAAAAACTTTTGTGGCGAGCCTCACTTTCATGCTTTATTTTATGACACCAACATTTCTACGAATCAGCAATGATGTCTATGTATCTTGTCAAAATTTTTCTCACTTGACCAGCGCATACACGACATCTCGTAAATTCAAATACAATGCAATGAGTACATACAGTAAAACCTATGCTATAAGTACATACAGTCAAACCTATGCTATGTCGGCAAACCAAACACTGCTGTCAGCCTGAGAATTAGATAAACAAACCTCGTTTTTCAACCATCAGTTCAGCAAGAATGTTTGAAAAGCAATTGGTTCAAAATCAGAAACTGTTTTTTCATTATAATTAATGCAAACAATTTTAATCCATTCTGAGTCTGGAAAACAACTTCTTCAAATTTTTTTTACTATTTTACACCATAATCTGTAGACGCACGTAATCCATCATTTTTTTGACGTCATCATCCTGTTTGCACATGCGCTCGTCCACGAAAAAGCCGCCATTTTGTAGAAAACGATCGTCAGTCTATAGATTAATACTATTTTTCGGTGTTGCTTTGATACTAAAATAAACAATTTGCGAACAAAAGCATTGTTTGCAATAATTAATTGCAGGAGCTTTGTGTTTTTAACGATAAAAGGTGTCCATAAAGATGGCAGACAACGATAGAATGGCGTCACGAAAAAACGAAGGATTGAGAGCCGGTAATGTGTAAAACACAGTGACTGCCACACAAAAATCTATAAACAGACAAGGTTGGGGAATGTACAGTACTGCTGTATCAGTAGTAACTCGTACTCCAGCCTCGTCTACTCAATGTTTTGTGTATTGTGTGCCATGAATAAACATTTGTAGAAATAAATTGTGTTTTTAATTTCAATAAAATATATCATCTTTAAGGTCATAAGAAGCAAACACTTTGTATGGTTTATCTTTACACACTTTAACCTAGATTTTAAAGGAAGCATCTATCATCGCCGGTCAAGATCCAAAAGACTTCAAATTCGTTCGCTCGGCTTTTCAAAAACCTCGAATGTTTTGGGCAAAATCCGTTTTGGTTGAGATCAGAAATGTTCGGAAGCCAAAGCATGACTGTACATGCAAATAGATGTAACGTATTTGACCAGGTCCTGAGGAGGATTTCCTACAACAGCTGTACGCTGACATAGTCTGGTGCGGTGGAGTACTACAAGGAGGTGAGCAAACAAACAGTAGGAATGGTTAGAGAGATAGAGCAGCGAAATTCAATTAGCGAAGGCAACACCGATGCTCAAGGGACTTTTACTTGCGACTAGCCTCCAAATTTACATGCACAAGCAAGAGGTCAATTACTAATCTATGTTGATTGGTTGAGCTATGCATTGCATCGTGTATCGCTGCTCCATATCACAAAACTACTTACTGTTGTTCATCTGACCACCCTACCAATTATTACATCTTTTGCCGGCAGCTTGTTGGGTTTTCAAAATAACGCGTTTGCTTTAAACACAAGTATTCTTTATTTCGTGAGATAATATAAGATAATATATAGGAATATATGGATAATATATAGGAATAAATGGATAATATATAGGAATAAATAGGAATAAAAGATTCTTTGGAATGAGAGTGGCTGTGGCCTAGTGGTCTAGGCCACAGTGGTCCTGACCTTGATTCAACAGGTCAAAGTTCAATTTCCAAAACAGGCCACTGGTGGTGACAAGAATGACATCCACATGACAGTACATGACTATGACATCCATGTGGTCTAAGAATGCCATTACTCACACAGTGCACTGGTGTTGATTTGAGATTTTACTATGTTTTGCTTTTCTAATGTTCAGAGCATACATTTAGCCACCTTTTATGACCAAAATGATTTGAAATTTTAGATATCAACCTTGGTAAAATAATGATATTTGTCTGTTGATTGATAAAGTTACCTATTTCTAATCAGCTCTCGACATGTCATTTGTATGCATTAATAAATAGGGGCATGTTAAGGTCTGGGCCCTGTTAAGGTCTGGGCCCTGTTAAGGTCTGGGCCCTGTTAAGGTCTGGGCCCTGTTAAAGTTTGCAGAATTCCAAAAAGGATGGTTTAGTTTCTGTTAGCAGATCGATTGGCGATACATAGAATTCCTTTCATTTTAAACCAGATAGGCCATGGGTGGGTGTTCGAGAGGCTGGTTAGATAGGCCATGGGCGGGTGTTCGAGAGGCTGGTTTACAGAAACCAGATAGGCCATGGGTGGGTGTTCGAGAGGCTGGTTAGATAGGCCATGGGCGGGTGTTCGAGAGGCTGGTTTACAGAAACCAGATAGGCCATGGGTGGGTGTTCAAGAGGCTGGTTTACAGAAACCAGACAGAGTTTTGATACCAAATATTTTTGGTAACCTAACGCATGAATGTGAAGGTTAGAGACGCACGCACAATGACAAAGTGGAATATGTTAATATAGGTTTTTATGGTTTACAAAAATATTTGTGATCATCATATTTCCTGCATTACAACGATTCGACTTCTTTTTGGCAGCATTTTAGACTGGCATTTTAAGGCTGCCTTTTTCCAGAAACAAAGTTTTCACGACATTATCGATCTTTCAAATTTTTGCTTTCACGATGTTCGTATTCATCTTTACACGTATCAATCCTTTGTCATCATGTCACATGTATATACATTGTCATGTGCTAAGTATATAGAGTATACATGTATATACATTGTCATGTGCTAAGTATATAGAGTATACGTGTATATACATTGTAATGTGCTAAGTATATAGAGTATACATGTATATACATTGTCATGTGCTAAGTATATAGAGTATACGTGTATATACATTGTCATGTGCTAAGTATATAGAGTATACATGTATATACATTGTCATGTGTTAAGTATATAGAGTATACATGTATATACATTGTCATGTGCTAAGTATATAGAGTATACATGTATATACATTGTAATGTGCTAAGTATATAGAGTATACATGTATATAATTGTCATGTGCTAAGTATATAGAGTATACATGTATATACATTGTCATGTGCTAAGTATATAGAGTATACATGTATATACATTGTAATGTGCTAAGTATATAGAGTATACATGTATATAATTGTCATGTGCTAAGTATATAGAGTATACATGTATATACATTGTCATGTGCTAAGTATATAGAGTATACATGTATATACATTGTAATGTGCTAAGTATATAGAGTATACATGTATATACTTTTGTACATGGAGCGTTCGGAAGTTAAAAATGTGCCAAGTCAAAGGGTTTTCAAATGGTCTTGCGCTATACCAGGGCTGGTGGGTTGCTGAACCAACAAATCAAATCAGCTGGCAGCGATACATGCAAAGTGTCAATGATCGCATACCTTGAAGGTCACATAAAGACAGTCTTTTTATACGCTATGTCATTGTTCTAATCCTTCTGCCAAATAGACAGCGAGGAATTACGCCGTTATCTACCTACCGACATCCAAAAATAACACCAGGCTTTCAAAAACAGCTGTGAACAGTTTAATCCATCTCATGTATGACCTGTGATCTTGCGTTTGAATACAGTTTGTGTGTAAGTTAAGGCAATGGAGATATGAGCAGCTATAGCTAGTGGCCCGATCAGCCGAGGGGTATAGCCAGGGGTTAAATTGTGGAATCCATGCATCAGACTATGCTGTTGAATGATTTTGGCAGTTGCAAGCTGCTGTCGGCAAATTCTCACCAGAAATCACCACTTCAACTGCAGGACATTGATTTGTCTCACTTAAATTGATTTAGTAATGAAAATATGAGAAATTGCTCATTTTTTTGAATAAAATTACTTGCGTTTTTCATTTGGCACAAAAAATATAATTTTAAACCAAGTTGATTTTTTACACAGATTTCAACAAAACTTTAACCAAAGGTAAACCATAGGTTGGACTTCACAGGTTATAATACCATAAAAGCCTTGCAAAAGTGTTACACTTTTAGAAAATCAACCACAAGCTTAAATTTTATTTTACTTTAAGAACATTTTTCACTACAAACCTACAGTTATTTGCATTAAATATTGAGATTACAAATGGCAAGTTATTTAATTACATGTTAAAGAGCCAAACATAAATATTTAACAATGTCAGCAATAATTTTAATAATAGTTAATATTACTAGTTACTTACTAAATATATATATAAAGTATATAATATACTATATATAATTTAGTATATTATAAATTATTAAATATCATTGATATATAGTATACATCAATGATATTTAATAATGGCATTCAATTAATATTACAATATTAATAATAGTTTTACCTACAACTTTAATTTTTTCATTATGAGATCCAAGTTGTAAAGCACCGCATACTCTTTGCTTGAAAAATCAGGGTTTTTTTTATCAAGAACTCGCTCTTCTTGTGCCATAACTCGAAAAAAAATAAAGGTACTCACTCTATCTTTTCATCATCATTGGCCATAGCCATGAAGACACAATTTGTTATTATCGTAAGCATGACGATAACGTTGAAGAAAGGGTGGACAAGGGTTAGGAGAGCCGCCCGCCTGAGTGGATGGAATGGACTAAGGCAAAATAGACCGTTGTGGGCTGAGAATCGATATATTGTATGATCTCTGCCTATCACCATGAATATCTGCAAAATAAGATATCAAATATTTTTCAAGTTCAACGACTTGTTGTTTTTCAGTTAGTTAGCTTCATGAATACCCTCTCACAAATAGTTAATAGAGGGTATTCACAGAGTCAACTATTTGTGAATATATATTCATAGAGCTAACTTTTTGCAAAAAGGTATTCATAGAGATAGCTATTTGTGAAAGGGCATCCATACAGCTATTTTTTAATGCTCTTTCACAAACAGTTAACTCTATGACTGCTATTTCACAAATAGTTGACTCTATGTATGCTCTTTCACAAATGGTTACCTCTATGAATAGCCTTTCACAAATAGTTGACTTATGAATGCTCTTTCACAAATGGTTAGCTCTACGAATAGCCTTTCACAAATAGTTAACTTTATGAATGGCATTTCACAAATAATCGGTAGTTAAATCTATGAATGCCATATTCACAAATAGTTAGCTCTATGAATACCAATGCACAAATAGGCAACTCTATGAATTCTATTTCACAAATGGTTAGCTCTATGAATAGCCTTTCACAAATGGTGAACTCTATGAATGCTTATTCACAAATAGTTAACTCTATGAATGCCTAGTTACAAAGCATAGCTAGATAACAACTCTGATATGACGGCTTTACTGCAGAGTATGCAAGGGGACTGCAATGGCATCAATTCTGGTGTTTAGGTTATCTAATACACTGGCTTCCATAGACATGCATCGATTGCACCAATAAATATTAGATGTTCTAATGTGTTAATCCATGTAGGCATCGAACGATAACAATAACGCACGCACGTTATGATGGCTGGATGTTCCAACGTGCTAGACCTACAGCATAGCAAAACTAGCACCAGTGGCCGGGTGGTCTCATTTATGTCACTGAAAACATATAGCGTGGTGATTAGGTAGTGAAAAGTGCTAGTCAGAAAACCCTTAAGACTGGACCAGATAGCCATATGAACTAGACCAGATAGCCATATGAACTAGACCAGATAGCCGTATGAACTAGACCAGATAGCCATATGAACTAGACCAGATAGCCATATGAACTAGATCAGATAACCATATGAACTAGACCAGATAACCGTATGAATTAGATCAGATAACCGTATGAACTAGACCAGATAGCCGTATGAACTAGATCAGATAACCGTATGAACTAGACCCGATAACCGTATGAACTAGACCAGATAGCCATATGAACTAGACCAGATAGCCATATGAACTAGACCAGATAGCCATATGAACTAGACCAGATAGCCATATGAACTAGATCAGATAACCGTATGAACTAGACCCGATAACCGTATGAATTAGATCAGATAACCGTATGAACTAGACCCGATAACCGTATGAACTAGACCAGATAGCCATATGAACTAGACCATGGGTGGGCAAACTTTTTGATTCGTGGGCCACAATGGGTTCTAAATTTTGACAGAAGGGCCGGACCAGGAGCAGATGGATGGAGTGTTTTGGTAACCCCACCTCACAGGAGAAAAAAATATATATCATGGAATATGGAGAAAACATGTGCTTTAATTTCAAATAAAAATGAACAAAAGCATTACAACAAAAGATCTGTCTTTAAAGTCCCACAGTATTTAGCTATTTATTGAAATGAGTCTTAAAACACTGAAAATTAAATGAATAAAAAATAATTGTTTGTTACTAACAATTTCTATTTTAAAGCACTGCAAGTTCTGTTACCTTCTGGATATCATCATCACTCTCCTCCTGACTGTATTTATTTCAAAAACAGTAAGAGATTCAGATGTACTTATTCTGCTCCTTCTATTCAGTTTGTGTCTCCAGTGCCAAAAGTCAACAACGATCAGCGCAAGGACGGAACATTGATAACGCGCCACTGCGGAGCGCGTTATATTTGATCTGGTGCACATTGTTTGTTTTGAGAATGTGCGTTCATTTGCGCACCACTTATGTGCGCTCCTTAACAGAAATGACGTGTAACATATAAGGCTTACTGAACTAATTATTTTCCAAAGCATTTTTTACATAATACAAAGGAGAAACTTTTACTTTCAGTGGGAACAGTGCTGTTGGTTCCTCTTTTTAGCCAGCGCATCAAAGTCTGGAGTGAGTTTAGTTGTAGCAATTCTCAGAATGGATCTGAAGTGTTGGTCTGTTAATTGGGATCTGTGGCTGGCCTTGTTGATGTTCATGATGCTGAACGTCTGTTCACACACGTAGGTCGAGCCAAACAACGCCAGCATCTTCTGCGCTGTCTTCCGGAGATTTGGAAATGCTGCTTCATTGAGTGAAGCATAAAAGTCATTCAGTTTCAGAGAGTTGAACTTCTCTTTTAAGACTGGGTCGGACTAAAGGTCGATCAGTTCGAGCTGCAGCTCTTCTGGAGCTGTTTTGGGGTCTTGTGACAGAGGACAGGCCACCAACTGAAGTGACTTGTCTATTTTTTCAAAATCAGAAAACCGACGGCAGATGTCTCCGTGCAGCGCATCTAGTGACTCACTGTATTTCTTCACTTTTGCACCGGCCTCTTTCAGCTTGGCTAGTGTGGGAAAATGTGTCAACGGCTTATTTAAAATTTTCCTGGAAAATAAAACCAGCTTGGATTTGAAGGCTTTCACGTTTGTGTACATGTCCTGCACAAACTGATCTTTCCCCTGTAGTTTCATGTTGAGCTCATTCATGTGCGAAAATACGTCCGCAGCAAACGCAAAGTCACACAGCCAGCTCTTGTTGCTCAGCTCAGGAAATTCGTCAGCCTTTCCCTGTAACTCTAAAAATGCACTAATCTTCTCTTTGAGCTCCCACACTCGTTGAAACACTTTGCCCAAACTTAACCAGCGGACTCGGGAGTGATAAAGCAGGTCCTGGTAATTCGCATCAGTTTCCTCCAGAAACGTAATGAACTGACGGTGCTGAAGTCCCCTTGCGCAAATAAAGTTGACAAGTTTCACGACAGGACTCACAACATGATTCAGCTGTAATACCGATTTACATAGAGATTCCTGCTGGATGATGCAGTGGAAAAAAATAACATCCTGGTCAGGATTTTCATCTTTGACTTTATTCTGGATTCTCCTCAGCAGGCCAACGTTTTTCCCCGTTAAATTCGGAGATCCATCTGTGGCGACGTTGATAAGTTGACTCCAAGAGAGCTTCATATTTTTGATGACAGCAGACACCCGGTCATACAAGTCTTCTCCCCGTGTTTGTCCTTTCAGAGACTCCATTGTCAAAAACTCCTCAGTTATTTCAAAAGTGCCATTAATCCCTCGGATAAAAATGAGGAGCTGAGCAGTGTCTTTGACATCGTTGCTTTCATCCAGTGCTAATGAATATAATGTGAATGACTCCGCCTATTTATTTAAGTTGCTGGTGGTATCTTCATCTATTAGTTCTACACGGCGAGTCACTGTCCTGCGCGATAAACTGATTTTTTAAAATTTGTCTTTGCTCTCTGGGCACAAGACACTTGCTGTCTCCACCATACATTCTTTTAAAAACTCGCCTTCAGACAGAGGCTTGCTGGCCTTTGCCAATTTGAATGAAAGCATAAAACTGGCCTTGGTACTTGACTCTTGAATGGCAGTTTGGCGGTGAAAAAAGTTTTGTTGAGCCTGTAAGTTAGCCGCCAACTTCTGAGCAGTAGCTTCCCGTTCTTTCGTTGATAGCTTGCTAGTATAGTTAGCATGCTTTGTAGTAAAGTGACGGCTAATATTATATTCTTTAAAAACCGCCACAGTTTCCTGACATATCAGGCATACAGCAGACGATCAGTGTTCAGTGAAAAAATATTTAGTTGTCCACTCCTTATTGAACACTCGACATTCTCTGTTCACTTTCCTTTTCTTAGGTCCGCTCATCTTTACAGAAGGACTGAGGGGTCAAAAAGCAAACGTGAAGTACCGTAATATGCAGAACCTCAACAAAGTCAATGTATCTAGAGTGCGCCATTTAGTGGGAACACATTAGAATTGCAGGGAAAATAAAACATTAAACCATAACTGTCACGAACAACTTTTATCGTATTTACTAAGTAAATCAGACACGCTGATTTCGATTTTGTACTCAAAATAAAGATTAGGCCACTAGCCTTCAAAGTCATTTAGGCTTTTTTAAAGCGTTTCAATATCCGTTTCGAAAACAACACAATCGGCATTACAAGCTCCGCCCATTAAGAATTACAAGTACGATTTAGAATAATAGAGATGGGTGCCTTAAAACCCATTATTATCTAAATCCAGCCTGTAAAATAATTTCTTTTTTTTATGAAAGGTGTACAAACTAATTAAAATTGCTTGTAGCTTGTTACATGACATTTAAATGGGCTGAACGTCGAGAAAAATGAGCTCAAAAAGCGCGGTTTTATCACAAGCTAGAGTTGATATCACGCTTTTTTAAATATGCAATGCTTAATAGCTTATCTACCTTTCAGAAAAGACTGATATTATTTTTAAGGCTGAATTTAGATATTAATGGATTTTAAAACACCCATCTCTATTATTCTAAGTCGGTCTAAACATCCCTACGTAACTTCTGTTCCTAAAAAGCTAGGTTACGTCACGTATTTATGGGCGAAGCTTGTTATGGCGATCGTGTTGTTTTCGAGACCGATATTAAAACACTGTAAAAATCCTTCATTACTCTAAAACTTACTGGACAAATCTTTATTTTGAGTACAAAATCGGAATCAGCGTGTCTGATTTACCTAGTAAATACAATAAAAGTTGTTTGTGACAGTTATGGCTTAACAAAGTTTATTTATTTAATTTCTTCAAGTTCGGTGGGCCGGATTGAAAGGTTTAACGGGCCGCATGTGGCCCCCGGGCCGTAGTTTGCCCATGCCTGAACTAGACCATATGAAGTAGCAGATAATCATATGAACCATATGAACTAGACCAGATAGCCATATGAACTAGACAAGATAGCCATATGAACTAGACCAGATAGCCATATGAACTAGACCAGATAGCCATATGAACTAGACCAGATAACCGTATGAACTAGACCAGATAACCGTATGAACTAGACCAGATAACCGTATGAACTAGAGCAGATAACCGTATGAACTAGAGCAGATAACCGTATGAACTAGACCAGATAACCGTATGAACTAGAGCAGATAACCGTATGAACTAGAGCAGATAACCGTATGAACTAGACCAGATAACCATATGAACTAGACTAAATAATCATTAGCTAACAAAGTTTTATCAACTGAATCATAACCTCACTGAGCAAACATTAGCTTGGACTAATGTTAACTTCAGATCACGCAATTAAATCAATTAAGCTTCTCCGCAAAACGTCCAATTCTATTGGTTCATTTTCCCAATTTGTTTCATTTTGTTTTACATTATTTAATTTGTATTGTAAACAATGATGTAAACAGCAATATAATAAAATGTTTTGTATAACAAATATATAAAGGACAGCTAACTGGAAGCGCTTCACCCTTACCTCTTTTTCCTTGTAGTACGGATCGATGTCGATCAAAGGTTGGCCGACGAGATGTTCCTGAAAATCGGCTTCATATTTTGGTGACAATTTCTTTCCTGCTTCCATGCGCTTGTTGACTCCTTTCTTTTCTAATCGCTTATTCTCTTTGTCTTTCTTTGCATCTTCTTCATTTTTGGCTGCCTCCTCAGCGTCGATGCTCTCTCGATCGCACGACACTCGCGAGAGTTTATCCGCATTTTCATGATCTTCTTCTGTCGCTTCTCCTGCCTCAAACCTCTTTCGCAATTCTCTTGCTAACTTTCTTTTCCGTTTGTTTTCTTTTTCTCTTCTACAAATTATAGCGAGTGTGTCATGTCAAGGATTGACACAAGCCAAAAGTTAAAGAGCCTGAAATATGGAAAGTAGTTGATTCAACTCTTCCACACATAATGAATTTGGTCAAATAATATGTGCATATTAAAGGTGTGACAGCGGTTGAATCCAAAGATTAATAAGAGCGACAGTAGGACAGGTAATTTTGTTTAATTTAGACAAATGTAATTTTTCGATAAACTTCCATCATACTAGCGCCTTTTTATTCAACCTTCTAATGATTGCCAATTGGTACAAACAGCTGGCACTCATCAATGTGTTGTATCTTCTTAAGGGGAGCTACATAGGTCTAGGTTGAGACACCCGAGAAGAAAGCCTGAGCAGCTAGCTAGACAGGCATAGTATTTTTTTATCAAATCACCAATTTTTAGTCAATTCTTTGCTGGTTGCGTAATGGCTGTTGAAGTTAGGCATTCAAGGTCGGTTTTAACAACTCCATTTTGTTTTTTGTGTAAAAATTATTATGACAACAAGAATGGCAAGTCTTTCTAGTAAGACTCTAAAATGGAAAAAGTGCGTCCATAGTAAACAGACTTGGCCATTAAACTTAACAAATACATCTTACTGGAAGTAAACACACACCTACATGTATGTACTTAACATCCGTTTAGTGTCTGTTCTGATGATGTTATTAAGGCAAACATAAAACAACAGCTTTATTATTTTCTGTTTCTTGCGCATTGATTAGCCACTGAGAGCTAATTCATGGTAGTATGCAGTTTCCTGCAGAGCTTGTATTGCGACAATCTTATTGAGCAGGCTAGTCAACTCACTGGGCTCTCTCCTTTATCAGTTCTCTAATGTCTGCCAGATGCTCAGGTGTGAGCACCTTGAATGACTGCGAGTCAGGTAAGGGATCAGTGCGCCTACGTCGCTGTCGACAGCAAGCCATCCCTTAGTTTACCATTCAAAGAACTACAATGAAAAGTAGAGCTGTTACACCTCTTGTACTCAACTCATCTTTTAACGCTGATAGGGAACAGAACATTCTTAGACTTTCCGGAATCTTCTACTTGCATGAATGCGCATATAGACCCATCAGTTACTTGATACCAAGTAAGCTCATGGACTATCGTTAATTGTTGCTATTAGTACAAGGCATACTCAAGTAAGTACATGGACTATCGTTAACTGTTGCTATTAGTACAAGGCATACTCAAGTAAGTACATGGACTATCGTTAACTGTTGCTATTAGTACAAGGCATACTCAAGTAAGTACATGGACTATGGTTAACTGTTGCTATTAGTACAAGGCATACTCAAGTAAGTACATGGACTATGGTTAACTGTTGCTATTAGTACAAGGCATACTCAAGTAAGTACATGGACTATCGTAAACTGTTGCTATTAGTACAAGGCATACTCAAGTAAGTACATGGACTATGGTTAACTGTTGCTATTAGTACAAGGCATACTCAAGTAAGTACATGGACTATGGTTAACTGTTGCTATTAGTACAAGGCATACTCAGGGCTAAAATAGACATCCCTCAGCGAGTCCATAATAAGGAAAATGTTACCATGACGCAATTCACAAATATAATTTCATGCAAGCTGTGTGAAGGACAGTTATTTATAGTGTAGACAAGGGTGGTTGCGACGTAACTGCTAATTTTTTGTTTTTTACTGTTTCTTGGCAACATAAAATGTAATGTTTTGATTTAAATCACCAATGGAAAGTGCATGCAGTAATTGAAAAACTGTATTATATTATTATATTATTGTATTATGAATTAAAAAACAGCTATCTAGATGTTGCAAAAAAGCGAGCTATCGGGTAATTGCTAAAGCATTGCACTTGTTTGTCCAATATGAATGACAGTACAATACGTTATTCTCTTGCTGCCATTATGCTAAAACAGTATGCCTGTTACCACTAAAGATTATCAATTGAGCATGGTCAGAGCAGATTGTACGACCAAATGTTTTAATGCATGAGTAGCAGACAGGAAGTAAATAGAAAGGAAGTCCAATGTCGGACTCAATTGAGTCTGAAGGAATTATTAGAATGGAAGTACTTAGTGTTTATGAGTAGCCTTGGGCCAGCTCAATTGACTAGTTGCAGTTGATGTCACTCGGTCTAGTGCCTCACAATGTAAATACATTACGTCAGGCCATGAAACCCATACTCACTGTTAATATGAGATGACATAAACACAAACTCAGTGGGAGTACATTGAATCAATCTAAAGGCTCACATTTTTGCTTTGCTTCCATCCGAATAAATAATTTTAAGTTTTCTAGCGCAAACCGACAGTGAACAGACAAAATATTGCCTTTATTTCAGCGAATTTATTTTAATAATTTAATACCTAAAGCAAATAACCCAATTCTTAAGCGGCCTTAAGAAATTTGTTTGTTTTGTCAAAAGCATTTTACCTAAATTTTACCTTTATCATTAGGGGCTAATCATTTATAACAAAGTTATATTTTTACTTCCTTTCACTAAGCTAGGTCAATAATAGCTCCCAGCTTTTTACCATGTGATTAAGTCTTTTGGCAGGCCGTACATTTGCTAGAGCCATGGCAGGCCGTACAGGTGCTAGAACCATGGCAGGCTGTACAGGTGCTAGAACCATGGCAGGCTGTACAGAAGGCTATACAGCTGCTAGAACTAAGGTACTCTAGTTATATTTTAAAACCATGCGATAACTCAAGATCGCCGAAAAAATGTTTCATAAAAAAGGTTTAAATGGAACAGATATGAAAGTACTAAAAACACTTTCTATACTTTAGCTAAAAATGTTTTCTATAATTCAAGTCTAATGGAAACTCCATCTCAGTGTAAAAAGAAAGTTTACTTTTGCTGTTGCCTTTCGTTTTTAAATGCACCCACAATCGTTGTTTCAAAATGAAAAAATATGCAGAAAATCCACCGACTAGACTAGAGTGACCATCAAGAGAGACTCAATGCAACTAGCATGAGTTTTACCTTGCATAGAATTCTCTGCAGTTTAGATACTGAAGACGAGCAATATTTAGGATATATAGTGACAAGTAAAAAAACTTACCTGCGGTGCTATGGTTGTGTTTATGCATACAGTATAAAGTATTAATGGAAAGAAACAATTTATTACATTAAATTGTTATCGCTAAAATGCAAAATCTCATGTTACGTCTGCTAAACTTACGAAGTTATAACAATAGCATAGCTTGCAGTAATGACACTAAAATTAAATCATAACTGTTCAATTATGTTTATGTTATTATGGTACCACTAGTCATAATGAGTATTAATCTATCCTAGAAAACTTGCAACTTAGGTTTGAAAAGGTTTTACATCAACTTTTATAATCATCACTATAGTTTTATAAAAAGCTCTCTCGTACCTACACATATAAACACTGCTGGTCAACATAATTGTGGACCCTTTTTGATGTTCAGTAAATAAACATTTTACTGTTCAGTAAATATGCATTTCCTAAATAAACAGACAAGCAAACAAAGTAGGCCTAGACACCGTATCTGTCTGTAAGTAAGAGTACTCTTTCATGTCCAACCAGACAGGTGTGTTTAGTGAGGCCTAGTGACCACTGGCAACATGTCTCCTTTTTCAAACTTGACTACAACTTCACATTTAAACAAGTGTGTGTGAAGCAAGTCATTGATCTAATTTTTCAGGCATGAAGCTCTCTTTGTTTTTTATATCCTCTGATGCTTGATACAAACAATCTGATGGCATCCAATCCAGGTTAAAATCAATAAAATATCCTAATGCCTTTAATTATAACCAAACTTACATATCTACGTACCTACGTATCTATAAGCGTAAGTTTTTCAAAAGCTGAAAACTGGAATACCTGGTAGAAGATGGTAGATGTATAAGGTGACAGACAGTCTGGTGAGTTACACAAACAATGCGAGGAAAAGAAAAGAATGGATAGTGGCTGATACAAGCTCAAGCGCAGGTTTATGCACGGAGTCCGATGAGAAGGATGACCACTCAAATTCGATGATCCACTCGATAAAAGAAGAGGTGTAAGGAAATGAAACGTAGACCATGCTAACTCTATGCGTGTCACAATTTCAGTCGCAGCTCTAATGAATCGTACGATACGAAATTCTATGAAGTGCCTAAAATGACTCAGAAAAAATCATTTACTATTTATTGAGACTTGAATCTATTAAACGGCAATTCACTGAGTCTGCCTAGATCCACGCCTGTTTGACATATTCCACTAAATAGAGTTTTACAGGGTTATTATTCTCGGCAAGCCATTCACCTGTCACCAGCTATTAGCGGGAGGGGAGGAAGAGGCCAACAGCTTCAAGAATGTTATGCCAAGAGCAGATGACTGATGATGTGATAATTGTCTGATAGGCTATTAAACACTCTTCCAATAATATTATGTTTACAGTCACTGCGAACAAGCCAGAGTTATGTAATAATCACAAAAATTGCTGGTGATTTCAAATGGCGATACTAATTAAATTTCTATTGGAGACTAGTTGAGCTTTGCTCTGCGTTATTCCAGAGTTTGTTGGGGTTTTTCTTCTTGTAATGACCCCGGTGTTACATTATCTGGCTAACGTGAAAGCTTGGGAGTGTTTAGCTACATCTTTTGAGAAATTGATAAAGCTTTTTATGAAAAAGATAAAACAGGTGCCACTTGTTAACGATCAACAAGCTGCCCGAGAAATATTAATGGATTACTAGTGCATAGTGTTACAAACTTCGGTTCGAATAATATTGTCATACAATTTCAGCGACATAGGTCTTCTTAATAACTTCAACTCACAAAAATGAACAAATATTTTATGATTTTCGTAAAATATCAACTGGAAACAGCTGTAACACCACATAATTACATCATTAATCCTTTGTTTCTTAGATGCTTGAGGTTTTTATGAGATGATTTTGGAGAACAGTTAATTTTTACAGACAATTTTAAAATTTTTTAGTTAGTGTAAGCGGGTAATTTAGTGCAAACACAGTCACAAGATGAGACACATCAAATGATTGGAGTAATTCTATTACTGTTTAAAGTGACAAGGAGTGACGGACAGAAGAATTTTTTTCAAAGATTGCCACAAACTAGCTGTCAGTTGGATCGGCCGCATGGGTGTGGAGGAAAAAAGTGTGAAACGCCCAACTGCTCTTTAGTTTATAAGGTAACATTTGCTATCAATACACCGCTGAGCATTTATTCTTTCTAATGGGTAATTTGTTCAGCTAGAAATATTAGTTATTGGCAATGCCACACACCGAACTTCCATAAAAACTTATTATCAACAGCTATTGCATTTACAATATTATACAAATATACTTTTGCAACAAAGATCATGTAACTCTACATAAGCCTACCCTTATGACTAAGAAAATTGTATTATTCTTTAGTATACTCCTGCAGCAGTCGATGTAAACTTTGTTGAAAGACTTGAATGAAAGACTAAACATTTTTATTGGTCAAAGGCTGAGTAAAGAGACTACCCTGAGAGTATCAATAGTTATTAGTTTAAGGCTGAGTAAAGAGACTACCCTGAGAGTACTAATAGTTATTAGTCTACGGTTGAGTAAAGAGACTACCCTGAGAGTACTAATAGTTATTGAAATGCATATTATAATTTTGTCACAGCTCTATTAGTTGAAATGAATGTGATACTACTAGTAGTTATACAAAAATGCGCAGGCCTAAGCTAATCTTTCAAGATTAAACCGTGATCAACATCTTGTAGATATAAAATGCTAATACATTAAAACCATAATAGTTAACTCGCATGTTTTCATTTATGATACAACAATAAACAATAAACAATTACAGCACTAAAACTTTAAGCTCATAATATCACGATATGCCAATCTTTACTATGATAAGGGCTGTTTCTGTCTGTTCATCTGAAGCCACGATTGGAGGTTGAGAAAAAAGATTGCACCACATGGGATTTGAACTCCCAGCTTTCAGCATGGTAGATGAACACGCGAGCAACTGTGCCAGCTAACCATCCACTAGCGTGCCAGAATAATTGCATGTATAATTATTACACCTGATGATCTTTCACAGCACACTAAACTGCCAGAGTACTAAGAAAGGCCGCAAATAAATTCAATGTTTCTAGAGAGTTTGTATTTTAATTGTTACAGAACTAGTTGGACAAGTTTTAACAAAAAAGTTGAATAGCTCATTAAAATTCTCTATCAATTTATCGCACATTTCTAATGTTGATATGTTTGGAGCCCCGTAGAATCGTTGTATTTGTTAAAGAAGAGAAGGTGATGATATATTGAATCTACACGCAATGCTTCATTGATGGCATAACTCTAACAGAGAATACAACTATTATAATAGGCATGTTTTATTATCAATGCTGGATCATTTACCAAAGCATGGTAACTTCGCAAGCCGTTGCTCACACAGATGAGGCAATATGTATCTCACTTCAGCTATGTGTTTACCTAAAATATTTTTGCGAAATTCTAAATTAACTCCAATACGAGGCATGCGCACTAATCGTGAGAGGTTCACTTGAATACTTGTACGAGATGATTGTCGATTTATCGAAACAAATGTTTTGCGCTCACTTTTTGTTTCTTGTCTCAAAACAATCTACATTTACTAGCATTTTCACATAAATAATTATTTGCTTGTAATATGATGGATACAAAACAAGGCCACAGAAATAATCTCCACTCTTAACTTACTGTGGGGCCCAACACCAATATGCCATTACATTTTGACCTTGACCTCAATCTAACAGCAAATACCGCTGCTATTTTATGCTGGTATTTTAATATCAGCAGCATTCAGCTTCGATTTGACGAAATGCATCAACTGGTACGTAGCAATGAGGTCGGATTATATAATCTTATTTCCTGCAATCGCTGCCTATGAATAGCCAAAGGCAGCATAGGATGAGAGTAGTAAAAAGAGAGGATGATGATGATGTAATTGTTATAGGCAGTAAAAATAGAACAACTTTCACACACGTATGTACAACATACCAGCCAACCTAACAACTCAACTATTTATTAAAGTCTGTACTACCATATCTAAGGCAATAGAAGTGATATGCATTAAGTTTTCATTATGCGGATGATGCAGATTAGGAGTTGTACACACGTTGAGTTACTGTACGGTAAGTGTTTCAATTGACATTCACATGTTGTGGATTAACGCTCTTTTGTTAAAAAAATAAGGAATTCTACGCCTTATTTCGATATGGGAAGATTGCGCACTCCAATCTTACTCATATCGAAATAAGAATGGCTGAAGTATGGTAAATGTTTAAAATGGAATAGTTGGCGAGCATTATTCCTAAAAGTCGTTTCCATCTTTCGCAAGCATTCCATAAAAATTCGTAAGTGAAAAATCTCGCTTGACTTGCGGTTATTGGAGTGTCCATCTTGCAGATGAGACAAACTTGCAGATTAATCGTGTGATAGAAACAGTGTGTAATATCTTGAGGTGTTTTTTTAAAAATCTAGATTTAACTTGTGCTTAAAAACCTAGAGAGTTTTATGTATTTAGCATAAGTTACTATTGGTTTCCTAGATCTCTGCATTTCCATGATTAGATATCGAGCCTTCATAGCACCTTTGGATGGAAGGTTTATTTCCATGATTAGATATCGAGCCTTCATAGCACCTTTGGATGGAAGGTTTAATTCCATGATTGGATATCGAACCTTCATAGCACCTTTGGATGGAAGGTTTAATAAAAACCAATGGAGATTTTAAGCTTCAAACAAAACAGTTCCTACATCTACACTATTTTCCGAAGAACAGTTCTTTAGGAATTTATTAATGTTAAAGACTTTTACTGTTACCAAAAAAGTATTTTTGTATTGAAGATGGTTGATATCAATGTTATTCATAATATAGATTTATAGAATAAAATTTCATTCATCTAAAACATCTGGTCGCAGCAAGACTGGGAGTAAATACTCAAAAGCAAACCTCTGCCTATGTGAATGATGTACCAGTAATAACATGATTGGGGAGCAATATAGTATATGGTTGTAATTACGTAGCCCGTGAGCCTGACATTTGGTATGCCAGCAATATCTACATGTGCATAGACGTCTGAATTCAGTTTACATATGATCTTCACTGACTCCTTGAGAATTTGCATGCGAGTGCTTCTTTGAATAGACAACAACTCTAGGGCGAAGCAGCAAAATTCACCCATTCCAAATATAATTTGTTAGCCTGACAAACTCCGTGTGAATTAATCCTTTGGCATGTCGATGATTTGCAATAGAAAAGAATAATAAACAATCGTTAGGTCATTACCTTTGGTCAACAGGAAAACGACAAAAACTCATACCTACACCCACGCATCCTTTGGTGGCAGGCAGCCAGAAGGGAACAGTCATCGGTGGGTTGATAGGTCAATAGGTAGTAATCTCACGAAAATGATCACAAAATTAGTCAACTCTCATAACTAGTGTATAACCAGATCGCTGCAGAAATCATCTTTTAAAAAAATATGTTCTTGAATTGCTATACTTTTTACTCTCACGTTCAGACGTGATGATATCCTGTGGTGTAGGGTTGTCACATGTCAGTGATAGCTGTCACATGCCAGCGAAAGCTGTCACATGCCAGTGAAAGCTGTCACACGCCCGTAAATGCTGCCACATGTCAGTGAAAGCTGGCACATGACATTTGAGGCTGTCAAATGTCATCTCAATCTGTCCCAGTCAATGAAAGCTGTCACATAATTTAAGGATCTCACCTGTCATATAAAACTTCCTCATATCATTGAAGAAAGTGACATGTAATTTAAACCATAACTGCCACCCTACAACTTTTATCGTAATTGCTAGGTAAATCAGACACGCTGATTCCGATTTTGTACTCAAAATAAAGATTGATCCACTAACTTTCAAAGTCATGAAGGCTTTTTAAAGTGTTTCAAAATCCGTATTGAACAAAACACAATCGGCACAACAAGCTCCGCCCAGCTAGCTTTTTAAGAACCGAAGTTAGGGATGTTTAGTCCAATTTAGAATGGTAGAGATGAGTGTCTTAAAACCCATTATTATCTAAATTCAGTCTTCAAAATACTATTAGTCTTTTCTGAAAAGTAGATAAGATATTTAACATTGCATATTTAAAAGTTAGCTCAAAAAGCGCGATAACAATGCTAGCTTGTGATAAAATCGCGCATTTTTGAGCTCATTTTTCTCGGCGTTCAGCCTATTAAACATCCTGTAACAAGCTATGAGCAATTTTAAATAGTTTATCTACTTTTCATAAAAGACGGAGAAAATTTTGAAGGCTGAATTGAGATAATAATCGGTTTTAAGAGACTCATCTCTATCATTGTAAATCGAACTGAACATCTCTAACTTCCATTCCTAAAAAGCTAGCGTACGTCACATATTAATGAGTGGAGCTTGTTGTGATGATTGTGTTGTTTTTGAGACCGATTTTAAAATGCTGTAAAAAAGCCTTCATGACTTTGAAAGTTAGTGGACCAATCTTTATTTTGAGTACAAAGCCGGAATCAGCGTGTCTGATTTACCTAGAAGAAACGATAAAAGTTGTACGTGGCAGTTATGGTTTAATACTGTCACACATCATGTAAAGCTGCCTCAAGGTATCGAATACTATTTGTCATATGTAATTTAAGACTGGTACATGTAACTCAAAGATGCCAGATGTAATGCAAGGCTTATTATTTGTTATGAGAAACTGACTCCAGTCAATAAAAGCAGACACACATGATTTAAAGGTGCCTGCAATGTGTCACATAGAACTTTCTCCTGTCATTGAGAACTGTCACACATCATTCAAAGCTGTCAAAATTTATTAAATATGTCAAATGCCATTAAAAGTTGTTATATATACCATTGGACACTAACATAAATGTTTGACAGTATTTAAAAGTATTTCCTGATAGCGAGCTAGAGCAATTATCCTGTTTCAGGCATGCCTCAGCTCTTTTATGAAATTTACTGTTTTGCCTGCTTGTCCTTTTTTCACTTACTATTACTGATGCGCGAGTGTGACAAAGTGCAGGTCCACGCATGATGACTATGGTGAGTGCAGTTTTTAGATCAAATGTCAGCAACAGCCGCAGCAGCGGCAGCAGCAGCGGGAGAGCGCAAATGCACGCTAGTAGCTAGAGAGTAAATATTTGGTGCAAGCAGTAAAACATTGCTTCCCTGTGGGATGTCAAGAAATATGGATTATTGTTTTTCACCAGCGAGATAAAATAACCATGCAGTGCATTCATACCAATGGTCAACGTCATGTGCGAATGAATCCTTAATATAGCTGTAGCTTTATACTTTTAATAAACTCAATGTCATATTTGTAAAAGCAAAGTGTGTGTGGAAGTTTGTTGCGGTATAATGAGATAATACATTAAAATACTAAAAAAATAAACATAATCGTAACAAAAGTAACTGACAGATAGTTTAAAATTAGAATCAAGGCAGCTCAGTAGCATTTACAAATATTAGAGAAAGACGACTCCCTCTCTCTAGTCACTCTGCGCAACCCCATCCAAGCTGTAACACTCCCACAGGCATTAAGGCAGTCTAATCTTCGAAGCTCCCGGAGCCAAATTCGTCAAATATTTAAAAGATTGATTATACAGTGGCCCCAGCTGAATACAACATTGATTTCTGTCCTTTGTATGTCTTAAATTTGTTTATACGTTAAGCAATGCTGTTCTTTAACCTAGTATTATGTTCATGGTAAATAACCATGTCGTCTCGCAATTTATACATTGCGTAAGTTTTTATAAGCCATCAGAAAACAATATTATCAATCGTGTATTTATTCTATTGGCTGTTACAAGTCCTGCTCTGCGTCCTCAGAAGCAGAAAAAACTCTAGTTTCTAGTAGAGCCATTATAGTATATCTGATAAGAAGGCTGCCGACATGCCAAAAATATTGAATGTTCCGGTCACTAGGTTTCCATGATGTAGTTAATCCGCACATATGAGATTTATGTTAATCTGCACATATGTGAGTTATGTTAATCAGCACATATGTGAGTTATGTTAATCCGCACATAAGTGAGTTATGTTAATCAGCACATATGAGAGTTATGTTAATCAGCACATATGTGAGTTATGTTAATCAGCACATAGGTGAGTTATGTTAATCAGCACATATGAGAGTTAAGTTAATCAGCACATATGCGAGTTATGTTATCAGCACATATGTGAGTTATGTTAATCAGCACATATGTGAGTTATGTTAACCAGCACATATGTGAGTTATGTTAATCAGCACATATGTGAGTTATGTTAATCAGCACATATGTGAGTTATGTTAATCAGCACATATGTGAGTTATGTTAATCAGCACATATGTGGGTTATGTTAATCAGCACATATGTGAGTTTTGTTAATCGCAAATTTTTGTCAAATGTTTCACGATTGTGAAAGGTGAAAACGCCACTGGCGAATGAAGCGCTAGAAAATGTCGGACAAGCTGTTCCATTTTAAACATTTCCACACTTCAGTCATTCTTATTTTGAAAGCATGCTGCTAAGGAGACAGGAGTGTGCGGCTATAACTTCAGGTACAGAATTCATCATTTTATTAACAAAGCACCCTCGTCTATCCACAACATGCGAACGTTCGTTGAAACACTTATTACAAAGTAACTCACCGTGTGCACAATTCGAAGACCAAATCCGCACGATGGGAACATAGTGAGCAAAGCATCGGAGTCCCAAACTGATATTTAAAAGATTTTTTGACAAAGACGTACGATCTTTTGTTCTTTTTAACATAACAATCGATGGAATAAATGAATGCAACACTAATAGTGATGTGTACCAATTTCGATAGACTCCAACCATTGCATATTTGTAACTATAGTCAGTATAGAAAACATTTTAAATCGAATAAAATGAAATATTACTCATAAATAAAGCATATTATATTCTTTAGCTTGTTAAACATTTCTGTCAACTTTTGCCAATTTTATTCAGGAAAAAATTAATAGTCCCAAACTTGTAGTCGATAAGGAACAGCTAAAATAATGACACGTCATTATTATGATAGGAAACAAGCTAAGACCCACAGACATGCAAAGCAGGATACTTACAATAAGAATAACTCTATGTCATTCATTCAGCTCGCTTAAACTTCTCAATGGCTCACAACTTGTAAGTTTGTCTTTTTCTAATCGGTGAAGCTACTAGAATCTTCTCGTATAAAGCATTTGATGTCAGTAATCTCCATGGTGATGTTTTAAACGAGAGTAGTTTAAAAATGACTATTCAAAAACTACTTAAAACTAAAATGACACAAATGTTGTAGGCCTAAGGGAAAATATTTGTGACAAGAACTGACAGGTGTGATCTTATTGCTCGACTGTTGCAGGCTTGACAATAAGAAATGAAGTTATATAGATCGATGATTTACACAGTTCGTTGATATGACTGTCTTTGAAAATGTCTGGTTAGCTGTGAGACTCTAAGTACAGGCATAAAGCATCGAGAGAAAGAGTGCAATGCACTCTGCTTTCTTTTCAAGTGTGGCCATTGACAGTATGGCCAAGTATAATAACAGCAATGAATAAAAAACTGGTAGACTTGCGCTAATATCAATATTCCTTTCAAGGTTAAAATATAAGTTTCAAAAAGCGATCATTTGAAGGCTTGGTTTGTTCAGCTTTAAAGATGAACTTTCACAAAACTTCAGTAAATTTGATCAAAAAGTATCGAAGTACGCTCAGAAAAAAATGTGTGTGCAATGACATCACTAAATGCTATTGTCGCTATAGTTGATATCGGCAATTGTGTTTAAGTTACAGCGTTACGTGTCTCTATTCTGTCTTGGTCTCTTTGCAACTATAGATGTCATAATCACACTTTCGCTTAATCTGGGCGTTTTAACCGCAATCGTCGTTTGTCGACTTTAATTTTGAAACACCCTGGCAGTCGGATCATCTCAAATATCAAAAACAACCGCAAATTATAGAAAAATGCCGATACTTTCCGATAAACTCTACTAAAATGTTGTGCAAACTCATCTTTAAATGTTGAAAATTCCTATAATATTTAACAGCATATGTGAAATATGTGAAATATGTGAAAGGTTTTATGAAATCTCAGAGCGGCTATGACCTGCTATCCATGAAGATAACTGACAATGGTCTTTCCGTAATTTGAAGATTGGCAAGGTAGTATTTAATTAATCAACGACATAGTTGAAAACAAGTTTCCAAGCAATTAGGGAAGACCATGTCCAAGTAGACATCCTAAATTTTAGTTGGTTGCCATAATAAAACAAAAACAGGCTCCCAGAATATACTTGCAAGTACATTTTACATCAACGTAGTTGTTAACATATTTCAATTTATAAATTTTAATTACTATATTTAGAAACTATTTATACTATCAGTTCAATATAATTATTCAGGTTCAGGTAGTAATTACTCGCTTTATTTATGTTACGTTAAATTTAAGTTTATTAGACGCCACTAATATAAAATCTCAACATATTCTCCTACATAAAAAGTAGATTTTTATTTATAGAGAATTATTTTTACGCAGAAGTGTGTGAAACCTAATTAGTCAGACTTCTATACATAGAAATACCCAATCAAGGACCAGTATTTAATTTTAATATCTACTATTGCAGTTTCATTAGTAAATGTGAAAAATCATAAGTAAATGCAACAAAGAAAAGATAATAAAAAGTCTATAGGGAATATAAACCATGTTAGTTTAACTACCTCGACATACAAACTTTTACTTACGCCTGACTACCTCAACATACAAACTTTGCCTTATGACCATCTTAACATACAAACTCCTGACAACCACCTCAACATAAAAACTTTCACTTATGACCCCCTCAACACGCAAACTTCTACTTATGACCACCTCAACATACAAACTTCTACTTATGATCACCTCAACATACAAACTTCTACTTACAACTACCTCAACATACAAACTTCTTCTCATAACCTCCTCAACATATAAACTTGAAACTTATATACAATGTATATAGTTTAACTGAGAGTCAATTGGGTGTTCAAAAAATTGAACACTGCGGGTTGACTTCTAACAGATGGCATCATTCAGCGAACAACCAAATTATGACTATTAAGAAGTAGCTGATGACAGTTGACTGAAAGTTAGTAACTTAGCTATTTTTCAAAGATACAAGCATTAAGCATTTGGTGAATGATCAAACGTAAATATGAAAGAGGATAACCTCTATGAGATCAGGTATCGAAATTTGTATTATTTTTTTTTAATTCTCAAACGGCAAACTAATGTGGGCTTCATTGTTGGAATCAAAAATGCAAGTTAAAAAGCATAGGTGCTCAGTCTATTGAAGGTTGTTTAGAGATGTAGACATCTGGCAATCTGTGCAGCACGTGAAACAAGCTGTGTGTAGGGCTTGAAGATGTGAAAGAGGGTAGGGGTGCTAAAAGACGGTGCATAGGGGTAATGTGGAAGGGTAGTGCGGAGTGGTTGGAGTGAAGAGGTGTGGAGTTGCTGAGGTGTAAAGAGAATGGAGTGAACTGATAAATCTTTTGTTGTACCCTTCATTAGGAAAATTACATGCATGAGCCACTATTAAATTTCAGTGAGCGATGTAGGAGCTATTCTTATCATAAAAATTGGCGCTCTGTGTGTCAGTATGATTGATCTCGTGTTCCATGACAACAATGTGACGTCGTTATTTTATTTTGTTTGTCAACCCAAAATGTAGTCGTTAAACTATAGCCATATAGCAGCCTCTTGAAAATGAGAATTTATGACAAAATACAGCCAAACTCGAACAACTCACCCTCGGATAGCTCGAACACATGGTTAACTCGAACGGATTTGTTTGGTCCGTTTCCACGCAATGATAAATTGCTTCAGATAACTCGATCTCAACTTGGTTAACTCGAACAGTTTTTTGCCCAACGGCTACTGCGATAGTTGTTATCGCTTTAGATTATCACTTTATTCTAAGCCATAGAGATAAACCTCAACTTTTAGTAGTTCTTAGACGTCTTTATTACCATTATCGGCAAAATATTTTTGTTAACAACTTTTCTAAAGGTTTGCGAAAAATCAAATTTTACCAAACATTCGCTTAGCGATAGTCCCCCGAAAGCAAGGAAAAGTGAGCTAACCTTCGAATAAACTTAAAGAAAAATCGGCAAACTTGATCTTGGTTAAAACGATCAAAAGAAAAAGATGTCTTTTTTTCTGAGAATTTGAACAGCGATCAAGTTTTGCCAATTTTAATCTGAAAATGTCCTGGCAATCACATCACCTAAAACGACAATCCAATCTCAAGTGGTAAAAAAGTCTACACTTTCTGATGGAATTTTTTTTAAACTTCACAGTAGAAGCCTTTTAATTTGCAACAAGCCATCTATGCATTTGATTTATATATAGTTTGTATATGTACATTTATCTACTAATAAATACATGAACTTGTGACAGTGCTCTGGTAACTTAAATGCTTTGATAACTCGAACACTTTCGTTCGGTCCCGTGTAGTTAGAGTTACCTCGGTTTGCCTGTATTTACTGGGTCTGTCTGTCTGTCTGTCTCACGGTTGAAGGATGGAAAAAGATTGCATCACAAGGGATCTGAACTTGTGACATTAGGCTTCGAAGCTTTACATTGGCTAATTGTTTGTCTTCAAGAAAATGACAATAGCTGTGCATATAGTTATTCTTTGTCCTTATCGGCGCACCTGACGATCTCTCACAGCACAGTAGACCACCAGGTTAACAGCTTGTATGAAAGAGATGCAACCAACTACTAGCCACATGGTTAAAAATGTGACATTTCCAATGTATGAATTGATGAGGTAAACACGGCAGATGTGGTGCGAAGGTGAGGGGCAGCATTTATTTCTAATCTCCCTGGTCATCACTGTATGCATTTGAAATGGCAGTAACCTTATTGAATATTCATTAAGTCATGTTTGAAATATGGTGAGCTGAATAGAATTTAATAAACCATTACTCTAGGCCAAAATGATTTTGTTGCAAGCAAAGAGCATACCTTGGATAATGTTATGAGAATGAGTAGAGAAAAGACACCTATACTCAAAATCTGTCAAAAATATGTCTCAATCTTTTCTCCATTGCTTGCTAAATAAATACCTCTGGAATGCATGAAGCCTCATTAAATCCTTCAAGGTCAGTAGCTGACCTTAGGTCAACCATGATATCGACCACTAGAAATATCACCGTTGTTACGCAGAAAACTGTGGGTGCCAAAAAGGCTGAACCTCCCGCTGCGCATGTAATGTGAAAAAAACACAGCACACTCTTGATCCTTGTATTATAAGGCAGTTTTTTGTGTATCATTCACTCACAATGATAACTGACATGGCTGAATTTTTAAAACTTTTCTGATGACCATCAAAAAAGTTCTAAAAATGCAAAACTGGAAGACAAGTAAAAGCGGTCCAACACACAATCACTATGTTTCTATGAGTCAGTTAGTCTGAAAGTTTATACCCTCTGCAAGATAGAAATGGCATGAATCCGCGTGTCAAGATGGAAACGGCACGAACCCGCGTGTCCAGATGGAAACGGCACGAACCCGCGTGTCAAGATGGAAACGGTGTGAACCCTCGTGTCAAGATGGAAACGGCACGAACCCGCGTGTCAAAATGGAAACGGCACGAACCCGCGTGTCAAGATGGAAACGGCACGAACCCTCGTGTCAAGATGGAAACGGCACGAACCCCCGTGTCAAGTTGGAAACGGCACGAACCCGCGTGTCAAGATAGAAACGGCACGAACCCGCATGTCAAAATGGAAAAGGCATGAACCTGGGTGTCAAGATAGAAACGGCACGAGCCCGCGTGTCAAGATGGAAACGGCACGAACCCGCGTGTCAGGCGAGTCTTGTCACTCGCAAACTTTTACCGAATGTTTCATGATTGTGAAAGGTAAAAAAGGCAATTGTGAACAATACAAGAAAATGCAGTGTAGGCCTAAGCTATTCCATTTTAAACATTTTTCACACTTCATTTGGGTCTATTTCGAAGCGCGCTGCTAAACGAGGCAGAAGTGCACCACTATGACATCCAATCTAAAATTGCTTATTTTTGGTATTTTTCTTATGAATATCCATTGAAACCCTTACTGCCCAATAACTCGATGTGCACACAATTCCAAATCCACATCGTACGTACAATGGAGACATAATGAATGCCTATTTACCATTGTTTAATCCACAAGCTAGATTAGTACGAGTTCTGAACTTGTCAAATGGGAATAAAATTTTTTTAGACCACTCTTGGAGCAAGCTGCCATCTTGCCCACGCTCAATAAAACAATCACAGGCAGGCTGCTTCACGTGAGGGAAAATGGCGGAGTTACCGCTCTTTGATTTGTAAGACTATTTCATGATGACAGCAGCCAGATTTTTGTTCATAATCACAATGAAAAGGAGCAGAAAAACCAAATGCCGTATGGTGTTGCGATAGATAATGAGTAGGTCTATATAGTGTCCTGTATCATCTGACCTTTATGATAGGAATAGCAAGTTCAAGTATGATTCTTTCATAGTGCCACAGCTAGAGACCTAGCTAGCACAGCTCCCAAGCGTTTCTTGTGGGAATTCATTACCCTAGTTAATATTTTTGGAAAATATTAATGTAAATGGAAAACAACGTATTTATATGTATATTTACATAGTTTTTTAATTACCATATAGGCTATAGACTTACTAGCCGACTATCCGGCGTTGCATGGGTATTAAAAACAGCTTATAAACAGTCGCAGGTAATGTAGTTGCTGGCCACTTGCCATGAGCCTGGCACATTGCCAAATACTAATTCGAGTACCCTATTATTCGTATTGATAAACTTACTATTATGAGCCAAGAGAGCAAGCTTTAGTCACGTTGCGTTGCAAAAAGGTGACGAGTAACAGCTCATATTGCCTCAGAATTCAATGCATCTCGCGTAGCCTAATTGGTAAGCTATTTGACTGACGAATGGGAGGTTCCGAGATACTATCTTCTGCAATTCGGATATTTCATTCTGATATTTTAATAGCTATAATGAGCTTTAATAACTAGTTGCTAAAATGTTTTCTTCATAGTGTAAACACACATTGAACATGGCGCAGACAAGCTTTTTGCACTAATTTATTGCTCGCGATCTTAGAAGCCTGTAGGCTGTAATACTGTGCATGCACTCAGGAATTGATCTCCTGATAGCCAGACATATCCTTGCATGCAAAGTTGAACATTAGCTACACCAGTCTGCATGTTATAGGAATATTTCTTTATAGTAACAAGACTTCAGCTACTGACAGTCGCTTGCAATTCAACCTTGACCTCAAACCACCTATATGATGGACTTCCGCTATGCCTGTTATTAAACTTATGAAAATGTAAAGGTATTTACAGTGTAAATCTACACAGGCTGTGCGCACTATAAAACACGATTAGTCCCAACAGGGTCAGCAAATAGAGAAGCTGATGCACTAGCCCCTAACCCCATCACATCACTGTATCTCTATATTGTCCAGCATTTGATCAACTTTCCTTTAATGTAAAGTTGCAATATTTGTCACTTGGTCCATGCCATTTCATCAGATCTACTTGCTACAGAACCCATAGCATCTCCATAGCATTAAAAAATTCAAAGTAATAACTGGAACAGTTATGCAAAGCATGTGTGACTTCTTTAGTGTAGCATGGATTGCAGACTTCAGAAACGATTTTTTTTCTTCATGTTTTTCATTTATCAAAACATTTTATGACTAGAAACTTTCTTTTCCTGTGTCCACGGTTCAACCGCCATGGTTATTGCTACTCTATGGCAACTTTTATTTAAGCATTAGGTCAATCTTTTAGACCACCCATGAGCAATATCTTCATGACAGAAATGACCTTTTAAATTGTATCAGAACAATAAGGTCAGCCCAATTTCTGTCATCTTTGTTGACATGTCGGTCCATGGGTATATTTTTACTGAACTTTTAATTTTAAAGCATGAACTTTTTGTAGATCAACTTTGTGTCAAGGCCAGCAGCTGAAGGATGGATTTATCACCAAGTTGCTATGAACCAGAATCTTTAGAACATTGTTAGTTAGGCAGTGAATGATTTGGGATGTGGGCATTGGCTTGCACCTAAATAAAAAAAATAATTCCTATGAGTGTTTCCAAAGATGGAGTTGTCTCCACTAACTAATAGTGTTAATTTACCGCAGCTACTCGCGTTGCCTTTGAAGTGTCACTCTGTCAGTTTATCAAGCAATAGCGCCAAGTATCAACTAAAGCTCACATTCCCCAAGTATAAGCATATGGTGAGGTCGGTGACAATCTAATCTTGTTAATATAGTGATTTACAAAATACGGTGTTCTCATACCAAAATTATATCTTTCAATAACCATACCCGCTCAGGCAAAATGTTACATTCAAATGATTTCTTTTTGAACACTTCAACGCTTATTTTATTCACTTGAGCAAGATCTTGAATTTTGAAAAAACTTCAGCTCTTGGAAACCTGGCTAGCACGCAGTAATCTGGCAGCAAACCTATAGTATTGTAGTCATGTGTTGGTAGGCAGCAGACAGCATACCGAAAATGATGTAACCGCATAGTTATGTCAAAAAGTAGGCATCATAAGGCAGAATACGAGTAGAAAACCAGCTTCAATGCTGTGTAATAAGCTAGCCAAAACAGTCCAATCAAACAGGCATCATTCTCTGACCTTTGGCCTTTGACAGTTCATAAGGAAACAACAGAGTGGCGGCTACAGCAGAGGCGCCTACACATTCATCTGCTTACATGATTTTACTTCTAATTTCTGCTAAATAAACTTTTTAGATTACCATTTCAATAAAGCACACATTTAGCACCTCAATGAATCCTAACAAACTTTTTGATAGTCAAAAGGAAGACTTTGTGTTGATCATATCACTTCTACTAATATCATTGACTACCAAGTTTTCAAGACGTGGTAGGTTGATCAGCAAGTTTGTTTCACTCGCAAGATGTAATCGGCCCAAAGCCTGCAAGTCAAGCGAGTTTTGACCCTCGCAAATTCTTACTGAATGTTTCATGCTTGTGAAAGATGAAAACTGCGCCAATGAATGATGCAGAAGGAGATGCCAAACAAGCTATTTCATTTTAACATTTTCTACACTTTAGCCAGTCCTATTTTGAAAGTGTACTATTAAGCAAGACAGGAGTGCCGCTATGACCTCTGGCATAAAATTTCTTACTTTTTTTAACAAAGTGACTGCGTTAATCCGTACCATGCGAATGGTCGCAAGAAAACCCTTGTCACACGGTAACTCAACGTGCACACAACTCCTAATCCACATGATGAAAACATAGCTAGCAAAGCATCGGAGTTTCAGACCGAGGGTAAAAATATTTGTTTGATAGGCCCATACGTTCTTTTGTTCCTTTTAACATAACAATAAATTGAATGAATACTAATTCTAATAACGATGTGCACTAAACTTCAACTGCTGACTAGCTAGGAATTCCAGATTGACAGCAGCGCAGTCATGTTGACGAAACAGACAGCAAGTTATACGGGTCAATAGCAAACAAACGTACTGACGGGTAATGATTGAGCTATCGATAACTTCCTAATTGCTATTATTCAATAAAACTTCCAGACTGAGCTAAAGAATATAAAGTACATACGGCGAGTTAACTAGGTGTAGAGGCAATGTCGGTGATACGGTGTTACTGATTTCTATTATTCTATCAAACTAGATTCAATTAAAAATTTAGGAAGATATCAAATTCTGACAATTCTTTATCAAATATTAATGAATGATGTTTTGTTAATATTCGTTGGCTAAAATATTTAATGTTGTATAGAAGAATACCAGAAAATAAATCTGGCGCCTAAAGAAATAACTTATATGCAAATTCATGTCTCTCGCGGCAATATGGGAGGTCAATTATCTTGAAATAGTTGTAGTGAGAGCTGGCAGTGATTCAACCAGTAGCAACTTTTGTTAATCTTTTACTCGCCAATAGGATTGGTGATTAGAACATTAATGCTACCGATGTAACGGATTCATTTTTAAATTTCACTATAAACAAGTCAAACAGTACTTGGAGGCACTGATCACATGTTAACACCAGATAATGTGCTAAACACAACCGCTAAACACAACATATTTAGCTGCTGACCAAATATTTTTATACATGTATATGGGATTCTTGAAGTCAGCGAATTGCGTCTGTACAATCGCTCGTGAAACCAGCCTACTGAGGTCAAATATTTGCACTGATCTGGGAACTTGACGCCTGACTTGAATCACATCAGATTCAAATGAACATAGCTTGCTTATATTTATGTCGATATATTCAATATTTTTTATATTTCATTTAAAGCTTAGCGGTAAGACTGACGATGCTTGAAATTTTTTTTATAAAATTTCGCTTCAATTCTAGGCGTTGTCTTCTCTCTTCACTCTGAAGTATTCAAATTTTACATCATATGTTGACAAAAATGGTAGGCCTATGTTGGTGATACCATCAGCTGAGGTTTAACTGTTCATGAGCACTATGAATAGCGAATGGGCAGTAATCGCGATAATGGGCCGATAGCAAAGTGTTAAAATTTTCTTAAAGGTTGACTTGCAACAAAATTCACATTACAGTTATTTAGTATCAAAAGATTCACCATGTCTTACTCTGCTGTGTTGTAAGTGCAAAATATGTGGAAATGTGATTACAAGCTCTTAAAAGCTCAAAAACGAACAGTTAATCGCCGCCATCACGAAACCGCCATAGATTAGAATCTCTTTCCAAAACGGCTCAAATGGGACGTACTTGTACAATATAGCTTCTGTTTACACTTTCATGCAACCTTATTCGTCAAAATATTTTCACAAATATACTTCACGCATTCAATAAAACCATGCCTATTGTTCTTACGCGTCTGTTTTATCGTCATTGTAATGCTGTCACTTTTAGCACTGATATCTTATAAATTACAGTAAAAATTCGTTTAATTTTTCAACCTTAGCTCGAAGGAGTACATATCATTGTCTGACAATCATGACGAACCTGCTGGTCACCTGTGATAATCGAAAATCGCTGCAGAAATTATTTGCGAAGTATACACATTGGGTCACATGATCAGATTACGACTAAACGATTAGATCAAGCCAAAACAAGACTGTAAAGTAGCGAGCATCTATATTTGATACGGGGTCTTTGGTAAAACCCGATATGTTTGTCATAAACCAGTGCTACGAGAAGTTTTATATTGAGCCTTTTATTGGCCTTTCAATATACGTGAGAACATCACGTGACAAAACAATAACCAAATGGAATGACAACGTCAGAGAAATAAACAGATTCCAATCTACGGTGGTTTTTCATTTTTGAGCTTATAATCGCATTTCCAAATATTTTGCACCTACAACACAACAGAGTAAGACATGGTGAATCTTTTGATACCAAATAACTGTAACGTGAATTTTTTTGCAAGTCAACCTTTAAGATTACAGGCTTTATTACGTTGAGTCAACAATTTGATGAAAATTTTTCTATTACTCAGCAACACAAACTCCAGTGAGCAACGGACTTTGCTAATTTTTCTAACAGGAAAAACAAAAAAATCACAAGTAGTAACAAAACTGGTTGCTGATTTAACTTTGCTTTACGAGTTAGACTGTTTATTTTAAACCAAAAAATATGTGACAGACTCATCTCTCCAACTTGTACATGTATATTAAAAATGGTAAAACTCATGTTATTGAGTTAGCAGTGTTCTCACCATTATTCAGAAAACAACGTTCAGCAATTGCGAAAGTTCAAGCCAGGTTAGAATGACAAAGACAAAAGCATGAAGGCGGCAACACTGTTCTTTCCTATCCACCTTATAAATAAAATAGAACTCTCTAAGTCCCCCTAGCCAAAGTGTCACAAATCACCTGATAGTCGGCCTATCAAACACCCAAACGTACGTATCCAATCAATATGCACAACAGACCTTAAGTTGTCGAGGTGTGAAAATGTGAGGCTAAGATTCACTAGTTGAGTGTCCCAGTGGAACCCGAGTTGAAATGGACTCAACAGACTGGAGAAGTTGATGGGCCATACGGATGACTACAACGTATGTTACCCGCACTCACCCTAGTCTATTATTCATGGCTCTCCTGCATCCTCTCGCTATATTAATAGTTCATAACCACTCGCCTGCAGTGGCTAATTAGGGCTGTAAAATATCTTGTCTCTCATCCCACGGCTTACAGCTCAGTGAGAGCAGTATACACACATGTAATGAAGTGCTCACCGATGGCACAAGCCCAACCAGAGCTAGCCAGCCATTATAGGAGTGTCGATTAAAATGTGACGCCTGACATTGTTTCCCGGTGTTTCATTTGTAAAAATACACACAAATTTAGCGATTCGTTCGCTGGTAAACATAAAAGCCTTTGGAAAACATCGATGGATAAGATCTTTTTGGCTTTTGTGAAATACTTTCTATACGAATATTTCATGATAACTCTATACTTGTTAGGTGCATATAGCATAAATGCTACACGTACCTGCCATGATAGCTAGAGATCAAAACATTCACAAAGTCGAAGCCAAATCTGAAAAGTAAAATCATAGAGAAAAAGGGCCATACGATCAGGTAATAAAACGCAAACCATAACAGAAATTTTATCAGCAAAGAAATGGACATCGTACAAGGATAAATCAACAGTCAGTGCAATTTAGTTTTGAAAGTTTGAGTTTAGAATACTGTCTATAAAAATTGGATTTGAAATATTGATCCAAAACACTGCAGACAGGTTTGCCCAAACAATTTAGATTACAAAATGTTTTGGTAAATGACAAAGCTCAAAAATAAAAGACCAAAATGAAAGAAAACATTTCAAAATCCTGTTCAGCATCAGCACAGATCTAAATTCAATAAGATCTAAGATTCATCAATATCTAAAAAAAGATATTGCGGTGGATTCACGGAAAATAGGTCAATTTTGCAGATAGCCAAGGTCAAATCGACAAATATCACTATATTACATGTTGGCCAAATTGATCCTTCAGCAAACCAACCCAATTTTTGGGATAAACAGTTAAATGGGTGGGAAATAGCTTCACGCAGAACTGTTGACTCACAAGTAAACTAGTGAAAGAAATTGAATGATGGTACATATGGAACCAAATTGCTATGATTTACTAGCTACAAAATGGCGTAGCGATAAAAAGAGATACAAATAGCGTAAATTAACACCCTTGACACTATTTCGCCACCAGCAACGGCGCAATAGTCATTCAGTATCTGCGCCAGCTGCTAGCAGGTACTTGAAGCGCTAATGTCATAATCAACGATATAGAGGAAGCTCAACATCTACAAGTTACCACTTTATCTCATTTGCATAATAACGGCCAATCAGAGAGCACTTGAATGGACACCGCAGATGAAGCTCTAGTTTCCAAATCTGGTGGTTGAAAGCTAGTTGCATAACAGTCCATATTTACTCACTGTTGTTAGTGATAATCACTGCTTGGTGTCACTCACTTTCTAAACTTATCAACTGTTATTTGAAGCTGACAATTACAATCTGGTAATTTCACCGACTCCTTGGCGTCACTTGATTTCTCAACTTGCCAAGTGTTGTCTGACAACGCTACTCACTTTCTTAGCTTGTCAACTGTTGCCTTGGGGGTGACACTTACCCTCTAACTTGACACATGTCTGATTAAGACACCACCTGTCAGTGTCACAGTTTATTTGAGAATGTCAATCGATGTATGACATCGTCACTAGCTATATAACAAGGCCTTACTTTATGAGAAAGACACTAGTTGACAGAGTATAGGTAAAGCCCTCGCTCTAGTAAAAAGTAATCTTATATACGATGTAAAGATTTTAGATGTGGCTTGGCAAGGAAATATCATAAAAGTTATGAAGAATCTTTCATTGCTGATATTGGTTTTATACTGACCGAAGGTAATAAAAACATAAACACGCAGTCAGAACAACAAGATAAACAAAAGAGAAGTAATAATTAGTTACCTGCGTGTAGTGGAGAGAACAAGAGAGCGATATATCCCTGGTTTCAAACTTCCCTGCAACAGACTAGGCAGAATGCTCTCAAATATCTCAGAGAGAGCAAGTATATGACATTTTTTCAAACTTGAGCGATGTGTCAAACGATAGCTAATAATACGACTGGGAACACATATGGATAGAAAGAAAAGTGACAGGCGAGTCGCTAATGCTGATCCAGCAGCTACCGCTGAACTGCGAGCGTGTCTATGCGTATGTTCGTCCAATTATTCCACAGCTTTCAATGATAATGAAGCTAAAAATTACTCTCGATCTCGTGCTCCCTCAGGATATCAAGTCAATGTGGCAGCAAAAGAATGACAGCGTGACTTGACAAGAACAAAGCGCTGGAGTTGATGAAGAAGTCTATGCAGCTAGACGCAACTGGTGTGTGAGACCAGAGTGATAGGCAAGCGTTTGAACACAGAGTAAGGAGTAGCAATGTCCTGTATTGATTTGTGTCAATGGTAAAGGCGGCTAAGCGGGCAAGCAACTGCCAGCGCACATGGCCTTAGATGCGCATAACTAAGTAAGATATACATTGATATGCCTAAAAAATGCTGCCTCAGTCTTTATGTAATGTATTTTGCCTAGAGCGTATAATAATTTGGGTTATTGCTATTCGATGGCCTACCAGCCTAGCACGAGATGGCGAAAGTGGCAGATGAAGCGATTATGTAGGGATTTAGGAAGAAAGCTGTGTGTATGCATGAGGATCAATAATACAGTCATACAGAAAACACTTCAAATGTGATAATTGCAGTGAAAAGCCAAGGGAAAAAGCCTCTTTAGAAACAGTTCGGTAGAGAAATTCAGAGAATAACTCATTGTTAGGAAAGCTGATCACTATGCTATGTATTAAAAGCCAGTCATTTTCCGATATGATCGCGTGATGACAAACAAGTGGCGGATACTTACGCCTGCCGGCTTACCAGGATCAAACATAACTTGATAATTAAAATTATAGGTAAACGAAGGGATGAACTCCCATTTCAGTGATTGTCTCATTGACTAGTACTCCGCCCAATACTAGTGTAGACAGTTAAATTTTTTCAGCAACAGAGTGAACTGTGATTAGCATTACCGTAGCTGATACACAAATCTCTCTTGCAGTCCGGCGTTTTGAGAATGACCGTCTTATGGTTTAGGCTTTACACAAGTACTTACGAATGATACAGCTATGATTTCACTGCAAGTGTCACCAAAGATTGCGATTGAGGTTATTTTTGGTCTGAAGCATACTTCAAAGATCACAAGCACTTGCGCTTGAGAGAAGACGACTCTAATGCCACATAACATTACAAATATAATAATTACAAATATATAATGCGATGTATATTAATAGTTAACTGACAGTAAAATTTGTATTGCATTAAAAATGAACTTATACAAAAATTTAGTAGATTTTACCAGAAAGTATTGGTATTTTTTTATTAGTTGCGATTGTTTTTGGTTTGCGATGATCTGACTGCCGCGATGTTTTAAGATTAAAATCGACAAAACTTGACAGCAGTGAAACTCTCAGGAAAAAAATATGCGTCGAAGTGATATCACTAGTTTCGCGACTGCCAGTGTCTCGTGTTATCGATATCGATTATTGCATTCAAGTTGCAGCGTTATACCTCTCTATTTTGTTAGTCTCTTTTACCAAAGTGCAACTATAGATGTCATAACGACACTTTCGCTTGAACTTGAGAGTTTTAACCACGATAGTTTTATTGATTTTAATCTTGAAACATCCTGTCAGTCAGAACACCTCAAACATCAAAAAACAATCACTAATGATAGAAAAATTTTGATACTTTCTAATAAAACCAACTAAAATTTTGTGCAAGTTGATCTTTAACAGTGGCAGATAACATTACGGATTGGGGTTTGAACATTTGGTGTAAGTTGATCTTTAACAGTGGCAGATAACATTACGGATTGGGGTTTGAACATTTGGTGTAAGTTGATCTTTAACAGTGGCAGATAACATTACGGATTGGGGTTTGAACATTTGGTGTAAGTTGATCTTTAACAGTGGCAGATAACATTACGGATTGGGGTTTGAACATTTGGTGTAAGTTGATCTTTAACAGTGGCAGATAACATTACGGATTGGGGTTTGAAAATTTGGTGTAAGTTGATCTTTAACAGTGGCAAATAACATTACGGATTGGGGTTTGAACATTTGGTGCAAGTTGATCTTTAACAGTGGCAGATAACATTACGGATTGGGGTTTGAACATTTGGTGTAAGTTGATCTTTAACAGTGGCAGATAACATTACGGATTGGGGTTTGAACATTTTGTGTAAGTTGATCTTTAACAGTGGCAAATAACATTACGGATTGGGGTTTGAACATTTGGTGTAAGTTGATCTTTAACAGTGGCAGATAACATTACGGATTGGGGTTTGAACATTTGGTGTAAGTTGATCTTTAACAGTGGCAGATAACATTACGGATTGGGGTTTGAACATTTGGTGTAAGTTGATCTTTAACAGTGGCAGATAACATTACGGATTGGGGTTTGAACATTTGGTGTAAGTTGATCTTTAACAGTGGCAGATAACATTACGGATTGGGGTTTGAAAATTTGGTGTAAGTTGATCTTTAACAGTGGCAAATAACATTACGGATTGGGGTTTGAACATTTGGTGCAAGTTGATCTTTAACAGTGGCAGATAACATTACGGATTGGGGTTTGAACATTTTGTGTAAGTTGATCTTTAACAGTGGCAAATAACATTACGGATTGGGGTTTGAACATTTGGTGTAAGTTCAACCAAATATAAAGTTTTATCAATATTTTCAAGTCATGAAAATGGATAGAAAGATTCGTGATCTTGGCATCGCTATATAATTGTACTAAAATCGCTCATTCTTTGAAGTAAGTGATCTATATCTTGTCTACTCAAAATCCATATTCATGAAAGTAGAGCAGGCGTTGATAGGTTTTCAACAGATAACCTCTGAGAACAGCTATTTTCTACAGATAATTTGAAAGTTTCCTATTGTATGAAATAAGTTTTTTGCTAGCGCACTCAACAAGGTATATGCACATGCTGATTGGTGCAAGCCTATAACCAACCCTGAATGTTAATGCGGCACATATAAATAGGGGGCATATTTTTTTGGTATTTGTTGAACCTGCTTTGACCTTGCGTTATAAGCATCCGCCATGTTGGGCAACCAAAAACATGTAGCGTGGAGACTAGATGGCAACCCATAGCAAGTGCACTATTAGAATGGTGACCAACAGATCTGCGTTTGTCTTGCATTCACACATTGGCTAATTGTTGGCATTGACATCATATATCTTCTTGTATGTCCAGGTTTGTCAAAAAATGACCTTATGTTAAAGCTTCGAGCTCGTATTGCAAGTTTTTCATCTACAAAACTGGTTTTTTGTTCTTCTAACATCAAGCTCATGGCTGAAAAAATGGAATATGATTATTATATTGGTAGAACTTGACGTAATTTTAAAATACTGTAAATTAAACATACTTTACTGTGAACTAGACGCGCATTACAAGTCTCTTCTATTATCTATCATGCACTGACTTTTCAGGTCATTTAGTTTCTCAACATATCAAGCATTGTCTGATGTCACCTACTGTATGGGAAGGTCACTTACCATCTTCCTCGCTGCTTCCACCTCTGAACCTTGCATCGCTAAGCCTACAATCTATGGTACAATTGCCAAGGTACAGCAACGACAAAAGCTCTCTTTTATTGACTACCATTATTTAATTAGGGTTGTATATAAAATATGGTTTGTCCCATAGTACTATGTAATGTAATTGTTTAATGCTTTGTGTAACTATAAATGTAGAAGAGATTAAATGAATCACGGTAAATTCTTAAAATAGTTTTGGCTTCAATGTACCTTAAAGGTTGACATGCAACAAAATTCACATTACAGTTATTTGGTATCAAATGATTCACCATGTCTTACTCTGTTGTGTTGTAAGTGCAAAATATGTGGAAATGTGATTACAAGCTCTTAGAAGCCCAAAAACGAAAAGCCACCATACATTGGAATCAGTTTCTTTTTCTGACGTTGTCATTACATTTGGTTATTGTTTTGTCACGTGATGTCCTCACGTAAATTGGAAGGCCAATAAAAGGCTCAATATAAAACTTCTTGTAGCACTAGTTTATGACAAACACTTCGGGTTTTACCGAAGACCCCGTATCAAATATAGATGCTTGCTACTTTACAGTTTTGTTTCGGCTTGATCTTATCGTCTAGTCGTAATCTGATCATGTGACCCAATACTTCGCAAATAATTTCTGCAGCACTTTTCGATTATCACAGGTGACCAACAGGCTCGTCATGATTATCAAACAATGAAATAAATGCACTCCTTCGAGCTAAGGTTAAAAAACTAAACAAATTTTTACAGTAAGTTATAAGATATCAGTGCTAAAAGTGACAGCATTACAATGACGATAGAATAGATGCGTAAGAACAATAGACATGGTTTTATTGAATGCGTTAAGTATATTTGTGAAAATATTTTGACGAATGAGGTTGCATGAAAATGTAAACAGAAACCATCTTGTACAACTACGTCCCATTTGAGCCATTTTGGAAAGAGAATTCAAACTCCGGCGGTCTCGTGTGGCTGCGATTAACTGTTCGTTTTTTAGCTTTTAAGAGCTTGTAATCACATTCCCACATATTTTGCACCTTCAACACAACAGAGTAAGACATGGTGAATACCTTGATACCAAATAACTGTCATGTGAATTTTGTTGCAAGTCAACCCTTTAACGTACAAACAGATCTCAGAACTAACTAACATTGTACGTGGAAGTTTGGTTGCACATTTTATTTTATTTAGCACACGAAATGAGACGGAATCCAAGTGCTTAATTTATTCACTTAATAAAAATAGCCATCATGTTTGTGTTTTACTATGCATGGTAGTCAAACAGGGGTTGTATGTTTTATTGTTTAGTATAAACAAGCATTATCTGTTTTGTTACTGTAAACGCATAATAGCTGTATGATATATAAAGTGGTCATTAAAGTTCACGATGCTTTTTCAGATTGCCTTTTCGCCTCAATTCTTTATTGAATTCAGGCGAAAAGGCCTGAGTAGTTACACAAAGTTCTAGTATATTTTATCCAAAAATATCGGTATTTTTTTATCTTTTACAATTGCTTTTGATGTTTGAAGTGATCTGACTGCCAGGATGTTTCAGGATTAAAATTGACAAAACTTGATCGCCGTTAAAACGATCAGAAGAAAAATACATGCCAAAATGATGTCACTAGAGGCACGCCGGCTTGTCTTTCCCATTATTGATATTGGCTATTATGTTAAAGTTGCAGCGTTACATGTCTTTATTCTGTTGGTCTCTTTGACGAAGTGCAACTATAGACGTCGTAATTGAACATTCGCTTGAATTTGAGCGTTTTAACGGCGATCAAGTTTTGTCAATTTTAATTTTGAAACGTCCTGGCAACCCGATCACCTCAAACATCCAAAACAGTCGCGAATGATTGAAAAATATCGATACTTTATGACAAGATCTACTAGAATTTTGTTTAAGTTCACCTTTAAAGATAAATGAACTATTTCCTGCCCTTCTAGATGACTAGATACTATAGAGACTGCCAGTTGAGGTTGTAAAAACGGATGATTCATCAAACATATTATGCACAGATTTCATCAATATATGGCAGCTTTCATACATTTAATATGTTAGCTCTTGTCTAGTAAAGCCTATCATAGTAAATGTCTTGTTAAGAATTTGTGTTACAAACTTAGCCTACAGATTGCCTCGCATTAATCAAAGCCGTTATCATCGCTGTTGCCTATTGGTTTTATTCTTGACCCATGAAAGAAAGGTCAATGCTAACAATGAAGACTTAACAAAACGAAAATAACAGGTTTTATTTTAAATAGCATAAGCTTGCATCTAAGGGATTATTGCAGCCTAGAACTAAAAAACACAAACTATACGCTACCAAATCTGTGAGAGTTGTGCTGGTTTATTAGCCAATTATGGATGCTTTTAAACTCTCTCCACGTAGGGGTAACGTACACGTACAGAGTACACGTGTGGTGCTCAGATCCCAATAGCATACCCCTTTCAGTTGTAGAAGATATACAGTAGTTTGTGCTTTAATTTGGTATTCAATGGTAGCGTACCAAGTCCTGTGAGCCCACTGCATTGACAAGGGATAAGTCCTTGAGTGTCAGAGTACCATTAAAAGTTGTGACCTGTTTTAATAGTTTAAAGTTGGTCTGCTACAATAACTAAATGATCGCAGCATAACAAATACGTCCTAATTAGATTAATTATTATTGGCACATAACTGAAAATGGTATGTAGAGGACAACTCCAAGTGTATGGCTATGGGAAGTACTAATGTAATGCTTATTGCTTACATCATCCAACAAGGTTACAGATGTTTTATGATATTTTATCATTGTTACTACTCGGGTAGGAATTTAAAAGCGCCCTATATTGAAATCAGTAGATGGGAAGGGGGTGAAAATCAACACGCTAGAAGTGGTACCGTACGATGGCCAAATGAGTATTGGAACAGCTCCAAGACAACTTTTTCTCATCAAAACACCTATGGCATAGACTTTAAAATAACGACATTAAAATATGTTGACCTTACGTCAAAAGTGCCCACCTGCTGACGCAATAAGGCAGCGTTTCGTATGCGTAATCATATGATGAAATCATTAGAGATTTCAATATTGTGCCACAATGAGTAAAAAATATGGACATTTTTAGCCTGCAGTGCATGACCAAAAGCTGATCGATCTTGATAAAACGAAAAGTTACGTATATTGTCTATTAATCAACTGCATTTCATAAGCTGGAAATTTTAAAATCAAATCCATGACGTCTCATCTTATAGACTGATGAGCAGCAAAGCAATAATTGTAGCAGCCCATATTGAGTACTTCAGAAATTGCACAATTTTATTTTGCTCCTTTACTGTTTTAGTTTTATTGTAACATTTTATCGCTGGACAAACGCTTTCGCACGTACACAAATCGTCCACCATATTTATTGCTTTAGTACAGACGATCCCCAACTTACGAACGAGTTACGTTCCGAACAATCGTTCGTAAAGTGAATTCGTTCATAAGTTGCTTCAGTGCTATATTTTGTATTATAATTTATGTTCAAGGCCTATATAAGTATATTGAAGGTTTATATAAGTATGTTTAAGGCTTGTATAAGTAACCTGTATTGGTTTGTACTGAAAAAACATTTAATAAAATGGAGAGAATACTGTGGTGGACGCCGGGCCATGACGTTGCATTTCTTATTTTATTGTATGTGTTGTCCTTCTTATTATATCGTTGTTTCACTCGTTACGCTATCACTTATCGTCACTTATATTGTTGTCATACCAATGCACTAGCGATCCTATTTATTCACTTTGTTAGCCGGTGTTCTTACCATTTGCCGGAAGGGTTGATATTATTGTATAAAAAGGAGCGCGGTCACTTAGTTGAGCAGAGCAGATAACCGTACACTCCTCGGCTAGTGAAATTTCCTTCACTAATAAAAAGCTGAATGAAACTACACGCACTCTCTTCTCTTTTATTTATTAGTCTAGATCGTGCCAAGTAAAGGCCAGCAAATTCCTTTACAATACTGGAGATACGTTCACGCACATATGCACTGCAACGAACTGGGCAGAGGAAGGTGGATGCTGGGTGGTGCTTCCGAGTAGTACCTCTTTCTGCCGTTAATACGTCGGTAATACCGCCACTAATAGCGTCGGTATTAGCGGCGGACATTCGCGCAGACATGTTCATATGTACCGTTGTTCGTAACTCGAATGTCCGTAAATAGGGAAGCTTCTGTACCGTACTCTTTGCTATCTTTTAGGTAAACTTTTCAGAGCCAACTTTTTTTCATGAGCAATATTTGTAAAACAATAATTGTATAAATCCAATTTCTATTGATCTTTGCTGGCGCAATGTCGATCTATGACTATATTTTTATTGAGTTTCTAGCATATCGACATTTTGTGAATCAAATCTGTGTCATGGATCGTGAATCATTAAATGGGGTAGAGAAAAAACTTTTGTTTAAGTTGACGTGTGCCCATAAACTATAAGCTATATTCTATATGTCGCTTTAAATGATGCAGGATCAACAAGGTGATTATTCTAATGATTAAAAGATGAGTTCTAGGAACTGAACACACAGTGAAATGGTAATATCAATCCAGTTCTTAGACCTATCTGTTATTGAAAAGTGTGTAATCACGTCGTGTATCCACATGAGTAACGGAAGTTGCCATATGTTTTTATTCATCTAACATATAATGTTGTCTAAATGGAGGCATTGACACCGTACAGGCCCTGACAAGCGGCCTAACAATTCGCTGTTGCAACAGTGACCACAGACATGTAAGAATAGACACAGATTACAGGAATACTACACCAACAGTAGACAACTCCACAAAGGTTTACTAATAATTATTGCTTCTAGCCAAAAGAGGAAAAGGCGCCATTTTTAGCATTGAGGAACCAGGTTGTAACGCAATATCAATTTTGCTGATGACTTAACGGAGACCAGACTAAAACTTCACTACTAGTCCCGCCTACATGCGAATATTGCCATTCGAATAACCATTTCGTAATCCTCCACCATGTAAACAATGTGATTAAATTTGGCTTACTAAGACTTGGAGGATAGGGAAGAGCAATGACAGTAAGAAGTGACCAGAAGGGTAGCTATTGATTGTTGATGCCAATTAGGTGTTATGTATGCAGTGTGTCATCCTCAGTGGCAGCGATAGGCACATCTAGACCTACCTCAGTAGATGATAGCAAGACTCATGATTATACATGTAAGTGATAAGTTGAACTCATTGACTAATTATAAAGTTTTAGTTATGAATAACATCAGCTCACCAGCAGTAAGAAAAAGCTATGGTTTCAAGGTGCTACCTTTATAAACTTGAGAGAACTGGCTAAATGAGAATATTGAATATAAAACATATGTTTCAGCTATTACCACTTCAATCCAGTTCTAAATCCGACACAAAACGCTACAAAGCTATCGAGTCTGACCTGTATTGAAATAAGGCTTCAAATATATAAAATGTCACATGCTAGCTTGTTAAAGCGGCCTTGTTTTTAACACTTCATAATATGCAAAAACTAAAGAAAACATTCTGTCACATCAAGTTCAAGCAATTTAATTGATAGGCAACTCACAAACTTACAGTTAAAAAGACAAGACAACTCCAATTAGATTTTGTGTCTGCCACAACAACTGTTTACATATATACACATAAATAGCTAAGTGTTTTTTCCGCACAACCATTAAAGATCTTTCCCACACACCTCATACTTCATCAAGCAACACGAAAAACCCGGCAAAAATAAAAACTGTGCTACTTGGGTTTGTCTTGCCCTGTCAAATTTTTACCGTCTGATGCCGGTGGCTGCACTCCAAAGAATACTCGTTGAATTTTGCGGAATGTGTCTCCAAGTAACCCCCTATTGTTTGCTACAGACTCGCTCAGCCAATCAGATAGCTTTATCGTTCCCCGAGTAAAGCTGTCTACATCATATTCAATTTCTTTCCGAAGGGACAATTGAGGAGTTTCATCGTCACCAAGAGGTCTGTAGATGCCAAAGCCGAAGAGGTAAGAATAGGTGGCATAGCATATGCCTACAAGCATTGGAGCGATGGAAGAACCACTGTTATGCCGCCACTACACCTTCAATGGGTCACTGAACATGACCAAAATTAGGCCAATCCTTTATACAATCAATTACAGTTGTTACATAGACCACTCATAAGCGTCTGCAGTGCCAACTTATTATAAATTGTGCAGACAACTCCCTCATTCACATATCCTAGGACACTTATATTTCGCTAGTATTTAGTTTTGTGAGTAGCATACAGAGTAAAATTTCGCAGCAACTTAATTTCGCAGCTCTGATGAGTGCGAAAATATAGTGATGTGAAAATAAATGCAGTGGAACAAACATAATTAGATTTCTCAGGTTCAGTTCACCGATAAAAAAAAGTTTCAATTTGCGACTAGTTTGTAATTGTGAACCGCAGGTAGAATGGTGTGGGCAAGGTCGATAATGCAATTTGATCGCTTGCTGCCATTTGTTTCTTGGACTATCATTATAGGCCCGTATTCCCTAGGGCGGCTGGCCGGCTGAGCCGCCCCAACTTTTTGGGAATTTTTCACGGCTAAGTACAGTCCAACTCGGATAACTCGCCCTCGGATAAAATGTAACATTTCATCTCAAACACAAGGTTAACTCGAATGGATTTGTTTGGTCAGTTCCAACGCAATGATAAATTGCTTCAGATAACTCGACCTCAACATCATTTATTCGAAAAGTTATTTGCCCAACAGCCATGGACACGGTTTTTATCGCTGTAGAATATCACTTCATTCCAAGCCATAGAGACAAACATCAACTTTTAGTAGTTCTTAGGGGTCATTATTATCATCATCAGCGGCAAAATATTCTTGTTAACGACTTTTATAAAGGTTTGCAAAAAATCAAGTTTCAACAAACACCCGCTTGGCCATTTCCCATCGAACGCGTAAAAACCTCCGAATGAACTTAAAATAAAATCCGCAAAATTGATCTTTGTTAAAACGCTCAAAAGAAAAAGATGTCTTTTTTCTGAGGGTATTAAATGCGGTCAAGTTTTGCCTATTTTAATTTAAAAACGTCTCGTCAGTCACATCACCTAAAACAAAACAAATCTCAAAAAATAGAAAAATGTTGATACTTTCCGATAAAATTTTTTAAAACTTCACACGAGAGGCCCGGCTGGAGGCCCTACATGAGAGAAACCTGTTGGGGGCTTACACCACCCCTCCACACCCTAGGTGTTCTTAGCTAGTCGCCTAACATTAGCCGCCCCAACTTGCAACCAGTGAATACAGGCCTCACTATCAATGAACAAAGCTATTTAATTTCGCGTTTTCGCTCGTTTGTTATGATAGTTTAGTTTCGCACATGAAATTTTCGCGAGAGGATGACTCCACGAAAACGCGAAAGTTAGATGAGGCGAATACATAAGTGTCCTAGGGTAGGGTGCTCCAAGCAAGACTACTAAATTTGTAAATAGGTTGCGATCTGATGTTTGAAGTGCACGTGAGAGGTCGATGCAACACTGCTAAATCACACTAAAACAAATAAAAGTGCAATACGTGTCTGTCATACCATAAAACTTCATAAGATGGACCAGTTTAATCAGCTCCATGTTGTCATGTAATGAATGCCAAAGTAACACCGAGTGTCCCTGCTAGAGCTGTGTGTAAAGGCCAATAGTAATTAGTATGGATTGCAGAATTTAGCAAATGACCGTGTTATTAGTAATGCAGTTAGTCAAACGTATCCTCTTTGAAAACTTTCATTTCTAATCTACCTCAAATATTCTTTCCAGAAAAAATAACAATACCATCACAAGAGTGCGTGAATCCTGAGTTATCATTTCTTACCCAAAGGGATAATAACTCTTACCTACTGATTTGATAACAATTTCATTTTTGTGCAAGCCAACAAAGGATGCAATTAAATATATATTCTTTATTAGTACCAAGGTGATATAGTAACTACATCAGTTAACAACCATACATAAATAAATACAATTCAAGTACATAGTAAAGCTGAAAGTGCCCTCAAATATGTAGATGCCCTTTAAAATGTTTGTAGAGAAACTACACAAAACATTAAATGTTGCCCTGTTAGAGATAACACATAGGAACATACAAAGTAAAAAAATCTTTAGAATAACAAGGAGATGTTTAAAAAAAACTGTGATTAAGAAAAGATTGTATTTATTACTGTTGTTTCAAACATTGAGCTATCAGAATATTCCAACTGAAAATTTTGCCTTTTTTTACTTGTTTTATCATTTATACAAAACATTTTATTAGAAAGTATAAATAATTTTCTATCATTTGAGATTTTGTTTGTCGTTTTAGGTGTTTTGACTGCCAGGATGTTTCATGATAAAAATCTACAAAACTTGATGGCAGGTAAAAAACTTACCTCATAATAAAAGAGATAAAAAAATGAAATGCCCGACTTCCCCAGAGTGCTGTCAACAGTTGGGCTTCCTGTTTGTCCCTTCACTATTGACATCGGCTATTGCGTTCAAGTTTACAGAGTTACGCGTCTCTATAGACATATATTTGTGTCATGATTGTTAGAATAAAAATTCAAATATAGCCTCTGATAAATTGCTAGATGTCTCAAATGATTTAAAGATAGGATGGTTAGAACTTGTCCCAAAATTTTTTTTAAATGCTGTGTAAACATACGAGTAGCAGATGCTGAGGACTCGCTAGAGAAGAGACTATATTCATCAGTTAATGAACAATAATAAGCCAATACGCGCTATATATCAACATTTCTGCCACTCACTCTATGACAGCACTAAGGCACTACTAAACCTAAACTTTCATTTGTGTGTCACTAAAATAAAATAATATAAAAGCCTCTTTTCAATGATATAGTTTCCTTTACCCATTTAGGTTTTACATATGACTGTATTTAGATTTTTACACTTCAGTTTCACATAGTTTCATATCTTGCATTTGTTTTCATGATGGAAGTAATTATGGACATGAAATATTCTCCATTGTTTCTGGGAATTGGAACGGATCTAAGAAATTACACGACATTCTTTTGAAAAAGAACTAGCTCACATATGCGTTGATCTTGCGGCAGATGCCAGAATGGATTAATGTAGTATGCTGAGGTTTGACTGCATAAGGCAAGTCAACAAAATTTAGGACACACAACTAAAAAATTAAGTTTATCTAGGTGCAAACCGGGATTTACTGAGCAGATCACCGTCTCCATAGATCTACTTACTGAAAGGCACGATGAAGCACATGTTCACTCGATGGGCTTGAAGTTTCCACGCCTTTTTACCAGTCCAGTTAGCTGCTACAGGGCTGTTGCGAATTCTCTCGATGGATTGATGCTGGTATATGAGATATGCAGAAATAAACAGAGGAGTGGTGAAGGCTACAGCCTTGCATCCCATACATTCCGGTCTTTCCTCGGTCAACCCTTTGTTTGTATCCTGCATCAGCAATTTGCAATCGATTCTGAGCATACTGTGTAGGGGCATAAATATATTCTCATATCAAATAATTAGCCATCGTAGCAGGACAGAATAGCCTTCCTTTAATGCCCAAGTAAGAAAATGTGGACTTTTAGACAAGTACAATTTTTTGTTAAAGGTTGACTTGAAACAAAATTCACATTACAGTTATTTGGTATCAAAAGATTCACCATGTCTTACTCTGGTGTGTTTTAGGTGCAAAATATGTGGAAATGTGATTACAAGCTCTTAAAAGCTCAGAAACGAACAGTTAATCGCCGCCATCAGTATATTTGAAGTCATGAAATGATAATAAACAAGTGCACAATGGATATGATGCCACTGTAAATGTTTTTACAAGTTTTAGAAAACCGTACAAACCTTTATAGTTTAAGCTCGCATAATGGTGAAGTATTGTTTTTTTTCTGTTTGATGACAATTGCTGTGGGTTGCCCGACTTTTTTACTAGTGTTTTACCAAATATCATTGTATTATGAGCACGTTTAGATATATTTAATAAAAGTTTAAAAACTTCAGATCGTAGGACAGATTGCCCAGGTTTACTAACACACATTGACAAAAACGGCCAGGGTTCAAAGGGTTAATTACAGCCTAAGTCAGTCGCATTATAGTGCATGAATACTGAGTTATCTTCTCTTACTCAAAGAGATAGCAATTCCTATTTGTAGTTTTAAAACATGTTTTCGTTTATGATAACAAAGGATGCAGTAAACAATATATTTTTTTTTCACTAGTACCACTCCAATATAGTAATTACATTAGACAACAATCACAGTTACATGCCCTCAAACATGCAGATATGTACTTTAAAGTTTTAGTAGGACAACTCGATTAAGCATTAAAAGTTGTACGTTTATTCATTACAGATGGGAATCTATGAACTACAAAGATCTTTACAAAAACAATATTTGGAAAATATGAGAGAAAAAGTTATATTTGTTACTGCTATTTCAAATATTGTGCTATCAGAATACTTACTGTGCTTCTCATTAGTTGCTCGCATATGTGTCAGTGCTCAACAAGTGTCGGTTGCGTAAAAAATAATTTTTTTAAACTGTTGAAATGTTGTATCCAATGGTCAGATTAGAACTTGTAAATGGGCCTCATTGTGTTTTTTGCATATCATCAAGTCCGCAAATATAACACTTTATTTTATTACTAGTATCTTGTAAGTACTACTAAAACATAAATATACTAATTCACAGCAAAGGTAACAATACCACTTGGGAACTTTTTAGATGAGCAACTTGTAAGAATCAATGTGTACAACCATGACCCTTTAAATATTTTGCTAAAGTAATGTCTTTATAGGTCTTTTATGAAAAGCTGAAATCCAGGACAAATAGCTCATAATTTAGTGAGATGAACGAGGTCAACAAAAACTCGATATTTTAAAGTCATTGCAATCGTTTGACTATGGATTGTTAGTTTTCTCTTTCGGTAGACTGTAGAATATTGCCTTTAGTACATTAAAATAAAAAAGTAAACCCTAAACACCTCTGTTGCAACCAATTACACCACATTACCATTATTAGCGCTTTTGAATAATGTATTATCGTTTTCAGACCCATAACTGGCTTTGCTGCTCCTAAGCATGAAAAAAGCAAAAATGTAGCACTAATGCGAAGGTTAATATTTAGTCTTTGAACAACTTTTAATCTTATCAAAAACTACACTTGAAGATGAACTTACGCAAAATTTTAGTAGATTTTATTAGAAAGTATTAAAAATTTTCTATCACTTGCGATTGTTTTTGAAGGTAATCTGATTGCCAGCAATGTTATTTTAAGATTTTTTTATTTCAAGATTAAAATAAAAAAAAACTTGATTGCGGTTAAAATGCTCAGATGAAAAATACGCGCGAATTTACGTCACTAATTGTTATTGTTGCGATAGTTGATATCGGCTATTGCACTCAAGTTGCAGTCATGGGTCTCTATTCTGTCAGTCTCTTCGCAACTATTAGACGTCATAATCACATCTTCATTTGGTATGTGCATTATTACCGCGATGAAGTTTTGTCGGTTTTAATCGTGAACCACACTGGCATAGGCATCCCAGCATAGATCACCTCAAACAATCGCAAATGATAATTTTTGATAAATGATAAAATTTTCTGCAAATTCATCTTTAAGTTCAGCATTATGATATTGATTTGGATCTATTCTCACTTGGTTGTTCGATTCAATCATCTTTGGGAGAAATAATCTAAAAAATTTCTCTAGAATTATGTAATGTTTCTGTCACCAACAAGTTTATTGACAGTAAGAAAAGCCATACATTGTGTGCTGACCTACTGGTAAGATTTATCGAGAATTTAAAACAAACTGACGTATAAGCAGCGTGAACATATTAGCAGAAAGCATAGTTAGCTTACAGTAAAACCTCCAATTTAATGCCACCTTAATTTGAACCCTACCTTTATTTGACCGCCACTATAGGAGAAGAGTTGAAAAATAGAGCGCCACCCTTTAATTCAATGCCACCTCTATTTGAATTCCACTTTGACATTCTTTGATCTTTATGAACCAAATAATAGCAAGTGATCAGTAGAAAAGTGCCCACAAACTCGTACTAACAATGTCTCGGTTACATCAATAACAATTAATTCTTTCATTGTTTCTGTTTATATTGAAGTCCATTTTCCAACTTCTGAATACTACTTCTCCAACTGTGAAAACACTACCATAGAAATAATTAATAACTGTATTGGGCTAATAGTAGTTCCTTGTTTAACGCGGTCTTGATACTTTGATGTATGTGAAAAACGGTGTACATTTACCATGGTATATGAACGACTAGTTTTAGGCTAAAATTGTTCTTAACGCCCATCCGGCTAAAAGATTATTATTATTTGAGCGAAATGCAACTCGTAAAAGTTTTGCTCTGCTAAAAAATTATTGAGACGCTAGTATCGACTAGTTCAGCAGTGCAGAAGAAGAGTTGATGTGGACATTGTAGAAAGTATTGAAGGGCCAAAAAATGTTCATTCCATGGAATCAGAACGCAACTGGCCAAGCAAATAATGCAAATATTTTGTTTTCAACAATTTTAATTTTTGTTTCTGCATGCATTATAAGTATGGTTTGTTTATGTCACTTGTTCATGAATATATACAGTCAAACATGGATAACTCGCCCACGGATAGCTCGAACACATGGTTAATTCGAACGGTTTCTTTGGTCCGTTCCCACGTAATGATAAATTGCTATAGATAACTCGAACTCAACACTGTTAACTCGAACTGTTTTTTGCCCAACGGCTACCGAAACGGTTGTTATCGCTTTAGAAAATCACTTTATTCCAAGCCAGAGAGGTAAACCTCAACTTTTCGTAATTCATAAGCATCGTTATTACCACCATCGGCAAAATATTTTTGTCAACGACTTTTCTAAAGGTTTGGTGAAATTTGATTTATACCAAACATCCGCTTAGCGATCGCCCTTCAGAAGCAAGGTAAAGTGAGGTAGTCTTTGCATAAACTTCAAGAAAAATCGGCAAAATTGATCGTGGGTAAAACGCTCAAAAGAAAAAGATGTCATTTCTTTAGAGCATTTCAACAACGATCAAGTTTTGCCAATGTCAATCTAGAAAACGTCCTGGCAATAACATCACCTCAAACAACAAACCAATCTCAAGTGATAGAAAAATCTCTATTCTTTTTGATAAAAACGTTTTAAACTTTACATTAGAAGCATTTAATTTGAAACAAGCCATTTGTGCTTTTGATTTATATTATAGTTTGTATATGTACATGTATCTACTAATAAATAAATAAATACATGGACTTCTGACAGTGCTCTGATAACTTGAACGCTCTGATAATTCGAACACTTTCGCTCGGTACCGTGAAGTTCGAGTTATCCATGTTTGACTGCATTTGTAGCATTTGATAGATTATTATTTTATAACTTATAAATTTGCAGATTTGTAGCACATTACTTAATAGCATGCTTGCGGTTATCCTAAATGAAATCAGGTTTACAATGGATCAACACTCGCAACTCCTCTTCTATTGCACATAAAAAGCTAGTTTTGGCTGCCAACTGTAGCAAACATATCAATGAGTGCAATGAGCGGTGCAACATGGTTAATAAACGTGCAGCATACTTATGCAACGTGATTAAACATAAGTATAAAATGAAAATATGCCTTCAAATTTAGAAAGAAATAAAACAAATTAAAGCTCCAACAAATTGCAAAGCAGGACACAGGCTATAATATCATCGCAGGTTAATTCAAAGCAATAGATATCAACTCGTAGAGATATTTCTCGGATTCCTAATGCATTTATTATTTAGAGATCTATGACAAGTTCAAGGTAAGTTAGGAGATTTATTTCAGCCAAAAGGGTCAATGCCACACCACCCGAAGAAGAGTGCAAAATATAAGCGACATTCACTTCGTCCATAAAAGGGTTAAATTTATTTTCCCAAAATTCTAATGAGCTATTTTAAAAATACAAGGTCAGCCTCTATTTGAGCACCACCTTTATTTGACTGCCACTATAAGGAAAGGGTTGCAAAATAGAGCGCCATGGCGTTCAAATAGAGGTTTTGCAGTAGCTTAGTTTCTAAATAAATACTGGAAAAGTTGAATGATCCCATGCGTCCATTACAATTAATTTAAAATGTTGTCGTAAGGTAAGTTTGGATGAAGTTTTGTAATTTGGGTGACTTTGACAACACCCTACTTAGTATTGCATCAGCTGATGCTGAATAGGACTTGTACTGTAGATGCAACCTCTGCTTACAGATTATTTTGAACTCAAACATACTTTTTTGACATTCCTGCTGAAAATGTTAGATGGCGAGTTTCCATCCATTGTGGCATTTTTTTGTTTTCTATTTATCATAACTATATTTGCAACAAAATATTGGTGTGGTTATAGAGACAGAGAGACGAATGGGAAACTTCAAATGCTCCACACTAATAGAGATTTCAGAAGTCAGTCTTAAATAAACAGTTTCAATCTATTCGACATTGTTTTGTATACAAATGTTTACAAAAGCAGTATACAAGTAGCAGTATAGACGCACGTACTGTCAAAAATTTATCCGAAATGTATTAAATTTTAAAAAATATATTCAAACTAATTTTGGTTTTAAGCCACAGTAACATTTATAAATAGCAACAATGAAGGATTGTAGAAGCAAGCTTTAGATTAGCTATAATCTCTACATCGTGAACTAATTGTGGAGAAAACATAGCCTCATTATGATCAAAATGTTTGATTCCCTGTTTTACTCTATCTGTCTGAAAAAGTAGTTTAGACCCTCAATTGCTTGTCTATTTTTTCACAAGGAAAATGCTGCAACGAAATTGTTCTTGCAAATTATCTTTGCCTTGTATAATTGGAAATATAACGGCCAGCTATTGAGGAACCTTGTCAACTAGGTGAAAGCTATGTATGACAGGCTACAGTTTACGAGTGATGTTGTAGCCTATATTTCTCAGGTTTGTCTACCAAAAAACTACAAGCATCACAGTTTCTACATCTCCCTCTCTGTCAATGATAAAGCTACTCTATAGATGCCTTGTTAGGTCATGAGGATAGCTTCAAGCACAGTGGAGCTCTATGATTGCAATTGACAAACAAGAAGAACTCTCACAGTATTTATTGAGCATAGGAGTACACACTAGTGGTATAACTTGTCAAAAAGGAATACGAAAATGGGACTAGCACGTGCTAAGGTGGCATGTAGTTGGTTTGACTAGCACACGCTAAGGTTGCATGTAATTGATGAGACTAACGCATGCTAAGGTTGCATGTAAAAGGTTGGACTAGCACATGCTAAGTTTGCATGTAATTGATGGGACTAGCACATGCTAAGGTTGCATGTAATTGATGGGACTAGCACATGCTAAGGTTGCATGTAATTGATGGGACTAGCACATGCTAAGGTTGCATGTAATTGATGGGACTAGCACATGCTAAGGTCGCATGTCATTGATGGGACTAACACATGCTAAGGTTGCATGTAATTGATGGGACTAGCACATGCTAAGGTTACATGTAATTGATGGGACTAGCACATGCTAAGGTTGCATGCAATTGATGGGACTAACACATGCTATGGTTGCATGTAATTGATGGGACTAGCACACGCTAAGGTTGCATGTAAGTGATGGTTATACTTGAAGGTACTTTTTCAATATCTAACAGCAACCCATTGCTGTAGCCACACAAGGTTTACTGAGGTTGGCAACGAGTGTAACGGGTTTGTAATCCTAGGCGGCTTAAAGTTGGGGCAAGTAAATCGTGGTTATGTTCACAGTTGTATATAAAACTTAACTGGACAAGTGTTCTGAAACAGCGAAACAGCCATTAACTTCAATAGCACGACAACATAAAATAGTATTGGGCTATTATAATATGGTTTACAAATATGGTTTCTTAAAGGGTCGTCAAGTCCAGCAAATTATTTATACTGAGAGCTTTGGGTGACTATATTCAGCCCATGACAACTGGGATTAAAGATGAACCTACACAATTTTTTAAAATTTTATCAGAAAGTATAAGTATTTTTTATTATTTGCGATTGTTTTTTTATGTTTGAGGTGATCTTATTGCCAGGATGTTTCAAGATTAAAATCGACAAAACTTGATCGCGATTAAAACATTAATATCAATCGAAAGCGAGACTATGACATCTGTTATTGCAAAGAGACCAACAGAATAGAGACGCATAACGCATAAACTTGAGTGCAATAAGCCGATATCGACTATCGCAACAATAACAACTAGTGATGTCATTTTGCACGTATTTGTCATCTGAGTGTTTTGATCGCGATCAAGTTTTAGCGATTTCAATCTAGCAATATCCTGGCAATCAGATAACCTCAAACATTGAAAACATTCGCAAACGATCGAGAAATACTAATAATTTCTGATAAAATCTACAAAATTTTTGTGTAAGTTCATCTTCAACTTCAGACTACAATAGTTAGGCCAGATTTCAGTCTGAGACAGCTGGGCTGTCTTTAGTCAAAGACAGCTAGGCCTGACTTCAGTCCAAAAAAGCGAGACAAGCATTTAGTTCAACACAACCAGACTGTTTTCTATTCACAAGTCTACGTGAGACTCAAGAACGCCGATATAGTATTGATTTACTAATAATGTTGTTTGCATTTGCAAACCGAATTAAAATTAAACCACCAACAAATAGCAAAAACGATTATTAGAATCAACATTTTAAAAAAGTCTCAACATTTTTCTAAAAATCTATAAAAAATAAATAAGTGTCTATAACTTTAATGGCTTGAAGACTGTGGCTAAATGCTGTCAGCAGTTCTTTCTTTAACTTGGCGTAGTCACCTTTAATGTCCTCTGAGAGCTGGTCATACAATGAAAATGCTGGTCCATTTAGAAACAATGGCACAAATGACTTTAGATCGTCTATTTTCTGTAACTTAGCCACCAGCTCAAGCTTACTAATCCAAGACCTAAACTCTCCACTTGTGTTGCTGTCCTCATAGGTTTTTATCAAATAGGATAATTTAACTGACATACTGTAACACCGCCAAAATAGCTTGTGATAAGTAAACTTTCTCCAATGACCGCATGTATTCGAATGAAATTCTCATATCTACCAGAAAGCTAAATAATGAGCCAAATCCATAATGAGACAATGTAGCCACAAGTGATAACAAAGACACAGCCAATTAAACACAACAATTTAGTGCAAAGGTAGCTAAGACAACAATATTATATATAAATACAATAGACTCACGGAAAGCAGAAGGTTTACCTTATATACAATTATTTAGCCACAAAGACTGAATTTAAAATGCTGAAACTTAAGAGGTACCTTAAAACAGGTACTTTTGAAGCTTTATTTGTAGAAATCAGTTAGTTACAGAGCAATCATCCGTTTTATTGTGTGTTTTTATTTTGCATTGCTCAACCTATGCTTCCCATCCCTAGGATCTACCACTAAGTATAACATCGCCAAGTTGGGCCTAAATCGAGTTATTTCTTTAGAGACACTGTCTCTGCAAAATCATGCAAGCTACCAACGAAGGGCCCTTTGTAAAAACAAGATTAAATTTGCTAATTGTAATCATTGTATTACAAATTATTTGTTCCTCGATAAGCCGTTTAAAAGTTGGTGAGCTGCGACTAAATAGTTTGACTAGGTCTGCTCTACTAGTTGTTGAATTTTTGTTGCAAATTTAGAACATCATTAGCCTTCAATGTTTTTGATGAGCAAAGCTGCTTTAATGCTAAACAGCTTAAACCATAAATATCAATACTTTATATAAAAATATTTTTGTAGCTAACAATTGCAAGAAATATTTCGTCAAGGCATAACCTGTTACACATTAGCCGGCAACAGCGAGACAAGTGCGTAAGCTACATTAGTTAGTAATATGAATTATAATACTAATACTTTTTAATTAAACTAGTAAACCCTCCGAGTATTGTTTGCTTCGCTTTTTAACATTCTAGCAAACGGATAGGCATGCTTACAGCGTTACTTTCTTGTCCTTTCGGCATGATTCTGCATTGTGGCTACGCAACACTATTACCAGCGAATAGTTTGTGAAAATATAGCCTGTGTAACTGATTTCTTTTCTATCTGGAAGATTTTACAAACTTGCTAAACAAGCTGTTCTATGCCAAGGCTATAGCTGTTACATTTGCTAAAATAAGGAACTGGAAATAACGCATACATTTCGAAGGCATCAATCGTGCTGTCTATGATATCTGTTGAGTCACCTCGCTGTTTGGTTAGTCTGATACATTTTGTATTCATTGTTCATTAATATATCTGTTTTTATTTATTATTTTGCGTAAAATGATAGCCAACTGACTTGCCAGTCTTCTGGGGTGAGAAAAATTAAAGTATTACTTCAAAGTTACCTCTGATAAGAAAGGATACTCTTGGTCACCGTTGGTGTAGTGAGAATGCTTTATATGTTTTACAGTGTGCTATGATATATTTGGCCCGGGTTCAGTAATACCACTGATCTTATTGTCTAGCCGTCAGCTGGACAGCCTTTGAATTCGCGTATTATCTTAGGTGGTGTCGTGTGTTATTTAAGGAATTTACTCGCTTGAACACCGCACTAACATCATTGATTAGTAACTACTATGTTCTCATTTTATTCTGAGTATGCTCTTATGGTTGGCTACTCGAAGAAAATCCGCCTTGGTTTGATATGGCTGTCGAGAGTTGAGAGTTCAATTTATAGAGCTTGACCCAGATCTTTAGTGCAAGTCTACTACGCTATTTCTCCGATGTTTAATGTTGCAATAGAAATGTTCTTTGTTCTCATGACCAAAACCTAATACATAAGTAGCAAAATTCTAGAGTAAGCAAAGATAATCAGAAGTAGTTAAAGCTAAGTAATATAAAGTATATAGGCCTATCTTACGCCAACAGCTGTGTCTGCTTTTAAGCCCAGTCTTGCACGTCTACAAGGCTTTAACATCGAAAGAAGATGAACTATTATAATTGTTATCTTTTATAGGCATGTGATTCGCCTGAGGGTAGATGTATAAGTGTTCAGTGTCTTAATGTTACTGAGGTTGGTCATTGAAGGGGGTACTGTCATTGGGTACGTCATCGGAAATTCACCAGATTAATGAGATGGTATATTCAAGTTATTTTGTCAATGTCCAGTGTTAGCTGGTGTTATGTAATGGCTATTACATTCAGGCCTCTATTCACTGGTTGCAAGTTGGGGCGGCTAATGTTAGGCGACTAGTTATGAACTGATAGGAGGGGGGCGGTGTAAGCCCTCAACAGTTTTCTCTCATGTAGGGCCTTAGTCGGGCCTCTCATGTGAAGTTTTAAAAAAAATTTATCGGAAAGTATTAACATTTTTCTATTTTTTGAGATTTGTATTAGGTGATGTGACTGCCAGGACGTTTTCAGATTAAAATAAGCTAAACTTGACCTCAGTTGAAACGCTCAGAAAAAAGACATCTTTTTTTCTTTTGAGCGTTTTAACAAAGATCAATTTTGCCGATTTTATATTAGGTTCATCTGAAGGTTTATACGCTTTCATTGGGCCATTGCAAAGCGGTTGTTTGTTAAAACTGACTTTTTGCTAACCTTTTATAAAAGTCGTTAACAAAAATATTTTGCAGATGATGATAATAATGACGCCTAAGAACTATTAAAAGTTGACGTTTATCTCTATGGCTTGGAATAAAGTGATATTCTACAGCGATAAAAACCGTTCCCGTAGCCATTGGGCAAATAACTGTTTGAGTTAAAGATGTTGAGGTCGAGTTATCTAATGCAATTTATCATTGCGTGGGAACGGACCAAACAAATCCGTTCGAGTTAAACAAGTGTTCGTAATAAAGTTTTACACTTTATTCGAGACCGAGTTTTCCTAGTTTGACTGTACTTGCTCGCCAAAAATTTCTAAAAAGTTGGGGCGGCTCAGCCGGCCAGCCGCCCCAGGGAATACGGGCCTGATTACATTCAACTTTGGAGTTATCATTCTTTTATTATTCATTTCAACTATTTGCTGTTTGCTTCATGCCTATGTTTTTGAGTTACTTGCGTTTTATAAAAGACGCGCGGTCTGTGTGTCCACTTTCATCGGTAAATAAATATATAATTTGTGCTCATGCAAATTACACCTAAAACCATTGGACAACACATGGTGGCATCGGTAAAACTATGTTATGACGGATTTTTGAGAGACATTTTCAGTGACATAACAATCGATTGCGGAGACAACAGGTCACAATATGCCTCTAAAGGCAGCTATTCCTATCATACATCCACCATCAGAATTGGTTCTAGATGAAGATAAGGAAACAAATTTTAGAGACGTTAAAAGTCGTTGGCTCTCAACGGCTTGCAACCTATTTCATACTGTCTAGAATCTCAGATAAATCTGCAGAATATTAACAGGCTTTGTTAAAGTATAGAACTAGTGCTGAGGCCACTAAGATTGTAGAGTCATCTGCCAAATATGTTGAAGATAAATCCTATGACACAATTCTAGAAATCCTGGAACTGTTTTGCATAGGTGAAACAAACGTTATTCCTGAAAGATATGTCTCACACCCGATCACAACTTTCAGGTAAAACCTTTGATTGTTTCTATTCTCAGCTACACACCTTAGCCAACAAGTGTCAGTTTGATTATAAGCCAGCCGGTACAGGCTCCCAACCTCCATTTAATGAAATGCTGAGAGACAGGATTGTACTGGGCATTAAAGAAGATAGTTCAAAAAAGAAACTAATCTCCTTACGCAATGCACTCACATTTGAGGTGGACATGAACACATGAAGAAATGAGGAAACAATATCGTCTGCAATGAAGTCTATGGGAACTACTAGCCATGCAGTAGATGCAGTATCGCAAAGATTTAGAAAATCACGCTCTGCCAGCGACCAAAGGTTTGTGATGAGTAAAGCCTCGTTTGGTAAAGAAAAACCCGCAACACAATGCAGACGATGCGGGCGCGGACCGCATTCAAGAGAACAGTGTCCAGTAAAAGATGCCGAATGTCAAAATTGCAAAAAATGAGGGCACTTCCAGGTGTGCTGTCGAAGCCAAAGGGTAAAAAAAATCAAGAAATATTCGGGAACTGAGGACTCTGCAAATAGATTTCTGTTCACTGGCGAGCTAGTGATCGGTGAAGTTAACGAATAAAAAGCTAAAATCGAAGTAAACACACATCCGTGCGTATTCAAGCTCGACACTGGAGCGAACGGAACAGTGATCAGCGATGCGGAACCTTGGATAAAGCAGATTGTTCTCTCTCAGTGTTCGTAAAAGCTTTACCGACCAGGCAAGAAACTACGAGAAATAATTGGAACATTTCAAGCAAATATGGAATACCAAGAAAGAAGACCCAGTGAAACTGCGTATGTCCTACAGAATCAACAAGTGTTACTGCTGAGTCGGAAGGCTTGTTCCAACTTTGTGTTAATTACTTGCAACATTAAAGAAATTAAACAAGTAGACAAGGAAATAATCAGCGAGTACCCAGACCTGTTTAAAGGCTTAGGCCTGCTGAAGAAGTACACGTATGAAATATCGTTGAAGCCCGGCATAAAGCCAGTACACATTTTCACACCGAGGTCTATTCCACACTCACTTAGAGAAAAAGCAAAGTCAAAACTAGACGAGATGGTAAAGAATGGCGTCATTTCACCTGTAACCAGTCTACCGACTGGTGTAGCAGGCTAGTCACGGTATTTAAGCCTTCTGGAGACGTGAGGATTTGCGTCGATATAATAGGACTGAACAAAGCAGTGAAACGATAAGCTCATCCTATTGCTACTGTAGAAGACAGTCTTAGCCAACTTGCCAGCAGCAAAATTTTCTCTAAACTCGACGCAAACAGTGGTTTCTGGCAGATTAACTTCAGTCAAAAATCTAGAAAACTAACCACTTTCCTTTCACCCTTTGGATGCTACTGCTTTAATCATTTACCATTTGGCATTTCTAGCGCCCTGAGATTTTTTTTAGTGCTATGACCAGAGTGCTATCTGGAATAGATGGAGTGATTTGCCACATGGATGGTATCCTCATTCATGGCAAAGATCTTTCGAGCCACGACAAGGCACTCAAACAAGTCTTGACTGCTCTACAGGGCTCAGGACTAACACTCAATCGCAAGAAGTGTGAGTCTAGAAAACGATTGGTAACCTTTCTTGGCCACATCATTGACAGCCAGGGTGTCATACTCGACCCGGCCAAACCCGTGCCATTTTTCGGTTCCTCAACCCGACAGATAAGATGGAATTAAGAAGAATTAATGGCATGCTCAACCAGATGGCGAAGTTTGTGCCCCACCTAGCTACACTGAACACTCCAATGAGGGAGCTACTCAAAGAAAATCGAGAATGGATCTGGGGACCGGCTCAGGAAGACGCTTTTAGAAAGATTAAGCAAATTCTGGTATCTGTGGAGACCATGGCCTACTACAATCCAAAGCTGGAGACCATTGTTGCCACTGACACCAGCAACTGTGATATTGGAGCTACGCTGTTCCAGATCCAACCTGATAGCTCAAGGAGACCTGTGTTGAATGCATTTCGTTCTCTGACAGACACAGAAAAAAGTGTGCCATCATTGAAAAGGAGGCATTAGCAACCGTCTGGGCAATGGAGAATTTTGGCCAGTGTGTGAGGGGATCACGGGCCACTATCGAGACGGACCATAAGCCGCTGGTGCCACTAATGACCACGAAGGACCCAGACCGAGTGCCTGCGAGCATCCTTCGAATGTGTTTGAGAATGATGCGGTACAGTCTGGTGTTTATTCGTGTACAAGGCACACAACATCATGTAGCTGACTCTCTGTCTCGTGCACTTATGTATGCTCTTGATAAAACTGTCGATCGTTTTATCGATGAACTAGAGATAATGGCACACTACATTATTTCAACAAACCAGCAAATACTTTCTCTGAAAGAAGCACAGAAACAGGATGCAGTATGTCGATAATTAACTCAGTTTAACAGAGAAGGCTTGCCCGCTTACAAGACTGGTTCAAACCAAACCATTCACTCTTACTGGGATGCACAAGTTCATCTGGCAGTCATTGATGATTTGCAGCTGTAAACAACAGAATTGTGATTTCTACAGATCTGAGGTTTACGATGCTACAGAAAATCCACCAAGCCCATCAAGGAATCGTTAAATGTTGAATGAGAGCTAGCAAGGCAATATGGTGGCCGCACATGTCTAAAAAGATCGAGGAGATGGTTAAAAGTGTGAGGCGTGCAGGTTACAGGCTCTGGAGCAAGTAGAACCACTCTGTCCATCCACATTGCCGGAACGCAGCTGGGAAAGAGTAGGGGCAAACTTATTCCACTTTCAGAACAGAACTTTTCTGCTGGTTGTAGACTACTACAGCAGATGGATAGAGGTAAAAAAAACTTTCTTCACCTGGCTCCCACACCGTGATTGAAGCAATTAAGTCAATTTTCTCAGTGCATGGCATCTGCGAACTGCTAGTGTCAGATAATAGACCACAATTTGCGTCCAAAGATTTTTGTGACTTTGTATCTGAGTAAGGGTTCTGCCATGTGACAAGTTCTCCTGCCTATTCTAAAGCCAATGGCGAAGCTCAAAGAGCAATTGGCATCATAAAAAGGCTATGGAAAAAGACCGCCGACCCTCAACTGAGTTGGATGATCTACCCAGCCACTCTTCTCGAAAACGGATATACGCCATCTGAGCTTCTGATGGGTCGACAAATCAAAACTACTTTGCCAGCTAATCTCCGACCTAACCAATCCAGACGCGAAGACATTATCGACCTAGAAAAGCACCGACGTCAATGAGCTAGCCAAAACCATGACGGTAGGCACCGGGCACGAGTTCCGCCAGAACTTGACCCCAAATCGTGAGTCTTCATCCGAGATATGGCGAAAGAAACAGTTGTACTTAAAAAGGCAGCCCCTCGTTCTTAATATGTTGAAACCCCTATCGGTGTCGTTAGGCATAACAGAAGTACACTCATCAATTAGAAGACCAGCCAAGGGGTGAGAGGAATGAGACAGAGGGCACCGATCAGCGTCAAATGACCAACTATGCCACTCAAACCTCTAATTCGCCTGATATTCGTAGTGCGGAGGGCACCGGTCAACGTTACATGACCAATCCAGCCAGCACGAGTATTCAGGTACCTGAGAGTATTGTCACCGAGGGTACTGGTCAGTGTCAGACGACCACAGGGAGGCAACTACTCTCGAGTTCGGTATATAGCAAGCCAATTCCTGAAAAACAACCAGAACCTGAGCTGATCGAGCTGTTCTGATTGGCCAAACGCTATCGATGACTATTTGGCAATCAATTTATAAAATATAACGGAGAAACCGTTAACTCAGAATACTCGCGTTACTATATACTTTATAGTCGATGTTTTTTATGTTATGTAATACTTAGTTCTGAACTTGAAGAGATGTTGTGTAATGGCTATTACATTTATCTTTGCAGTTATCATTCCTTTATTATTCAGTTCAACTATTTGCTGTTGACTCTATGCTTATGCTTTTGAGTTACTTGCGTTTTATAAAAGACGCGCGGTCTGTGTGTCCGCTCTCGTCGGTAAATAAATAATTCAGGCTTTTGCAAATTACACCTAAAACCACTGAACAACACAACTGGCAGGGGGATGGATTTCAACTTCTCTTGGCGGTTTCTCTGATTTGTGATTAGCTCATCTTCTGTGGTTGATTCTTCTCAGTTTGGAGTTCCTAATTAGCTTGTATCTGCTGTCTAATTATTGGACTTTGGATGCCTTCTTCGCTATCTGTACGTTACGTTGCATGTATTATTGTATGTATATCTTCTGGTCTTATTCCATTTTTGTCAGTGTCTTGATATCTCCAAGCAACGGCATATTGTATGTATATCCAGTGGTCTCACTCTATTCCCTGTCATTATCATGTTTTAGTGAAATTTTCAAATAACCGTGGAAAGCATTGGTGGTAGCATCTGGAGTTCGCAGAAATTGATGTTGGCTTGCCACGAGCTGCTGAGCTGTCATGAGAGCTGTCATTGTATGATCATATACTATCTCGTCCTAGGCTGATGAGAGTGCACTGTGATTGTCCTTTGCTTGCCGGATTTGGATCAGCAAGTTCAACCTGTGACTTTTCCGTCGCTTTTGAAGTGTTTGCAGGCCTAGTTCATTTTGCACGTCACTTACACTTTCCCCTTGCTTAAGTTCTCTTATTGACTTGTATGAATTCGTACTGGCATATGACGTCCAAATTAAGTCTGTTTCGTGCGAAATAAAGCAGTCTATCTGCACAATGATGGTAGGGCGTCAAAAGAATGCTAAAGCCAGGGTTGGAAACATGATTTTTTTAAATCGAAAAATCGGATGTTTTTTACTTAAATCAGATTTCTTTTTATTTAATTCAGATTTTTTTAAAAACGTCAATTACCAGCTTTTTTCATAAACGCTAACATAATATTATTTTATTTTGTTGAAGTGTGCCACATGAAAACATTAGCAACATAACAAAACAACTTTGCATCACTTTAATCTATTAAAAGACATTTGTATTTTAATTTTGACCAAGTTGTGCCGTTCATATTCACAGTAGACCTTCCATAAGTCCCATTTTGAGGGTCAGCCCTTGAGATGGGAAAGTGCTGAAAAAAATAAATCAAACCTGGTATTTTATGACGATATAAATCGCATTTGACATGAAAAAAAATTTTAAAAATCATCAAACAAGATTTTTTTTAAATAATTTAAATCCTAATTTAAATCATTTGATTTCAATCGGCCGACCCTGGCTAAAGCACTTTTCTGTCATAAGACTCGACATTTTCACAAATCTTTTTAGTGACTTACCTAAAAGTGTTTTGCTTTCACAAATTCAGATTTCAATTAGTTAAACTATTTGCATATGCACTAGGCAATAATGGGAGTGAGAGAGGTGGCTATCACTGCCTCTTCATCGGTCTCAAAAGTGTGTTTATTAAATATGTGTTGGAAAGTTTTCAAAATATGGTTTCACGCTTTATGCCAGCTTTTGGCTCATAATGCTGTAGGCAGATAATAATAACATAATCTCTAATACGACAAATCTAGGCAGCAATAACAAAGTCAAGGGTACAAAAACTTACCATGCTATTTAAGTTGCTATTAGCAGAATATGTATGATGTGAGACTGGCAAGTAAAAGCTCTAGCTAAAGGTAGAGAAGAGAATCTAAAATAATTGAAGATGATAAGAGCCATTTTTGTATTCTTCTTTTTCACCGACAAAAATGTTTTTAAATGGATCGATAGCGCGTAATGCTACATTTATAGCTATATGTAATGATGTCCACCAGCTGCATAAAATTTCAGTATGCTTTGATTTCTACCTTTGGATGGTAGGTTAATGCGGTAAAACCTCCATTTGTCCACAAAACAGTGCTAATAGTGGCTCGGTTTCGTCAATAACAATTAATTCTTTTGATGTCTCTGTTCGTATCGAAATTCATTTTTTAACCCTAATGCATTACGGTTCTTCATTAAAACATCAAAAGCAATACCAAATAAATAATTAATGATTGCATCAGGCTAATAATAGTTCCTCGTTTGACGCGGTCTAGATACTTCGACGTATGTGAAAAACAGTTTAACATTTACCAGGGAATTTGTACTACAAATTTTAAGCTACGACTTCTTTTTAACACACGTGTGCAAGATCGCATGTGGTTTCTCTTTATTTTCGCGACGAGTGTATTTTAAATGGCAACACGTAAAATTTTTGCATGGCTACAAATGGTTTGGATGCTAATATCGACTAGTTTATCTGTGCAGAAGAATAGCTGAAGTCAGAAGACACTGTGGGAGGTATTAAACAGCTAGAAACAGTTGAAATGGGTCCAAATAAAAGCAGCAATCGGAATGCAACTGGCCAAGCAAACGATGCAAATACTTTGGTTTTAAAAATGTTACTTATTGTTTATGTTATTATATGTTATATTTGAGCGTCACTTTTAATTAAGTGCCACTGTAGGAGAAGGATTAAAAAATAGAGCGCCATGGCATTGTGGCATTCAAATAATGGTTTTACGGTAGATATTAAATTGTAATGGAAATGAAGAATGCTTTTTGCCCAGTCTAAAGATCCATTGTGGTAAACAAGCTACAAGAAGCAGCTGACCTTGAAACCTGTGTACGCCACGGTCTTTATAGTGTGTCTCTTCAAGCGCGCTACGCATGGATTCACTGTTTTCTGTGCATCTGATTCTTTTTCTGTGCATCTTCGATACACTTAGAGTCTGCTCATAAAGACGGAATGAAGGTAAAATAAGAGGCTTTATGAAACTCTGAAAGTAGCTCAATCTTGTAATGAATTCTGAGGTGTTCTAAAGCATCCTAAGGTGTCTAATACGTGCGAAATATTTTACCCTTCCTTTTATACGAATCAATTTTCATGTCCAAAATATAAATGATGCTGGTGGTAGCCAGAAGATCGTATGAACTTCACTCGTGATAGTTCCTATGAGTCCTTGTGAACATGTTCATTGTGTTTCTCACTTAAGTATCACAGATAGTTTGAGTGCTTGTCCATTAGTTTGGGTGATAAGCGGACGTTATTACATATAAGATTTAATAAAAAGCTAGACAAGACAATAATCTACAGTTTGTCAATGCACACTATCTCACCAGAGTATGAATGTTGGAATTGCTTTCCCTTGGAATGGTAACAATAACTACCATCATATGTAGCGAGTATTGCCCGTGTTAGTGTTCACGTGTCTACGGGGAATGAGCCTATTTAGGGCAGTAGATTTGTTTAAAGTATTTATGGCTTTTTTTTCTACCAAGTGAACTCGCCAATACTAGTTTTTGCTAAACATGGAGTATATTCAATCCTTCACAACACGCAACATCAACACAATACGTATTTATAATGCATACTCCATACATTTTCAATCCTTCACAACACCCAACATCAACACAATACGTATTTATAATGCATACTCCATACATTTTCAATCCTTCACAAGACCCAACATCAACACAATACGTATTTATAATGCATACTCCATACATTTTCAATCCTTCACAACACGCAACATCAACACAATACGTATTTATAATGCATACTCCATACATTTTCAATCCTTCACAACACGCAACATCAACACAATACGTATTTATAATGCATACTCCATACATTTTCAATCCTTCACAAGACCCAACATCAACACAATACGTATTTATAATGCATACTCCATACATTTTCAATCCTTCACAACACGCAACATCAACACAATACGTATTTATAATGCATACTCCATACATTTTCAATCCTTCACAACACCCAACATCAACACAATACGTATTTATAATGCATACTCCATACATTTTCAATCCTTCACAAGACCCAACATCAACACAATACGTATTTATAATGCATACTTCATACATTTTCAATCCTTCACAAGACCCAACATCAACACAATACGTATTTATATTGCATACTCCATACATTTTCAATCCTTCACAACACCCAACATCAACACAATACGTATTTATAATGCATACTCCATACATTTTCAATCCTTCACAACACCCAACATCAACACAATACGTATTTATAATGCATACTCCATACATTTTCAATCCTTCACAAGACCCAACATCAACACAATACGTATTTATAATGCATACTCCATACATTTTCAATCCTTCACAACACGCAACATCAACACAATACGTATTTATAATGCATACTCCATACATTTTCAATCCTTCACAACACCCAACATCAACACAATACGTATTTATAATGCATACTCCATACATTTTCAATCCTTCACAACACGCAACATCAACACAATACGTATTTATAATGCATACTCCATACATTTTCAATCCTTCACAACACCCAACATCAACACAATACGTATTTATAATGCATACTCCATACATTTTCAATCCTTCACAACACCCAACATCAACACAATACGTATTTATAATGCATACTCCATACATTTTCAATCCTTCACAAGACCCAACATCAACACAATACGTATTTATAATGCATACTTCATACATTTTCAATCCTTCACAAGACCCAACATCAACACAATACGTATTTATATTGCATACTCCATACATTTTCAATCCTTCACAACACCCAACATCAACACAATACGTATTTATAATGCATACTCCATACATTTTCAATCCTTCACAACACCCAACATCAACACAATACGTATTTATAATGCATACTCCATACATTTTCAATCCTTCACAAGACCCAACATCAACACAATACGTATTTATAATGCATACTCCATACATTTTCAATCCTTCACAACACGCAACATCAACACAATACGTATTTATAATGCATACTCCATACATTTTCAATCCTTCACAACACCCAACATCAACACAATACGTATTTATAATGCATACTCCATACATTTTCAATCCTTCACAACACGCAACATCAACACAATACGTATTTATAATGCATACTCCATACATTTTCAATCCTTCACAACACCCAACATCAACACAATACGTATTTATAATGCATACTCCATACATTTTCAATCCTTCACAACACGCAACATCAACACAATACGTATTTATAATGCATACTCCATACATTTTCAATCCTTCACAACACCCAACATCAACACAATACGTATTTATAATGCATACTCTATACATTTTTGCTCTTTCTGGGCCACAAACAGATCAGAATTTTTTTGTAAGAAACTGATGAAAAGTCAAGTAAACATATTCATTTTCTCATTTCCCTATGGTTTTATCTTGTGCATATGCGAAAGTTGAAGTTCTTCATTATGTTTGATATAATGACAGGCTTCTTAGATCAGTCTAAAGCCCATGATATAAATGGATGCTGTCGCTATCATAACCTTATACGAAGGGCGCTAGATGAAAGTGACCCACTGTTATCACCAACTAGATTGTGTGTATTAGTGTTTTACTGTGTGGGTCAGATTGTCTAATCTTCAATCTATGCTAAACGTATGTATTTTCTATTATGTGTATCCTAGAAGGATCTGTATTACCTCTTCCAGCTTTAAATTTATTTCTTATAGGCTTATCTAATAGTAGATTTGTAATATATTGTATAGTCAAGAATTTCCATGGCAACAGTTTGGCACGATTGAATGGGTAACAAACAAGGAACCGAGTCTAGATCAGCGCATAGACCTCAGTCAGCGGGTGCACAGCAGGTAAACTAATGTCAACGTCTATTTTGTTAACGAACCGCGTTCTACTGACACAGCTGTTGCTGGTGATAAGCGAGAGATTTATTCCTATAACAGTGGTTGTATTCATTGCTAGAGGTGAAGGCTGTATTCATTGCTAGAGGTGAAGGCTGTATTCATTGCTAGAGGTGAAGGCTGTATTCATTGCTAGAGGTGAAGGCTGTATTCATTGCTAGAGGTCAAGGTTGTATTCATTGCTAGAGGTGGAGGCTGTATTCATTGCTAGAGGTAAAGGCTGTATTCATTGCTAGAGGTGAAGGCTGTATTCATTGCTAGAGGTGAAGGCTGTATTCATTGCTGGAGGTGAAGGCTGTATTCATTGCTGGAGGTGAAGGTTGTATTCATTGCTAGAGGTGAAGGCTGTATTCATTGCTGGAGGTAAAGGTTGTATTCATTGCTGGAGGTGAAGGTTGTATTCATTGCTAGATGTGAAGGTTGTATTCATTGCTAGAGGTGAAGGCTGTATTCATTGCTAGAGGTGAAGGCTGTATTCATTGCTAGAGGTGAAGGCTGTATTCATTGCTAGAGGTGAAGGTTGTATTCATTGCTAGAGGTGAAGGTTGTATTCATTGCTAGCTCGGTGAAGATGTGAGTCCTCATTCATGCTTGTGTGTCTGTATAACCTTTTATTAGCATTGATAATTTTGCTACATTTCTAAAGAAAAATAGTTCTTGTATGTTCTGGAAACATTTTCAAAACTATATTAAAAAAGTTTTATACTTTTTGTTTTATTTAAATCCAGAATTGCACAAACTTGCATTTTAATGTAAAGCATTAAAGTGAAAAAACCACTATTCATACTTTTGTGGCTTTTAAGAATTTCAGAAACTGGTTTTTAGCAAAATGTAGCAAATCCTGAAGCGAATCTCCCATCAAGAGAGCAATTACTGTATTCATGGCATGTTGAGCTGGAGATATTTTTTCATTTCAAAATCCAAATTTTTGATTATTTTAGAAGTTTGACTGAGTTTCTCTGGCACTTCTTTAACCTGGCTTTAACTGGTTGAATTTTGTTGTTAATGATAATCCCTTGTTAACATAATCATTTATAATAAAATACTATATATAACACTCTTCGAAATATCTACTGTTATACATGGTTGTTTAGTCGAACCGGAGTTCTCTCCCCTTTTCAAGGATGGGCAACTCTAACACTGTGAGGAAGCATGTTGACATGGCAGCAAAAACAGGAGCTTGTCAATTGACCAAACTAGGCTTAGAGGAGGTAGGTCTTCTCTGAAGGTAGTTATAGCTTGTTAGGGCTACCCAGTCGGATTCTTAACATGAAGTGCTCTGTTGGATTTATAATTGCACAGGTCTCCAATCATCACATTTTCAAAGGATCTTGCCATTACATACCGTTGCTAAATCAATTTATCTAAGTTATACTAATATAAGTCTTTCTATAATATACTTAGGATAAAGACTGTTTTTGCAAGCCACCTTTATGGCAGACATTGTGACTATAAAAAAATTTATAAAAACACATTTTTAAAAATCTGTTCTAGTGGATTAATCAGTTTCCTTAAAAATCATTATAGTCAGTTTCCTTGAAAATATAAAGTTTTTTACCTTATTCATTTTAAAGTTTTCGAATGCTTTAAACTAATAGTGGTTATGTTCAATGCAATATTTGTAAGCTTGAGTTATTTCTAATCTATTGACAACCATATATGTCATCTATAATACTGGACAACAAGATATTTATATATGAACATTAGCACATGTTTGTTTGGTATGATTGGTGTTGCCATGAATTTTATAAGTCATTTTGATAACATAATTTTGTATGACTAAAGGTCAATAATAAATTCCAAGTCGTGCCACTACAGCTGACCCTCTACTTGACTAACTGCAGCCTTCATGTTTAAAATTAGTTTAATTTTGTTTTGTGTTTTATTAACCCATTTAATCATCACAAAAATAGCAGATGGAAAATCTGCAATTTTTAACGACACTAAGTATATGACAGCCCATATTTTCAATTGTTGCTTTATTCTCGTGTGTCAACTATCATATAATCAGCATTTAAAATGTGTAATGGTCAGCATTTCAACTTGCTATCACACAGCGGCAGATCGAAAGAGGCAAATCTATGATCAGTTTTGGCGAATACAGTTGTTAAATTTCGGTGTCACACCTCCTTTAATGACGCGTAACACAAATCCTTTTAGCACCTCATAACACATCTCTATAGTTTAAAATAGACATCATTAAACCGTATTTTGGCTAATGGTGCTTAATGACAAAAAATGATGTTGAGGTCGTAGAAACAACTTCGATTAGTCGACAGTATCATGGTTAAAGTTAGACTTATGAAGAATTGTTAAGGAATGACTGGAAGGCAAAAGTCGATGGTACAAATCGGCCGTTGGTTGGTTAGAACGCAAGTTATCAATAACCAGTAGAGCCCATCACGGAAGAAGAACACAAAGTTCCATAACCATGTTCTCTGAACTTTGTGTTCTTTTTCTTGGATGCACTAGCCTGTCTTCAAGCCAAACAGTGGTATATATACAGGCTAGCGATGCACAGGTTGTTGCGGTCGATTCATCAATTTACAACAAAACTCCACTCAGCAACTACTCGTTTCAGCTTGGCCTAGTGGCAAATGAAGACGATGGGCTATTCTAGATAGATCATGGTTATTTATGGTTTTTCCAAACAAGTACATACAAAATGGGAATGAAAAAGAATAAGGCGGGTTTTTGCAAGACTTCTGATGGGAACTAGCTTTTACCCAACTAAAATGACACCGAATAAGTCCGTCAGTGAACGGCATACATAAACTACTTGCAAATTGTTGCTGTTTTCATCTAAGAGTTATAAAAGTTACAGATATAGGTTATCTCTATCAGCCTTGACACACTTCTCTATAGTTGGTGTGCTACTCACCTTCCTTAACCCTTTGGCTGGGTTAAAGCCCCGCAAAAACACCCGAAAGTCGTGTAATTTATTTTTGAAAATTCAATAAAATCGATATTTTATGAACATGCATAGCTCAAACTGAAATGTATTTCTATGAACAAAATCTTTTGTACACAAACGTTCATTTACATATCTACTACTACAAAAAAACTACAACTGTTCCTGCATGAAATGCTTGGAAGCATTCTTTTCGGTAGAGTTCAACGCTATAACGTAGCCGTGCGAGCTATCGTAACGATCGTTTTTCTCTGTATATTCCAAGTGTATTAAAAGTCCAAAAAGTTTACATCACTTTTATCATCTGAATTATTTTTATTCTGATCAGACAAATGATCACTAATGATCGCAGGATCAAATAAATTTTTATTTTACCGCTTTGAACGTCGAGGCGATGTTGACTGGTTTTTCCAACTTTTATTCTTTTCCAAGGAGGTGCGACTTCTTTAGCTTTTAGCACAAAGCAACACTTCTCAGATAATCGTTTCATATGGTAATTCATCGACTAATATCTTGTTGATGATATTTAAAACTTACTAGTGTTC